>NC_136466.1:44287652-45547152 GCF_902686455.1 Sciurus vulgaris | reverse complement strand
TAAAGCACAGCACAGTTCCCCACAAGGACGAATTACCCAGTCTAAAACATCAACAGCACCAAGGATGAGAAATCCTGCTCCAGTTACATCTTCTGAGTCAGCGGTGCCCAGTGGTAGTTCAGTATCTTTTGAAACCCTTCTCTAAGGTGTGCTTCTCCTACCTAGAAGAAATCATCACAAGCTCCTGGGAGTTGGGCTTGTGATAAGTGGTAGCTGCATTTAAAGGAGTTAACTAATGAATCCGAAAGCAGTGACTGGAGATGTGAGCATGAGATCTTGGCACACCAATGGCCTATTTCAGGCCATCACCGTTAAAGAACTAAACAAGTACACTTGCAAATTGTTTCAAGCTTCCAAAACTACAGAGTAGTTCATCTCTGCCATCTAAAATTCTGCTATTTTTGAGGTTCAATTTTACTGCAATTGGATGTAAAGTACATTGGAAGAGACTTTGAACAGGACATGGGTTGCACTGGTCTATTGAAAACTGTCAAGGTAATCACATCTGCATTATAAAGCTGTTAGGGGCTCCTTTCACTCTAAAAATAATTTTACCAGTGTCTCTAATTCTATATGTTTCATTTTAGGGTGCTAGAAAACAGCTTAAGGATAAAAGGAATAATCAGTAACTGGCTTCTGCTGTTTCTACAAATAACTAGAATGAATATACCATATGTTTAGGAAATGACATCTAATTAAAGCCAATGTGGGACAACTAAGGCCCAGGGCTCTTATTACAGGGCCAGCCCTCTGGGGTTGGGGTTGGGGTGTTATACATTAGGCACGGAGTGGTGGGGGTGGTGTCAAAAGATGGAATATGAAAATAATCTATTTTATCTTCCAAATTTGGGGGTCCTTGGGGGCGGGGGAATCTCACATGTATCACTAATAATTCTACAATCAATGATTTTGAGGTTTGAGTCCTAGTCTCTTATCCTTTCATAGGAACATGAAAGCACCAATAAAAATAAGCTCCAGGAAGTGAAAGATACATTACAAAGAGTTTTAAACATAATAATTAGAATTCCTGCCTCCTGAAACTAAAATAGCTTTATTGTGGAAAATGCTGTGATCTAAATTTCTGTGTTTTAATATGCAGCCCCTCCCCAGCCCTGGGGGAGGTTGGAGTGCTGGTGAGGCAAGGTCTTAACAAACCAAAATTCAGGAACTTGAACAGTTTAGGAAGGTGTCTGGAAAGGTTCCAGAAGGACAAGTTCAGTAGAACAAACCCGTGAAAGTAAAGAACATTCTTTATTAACCAGTCAGGCTCCTTCTATATTTGTATGGAATTCCTCTATATTTGTTTAAAACAAAGGCATGTATGTTAAAAACAAAACAAATGAACAACAAAAACCCCACCATTTCACTAAATGCTGCTGACCTGTTTGGCACTGTACTAAGCACTTTACATGGATTAATTCAGGTAATTATCACAGTCATTCTAGAAGGTAAGTACCACTGGTGTCCCCACTTACAGATGAGAAAACTGAGGCTTAGAGGGATTACTAGGTTAAATAAGGGACCACACTAGGTTTAGAAACCAGGCCTTTTGACTCTAGAGGTTATATGACTAATCCTCTTGGGGAAGACAGTGCATGGGATTCTTATAAGCACTGCCAAAGGTTTATTTTTAAATGGGCTCAAATTGCAGGACATGTTAGGGTGTGGACCAGGGAAATGGGAGAAATCAGTTTTATCTTTTGCTCTTCTTTCAATCCTGTCAGTATCTACTAAACAACCTAGAAACTAATTGATGTACAGATTACATCTCCTAAATGCTGTGATCTTTCATAAGTAGTAGCCTAATGGGTATCCCTATCCTTCCTCACCTTCAGTAATCAGTCACTCTTCGGTTTCATGTTTCTTTTTCCTCCTCTTTTCTTTACACACACACACACACACACACACACAGCAGACTTAACATCTGGTTTTAGAGTCTTACTGAGTGATCAGTAAGTCAGAAGCAATAACCCAAGCACCAGGGTCTTAACCATCTATCTCCAAAGTGGCTGTGATTTCCACTACATAAGCCATAATAACTATTCTTCATGGTGCTCTGAAAGATAAGCCATAATAACTATTCTTCATGGTGCTCTGAAAAGACACTTTTTTTTTTTTTTGGCTAGGCTTCAATGAGCTGTGGAGGAATGGTGGGAGGGTGGTGGGGGGCTTTCTTTGCCAACGGTTCAGTCTTTTGATATGAGGAGCCTAAGAAGACTAGGAGGCAGCTGTAGATTAAAAGTTAATATGACTCTGTGTCTTAAGGAGAAGCATTTCCTTTATGGAAACCAAGACCTCTATACCCATAGATCCTAAACTTGTGATCACAAGTACAAATTCCCCAAGTGGGTCATTAGGAGTGGTGAAAGTGGGACCTGGTCCTGTGTGGTATACCCGTGGGGACACAGAACCATACAATGATAACTGATTTAGGGTATGTTACATTCCAGGGAATGGTGCTCCAGTTTTGCTGGGTATCACACCCAAGTTGGTGCTCAGGTGTACCTTTTAAAAGGCCATTCCATCACTCTATCAGTCTAGTGACTAGGTTTTGTGCCATGTTGCAAAAATCAGTGGATCTCACGGATCTATATCCACTGGTGCATCTCTTTTACTGTACAGTGAACTTCTTGGTCCTTTGTGATGTTATGCAGGACTTTAGTGTTTTGGTTTAGATGTGAGATGTCTCCCAAAAGCTCATGTGTGAGACAATGCAAGAACGTTTAGAGGTGAACGATTGGTTATATATGAGTCTTAACCTAATCGGTGCATTGATCCCCTAATAGGGATTAACTGGGTGATAACTGAAGGCAGTAGAGTGGGGCTGGAGGAGGCCAGTCATTGAGGGCATGCCTTTGGGGTATATATTTCACCCCTAGTCTCCCTTCTGCAGTCTCTCTTTCTGCTTCCTGGTGTCAAGTCCCCAGCTGTTTTCTTCTGCTGCACACTTCTGCCATGATGTCCTGCCTCATCTTAGGCCCAAAGGAATGAAGTTGGCCATCTATATAGATGGAGACCTCTGAAAGCATGAACCCCCAAATAAACTTTTCTTCCTCTAAATGTTCTTGTCAGGTCTTTTTGGTCACAGTGGTGAAGAGTTGACTATAACACGTAGGTAGGTCAACTAAACTTTTTAAAGTCTTTTGATAGGGATGTTGACTGAAGTCACACAGCTGAAGTCACTCATACCCAGAATATATATCAGTTTCAGTGAGGCTTAATTTAATTCTCTTTCCAATATGGAAGGAGTTCAATGTTACTTGCCACCAAAATGACTGCTACACTGCTTCACAGTGTCTGGGATTTTAGCCTTGGTCTGTTATTGGTAGATGGGTTAAATCTAGCTAGCTGTAGCTAGATCAGCCGTGGTGAGTAGGATCTTTTGCTTTAAGCTCATGTTTACCCTCCATCCCTGATTCCATGGTTATTCCAAGTTCCCACTGTGTCAACACTGGTGGCCAATAATAGAGACAGAGCGATACTTCACTAAGTCATTTTGCCTATTCAATTGTACAGTTCCCTCTTCTGTGACAGAATCTCTCTCATGGATAATATATGACTAAAAGATTTTCAAATACAACAATAAACTTCATATTTCTATGCTAATCTCTTAAGTCCATCTGCATGCCTCTTCCTTAAATGTTCTTGTTTCTAGTTTTCCTGATTCTTTTGACTAAATAGTCAAGATATTAGCCATATTCTATGATTCCACATATAGCCTTATCTTAGGTCACTTCTATTTTCATACTGTATTAGAGCTCTCAGAGAAAGAGAACCAACAGAATCTATTTATTTGTTAGACTTACTCACAATTGCAGAAGGCAGAGAAGTTCCCTGATGACCATCTGCAAGCTGGAGACCACAGGATGTTTGTAGTGCAGCACAGTCGTCTGAAAGCCTCAGAACCAGAGAAGTCAAAGCTATAATTCTCAGTCCAAGGCCAGAGGCCTGAGAACCCAGGGGGGTCACTGATGTTAAGTCCCAGAGTCCAAAGCCAAACACCTGCCTTCTGATGTCCAAGTGCAGCAACAGGAGAGGAGGCACCCCACTTTGGATGGAAGAGCTAGTTTCCCCCTCCCTCACTCCCATTTTCTTCCCCATCTAAGACCCCCAACTGATTAGATGGTGCCTGCTCAGCCGATCCAAGGTTGTTTTTCCCCTTTAGTGTGTGACCCATATATTAATCTTTCCTCAGACACCCATAAATGATGATTTATCAGTTCCCTAGACATCTCTCCACCCAGTTGACGCCCCAAATTAACAATCACATCCCCCCTCAAGTGGATGTCCACGTGCACAACTGAAACCTCTGCCCCCTGGAAGGATTTCTCTTGCTACTGCTTTACTCATGAGCTGAAGGAGAGGTGCTGGTCAACAGTGGAGGATGAAATTGGGATCAGGGCTGATACAACTTATTTATGTCCTCAGGCCCTATCCTTTCCCAAGTACCATTTCTATATTACTACAGATTGTTGCTAGGTCTGCCTGACCTCATGATTTTGTGGGCTACACAACCACTTGTTTCACTCCGGGCCTAGCGGCCCAAGGAACTTTTTCAAACGATGAATGATTTCCCACTACAGGTGGCATGGCTTGGTTGCAAAATCCTTGGGGCCTATATTGTGATTCTCTACTCTCAGCATGCCCATAAAGCACCACACATTCTCTTTTTCTATCACTGATAGCTTTAATATCACTGGGTCTATCAGGTAGTGTGGTACAAGAGAGAGAATCTCTTGCACTGCAGTCTAAACCTAGTCCTTTTGTTCTGGGTCTCAATACGGAAGCTGTTTGTGTAAATGAGATGTATGAAATATGTTGCCTCCAGAATCTGAAAAGGCCTACCAATTACTGTGTTTTCCTCTCAGTAGAGAAAAAATGAAATGCAATATTATTGTGAAAGGGATATTGTAGATCACTGGATCTCTAAGAACTTCACTGATATGGCAGGCCCCTGAATCTTCATAGGATTTATCTTCCAAACACAGAGGGTAGGTATCTTACTAAGGCCTTCAATGAGATTTTAACTTTTTTTTTTTTTTTGTGGTGCTGGGAATCGAACCCAAGGCCTTGTGCTTGCAAGGCAAGCACTCTACCAACTGAGCTATTTCCCCAGCCCAGATTTTAACTTCTTATTCATCCAGTCCAAATCACACAATGTTACCAACATGTGGGCCAATGTAATATTACATCTAGAAGATCCAGACCCTTTCTGACTACATTATGATCAAGGACACATAGGTTAATATTTATAGTACACTCTTGTGTATCCAGGATGAATGTGAACTTTCTGATCCTTTCTAATGGGAATAGAAAGGAAGGCATTTATAAGATCAGGGGCCACATAACATCAATTGAAGCCCTACAAAGATGGTCTAAGAGATACCACATTTAGCATAACAACTATAATTGGGGCTGCAGCTTGCAGTTCATAATAGTACAGTTTTTTTCTTCCAGGACCTATCTGGAGGGAACAGACTGGTCAATTAAATGGGAACATAATGAAGACCACTGACCCTCAGTACCTTGGGTCTTTAATCCTCAGATCCTTTAGGCATTAATCTCTGTCTCTTTCCCCAAGTGGCAATAATGCTATTCACTTACTATTGTGGCTAAGAGTGGGGGTGGTTTCAAAGATTCCACTAACTTTTCCTTCCTACACCAGCTTTAATCCCATAGACTAAGAAACCACTATAGGAGTTTTCCAAACCCTGAGTCCATACCAATTACATACTTTCAGGAGTAAGGAAAATCACCTATCCCTGAAGGTTATTTAATTGGTATGGTGAATCTGTAGACACAGTGAACTCACTGTAAACTAGACCTGGGTGAGGACTACCCATAGATTAATTACCTAACTTCCACAGGCTCCACACTGTAATGGTACAAGAGGGAATGACAATCCTTGATTCCTAGGTGTTAATGCAAACCTGGATATTGTGCCCAAGAGTCAAAATACTGGTGTTTTTCCATTTCCCAGTATAGTTACATGAATCAAGTCCTTTTGGAGAAGCACTGTGAAAATCATTAACTTATGCACTTGCTGTGGTATTGCAGGGTCTTTCCTCCAAGGGATTCAAATTTTTCCCAATTGCTTAGTTCTGGGCCTGAGAACTGGGCAAGGGTTTATAATTTTTTTTTTTTTTTTTTAATTGTGGCAGCAGCTCTGTCTCCTGATCATCCATTCTTGATTTGTTTTGATTGGATAGATTGGTTAATGTCCTTACTGGCTGACCATCTACCTTGCATTTACTGAAGTCATATTCCATTAAACATCTCTATAACTTACTATAGATCATGATCTTTGAGTACCACTGGTCTTGCAGTTTTTTAAGATAACTTGCCCACTTTGCTCCTGGAAACTGAGTCCCACAACCTGATGTCTACTATTTCAAAAATCTCATCCTTTCCATCGTTATCAGGGCACTCAGTTCTGCAACATTTTCTACCTCAGCCTTGACCTTCAAACTATAGCTACTACTAAACTGCTAAATAAAGCTGGTGTCCCTTTAAACAGCACACTCTTTATTGCTCTGGCAAATGAAATTATTGCTGGGCCCTCCTGCCTTAGCAATATATTCACTCTAGCACACACACTCCTCTGAGCTTTCTGATCCTTTCTTCCCCTCTCTACCTTGACAGTTCTGGTTATACTTCACTTAGTTGAGCCAAGGTAAGTGGCTCAGGCCACTACCCTAAATGTTAGTATTCTTCTAAAAGTGTTATATTTTATTATTGGAGAGTGCTTACATATAAATAAACTCATCCAACTTTACGTACCTTTCCTCCTTAACCCAAAATGCTCAGAATCCAAGTATATATGTGTGTGTGTGTGTGTGCACACGCGCGCGCGCGCGCGCACACACACACACACACACACACACACACACACACACACACACACTCTCTTACCTTCTCTAGGTTTGTTTTGGCAAAGTTCTACAGACACAGAAGTCCTGGGCCTGCTCCTCAACATTTTTTTTGTCCTCCAGCTGCATATGAGAGTCTATATGCTGTTAAGAAGGCCCTCTGAGCCTTAACTGATTAATCACCCTCAGCATTTCTTGAATGTATCAAATGTCCAGATTCAATGAAGTAGTCCTCCAATTTCACATTCTTTATAATTACTACTTCCCTTGGATCTCTCAAATGCTTAAGACATTTTCCCCCAGAATATTTCCAGTATCCCATTCCAGTTCGTCATCAGTGGAAGTTTCAACAACTACAATGTTAAAGCATGTTGGTGATCCACACTGCATATGCCAACAGTAATAGGACCCTCCAAGCTAGACTGACAGGGTGGTCGGGTTCCAAAATTTCATTTTAGAATTTATTTCCTCAAACTGATCTTGGTAATAACCTCTTTCAGGGGCTTCTGGAAAAATTGACTTAAGATGGAGATTTACATGCACAATGTTTACTATGGTATGTCTTCGGGACCAAAACCTGTGAGGATCTAAAGAAATGATAAGGCAGAGGGAAGAGTTCAATTGCAATGAAGGCCACAACTGATCCCATAGTTTGCAAGAGTGGGGATGGCCTTGCCCTGCCTTAGCCTAAGGGCCTCGGTTTTCACAATTTGGATGCAGGAAGTCCTTGGAAAGGAGCCGGGACTTTGGAGAAGCACCAGCTCTCTCCAGCTGGTGACAATTCTTAGATGGCAAATCAGTTGAGTGCTTACTGCCTCCAGCAGAGGATGTGACTGCCTCAGTCCTGATGAATGTACATAATTGCACCCATGATAGACACCAAAGTACATTTCCCTTAGCCTCACACCACCATCTACATACATAGTCTCAGAATAAAAATACCATCAACACTGTGATTACTAAAAACATTTTTTCTGGGGGTGGGGAGGGAGAGACGAGAAGGCAGGTAGGTGTTTTTTGTCTTTAGTGGCATATAGTCAAGTATTTTTAAATCTTGTGAAACAGTTCTCTGGGAACCAACTCACTGAATGGCTTGGTTCATTTGCTTTGCTTTCAATATTTAGGAGTTATTTTCTCCAAAGTAAATTTTGTTTACTAATTATGTAAAATATTAAAATGATTCCAAAATAAGTAGTTTAGAGCAATAGTAAGTTTAGCTTCTATCCAATCTTCTGCCCTATTTCCTCCCTTGCATGATAGGTGGATATTAAAACATGCATGGTTTCTTCTTCCATTTAAAAAATATAAATGATACACATACACTTTGTTTTCCTTTTTCTTAGATAACTGATAGCATATTGTGATGATTAATTTTATGCATAACCTTGACTGGGCCATAAAACACCCAGATATTTGGTCCAACTAACATTATTCTGGATGCTCCCATAAGTGTGGTTTTGGAGATTAATGTTTAAGTTGATAGTCTGACTAGAACAGACTGCCCTGCCTAATGTGAGTGGGCTCATCCCATCAGGGAAAGGACTGAACCAAAGAGCCTGGATCCTTTCCCCTTACAAAGAAAATTTCTTGTGCCTCACTGCTTTGAACCGGAACATTGTCTTTCTCCTGCCTTAGGATATGAATAGAAACCTTGGTTCTTTCTGGGTCTAGAGCCTGCCTATAATTACAATGTCAGCAATCTTGGGTCTTCAACTTACCTACTCATCCTGCAGACCTGGGGTCTGTCAGCTTTTTGAATATTATGTGATCTAATTCCTTAATTCTCTCTCGCGCGCTCTCTCTCTCTCTCTCTCTGTCTCTGTCTCTCTCTCTCTCTCTCTCTCTCTCACACACACACACACACACACACAGAGTTGCTGAGGTAAGACCAAATAAGAAATTATGAGTTAATTATGAGAAATTCAAATATATGAGTTTCAGAACTTAAAAAAAATTAGTTTAGATTTACAACGATTTTGTGTTCAAAAGCAAATCAGCACTTGCTGAAATTATTTTCTATCATCTGAGTAAGAAGAGGTGAGAAGTAGGTTTAAAACTCCTTATGTAAAGGTGATTTTATGTTTTCTTAATATATATATATTTTTAAAAAAGATTCATCATCTCCCACTGTAGATCCCATCCTGTATACACAGTAAATATACTATAGGATATGCTACCCCTGACTTGTGAAATAACTGAATTTCAGAATAATTTAGTGAGCTTCTAAATATCAAAAACATGAGAAAATATTAAATAAATCAACATTAACAACTGCTTAACAGTGATAAAATATACTTTTATTTACTTTGTTGAATCAGAGGGTCATAAAAAAAATTATTGCTAAAGTAGGTATCAGGCAAACAGACAGGTGCTTTAGAAGTCCAGTTACCTTGGAATTTATTTAAACTAAGAGAAAAAGGTCATCATGTTTTCATGCAATACACATTTGGTTCTTTAAATAACAATTGTGACAAACAGCAGAAAGAATTAAGGAATGCTGCACTGATGATCGATACAAAACACCAACATTTTAGGTTGTACATAATTAAAGAAATATCTTACTTTTCAAAATACTGTAATAGCCAATATCCACAGGCATGCCTTAGGTGGGCATAGGAATGCAATTTAAAAAAGGAAAAAAAAAAATCACACTGGAACTACTTAATTTTGTTAAAACCACTGAGCAAGAAAAGCAACATTGAACTTCCATACTGATTTTACACAATTTCTATACAGTACCTTGACTTAAATCCAAGAGCAAAAGTTAAGACTCTCCTCCTCTATTTTTGGTAAACAACTGCATGGTAAACTTAGATGACTTTTCCCCCTGGATTTTACCTGGGAGTGGCCTTTTTAATATTTTATTTAAAAGAGGGCAGGTTTGGCACTTTTATACTGATGTCACCAATGTTAATATTTCTTGGGATCTCAGGAAGATTCATATTCTTTACAGCTGATACAGCACGGGCTGGAGCTCCTGCTAAGCCAGCCTGTATACAGAAGTAAATAAAAGAAAAAGAAAATGTACAACTCAGGTGTAGTTCATCATAAAACACTTATAATGGAAGACAATGAAAAAGGATTTTCACATAACAAGTTTAGAAACCAGATGGTAGTTTGAATTGATATGAGATGGTTACTTTGAATACTAATCTATAAAGAGAAAACAGTTGACACATTAAAAAATACAGTGAATACATGCAATAATAACAATGTAAAGATTTAAATACAAATTAATGGGTGCTATCCTAGATATCACAGGCAATATTCACATGACAAAAGCTAAATCTTTACCTATATTTTGATTTAAGTGACATATAAGCACAAAGCATAATTTACATTAGTTTCCTTATTAAACATCTCTTGGAACAATCATGATGGTTTTTTTCTTTAAAAATGGCATTTATTATCAATATGTGCTTTGAAATAAAAATTAAAGGTAATAAATTATACTTCAGTTTCTTTATTCAGGGATAAACCCTATAACATTTCAAAACAATAAAACTGGTTTTTAAAATTGTGGGGGTTCTTCTAAACTTTTATAAAATTCTAGAACACTAAATAAAAATTTTAAAAAATCAGGGCTTTTAAATGAAGCCTGTCTGAATCCAAAGAGAAAAGTTTTCCCTAAAGATGAAACTGCAAAAAAAAAAAAAAAAAAGGGTAGTCCAACTTTCCAATGTATTAGTAAAAATTCTAATGATTAAAAATGCTTTATATAGCTTCAACGGCATATTAATCGGTAGTATACAATTTTAGAGAAGGAAGAGCATATGTAAATGAATAAAATCTAAAATTTCCAGTCAATACCACTAGTGCAAAATATTTGGCTTTCCTCTTAGTAGGAAAATTTAAAATTTGTGAAATAATTTTGGAAAAAACAAAGTTTGAAAATAAAAGAAAAATGCATGTATATAATTTTTCTGAAAGTGAAAATCAATAGCATTCATATTTCAGGTATAATTTATATACCAATAAGATTTCACCACTTTTATGTGGTAAAACACAATGTCATCACCTTCAACATAATAAAGAAAAGCCAACACAAACATGTGAGTTCAGTGGCATCATCTTGCACAAAAATAGAAAATTAATAATAATTAACAAAAACAAAACTTCCAGTTTGTTGAGATGACATATATGTAAGATAGTATCTGAGAAATCAAATAGTTTTTAAAGTCCCTTTTCATAATTTTAGCTTTTTCTTTTATGTAATCCTACCTTTTTTTGCTAATTAAAATAATAATAATAATAAAGCTGTTACCTGAGAAAAATCTTGACTGATACAAAATAGGCCAGTGTAAACTATTTGCTGAATAAAGGATACAAACATTGTTAAGCAATGAAATAAAAGCCATGGATCATCAATTCAGAATTGGAAATAGAAAAGTTAGTAAAATAGTATTAATAATAGATATGGTCCACATAGGCAATGATAAGGGTGAAATGAATCAAAAACTCCGTACCCCAACTAAAGACTACACAGGGCTGGAGAATTCAGTGTTTATAATTCAATGGAGGTTAGTTGTTCTCAATACACAACTAAAAATTTGATTGACTTCTACATTTATACCTACCTGAGGCGGAGAAGTTTATGTTATACCCCATTTCCCTCCCGCTCCTCCAAAAGATGTTTAGTTAGGGTAGTAAGCACTATATTCAAAAGTATCTTTAATTTAATAATTTCAAGTTAAAGGTTTAGCTACCAAAATTTAGAATAGTTGAGGACCAAAGAGGAATTTGCTCAAGCAGGTTTACCACCCTGAAAACATTCTTTTACCAGAAAGCATGCTGTCTGCTGAAGGACCAAAAATTATTTTACAAAATTGCAGACATTATGGAACTAGCATCATTTTTCCAGGTAAAGAGATTTTGTAATTTTTCTAACTAAAAGGCCAATATTTTCACTTTGTAAATTCCATAAAGGTACAAATGATAAGTAGACAGTAGAAATATATTGACAAAATACTTGAACATAAATATTTTTAAAGTTATGAAGTATCAAAGGATATTATTGTGAAAAAGAATATGTATGTATTCCACTGGATTCTATGGTTTACATTTATAAATAGTAAAACATAAGTATTTTACTTATGTCATAAAGCCTTATTTTCCATAATACACCCTGTATCATGTATAGTCAAACTAAACTCAAGTAAAGAAAATGAGAATACAAAAATGTATCTTGTTACATTTCATTAGGTCAAACTGTTTCTTTTTGACCAAAGATGATGTTGGATTGTGGACTGCTAATGAGAATATATAAATTCAATATAGTAATTGATTTAAATAGCATGTATGTGCCATGTTCTTATAATATAAAACCAGAAGTTTCTAAATACAACAATCTATAATTCTTCTAAACATAAGCAGCAAGCCATAGACATGCAAAGGATGGGAACTATTTAGAACACGCAGATGAATTAAGAGAATCAAATTATTTCTCAAGCATGTTCGATACTTTTGTGTAGTACATCATAAATTGAAGTTGCAGGAAATTTAAATATTGTAATATGTACTTTAAGTTTTATTTAACATTTTAAGAAATCAGATTGTGAACAATATTAAATGTGAAGAAGAAAAATATAAAGACTGTTGATCAGTAAGTAGATGCTTAAATGAGCCATCAATTTTGATATATAAAAACTATGGCTTAAAAAAAAGGACTATATTTCTCAAGCAATCAACACCAGAATGATTATAAAACAAATTTCACTTTCAGACTTCCATCAAAGTAAAGTCTGAAACATTTTTATTAAAGCATAAAATGTAAAGGAAGTAATCTGCCATTAGGAAATCCATTTGCTGACACAGAAATATAAAGTAATTTTCATCTTGGTTAAATTTTTTTTCAGTAAGATATATGCAGAGCAATAGGATAACTTTTACCAAAACTTAACTTTTTTAACACTAAAATTTACTGAAATTGTTTACCTGACTTCTTAGTAGTACACACAATTTAAAAATGTAAACGAAGATATTCCTGACAGTACAACATAGTTCTTAAAGATTTAAGATTACATAACTGACACAAAGCAAAAAGAAAAAGAATGAAATTCTACTGGAGAAATAACTTGTTTCCATCTATGTTATTCTCGAGCACCACCATGGCAGGTAAACTGCAGCAACTCCACTAACAAAAACAAATATATGAATCCAAAGCAGTTAAGAGTATGAACTGGATGGAAGAATGAAGTACAGTATATAAAAGAATGGGCATGTTTTCTCTCCCATGAGATTAAATTAACAGAATTAAGAGAAAGAAAACAAAATGAAGTCTGCAAGTATACCAAAATGAGGCCAAACAGATAGAAGACTTATACAGACATACTCTTGGAAATTTCAAGCACTTGAATCACAAAGATAGTAATGGATGGATATGATTTGTTTTTGATTTTCTTTTTAAATTGCCAGACCCAAAAATAAACAAAATATGAGCAAGCAAAACTGAAAAAGCAGCATTGCTAAAATATATTTCAAAGAACTGGAAAGCTCCCCTTTCCTCATGCAATAAGCAATTAACTTTCTTGAAGGGAAATAGAAATTAATAATCTACTCATTTCATCTAAGACATAAAATACCATCTACCATCTTAAAATAATTTCTTTAAGCTTGAAATATAGTATAATAAGATGGTAGTTGGATCATTTGTACATACTAGAACCTTTACTCATCCTTCCTGCTGGAAATTGCTATGTGCACATTCATAACTTTGACCTAACAGGAATGTCAAAGAACACCAACATTAATAAACACAGTATTAAATGGTTTCAGACTCAAAATCATTAACAAAATAATGTCAGATTTTGAATGCATGCTTTTGAGCAAAACAGAAAATTTCAATGTTTTAATTTCTGAATGTGAGGCAGAATAATTTTTAATCAGGATTTGTAATAGGCTTGTCTTGTGGCTTTGGATGCAATGTTTCAACACAGCAGTTAAAAATACATTAAAATGCTGATGACAGTCTTCTGGTGAGCAAGAAACAAGGCATTTTATAAACAATTTTATCACAATTAGAATGTTCAAAAATTCTTAAAAAATTACTGGTCATTTTATAAAGTACCTTCTGTTATAGTTTTAATTTCTAACAGGATTTGCCTGTCTGAGTGAAATAAATATAGCAAACTCATGACTTCCCTGGATTTATTACAACTAATTTTGATAATAAGTGGATCTTAGGGGTCCTCACCATAATTCAGTAGAAGTAAAAAATCCATATGCACATCAAAGAAAAGGGGCAGAATCAACTCATGGCTGACCTTCCCATATCTTTATCTTAAGGTCACTTTTCCTACTCTCTACTCTCTACTCTCTGAAATAAATACCTGGTTTTTAAAAAAGCCAATTAATAATTGTAATGATGGAAGTTAACATACCCAAGTGGTTGATGGTTTTTTGATAGATAGAAAATTTAACAGATTAATATAAACTAAATACTGCAACATAGAAATTGGCAGTGCTCTCAATTTATGGAGAGCAAATTATGGATCTTTTCCATAACAGAGATAAAATAATTTAGATACTGGGACCAAAAATGGTACTCCAGCTTTATTATACAGCCCATAATCTCAGAATAAGATACTACAAAGTCACACGTATGCTGTTACTTCGCAAAGCACAAATAATGCAGTAGCTAAAAAGCATGCCAAATTCTCATGTTTTTCTACTTAGTCAACTGGGTAACCTACCTTATTAAATTTATAGATTGTTTTTCTTCCATAAGACTCAATAAGGTTATTTTCAACTGAAAATTCTTAAGTGGAGGCACATAAACATTTTTATCTTTTCCTGAAATTGCTTGGTGCCAAAAAATTGCTCATCATCATCTACATGGAACTTTTAAAATAGTAGTTCACTGTATTAATTTATGATATAAAAACATGTACAAAAGTACTGAAGAAAAATTAATTTTGTAAAGTAAGGAATCTATTAAAAACACTTCCAATATTTGCCAATATATTTGATTCTGATTAGGACACGTTTGGATGTCAGAAGGTTTGCTACAGCAGAAATCCAGTGTTTGTTGGTAATTTAATTCTATTTTTAGAGTACTTAATTCAAGTTTTAAGAGATTCTGATCCTACTTTTTGTTGGCCACTGTTAAAATGCACCTGCAGGTCAAACTGGAAAGGCAATTCTGTTAAGACTTTGGAACTGAAAACCATTTTGGAGGGGAAGAAGTATTATTTAACAGTCATTATTCTAAAACTTTACTGCTTCCCACTTTGGATGTTAAACTCTAAAAGTTCAGCTTTTGAGTTTTTAAATTTACAGCTTCCAAAACCCAGCAGGCAATTTTATGTTGGAATCCTAATTTGGAGATGGATAAAACATTTGAAAGTTAAATTAAGATTGGTTCTGTTACATCATGCTCAAAACAAACTCTAAGTTTTTATATACAAAGTAAATTGTCATTTCTACAAATAGAATTTGTCAGTTAAATGACAATATTTTAAAAAAGGAACAAAAAATTTAAACTTTCCTTTTACAATGCAGGCAGACAAAACAGAACAAACATGACATCAATGATATACTAGTAAAATACACTAAGTCCAATAAAAGATGAAGAAACTACAAGGAGAAACTAGAATGGAAAATAGGCTACAGGGACTATATGGGTTCATTAACACAAAGAATTTTTGAGTCTGGCCTAAAGAATTAATTGCCTTTGACATCATTTTGCTTTCCCTTTGTTAAAGTACATTTTTCTCAAAGTCAGCAATACCTTGTCTACCTGTCCTGTCTGGGAGACTGAAAGATAAAGGTCTGTAAGAGAGAAGAATGGAAAGAGCTAGAAAGATCAGGATGTTCAGAAAAAAAAAAGAGGACTGATTTTTAAAAAATAGTGACTAAATTCAGATTCATTTATCCATCTTAAGAATAACATGAAATATATAAAAGCTAGCAAGCCTCCCCAACCTCACCCTTCTACCTCCACCCCCAGAGAGTCATTTCATTTTTAAGCAGATTCCTGGGTGCCTCTTAAACTTCCCCCAAATCCCACCAACCTCCCAGCTTAAACCCTCCTCTCCCAAGATCCCAGTGTTATAGTAAGCCACTTTTCTATCCAAACATAGAAAACAGATGAAAATACATTCAGAGCGTATCTTTCTCCTCTTTGAAGATCTGGTAGATCTTTGTTTCTATCTGTCTAGGTGTTGGGAATTAAACTGGTCACTTTCTTTCATCACTGAAAATGTATGACCTTTGAACCAATGTAACAAAATCTTTTATTTCTGACAAGCACCTGGATAAATCCACATTGTATTATAAAAGATATATCTTAATTATATTCAGGGTGATTTTTAAAAGATGAATGCTACTCCTGTAGTATTGCTCAGAACTTTAAAACTATAATAATCAGTTCTTTTCATCAGTCATGATATTCAGAATTTTAATTCTTTCTTCTTAAGTTTTTGCTTTATAATAAATTATAACAAATTTGGTAACAATTAACAAGTTTATACTTTGCTCTCAAATAATCTAGTTATATTTCTTGATAGATCTAAGCAGTTGAAGTGACAGAGAAATAAAAAAAATATGAGAACTTTTCACAATTTCAATGTGTCTGGAATAAAGCTCATAGTCATCTAAAGATACTTAACTTGCTGGAAAATTACATGAAGTCAATCTATTTTTTCAACACTATTTCTTAAAATATGATTAGGGCTAAATGGTCTAAAAAGATGTATTTCATCATTAAAATATTAAAAAATTAAAATATTAGCAGATACCCTATGTAGAGAAACACTTGATCATGTATAACTTTGTGGTTTATTCCCAGATTAAAAACATACCTTCTTCTAAAGCACAAAAAGCAAAACTAATGTGGTAGCAGATAACAACTGGTTATATGTGTTAGAAATAGGATCAGTTGATAAATAAGCATTCATCAGTATTCTATTTAAATAGTATTGTTTCTGCTAATAGTATTAAGTTGCAGTAATTTTATAACTATAATATCCCCTTCAAAAATGTAAGTCGCATCTTACTGCTCTTTAAAGATAAGAAAAACTGTCTTATTAAAATAGTTTTAATGGACAAAGAGAAAAATACCTATAATGCATTTATTACAGACCCTCCATGACATTTGTAAAAACTATACATAGTTAACATTAAGGAGCAAAAGAAAAGAAAAAAATGGGGCAGGGGGAACACCACCAATGGGAGGAAGTTAGTACCTAGAAATGTGAAAATTCCAAACAAGTGGTCAATATATTTTTACAGATGATTACACAAAATTCACAAAATTATTCATTCATTTTAGACCTATTATTAATGAATTATATTACTGTTCCTTGGCATTTAAAATCTGTAACCATAGAAGCTTTCTGAAGCAGTGCTTAATTCACATACATTTCAAATTATCATTTTAAGATTCTGCAAACTGTAGTGTAGGTTTTACAATGAATCTTTTACTATACTAAATAGTATATTCAAGTATACTAAAAATATTTGGAGTCCTTTACTTTGTTCTGAAACAAAATATTTTCTATTACCCTACATTATGTTTTCTTCTTTCAAAATCCAGTATTTTAAAAACTGACTACAGAATCATCAAAATATACACAGTTACTTAAAAGAGTCCTGTGTTTAAGCTCTTTATCATCACTGAGTATCTCCCCTTTGGGAAATCAATGAGAATAGCAATTTAGATGAGGAGAAACACAGGACTATTTTACAGAAAGTCTCAACTGTAGCTAACAGATTTTTTTAATCCATCATCTTGTATTTCCTTAATTCAAATGAGCACAGAATTGTGTCAAACTGATCCTTTAAAATGCCAGAAAATATTTTCAGAACTCACCTTTTATAAATTAATACTAATATATTAATTCTTTGCTGTTTTATAGTAATATTTACTTCAAACCAACCAAACATCTGAGCTATGATGAAATTTCTAGTATAGCACTGAATGAGATATCAAGACATTTTACCTTTCTAAACTTTGGGCAAGATAATAAGATAGCACTAAAATATTGTGAATTTGAGTGGCCTAGCCACAGAATGTTCTGCTGACATTAGCCTCATTTTTGAGGAAAGAGTCACTAAATTTCTAAAGTAAAGTAGGGTTTTATACAATAGTTAAGTGTGAGTATCCTTAATTTACTTAAAGGCCAAATCAAATAGCACAAAGTCAGTAAAGTAAACCCAAATTTTCTCTTTTAGAATGCCATAAATATCATAAATATCTGTATCAATGTATAAAAATGTGGTATAACTAACTTGTTAGTGACCTTCGGGAAAGATTCAAAATATAAAAACTGAGGTACCAAATTTGTTTTTTCAGTGTGCATTCAGACTTATTAAGCACATAACCTGAAACACTACTTCCTCCTAAGAATTCCATTTCCTCTGCTTTCCCTTTCCAGGGAGAATGTGGAATTGTGTTTATTAGCCAAGGCAGTTAAAATTGTGGCTAAAAGAAGAATAACATGAAGCTAGTTGTTGGATAATAGTCACAGGACATTTAACATACTAAAAGGTATATTCCATTTTCAAAACCTGAATAAGCAAATCAGCTGTACCTAAAGGGTGATATTGAACGACAAACAGTGAAAGTTACATACCATGCATAATTTATGATCATGCTTAGAAACCTTATTAACTAGAGCAAAATTTTCCATTCTTACCTCAGATTTCTCCAGTTTATTTTGTGCATCAATTTGTGTAACAATCTCATTCATGTTGGTCTCCAATACCATTCCCCCCATCACCATTTCTGCAAGAATGTTGTGAACCTAAAAGAAAAAATAATAAGCACATTAAGAAAATTTCACCACCAAAATGTTTCATGATTTCAGTAGCTTTTGTTTTAAACACTGCAATTCTATTTTATAAATAGTAAAAATAATTGGATGAGGGATCATAATCCACTTTCATCACTCCTGTGAATCTTTAGGCCATTATGTAACCTCTTTACGTCTTAGTTTAATGGGCTGAAAAACAAACAAGAATACTACATTCTTCATAGGACTATTGAAAAGATTAAATGAGGAGATCCATGGAAGTACCTGAAACAAAGTAACTGATAACTATTAACTACAGTAGTCCCCCCTTATCTATACTTTCACTTCCTTGGTTTTGGTTACCTGCAGACTACACTGATCCAAATGGAAAATTACAGAAATAATTCATAACTTTTTAAAATTGTATGCCTGATGAATTTCCAGGCACTCTACTTCATCCTACCTAGGATATGAATCATTCCTTTGCTCAATGTATCCAAGTAGTATGTGCTACCCACTCAACACTATCATTACTCAATGATCCAGGATCAGCTGAAGCAGTTCCGACTTTATGTCAGCAGATCAACAGTAGCCTACTGCTATATCACAATGCCTACATCATTCTCCTCTTTTCATCTCATCATGTAGGCACTGTCATCTCACATAATCAAAAATTAAGGGTGACAGAAAGCTGACAACACAGGTAATATTTGTGGTATAAGGCATCTACTGGGAGGCCTTGGAACATATCATCCTTAGCAAAGAGAAGCTAACTGTCCCACTATTACGATAATATAAAAATGACATAATGTCATGTTTAATACTCCAAAAATAACGTAGATTTTTTAATTATTTGTTTTATTTAGTTATACACGAGACCAGAATGCATTTTGATTCACTGTACACAAATGGAGAATAGTTTTTCATTTCTCTGATTATACGCGATATAGAGTCACACCACCCATATAATCATACATGTACATAGGGTAATGATGTCTGTCTCATTCCACCATCTTTCCTTCCCCCTGCTTCCTCCCCTCCCCCCCCCCTTTTTCCTCTATACAATCCGAAGTTCCTCCATTCTTCCCCTACCCTGATCCCTACTTCCCCTATTATGTATCAGAGAAAACATTTGGCCTTTGGTTTTGGGGACTGGCTTATCTCACTTAGCGTGATATTCTCCAACGGCATTCATTTACCTGCAAATGACATAATTTTATTCTTATTTATGGCTGAGGAGTATTCCATTGTGTATATACACCACAGTTTCTTTTTCTGTTCATCTATTGAAGGTTGGTTCCATAATCTACTTATTGTGAATCCAGCTGCTATAAACATTGATGTAGCTGTATCACTGTAGTAAGCTGATTTTAAGTCCTTTGGGTATAAACCAAGGTTTTGGGTCAAATGGTGGATCCATTTCAAGTTCTCTTTTCTTTCTTTCTTTCTTTCTTTTTTTTTTTTTTTTTTTTTTTGTTACCAGGGATCAAACCCAGGGCCTTGGGCTTGCAAGGCAAGCACTCTACCAATTGAGCTATCTCCCCAGCCCTCATTTCAAGTTTTCTAAGGAATTTCCATACTGCTTGCCAGAGTGGCTGCACCAATTTGCAACACCACCAGCAATGTATGAGTGTACCTTTTCCCCTACATCCTCACCAACAAGTATTGTTGTTTCTATCCTGGATAACAGCCATTATAATTAGAGTGAGATGAAATCTTAGGGTAGTTTTGATTTGCATTTCTCTAATTATAGAGATTTTGAACATTTTTTTTCATATAATTGTCTATTGCTTGTATATATTCTTCTGTGAAGTGTCTGCTCAGTTCCTTAGACCTTTTA
Organism: Sciurus vulgaris; assembly: GCF_902686455.1. Taxonomy (NCBI): domain Eukaryota; kingdom Metazoa; phylum Chordata; class Mammalia; order Rodentia; family Sciuridae; genus Sciurus; species Sciurus vulgaris. The sequence goes on along the minus strand of NC_136466.1, from coordinate 45,526,711 downwards.
TTGATAGGGTTATTTGCATTTTCTGGTATTAAGTTTTTTAAGTTCTTTATAAATTTGGGAGATTAGTGTCTATCTGAAGTGAAGTGTGTGTGGTAAAAATTTTCTCCCACTCTATAGGCTCTCTTTTCACACTACTGATTGTTTCCTTTGCTGAGAGAAAGCTTTTTAGTTTGAATCCATCCCATCTACTGATTGTTTTTATTTCTCATGCTTTGGCAGTCATGTTAAGGAAGTCTGGTCCTAAGTCGACATGATAAAGATTTGGACCTACTTTTTTCTTCTGTTAGGTGCAGGGTCTCTGGTCTAATTCCTAGGTCCTTGATCCATTTTGAATTGAGTTTTGTGCAGGGTGAGACAGGGATTCCATTTCATTTTGCTGCACATGGATTTCTAGTTTTCCCAGCACCATTTGCTGAAGAGGCCATCTTTTCTCCATTGTATGTTTTTGGCACCTTTGTCTAGTATGAGATAACTGTATTTATTTGGGTTTGTCTCTGTGTATTCTATTCTGTAATTGGTCTACCTGTCTATTTTGGTGCCAATACCATGCTGTTTTTGTTACTATTGTTCTGTAGTATAGTTTAAGGTCTGGTATTGTGAGACCACCTGCTTTGTTCTTCTTGCTAAGGACTGCTTTGGCTATTCTGGGTCTCTTATTTTTCCAAATGGATTTCAAGACTGCTTTCTCTATTTCTATGAGTATGTCATTGGGATTTTAATTAGAATTGCATTGATCCTGTATAGTGCTTTTGGTAGTATGGTCATTTTGACAATACTAAATCTGCCCACCAAGAACATGGGCCATCTTTCTATCTTCTAAGTTTTTCTTTAATCTCTTTCTTTAGTGTTCTGTAGTTTTCATTGTAGAGGTTGTTCACCTCTTTTGTTAGATTAATTCCCAAGTATTTTTTTTTAGGCTATTGTAAATGTGATAGTTTTCCTAATTTCTCTTTCAGAGGATTCATCACTCATGAATAGAAATGCATTAGATTTATGAGTGTTGATTTTATACCGTTACTTTGCTGAATTCATTTATTAGTTCTAGAAGTTTTCTGATAGAATTTTTTGGGTTCTCTAAATATTATAGAATCATGTCATCGGCAAATAGTGATAGTTTGAGTTCTTCTTTTCCTATTCGTATCCCTTTAATTTCTTTGATCTGTCTGATTGCTCTGGCTAGAGTTTCAAGGATGATGTTGAATAGAAGTGGTGAAACAGGGTATCCCTGTCTTGTTCCAGGTTTCAGAGGGAATGCTTTCAGTTTTTCTCCATTTAGAATGATGCTGGCCTTGGGCTTAGCATTGATAGCCTAGAAAGCCTTTTTATATCAGATTCTTAGTTAACAATTATTAGGTTGCAATCTTATACTCAAGGTAATTAACAAAACAATGTAGCACTATGAACATATTGGAACAAAAGAATTTTCTTTTTATTGTAGGTGTAATGGTGTTTTTAAAAAAATATTTTTAGTTGTGGATGGACCTTTTATTTCATCTATTTATTTATATGCAGTGCTGAGAATCAAACCCAGTGCTTCATGCATGCCAGGTAGTACTCTACCACTGAGCCAAAACCCCAGCCCTGTAATAGTGTTTTTACCCTCAAAATAGTCCATACATGTAATATTCAGATCTCTTATCATAAATATGTCTGATAATGACTAAAAAATAGTGTCTGAACTATTAGAAAGTAAAAATGTAAAACACGTTTTTTCACAGTGTTTACTGGACAAAAATTAAACAATTGAGAACTGAAGTAAGTTCCATAAGATAGTATACTGTGCTATAATTTTTTTCAAAAAGATCATGTGTGAGGTTAAATGTAGAGACTCCAAAATTATATAGGTATGAATACTGACTCTACTACTTATTTGTATGACCTTCAGCAGACACATCACTTCTTAGTCCTAAATTGAGGCACAGCAAATATTGAAATTGTGGGAAGCAATCAGTAGGATTTGAGTATTCATCCCTTGGGATCTGGACTCCTCTTTTCCCAGATAAAAATGAGTGTCAACCTTTTTACAACTACCTTCCCTAAGTTAAAGTTCTACCCTATACACCTAGCCCTAGACTATCCAAACTGCACATCTGCAATCTCCAATGAGACCATAAAACCCAGACTCCTTCTTTAACTCAGGGGCCAGTTCCATACGCGGAAAATGGACCATACCATGCCTAACTGATGGACTTGGCTGCAGAATAAACGAAAGCTTGCTGTACAGTAAATGAAAGCGTGCTTTCCATCTCCTGCCTCTGTCATTTGTGGACCATAAGCTTACAATTAAGGGAAGGGGGGACAAAGTTTATTATTCCTATAATCTCACGCCACACTCCTGTGACCAAAGGTAGAGGGGTGTGTGTGTGTGTGTGTGTGTGTGGTAGGAAGGTTGGTGGGTGGGTAGGTGGTGCAGTTCTTCCCATACACACAAAGCAAGCAATGAATTCTGCAGCAACACGGCTGGGTGTCCTCTAATTCAATGCAATGCTGACACCTTCTACTGTCAGAGTGCACTGGATTCCAAAGGGAAAGGGTTCAGTTTCACAAATCTGCCCACCATTTTAGATTTAGTTCTGAAACCATGAGCCCCCAAATAAACTTTTGCTCCTCTACAACTGTTCTTCTCAGGTCTCTTAGTCACAGCAGTGAAAAAGCTGATTAGAACAGTGGGATTTCCCACTACCCACCTCCTCTTGGGGTTCAACTAATTTGCTAGAGCAGCTCACAGAACTTAGGAAAACACTACTTACACTTATTGGCTTATTATAAGGGATATTACAAAAGATACAGAGACGGGTAGTTAATAGTATGGGAAGGGCTACAGAGCTGCTTTGCCCACTACAGGTGTGCCATCCTCCAGGAACCGCTTCATGTTCAATTATCTGGAAGCTCTAGGAACCCTGTCCTTCAGCATTTATGGAAGATATATCATGGAGGCAAGATTGAGTAACTCTTTGGCCACTGGTGATCAACTGAAACTTCAGTCTCTCTCCCTAAGCTGAAAGTTTCAAGCCTAGTTATGCTTGGTCTTTCAGATCACCAGTCCCCACCCAATTCTGAAGGTAACTAGGGTCTACAAGGCACCAGTCATCTTATCAACATACAAAAGAGTCATCCCCTCTGGAGATTTCAAGGTTTATAAGAGCTATTTGTCAGGAAAAAAAGAACCATGACCAAAAATAGTTATCTCTTGATGTCCCGGGGAGAGAAAGTTGGTTCCAGGACACCTATGGAAATCAAAGCAGATGTTCTAGTTTCTTAAATAAAATGGAAAAGTATATCATAGGTACATCTTCCTACACATATACTCCCATATACTTTGCATCATCTCTAGATTATGTATAATAATTAATATAACATAAATGCCATGTCAATCATTGTAATACTGTAATGTTTTGGGAATAATGGTAAGAAAAATATCTGCACATGTTCAATACAGATGCAATAAAAAAATTATTTTGGATCCACAGCTGGTTGAATTCCAGGACAGACCTGATGGACAGAAAAAATATATATCTAAATGCATGTTTGTGTGTGTATATATATTTACTATATATCACAGTATCACAATTATAAGGATAATAAATGCATAAAGACTGTATTCTTGATGAAGAGGTAATAAACATTACAAAATATGGAAATTCAGGGGGATAAACATGTAAAAGAATGATAATTATTCATTAGAAGATCACTCCAGTCTTATTAAGCATATAGTACCACAGTAAGGTATAGAAACATGAAATGGATCCACCATTTGACCCAGCTATCCCACTCCTTGGTTTATACCCAAAGGACTTAAAATCAGCTTACTACAGTGATGCAGCTACATCAATGTTTATAGCAGCTTGATTCACAATAGCTAGATTGTGAAGCCAACCTAGATGCCCTCAACAAATCAATGGATAAAGAAACTGCGGTATAACCCAAAGGACTTAAAATCAGCATACTACAGAGATACAGCCACATCAATGTTCACTGCTGCTCAATTCACCATAGCCAGATTGTGGATCCAACCTAGATGTCCTTCAACTGATGAATGAATAAAGAAACTGTGGCATATATATACAATGGAATATTACTCCGCCATGAAGAATGATAAAATTATGGCATTTGCAGGCAAATGGATGAAATTGGAGAATATCATGCTAAGTGAGATAAGCCAATCTCAAAAAACTAAAGGACAAATGATCTCGCTGATAAGCGGATGAGGACATATAATGGGGAGTGGAAGGGGTTAGTGTTAGGGTTAGGGTTAGGTTTAGGGTTAGGGTTAAGGAGGGTGGTAAGAATGGAGGAAGGAAGGACTGTATAGAGGGGAAAGAGGGGTGGGAGGGGTGGGGGGGAAAGGAAAAAAAAACCAGAATGAATCAAACAATATTACCTATGCAAATTTATGATTACACAAATGGTATGCCTTGACTCCATGTACAAATAGAGAAACAACATGTATCCCATTTGTTTACAATAGAAAAATAAAAATAATAAAAAAAAGAAACTGTGGTATATATACACAATGGAATATTATTCAGCCATAAAGAATAAAATTATGGCATTTGCAGGTAAATGAATGGAGTTGGAGAATATTATGGTAAGTGAAATAAGCCAATCCCAAAAAAACAAAGGCCAAATGATTTCTCTGATAAGTGAATGATGATACATAATGGGGGGGGGGCAAAGCAAGAATGGAGGAAGGATGGATTGTATAGAGGAAAGTGAGGGGTGGGGAGGGGGTTAGGGGAAGGAAAGATAATAGAATGAGACAAACATCATTACCCTATGATATGTATGATTACACAAATGGTTTGAGTCTACTTTGTGTACAACCAGAAAAAGGAAAGTTGTATCCTATTTGTGTACAATGAATCTAAATTTAAAAAAATTAAAATTAAAAAAGAAAAATATTTTAAAAAAAGGACAGGGTGGTAACATCTTTATATATAACTCATCTATTAAACTATCTGGATATTTATTTAAGATAAGTTAAATGAGTTTTTACCCTTTTTCTGAATTTTTTCAAGTTCTCAAGTGTCTAAAAAAATAATACAGTGAGCAAGCTATGTCACTGATCTAGACTGATATGTTTGTCTTTTCACAATGACAAATTTACTGAATATAAATAAATTCACCAGCTATACCAGTTTCAACACCTGTAATTCACTGAGTACTCCTGATTTCACATGGTAGTCATGACCATGGCAACTACAAGTTCTTTATTCCATTGTAACCTTAATTACTAATATCTGTAACTTTCATATCACATGTCATACTTCAAACAGTGATTATTAGGCCACAGAGAGGCTGAGAAAGGACTACGGTGGCCATAAGAGTTAAATGGCATAGGAAAAACAAAGGCAAGAAAAAATAAAGAGTCCACACAAATGAAGTCATTGTAGGTGGTTCATGTAAGAGGGAAAACCCAAACCCAAGAGTGAGCTGTCAAGGCAAAAGGGTACTGGGAGAAGTTTGCCAGTGGATAGTATCAAAATAGCAGGGAAAACCCTTCAATGAGGTGAAGAATTGGAACAGAGCCAGTTCATTACCACAGTGATCTCTTAGGCACAGGGCATGATAAAATACACGAGAAAGTAGGAAGGTGTACCACACCATCATCCCAGGCATACCTTACCTCCTTTTATGGGTTCTAGATGAGGTGGTTATCACCCAACTGGTCTGATGTTCCTAAGAAGCTCACAAGCCTGGTTTCTTTATAGTTGATCTTCAAAAGCATGAGTCTATGGGCCCCTAATTTAATTTGTAAGTTCAGAGATGGCAATTTATTATTAGCACAAGTAAGTTATTTATCAGTCTGTGACTAATGACTATGCTATGCAGGTGGTTGGTGGTGGTTCTTCTCAATAAATTTTGTGTGCCCAATGTCAGGAGGTTATCTACGTGCACAAAGTGCCAAGTCATTCTACCTTAGCATTTGTATTTAAACTGGAGTAAGAGCAAGGCACAGCCTGCTCTCTATGAATGGTAAATATCATATTAACAATATATATCTACTGTGGATGTTTGTTTTAAATGTATGCTCTATCTACTCAACAACATAGCTACTTCTGAATGTAAACTGTAACTTCTAAGTTTCATTTCTATGTTTTTAAAAAACAGCAATATAGTCAAATGATAAAAAATTTAAGCCATACAGAAACTTGTGTGTCAACAATCATAGTCTCCAACACACGCTGAATCTGTTATTAGGTCTCTCTATCCAAAGATATTCCATTAGCTGTATCTTGTATATCCTCCTAAAAAACTTATTATATATGTGTATGCATACGAATAACTACTTTACATTAGTAAGATCACACTTTATGTATATATTTTTTCTTTCCATGGTTCTACCAGAAAATAAAGAATGTGCTGTAAAAACAGGAGAAAATGAGAGGCTGACTTAAGAAAATAAACTGGTGCCAGATATATGTACAAAAATGATCAACAAACTATGTTGACAACAACCAAATACCCTGAAATTTTCTTTCCTCAATGTGTCTCTGTCTGGTTTAGGTATCAGGGTGATACTGGTGTCATAGAATGAGTTTGGGAGGGTTCCCTCCTCTTCTATTTCATGGAATACTTTGAGGAGTATTGGAATGAGCTCTTCTTTAAAGGTTTTGTAGAACTCGGCTGAGAACCCATCTGGTCCCAGACTTTTCTTTGTTGGTAGGCTTTTGATGACTTCTTCTATTTCATCATTTGAAACTGATCTATTTAAATTGTGTATGTCCTCCTTGTTCAGTTTAGGCAATTCATATGTCTCTAGAAACCTACTGATGTCTTTGAGATTTTCTATTTTGTTGGAGTATAGATTTTCAAAATAGCTTCTAATTATGTTTTGTATTTCTTCGGGTCTATTGTGATATTTCCCTGTTTATTTCGAATTTTAGTAATTTGAGTTTTCTCTTTCCTTCTGCCTTCTGTTAGTGTGGCTAAGGGTTTATCAATTTTGTTTATTTTTTCAAAGAAACAACTCTTTGTCAATTTTTTCAGTTGTTTCTTTTGTTTCAATTTTATTGATTTCAGCTCTCATTTTAACTATTTCCTGTCTTCTACTACTTTTGGTGTTGCTCTGTTCTTCTTTTTCTAGGGCTTTGAGCTGCAATGTTAGGTCGTTTATTTGATGATTTTTTTCTTCTTTTATTGAATGAGCTCCATGAAATAAATTTTCCTCTAAGTACTGCTTTCACAGTGTCCCAGAGATTTTGATATGATGTATCTTTGTTCTTGTTTACCTCTAAGAATTTTTTAATTTCCCTCCTGATGTCTTCTGTTATCCATTCATCATACAATAGCGTATTATTTAATCTCCAGGTGTTGGAGAAGTTTCTGTTTTTTATTCTGTCATTTATTTCTAATTTCAATCCATTATGATCTGATAGAGTACAAGGTAGTATCTCTATCTTCTTGTATTTGTTAACATTAGCTTTATGGCATAAAATATGGTCTATTTTAGAGAAGGATCCATATGCTGCCAAGAAGAAAGTGTATTCACTCTTTGTTGGATGGTATGTTCTATATATGTCCATTTAGTCTAAATTATTGATTGTGCTATTGAGATCTATGGTTTCTTTGTTCAATTATTGTTTGGAAGATATGTCCAGTGGTGAGAGAGGTGTGTTAAAATCACCTAGAATTATTGTGTTGTGGTCTATTTGATTTCTGGAATTGAGAAGGACTTGTTTGACGTACATGGATGAGCTATGTACGGGGCATAGATATTTATGATTGTTATGTCTTGCTGATTTATGCTTCCCTTAGGCAATATGAAATGTCCTTTTTTAACCCTTCTAACTTTGGCTTGAAGTCCACGTGACATGATACGAGGATGGATACTCTGGCTCTTCTGCTGAGTCCATGTGCATGGTATGTTTTTTCCCATCCTTTCACCTTTAGTCTGTGGTCATTGTGGGAACATTCCTTAACATTGTAAAGGCCATCCACGCTAAGCCCATGGCCAATATCATTCTAAATGGTGAAACACTGAAAGCATTCCCCCTAAAAACTAGTAACAAGGCAGGGATGCCCTCTTTCACCACTTCTATTCAATATTGTCCTTGAAAATCTAGCCAGAGCAATTAGACAAACCAAAGAAATTAAAGGGATAGGAACAGGAAAAGAACTCAAACTATCCCTATTTGCTGATGACATGATTATATATTTAGAGAAACTGGGAAATTCCACAAGAAAGCTTTTAGAACTCATAAGTGAATTCAGTAAAGTAGCAGGATATAAGATCAATGCTCATAAATCCAATGCATTTTTATACATAAGTGATGAATCTTCAGAAAAAGAAATTAGGAAAACTACCCATGCACAATAGCCTCGAAAAAAATAAAATACTTGGGAATCAATCTCACAAAAGAGGTGAAAGACCTCTACAATGAGAACTACAGAACACTAAAGAAAGAAATTAAAGAAAACCTTAGAAGATGGAAAGATCTCCCATGTTCTTGGAGAGGAAGAATTAATATTGTCAAAATGGCCATACTTCCAAAAGTGTTATACAGATTCAATGCAATTCCAATTAAAATCCCAATCACGTAACTCACAGAAATAGAGCAAGCAATCATGAAATTCATCTGGAAGAATAAGAAACCCAGAATAGCTAAAGCAATCCTTAGCAGGAAGAGTGAGGCAGGGGGTATCACAATACCAGACCTTCAACTATACTACAAAGCAATAGTAACACAAACAGCATGGTATTGGCACCAAAATAGACAGGTAGATCAATGGTTCAGAATAAAGCACATAGACACAAACCCAAATAAATACAATTTTCTCACACTAGACAAAGGTGCCAAAAATATGCAATGGAGAAAAGATAGCCTCTTCAACAAATGGTGCTGGGAAAACTGGAAATCCATATGCAACAGAATGAAACTAAAGCCCTGTCTCTCACCCTGCACAAAACTCAACTCAAAATGGATCAAGGACCTCGGAATCAGACAAGACACCCTGCATCTTATAGAAGAAAAAGTAGGTCCAAATATTCAACCTGTCAGTTTAGGATTAGACTTCCTTAACAGGATTCCCATAGCACAAGAAATAAAAGCAAGAATCAATAACTGGGATAGATGCAAATTAAAAAGCTTTCTCTCAGCAAAGGAAACTATCAGCAATGTGAAGAGAGAGCCTACAGAGTGGGAGAAAATCTTTGCCACTCATACTTCAGATAGAGCACTAATTTCCAGAATATATAAAGAACTCAAAAAACTCTACACCAAGAATACAAATAACCCAGTCAACAAATGGGCTAAGGATATGAACAGACACTTCACAGAAGATCGACAAGCAATCAACAACATATGAAAAATGTTCACCATCTTTAGTAATAAGAGAAATGCAAATCAAAACTACACTAAGATTCCATCTCACCCAAACTAGAATGGCGATTATCAAGAATATAAGCAACAATAGGTGTTGGAGAGGATGTGGGGAAAAAGGTACACTCATACATTGCTGGTGGGGCTGCAAATTAGTGCAGCCACTCTGGAAAGCAGTGTGGAGATTCCTTAGAAAACTTGGAATGGAGCCACCATTTGACCCAGCTATCCCACTCCTCGGCCTATACCCAAAGGACTTAAAATCAGCATACTACATAGATACAGCCACATCAATGTTCATAGCTACTCAATTCACAATAGCCAGTTTGTGGAACCAACCTAGATGCCCTTCAATTGATGAGTGGATAAAGAAACTGTGATATATATATATGATGGAATATTACTCAGCCATAAAGAATAATAAAATTATGACATTTGCAGGCAAATGGATGAAATTGCAGAATATCATGCTAAGTGAGATAAGCCAATCTCAGAAAGCCAAAGGACGAATGATCTCACTGATAAGCGGATGATGATACATAATGGGGGGTGGGGGGGCAAGAATCGAGGAAGGAGGGACTGTATAGAGGGAAAAGAGGGGTGGGAGGGGTGGGGGGGAGGAAAAAATAACAGAATGAATCAAACACCATTACCCTATGTAAATATATGACTACACAAATGGTATGCCTATACTTCATGTACAAACAGAGAAACAACATGTATCCCATTTGTTTACAATAAAAAATAAAGAACGAATACCCAAAAAATACAAGAATGTATGATGAAGAGTCTAATCATCATACAACTAAAAATAAGAAAAATCTATAGATTTCTCAGAAATATGGACTACCTAGTAAAAACCAATGGAATCAAACAATATCTATGATATGTTCCCACTGAGTTTTAAAAAAAATTATATGATTGCAAATTTGGGTATGTCCAAGGCACAATACATACCTTTTGATAGCACTTATTTAAGAATCAGACTAAAGGACTGAGAAAGAATGAAAAAAATCTTTTTATTTTATAGTTTTCTTTTTAAAAAATTTTAACTTGTACACATATTATTTAAAAAAAAAAAAAAAAAACCTTGCTAAAAGTAAGAGAGATGACAGCAGTAGTTCCAAGGAACAATACGAAGGGCCTCAACTAAAGCAATGCATGTATTGAAGTTATTCATAAGGTAGCACAAAGGTGCGGAATATTTGTTGTTGATAAAAAAAAATAAGCATGCCACTTTAAATGTGTGTGTGCAGAATGTGGAAACCTCTCCTTAAAACCACTAGAATATTTAAGACTAAATGCTCTCTTTATTATTTTTATTAATATTTACATAAATCATATTTTGGGTATCTAATAGTTAATATACTTTTTTCCTTTTAAAATCATTTTTATCAATTAGGTTAAAATTCAAAAGTAAAGAACAAGGTATTTACTTGTATTCAATAGTTTTCACTACCCTACTATTTATTTATAGATATTAAATATTAAAAATTATTAAATAATATTTAATAAATATTAAATATTTATTAAATATTTAGATGGAGTGCTTCCATACACTTGAACAAAGCCTACATACATTGGTCAGTGGATAATATAGTGAAAGTTAATCAGATACATTTCACTTTAAACAGTCAGAAGCCCTCCTCCACTAGACTGAATCTAGAATCTTAAGAAGGATAAAGAAAAGAAGAAGATCAAATTATATAGATTCCTTCCTACAGGTTATTACCCATTTTCACAGTCTAAAAGCTATGTACTTTGCTATAATTTTGGATAGAAATGAGGTCCCCCGTACCACAGTTTAAAATTTGACTATAATAACATTTGACTTCAGGGTGATAAACAAAATACGGCATGTGTATTTAATATTTCCCTTCAGAATAAAGACAATATCATGGATTGACATGGAAGGATCTAGAGATAGATGAGTTAATAAAGTACGGCACAGACACAGGAAAAAGTCTCTGGAAGCCTACCCTAGCTCAAACATTAAGAGATGACTTCAGAGAAGTAGTGTGGGTGGGAGTGAGTAGGTATGAGGAGAGGGGAACAAGGTAAGAAAAATGTTCATATTTAATCAACTAGTCTTCAGTATCATTTGACTCTTTCTAAACAATACTGTTAATGTAATTTTAAAATAGTAAAGTATCTGACTAATACTAATTTTCTTTTTAATTGTGGGAAGCAAGAGGGACAAGAAACAGACGAGGAGACGTTGTGTTCATAAACACAACAGCAAACTATTTGAGGACAGAGATAAGTCATGTCCTTCACATAACCCTGCTGTATTAAGCACTCAATAAATATTTTAAGATGTGTTTTGCAATGAACACCTCATTCTCTGCTTACACAGGAAACTGAATAGGAGTTAAGAAAAAATGATACCAAAGCAGAGTAGTAAATCTACTCTAAAAACTAGTTAAGCATATGCTTTTATTATTAAGACAGAACAGCTAAAATGTTATTTTAAATTGTTAATTTAAATTGTTCATCCATTTGCTTTGTAGGTCATGCCCTTTCTAACTAATCTGATGATAAAAGTTTAATACATATATACTCATTTGATAATAATGAAAACTTGCACTTACAATTCTAAATGATCTAAATATTTTTATCACATTTTCTTCAAAATTATGTTACCACTGATGATAAAAAATTATACCAATTAAAAACTGCCAATTAAATTATGACAAATTATGGAATATAACATGCACCCTAACCTCAGAAATGTTACAATATGGAAGAAAATGTGCCTTTTAAGGGATCTCAAATTATGGTATTTTTTTCATCCTGCTTTAGCTCTATAAGAGTTAACAGATTAAATAAAAGCTATGATGAAAAATATTAAGTTAGAAAATGGGTGTATTTGTTTTACTGAAGTCACTACTGACATTAATGCTTCTAAAATATATCTTTTCAAAATATCTACCTGAATTTTGTTAAATAAAATATTGGACATATTGGCGCTGGGGTTATGGCTCAGTGGTACAGTGCTTGCCTAGCACATGTGAGGCACTGCGTTCAATTCTTAGCACCACATAAATAAATAAATAAATAAATAAATAAATAAATAAATAAATAAAGTATTGTGTCCATCTACAACTAAAAATATATTTTAAAAATATATTGGACATATCATACTGTTCCACTACTCAAAATTTTTACTTAGTTTTATTTTTAACCTTAAGAAATGTTTGCTAAGCTGGGTGCAATGATGCACTCCTGTAATCTCAGGGGCTCGGGAGGCTGAGGCAGGAGGATCATGAGTTCAAAGTCAGCCTCAACAACTTAGCAAGATCCTGTCTCAAAATTAAAACATAAAAAGATGTGGCTCAGTAGTTAAGCATCCCTAGGTTCAATCCCTGGTACACTCCCCTCCCCCCAAAAAATCAGTTCTACAAGTAACTTGACTAATATCTCTCCCCCGCCCTACTAGCTGAAGACCAAACTCAGGGCCTTATATGTGTTAGGTAAGCACTCTGCCACTGAACTAAATCACCAATTCCTTGACTAATACTAACTTGAGATTAATTCAGTTTATAAGGATCAGTTACTAAAAGAAGACTATATCCCCCCGCCCAAAAAAAACCCTACATTTCTTGAGTATTATATTATTAAATTCCAAAGTATAAAGATTTGAAAAAAATACTAAAGAAATTCAGGAGTATATTTTATCATCATATCAACATTCTGGTAGTATTTTTAAGACAAAAATAGCAAGAGAAAATATATAACATAATGACAATAATAATAATGAAGACATTAGTTAATAGACAAGCAAAGAAAAGCAGAAGGGGCATAATTCAAAGTAACAGATAAAAATAATTCAAGTAACAAAAAATTAATTCTATTTTGGTATATTTACTTTGAAAATGAATGTCTCAAAATCCGAAAATTCAAAATATTCAGCTCTGACTGAAAAGAAACTAGAAAGCTGTTCTATTTTCTATTCTATATCCTGAAGAGCTGCTTATATATTATGAAAGATACAACTGTTCATTCAAAAAACAAACAAAAACAAAAACAAAAACACCTTAGAATATGCCAGTTCTATTTCTACACTTTTTGGCTTATATGTTATTGTTCACTTACATTTAACATTATGGTTTTTTTTGCTTGTTTGTTTGTTTTAATTCTACAAAGGCTCTGTCAGGGTTCAGTTATATTATCTACAGACTTACCATTTTCTTTACTCTTCATCTTTCAATATGTTCCTCCTTCATCTCTGACCTCCTTCTGTGCAAAGTACCCATTTGGAATTTCCTTCAGTGAAAACTTACTGGTGGCATATTTCCTCATTATTGGTTTTCTCTATATTCTCGAAAGATATTTTTGTTGATTCCAGAATTACAATTTGGCAGTTATTTTCACTGAACACACTGTCTTCTAACTTCTGTTGTTGCTACTAAGAAACTGGTTGCCAATCTAATCATGCCTCCTGTGAAAGTAATTTATCTTTTATCTCTGGATGCTTTCAAAAATTCTTTCTCTTTTATCCAACTTTGCCATTATTAGTCTTGGTGCAGACTTCTTTCTATATAGCCTAATGTGATTCTTTTATCTGCAGATTATTATCTTTCATTAATTCTGAAAAATGCTCAGACTTTTAGAAACTCAGATATTGAATCTGTCTCATCATTTTCTTTTTCCAAAACTAAGAATAAATGTTGATTAGATTTTTCTCACCCTATCCTCCATGACACGAAGACTATCTTTCATATTTTCCTTTTTTTTTTGTCTCCTTATCCTGCCTTATAGATAACTTGTACTAGACTTACTCAAACATGTCTTGATATATCACAAAACCTATCCACTGAAAATCTTGTGATATTTCCTTCCTCTTAAAATTTTAAAAGTTATTTTTAAAATCACTTAGGTCACTTCATATATTTTATTCAGTGCAATTTTTATAAGGATTGACATTTATTTTATACAGAAGCTCCTTTCTCTTCCTTCTTTACTGGGACTAAACTTTTTAACAACTTGCTTAGCGGGCAGGATAGAAAATGGTGTTTCTGTGGTCAATTTTCTGTGCTGGGAGAAAAGGGTGGAGACTGGCATTCTGACATTGAGCTTTCATACTGTCCCAACAGGAGTTCGATTACAGAAAGGAAAGTCTTAGTAAAACACATTAAGAATCATGGGAATAATGAGAATAAAAATATTTAGAATAATCTGTCAAAGTAAGTTGCAAACATGGAAAAGAAGTCTAGAATAAATTATGTAGTACTGTACTAGATGCTGGATGCTGAAATATTAAGAACTACATGGGTTTGTTTGGTTGGCTGGTTGTTTTGTGGTGTTAGGTATGGAATCCAGGGCTTGTGAATGCTAAAACATGTGCTTTACTATTGAGTTACATATATCCTTAGCTACAATGATTTTTAATATATATAAAAATTTAAAAAGTTTCGTATGTGTGGCATATACATATACATCTATTTTGCAGCTCAGTACACTAACTAGGAGTACTTCCACCTCCATAGCAATGAACAAACATGGTACCCAGATGGTCACTTCCAAATATCCTTTTCCTAGTAAGAGGCACCAAGGTTCCTTGAGAAATGGCTGGTTTGAGGTCTGGGGCAGAAAATATATAAGATGCTCCATCCACTGAAAAGTCCTAGAAATAACTGACCAGTCTTGTAATTAGGAACATCTGTAGACTATGGTTTCAATATACCATCTCCTCACTAAAAGGAACCAGGGCTCCTAGAAGACATGATGGTATGTCTGGAAAAGGAAATGAATAAAATAAGTCTGGAACATCTACCTGTACCAGAAAATAAAGCAGTTATCAAAGACTGTGTAGGATCATGTCAAAAGAACCCAGAGGACAATCTGGGCAGTGGCCAAAGATGGGTAGTATGAACATCAAAAGAAATAACATCAGCACTTGATTAAAATAAATATATTAAAATTCTTGTCATAAGGACACTAATAAAATCAATTATCATTTTTGGTGGGCATTAGGAAAATAAACTGTTAGGGAAACAGGGAAATACTCAAACTTATCCTTCCTTTCCTATGTAAAACCCATCATTCCTTTTAAATCCATGGTTTCTGTCTTTTATTTTTAAATTTATTTTTATTGTAAACAAATGGGATACATGTTGTTTCTCTGTACATGAAGTAGAGGCATACCATTTGCGTAGTCATACATTTACATAGGGTAATGGTGTTTGATTCATTCTGTTATTTTTTCCTTCACCCCTCCCACCTCTTTTCCCTCTATACAGTCCCTCCTTCCTCTATTCTTGCCCCCCTCTCACGCCCCATCATGTGTCATCATCCGCTTATCAGTGAGATCGTTTGTCCTTTGGTTTTTTGAGATTGGCTTATCTTACTTAGCATGATATTCTCCAATTTCATCCATTTGCCTGCAAATGCCATAACTTTATTCTTCTTCATGGCTGAGTAATATTCCATTGTGTGTGTATATATATACCACAGTTTCTTTATCCATTCATCAATTGAAGGGCATTTAGGTTGGTTCCACAATTGGGCTATTGGGAATGGAGCTGCTATGAACATTGATGTGGCTGTATCTCTGTAGTATGCTGACTTTAAGTCCTTTGGGTATAGGCCAAGGAGTGGGATAGCTGGGTCAAATGGTGGCTCCATTCCAAGTTTTCTAGGGAATCTCCACAGTGCTCTCCAGAGTGGCTGCACTACACTGAGGTTTCCATCTTTTAATGTATTGTTTCATTCAAATCCCTTTTAGTGTATTAGTAGTGATATTTTAAATTATATTTTCTCTTTTCCTTTAATACTTAGATTGATTGAATTTTGTTCCATTCCTTCCTTTTTAAATAAGACGTTCTACTGTACTTAAACTGTAATTAACAATTACTATCTCTGTCCTTTCTCTAATTGAACACCTACAATTTTATTATTACTTGTAAAACAAATATTTAGTCTCTCTTGACCACTGAGAGAACTTGTTTTCCTACTGAAATGCTCTAGATATCCTCTAATCTCCTTTCAACTAACTGGATAAGATCTTTAAAATACTTTTACAACATATAGTAAATGTACTCTTCAAAATCTCTAATCTTTTCCTTCATGTTTTCTCTCTCTCCATCTTTCAGTCCTGTGTTTTGAGGTTATTTCCTGCACCTGATCTTCTATTTTCAGTCTCAATTGTGACTGTCCTCTTCTTTTAAACTTTTTAGTTTGAAAAACATATTTTTAAATCCTTGAAAGACTTTTTAAAGTCTTCTTAAATACTCTTTTTTAATCATTTTAAAATATCACGAGTTCCTCTATCTCCTCCAGTAGTTCTTTTTCAATGAAGCCTCTGTTCTGACTGTTGTTCCCCTCTCTCTTGTTGAGAGAGTAGTTCTTTTTCTCTGTTGGATTATAAGTGTTCAGTTCTAGTTGCAAAGCTAGACTTCTTCAGGAGGGAAAGGAAAGGGGTCACTCTGGCCTGTGGTTTAAGATTGGGTTGTTAAAACTCCTTACAAGAAATCATGCTCTTAAGTGTAAATTCTCCCAGCCTCAAGGGTAGGAAAGTCACTTAGGCCACCAATCAGATCTTTTCCTGATCATCTGGGGACATAGGTGAGTGGGTGGGAGGATGCAGAGAGAAAAAATATATTCAAAGCTATCACTGTCAAATTCATACACCCTTCAAACCAAGCTCTTCCTAGAATTTCAGCTCTCTTGCTGAATCAACCCTGATTTTTTTGTTGCAAGTAGGGACAACAACCCAGCATTGCCCAATCAGAGCCACGCTGTTCAGGAGATGGGCAGGTAATTCAGCTGAGAAAATAAGCAGAACCTCTCAGCAATCATGCAGTATAAGAACAAAATAAACCAAGTTATCCAAATTGCTGGATTTTAGAGACTATTAACAAATCATTAGCTTAAATGTATTAAACAGCCTGACTCCATTTTATTTGGGAGGGGGGTAACCAGGGATTGAACTCAGGGCCAGTCCTATTTTGTATTTTATTTAGAGACAGGGTCTCACTGAGTTGCTTAGTGCCTCACTTTTGCTGAGGCTGGCTTTGAACTTGTGATCCTCCTGCCTCAGCCTCCTGAGTCACTGGGATTATAGGTGTACACCACCATGCCTGACCTACATCTGGATGAGCTGATTACATCTGGGTGCCCCTTCCTTTGCAATGATGGGAAAGCCAAACCACACAAAACCTGGCCCAAGTGCAAAAACTCTTACCCCAGCCTCATCCCTAACCACCATAAAACTCCTAGCCAATTGTTCCCTGTTCTCCCCATAAAAACTCATTATTTGGGTAATAAAACTTTTCTTGTCCTCTCATGCATGCATGGCATCATGCATACCCAACTTGATACCCAACTAATTTTGAGTGTGTGTGTGTGTGTGTGTGTCCTACTACCTCAGTGTGACTATGTTTAGCTTTTGTGACTGACACAGAAATTAGTACTTAAAGATTTTTAATGAGACACTAGTAACCACAATAAAATAAAATATGTAACACTGGCTTAGGGATTTGGCAGAAGGCCATGTGGAAATTGTTATTTTAGAGGCTAGAAAGTTAGCAATTCATGTTTGTAGTGGCTAAACTATCATCTGCAGGACCTTAAAAGAAGATAGACTTACCAGGCAAAATTTTCTTTCACATATATGGAAACTAATAATATTTCAGGTAGTGGCAGCTTTGTCACCATGGATTCCAGGGTTACATTATTTGGAATATAATATACATGTGGCATGAATGAGAAGTAAATCTTTCCTGTTTTAAGCAGCTAGTACTTCGATGTTTATTACTACATCAGAAACTCAGTCTAGCCCATCCTGAATGACACAAAAGGGAATGAAATCTCTACAATTTCTCCCTTTCATCCAGTGAGTTGTAGCTCAGAAGCAGTCTGAGGTGGTATGCAAAACTCGCTACATCTGCCTCTAAGAAAAAATTGAACTGAGCCAGGGACATGATCCCTCACAGCTGGAAGGTCCCAGGCTGCTTAAAGGTGAAAACGATCCCACTTTCAGTGGTGTGAAAGAAAAGTTAGCATTATTTTGGACAGAAAAGGTTGAGACAGAAAGTATCTACTTGACTAGTCTCTAACTCTTGGTATCCTGAAACCTGTCTCAATACAGTGAAAAAAGAAATTAGAACAAGAGTTCAGCCCAGAAAGAAGAGACACAGCTAATTATGGCAGGTTCTAATACAATGATACAGTGTTAAATGAAATGAGAGAGAATATATATACATTATATGTGTTCCCACCTTACTTTTTTAAAAGGTACATTTGTTTCTGTACATTTGTACAAAAAAAAATGTAGAAATATACATATTCTACAATGCTAACACTAGGCAATCTCGGTACCCAGATGACTTCATTTATTTTTCTTTTATCTTTATTTTCTGATCTAAAATGAAATTACACTAATGTGAAGCAGAAGTTTTAAAAACATTGTATGTCATGTATATTAGATATAAATGAGAACTTAATTTCCTTAAGGAAAGCTTTTACTCTCTAGTAACAAATATAAGAACTTTACCTCTACCACATTTAACAAAAGAATCTTCAATTTTCTTAAAAACTGTTAAATATATTACATGAGCTGATGACCTTAGAGCAGTCATTTTCAAATTTTAGTTATGTGCCAGAACATAATTTTGGATACTGTGAGCCCTAAGACCTGAAAATAACAGTAGCCTAAGTGTGAAAAAGTTTAAGATATATTAGAGAAAAGCGGAACACTAAAAATAGACTTATAAAAACATCAAGTTTAAGTTGTCTGTCCAAAGTCAGTTAATATATAAAATCAAATCATTTAGTAAATGAGAAATTAAAAACTATATTCTTTTGATTATCACAAATAATAAAAAATGCATTCTTTGTGCTATATCTTGATTGTGGTAGTGGTTACTTAACTACACATATTTGCCAGAACTCAGTTAACCACATGCTTTTTACTACTGACGTTTAATATGTATGAATTACACTTCAATAAAGCCAATGTTTTATGTTTTTTACTAAAATTTTTTGATTATTTAAAACTTTCATTCAATGGCTTAATTATTCAAAAAAGATCAATTAGATTATACAAACAATACAAATAAAACCCTGTACATAATAAAAGTGGAAACTCTTCCTACTAAATTCTATATTACTAACACCCAGCAATATTGTTTAGAAACCTCAGTAAGATTTCTTTTCTCTCACCTCAGCTTTCAATAAGTCATCAAATCCTATCAATTCTTTCTTTCATCCCCAATTTGTGCCTTA
Source organism: Sciurus vulgaris (assembly GCF_902686455.1). NCBI lineage: Eukaryota > Metazoa > Chordata > Mammalia > Rodentia > Sciuridae > Sciurus > Sciurus vulgaris. The sequence goes on along the minus strand of NC_136466.1, from coordinate 45,507,161 downwards.
GTCCATTTCTTTCTGGAATATTCCAAGAGACTCTTACTTGATTTCCCTAATCTTCCCATCACCAATTCAACTTCCATAATGCAGGAAAAAAAAATTCTTGTCACAACCTTCTGCCCCCACCCCAAAAAATAACAACAACAAACATACAAAGGAATAATAATGCCAAAAGAAATTTGTTTAAAAGCACCAAATTGTTTCAGAATAAAGTACAAAGTCCATAGCACTAATGGTTCTTCAAAATTAGGCCTCTTTCACTCCTCACAAAAAAAAGCCTGTATTTTGTCTCTTCAAGTAGGGTCATTCTGTCCTTTCTTGTTGGTGAGATATCTACTAGTTCTTTAAAATCCAGTTTATATGTAATTTCCTCCATTACATTTTCCCAGACATAGGCCAGTAGTTCATGCTAGTTGCCAGTTAAACTATACATACTTAATAATGCCATTTTTTCCTAAATTATATGCAAACTTTTTTAGGGTCTGAATTTTCACTACCAAGCACAGTGCCTGGCTCATGGGAAAAATCATTTATGAACTGAATAATAAATAATGGAATAAAAACAGTATCATTCATTAAATGTATTTTTACTTTGACAAATACAAACATGTTTTTCTTAAAACTGAGATTTGATAACACAGAAGTAGTACCTTGTCTACATGGAAAATTAAATCCAGTTCACAGACATTTTCAAAACATTTGTCTAAGGTTTCCACGAATACCTATGGAAAAAGACAAAAGGAAACGTGCTGGGTAAGCATATTCAAATTTATTATCTAAATAAGGCAGGCAATTCTTAATTGTGAACCAAAACTTTACTAACTATATATCACTATTCCATTTTAAAACTAAAAACCGTATTAATACAAAGTAAAAATTCATTATTCTTCAAGAAGGCTACTTGCAGTCTACTTTTTAATATATAAATATATAAAACAATCTTTTCTAAATATTACTAAAACCAAAAAAATCTCAGCATCATTTCTTATTTAAAAAAAAAAAAGAACTTAAAAATACTTCAATCAGGCTCCTTTATCTTCAGGTGAACAATCTTTTTTCTCTTTTTTCTTTTTTTGCAGTGCGGGGGATTGAACCCAGGACCTTATGCTTGCAAGGCAAGCACTCTACCAACTGAGTTATCTTCCCAACCCATAAGAAAAATCTTATTAGAAATAGTTACCAAGAAAGATGGAACTTTTAATTAGAAAATCAGTATTAAATATCACTAAAAATTACTTGCAGAAAAGAGTATAGACTTTGGAATCAGACTTACCTGGGCTTAAACTCTGGCTTGAAGAACATTATGTAACTTTGTGTGGAAAAGAGTCACCTCAGCAGACTCAAATCCTACACATTTTTGCCAAATGGCCTGTTTTCAGGACTTGACCTTGGCCAGCTCCTGAGAACTAATCTCTAAGCTTTTGAATGTTCTGCTGAGTAAGAGTGTTTTTTGTATGCCTGAGATCTTGAGCCTGAATGTATTAATCTGAGCAGGATGGTGAACACCTGGCTTTTTCTCTGGTCTGAAGCTTATATAACCAAGATCAATCCTGCAGGTAGTATATATATTTATGTTACTGACACCAGAAACATTCCTTGACACCTAAGCCTGGATAAGCTTTCATCATCACATATTCCTAAAGGAATTAAGCATGTCCGATGTGATTCTCTTGGGTAGGGACCTGGAATTCTGCAGTTTATTTCCTCCAGACTTCTCATTATGTGTCATTGCTGCTTTTTTCTCTATATCCTTTCATTATAAAAAATCAAAACCATTAGTATATTGGAACTTCTGAGCCCTAATAACCCTAACAAACCATGGAGATGGTCTTGGAGACCCTTGAAACAAACCTTAAAAAATTAATCTCTTAAATTCTACCTTGCATAGTTGTCTCTTGACTACTGCATTCCATTTCTATTCCTGTCACAGCTCTCAGTGGTAGCCTTCACAAGACAGGAGTGATTGTACTGGGACTTTATTGTAGACACTGGGATAATATTAAGAGTAAACTGAAACAGTTAATATCTTTTATGTAAACTCAAAGTATGGTCACCCTATGCATAAGTGACCCTTTGGGGCAAGGGATAAAACCTAAAGAGCAGTCCTTTTGCTTTAACTGCTCCAACCTTAGGCTAATATACACAGATGCACAATCCAAGATTCCTTCCTGGCATTAAGGGAGAGGAGTAAGACAATTCAAACAATGGAGCTATGTCACCATATGACTATAATCAACATTGTCTTAGTCCAGAAGTTGGTAAAGTTTCCCTGCAAAAGGCCAAACAATAAATACTTGAGGCTTTGTGGGCCCTTAGAGTCTAAGAATATACAAACAAATAAGCATGGTTATGTTCCAAAAAACTATTTACAAAAACAGGCAGCAGCCTCAATTTGACCTGCAGGTTACAGTTAGACTCCTGACTTAGACCAGTCACTAAAAGAAAGAATAAGTCTTTGGTAACCAAGAGTACATAGTTTTACTCATAGTTTCATTTGTAAGAGGCACGCAAGTTATTAAGATAATCTAGAGTAGGGAATACACAGGTGCATGTAAAACATACTTTTGGTATTCTTCTTTTTACATAACTCCTAAAACCCTCTGAATCCCCAAAGATATCTCTTTTTATGCCAATGAGAAGTAATGGCTAGGGACTCCTGGATGGCCTCAGGATGGGGGAGTGGGACTGCAGGAGAATCAACCTCTTTTGATTAGAGGGTTGGAAGTTTCAGTTCCACCCTACCTTCCAACCTTCAGGGAAGATCACCAATAGTCAATGATTTAATCAATTACATCAACATGATGGAGGTTTCCACCAAAACCCCAAAAGTACTAGATTCAGGGAGCTTACAGATAGCTTAATACATGGATGTGTCTAGAAGATGGTACTCCAAAGAGGGGTTGGAAGCTCTGTACTCCTTCCCACAGGACATTGCCCTATTCATCTATTATCTGTATCCTTTGTAATATTCTTTATAATAAGTGGGTAAATGTGTTTCCCTGAGCTCTACGAGTTGCCTTAGCAAATTAATCAAACCTTAGGAGGGGGTTATGGGAATCCCAATTGATTGCTGGTTGGTTGTAAGTGCTGGTCACAAAAACCTACTACTGGCAATGGTATCTGTATGAGGGGGGAGTTTTGTGGCCCTCAACCTATGGGATGTGACACTATCTCCAGAAATGGCAGAACAGGATACCTACTTGGTATCTACTGCATAACTGCTTAGTATGTATGTGTGTGTGAGGATTTCCACACACACATCTAGTCTCTGAAATATTGTGCCAACTATGTGAATAAAGAGGAAAAAAGAGTTTGTCTTTTCCTTTTACAAAAGTTTGGACTTCTGTTTTTAGATTATTGTAATTTTGTGGTATTATGAAAATAAATATCATTGGGCAAGCCACCCACACTCTCAACTTCATCTATTTCTCCTGAAGATCTTGTAGACATGGTCCCTGAAATGACTTCATTCATTCTATAAATTGTTATACTTTGATACAACAGATTCCTGTTAAGAGGACTGAATTAGTGCAATGCTGCTTAAACACTGATGAAGCACTTAAATATTAACTTCCTGGAGAAAATAAGAAAGGGGGTGAAAAGGAAAAAAACTTTTCCCGTTGAAAAAGAACATATTTAAGTTATAAATTCATTTGGAAAAATAAGAGGCCCAGAATAGTCAAAGCAATCCTTAGCAAGAATAGCGAAGCAGGAGGCATCACAATACCAGACCTTAAATTATATTACAGAGCTACAGTAACAAAAATGGCATGGTATAGGCACCAAAACAGACCTGAAAACCAGGAACTGAATAGAAGTCACAGAGACGAACTCACATAAATACAGTTATCTCATACTAGACAAAGACACCATAAACATACATTGGAGAAAAGACAGCCTCTTCAACAAATGGTGCTGGAATAACTCGAACTTCATATGTAACAAAAAGAAATTAAACCCCTATCTCTCATGCTGCACAAAATTCAACTCAAAGTAGATCAAGGACAAAGGCATTAGATCAGAGACTCTGCACCTACTAGAAGAAAAAGCAGGTCCAATTCTCCATCTTGCCAGCTTAAGAACCAACTTCCTCAACAAGATTCCTAAAGTGTTAAGAAAATCAAGAATCAATAAATGTGATGGTATCAAACTAAAAAAACTTCTTCACAGAAAAGAACACAATCAAGAATGTGAAGAGAGAGCATACAGAATGGGAGAAAATCTTTGCCACCTGTACCTCAGATAAAGCATTAATCTCCAGGACATATAAAGAACTCAAAAAACTTAACACACACACACACACACACACACACACACACACCAAATAACCTAATCAATAAATGGGCAAAGGGACTGAACATACCCTTCACAGAAGAACAAATATGATTGGTCAACAAATATATGAAAAATGTTCAACATCTCTAGCAATTAAGAGAAATACAAATTAAAACTACACTGAGATTCTATCTCACTCCAGGTAGAAGGGGCAATTGTCAAGAATACAAGTAACAACAAATGTTGGCAAGGATGTGGGGGAAAAGATATATTCATCATTGCTGGTGGGACTGCAAATTGGTGCAACCATTCTGGAAAGCAGTATGGAGATTCCTCAGAAAACTTGGAATGGAACCACTATTTGACCCAGTTATCCCACTCCTCGGTTTATACCTGAAGGACTTAAAATCAGCATACTATAGTGATGCAGCCACATCAATTTTTAAAGCAGTTCAATTCACAATAGTCAAGCTATGGAACCAACCTAGGTTCCCTTCAACAGAAGAATGGACATAGAAACTGTGGTATATATACACAATGGAATATTACTCAGCCATAAAGAAAAAATAAAATTATGGCATTTTCTAGTAAATGAATGTAACTGGAAACTATCATGCAAAGTAAAATAAGCCAATCCAAAATAACCAAACACCAAACGTTCTCTCTGATATGCAGATTCTAACACACAATGGGGATTCATTGGATTAAACAAAGGGGAAAGAAGGGAAGGGAGGGGAGATGGAAATAGGAAGGACAGTAGAATGAATTGGACATAACTTTCCTATGTTCATATTTGAATACACAACCAGTATAACTCCACATCATATACAACCACAAGAATGGGAAGTTATACTCCATGTTTGTATAATATGTCAAAATACAGTCAGGCATGGTGGCACATGCTTGTAATACCAGCGGCTCAGGAGGATGAGGCAAGAGGATCATGAGTTCAAAGCCAGCCTCAGCAAAAGCAAGGTGCTAAGCAACTCAGTGAGACTCTGTCTCTAAATAAAATACATAATAGGGCTGGGGATGTGGCTCAGTGGTTTAGTGCCCCTGAGTTCAATCCCTGGTACCTAATAATAATAATAATGCATTCCATTGTCATATATATATCTAAGAACAACAAATAAAAATTTAGAAAAGAAAAAAGAAAAAGAACATATTTACTTCTGAAAGTCTTTAATTTAAAAATAATCTCAATGCTAATTTATGAAATCATACTTAAAAGTTAGGGAAGTAAAACCATTTAACTTCTAACTCTCCTTTGTAAATTTTTACTGAGGGATACCATACATACAGAAAATCACACAAATTGTAAGAACATATAACACCACAAATTCCCTAAAAGCCAATGTATCTGCATAATCAAAGCCCAAATCAAGTTTTAGAACATTGCCAGTACTATAAAAGCCACCCTCATTGTCCATCAGTCACCCACCATCAAAGGTTAACACTTACTGCTTTTTAACACTACAGAACCTTTTGCTTATATCTCAATCACATTTAAAAGGGATCATACAATTCGTAGTCTTTTGTGAATGGTTTCTTTTACTCATTTTTTTGTAAGATTCATTCATATTATTATAAAATACTTGCTCATTCTCATACAGTATGCCATTGAATGTGTATGCTACAATTTGTTTATTCATTCTACTGTTGACAGAAATTTGAGTTTTTGCAATATGGGACTATTACAATTAAGAACATCCGTATGTCTTAATGAATGACTCTACACATACCTATGGAATGCATATCTACAGCAGAATTGCTGAGTCAAAGAGTAACATGTTAAGCTTTAGCATACAGTGCTAAATAGGTTTTTAAGTAAATAAAATTATTCTCAAAATAGCAACATATGAAAGTTCCTGTTGTTCCATATGCTTGTCATTACACAATCAATTTAGTCATAATCATGGATGGGTGGTGATATATCATGATATTAATTGGTATTTCCCTGATGCCCAATGAGATTGTGAACCATTTAGTCTTTATTAGCCATTTAGATAATCTCCTTCTGATTCCTATTCAAGACTTACACTCATTTTTCTACTGGTCTGTTAATCTTTTTCTTATTGATATACAGGAATTCTTTATATATCCTAGATACAGTGCTTTGTTATATGTACATATTACAAATACATCCTCCCACATGCCTTTTCATTCTAATAAGTGTCCTTGGAAGGAAATAAATTTTAACACTCAATACAGTTCAACTTTTATGTTTTTTTTTCCCTTTATGGTTAATATTTTTGTTATGCTCAACTTGAGAAACTTTTGCCTACATCAGGGTCAGGAAGATTTTCTCCCAGAAGAAAATTAAAGTTCCATTATTTTAGTTTTCATGTTTGTATCGAATCCGTCTGGAATTAATTCTTGTATATTGTATAGATGATCTTCCTTAAATCACTAGATTTACTGATATCAAAGTTTAGTATCAGAAAAAAATTTTCCAATATTTCTTTAATTTTTTTCATGCTTACATTTACCACTTCCACTGCTTTGATTACCTCTATTTTACAGTCATCCTTTTTTTAACCATCAAAAAATGTCTTGGTGAAAATGCTAATAAAATTTCCCTTCACTTATATGTACTTATACAAGACTAGTATAATTTATTAAATGAACAGACAATGTTGGGCAAAAAAAAGAAAAAAATTCTTGAGAGCATTGAATGTGCCACAAGTGAACTATGGTGTGGCAAAATACGTGAGCTGCCTACAAAGATAATATGGTAGAATGATGAAGACAGACATATGCTTTGAGACCATAAAGACTTGGCTTCAAATTCGTGTTCTGCTGCTGTCTAGCTTTATGGCCTTGAGCATCACTTAGCTCTTTTTTAATCTCAGAAGTATAAAATGGTGAAAAAACTACTTGCCCTTTTCTGGATAATCACAAGAATGCAGTTAAACCATTTAGAGAGAATACCCAGCACAATTCCAAAAGATAGCTAACAAATGGCAGTACTGTGAACCTGGCAGCTCAAAATATGATGACTGTAAAATTAAAACAAATAGAAGAGTCTAATTCTGCTGGTAAAAACTGATATAAAAAGAAGGGTAACTAAGTGCTCAGGCTGCCAGGATTTTGTGATTTGCTTAGTGGCTTAGAAAAACACACTGCCCCCATATTTAAACCAAAATACCAACTATGAAAAATGTGGATTCTAAAAAAACAAAGTGCCTTGCAGCAAAATGTCATTATAACTACATGTCCTTAATTTACAACAAGAATTTTTAAGATTTAAAGCATTCAAATACTAAGTTTAGGATTTTTAAAAAATCAAAGACCTTCTTCAAAATTTTTTCCACTCAGTTTCTTTTGATTTAGTAAAAATTATTTAATATAATTAGAAACCCAGAGCCCCCAAGGCAAATACAAACACATCTGTTACATGGAGAAGACCAATAGAAAACAAATACTCTAAAAACTTAAGAAATTATGTAAAACATTTAAAGGATCTTAGAGATTCAAACCAGGGCAAAAATAACAAAAAAAACTACTGTTGTATTATAATTTCATAAGGAGAAAAAGAGGTGAGATCTAAAAGTGACACAGTAAATAGCACCCTCTTGTGTTTCATTTTAAAAAAGGATAAGAGTTTCAAACCAATTTCACTATAACAGGTTATCCATCAAGTAAGTAGTCACTCAAGTCACAGATTTAACACCAAAGACTTAATCTCTGCCTTCAAGGAATTCAAAGGCTAGTGCAAGAGAAATTACTTTTAATTTGCTAAAAAAATCATATTTTAAGTTTTCTTTCATTTTAATAATAATCAAAAACTAGTATTTCAAAATAAATATAAAAGATAATCAGAAAAATGCCACATCTATACATAAAAAGGATTTCCCCCCCAGTACTGAGGATTGAACCCACGGCCTCATGCATGCTAGACAAGCCCTCTACCACTGAGTCCCGAGCCCAAAAGGTTCCTTTTTCCTGTGCTTTTTTTTAATCAACAGAATTTTTCCTGTGTTTCCTTTATCTTTATTAAAAAAAAAAATCTAAGAAAAATGTTCTTTTTTTTAACCCGTTTTATTTTATTTTTATCAAAAATCATAAATTTACATAGGGCAATGTTGTTTGATTCATTCTGTTATTTTTTTTCCCTTCCCCCCACCCCTCTTTTCCCTCTATACAGTCTTTCCTTCCTCCATTCTTACCACCCTCCTCATCCCTAACTGAAAAAATGTTCTTGAAGTCACATATCACTTAACTTAAAGGGTTATATCTTAAGAATTACATCATTAGGGCTGGGGATATAGCTTAGCTGGTAGAGTGCTTAAGCCCTGGGTTCTAATCCCCAGCACCACAAAAAAAAAAAAAAAAAAAAAAAAAAGAATTATGTCATTAGACAATTTCTTCATTAGGCAAACACTGTGCAGTACATTTCACAAACCTAGATGGTATATAGCCAGCTACATTTTTAGGTTGTATTGTAGACATATATGATATAGTCTACTAGGTCCATGAACAAAACAACCTGAGATTAAATCAAATGCAAGTGAAAACAATTTAATCAAGAGAAATACTGAAGGCTGAGGATGTAACACTGGGGTAAAGTGATTTGCTTGGCATGTCTAAGGCCTTGAGTTCAATTTCCAACATCGCAGGAGAAAAAAAGAGAAATGGTGAACCTAAGATATATGAGGCCACTGGCAGTGTAACAAAAATTATACTGTTTTACCCTAAACTATTCTTTTTGGTAAGGAGGTATTCTAAAGCAACAATAAAATGTATTGAAAATAAGTACAGTAAATACATAAACTAGTATTATGGTTTGGATATAAGGTATCCACCCATGTCCCCAAAAAGATCATGCAGGAATGCTTAAAAGTAATATAATTAGATTATGAGAGCTGTAGCCTAATCGGTGGATTAATACATTAATGGATTCATAATTTGAATGGAATGGTGGTAACTGTAGGCAGGTAGGGTGTGGCTGGAGGAAGTAGGTCCCAGGAGGCGTGCCTTTGGAGTTTATATTTTGTCCCTGGGAATCTATGCACTCTCATGTGCAAGTTCTCGCTCTCAAGCTCTCTTTCTTTCTGCCTGCTTCCTGATCGTCTTGAATTGAGCAGCCTTCCTCTGCCAGGCCTTCTACCATGATGTTCTGCCTCACCTTGGGTGTAAGCAAGTCAGCCATGGACTGAACCTCTGAAACCGTGAGACAAACTTGTCCTTCACTAAGTTTTTCTTATCAGGTATTTTAGTCACAGTAATGCAAAGTTGACTAAAACAACTAGCCAACTAGCAACATAGTTATTTATCACTGTCAAGAATTACATACTGCACATAGTTGTATATGCCATATGCTGGCAGTACAGCAGGTTTGTTTACACCATCACCACAGACATATGAATAATGTGTTAATGTTTTAACAGCTATGATGGCACTACTTGACAGGAATTTTTTGTTGCCACTATAATCTTATGGTACCACTGTCACATACCGTGAAACATTATGTGGCACATGACTGGCACTTTAGAACACAAGTTTTACCATATCTATTCTCAAATTCCAACTTTACCTCTCTTAGATCTAGGGCAGGTTATTTAACTTAGACTCATTTTCTTTATCTAGGTATAATAATAGTACCTATTTTATAAGGTTGTTTTAGTGAAAAAATGAATAAATACAAAGAACTTAGCCAGGCATGGTGATACATGCCTATAATCCCTGTTGACACAGGAGGCTGAGGCAAAACTGTAAACTGAAGGCCAGCCTCAGCAACTCAGTGAAGCCCTGCCTCTAAATTAAAAAAACAAATAAACAGGGCTGGGGATGTGACTCTGTGGTTAAGCACCCTGGGTTCGATATCCCATACCAAAAAAAAAAAAGACTCAAATTTCATTAAATAAAGTATTCAATATTAATTTCACACATTAATTTTACAATATTATTCCTCCATATGTGTGCAAAAAATATGCACAAAAAAATAAAAGTAGATGCCACAATATATCCTTGGAGTTTCTAAGTTAAAAATGTAATAATTGATTTCTGTATTTAGGAAATTGTTATAATTCAGGAGAAATAGATCCTGCTGTTCTACAATAAAAAATGAAATTAGAAAGGGTTAAACTGACACTATATGACAGAAAAATTGTTCAGTGCAAGAATAGGAGGCATGGATTTAAGAATACTAAAAATTTTCCAGGAGATCTAAAACATATCTTTTTAGTTCCCAGCAAAATATTCTAGAGAAATACATCTGCATTTAGTTCAAGCCAACAATGAAAAATTACCACTAAAAATAATGAACATACCAAGAGAGGTAAGAAAGATAGGTTGAACTTAAAACCAAATCAATTGAACAGTTATGAATGAAGCCTACTTACATTCTCAAATAGGTACCACTGCATGTACTATATGGAATCTTTAAAGTATGATGTTTAAGGTGTGTAAACAGTACTCAACTCAGCCTATGATGGGTTCCAAACTAGATATTCACTAGACCTAACATGGATACTCACATGCCAATATTAGTAAAAACAGAAACATTTACTGTGCACTTAACACATAAGCAACACTTGACTTCAATATTAGGAAATTAAGAGTTGATGAAAGGACCTTCTATATCATCACGATGATTCTGAGTTTATATCAATGATTCTTTTTGTGTTTTATTTCTTTTCTAAAAAAGAAGGTTGATAGATTAAATACATACTATTGCTACTGTTATACGTGCTCTAAATAGGTTATTTTACTTGATCCTTCACAGTAATACTAAAAGACAGATACTTTTATTATCAACCATTTGCAGAAAAGTAATCTAAAGCAAAAAGGTTAACTACTAACAGTTAAGTGGCTTGTCCCAATTTAATCTAAAGGTCTCACTGAAGAACTCACCTTCTAATTCACTATTCATACCTCTCCAATAACAATTAAAAATAGTACTTTATTTTTAATGTAGGATGTAAGCAAACATTTTGAAAAGTACAGAAAATTATACAGCAAAAATTTAAACTGTCTACACTGCTACCACTCACAAATGTCTACACTTACTAGATAAAATCCCATTGGCAATTTCCTTTTAAATAGAAAAAATAACCAAAAAGTGTCTCACAGCATTCATTAAAGTACATTCAGTCTATTCTCAATAGTTTTACAGTGCTTTAACCAAATAACTAGACAAAACCATGAGACAGAGACATAAATTCAATCCATGGGAATTACACACCAGTCGTTTGCAGGGGGACAGAATTTCATCTACTTAGATCAGGTGATAAAATTCTAAGAAAACAAAAACAGAAGAACCTAATGGAAAGTCATTAAGTCTTTGGAACCAGGAGGAAGACATTTAGTGCCTTAAAAGAAAGCAAATGGTACTGGCCATAATGATAGTAGCTCCCTCTGTCACTAGAGGGAAGAGATATTACTGAGACTTTGACCTAGGGAGGAGGGCTCTGAGACCAATCCTATAACTACGTGATGGAGTGTCTGCTGCAGAATCTTTATTAGTCTATTAGGAAAGAATTAATCTCAGGATCTGTTCAGGGCGTCTAAAGTCAATTGATAACCTTATAAACTAGAAAAATGGTTGCCTTGAAGTGAAATGATTTTTAATTCAGGCAAATTTAAAGGAATAGAAGTTCTGAAGTGAAACTACAATATATTTCCAAAGATTAAGTGTAAAAATAATTTGTATAACTGATATTAAATACTTAAGCCTTAAAATTTTTGGCTTAGTAAGAATATTTAACAGATTATACTTTTGTAAATTCAATTTTAAATGCATACCTGGATGACTGAGATGATTTTTTTTTTACTTGAAAGATAAAGGAGAACTTGACATGTACTCTGACAGATGCATTAGAATAGTTAAGGTAACATTCACAAACTTTTTATTAATTTAAGAGATATTTAAGAATTTGAGAAAATGTGCCATTTTAAGTACTTAAAAATAAAATTCATTAAATATATAAAGTACTTTAAAATATAGGCACTCCAAATTTTACATGGTACCATGTTAATGAATCTGTTACCACTGAACCATGTAAAATGATAACATGATTTCTATAAACAGGAGTTTCCATAAATATGGTATGGTATAAAGCAAGGACTGCTTGTACTACAGAAAATTTAATTACATTGTAGCACTTGCACTTCACACCATTTAATATGACTTTTATATTGGATTTAGAAACCTTAAGAACTAGCTTTAATTTGTTAAAAAAATCAAACGTTAATTTTAAAGTGAAAATAGCTGCTGAATAATTTCAAACTACTCAAGAAAACATTTTTTAAAACTTGTATTGACATAAACTATTAGAACTATATTTAAGCTTCTAAAGAAAAAGCTGATTTTTAAAATATTTGGTCTTGACAGATAGTCTTCTACCTATAATTGAATATGGTACAAGTGACATTTTGAGTACTGACTTAAAACAAAGTAAAATGAATAAAAATATTAGAAAGCTTTTTCTTACAAAAGAATTTCAACCAGCAAATATAGAAGATGGAAAAGTCACCATTTAGTAAACACCACAACTAATTGTTTCAGCCAGAAATCAGGATTAGATGCTAAAGTTAATGAACAAATATATGATTAGAAAAAGGGTATTTATAGTCTTGAAATACTCCCCATAGATACTTATTTGCACAGATGAAAAATGGAACTGTATTGGCAAACTTGACAGGTCCCCCTTTAACCAAGTAATCAGAGTGAATATCACAAGTAATGGAACAAACTGACATGAGGTACCTTCTGATATGACATATTAAAGAGGGCTATAACATTACACCAGTGGCATTTTTGCAAAAATAATATTACATAATGTGAATCACAAAACATCAAATAAACCCAAATAGAGTAATATTCTACAAAATAACTGGTCAGTATTCTTCAAAGGATCAAAGAATAAAGGATATGAGATAAATAAAGGACAAAAATGAATAGCTGTTAAGAGTATGAAAAACTAAGGAGACATAAAAACTAAATGCAATGTGTCGCCTGAATTAATCTCTGAATGAGAAAAATGACATTAATGGGACAACTGGTAAATTTTAAACAAGGCCTATAAATTGGATAACAGTATTATATCAAAGTTAATTTCCTGATTTTAATAATTATACTGTAAACAGTATCAAGGCTAATGTCCTAATTTTAATATTTATATTGTATTTATGGAAAACATTAAATTTGAGGAGTCTGGGTAAACATATATGATATGTGATAATTCTTTGTATTATACATGCCATGCTTTTGTAAGTTTAGAATAATTCCAATATGAAAAATTTTAAAAAAATTCTAGAAAGATAAATTTTTTTGGTAGTAGGGATTGAACCCAGGGGCGCTTTACCACTGAGCACTTTTTATTTTTTATTTTGAGACAGGGTCTTGCTAAGTTGCTTAGGGCCTTGTTAAGTTGCTGAAGCTGGGCTTGAACTTGCCATCCTCCTGCCTCAGCCTCCTGAGTTGCTGGGAATACAGATATGTGCCACTGCACTTGGCTAAAAAAAAAAAAAAAAAATTATATTAAGCTCAAAGGTCACTTTCCTACTACTTCCTTAAAAACAACCATTCTACACTAGGAAATGACCAGTATACCTTAAACCAAAGGAAAACACTAACATAAGCTTAATATTTCTCTCTCTACACCTATGTTGTGGAAAAGAAAATAAATTTTAAGTGCTTTCTAGCTCCAAAATTCTGATTGTGTAAGTATTTAAGTTTCAAAATACACCCTTTATTACTATGAAGTCGGGAATAACGTGTTCATTATACTCTATGCTCTATGCCAACTGCTTATATTCATTAGCTCTAATTCTTAAAAAAAAAAAAAAAAAGATGTCCAGATAGATAGATATGTTTATTTCATTAGCTCTAGTTTTCATGAAATGCTGGCAAGATAAGGATGTATATTATCACTTACAAAATAAAAACTGGGGAAGGATGAGGCTAAGTAATTTTCCCAGTTACATAATTTGTAGGTTGTAGACCTAAGGCTTGAATTCATACTATCATCTGACTCTAACTTGACACCAACTTGATACCATGAAGCTGCCCAAGAGGACTGCTGAGATAGCAACAAAACATGTATATTAGAAAAGTAGGTATCATCAAGTTTGATACCAAGATTTATCATGAAAAAGTGATAATATAAAAAACTGGAAGCAATTATTTTATTTCTAATTACTGGAAATAATTTCTCAACCATGAAAAGATGAGGAAAAGAATACTAGACAACTTTAACAGCCTCCAAATTGTTTACAGAAATATTTTCCTGGTTTCTCACATATATATGAGAAACAAATATCATTGAAAAATAGAATAGTAACAAGAGTATGGTTAGTAGACAAAATCTTGCTAAAACAATCCTGGGCATTTGCAATTCACTCTAGATTGCCTAGAAAAGCCACCTGCTGGACCAGGTCTTCCTCTTTCTCCAGCAGAAAGAACTGCACAAGAACTCGCCTTCCTATGGAACCAGAGGTTTGTTTCACCTCCACAAAGGACCCACAACTTCCCACAATCCCCAAGGATTGGGTAGGTTTTCCCAGATGATTTTTAAAACCAGGTGGCACCTAATCCTAGATATCTCAGGCTTAAACAGCTTATCTGTCACTCACTAAGGAAAGTCCTTTCAAGCCTATTCTAAAAGAAAAGGATGGGTGGTTCCAGATATACCACTCTATGTTCAATAGATCCACAGACCTACCTCAACATTAATTTGCTATGGGATAATGGAAAAATCAGAGGATCTTTTCTCATTTAAGTATTGTTGGCTTACAAGTTTCCCCAATTAAACCTATTTCTTATCATATAAATGTACCACCATGTAAAATTCATTCCATACTATCACACAACAAATAGGATAGGATTCACAAATATTTCTAAAAATGAGAGTTAGAAAAATAAAAGGATTCCTTCATCTATTTATTTGTATACTAATTAAATCATTTATTATGGCTTTCTTAAAAATACATGCTTTAATGAAAATGTTAGCTGAAAACCAGATTACTACATTTCAATCATCTAGTCATAGGTGTCCCTATATAATATCTTTTTTTAAATGCTCACACCTACTTTATGGGTTAGCATTATCACCTCCAGTTTGCAGATGAGGAAAATTAGGTAGGGTCAAAGAGGTTAAATAACTTACCCAAGGTCATGTATTTAGTATATGACAGAGCCCAGATGGATTTAACTACTACAAGATATGAGACTGCCTTAATTCGCTGATCTTTCTAACACCTGCACAAAATCTATAGGCAGAATGTCTGAAACAAGCATACTTCAGAGGTGAAAAATTCTAGGCCTCTAAAGATGAAATAACTTGGTCAAAGTTATACTAAATTAACATAGCAGCTACAAATAAAACAATTTTATAAAAGCTAGTCTAACAGTAACATACTAATAACAAATGCTATACACAGTTTTGATTTTAAAACATTCTAACATCATAGTCAAAACATCTTTCTAAACATAAAAGTTTAGCTGTTAATTTTTTCACTACAAATGAAAAAGACTGATGCTGTGATAAATTTTACATATAATACAAAAAAACAGGAATTCATAACTAGTCAGTGAACTTTTCATGCCTCCATTATCAATGTGGCATAATAAACTAATTGGAGACAATATGACCACTTATAAATAACAACCTAACAATATTTAACAATATTTAATGAACTTTTATTCTAGGTCTGTAAATATTTTAATACTTCCAATGAAGACATGCTACAACAGAAAGGACTCTTCAAAAAGCTAGCTCTTAATTCTGAAATTTGCCTACATGATAATCAATTTCAGAGCAAAATGGCATATATCCAGAATAAAGAAGGATTTTTCTTTTTTCCCCCAATTTATGAAGAACTGGGGGATAAAGCAAAAAGAAGCTGATTATTCAACTGGGTTCTATAACGTTAAAAATTCCACATAGAATTTACTAATAATGCCTTCTCCCAGATACAAAATATAAAGTCACATCTCAGATAACATATGCATACTTTAGGAACACTAAATCTGCATAAAAATATTTGCTTCCAATTATCATTTGAATGGTATCATTTCAAAATTATAAACATGTTTAGTAGTTTTACACTGATGTTTTCTTGATCTGTTCTTAAAACATTATTTAAATATGCAAGACAAAGAAGTTTGGATCTAAACTCTTGGTTTCACTTTTACTTTTTGTATTGAAGTTGCCTTTCTCAAAACCAGAAGATGAACAAATCAAGAAAATCAATTTTAAATAAGTTCTAAAAGCTGTTTGATGAAAGAGAAGCAAAAATAATGAGCTCTTCACTTTCAAAAACGCCTGACTTATGCATGCTCAGCACTCCCTCTTAAGTATTTAATGAACTGTGGTAATCAAGGTGAAAGACAGGAACTACAGAACTTCTACTATGTTCTTGGTAGTGACAGACTTAGTACTTGTAAGGTAGACTACAGACTTTTATTTTCAATAGATTACCATATGAAAACTCTATAAGGTCTTGTGATAACAGCTTTAGTTGATTTTTGTAAAGGAGAAAAAGAGACAATTCTCCTGAAATTCTTTCTTTATCTTATTTAATATCAAAACAAGTTATTGGGGTGAGGGGAGTAGCTCAATGGCAGAGCAGATACTTAGCATGTGTGAGGCACATTCAATTCCCAACACAAAAACAAAGAAAAAAACAAAAATATCTGTCAATGTTTGAACTTCAGTAGATGAAGAATTCTACAAAACACAAAAGATAGTTTCCAATTTCCATAATCACATGACAGAATTTACTTCAGATATGATGTAGGACATTTATTCTTTGACAATTCCCCACCTAATTTTCCTCTAAGATATAACAACTATTCTGTCTTAACAATTAAGGTGAGCCACAGCATACAAAAATAATCAGAGATGACAACTTAACCTAAGGACACAGTACAAAAAAAAAAAAAAATTCTTTGGATTTACCTCTAGGAAAATTCACATCTATTTTAACCCTTCTTAACTATACACAGAGTTTTGATTTTAAAACATTCTTTTTAACAATATTCTTTTTAACAGAACAGATTGAATTTGAAATGGAATATTTTCTCCTCTTTCAGCTCTCTCAACTCTAGTAGCTAGCTCAGATAAATAAAACTGTATGGAATGAGATGTTGTATATCTACCACCTACATCAGTCAGAAACAACTGAGAGAGACAGCACAGTTCCATATTAAAAATTCTTTTTCTGTAGAAATACAAATATATCTTGATATAAAATATAATCAATTAACTACTCTATATATGAGATAAATTTAAAAATGTAATAATGAATGAAGTTAGAAGGCAATGGCAATGGCAGTACATAGTCCTGATCAACATTTAACCAATCCATACATAAAAGTAAAATATGGCTTCTATTTCTTTAATTAAAAAAAAAAAAAAGAAAGAAAAAAAACCTCTTGGAAACCAAAACAACATTTCTTATATAGTGGAATAAAACGAACATACATTCAAGGATATTAAGGCATATTTATCACACGTTCAAAATTTTTAAAAAATTTCCCTCTTAGAGCTTTATATATTATGAAAAATGTACATTCTACCTCATTATATTTATATACACACACATATTTATCTTAAAAGTGTAATTTCCTCACCACCACCAATTAAAAAACAAAGCATACCCTCAGAATGTCTCCCACAATTATTTTGTTTCACATAACTCTGATACCTACTCACTTCCTTAAAACCTAGTGTAAGAATTACAGAATTAAGAGTAATGCGGCAATATTAATAGCTCCAATTATCACTTATCTACTTTTTCTTCTTTGCTTTATTGACAATTTTTAATATCTAAAGCTTTAACTACTTCTGATATTTCTAAGCTGATTTCTCAGAATTTATTAATTATCTTTTCTGCTTCTGTTTGGGTTAATTTCTCATTTATTCTATATTAACTAGAGATCAAACCATGCCTCCTTACCTGATTTAAAAAATGTAGAACTTATCTGACAAAGAAAACTTTCTTTTTACATGCAGTTTTCTCCAACTTACAATTACCGCCACACCTCTACTATCCAGAAAAAGAACATAAAATTCAGTGTATCCCTTCATGATAATATTAATTCAATACAATTATTTGTAGCAACTACATATTTGGGGAGGTAATTTTAAACTTTTTAATACAAGGTATTATAAAGAGTAAGTATGAAAATCTTAAGTATATATAGAACTTAATGGTTTTCACAAATTAAACACATTGACATACCTCAGATTTTTAAAATGTGTTAGTAACTACTATACCACTTAGTAACTACTATATCTTCTAGCTAACTCTTCTAACTAACCTTTGAGCTCTGTTGTTATTTTACATAGAATGCTAAGTATGAGGCTTTCACTACACTTATTCATTCACTCACTCAAGAATCACTGATTGAGTATCTACTATATGTCTGGAGCCACTCCATATACCAGGAATAAATCAGTAAACCAAACAAACAAAAATCCTAGCCATCACAAAGCTTATATTCTTATAAGGGTAAGTGATAACAAAAACAACAAAGTAGGTCAACTATATATTATATTGATGACAGGTGCTAAGGAAAATAATAATAAAACAGGAAAGGGGTTAGAAAATGTAGGAGAAATTTTAGAAAGAATGGCCAGAGAATACCATATTGAGAAGGTTATTTCTGGGTCAAAATCCGAAAGAATGATTGAGCTAGCTATGGGACTATCAAATGGAAGAAGATTCGAGGTGCAAAGATCAGCAAGTACAAAGGTTCTGAGACAGAGGCATGTTTGGTAAATATGAGGAACAGCAAGGAGACTAAGCAAAGGGGAAAGGAATAGATGATGAGGTAAGACAAGTAATGGGGGAGGGGAGTCAGATCAAACAGGGCCACATGGTTAAGGAATTTGGCTTGTACTCTGAGTTAAAAATGAAGTCATTGAAGAGTTTGGAAGAGTGTAAGATGTAGTATATTTTAATAATATCACTCTGGTTGTTGCACAAAGATCAAAGAGAAATCAAACAAAAACAGTGGAAGCAGGGAGACCAAACAGGAAACTACCGGTATAATCCAGGCAAGAATTATGATGGCTTGGACCAAGGTGGTTACAGTAGAGAAGGGAATAAGTGGTCAGATCCTGTATATCAAATAGGATTTGCTGAGGAAACAGATGTGGAAGGGATCAGAAAATAAGAGTCAAGGAAAAGTCAGGATTTGGCTGGTTCAACTGGCAGAATGAAGTTACTATTAAATAACAAGGGAAAAGTACTGGAGGTACAGATTTTTAAAAAAATATTTTTAGTTGTAGATGAACACAATACCTTTATTTTATTTATTTACTTTTATGTGGTGCTGAACCCAGTGCCTCATGTGTATGAGGCAAGCACTCCACTGCTGAGCCACAGTCCCAGACCTGAGGTACAGATTTTTGATGAACTATTCAGACATTTTGGAATATGTTAAGTTGGAGGCCTTTATAAGCCACCCAAGGGAGCTGCCCAGTAGGTAGCAGAAGAAAGGTCTAGGCTGAAGATTTAAATGTTGATGTCATCAATATATAACATTTGAATAAAATCACTTAGCAAATGAGTAGAGTCAAAAAAGAGAATACATTCAAGGATGGAACCTTAGGTCTAAACATTATCAAAGTTTAAACCTGGTAAGCAGGTTGTCCTAGAAACCAAGTGAAGCAAGTATTTCATGAAGAAGTTTGATCAATATCTTAATCAAATAAAGATGAGAACCCTTGGATTCAGCAATAGTAGGGTTAGATGTCTGATTGGAGAGTTTAAGAGAGAATGGGAAAAGAAAAATTTGGGACAGTATACCCATTTTAAAAAGTGTTTTGCTGTCAAAGGAGAGAACAAAATGAGGCAATGGCTGAAGAGTAAACAAGGGAAAAAGACCTTTTTTGGGTACAGGAGAGTACTGGGGATTGAACTCAGAGACACTCGACCACTAAGCCACATCCCCAGCCCTATTTCATATTTTATTTAGAGACAGGATCTCAATGTGTTACTTAGCACCTCGCAATCACTGAGGCTGGTTTTGAACTCACGATCCCCCTGCCTCAGCCTCCTCCTGCCTCAGCCTGCAGAGGAGAAAGACCTTTTTTCTTTTCTTTTCTTTTTTTTTTAAGATGAAAGAATATCTTGTAGGTTGGTAGGAATGATCTAAAGACAAGAAAAAATAAAGATATAAAAGAAAAGAAGAGCACTGCTAGAACAATGACAAGGTAAAAACTACTATATAAGTACATGAATTGGCCTTAGCTGGGAGCATGGTTAATTCCTTCCTAACAGAAGACAAAATAAGTACATGAACACAGATGTAGGAGGCTAGGGGAAGCCTGCAGAAGTTTTCTTCTGATTGAGTCAATTTTATCTGTGATCTAAGAAGCAAGGAAGAAGTGCTGCAGATATGAGCAGAAAGCAGAATGTATCAGAAGTCATCTAGAAGTATGAGAGAGTAAATGAAATCTGATTACTGGGTAGCACTAAGGGCTCACTGAGATTAGGGATAATGAATTAAAAGTGAGACCAGGAAGTATGGTTATGTTTCTCTTCCTCTAGATATTTGCAAATGTATGAGTGTAGGCAAGGAGTTAAGTGTATAGAAGGCTAAGATTATCATGACAGATTGGAATTTACTCTGAGGAAGGAAAGTTAGAAAATCAGGATCACGGAGTAAAAAATGATCAATTTTAAAAATAAAGGGACCTAATAGGCCCAAAGGCTTGTTAAAGGAAGTGATATAAAAAGATAAGAGGTGTTGACAGAGGGAAGAAACTAAAATTAAATTATGGTTTAGCTGAAGTCTAGATAAAAATAAGGTCTAGAAATTATTAGTAAGATGATTTAGAAGGCAAAATTCTTCAGAGGAAGAGTACCAGGTTTCAATACACCAGCCCATGGAAAAAATTACACACATAAACACTGAAATCACCAAGAATTATTAATAGTCTTGGAGTAAACTATCAGTGAACTAGAAATAAAATCTGTTAGGAGATAATTCTCTGTGAATTTCATGTTTCTGCAGATATTGTGAGCAGAAGCATACTGTCTTTGTTCTGGACTATCTTTTAAAGCATGCTATATAACAAACACCTTTAGAAAATGGAGACTATCTTCCTACAGAGAAAAACATTCACCTTCTCCCTTGGAAGAAAAAGACAATATTTTCCTGCCAAACAATGGCAAACATGTTTTGTGCCCTTATATTAAGATTCCAGATTCCTAAACTTGGGGTTCCTTACCTGTATATAATTTGATCTACTGTGTATGCATGTCTTACCTGGCTGTCTTCAAGACACTCTTCAAACTGAGGAACCAGTGAAAGCAAATGCTGTTATTTTACTGATTTTTTTTAACCATGTTTTTGCTATTAATAATAGTCTTAGAAAAAGAAAAAAACAATAATAAAGTCTTCTGTCTTGTGCCAGGATTCACGAAACTGTGGAAGGTTAACTTGTCAGCTTTCAAGGAGAGCAAAATCTCAGACCCTTGACAGTTCGTTAACAGAATCTCCAATGAATGGGAGATAGAAAGAGATGAGTGTAACCAAATACATAGAAGGATAATGTAAGATAAAATCTGGAGATATTTTAGAAGAGAGAATGTTCTGGAAAAAGCAAAGAGCATACCTCTAGGCTCAGTGATAGAAAAAAAAAGCAAGATAAAACTGCTACGACTTGAGAGGGTTGAAGGTAGTGTCATAAGAAAAGCAAGATTTAAATTAGAACAAAAAAGTGAAATAATATCAATAGAGAATAAAGATAAAGTATTTTCTGATGACTGACCATGAGTTGTAGGGACATTACAAAAGATTTTTCAGGAGACAGGGGAGGTAGGTTTTAGGGTCAGACTTGGATATATGTGGTGAGAGAACCATGAATCTTGGGCTCCTTGTGGTAACTTGAATAGGAAAAAAGCATGATGAAATCAGGTGAAATTAGTCTAAATCAGATTAAATTTGATTACTTCTGTATCCCTATTCTTTCATCCACCCAACAGCTCATGAAATACTTTTTTTTTTTCAATCACACGAAACTTCATTTCAGAAAAGAAATATTTTTCCAGTGCTAGGAATTTAATTTCGGGTCTCATGCATGCTAGGCAAGCATTCTACCAATGAGTTACACTCTAGCCTTTAGAAAATTTTAAATATAAAAGTTTCAAAAAACATAATACAAAACTGTTATTTAAAACACTAAGAAGCAATTGTTAACTTACCTGAATGAGATCTAAAATGCCAAGTTCACTTTCTGAAGAATCCACACAGAAGACAAAATATAGGGTTGCATAATGTCTATAAATCAGTTTGTTGTCAGATCCTCCAATTAATCTAAATGACAAAACAAAACAATTGAAATGTTAAGAACAAGATTCAAATCATTAGCTCAAGCAAAGTAACAATTTGTTTAAAACCTCTTATAAAATGAAAGGTAACGTTAAATGACAACATTCAAGTGAACTTATTTCAGAAACTAAGTGAATTAAGATGACTATTTTCTTCAGTAATGTCAAATTGAAAGAAGCCAGTGTTTAACTTTAGTTCACATATTCAGTAAACTATTCATTGAGTACTAGGTGCCAGGAACCAGGAGTGCATAAGGAGAAACAAACAAACAAAATTATCAGATGATGCTACCTAGAAAATCAAAATAGGACAATGCCATATTGATGGGTTCGCTACTTCCCACTGGATATTAAGAAAGAGTGACATTTAGGCTGAGATCTAATGATTTAGAAGCCAGCTATGAAAAAACTTAAAGAGCATTTAGGCTAAAGTAACGACTAATAAAAGAGTCATTTCATCAAGAACAAAGAATGTATGTTCAAGGAAGAGAAAGAAGGCCAGTGGACAAGAAATGATTAGTGAAGAGTATGGTCAAAGAAGTAGGTAGACATTAGATCACAGGGCGTTTTTAAGTGCTTACTAGATTTAAGTCCATAGGTCACAGTAAGTTACACATCTTAAGACTGATTATCAACTAGAAAAAAAAAAAAAAAAAGAATGACATTTCTTAAGTTTTAGACAGATTTACAACCAAAATCTCCTCCCAAAATACATCGTTTTGAAATACAAATGCAAGAAAACTGAGCTAAGAGATACTCAATTCTTTCATCAAACACTTTTGTTTATATTGACTGGAATTTCAGCATTTTTGAAATAATAACTTAGGAATCATTCAAGACATATTTTTCTAAATATAGTTTAGCTATACCATGGTTAAGATTAATGATAAAATAAATTTACCTCAATAACCCCTAAACACCAACAAATTAAAAAAATAATCAAGGCAAAATGAAATCAAAGCTAACTGAACACTCAAATAGAATATAGGAAAATGGCATGTATTTAGTAACACTAAACTTACAAGTTCTGCAGAAATGGCTTCTCTAAGTACATGCTGTTTCTTGTGTACTCTAGTAGCAAAAGTACATGCTGTGTCCTCTAATACAAAGTTGAAATGACCTCTAAAAAGAGTTAAGAATTCCTTCCATGCTGGACAAGGTATTTAGAAGTGTACTTTTAAAAGTCCGAGATTATATATATGATTATAGCCACAACTGTACCCTAAAAGGGACAAGAAGAACACGAACAGCAGGCTTCATTTCATCCTGAATCAGTTTAGTGATTTTCTAAAATTTTTCTTTTGCTTTGCTTTAAAAGAGGACCAAACTTCTGAAGATTCTAAGTTGCAAAGTGGCCACTAATCTTATTAAAGAAACAAAGATACTAATACAGTAAGTACATATTTTGCTCTTAAAAATATAATTTCTTCTTTATAGTACAATACTGATAGGAATTCTTCTATGGAATACAAATAAAACACAAAATATTAGAAATATTTATAGTCCAAATTATCTCATTTTAGGGGAGAAACTGAGGTCCAAGAATATGAGCAAGCTGACTGAGGAGATAAGCTTTTTAGTGATGAAACTAGGACTAAACTAGATGTGTATCCTTGTCTCTGTTACAATATTTGCTTTCTACTTTCTATAAGGTGAGAAAATAATAATCAAAATTTCAATCCATAATTTCTGGTTCCAACAGTAGCCTAGTCATATCAATCAGGTTCTTATATGTCTACTACATGTAATACGGTGTTGGGTGGTAAGTTTCCTATGAGATGAGAAATTAAGAGGCTAAGATGAGAAAGAATGACAGTAATGGCAAAGACAACAAAATCCTACAGAAGTTTAGGAGAATACAAATAAAATTGGAAAAATGTGGAAGCAGGTACATTTTATCTCAACCATTAAATTAGAAGTCTCAACAGTAAAACAAATTGTAGGCATGCATTATATATTTAGATGTGGCATGATATAAACTTTAAAGAAATGCAAGCAAACTTTCTACATGATAAAAAGTAACTTATGGAGAGATAAGAATGGATTGTTACTCCAACTATTTTTTCACAGTATGAATCATAAACTAAGATAAAGAAAAATGTAGGTTTATCTGATCAATCTGTGATTATTCATACTGAGAATCAGCTAACATTTAGTTTGAATTCTCAACACAGAAATGTTTTCTTTTTGGTACCAGGGCTTGAATTCAGGGTTCAAGCCATATTCCCAGTACTTTATAAGCCATATCTAAGACAGGGTCTCAGTAAGTTGCTTAGGGCGTCAATAAGTTGCTGAGGCTAGCTTTGAACTTGCAATCCTCCTGCCTCAGCCTCCTGGGCCACTGGGAAGATTTATATATCACATATTAATTTATATATTAATTATATAAACAGTGGAAATACTTATTAAAACAGTGGACAGCAACTATTTTCATAGTATCTATTAATTTAAAAGAATTTATAATATTTGAAAAACTAATTACAAGTAGTTTTTATTTATTCATTTTAAAAAAAGAAATCAGCTAAATTCTAATTTATACTATAAGTATGTATACAGACACATACATATTTGAAAAACAGACTTTAGCTAAATCAGCTAAATTCTAATTTATACTATAAATATGTAGACAGACACATAGATATTTGAAAAACAGACTTCAGCCTTTTTTTAATAAGATTAAAAAAGAATATAAACTGAATTTTTTTCTCTAGCACTCAGAACTGAACTCAAGGGCTTGTGCATGCTAGGCAAGCACTACCACTGTGGTGATCCACTCCAGTCCTAATTTTTTTAATTTGTTAAGTTGTCCAAGCTACCATGAAATTTGGATCCTCCTGCCTCAGCCTCTAATGTTCCTCCAAGCCACTGTACCTGACTTAGTCCAAATTTTTATGAATGTTCACCTTAAAATACTCTGTAACCATTAAAATGAGGCTGCTCTAGATTTATTTATAGGCAAAGTTTTTCAAAATATTAGGTAATAACAAGCAACATGCGAATGAGCATTTGTGATCTCATAAGTACAATTTTTTAGTAAATGCAAAATGAATTTTCCAGAAGGATATGTAAAAAACTGGGAAGAAGGACTAAGGTTGGGAGAGGGAGACTCATTTAACATTTTATACTTCCCCATAGTGTTTCAATTTTTACCAAAAATATATAATTTATTTATGCAAAATGCTCTTACAAAATTTTTAGACCCTTTAACTTAAAAAAAAACTCTTTAGTTACACTTATCGCTAAAATAGGTAGCAATCAATTCACCTAAAACAAATGATCAAAATGAGGAACTTTTTCACAGTTTTTTAAATGGTATATATTTCAAATCACATAGTCAAAAAATCAGAAATGCTACGAAATGCTTTACTTACAATCCTCCTTCTAGGAAATTACAAACATTTTCATCTCTCTTAGATACCAAATGGAAAGTCTCTCTGATGATTTGCTGTTGTGTATCTTCACTCTAAGAAAGAATAATTCATATACATTAGGATTGAGTTTAAAGGTGCAACAAAATTTTAAGATTTTTAAAAAATAAAAGATAGCAATATTGGTCTGAGAAATCCATCTAAGACAGAAGTCCTTGGAGAACTGACTTGAGTTACACTTTACAGAAGCAAACCCCAATGTTTTCATATGAAAAAAGAAAAACTACCACTATAATAAAAGTAGTGTATTTCTAAATTTCAAAAACAAGAAAAAACAAAAAACTAAAAGAAGTAAACAGAGAAGTCATATAGTCAATCTATATTTGAATGGAAGAAGAATACAGAAGTTTGGGGCTTCCAGTTAAGTTTAAACTTTATCAAATATAGACTGAGGTAAGAGTTCTTCCATCTTACTTATCTTTATATAACCATAACCTAAAACTAAGAATTGGTTCATTAAATATTTATTAAATTCAACCAAGTAATTCATATTCCAGTTTAAAAAAATATCAGCTTCACAATACTGCAAGAAAGAACTGAGCAAAATTTGCTCCACATGCACCATAGTATAAAACTACATAAAACTGTGTTTAAAAAAGTGTAAAAATATGACAATATCCAATGTCAACAAAGATGTGGAGACAAACTCTGGTAAACAGTATAATCACTTAGTAAGTTTTATTAACAAGCATTTATTTTTACTCATAGATACTATTCTAAACCATACGAAACAACTGCTTTTGAAGGTCAAAATTGGTAATTACATATATCTAATAAATTCTTAACCCACACACCAAGAGATACATAGAATATTCATAAAAGCACTGCTTGTAACAGCAAGAAAAAGCTGAAAACAATTCAAATATCCACCATTTGCAGAATAAATTATAATACACAACAAGATCTTATAAGAAGTAAATTATATCCTTAAATATGAATGATTCTTAAAAACTTAACATGGAAAAAAGAGTTCTAGCTCAGTCCTCCATGACGAAAAAAACCACACACTGAATGGTAACAAAATTTATTTTCTTACAAGGTTTAGGAGGCTAGAAGTCCAAGAGCAAGGTGCCAGCATGGTCATTTCTAGAGAAGTGCGCTTCTGCTGTCCTGTAAATGACCACTTTCTTACTGTGTCCTCACATAGCAAGGAGAATAGAAAAAGCAAGCTCTCCAGTACCTCTTCTTATAAGGAAACAAACATCATTATCCCATGTGCACGTTGTACAATTACACAAACAGTGTGACTCTACTTCGTGTACAACCACAGAAATGAAAAGTTGTACCCCATATGTATACAATGAATCAAAAACCCATCTCTACCATTATGTCAGGATTAGAACTCCAACACTGTGATAGACACAACTCACTCTATAGAAAGAACAGAAAAGTAAATACCAGAATAAACCATACCACTAATAAAAAATTCAAAATTAAGTGAAATTAAACAATATATTATTTTAAAATGTACATATATTACAGGTGGCAAAATAAAAATATGAAGAAAAATCAAACGAATGAGTAACAAATTTTAATGGATTAGTTTCACAAAAATTATATTCTCCAACCACATTCCAATTAGGTGGGGGGAAAAAAACAAATTACTTTTAATGGTGTGTTTTTAAAAAAATCTCTAACAGATAGCCAAACTGGAAAGGAAGAAGTAAAACTATCTCTTTTTTAAAGGCCCTACAGATTAAAAAGAAAAAAAACTGATAGAACTAGTAAAAAAATTCAGCAAGTGGAAAGATAGAAAATAAACACAAAAAAAATTAGCAATAAAAGTCTGAAAAAAAATTAAGAAAATAAATTCCATTCACATTTGTGATAAAAAACCCAATTAAAAAAAACCCCACAAAACTCAGGAATAAATTTAATCAAAGATGTGTAAGACTTGTACACTGAAAATGAGAAAACAATGCTGAAAGACACACCCATTCATTTTATAACACTCATACCAAATCGGACAATGAGAAATGAAAATTACAGGCCAATCTCACTACCTAACATAATTTATTTTTTAAGTGATTTAAATATTTTATTAAAATAGCAAGTAGCAGCAATTCCTTTTTGATCATTTCAAATATATACCTATTACTCTAGGTGTTTTTCATATCTTAATACATAAATCTATGAAAGCAGTAATCGTTTTAATCTTTTATGACATTTTGTCAAACATCCAGTAAATGGCAGAGCCTGAATTTTACCCAAATGAAATGTAATTCAGAAAAAAGAAACATTATAACTGAGAAGAGTAATGAGAACATGTTAAGGCAGCAAAATCAAATTGATCAAATGATATTTATATTTTACACACACACATGAAAATGGCAACTTTTATACATTAAAACAGACAAATCTGCACAAATAAAAATAAAAAATATATTTTTGTAAAACTTATAAATCAATTTGAGGTTGACCTTTGTGTTTTGTTTTTTTAAAAAAGACATTGTGAGACTGGGGTTGAAGCTCAGTGGCAGAGCACTTGCCTGCCATATGTGAGATACTGAGTTCAATCCTCAGCACTACATCAAAATAAATAAAGGTATTTTGTTCATCTACTTAAAAAAAAAACAGACACTATTGAGATACATACATTTAAGGATAGGAAATAAAGTAAGAGCAATAGTTTCTGAATCTTGTTAAATCAGATGTAACAGGACAAATTTATAACAGATTTCAATAGACATATAAGAACACATCACTGCTGAGTTATTAATGGCCAAGGTAAAATGAAATAAAAAGTAAAGCATGATGTCTATCTACTCATGAACATACTTTTACATACAGTTTGAGCTATATTTGTCTCCCATGCTCTGTAACCACTACTGGGGTATTTCAATAGTCTTTCTTTAACATTCTAGAGAATGAGTCTCTTTTACTTATTCTCTTCTTTCAGTAATTCTAAGTTATATGGACAATGAATGTGCAGTTTATTAACTGTTGTGTACTTAAAGCTGATGGAGCATTCCAGTAAATAAACCATGGTTCACTTCTTCAGCAATATCCAATGACCCTACAACATCCCCAGTGGAAATCAAGGACAGACAGACATTCCCATGTTTGTCAAAAAGAAAACTTCTTCATTACTACAGGTTATGAATTCATGACATGAATTAGACAAAAGTATAAGAAGGGAGGGAAGACTTCTATGGGGATATACATGAGCATATATATTTTAAAGAGCTAAAACTGTCCATTGCAAGAAGAAAATGAAATAAAGTAGTTGAAATATGTTAAACAGTTTGTAAAATTAAACACTTTATGTTAAAGTAAAGCTTTGCAAGTTCCAAATACAAGGTACTTTGGGAAGAAGATTCAGTGCAGCCCCTGACCTGAAAATCAGTTACATCTTCTTCCTCCTTCTCTAGACATTTTTCTCAGGAGAGATTATCTACAATTCAAGCCCACATCTTGAAAATCTGCTCCTGATAGTTGCTACTCCAATCCTCAGTCTGTCCTCTAGGGGTAGTGACCAGGAACTGAACAGTCTAGATGATACAAGAGAAATGACCCTTTTGGGTAACCAATCCCAATAATCAAACACAATTCATTTTTTAAGAAGTAAATACAGTTGGGCACGATGGCCACCGCCTAAAATCCCAGCAGCTCCAAAGGCTGAGACAGGAGGATCTAAGCAACTGTGTGAAACCGTCTCTAAATAAAATACAAAAAATAAAAATAAAAAATAAAAAAAAATAGGGCTGGGGATGTGGCTCAGTGGCTGAGTGTCCCCAAGTTCAACACTCCGGAACCGAAAAAAAAAAAAAACAAAAAACAAAAAAGCAAGTGAATTCATTATGACTAAAGTGAGTTGATTCCATTAATGCCAAGTTGATTTAACATTATAAAACTGATCAGTGTAATTTTCTGTATTACAGAATGTGTACACAAATGTGGGTTATTCATGCACGGACTAATACACTGTATTAAAAATTATTATAACTGAAAGTAATATAATGTCAAAAGTGAATCTAAAGACTAATGACCACATTTTTAAAAAAATTTTAAGTCCCAAAAGAATACGTACCCTATGACTATCTTTTTAAAGTTCAACAAGATGGAAAACAATAAAACTGTAGTAAAATGAAAAAAAAAAAAAAAGAATAATTTTAAAAAATTCAGTGGGGTTGGGGGTATAGCTCAGTGGTAGAGCATCTACTTAGCATGTGCAAGGGCCTGGATTCAATCCCCAGCACCAAAAAATAAATTTAAATTAAAAATTCAAGACTGGCTATCTCTGAATAGAGAAAGAAACAGAAAGCCCCTTCAAAGGTATTAGTAATTTTTCTTAACAGCAGTTAGGGTATTATTGCCTATAGTTTACATATACTTAACAAATAAATATTCTTTTATATATACTCAGTATTTCACAGAAACATTGAAAAGAGGGAGGAAGAGGAACAAAAAAGCACTGCACGAGACTGCTGCCCTCTTCCTTCCTTATGTGTGCTTAATCATCTCCCACCCACTTCTTTCTACTCTTCTTGTAGAGCTAAATGGTGTCCCTTGGATCATCTTATCTCTCTACTCTTGTGGTTTCACAACAGTACTATGTTACTATCTCTCTAATCTTTAATTCTCCTATGTTCCTGGTGCCTAAAAGAAGACTGTCCTCTTTTCTGAGTTGTTCACAAGGTACCTCCAGCTTCCAAACAGACATTTCTACTTGTATTCCACATAATTATATAAAACCTTACACGTTGAAGACTAAAAACATTACATTTTACTCCAAAATATTCTTTCAATATTCCAGTCTCAGCTAATGGCATCACCATTTATTGACTTCCATATGAAAAATCTTAGTCTGTTAACTCTAATTTATAAACAATAGTAATGCTGCATTCAAACACATTATTTCAATTCATATTCTTATTCTCACTCAGAATACCATATGAATTACCAAAACATTTATTCTGCTACCTATTTCCCCTCTCGGCTGACCTGCACACACCACCAGATAAATGATCTCCTTTAAAACATATAAAACAATATTTACTTCCTTTTTCAAAGAATTCCAGGGTCCATGTAGTCTAATCTAGACCTACCTTTAAAGTTTCACCATATATTTCCTCTCCCCTATTCAATCTGCTCTAATCACACTGTATTTCTCATCATTCACTCCCATTATATTTTCTCACTTTTGTTTTGGAACACCTTTCTCACTCCATTTGCTAACAACACCCCTTTTAGACACTCAGCTCAGTCATTACCACTTCTATGAAGTCTTTTTTGACTATCTCAGGAAAAATAAGTCTCTTCTTACTCCTTACTTCTTTGCTCCTGTTTATATTCCTTTTATATACTGAATGTGTTCAACTTTCCTTTGTAGACTAAATTCTAACGTCAGTATCTGAACTTTGTATCTGAAATTCTCAGGAGATAAGCATACTATATAAAATACAAGAATAAAATAGCAGCTAGTGGAAACTCAAAATATGAGAAGAAATTTTTAAATTCAGCAGAAAAACTAGATTATACAGTTGGAAAAATACCCAGAAAACAGAGTGAAAGAGTAAAAATACAGAACACAGAAATGATAAGAAATGTAGAATAGTTCAGAGGAATGGTGAACAAAAGGAGATTCAAAAAGAATATAAAAGAAAATTAAGAAAGGTTTTTGAGTAGAAAGGAGAAGTTTCCAAAATTAATGAAAACAGATCCACAGCAAGGGTCTGTGAAACTGCCATACAACTGGGACAGATGGTTCCTATTCGAGATTTCAGGAGAGATTTCTTCAGACATGAAAATGACAACAGATGTATATGATTTAGGCAACTGGCAAAGATGTAAATTAGTGATAACTGATTGAAAAACTAGATCAAAGGAAAAGGCAATTATTTTCAAGGAAAATATCAGGAAAGAAAAAATCTGAGCATAATTTACAACATGGCTCACTTAAAGCATTTTTTCCATAATAATGTAAACACTGACTACTTGGAAAGGGATGGGGGATGGGAATGGGAAAGCCAGCAGAATAGAATCAGACATAACTTTTCTCTTCATATCTGAATACATGACCAGTGTAAATGCACATCATGTACAACCACAAGAATGGGAAGTTATACTCCATGCATTTATGATATGTCAAAATACATTGTCATGTATAACTACAAAGAACAAATAGAAATATTAAAAATTAAAAAACAAAAAAAAAAAACAAAATGAAATACTGAATACTGATCTTACCCAAAGTATGAAGTATCTATGAGGGCACTGGGAATCAGATGTGGGGGAGCTAAATAATTATTTTCAATAGCAGAAACAAATAGATCACATCAAGTGAAAAGTCAAGCAGTAAAATAAGCACATTATTTAGAGACATGTACAGAAATACTACAATAATCAACTAAAAGTAGTTATCTGTGGGAAGGAACAAATGAGGGAATGATATTTTTAATAATAAACCCTATAGAACTATTAGATTTTTTTAACCTATGTGTACCTATAACTTGGATAAATGAAAAAAACTAAGATGAGGGGAAGAAGTGTATAGAATCAGTAACCAGACTGTGTGTTTATCCCTGGATGTGCCCTGTGTGAGACTTTAAGCAAACCACTTAACCTCTCTGAGTCCGAGTTTTTCTTGTCTGGAGCATGGAGAAAATAAGTGTCTGCCTCACAGAGTTGTTATAAGGATTGAATTCATATATAAAGCTCTTAGAACATGACCCACACATAGTAAGCACACAGTAATGACTTATTTTTAAGTATTTATCTCTAAATTTCACATTTGTAAAATAAGTTCTAGAATTCTTATGACAGCATAAAAATGTTATAGGGAGGCCAGGCATGGTGGCACATGCCTGTAATCCTAGCAACTCCGGAGGCTGAGGCAGGAAGAATGCAAGTTCAAAGACAGTCTCCCTAACTTAAGCCCTAAGTAACTTAGAGAAATCCTGTCTCAAAAAATGAAAAGAGTTGGGGATGTGGCCCAGTGGTTAACCATGTCTGAGTTAAACCTCCAGTCTCCTCCCCATCCAAAAAAAAAAAAAAAATTAATAGGGAGTTTTCTTTTGAGGAAAGCTATCCTTTTGCATTATACTATCATTTATCAACAAATAACAAGTGAAATTTTGTTTCCTTATTTTAACAGTGAAAGTAATTTCTTGTATGAATGTCAAGACTGCCACCTGGTATTTTCTCAGAATGCTGGCAATACTCAACTAAAGAAAATTAAAATGAGTGGTTACCAGAGACTGGAGGAAGGGATGGATGGGGAAGGATGAAGAAAGAGGTATTGATCAAAAAGTAAAAAAAAAAAAAAAAAGCTTCAGTTACACTGGAAGAATAAGGCTTAGTATCTATTGCACTGCATGATGATCACGGTTAATGATGTATGTTTCAAAACTTCTGAAAGAATAGATTTTTAAAGTTCTCATCACAAAAAAATGTTGACAAGGTAATATGCTAACTAGCTTGATCAATCTTTCTAAAAGATATAAATAGAACGCTGAATTGTACCCCATACACATACAATTACTGTCAATTAAAAAAACATTTAAAAATGAAAATTAATATGGGAAAGAATGCCTTAAAATTTCAATCAAACAAGTAAATTCTATGCTAAGGTCTCCACTAACATAATACAATTGCCCTCTCTTTAATAATCAATTTAACAGCTTTCATAAAGAAGCCTGGAGCTTGGTTTAGGCTGATCAGCTTTCCTAACTCCATAGTTTCAAAACAGAAGTCAAAAGAGATACATTTCAGTTAGTCACAACTACTAAATTACATCAGTTTAAAGATACTTCATTACATAAAGGTAATAAACCATTACCTTAAATATTTCTTAACACATTAATGAAAAATAAACTTTAAAAATTCAGAAAAGAAATACAACTTTCTTTTCCTGTGTTCCCTTCCTGTCCTGCATATGTCATAAAAGGTAACTTTAGAAACTTTTCTGTAATTAGATAGTAAATATGTCATTATCCTCATTGTTATTAATCACTAAGCCACATCCCCAGCTCTTCTTGTTGCTGAGACTAACTTTGAACTCATGATCCTCCTGCCTCAGCCTCCCAAGCCACTGGATTATAGGATTATACTGCACACATCCAGAATATTTAAAGAACTCTTTCAGCTCAATAATAAAAAGGTAAGTGGACATGCCTGTAATCCCAGTGACTCAAGATTTTATTATATACATATATATTTTATACCAATTTTAATCTATAAAAGTCTCCCTTGGAATCTTTTCCAAGACTTAGAGAACTTTGTATTTGGTAATAAGAAGGAAGTTAATTCCAAAACAGGACCCACATAATTTAAACACCGGATCTTTGAGAAGAAAAATAAGAGACAATTCATTCTGAGGAAATAAGAGGTATTTGAGAACAATCTCTGCAATTTTCTATGGTCCCCTGGCCAC
Organism: Sciurus vulgaris; assembly: GCF_902686455.1. Taxonomy (NCBI): domain Eukaryota; kingdom Metazoa; phylum Chordata; class Mammalia; order Rodentia; family Sciuridae; genus Sciurus; species Sciurus vulgaris. The sequence continues at coordinate 45,472,799 of NC_136466.1, read as the reverse complement.
AAGATTTTCCAACCAGGGAAAGCAGCAAATAGTACTAGTAATAAAAGTAATTATTAATTTAGATAACAATTTCTGAGTTTCAGGTGTCAGGTTTTACAAGATTTTTTTCAGTTAATCTTCATCAAAAAATCTAATTCAAAATAAAAATGCACAGAAGATTGTTAAATTATAGTATACTACACAATAAACTACTATATTGTCATTAAAATTTATTTTCTGGTTGTATTAATCAAGTTTTTCGCTGCTGAGACTAAAAGACTCAATCAGAACAACTGCAGAGGAAGAAAAGTTAATTTTAGGGCTCACAGTTTCAGAGGTCTCAGTCCAAATACAGCCAGTTCCATTCCCCAGGGGCTCCAGGTGAGGCAGAATATAGTGGCAGAGGGAAGCAGCTCACATGATGATCAGAAAGCAGAGAGAAACTCCACTCTACAGTTATAAAATATATACTCCATAGTCCCGCCCCCAGTGAACCAATTCCTCCAGCCACATCCCACTTGCCTCTAGTTACCACTCAGTTAATCCCATGAGGGATTAATTCACTGATCATGTTAGGATTATAACCCAATCATTTCTCCTCCAAACCTTCTTACACTGTCTCATATGTGAGCTTTGGGGGGATACCACATCTCAACCATAACACTGGATATGAACACCAAAAGCACAGGAAACTAAGGAAAAACAAATAAAATGTAAAACTCATCAAAATTTAAATTCAAGTTTAAAAGGTCACTCACTAAGTGGGAGAAAATATTTGCAAATCATATATCCAATAAAGACTGACACTTTATATAAAAGAATATATAAACTCCTACATTCAATAACAAAACTAAAGTGAAAAATAGGCAAAGGATTTGACAATAAACATTTCTGCAAAGATACAAAAAGGACCAATAAACACATGAAAACATACTCAATATCCCTCGTCATTAGAGAAATGCAAATCAAAACCAGAAGGAAATACTACTTCACATCCATTAGAATGGCTACAAAAAAACAGAGAACAGCAAGAGTTACCATGAATCTGGAGAAACCAGATCCTTGTGCACTGCTGGTGGATATGCAAAATGGTGCAGCCATTGTTGAGAACAACAGGATGACTCCCCAAGAAAATTAAACAGAATTATCAGAGAAGGAGGAGGATAGGCAAAGGGAGGTACCTGAATGAAACTGACCAAATTATACCATTATATTGTATGCATATATGAATATGTAATACCAAATCCCACTATTATGTATAATTATAATGCACCAATAAATTTTTTTCTAAGAATTACCATATGATTCATCAATTCCACTTCTGGGTATGCATCCAAAAGAACTAAAAGCAAGAACTTGACCAGATATTTGTACACCTAAGTTCACAGCAGTATTTTTCACAAAAGCCAAAGATGGAAGCAACCCAAGTATCCATCGCTAAATGAACGACTGAACAAAATATGGTCTTTACAAACATGCAATGGAATATTACTTCACCTTAACATATTACAACCTGGGTGAACCTTGAGGACATAAAGCTAAGTGGAATAAGTTGGTCAAACAACGACAAATATTCTGTGATTCCTCTTATTTGAGGTAATCAATTCTATAGAGACAAAGTAGAATGGAGTTGCCAGGGGCTAGGAGGTAAGAATGAGGAATGCTATGGTTTGAATATTAAATGCCCCCACAGACCATCTGTTAAGCCTGTGGCACTATCTGGAAGGTGGTGCAACTTTTAGGAAGTAAGATCTAGTGGAAGTGAGGTTACTGGGGGTATGCCCTTCCTCTCTCTCTTTAGTTGCTGGTTGCCATGAGATAATCAGTTTTGCTCTGCCACATGCTCTCTGCTATGGTGTTTTCCCTGGCCATAGGTCTAAAAGTGACAGAACCAACCAAACTATGACTTTGAAAAACTGTGAAAACATGAGCTAAAATAAATCTTTCCTCCTTTTAAATTGATTATCTCAGATATCTTTTCACAGCAGTGGAAAGACTAACACAAGGAGCTAGTGTTTAATGTTTATAGAATTTCTATTGGTAACGATGAAAAATTCTAGAGATGGAGGGCACAACAATGTGAATGTATCTAATGCCAGAGAACTGCATACTTAAAAAGGGTTAAAAAGGTAAGTTTTATACTATACATATACTACTACAATAAAAACTATTTTATATCACATTAAAATACATTAATGACAGAAAAAAGAAGGATATATATGCGGTGGGATGAACTGGCACACTTCCCCACTAAGTAAGCACATAGGAATCAAAATACTGAATAACTGAAAAAGAAACGTTTCCTCCTGAGTAGCAAAATGAACTGTGACAGCTAGTGATTTTTATAATTGCATCAGGCTTCAAGTAAGGCAGGAAAGACATACAGGCTTCTCAGCACAATAATGGAGGTACTCTAGTAGGTTTCACATAAATTCTGTACACATAAAATTAAGACTGAGAGGTCTCAGAAAAATAAATTCTTCTTGCATTTTGTTACTTCACAGGCAATAGGAGTGGAATCTGCTCGATCAAGGGTCTCACTGGTATAGAGACTGCACAGAAAGAGAAACGTGCTTTAACCTTCATTCACTCCTCTCTCTACAGAGCCTAAGGAAAAAATAAACTGAGTAGAGGACAAAACCGTTAACTTTTTTGCAGAGGCACTGATTAATTGTGCTGATCACAAGTAGAGTTCAAGTAGAAATAGCTCCTCTTGTTGGCAGTGTGGGATGATATCATTAGACTGAAAGTTGTGAAGAAGGGGCACACATGATGTGGCATATAGGCATGATTTGGCCTTATCTTTTCTTCTGACTTCATCTCCTGTCACTCAGGTTGTCTTTTTGTTAGTCCTGAACACATCACATCTAGCCTCATTTAGGGGGCTTTATGCCTCTTTCTGCCTAAAACATTCTTTCCTCTGCTGTCCTCATAACTCTCTCTCCTCATTCTCTTCTCAAATGTCAGATCTTTAAAGAGTTTTTCCCTGATAATCCTACCTAATATAGTACCTCTCTCCCATTACTCGTCACTCCCTTCCACTGATTATTTTTCTTCATAAACTTAGTCATAATCATACACAATTTTTTTATCATCTACCTCCTATCACTAGAATGTAAACCCACTGGGCAGGAGCAACATCTGTCTTACTTATCATTGTATTATTAATGCTTAATAACAGAGCCATACAAAACAAACAAACACTTTTGGGGAGGAATACGGGCAGGGAAAGAGAAAACAGTGCCATGGAAGAACATGTCAAGTAGCTTCCCCACAGGCCACTCCTCCTTCCTAAGGCCAAATCTAGACGTGCCTCCACTTGGAATCTTACAAAAATACCTATAAGCTATAATTACCTTTATTCCTCTTATAATGTAATACCTTTCTAAGAGATGCTCTTTCTAAGAGATACTGATCCTTCAGTAAAATTTACCTATATTGCAATTCAAAATATTGGATTAAGGGAAGAATGAGTGAGGAAGGTACAAGTGTAATTTATCCTAATGGAAGAGTTTTATATAATAAGAGGCCAGAATAGGATTGGACCCTGGAGATAGTCTACAACTCAGAATTGCCTTGGATCATAAGCAGCAGTGAAGAAACTCATAATTCACAAAGACTCCAAGTGCTAACGACAAGAATGGACACTGACTTTTCAAAAAAGTTAGCAAAGGTTCACCTTTGGAATCAGAAAAAGGAAGGACCCTTATACACTTAGTTTATATATATGAATTCAATTTTCTAAAAAAGAAAGATATAGAAAAAAAATAGGCAAATTAGTAATGCGCCACTAACATATACTAATGTATTTAAAAATTACAGTGGTAGCCAGATATTAACATTTGTGTTTTCTTAAAGTCAAAAATGTTTGATAAATCTACTACCAGATTCAAGGCATTCATTTTTGGTTATTAATGTCTAAAAGGTATATATTCTTCACTGAGAAACTGAGAGGAAAAATAACTGGATTAAATATGCTGTATGTTAATAATGATCTGTGTGTGATGGAATCAAGATGACAGTGATCTTAACACAAATGTTTTCCACATAACCATAAAAAGTTTTATTTAAAATGTTAAACAATAAATAATTTAAAAAATTAATGATGTGGCTGAAGAAATAATATAGCTACCCTCTTCATGGCCTTCTTCCTCTATTTAGAAAGGCCAAGGAACAACTGATAACTTTTATAACATTTCCTTCTTAACAAAAAAGCTGAAATACTATGTTAATATATACTAACATCTTAATACTCAGAACTGTTAATAATTACAGCTTAATCACAGAATAAAGTTTAACTATCCCATCCACTACACCATCTTAAGTCAATAAAAAAGATATCAATAAACATACATATATCTTTCTTAAGGATTCTTTAAAAAAGAAAACAAAGGTTATACATTCAACATTTTATACTTTTCATATTAAAAATTTTTTAAAAAGGCAAGAACGATCTTAGAGTTCCTTCTAGGACTTGCTTTTGATTGACAAACAACAATCAGATACAGTTGAAAAGAACACTGAGGCAACTCAAGTATTTTACAGTTTGGAAATCTTCCTGCTTGCATTTTTTATAGGGGTAGAATGTGTGAGTGCATGCAATATACACATGACCTTTTATATCTGTGGAAACAAATAAGGCAACTCATATAAAAGAAAGCATTTCTACTTAGAGTGACTCACCGAAGAACATATTATAGTTCACTAATAATAAAGGAATCATAACCCAAGGGGTTTTTTTCTTTTATTTGACAGCTCGGTAAAATATAACTGGTTTATGAAACATATGTCTCAGTAATATTGCCAGGTGAATATTAAAAGACTAAAGGTTATTGTTGCCAAGTTACTGTGGCTAAGCATCCAACAGAAGAGACAAAAACATTTGAACTTCTGCTGTGATGGCTCAAGTGTACAAAAGGCAAGAACAAAAAGGGATATACTCTGAATACACCCTCAAATTCTTAATATCCGAATCTAGTTAAATGAACCAAAACTTAAGTTCAGTGAAAAAGATGTGTGACTTCATATGTCTCATACGTCACAACAATTTGGAGGCACTATCAAAACCAAAAATCCTTTACAGAATGAAATGGAAATATGCACTACAAAAGGATAGAAATGAACATATAAATTGTTATATCATGAGGAAAAGTAAATGAAGAATAAATATTCAATGTAGTAGAGGAAACTTGTTGACAGGAAGTTAAACTGCTCAATGCTAAACCACTGTAGTTGGACTCAAACCTCAGCATACTGTCAGTGTACAGAGCTGTTGGCTCAGTCATATCCCTAGATATTACTTAAGTTAAACTCAAAACTGTCAATGTTATTGGATGTGTGTGTGTGTGTGTGTGTGTGTGTGTGTGTGTGTGTGAGTGTATTTCTTAGAGACTTCTTTCAACATAAACAGAAACTGTTGATGTAACAGCTATTCTACTTTTGTAATAAAGGCATGGATTCATGAAACCTCTGGTTAATGAAGGACTAAATTTTGAGAGTTGGAAGGAAATTCAGGAAGTCAATTTTAAACTGAACTCTATCCCAATGCCTTTAGCTAAGAATCATCAAGAGTTTTTTAAGTTCAAGACTTAACGTGAGCTGGACACGGTGTGGCATACTTATAATCACAGCTACTGAGGAGGCTAAGGCAGGAGGATGGCAAGTTTGAGGCCAGCCTGGGCAACTGAGACCCTGTCTCAAAATAGAAAATAAAAAAGGGCTAGGGATGTAGCTCAGAAAAAAAAAAAAAGACTCAATGTTGATTGCTCAGGGTGATACTTAAACCCTGATAACTCCCTTCAAGGAATATAGGATATAAAACAGAATATTGAACCACTAAAGGATAAAACAATTAAATCCTAAGAACCAGGAGGAGTCCAACAGCAAGATAAAACACTTTGAGGAACACTTATAAGATGTTTAGGCTGGGCCTAGAAAAAGGAGTCAAATTTGAAAACATGGTAATGGAAGAGAAGGACATTCCAGAGAGTACGAATACAATGTACTCCAATGCCCTATGCAAACAGACATTATTTCCAACAATTCTTCCCTACATAGTATGCTCCTGTTACGCCAGTCCTCTTGTTTTTCTTCAAACAGGTATTCTCTTTTCAGGGCCTCTGTATTAGCCTGGAATGTTCTTCCCTCAGACATTTGCAAGGTTGGCTTTCTTATCTCCTTCAAGTCTTTTTTCAAATGTTATTTTCTCAGGAGAACTTAACTGGCTACCCTATTTTAAACTGTCATCCTCACATTCCCTAACACCTTGCCGTTCGTTTTTTCCACAGCATTTATGACTACCTGGCACACTATAGTCTACTTCCTATTAGCTATGTCTACCCCTTCCCACAAGAGCAGAAGATAGATATATTTGTTCATCTCCAGTGTCTGCACACAGAAGTCATGAAATAAATATTTGTTGATGAACTGACTGATGGACTAAACAAAGGTATCTGCCCTCAAATAGGTTATAATCTAGTAGAGAAAGCAATTATACATTATCTTAAATTATTCCTGAAACACAAAAATGAACACACCATTGGCAAAAATCCAACTTCCAAAGACTGATACACATAAACAGCTTCTGGCACCCCACTCCTCCACAGCCAATTATTATACCTTCTAGCTCCATGTTCCCATGAAGCCTCTTTCCACATTAACCTAGTGAGTAAAGGTAAAAGGATATTTTTGTTACCACTGCTGAACAAGAGAAACATGCATTCCTAGATTTCCAAATTATATTTTATATAATAATCTATATTTTAAGAGGGTTAAATTCTACACCGTAGGAGTGGTTATACTGATTAACGATCAGCCAGAGAATCTACTAACCTGAATAATGTTTAATTATTAAATTGACAAACGGAAGAATAAAATTTTGAATTCCATTTCACTATTGGAACATACTTTTTCTGCATTGAAAAAGGCACTGAAAAAAATGGTTAAAAGAAACATTCCTTTGACAAAGGGTACTAACACTTTAAAAAAATGGTTAACAATGTAAAGTTAATGGTAATTTTTTCACTCAGAAGTATCAATTAGAATTTTATTCTGGATTAAAGAATAACGGAGAATTTTTAAACAGAGCATTAGTATTTAAGTTATACTAACCTAAAACTACCCAGGATTCGTGGAAAATATTCTACATCACCATCAAAAGCAAAACAACTTAAGAAAATGAAGAATAAGCTCAAGATATCTCACTTCATTCAACACCTCCACGGACTACATTATCATTTTAGGCAAACTGACATTTTCACATTTAATTTTTAATGGCAAGAATGTTTTCCATCTGGGACTTGATGGCATAAAAGTGTTAGCCTTGGAGCAGTTTCAATATTGAACTGCAAGCTCATTTTTGGCCATAAGCAAAATACCCCAATACAACACACAAGTTATGTCTCACATTAATCCTACCATTGAGAGCCCAATTTTATGTATTTAAACTAGAGGTGGATTTTGCCCTAAAATAGGCATATAAGTGTATAACCCTTTCTCAACCATTTGCAAATTACTACCTAAAAACCTCCAGCACTTAATATTTGCAGTTTTAAAAGAGAGCTTTTACAAATATTACTATTCTGTATAAGTAGATGAAGAAACTAAATATTGGGGCAAATTCCCCTGTAAAATGCCTAACCGGAAGCCAAAATTTTAACTCTTTGGTATAGAATATCACAGTACTTCAGCCATGAAAAATGTCAACAGCTATTTCAAGAGTCAATAATTTACAATCAGGTAAAAAGCATGATAAAACTATCAGCTCCTCACTTATCTTCCTCTTTAGTAAGGAGACACCTTGAAAGTCACACTGGGCAGTCGATCTGTATGGAAACATCCCTGGTAGACTGTACAGAGCGTGCAGTCACCGAAACGCAGAAGGCTAAAGTTCCTGCCAGCGCTATGAGAGGATTACAGCGGAAAAACAGTAGCCCATCTGTCCACAGGCGAACATAAAGAAATCCACCTGGAAGGGTTGGAAGTAAGGGAGGTGGGGCTGTGAGAAGAGAGCGGCCAACCCGAGCCGCCCACAGCAAGAAGGCAACCGCGCGGGGTGGGGTCCCGGGACTTGGGGCGCGGGGCTGGGAGGGGAGCAGGTGGGCTGCGGATGCCTGACCCGTGAGGGCCGGGCCCGCGCCGCCAGGAAACCACCCTGCCCACAGACGGGCGGAGGAGCCGCCCGGCAGAGCCACGTCGGAGGCGAGCCCGGAGAGGAGGTGGGCACCTGGCTCACACCCACTGGAAGCTGACAGCCGGGAGCGCGAGGCGGCCGGGGCGCGAGAAGGGCCGCAGCGCGCCGGAGGGGTTCGCTCCGAGAAAGCCGCGCTGGGCGCTGCCCGTCACCAACGACTCCCCCTCGCCCTGATTCGCGGTGGCCGAATACTTACATAGGGTTGGTAGAACTTGGAGAGCCGCGGCTTCCCGTGGTTGTTGAAGATGAGGATCGCCTTGATCATGGCTGGGCCGGGCCGTCGGGGTGGGCGCTGGGGGCCAGGGCGGGGGCGGGCACGCGAGCCTCGCCTCGGGATCTAGCCAGCGATCCTTCCCCACCCGCCCCCTCCCGCACGCGCGCGCGCGCGCTCCCGAGCCACTGGGCGGTGATTGAGGGGCGGGGCTAGGGCGGGGCAGACGCGCAGGGAAGCGGAAACATTTCCCGGTCAGAGCTCACTTAGCTGAGGGGTGTCTTTCACTTGGCGGTGCATGGAAACGTTGCCCATGGACCCCTTCCCTAAAGTTGTTGCAGCAAGGAAACACTAGATGTCATAGTAACAGCCAGGGGTCCTAGATAGTTATATGGAGGACTAGCCGGAAACTCCAACTTTCACTATTGGGTTGGATCCCCCCTTTGCGGCCTTCTATGCGACCCTCCTCTGCGCTGATCCCGCCCACTGCACGCTCTCCGCCGCCACTTCCGCTCTCGCTTCCCATGGTGCAAGATGGCGGAGGAGCCGGAGACAATGTTGCAACTCCCTTCAACTCCTGCTGCTGGCGGGGAAGGACTTACGGATGTCTCCCCAGAAACAGCCACTCCAGAGCCCCCTTCTTCTGCTGCAGTCTCCCCAGGGACAGAAGAGCCGTCCGGCGACACCAAGAAAAAAAGTAATTTTGAGAGCAAATCTGGGCAGTGAGGTGGGAGGTTTAGCTGTGTCCGTAAGGGTGGCGGCCTATAACGAATCGAATTTAGAGGAAGGACCGTACCAGAGGTACATTTTTCGCGAGACAGAAGAGAGGAAGTGTGCTTTCAATTTTCAAACCTTCTCGAGTGCTTCACAAGGAAGCCGTCTCTGAATTTGCCATCGTACTCGCTGGACTAGATTAGGTGCCCTGGTTATCGATGTGGTTCCCAGTACTTGCCTCGGTACTTTTTACAGTGTATTCTAATCTACCTGTGAGTTGGTTATATTACAAGTCTTGAAGGTAGGATCTGAGTGAAATTTTAGTAGCTTCAGGTGCTTAACACAGGAGCTAATTATTTGAATAATGATTTCAAGAAAATAAGGAGGATCGATTGCGAGGGAGAATATGAAGTACTGGCGAACGAAATTACCAAATTAAGTATGGTCAGTAGCAAAGCCTGGAATTAGATCGCTGCTTTGGTCTCCCCTACAACTGAGTGTGAATTGACTCCTTGAACTAAAGAAACTGGGGTGTTACTTAGTGTGGAGATTTCCTAAGGGAAAACTGAAGGTATAGATACTACCTTTTTAATTGTTTTTCGGAACCATTGTGAATCACTTCATCGTTTGAACTATCAGTCCTCACGGTTTATTGCTTGAGAATTTGTTCGCTTTTGGGAATTATAGAAATTCCAGAAAGTTTTTGTTTTGAGCACTTTGAAGAGTTAAGAGTTGCCTGTGAGTAAAACAGCAAATAAACATCTGCGAAGAGACACATTTTCTCCCCAGGGTCTTAAAAGGTAGATATGTTTTCTGATCCATGATCTCACTGGCCTTTTCATTGAACTTTTTTCTGCTGCTGTGGAGGAAAATTGCCTCTCCCACCACTGCTCCCCATTTAAAGCAGACTCAATTGGGGCTGAGGATGTAGCTCCCTAGTACAATGCTTGTCTGGTATGCTCTGAGCCCTGCACCATAAAAAAGAAAAGGAAAAGAAAAATCAGACTGCTTTTACATTTGGGAAAAATTTGTTGTCATTCCTCTTGATGAACTATGATTATTTGTACAGATTACCACCAGAGTCTTTCTTCAGTAGAATCCTATGGGTTTTACAGATTTTTTTCCTTCCAATTTGCCTACTTAGAAAGATTTTTTTTTTTTTTTTTTTGAAGATTTAATAATCTTAGTCAAAACCACTACTTGAAGCCAGGCATGGTGATGAATTTAAGTCTGTAATCCCAGCAACTCAGAAGCATGGCAAGTTCAAGGCAGCAAGACCCTGTCTCAGAATAAAAAATAAAAAGGACTGGGGATGTGGTTCATTGGTAAAGCACCCCTGGGTTCAAGCCCCAGTACCAAAACCAAAAATTACTTGACATTGATAATAGCTGTGAGGTAGAAAACAATGACCTACCACCCAGAAGGTGTGTTTTCTTTGGTGTGCATACTTTTATTTTACAAACCGAGCCATCTTATTGAATTTCTACCCTGATTGTTATCCTTTTTTGAGGACAGTCTAATTAAGGAAATTTGACTATTTCAATCTCTTCATCTTTAGAGGATTGTTCAAACCTACCAAGGTTGTTGGCTCTCGGAGCACATTAGGCTCACCTGGTGAAGCTTTTGAACATACTTGTACTAAAAGTCCCTACTGCCAAAAGATTCTCAGTTAATTGATGTGTATACCTGTATTTTAAATGTTCCCCCTGTTAATTCTCATGGATAACCAGGCTTTGAAACTACAAGCAAATCACCTTAAGAATTGAGGTCTATGCAGTGAATATTTTTCCTTCTTCCTTCAGTAGTACATCTCAATGCCTAGTTAGAGCCCCAGGGGACTGAGGAAACCAGTAGGGAAGTGTGGAAGCCAAGCTAGCCAAAATCCCAAGAATATCTTGGAAGAAGTTATTCTTCCAAAGGGAGGATAACTAGTTCTGTAGCAGGAAGATATGTGCATCATATATTTTAAATGCCTTCATTCCTGGAGTCCTGGAGTAAACTTGAGTAAATTGATCTCTGATTCCAATGGGCACCAACTTTTAATTCCAAATTGGCTAAGGGTGTAATAGAGCAGAGTTAACTGTAGGGGGCAGCAGTGTGCTGTTTTGCTTGTTCAGCGTTGCTTTTTTTTTTTTTTTTTTTTTTAAGCTGCTTGTTCAGTAAGTTTCTCTTTATCTGAAAAAACTTTATAGAAAAACTGCTGTTTGGTTTAGCTCTCAGCAGCCCGTTCCTGAGCTCTGAGGAAGCTTGCCTTCTTTTGAGCTACCCAATCTTCTGGGCAAGGGACATTTTGGGACGGTTCCACCTCTTCTTTTTAACTTCTCTCCTGGGCTTTTTCCTCACAGACTGGATTCTCTCGTATAGCAGAATGAGCTTTCTTATATATCTCCTCCATCATGTCAGGGGTAACATTGTTCTTTATATACTGAGAGAATTGTTTCTTGTAAGCATCTTCATCTTCTTCCATTAGATAACACACATAATCTGCAATGTTCTGACCCACGATGTGCTTCCAATGTACTTCTGCATTGAACTCCTTGCTTTCAGAATCATAACCAGGGAATTGTTTGGTACTATGAGGGATAGACAAGCCTCCGTCCACAGCTCCCTTCAGGGCCCCAAAAACTTTATTGCCAGTTGTAGTTCTAGCAAGGCCTGCATCCAAATAGCAGGTGAAGGCACCAGATTGACCATCAATGCTTTCCACATTGTATTCATCTCCAATCACCTCCACTTGGCCTTCATAGATCTTGTCCATACTTCATAACCCTATGAGGTAGGTGCTATTATCTCCACTTTTCAAATGGAGAAGCCTGCGGGCCAGCAGCAGGCCAGTACAATATGCTGCAGCATAATTTGTTAGGCCAACTTTCACACCATATTTTGGTAGTTCATGTGCATAAGCTGCACAGACTATCATCCCCTTCTATATGGGCATAAGCAATCTGGCAAATGATGTCTCTATTAGTTACACGCACTATCATCCTATATTTGGGTGTGTTGTACTTATTTTTGTCCTGGATCACCAAGCGTTTCGGAGCATAGTAATCAGTTTTGCCCTCTTGTCGTCTTCTAAATTTCACTTGGTATCTCTTAAAGTAGGCCTTATTCTTGACAACTTTAACAAACCCCATCCTGCGGAACAGAGGCCCAGGTCCATGACTTCACACAGACCTGCAGGCCCAGCAGCTATACAGGGGAAAAAAAGCAGTATTGCTTATTTTTGATTGTAGGTATTCTGGGGATTTTTTAAGGGAAAAAACTTCAAGAGACAGAATCATAGTTTTCAGGTTTGCATAGCTGTATTTTGGATCATCGAAATGTTAGAATTTCTCTGTAACCTTATTTTTGGTCCCTAATTGTATTTTATTTTTAATTACATGGTTTTTCTTTATTAAAAACTTCATTGTAGAAAACTCGGAAGTTACAAAAAGCCAAATATTGAGTTATAATTGCCCATGGCATTACTGAAAAGTAACATGTTTGCACATATTCTATAGTTACATGAATATGTGTTTGAGATACTTATAGTGAAATTGAGACAATATACGTACTGTCAACATTTAGTACATTTTGCTAGCCTCACTATGCTGTTAAATATACTTTTATAATGTCTCTTTAATGTTTATTTAAAGTTTAATAAGTATGAGTTGTGTGCTGGATGCTGTTCTACATGTGTTAATTTCTACTTCATAACCCTATGAGGTAGGTGCTATTATCCCCATTTTTCAAATGGAGAAATTAGCATTGGGAGATTAAAAAGCTTTCTCATGTATATATACCTAGCAAATGACAGTGTTAAGAGGAAAGCATCTTTCATTTAATTAATCTCTTTTAAAAATCCCTGTTGGATACTTGGTTTTACAGTTTTTTCCTGTGAAGAGACTTTAGTGAAGGTGAAAATCTTCTAAATGAGTCTTTGCACACCTCATATATTCTTAGACTAGATTCCTAGAAGTATTACTGAGTCAAAAGTATATTTTCAAGTATTGGATGTATATTACCATATTACTTTTCAGAAAGGGGATACCATTTTTTATCCTCAACAGTAGTAGCCACACAAATATTCTAATCTTTGTACTTTGGTAGGTGGAAAAGTGTGAGATTAGACTTTGCTGTTTTTGTAAGCTTAAATGTTGTTATATATATGGGCCATTTCTGTTTCTTTTTGGAATTGTTTGTTATGTCAAAATGCATTTTAAAGATTAGTTCATGGAGAGAATCGGAGAAAAAAATGAAAAAGAATATAACATTTTCACATCTCTGACATAGCTTCAAAATCATCAATACATAAAATACCTGCAAATTAAAGATTTAAGTTTTCTAAAGTCTTTTATATCATGTTCCCATTAGATGTTTCAGTATAATTGTTGGTAACTTTTTTCTTTCACAGTTGACATCCTACTAAAGGCTGTGGGAGACACCCCTATAATGAAAACAAAGAAGTGGGCTGTAGAGCGAACCCGAACCATCCAAGGACTCATTGACTTCATCAAGAAGTTCCTTAAACTTGTGGCCTCGGAACAGTTGGTACAAAATCTATAGTGATTATTTTCCTACAGAAATGTGCAGTAGTTCTTAGGCATCAGTGAATAAGTATATAGAAATGGAGCTACATTTTATTTTGTTATACCCTTTTCTATATTTTTTTATTGGAATTTGTATACTTTATTGAAGGATTCTTTGGGGAACTCTGAAATGAGATGAATTTGAGATTTGCTTTAAATTATGAACTAGTTTTTTAATCTAAAAAAACATTGTTTTGATTCCAGTGTTGCTTTTGTCCCATTCTTCTTGAGGTAAGCAATATATCTGACATGTACTTTAAAAGAACTAAGAGAGATATATTAATTTCATGTTACAGTACCTTATGCAGTTTTAGGAAGGGTTAAAATTTTTAATGCCACTGGTTTTTACTTTGATATTTGACTACAGGAATTTAAATGTTTACATATACACTCATACATCACTTAATGATGGGGACATGCTCTGTCTGAGAAGTGCATCATTAGGCAATTCTGGTGTATGACTATCATAGAGTAGCCTTACACATACCAAAATGACATACATCACTTGAGGATATAATTTTATGGAGCCATCATCATAAATGCAGTCCCTCATTGACTAAATGTTATGAGGCACATGACTCTGGCATTTTATTAGGTGTTATAGTAATACTATGATTTAGACACCTTTATCTGATGATAGATCCCAGTCTTGGACAATGTTGATGTAAGTGGATAGGTAGTTGAAGAATCATTAAATATTTTTAAAATACAAATCAAAGATTTGCATAAGGGTTGAGATTTATTTGTGAACATAAAAGTAAGAACAGGTAAAATGAATATAGTTATTAAAGTGGGATGTTAGAAATTCTTTTTGTCAACAAGAAGAAATATACTAAAATTCAAGATTCTGGTTATAAATGGATCTCAAAGAGTTCACAGTGGGAGAAAGGCTTTTCCCCACGCACTTCAGATAAAACACTTTATCTCCAAAATTTATAAAAAACTTAGAAAACTTTACACCAAAAATACAAAGAACCCAACCAATAAATGGACCAAGGAACTGGACCAATACTTTACAGAAGAAGACATACAGATGACTAATAAATATATGAAAAAGTGTTCAGTATCTCTAATAGAGAAATGCAAATTAAAACAACTCTAAGATTTCATCTTACTCCAATTAGAATGGCTATTATCAAGAACACAAACAACAATATATGTTGGCATGGATGTGGGGAAAAAGGCACACTTTTACATTGCTGGTGAAGTTGCAAATTGGTGCAGCCATTCTGGAAAGCAGTGTGGAGAATCCTCAGAAAACTTGGAATGGACCCACCTTTTGACCCAGTTATCCCACTCCTCGGTTTATACCCAAAGGACTTAAAATTAACACACTACAGTAATATAGCCACATCAGTGTTTATAGCATCTCAATTCACAATAGCTAGCTTGTGGAGCCAACCTAGATGCCCTCAACAGATGAATGGATAAAGAAACTGTGGTGTATATGTACACAATGGAATACTATTCAGCCATAAAGAAGAGTAATATTATGGCATTTGCAGATAAATGGATGGAATTGGAGAATATCATGCTAAGTGAAATAAACCAATCTCAAAAGACCAAAGGACAAATGTTTTCCCTGATAAGTGGATGATGATATATATAATGGGGGTGGGGGAGTGGGGGATGAGAGAAAAATGGAGGAACTTTAGATTATGTAGAAGGAAATGAGAGGGAAGAGAGGTATGAAAAATGGTGGAATGAAACATCATTACCCTATGTACATGTATGATTACACAAGTAGTTTGAATCTACATCATGTACAACCATAGAAAATGAAATGATGTACCCTATTTGTGTACAATGAATCAAAATACAGTCTGTAAAAAATAATAATTAAAAAATAAATGGATCTCAAAGAAAGGACATTGGTGTAAAAATAAAATAGGTTAGTCACTAGAAATTTACCTATATTAGGCAAGATTCCTCTACAGACTCCCAAAAAAGCTGTTTGGGCAATAATTGAGTTTTGCAAGTGAATGTCTGCCTTTGTGATCATTCAGAATTAGAAAAGCATCTACTTTGTTGAACATCATAGAATTTAGTTAAAGGGAGAACTCAGCAATAAGATTTTGGTCATACACGTGTGTGTAGCTAAACACTCAGAAGTAGAGGACCTTGTGTAGAGTCCAAGTCTAAATGGAAAAGTCAAGGGTATAAGGATATGTACTAGGAAAAATGAGATAAACTAAGGATGCAACTATGAGTTGATAAGAAAGCAAAATTAACTTAAGGTATTAGTGTTTTAGAAACCATTTTGTGTTTGATGTCAATGTTAGAATCTTGAAATTTTACTGTCTGTATCTAGTAATCTAAAAAGACTTGATTGACAATAATGTGTATTAGATTAAACCATGTAAAATTGGCATCAGTCACCCATATTAACCTATAAAAACAACAATTTTGTGAGATTCAGATTAAAGGCTTTGAGGTGCATCTGATTATCCTTTCCTATTTAAGCAAGAGGAAATATAAGACTTGTTTTATTGCTATATTAAACTAGGACTTCTGGTTTTTGACTTTTAACTAGATGTGGCCAACATCATTGTAGCAAAAAGAAGAGTAATGTTAGGAATTCTGAAAAGATAGCAGCAGTATCAGAACACATAGTTGAATTTCTGAATTCCCATAAAAACCTTGTTTTAACTAAAAAAAATGTACATTAATATTTGTGACAACTTATTGACAGGGCATTCCCACAAATCCCAAACACTGATGGATAGTACAAGGATCTGCATGGTATCAAATATCTGCATTGAAGGAAGCAGCAAGTAACAGAGTTGACATCTGACAACACTGAGAAAACAAGAACCTAAAATAAGCTAATAGGTTCTCACTGGAAAGCAAAATAGACAGATTTAAGAATCATAGTTTAGTGGCTGAAAGTATAGCTCAGTAATACAATGTATACCTAGCAGCATTCTTGGGGCCCTGGATTCCGTCCTCAGAACTGCCCCCATGCTCCACCAGTAGTAGCTGAAATAGAGGGGTTTTTGTCCTTTAGGGGGTGATTACACTGGTACTGCACTAAGGAGAACTGAAGGAACTTGAGCAGTCTAGTCCCTGAGAGTTCTCAAAACAGACGCAGTACAGGACAGGACTCCTTTCTGAGAAAACACTTTGGAAATGAAATAAAAGTTGAGCAGAGTTTGGGACATGAATAAGGAAGGAAAGAGATAAGAGTAAGGGAAACAAAATCTGGAAAACTCAGGAAGCAGGTCTCCATATTTTTTAACACTATACAGAAAACAACAGAAGGAGCTCTGTGATGTTAGAAAAACTAACCCACCTGATTCTAAAGTTGAGGAAAACAAATTGCATATAAAAGCCAAGAGCAGGAACATACCAAGGTCAAATGTCAAAATGTTATAAGAAATTTAAAAAACAGAGTAACATCCCTGAAAACAATGAAACCATTCCAGAAAAATGTCTCCATGACAGGTCAGAAACCACAGCCCTATTTCAAAATGAGCCAAAAGGGATTAAGAAAATGATACAAGACATGAAAGAACAACATCAGCATTAGTAAAATTGAGAAATGAAGTGACAAAGCTCTGGAAAAGAATTAACAAAGGGAATATTATTTCAGATATAAAGATTAAACTAGAGGGAACAAAAACCAAAACAGTAAGGTCTGTGCAGTTAAAATGCCGAGAACTAAATGCAAATTCACATTAAAATACACACTGCTTTCTGTTACATTTCTGAAATTTTTGTGTTAGAACCTAACTCATTCTTAACCATGAATTGATATGTAAGCATGAACTATTTGTAAATAATTTAACTATAATAACACCTATTGAGTACATATAACTGTCACTATTACTTGGTATGTATTCTCTCATTTTATTTTTCCTAGCCACCCCAAGAGGAATAGATGATGTTTTTTTGAATCTTACAAATAAGGAAGCAGGCCAAGTAAATGTTATTGTATTTAGAGCCAGGATTCAAGCCCAATTCTTTCTAAATAGAGCCTCTAAACTTTCATCACCACACTTAATGCCATGCCTAAAGAGAAAATGTTACCAAAATTTATTCATTTTATAGTTAGTGATCAAAATAACATCTGTTGTCCACCTGATCTAATACTGTTTAAAAATTAAACTGAAACATTGAATAGCAAATATTTTAAAGAAGATTGTAATGGCATTAGGTTTTAATTATATTGCCTTTTCTTCTTCTGTTGCCTGGAAATGACTTCACAGTAGCACCCAGCCTGAAGTTTAGTACCTTTGAAAGTTTTTAAAGGTTGTAAACATTTTTTTTTAAAGCCTAACCATGTATGTCATATATTTAACCAAGAAAAATGAATGTACAGACTCTCTCGAATATTAGATTTATTGATTTGGGGCTGTGTGTGAAATTTTTAGAAGAAATATGGTCTTTATTTAGGTGTTGAAGTTTTTAAAAACTGGTTTCTTGAAAAGCCTTAAAAATTTTGTAAGAATGATTTAAAAGTTTTTAATTACTAAAAACAACTTTATAGGAACAAAAATTTTATTGTTATTCTTATGGAAGAAAGACAAAATTTTCATAAGATCTCTTTAAATGGATGAATTAATTATTTAGGGAAGCTTTGTTCAATCTGAAGACAGCTTGAAATAGCTGAACCCCCAAAGTACAGGTTAATGAGTATACCATTAAAAGGAATTTCTGTATTTTCTTCTTTCCTTTCTTATAGTTTATTTATGTAAATCAGTCCTTTGCTCCTTCCCCAGACCAGGAAGTTGGAACCCTCTATGAGGTAAAAAGTTACTTTTTTTTTTTTTTTAATCTTAATGGAATATACACATGTGTAGTATGCATTTAATAGTGTATAACTTGAATCGTGTGTAGTATGCATTTAATAGTGTATAACTTGAATCATGTGTAGTATGCATTTAATAGTGTATAACTTGAATCGTGCGTATCTTTAAGAATTGACATGTCAAGCACATTGGCACATTACTGTAATCCCAGTGACTTGACAGGCTGAGGCAGGAGGATCATAAGTTTAAGGCCAGGGTTAGCAACTTAGCTAAACTATCTCAAAATTTAAAAAATATACATGTAGCTGAGCATTGTAGCTCAATGATAAAGCACTCCTGCCTTCAATCCTTAGTACCGAAGAAAAAGAATTGGCATGCCATTCTCAATTATCAGTGTGGGGAAGAAGAGACGACATTCTTGCTCTCTTGTTCTGTCTCCAATACCTTGAATGTAGTAGAATTTTAGCGAATTATATAGTGATAGAAGAGTCAAGAAATTAATTGTACTTCAGAGTCATCTTTTCAAATTTTTAGAAGTTTTCTTTTATCTATATTTAGTCTTTCTACATTGTTCATGTGACCTATAATCCAAATCTGCCTCCATGAAATTGAAAAAACTACACAAGAACCACTTTATTCAACATTCTTGCAGTTCTATGGCAATAATTGAATGTACTTACAGGCACTACTAGAGTACAGCTAAAATTACATACTTTATGGTCAGAGATAGAGCAAGATTAAAATATGTAAACACATTCATACCCAGTTTGCTTAAAGGACAAGTTTTTATTAAACATTTGTGATTATTTTTACGTTTGATTCAAAAACAAAAAAAACAGGCATCTTTTAAAAGAAGTGACCTTATGACTTTAGGTTATTAACATGAACATATATGGATGTTTGGTGTACGCATGACTTTTTCTTTTCTGAGTTTTATTTAAGAGTAACAAAAACTGAATTTAATTTATTGATTTTTTTTCTTTTTATAGTGCTTTGGCAGTGATGGTAAACTGGTCCTGCATTACTGTAAATCTCAGGCCTGGGGATGAGCCACAGAGAAAAACAACTTGCTACTCATTTTTTACAGAGGAAACAGCTCCAAAAAGTCTGAATGCTTGTGACAAGAGACTTAATGGATATGAACTACTCAGCATGTGTCTACTGTGACTCATGTTTATGCATAAGAAAACATCTGTAGAGTGAATAGACTAACAAAAATATGATTTGTGTTAATACACAAATCTTCATAAAAGATTGACATAACAGTATGCCTGTTGCTCCTGCCTATTACCACTATTGTTTCAGATCTGCCAGCAAGGTTGAAAAGACTGAAACCACATAAACCTTCATTGCCAGTTTTCAAAATGATTGAAATTGTTTTCTTGTAGAATTGGTACTCTGCTGATTTTTTTCATGGTAAAAATTAATATACTATAAGGTTTTACTTTTTGTTCTTAAACAGGGAACTTTAGTTTGTTTGGGATGTAAGATATTTATATTTTTTCTGTTGAATACCTTGTGAAACCAAGTCTCATTGACATCTTAGCTGAATACCTTACATAGTCCAGTAGAGGGCAGTCCAGCTGATTTAAAAAAAGGGTTTGGCAGTTTGGTTTTACATCTTTTCTAGGGGATAAGAGATATAAGATTTCTCTTGTTAATTTCTGGCTAATATCTAGCCAAGAAAGCAAGTATGACAAACTGGAAGGCTTTGAGAAAATAGTTTAATTATGTTGGAAAACGGAAATAATTTACAAAATCTAGACAAATAAATTTTATAGCTTTTTTTGGTACTATCATTTAAGATTGAGTCCCAATGTTGTGCTGCTCTGTCACTTATTTAAACAATGTGTAAAGAAGTAGCTGAGTAAATCTAACATCATTGAGTGCTTCATATTGTATTCAAGTTCAAAGAATAATTGAAAAATAGCCTCAGATTTTATGTTTATGTCATGCCATGACTAAAAGAGTACCATTTTTACGATGCTGTTAGACTGGTCATTTCTTTTTAGATTTAGCTTTTTTTTTCTGTATGTTATTTATTCATAATTTTTAAAACCATTCCATAAATGGAATAGAATGTCCAAACAGGTTTTGAGACATGTACTAGAATTTCAAGTGTTTGTTTTCAAAGATAATATGGTAGGAATGATAGGATTTTTATCAAAGTACTTGAGTTACACTTACATCCTTTAAATACCAGAACACTACTTTATGGCTAGAGTTCAGCCACATATTAGTACGAGGATATGCTAAGTAGCAGTTCACTTTAAACAGTGAAGAAATTGCTATTCAGTTCTCATTTTCTGCCCAAGAATGTGAATTCTTGATTTTTCTCATACCAATGTCCCTTTATAAGTGAATATGGCTAATAGTTAGCAATGGAATAATACTGACAAGTTAAATTGTACAAAATTATAAGGGAAGAAATGAGTGTATGTGTTGAAAGATGGGAAGTGAATTTTCAAGTCATGTAGGTAGGCTGAATATAAAAAAGATCTGTAGTTTTGTCCACTGAAGAAAGGAATATATTATGTGTATAGATATTTAACAGATAGCAAAAATATGAATTTATTATTTTAGCTGTTGATGTTTCAAATAGAAACCTGAACAATGACAAATACTTGAGTTTGAAATTTTTAACATCAGTATAATTTTTTTAATCTAAATAACATTAGTTTATTAAACTAAGGTTAACTAAATATATATTTTATTTTCTTCCCAATTAACTTTGAAGAATATACAGGGCTTTATATATTTTCAAACCATATTTATATTGTTTCTGGATATTACCCAAGTAATCATTCTTCACTAACTTTGTAATACATACTTGTAAGCCTAGAGTCCCTAAATTATTGGATGACAAGAACCTAAAACACAGTTTATTCACAAATATTTTTGTAAAAATTTACAGTTCAAGCTTTCTTAAATGTGATTGAATTTAGGGGGAAAAAAACCTGAACCTTTAGATCATATTTTAAATTTTCTATGTGTACGAGAAGGTAAGTGTCAATTTGTCATCTTTATCTTAATATGCAAGTATGACCCACAGCAAACAAAGTAATATGATATTAGAATCTTAGAAGTATATGTGCCACAGACTTCAAAACAAGTCTCTATGTTTAGGGTACAAGGTAAGTTAAGAATGTTTTATCTGTAATCAAAATAAGATTGGATACTTCCTGAAATCTGATTTCTTAAAGTCTTGACCCTAAAAAGGATTTAGAGAGCCTGTGTTCTCTAATCAGGAGAAAACTAAAAACTGTAGGATATGCCTCAGATTATATAACATTAGTCAACCCATTTACTTATTTAGATTGTGTAACCCAAAGTAGGAAAGCATTAGTGTTGAAGGAGTGGTGAAAATGAAAATTGCCTTTCATGCAGCTTCTGCTTTATTTTCCTGGAATTAAAATAGGCTGGGTAAGCGTTTAGCATCAGGGGGAAGCCAGCCGTAGGCCACATAATGACAGGGAAGGTGTTCAGAAAACAGTTTAGCAGTTTAGTCTTACAAATATTATTTCCTTACAACAGTTTTCAACCCAAACTGGATTGTTTGCTATTCTCTATAGTTTTTGTTTCCTACCTCTGCTAATGCAGTTCATTTACAAATTTACTCCTTCAACTGTTAATTCTCCATTGCCTAAATTCAGAGTGGAACTCGTTTAGAGCCGGTCTGCATCAGAGGAGATACCCTCTTACTCAGAACGACATAGCAAACTATCACTATTATAGCACATAACTGCATGTGCCCATCACTTCTTCATGAATGTCAGGTTCCTAAAAATACTATGCTTTTTATTTTTTTAACTTGGTATTTTGGCATTTTGAGTGAGTGAAATTGTGATAACAATGTGATTTAGTATAGGAAATCAATGAATTTGTTTAATTTAAATTTTTATATGGCAGAAGGTAATGGAAAGTATTTACATTGTATAATGGTTTTAATGCCTTTAATATATGAAGAACTTGTTTCATCTGATAAGGCAAACTAACTGAAAAATAAGCAAAAAGTAAAGTGCAGGGGCTGTGGTGTAGCCCAGTGATAAGAGTCCTGGGTTCAATTCCTAGGACCTAAAATTAAAAAAAAAAAAAAAAAATTTGATGGAATTTACAAATGAAAAATAAATGGCCAATAATTATGAAAAACCTAACCCTTTTAGTTATTTAAAATGCAAAGAAATCATGCTGGCTCTCACCCATCCTTAAATTTAAAAACAACATAAATCATGGTATTGGCAAAGTTGTGGGGAAATGAGTCCTGTCATTTTCTTGGTGAATGGAATATGAATTCATACTTTATTTTTAGGGGCCAGTTTGGTAATACCCAAAAACCTTGTAAGTGTAAGTGTCTATCCATTAATATATTGAGTACCTATTCTTTCCTCAGCATTGGAATAAGACACTTCTTTATTCTAATGACAGGTTGAGGAATAGACTTTTGAGATTTGAATATAAGTTGAGGACTTTTTAATTGAATATTTAGAAATGGAAAATAAGATTTGATATTAGTTTTACACTGCTTTCTCAAAAGTATGAGTGAGTGGAATGTCAAGTTAGAAGAATCTTTATCCTATAATTCCTTTTATGTCATTATAACATAAACATGATTCTTATGTTGGTTACTTGTGATGATCACAAGAGAAGCCCTATCTCTTTTCAAATGGCTTTTATTTCTAGAAGTGTCTTCCTTATAGTGTGACAAATCTGCAGCCTTTCCTCTTCCAACTGTTCCCACTTAAAGTATCTAGATCTCCAAAGCATGTCTTTCCTCATTTTCCAGTCAGTTTTCCCTAGCAATCTTAGTAAATGCAAATCCATCCAGTTGCTTAACTGCTTCTTGACTCCTCTTCCCAGCCAGTTCCACTCTTGTCAAATCCAGACAGCTTTACCTTGCAAACTTGTTAGAATTCAACTACCTTTCAGTTCTGGTATATTTGTGGCCAGAAGCCATCATTAAATATACAAATTTCCATTCTTATTTATAATAGCTAATTCATTCCCCACTATCTGCTCTCATCTGACAAAAGCTCTCCAAAGGTGTCCCATATGGGAGTAAAAGCTGAAATCTGATGTTCAGTCCCCACTACACATTCTGCCACTCATCTGTGCGATTATTCCAACACTAAAATGCACCCATTCCAGGGCCTTTGTGCGTATTTCCTCCATCTGAAAACTTGAGATAAACATCTCATTTCCCTAAGTCCCTGCTTAAAAGTTGCTTTAAAGAAGTCTATACTTTCCCTCTAAAATGGTTTCTTCCCCTGCTTTTTCTCCATCATATATTGTATACAGGTGTTTGTCTCCATATATATTGAATACAATATTTGTTAGTGTGTCCGTGCTTACTGCCATGAGACTGCAAACCCCGAGGGCAGTGACTTGTGAAAAGCATAGCTCATAGTACATGCTTTTTAAAATGTGCTGGCACATCTATAATTCCAGTGAATTTAGGTGGCTGAGATAGTGTGATCTCAAGTTTGAGGCCTGCCTAGAAAACTTAGCGAGACCCTGCATATAAATAAAAAGCACTGAGGATGTGGCTTAGTGGCAGAGGACCCCTGGGTTTGATTCCCAGTACCCTCCCCCCTACACACACACACACACACAAATCTTGTGTAGAAATTATTTCCAAATATCCGATCATTCTAGTTGCCTCTGGATATCTACCCCCATGTCAGTGTCTCTTAAGACGTGCTCATCATCGTCTTGGGCAATTCAGAGAACTACTCTCTGGGTCTCAGTATTTTACTTATGTTAATGAAGCCTATAATGTTCATAACTTCTTATAATTAATAGATCACATTATGAAGCTCGAGGGAAGAATTCTGGGGTCCTGTGCTAGATTAAAATACAAGCCCAGCATCTCCAAAAAAGAAGTAGCAATTGAATTACTCTAGCCAATTACCAATCCACTTTCCCTAACTTCACCATTTATGCATGCACTCAAATATTTTGAGTGCCTAATACACAAAGTTTGTGTGTGCTAGGCATTGATAGAGATATAAAATGTTGCTAGGCATGGTGATGCATACCTATAGTCCTAGCTACGCAGAGGCTGAGGCAGAAGGATCGCTTGAGCCAGGAGTTGAAGGCCAGCAGCCTAGGCAACATAGGGAAACTGTCTCAAAAATAAAATGTAGCTGAGCATCATGATGCACATCTGTAATCCCAGCAGTACAGGAGGATCTTGAGTTCAAAGTCAGCCTCAGCAATGGCGAGGTGCTAAGCAACTCAGTGAGACCCCGTCTTCAAATAAAACACAGAATAGGGCTGGGGATGTGGCTCGGTGATTTGAGTGCCTGTGAGTTCAATCCCCGGTACCTCACCACCCAAAAAATAAAAATGTAAGTGGAGCCTGTCCTAAAGGTTCCCTATCAAGGTGATCCACGCAAATAACTGCAGTGTATACCATGAAATGCTAAGTGCCATAAAAATTAAAAAGTAGTGATTATAGCTCCAGTTGTTCCAGAGAAGGAAAAGTGGTTCATTTGAGAGGAAAGTAAAGGGCGGGTTAAGATTTTTGGAAAAGCTTGAGCAAAAATAGGTTTGGTGAGGGGCTGGAGATATAGCTCAGTTGGTAAAGTGCTTTCCTTGCACACACAAGGCCCTGGGTTTGATCCACCAAAAAAAAAAAAAAAAAAAATAGATTTGGTGAACACAAGAGATAGTGACTTGTTCCATTTGTCTGGAGGATATATTTGTAATGAAGACTGATAAAAGGTAAAAGACCCAAAAATGGTAGTTTAAAGTCAAAACTTGAAGAGCTTTTAATGCCTGTCCTGTTGTGTTGGAAAGTCAGCATTACTGAAAGTTTGTGACCAGAAAATACAAGTTCCATGCTTTGGAGGAATTATAGGCTATGAGTAAAGGATTTGCATTAGGAAAAACTGGAACCATTAATCCAGTATAGGAGGTTACAGCAGTGATCCGGTCATAATTGAGTAAGTGGAGTAACAAGGATAGAAAGAAATTAAAAAAAAAAAAAAAGAAGAAGAAGAAATAAAACTTGGCAGGTAGTTGAAAGGGAAAGAGTAGGCAGTGGTAGTTGTGGTTGAGGTTTTTGAGACTTTGTACCTCAAGGCAGAAATAACTTCTAAGAGTTGAATGTGCTTGAAAAAATTTCTAACATACTGCATTTGAGGTGCCAAAAGGTGTTAAGGGAGTGCACTCAGCATGTAAAACGAGATGTAGGAGGCAACTGCATAGGGGTGGTCAATGAAATCATGAATGTAGGGAACAGAAGGTTTTGGGGGTTTGTTCTTGGCGGGGCAGGGGCATTGGTAGTACTGTGGATTGGACCCAATCCAATCAGCCATGCTAGGCAAGCACTCTGCTACTGAGCTACATTTCCACCCCTTTTTATTTTAAACAAGGTCTCACTAAGTTACCTAGGTTGGCCTCAAACTTGTGATCTGTCTGCTTCAGCCTCCTGAGTAACTGGGAATACAGGCTTGTGCTATTTTGTGCCTGCCAGAAAGGAATTTAGAGATGAGGACAACAATGGATAAAAATGCCCATAACTATATTAGTAAATATCTTTGAGTTCTTTGAAGATAAGGAGTCAGACAAAATAGAAATTGAATTGGTAAATGTAAAATGTTTGCTGGGAAATACAGAGAAATTAAGTTTGCCTTGTATCTGATTTTTTTAATCTGATTTTTGTTAATCCCAAATATTAATGGTTTAGAATAGCTGAAATGAATTAAGAGATGCAAGATATTGGCAAGCTGAGCACAATGTTGTATGCTTGTGACCTGGTTGGCTGAGGCAGGAGGATCACAAGTTTAAGGCCAGCCTAGGCAACTTATTGAGTTGCTGTCTCAAATTTTTTTAAAAAAAGAGCTGGGGATGTAGTTTAGTGGTAGAGCACTTGCTTGCTATCATGTTGGAGATCCAGCACTGCAAAAGGAAAAACATTGACAAGAATTAAGAATTTTTTTGAGTGAACAATGAAAAGTGTACATGTTACTTGATCTATTTAAATTACCTCCTAGCTAAACACACTACAAAGTTGGTTCTGAAATGCTTTCTACTTATAGCCCTTTTTGAACAATGGTGATGGAGCTATTGTTTTTCCTTCTTAAAAACATTGTTAGAATATAGTGTAATAACATTAACCAGGAATGTTAAAATAAGACTGCCTGTGGCATAAGTTTCCTTTATATAATGGGAGCAGGTGCAAAGTCTAGATAAAATCAGACCATTCTTCCACAAGTCTAGACCTTTGATAACCTTGAATCTAGATTATTCCTTGGTTCCATGTATACTGAGAAGGAAGGAATCTATTTTTGTATTTTATTTAGAGACGTTCTCATTGAGTTGTTTAGGGCCTTGCTAAATTGCAGAGGCTGGATTTGAATTCTGATCCTCCTGCCTCAGCCTCAAGTCGCTAGGATTACAGGCGTGCTTTCTCCTTTTCAACCGTACTTGATTTGCGTGGTTACCAAAGCATGCTAGATGCTATGCACAAGATAGAAGTGTTTCCTTATTTGTGAGTACCAGGAGGCTCTTTTCAGCACATGCCTGGAATTGAAGGATTCAAATAATCTAAAACCTTTCAAATTACTGTACAATTACTTCATTTGTCCTGGAGGCGGGGGCATCTTATTCTCTCCATTAATTAAAACATTACATTCTTTGCACTGGATATATTATTTCAGGCACTGTCTGATTTGTCTAGAACGAGTGGCATATGGATTCACTAATTATACTTACTACAAACAGGAATTCCCTTTGTTAAAATGTATTTAACAATACATTTGGGAACAATAATATTAAGTAGGGAAAGGCATATTCCTTTTCACCTGGCCTGGGGCAAATTATCGGTAGTTTCAATCTACAAAACATTCGCTCTAGCCTGGGAAAGGAACCCATCTTCAGTATTCATAGGCTCCTCACAATTCCTTAAGTTGTATTTGGAGACAAGATTCCTTTCCATTCCCTCCTCAGCGTGCCCCAGCGGTCTCCTTCTGACCCTTTTGGGTCTACGACTGGGGTTGTGAACCACAGTGGGAGAAGTGGCGACCGGAGAAGGTTTGGGATGGTCGGCCAAAATGCGAAGTTAAGGTGGGGGAGAGACTGCGCAAAGCCCACGACGAGCACTAGGACATGGAAGATAATGGCGCCCCTGAGAAATCTTGGGGTGAACAGAGCCATGCGAATACACACTAACGAATGTGTGCGTGGGCCTTTCCCGCAGGCTGTCCCCGCCTCTGCCACCTTTCTTTGATTGCTCTCCGCCTCACTCCACCCCCTGAGGGCCATTGGTACATTCCCGCTGACTCCAAGAGCTTAAAAAGGGCCCGGGAGGGTGAACTTCGCAGATTTGGTCCAGTCCTGTTAGTGCAGCTTGTCCCTAGCGACCCTCCTATCCTCCACGCTCCCTGCCGAGGAGTGGGTATCTTGAGATCTTTAAGAAAGGTTTCTTCACGTTTGGCATTCGAGGGCCTAGGGGTATTTGTGTGTGTGTGTGTGTGTGTGTGTGTGTGTCCGGCAGCATAGGTCCTTCGCCCCCACCTCCTCCACTCGTTCATCGACTCCACTGCAGCCAGCTCCGAGCGATATGGAACACACTGAGGTGCTAAAGCCACGGACCCTGAACGATCTGATCCGCATCCTGCACCAGCTCTTTGCGGGCGACGAGGTCAATGTAGAGGAGGTGCAGGCAGTCTTGGAAGCCTACGAGAGCAACCCCGCCGAGTGGGCAATGTACGCCAAGTTCGACCAGTACAGGTGAGTGCGCTCTCGCCTTGAAGTCAAGCGGCACTGACAAAGGTGGCTCTGTGGAGCCCAGGCCCCACCGCGCCCGCCGCGCCCACCCTCTTGCCCCCTGACTGGCGCCCTCTTGCCCCGTGGCTGGCGCCACGCGTTTTGAGCTCCGCTACAGCTGTGCATGCGAAAGGTGGATCCTACTGTCGCCACAGGCCAGGGACAGACAGCAGGCGGGCTGGCGCCAATAGAGGGAGGCCACCTCTCAGCCGAGGTTTTCTTCTCTCCTCCCGGCCAAACCCCTTTGCTTCAACCCCAACTCCTGGTCCTCAGCCTCAGGAACAATGCCCTCCTCTAGGAAACTATTGTCAATCCTTGATTCAGGCGCTGGGGCATCCCCACAGCCAAAGGAACTGACTG
Source organism: Sciurus vulgaris (assembly GCF_902686455.1). Taxonomy (NCBI): domain Eukaryota; kingdom Metazoa; phylum Chordata; class Mammalia; order Rodentia; family Sciuridae; genus Sciurus; species Sciurus vulgaris. Next base: position 45,444,254 of record NC_136466.1, on the reverse strand, counting down.
GCTGGACTAATGGAAGCTGCTCCCCAGGTGTGCAGAACTACATCAGCCGTGGAGGAAAAGGGGTGATAGCAGGGGACACAATTCCCTGACGTCAATTTTCTATCGCTATGCCTTCTGTTGCCCCAACCGCGCACCTTCGAGAAGGCATTTTTACTAATGTAAAATAGTTTTGATTTTGTCAGTTTCTACTATTCAATTTCTGTTCTACCCTCTCCAAATCAATTTAACTTTTCCACTTCGGGTTTATTCAAATCCACTAACGGGTTTTTCAAAATAAACAATGTGCTGCATTTTCAGACCATCAGCTTTCTCTTATCCTCAGTTCCTAGGGGTGGAAAGTAAGTTGAAAACGCTACTTCCCAGGAGGAGCTTGAGGGAGGTGTCCTGATAGGTTGGAACCTTTGAAGGCCCAGCATAATTTGTTAAGTAAAAATGATTATCCATACTCTAGGATCAGAAATTTTAATCACCACAAAGGGTGAGAGGTTCTGCTCTTCGAAAGGGCAGTCAGCGTTTCAGTCCTTAATGGTTGACTGGGTTGAGACTAGAAGAGGGAGACTGAAAGCAAGGAACAAGGAAAGAAGGAACATCTCTTTTCCTAGGAGGCAGTTTCTGTTAGTCACATCCCCTTAACATGTAGGGTGTTTGGTAGTTTTGTTAGCAGGGACATTTCAACTATTCTAGGATTTGAAAAGTGAAGACCATTTGGGCTTCCATTCTGTTTTCAAAGAGGCTTTAGGAATTTCCTTTGGTACCTGTCAACTCAGTTCCTGGTCAAGTCCTTCAATGGCTGTCAATAAATCTACCTCATTTTTAAAATGTGCCTGTATTTGTTCCATACAATTGAGAACTTGTTATGGGCTGGATACTCTTCCAAGGCAGTATCCAAAGATACTTATACAAAGACTTATAGGCTGCAAAGAGACAGAACAAGGACTTCTGTCAGGGTTCAAATAAGATTATTGATCCAGAGCCCATACTTTCAGCTACTACTCCGTTTCCTCTAGACATATGACTTTGTTTTATTCCAGTAACATAATATAGTATAGGCCAAGTGAAATTAATTAACCAGGGAGGACTGTAATAACTCTTCATCTTTAAACAAGAGCATTTCCAGGGACCTTAAATTAGTCTTGACACACCTTTCGAAATACCATCATTTGGGTTGCTTGAGCTGAGGCAAGTCACATTAAAATCATGGTATAGTCCTGAGTGGGTACTTGGGCGAATAGAGAGGGAGGAAAAAGGGAAAGCAGAAATAAATTTTAGAGTACTTGGGGCATAGCCTAGGTGCCTAGCACTGAAGGATTCTGTTGTATGACCTTGGGTGGACAGTGCAATACAAATGCAGAATATGTTCCACAAAATATATTCTAGTGTAAATTGGACAGTAAATTATCTGGAATAAGGTCCAGTGAAGCAAGAGGTCACCCTTAGATTGGTGGAGGGAAAAGTAAGATTCTGGTATAGAAACCCAGTTTAGTGTAAATACCGTGTTACTGTATGTACCACCTCTTGATAGGTCACAAAGAACTACAAAGTAAAGATAACAGCTAAAAACCACTTACCAAGCAACTCCTTCAAGGATCATGCTCCCAAGCACCTGGCCCTGAGGGTGGGGGAGGGGGAGTGGCGGGAAGAGGGACAGGACAGAGTGGAAAGGGCTTGCAGGATATGAGTAAACAAATGAACAAACATTACCCCCACCCCCACCCCCCAAAAAGCATGAATCCCTTTCCTAAAAAAAAAAAGTCTAAATAAATATCATAACTATCAAACTTGGTTAATTAGATAGAGCAGTAATACCCCTGGTCAACCTTATTTGTGGAGAACTTTTCATTATGAGTGCTTCTGAATGTGGTATGTATTTGGGCTTTAGTAGTAAAACCAAAGAGAGTTCTAGAATAGCTATTTAATGAAACCTTGTTTCTCAAGTCCTACATTAGCTACAGGGAAGAAAGAAAAAAAAAAAAAAAAAAAAAAAAAAACCTCAAAACAATAGCAACATTCTTCCCTGGAGCAGTTTGCAAATAACTTCCATAAGAAACTTTTTATCAGTTTGAGATTGTGTGATAGAGAAACATGGAATCTGCTTTATTTTTTTTCCTATAATCTTTCCAGTAATCTTTCCAATACAATTCATTAAAACCGATTAGCTAACTCTTTAAATGTGGTACTTCATAATATATAGCTAACTCTGTAAATGTGGTGTTTCACAATATATATCTTCTCATTCTTCATGGACCTGCAACAAACAAACTAAAACCATAAAATACAGAAAAGTCAAAAACATTCAGAGTTGTTTTGAGGTAGAAATAGTAACCTAGGTACACAGGGCAGGTAGTATGGCCTAGTGGCCTAAGGCTCTCTCTGGAGACCTGGATTTGTAAATGAATGCTACTTTGTGACCCTTGTTTTTCCTAGGGCTTGTTTCAGTAAATTTAAACTTATGAAATGTGTTGTTCTTTTAGGTATACCCGAAATCTTGTGGATCAAGGAAATGGGAAATTCAATCTGATGATTCTATGTTGGGGTGAAGGACATGGCAGGTAATATAGAATTGATTTCAGGTATTTCTTAGAGTATCTGTCCTAGCATATGAAAAGTACACAGTACCAGACTGGCCACTAATCTCACATTTTAGAGTTATCTGTTCACATGATCCCCTAATCCTAACAAAAATTTCCCTGCAAATTAATATGAGAAGTTAAGGAATACACTAAATATCAAAACCAGTCCCCCAATTGAGGCAAATCTGGTAAGTAATAATCTAACTCACCTTCTGTCTTCTGTGTAGTTATTTATTTTTTTTTTTTTTTATGGAGTTGTGCTTAAATCTGACCTTTGTGGTGTTTGAGGTGTGTAAACAATTGTGGAACCAAAGACCAAACCATCAAAGATTTTGAGCTAAAAAACTATTCACAAATTCAGGAAATTTCTTTGTACTTCATGTTATGTGGTTAGCTTCTTTACCTTATGGACAACTGAAACTAATATTGATTCTTTAAAAATTGGTTCTTTGTCTTTAGTTTGTGCATGTGCCAGTCTTATTGCCAACTGAATACCTTTTTAAACAGCTCCTTCCCAGTATTTGAGGATGCTAAAAAAATTTTTTTTTGATTAGAGAAAGGAAATATAAATTTACAAGACTTTAGAAAGTTAGATCAATAGGGTTTATTTATTCAAAAAGAATGGAGTTGTATTCATTCAGTATTTTTTGAAAGCAGATTTATTAGGGATTGTGACTTGACTGTGGATATAGGAAGCAAGTTCTTTGGTACATATATAGGCTATAGAATTCAACATGAAATTAATACTAAAAACATATACAGGTATGTATATTTTAATCAACTCTGCAGTTATTCCTACTTCAAATACCTAGATACCATTTTAGATTACATGAATAAATCCATTCTTTCTTTAAATGCAATTTACTTTCACCCACCAAGGAGATAATCACAGGTCATCTACTCTATAAATCTATAAGATGTTAACATTACATATAACTTATAGTATAATTTAAGTATGATAATGGGCGTATACATGCTGCCCCTCACCCACTGAAAGGAAGGAGAAAAAAGGCCTACATAAAATATTAAGTGATCTTCTCAATGTATTGTGATTATTATGGATGATTATCTTTATTCTTTTCAGAATTTCTCTAATGTGCTTTTTGTTATTTTGTGGTGCTGGGGATTAAAACCAGGACCTTGCATACTAGGTTGCAATTTCTAATGTGCCATCATAATCAAATTCTAGCTCAGTGTGAGTTATTAAGAGCTGTATTTGGGGAAAATAAAAGGTTCTGGTTTTGTTTTCAAATTAGTATTAATTTTTTGTTTTTGTTGTCCATTTAGTATTATGACAACATTTAAAAAATTAACTGCTCTTTAGTAGGGGTGTGTATCAAAACTGTGCCTCGTAAATGCCTTGAAATGGATGATACATTATTTTATGACTTGACCCTGAACAATGTTGAATTATAAATTGATGACATTTTGAAAATTTGGCAGAAATCGATTTGGGCCTGGGAGATGTCCTCTAGGCAGTGTGTAGGTGTCAGCTCTGGGCAGACGGGGTACTTGACCAGCTACTGAGTTCAGTTGTCCTTTTGTGTATATATAGCAGTATTCATGATCACACGGACTCCCACTGCTTCCTGAAGCTGCTGCAAGGAAATCTAAAGGAGACTTTATTTGCCTGGCCTGACAAAAAATCCAATGAGATGATCAAGAAGTCTGAAAGAACCTTGAGAGAAAACCAGTGTGCCTACATCAATGGTAACATCCTATCCTTTCTCTAAGGGCAAGTGGGAAAACTGTGGACTCTTATCTAAAATACTGGTTACTTGCGCACATCTTTTGAAACTTGTCAGAGTCATGATTTAAAATACTTGGAAAATGACCTATACATAGTGTGTTTTATTTTTTTAATTCTGCATTGAGTCATTTACTAAAAACATGCAGATCAATTAAAAGGTTCAGTAAAAGGTGATTTACCTGCCAGGACTTGGGAAGATAAGAATAGAATACGCAAAACAAACAAAAAAATTAGAAGCTCATTTTAAGTAAGTACAGTCTTTCAACAAAAGAGATCAAGTTGGAAATAGTAAACTTTGTGTTAGAAAATGTAAAGAAATGTTCTGGAAGTGATTAAGAACATCAACTAGTCTCTGTTTTTCTAAAATGCATACAGCATGTCTAAAAGACTTTCCTCAAGGGAAAGAATATGTTTGGGGGCAGTGATTTATTATAGATGTTTTACCAAGAATTCATTCTTTTCCTAACTGTGGTATGGGAAAGCCAAATACTTTTCAGAAGAGGTAGTGATTTAACTTCTATTTTCCCAAAAGGGATAGGAACTTTCCAAAAAGCTCATCAAAATGTATGAGATAAATAATTTTAATTCTCATTTGTACATGAGGTTGCCAATACATAGGAAGATTAAATAACTTGTCTGAAGTCACTGAGCTTTTAAATGACAGCCAGGATTTGAATTCTCAGAGCACATGCTCTTAATCAGGATGTTTTCCCACTTATATAAAATAAAATATTACATAGACTTTTCTAACCTGTTCTTCCTTCATATATCTTAGTCTACTATTGGCCTTAATACTTGGCCTAAATTTGTTAGATCATTGGTTTAGGAATGCAAGTCACTTACAAAGGTCAGACCTTATGGGAATTTTTTCCCTCCATTTACATAACATAAGGATATTAATTTCCTATGTACTTGAAAATTCTTAACTCATCTTCCAAGATATTTGAGGGTTGCTATATATAAGGCATACCACATTTATAAGACCAGTTATAATACTATACACAATAAAGCAAAAAGCCTTTCAAAACAATCACTTGTAGCTGGAGTCAGTCTTTGAGAAAATAAATTAGATCTTGAAAACTAGATAAGCCTTTTCAGGGGGTCTCCATTGCAAAAGGTGTAGAAACCAAGCATGTAGATAAGTGAGTACTGCAGTCTGAGGATAAGGCAGTAGTGAGGACCTGATAGCTGGAGCGTGCAAGGCATACTAAGGGGCTAGCAACGCCAATGAGATCATCTGATTTCTTTTTCCACAGAAGTTGGAAATTCTGGTTTTTATGCGAATTGTTGTTAATCAGTAAAATATTGGGTGAGATATACTAAATCTTTATGGAGACTACCCAAAAAACTTAAAAGCTGCAAAATTTTAACCTCTGATTTGTACAGATGCAGGCTGGAGAATAGAGTATAAGATAGAACATGAGTGAAAGCAGTCCTTACAAAGACTGGAAACTACAGAAATGGGGAACAAAGAAGGAAGAATGGGCTTGGAAGCTGGTAGTGAGAGTAAAGAGAGATCAGGACCTGGGTTTCCAAAACAGGTCAAAGTATGAACTTTCTTCAGTCAGTAGTTGTAATTGGGAATTTCTTGATCAATTTGGTAGCAGTGTGTAACACATGCTGGAAGAGAAGGGAGAACTGGGGTAAAGAGAAGTTGTCCATTATAGTGGGTGAAAGGTCAATAGGGCAGGGACAGAGCTAGCCTTCATAAATATCACTAAGAAAAGACAAGGTACATTGTGAACATAAAGAAAAAAGAGAAGGCAAAGCTCAAAATATGGTAGTGATGGTGCTGGGATTATTAACAGTAAGGCTCACACATGAACCTCGGGGCTTCTCTAAAGGATGATGACTTATTTTTTCAGGGTCTTTCTTTGCAGGATTACCATATGGTTTGGGTGGTGTATGTGCCTGCAATTGGAGAAACAAAAAATTATTCGTATCCAGGGCAGTCAATTTTTAGGAATGCTGAGCATTTATTCAGAATTGTGCTTAAAGCATTACAAAAGCAGTAAGCTATAGAATCAAGGCACTTTTAGAAATAAGGAGAACCTTATTCTAATTCTAGAACCTTATCTAGAACCTTATTCTAATCTTATTTCTAAAATAAGATTCTCAAAATTGTGACTTGTGACTTGTTTGAAGGTAGCCTAGCTTGTTACTCTAGCTAGAAGCAGAACCTAAGTTTTCTGCTTCTAGGTATTATTCTTCATTGGGTATTTTGGGGGTATTTTTGTGTTTTATATCTAGTTGAAAGTATTTCTCCCAGGGCTTTTTGTTTGTTTGTTTTGTTTTTGTGGTGCTGGGGATTGAACCCAAGGCCTTGTGCTTGTGAAGCAGGCACTCTACCAACTGAGCCACATCCCTAGCCCCTCTCCCAGGGCTTTTTGACTACTCCAGTACAAATGGAATATCTTTAGACCATGGCTTGGCTATCAACTTGAGATTCCCCTTACATCTTCCCAAGCATTCCTTTGCTCCTCTGTGTCAGTTCTCTGTTTCCTGGTCTCCTGTTTCCTTTGTTCTTGCTTCACACCTTTGTTTTGGTGAGCATATCTTCCAGCAGCACTGTGAAAAAAGGAGTCATGGGAGATAAATTTCTGTGACCTCAAATATCTAAAAATCTATGTCTTCAGTCCTTGCAACTCAATTGGTAATTGAGCTGGATATAGATGGTGACCTATCTGGCAAACATCATTCCTTAGAACTATGAAGGTCATTTTTTTTTGTCTTTTGGTTTACCAGTGTTCTTGTCAAAAGCCCAGTGTGATTTTGATTCTTAACTCTACGAAACCTGGAAGTTGTTTGCTTTCTAGAAATTTTTGGTGCCATCATTCTGATCCCAGTGTTGAAAAACATCACACAGAGGCATCTTGCTTGATGACTTCTTCACTGTGCAGGGTACTCAGTGGGTTCTTTGATTCTAGACATTTATGCCCTTCAGTTCTCGAAAATATTCTCAGGTTATTTCTTTTTGTTATGATTCTGAAATTCCTGTTTAAATATTAAAGCTTCTGAACTATTCCTTTGTTTTTTTCTTTCCTGTTTTCTCTTTGTCCTTTTGTTCTTTGAATCCACCTCAGCTTTTTCTGCCAACCTTTCTATTCAGATTTTTATTTCTAAAAGCCCTTTTCATTTTCTGATCCCTTTTATGAACTTTTATCTCACCAAGGATGTTAATGATAGGCCTTCTGAAGTCTTCTCCTGAGTAACCATTGTTTGAAGTTGCATTATTCGGGTTGCTCTGGCCACTGTATTCTGTACTAGAGGCCAGCTCAAATATTCTGCAGCCTTGACCATGAGCTAATGTGTAAAAACCGAGGGGGAAAATAGTTAATTGATAACTCTGAACAAAGGAATGGGGCTTGTCAACTGGATTTCACTCTGTGGTGGTCTGGCAGAGCCCTTTCCTTTAGGAACTCGCAGTGAACTCCTAGATTTTTTTTTTTTTTTCTTTTTTACTGTGAACACACCCCTAGGGTGTGTGTGTATATATATATTTGAGTCAATAAAATTCCTTGAGAAGTATCTTTCCATCTACCTGGAAAGAAGAATCCTGTCTGGCAGCTAGGTAGTTATAAGCAGGAATCTTATCATCCAATATGTAATTTTTTGTTTAATTCACCTGTTTTTTACCTGTGGTCCACCAGTCCCATGTTCACCTGTTATACTTTCTAGAGAATAGATCTGTCTTTTACTGGAGTGAAATGGAGGGAGAATTGGTAAAGATTTGAGAGTATGCTTCTTAAGTAGTCTTTGAACCAGTTGGTGTATTTTATCCTCATCTTCACCCTTGTTTCCAGAAATAACTGGTGCTGCCAATTCCTAGTTATGAAGAAGTTCAAGATATAAATAGTTTATTTCTTGACTTTCCCCACAAGTGACTTAGAATTTATCTCTCCTTTGCAAAGACATCCATCTTTCAAGCTTTGAAATATTTACTAACATTTTCTCGTTTCCATTTTTTTTTTTTTGTCTTTCTATTTTGATGTCCATTTTTTTTTTTAAATTCCTTTTCTGCAATAGGAGGAGATTTTCAGGAAGGAGCAGAAGCTAATGTGTACCTGTCACTATGTTTAACTAGAAGTTTAATTCTAACTAATTTCTGTTAATTCCCTATCTATCAATATTGACTCAGAATCATAGATGATTGACAAAAGTTTTGCCTTTAGCTGTCATCTAAGCTCCTGCATCTCTTCTTTCCTCTTTCATATTGCTTAGATTCCATTGGCTTACATCGAGTAGAGAATATCAGTCATACAGAACCTGCCGTGAGTCTGCATTTGTACAGTCCTCCTTTTGATACGTGCCATGCCTTTGATCAAAGAACAGGACATAAAAACAAAGTCACCATGACATTCCACAGCAAATTTGGAATCAGGACTCCATTCGTAAGTATAATTCTTGTCTCCTGGGTTGACAACATTACACCATATGCATTGCTGTTGTTCTAAATATTATTTGAATGTCTTAAGTATTCTTGAATTTAAAAATGAGATAGCTCAGGGGAAAGAAACTATATATCTTAATTATATCTTGAATTTTGGAGACTGTATTCTCAATTTGTATTAAAAATTTAGATGCAAAATATTACTTATTGAGAAACTTCAAAGTGTGTACTTATTCCTAAAGAATGTTTTAATAAATGTTTTCTCTTCATTTATTTAGGAATTTGAAATGATATTATTTGGCATAACTGTTATGACTTAACTGTTCATAGATTTCATTTGTTGGGGCAATGCAAACAAGTTGCATAGTTACCTTTATAAAGTTGAGGTTTTATTCTGATGATAGAACTAATGGAATTTGTCCACTTTGATTTGCTTTTTCTTTGAGATGTGATGCTATTTAGACCATAGATAATTAGATTTTTTTTTTTTTTTTCTTTTTTACTGTGCTGGCAATTGACTCAGGGCCTTGTACATGCAAGGCAAGTGCTCTGCCACTTGCCTTCTGTTCCTTCTTGAGGAACAAATATTTCCACCTAAAAATAATAAGACAGCTGACCAATTAAAAATAATATGGCAACTGTATAGGAAGCAGTCTTCTACACCTGGTGAAATAAATGGGCTATTGAGAGAAACAGTCTCTACTTGGTAATTTTAATATCCTGAAATAGTGCCTGAAAATAATCCCCTTGAATCTAGCAAAAGCACAGCCTTTGAGGGAAACAAGGGTGGAATTTTCTCAAGTTACTACCCTGTTGTGTCTTTATCTCCCACATTCTGAACCCTAAGAGATACTCTTATCAGGAACAAAACAACAAGGCTCCTCTGCCCTACCAAGTTCTCATCCCCTGCTGCAGAAGCAAGACTACTTAAAATAAGCTGAAATGCCTTGAGAAAAATTCTTACCCACCTTTCTTCTCCCCTTTCTTACAGCCTGCTTCAGGTTCACTGGAGAACAACTAAGGATCACCAAACCCCATGAGGTTGTGCTTTAAGGTCTGCGCAACTTTTGCCTTGGACAGGGAGGCTCTCACCATTTGCTGTCCAGTAACACACTTAAATAAGCCAATACTTAGATCTACTGTAAGGCAGATGTTAATGATAAGGCATTAAGCAAGCCATAGTGCCCTGTGCAACTGCAGAAGAAAAATCCCACTAAAGAAAAAAGTCTTGTGATTTTTAAAGGCCAAATCACATACTCTCCTGGTTCTATCTTCTAATTCCATTGAAACCAGGCTGGGTGTTTCACTGAGGGTTTTTTATAATAGCTTTTGGAAATACTTTGGTCTCTTAACTATAATTAGCAATAAGTAAAAACAAGAACCCACAGACTTCAAATGCCTGCTTTGCTATCTGGAGGACTAAATGTAGATGTCTTTAATATTCTTTGTATGTTCTTAATATTCAAAGAGAATTTTTTTGGGTCTGTGCATTTTATTTTTTCAACCTTATTTTACAGATTCCTTTTCTATAGATAATAGATAGAGAAACTTAAGGCAATTCTCCTCTTGGTAATGAAATGAAAGGTAGAGGATTTAGAAATGTACATATACCCAAAACTACAACAAACCAAAATAGAAACTCACATCAAATATGTTCCATGTCATAGTTAAAGACTTTGTACTGCTATCAAAATTGCCAAATAATTTTAATAAAACTAGATGTGAATACAATTTGAAGTTGTCTTTCTAAAAAAAATCATATAAATCATAGTTTCTTAGATTTAGATAGAATACCAAAAGCACCGTGAAAAATACTTTTTTGTTGTAAGAACATGTGGGTCAAAAGACTACATTCGAAAGCCAATTACCTGAGGATCTGGCTCAGTGTTAGAGGGTTTGCCTAGTATGCGGGAGATCCTGGGTTCCATCCCCAGCATCACACACGCACATAAGTATTTGGTGAAGAAGGTGAAGATTTCTATCTTCTTGAAATTTCAAAGTATCTGGCAACACTGGGCCTGCATTGCATATTCATTGCTATCAGTTAGCTAGGCTAAGATCTGCCCCTCAAAGGGATCACCCATTCAGCCTGCTGCAGCCCCTAACTCACCTGTTTTTCTTGTTTGTGTTACCCGCAAACCCCACATATTCTTTTGTGTTTGCTGCCTTGCTTTAGGCAATTTTCTTAGGATATCTATCACAATCTTAAAGTGTATTATCTCTGGAAACTCAATTAGAAAGTAGTCTTTTGAAATTTTCTGATTGAGTTTGTATTGTCTCATATGATTATTTACATCTTTGCTTCTTATCTTCAAGAAGGATATTAACATTTATTGAATACTAACAATAGAGTAGGCCTTATAAGTTGTTGGACATACTGACAAATTTCTGGAAAACAAGCTTAAGGAATCAAATACTGCTGGCTTTCTACTGCTGCTGTAATATCACAAACTCAGTGGCTTAAAGCAATGTAGGTTGTAGTCAGAAGTCTGACAGCTTCATGACACAAAAATCAAGGTGTTATCAGAGCTGCCTTCCTTTCAGTAGGTCCTGAGTAGGATTTGTTTTCTTATGTTTTGGTTTTCCCAACCTCTTGGCTCTGTTCCCTTCCTCCATCTCCAAAATCAGCAATTAGGCATGGTGGTACATGCCTGTAGTCCCAGTGACTGGGAAGGCTGAGGCAGGAGGATCACAAGTTTGAGGCCAACCTGGGAAATTTTTCAAGACCCTGTCTCAAAACACATATAGGACTGGCAATGTAGTAAAGCACATCTTGATTCAATCCCCAGTACCACAAACAAACAAAAACCCAGCAGTGGCAAGATTTAGTTCTACATATCGTCACTATAATCACCTCTTCACTTCCCCTTTCTTCTTTGAAACTCATGATTAGATGTCTCCATCCCAGGATTGTACTCTGACTCATATCTATACAGTCTTTTCTACTACAGAGGTAACATAAGTTATGGGGATAATGTGGGAATGTCTCTGTCCCCCAGTGAACAGTGTCCATCTCACATGCCAAAGATTCACCCATCCCCAGATCCCCAAAGTCTCATTCCATTATAATATCAACTTGTAGTCCAAAAATCTTATTAAAATCTCACCTAAATTAGGTGTAGGGGAGATTCTTGCTATCATTCACTCTGTAATATTCATCTCTATATGTAGATCTACATATGAGCATGATTAAGAAACTTACCAAAGGCAGCCAACTAAGATAATGGAAAGCTAGGATTTAAATTCAGGATTTTATTTCAAGCATCCTTTAAAACTCATTCTTTATATTTGGGCCTTTCAGGGTAAGAGAAACCTGGACCACTTCCCATTTCAGTGTATCCCACTATGCAAAACCAAAAAAATTATGGTATAGTTATATATGTAAGACATATAGTATGCTTAAATGTGTAATAAATGACACCTTTCATGCACAAATAAGGTAATAAATACCCTTTGTATAGCATGTATGGCAAAATTTAAACTCGAGGATACTTATGAATGTGAGGGTCAGCCCCCAAGGCCACGCTGGCAATACTGCCCAACCCACCCCAGCCTCTGTGTTTGGCCCTGCTCTCTCCCACCATGCCAGCGTTCTGGCCAGAACAGACTTGCTGCTGCTCCCCATAGTGCTCTGTGTACACTTGGGTCACTTGGGGCATTTGCACACATAGCAGGGCAGTGACAGCACCAAAGTTGCAAGTGGGTTTTGTAGGAGTAAAAAATCATCAGGGCTGAAAGCACTGTGGTTGCTGAATGATGGGTGGATGTGGAAGGATGCAAAGGCCCGAGGCTAGAAGGGCCAAGAGGAGCCTGAGCTCCACCCTAGCGCTCAGGACCTCTCAACACACCTGTGGCTGAACTTGTGCACCTGTTCTTCCCTCTACTGGGAATGGAATGGACCTGTCCCAGCTCTGTACATGGCTGCTCATTCTTGCCCCTCAGGTTTCAGTTCAAATGCCTTTCTCCACAGAGGAATTCCCAAGCAACTTACCTGTCTAAATGTGAAACCTCCAGGCACTTTCTATTCAACCCACTGAAGCATTTACCTGAGAAGTGTCATTTTTGGTTTTGTACTAATCCTGCTAATAAGATGCAAGTAGAGACATGGTTTCATTTACTGCTAATTCCTGGACACTCACACTATAGCTGACACATAGTTGGTGCTCCATACTTACGAAATGAATGGGAAAAAGCCTCAACCCCTTACTTGAAAATTTGTAATTTTGATGCTATTATCTATCCTGTGAGCCACCAAATCAAATATGCCATGTTATTTTCATTAAGTATGCCAATTCTAAGGATCGTTTTTTAAGCCACAGACTTTTTAGGTGAGACCCATGTCAGAGACCTATCTTTTGATATAGGTTAATTAATCATGGACGTAGTCTACTTAATGAACAAAGGGCTTTTATGTAAATTTCATGGAAGGGAACAGCATTAATTATTCTGTTTTGCAATGGTACTTAGCTTTTTTTTTTTTTATTGCAGACTACTTTGAAAATCTTCTCATGCTGAAGAGTATTTTTTTCAGAAAGGCAATACCCAACAAATTTGCGCAAAATTTCAAAAAGAATTCATGGACCCCCTGAAGGCTCTGGGGGCCCTGGTTAAAAAGACATCTTTGAGTCAAGGCTGTGGAAAATGGTGGCTCTATGACTTCATTTTCTGAGATTAACAGGGTATTACCCCACAGAACCATCTGTTAATCTTTTAAAGGTTACAGAGGGGCTTCTTGGAAATATCAGAGGCAGGAACTAGCTTGTCCAAGGCACGTCCACACATTTCACAAGATTTGTTCTATTTCTAAAAATGTTTCCCAACTTTATTTACCCAACTGGTAGGTGCTCTAGGAAAAAATATATGTGGAACAGTGACAAGTCAGACAGAGAAGGACAAATATTATATTATTCCACTTATTTAAGGTACCTAGAGTAGGCAAATTCACAGACAGTATAATAGAAGTTATGGGGGACTAGAATAAAGGGAGTGAAGGTTCTTGTTTAAGTTTTTGATGGGGATAATGAAAATGTTTGGGGTATATATGTTTTGGGTATGTGATAGGTACATAGCATTGTGAATGAATTCAATGCCACAGAATTGTACATTCACAAATGGCTAAAGTATATATGTACATTTTCCCAAAATGAAAAATTATTTCTAAAAAATTATGTGTGAAAAAAAGTATGTGTGTGTGTGTTGGAACAGACATCATAGAAAATGTGCAAGAGGTCACCCATGGTTGTGCGTGCCTGTAATCCCAGCTACTCAGGTGCCTGTAATCCCAGCTACTCAGGAGGCTAAGGCAGGAGGATCATCAGTTCAAGGCCCACCTCAGCAACTGAGTGAGGCCCTGTCTCTAGATAAAATATTTAAAAAGGGCTGGGGCGGGGGAAAGCAGCCCTAGGTTCAATCCCCAGTACCTCCCCACATACGCATACACTCACAAATAACGCAGAAGATATGAAAGGCATATGGTAAAAATTCTCCTTCTGTTCCTATCCCCATGTGCTCAGTTTCCCTTTCTAAAAGTAACTAATATACTGTGTGTGTATCACCCCACAATGTGCCATTCTCTTGTGTTTTGTCCCATCCCCCATGCCATTTTTCACACCCACCCATAGTATTCTAGTCAGTGGTGTGCATTCATAAGACCTTTCCATATCAGAATCCAGTCAGCCCCTCATTCTTTGACAGCTGCATGGTATTCCTTAATAGGAAAATGCCATATATTTAACCAGTCCTCCATCGATGGACTTTTATTAATGGATATTGCCAACCTTTTACCATTACAAACAGTTCTACAGTGAAAACCACATATAGAGTGTCATAAGTATCAGTTGCTGTATTTCTCTATTGCAAGACAAGCAAGATACAGGCCTCAGGAGATGAGGTAAGGGCAGAGGGTCACAGCAAGTTGTCCCTGCTGGAAGCCTCCCTTAGTGCAGAGTCTGCCACTCGATGTCCTCACTCCACCCTGTACAGTGGCTAAATGAGGTCACACAAAGCTCAACTGCTTTCAGAAGTTTGTTACCCTCAGAGAGATCATGTGTCACAACCAAGAAAGCCCAAAGGAAGTCCACTTTCTAGTAAGAAAAGTAACAATCTAGTCATGGTCAGTTTAGAATTCTTCCCTGCTCTCAAGAGAATTGAAGCATTCTTGACAAATTTTTCAATTTTTATTTGTTCTTTTCAGATATACATGACAGTAGAGTGTATTTTGACATGTTATACATACTTAGAGTATAACTTATTCTAATTAGGATCCCATTCTTGAGGTTGTACGTGATGTGGAGTTACACTGGGCATGTATTCATATATGAACATAGGAAAGTTATGTCTGATTCATTCTATAGTCTTTCCTATTCCAATCCCCACTCCCTTCCCTTCATTCCCCTTTGCCTAATCCAAATGAAATCCTATTCCCTGCTCTGTTGTGTATGAATATCTGCTTATCAGAGAGAACATTCCACCTTTGGTTTTTTGGGATTGGCTTATGATACACATTTTTTATCACTGAGCTTTTTATGTGGTTGAAGATGTGACAGCTTTATAAGCTAACACATGATGCTTCATGTCAGTGAAAGGAATTTGGTTTATTTATTTTATTTTTGTAGTATTGGGAATCAAACCCAGGGCCTTGCATTTGCTAGGCAGATGTTCTACTGCTGAGCTAAATCCCCAGTGAGTAATTCCTAAAGAAATTTCAAGAAACAAGGAGAGAGTGGCTTTCCCTCAGAAGTCTGAGGGGTCTTCTTACGCAAGCTCAAGGAATTGGTCATCTGCTTAAAACATCGGCAGCTGAATATCCACATAGTGAATACACAACCACGACAGTTCCCGGTGAGGGGAAGAAATAGTACAGAACTAGAACTGATGAGAGGGAAAAATATTACCAAAAAACATAATCTAATACAATCGAAGATTGATTGGCTTTGATGCCTAGATCCCTGACAGGCATGTCATATACCATGACAAAATGGCACAACAACTTCTCAGGGAAAGCTGTATAATTATATGATGAGTTTGTACATAATTCATCTGGCTGATAAGTATAAAGTCATTTTATCATTATATCATTATACTCATGGAATCAGGAAGATGAAAGGTACTGGATTAATGCTTAGTCAAATAGGTATTCTGATAAATGAGGAAACTGAGGCAGGGGAGGATAACCAATGTATCTAAGCAGTGTAGTGCTGGCACAGACTCATACAGCCCTACAGGGGCTGATACTCAGGAATTTGGCGAGCAAATTTGTAGATTAAAATAGGTCACACTGCAAGTATTGATACTATGGAAATTAGTCAATACTCTAAATTGGGGTATTTTTCTTCCTTCCAGAGAACCTGTCATTAAACATTGACCAATAGATCCCTGTGCTAGGGTTATCAATCAAGTCAAAGTAAAGATTTTCTTATACTATTTGAATCTGCATTTTGTATCCCTTTTTTATTCAACTTCAAAAATTTTAAATGTTGCATATGCGTGAACCACTTATGTGCATGCAAGTGTTATTCTCACGTTAGACAAATAGATCTTTCAAGGTAAGACAGTAGATATCATTTCTCCCCACCCCATTTCACAGATGAGAATGTTTAGGAACATACAAATGAAATTAATTGCTTAAGGACACACAGTTGGGTGATAGAAAAGCCAAAAAAACAAAAATAGATTCAGTCTGCCCAGGACACATTGGACCTTTGGCAAAAGAGAAAAAACCATTAAACAGGGACAGAAAGTCAACAATGTGGTCAACGCAATAGTGACTCCATGCCTTCCTGTCTCAAATCTGTCAATTAGTTTCTGACTTCATAGTTTAAAAAAATATTCATGAGGTACTAAGGCAGGATGGAACAGAGTAGTTTTATTTTTTTCTGAGTGGATTTGATTAACTATTATGCCATAGCACAGGCTGGTTTTGGGCTGGGCTTTATTACTACTTCTTTGACCGAGCACAAGCAATTAACCTGGGGTGCTGTTCACAGCTATACCCCAGGATACCAAGCCAGTATTCTAGGTTGTTTCAATTTGGACTTGCTCAGTTCCAAATGACACAATGTGACCTAAACTGACCAGAACAAAACAAGCTTGTGTCATTGCAAAGTCCAGAGGGTAATCAGACCCGGGTAGACAAAGGGCCTCTAACAGCTTATTTGGACTGGCTCTTCCTGGCTACAGTTCTTGACTCTAAAATCTGTCTTTGTAGTTAAGATAACCCCAATACCTATAGGCTTGCCACCTGAAATCTCAATTTCAATTCTGGCAAGATAAGGGGATTTTCGTCACCATCTTTCTGTGTGAGTTGAGGACTCGAGGTGGGCTCTGGTTGCATCACAGGGCCCTCCCCTGATGTACTCACTGTGACCAGCAGGACTTGATCTCTGGCCTGGCCTGCATCACATGTGTGCCTCTGGAGTCAAGGCTGGAACCTGTCCCACCAAACCAAATGGAACAAGGAAAATCAGAAGGGGAAAGTGTAGACTAAAGGCTAAACAGACGAAATCAGTACATTTCCACTGTGTAGGGGCTCTATTTATTGAATGAATTAATAAAAAAGAATTAAACAAAGCAACTAAATCACCATGACCTTTTTGCTCCGATAACACAAATTTTAAAAATGCAAAGCTAGTTGTTCGTTTCTCTTCTTTTATTTGTAAAATTTATAAAAGCACCCCTATCACTCCAAAGACAGAGGATTTTACAGAGAGATTCATGGGTGTGCTGCAAAGAAAGCTCCAGTATGTAAACATCTTCCATCTATGCCGCCCATCTCAAAATTCTCTTACCAGAATTAAAGCTTTGTAGCAGGAGATACTGGAACTTTTCCAGTGTCACAGAATCTAGGTAGGGCCCTAGACTGAAAACAATGTGTCAAATATCCATCCTCTCTCTCTCTCTCTTAATTCAAAGTTAGGTTCTCGCTAAGTTGCTTAGGGCCTTTCTGAGTTGCTAAGGGTGGCTTTGAACTTGCTATCCTCCTGCCTTAGCCTCCCTAGGTATGCCACCATGGATCAAATATCCTCTTATCATAGGAAAAGACAAAATCTCTAAGTGCTTGGGGTCATATATTTCCCTTAAGGACTTATTAGAGGCTGCTCCCTTATCTGCACCCCTACCCCGGGGCATTTTTTTAAAAATACATTTTGCATTGCCATTATGAGCTACTCAAAGCCCTCGCCTATCGAGTCCACATGATGCATTAGGTCTGTTGGGACCTCATCCAGCTCCTGCCAGATCACACCTCACATTTCTCCAGTCCTCCCTCCCTTCTCTACCTCCCCTCCACCCCAGTTGAATTAGGATTTCTCTTTAGTTCTTAGGTTTCCCTGTGCTCCAGCCAGATAGCACTTTCCTACCTCACAGACTTTGTTCTCCTGCATCCATCTACCTAAAATGTACTCCGCTTCACTTCAATGCCTTCTACCAAAATAACGACTTGTCCAGCTCAAATACCAGTTCTTCAGATCTTGCCCCCGTGGGATGGTCTCTCTCCACCTTTGGACTTCCATAGAACTATTTGTTTGTTTTGATTTCTTTGTTTTGACTTTCATATAATTTTATTTTCACTTTCTTGTAGCATTTGCCATATTCTGCTCTGAAACAGGGATTAGTTGTGTTTGCTCTGCTACCAGGTAACAGGCTGCTGAAGCCCAGACAGGCCCTCAGACAGAGCTCCACTGAGTGGACCCCAGTCCATTCTTAGTATATGAAGTTGCTGCAGGCCACTTTTTCAAAAAGATATTAATTTGTTTCTTATTTTTGATGCTTTAGAGAAATCAGAAGGATTATCAGCTTTTGAAGGTTTTTTTCTGATTGTATTTTCCTTCCCTCAGTTCATGTGTGAAGACTATTTCTTTGTGTTCTTTTGCCTCAGGGACAAAAGGAAGCTGCTTCAGGACAGCCTCTTCTCCTGCCCCACTCCCCCCCCGCCCCCACTTTTTTTCAAAAGCCTTTAGTGATTGAAGAGATTATAGTGTTCAGAGGTTGGATAGTGTGGGGAGGCAAGCTTCTAGAAACCTTTGCAGATGGTAGTCAAAGGAAAGGACATGGTAGGGACCTGTGCCCTATTCCTTGGAAGCATTTTGGAAAGAATGTAAAATAGGTCTCTGAGCCTCTGTCTCCAGCTTCAGCACAAAGTAGATCATTGAAGGGACTATACAGATTTTAGCAACAAGCATATCAGTGACTGCCAATGTGAACTGAAGCCTAAAGTTATTTCCTTCACTTTTCTCAGCACATGCTTTATTATTTTCCTGAATTATTGTGTAATCCTAAGAGGGGGAAGGAACTTCCTCCTCCAATAAAAACTAAAATTAAAATTTCCACTAGGTTGATAGGATATTGGCCAAGAGTTGAAATTAATTTGAGCCACAGAAAATAATACAGTTTCCAATGTTGGATAAGATCCTTGGTCCTATGAGCTGGGTTCAGATTCATAGGCTGGCACTGCATCTGATCCCAAGACAAAAATCTACTGAAAACACTTGGATTTCTAACTAAAAAAAAAAAAAAAAAAAAAAAAAATGCAAAACTATGATCATGGATTTCTCACTAAAAAAAAAAAAAAAAAAAAAGGCAAAACTATGATCAGAAGAGTGAAAACAGATAATGTAAGAATAGAGGACAAAGTTATTCCATAGGACTTGGAGCTAAGAGATGCATTTTGTCTTGCTTTCTTCTAAAAGTATACAATCTTGTTTTATAGCAGATTATAAAAAATAGTTATTCTTGGTTCCTGGCAAGCAACAGGCACTTAAAGAAATTCACAATGTACATCATCATCAACAAATACAATAGTTAAGCATTTTCTAGCAATGTGTGAAACATAGATACATTCAAATCTTTGTCAGGTAGGAGATATGGATATGTGTCATAGAATACCCTGATATTGTAGACATTATTACCCTATATACATGTATGATTACATGAATGGTGTGAATCTACGTTGTGTACAACCATAGAAATGAAAAGTTATACCCCATTTGTGTACAATGAATCAAAATGCAGTCTGTAAAAAAAAAATTTAAAAAAAGAATGCCCTGATATTTTTAGAAATTTTGATAACAATAAAGTAATGAGCCAGGCCTGGTTGGTATATACCTGGAATCCCAGCAATTTGGGATGCTAAGGCAGGAGGATCTCAAGTTCAAAACCAAGCTCAACAACAGTGTGGTCCTAAGCAACTTAAAGATACCCTGTCTCAAAAGAAAAAAGAGGAGGAGGAAGAGGATAAAGAAGAAGAAGAAGAAGAAGAAGGAGGAGGAGGAGGAGGAGGAGGAGGAGGAGGAGGAGGAGGAGAAAAAAAGAAGGAGGAGGAGGAAGAAGAGGAGAGAAGAAGAAGAAAGGGAAGAAGAAAACAAAACAAAAATAGATAAAGGGCTGGGGATGTGACTCAGTGGTTAAGCACCCCTGGGTTCAATCCTTGGTACCAGAAAATAAAAGGTTGGTGAAAAATTTGTCTTAAAATTATCAAGTACCTTTTGAATTTACTTTGGGAAAAACTATTTTTTTTTTTTTTTGTTCTGGAAAAACATTTTCAGACAGAGTTTTAACAACATAAATATGAATCAAAGAATCAGGAAGCCCTCTACCCTTCTGCTTTTAGAAACACTGATGTCATTGTTTATCTCTGTACAGAATGTAGAAATAAATCAGCTGAATGTTCTGGATGGTCATAAGTATTGGATTTGTGTCTTTGTGGACTTCGTTGTTACTTTGGAACAAATGGTTCTTTTCTCTTTGTGGACCCTGTGTGTTCTAGCTGGGACCAAAGGAGACCAGCTGTAAGTCCTACAGGAGAGACAAGATGGCCCCATGGTCACCTCACTCTGCAGAAGACTGTGGGAAGGGACTGGGCTGATGTGGAGCATTCCTCTCTTGGTGTTGTTCTGGAAGGAATAAGCCAAAACCTGGGAAAGTATTGATGTTGGACAGTTTTCTTTATGAATATCCTGTTGGAACCCCAGGACTAGACCACAGGGTGAGTGAAGGAATGGGCCTGGCAGATTTCCCTCAAAGGTGTGACCATTTCCTCCCAGTCTTTCTGGAAAGAGGCAGGTTCTGGCTGAG
The DNA here is from genome assembly GCF_902686455.1 of Sciurus vulgaris. NCBI lineage: Eukaryota > Metazoa > Chordata > Mammalia > Rodentia > Sciuridae > Sciurus > Sciurus vulgaris. The sequence continues at coordinate 45,423,475 of NC_136466.1, read as the reverse complement.
TGAAAGAGGAAGAAGTGGCCATAGACTTGAAGCAGAAGAAAATTTTTTCTTCTTTTCCAGCAGGGCAAAATGTAAGAGAGTCTGAGCATTTTTGTGGAGGGGTCAGGGCTGTTCTCTGCTTTGTAGAGGCAGGAAATGACCCTTTTAAAGACTCTGAGCCTGGGACTCAGAGAAGCCATGTCTGAAGGTACTATGAGTTTCTGTACTACACAAAGTCCACTTCACTATGCCCGAACACTCAGTGATATACTGTTCATTTTTACTTAGTCTTTGAGGGGCTGTGAGGGACCAATGGAAGGGTTGTGTTGGGCTCACAACAGGAAATGTGGTATACTCTACCTGAGGCCAAAATTGGAGATGCCGCGATGGGCCCCAGGATCAGTCATTTTCAAGAATCATTGCTAGCAGTATTAGGCTAGCAGCAAGGAGGAGCAAAGGGATCTGACTGGTTACACCCACGCAAGACATTCTCAAAATGTATGGGAGTTGCTCTGCAAGGACCAGGGTTCCAAATCCTGCTGTGGGGTTGGGAGCCTTTACCATGAGGACATTTATTAGAAATGTGATAATCACAAGTTACAGATGCAGTTTGATGAGCAAGTGCTTTTTACACAAGAAACATCTCTAGGTGAGCAGCTTTTTTTCTGTGTATCCAAGTTCTGCCTTTAAGTGAAGTTTCCAAACTAATTCCTGCCACCTCCTCCCAGACTAAAGGATGAATATATGCTGATTTAAATAACTTATCTCATATATATCTTCATCTTCAGGCTTGAAGAAAGGAGACTTCAAGCTAAGGGGAGCTCAAGAATAGATGAGAGTGACATGCAATGAACTTTGTCAGACATATTGTTAAATATAAATATATAATGCTACACAGATTAGAAATTTATAACATATATATACCAAATAAAGAATCATCTAAGCCTTATTATCAGAGGACAATGCCCCCATCCACTTTTTCTCAGACTCCACCAAAGTAACTGTTTCTCCTCCATTTCACCCTCCTCAAAGTGATGTCCCTGATAACCTATTAACTGTGGTGTGGACAGAAACAATAGTCTTTGTCTGGAGGACATACAGGGCATTTAAAAGTACAGTTCCACTCTGAGAAGCATCACATCAGCTCAGGACAAGATAAAATAATCCCTCCGAGTTCTTTTCTCTTTGTTAAAGGACAATGTGCTTGGACCCTTGGACTGGGCAATCAAGGTCAGCAAATAAGGGAGACATCCTCCCAAGTCAGCAGTGATGGCCATGTTCATGGTAAGCTGCGAATCAGAAAGGCTAAGGAACCTGCTCCTTGGCAGCAGCAGACAAAGTGACAAAGTTATTCCATTGGTTAAAAGGGCCACACATAGGTATAAGCCTATGACTAAGAAAAAGATGATGTTTTACTGTAACACAATCTGGCCATTCAATGCTATTCTGAATTATTATACAGTCTTGCAGTTGGAGTTGGTCTGGCAGAGGTCAGGAAAAGAAATTCTGTATATTCAGGCGTTTATGTAGTTGCATGATGAGAAGTCTGTATTGTCAGAAACTTCAGTTGATAATTTAAAAAAGGTATTGCCTCTGGTATGCAAGGATATCAGGACCCCAGAGAAAAAGGTTAAAAAAATTTAGATTCTTTCAACCCAATGTTGGCAAGTCAGTCTCTGTTTCTCAGCCTAGCCCCAGGCAGCTGCACATCATCCCACTGTGGGCCAGGGACACCAGCCCTGGGCTGGGGCAAAATCCCAGTTATATGGGTATTTGGGAATCAGTTATGTGGGTAATTGGGAATGTCAGGATTCTGCTATACTTGAACTCCTAATTTTCAGTTATTAGCTAAACCCCTATATGAAGGCATAAAGGGAATAGAAATAGCACCTTTAACTTGGACGCTGGAAGGCCAAGCTGCCTTAGAGAAGTTAAAACAGAGCCTTGCGGCAGCCCCTGTCCTAAGCCTTCCTGACTTACAAAAGGAATTCAGACTATAAGTTCATAAGAAATAAGGTACAGCCCTTAAAATTATCTTATAGACATTGGGAGACATATGGTGACCAGTGGTCTATTTATTGAAAATGGCTTGATCACACAGCAAAAGGATGACTACTGGCCAACTGCTGGAAGGATAGGGAAGATAGCAGCCTATCCTATCAGACAATCCAGATGTCAAGCATAAGACAACAGTAGCAGCAACAAATTAATTAATTAATTAAAAATATTTTAAAAAACCAAATGGTTTCTTCCTTAAAACCAGCAACCCTGTTCTACCATATAATTGGCCGGTTACAACATGACTGGTTAGAGATTTTGGAGACTATTCACTCTAGCAGATTGGATTTGCTTGGTCACTGAACCAGACTGGTTCCTCTTCACTGATGGGGGCAACTTTATGGACAAGAGCCAGCAGATAGCTGGATACTCTGTGGTCACAGAACAACAGGTACTCAAAGCCAAGGCCTTGCTTCTAAAAAACCAGAAAAACAAGCTAATTTCTCTAACAAGAGCTCTGGCCCTCCAAAGGAAGGGAAGCATTTATTCTGACTCAAAATACGCTTTCTTGATAGTACATGCACATGGAACTACCAGGAAAGAAAGAGGGCTCTTCATAGCCAAGAACAAGGACATTAACATGCTCCTAAAATACTGGTTAAATCAAAGCAGGTGGCAATCACTCACTGTATCAGTCATCAGAAGATTGGCACTGATGTGACCAAGAGGGATCGGGCTGCTGGTAAAGCAACCAAAAGGTCTACAAAGAACAAACTTTTTCAGGTCCTAATCCCTCAGATTGAACCAGAACCTCCTGCCAATACAAACCTTGTTATACCGAGAAGGATGAGAAACAGGCCAGAAAATAGGATTTAAGCCTGGGGCAGCTCTGCCAAGTAGAGATGGAATTCCCCTGGGTTCATCCTCCTGTCTGAGGTGCTGGTCTGGTCTTGATAAAACACCTACATGAAAGTGCTCATTGTGGGAAGGATACATTGGGATACTTCATCAAGCCCCATTTGTGAGGGTCACACCTTCAACAGACAATTCAACAAGTGATTCAGAACTGTGTCTTGCATTTCCAAAACAATCCAAAGTCTACTGTAAAAGGGATACATTATGTAAATTCAGTCTTTTGATGACTGACAAGTAGATTTTACCCAAATGGCCTAGGCCACAAGAAACTTCAGATATTTCCTTGTACTGGTTGACAACTTCACTGGGTGAGTTGAGGTTTATTCTACCAGAATAAAAAAGACTTTAGAAATAACTAGAATCCTCTTGAAGGAACTGATACCAAGATATGGGCTCCTCTTCTCAATGCAAAATGACAGTGGGTCATCTTTCATTGCAGAAGTGACCAATATGTAAGCAAAGCATTTGGTAGCCAATGGAAGTTACGTGCATCCTGGAGACCCCAATCTACAAAGAAAAAACAATGAATCACACCTTAAAAAGATGGGTGACTAAATTATGCTAAGAAACCCACCTGCAATGGGATAAGGTGTTGCCAATTGCTTTCTTCAATAAGGGTATCACCAGAAGCAGGCTTGAATTGAGCCCAGAACGAAATAGTATATTAGAAGCCCTTCCTGGTACCCTGGGAGAGAGTGAGAAATTTGGCCATAGCAAAAGAAACTAAATTAAAACAGTATGTATAACAATCAAATATTAATTGCTATATGTGAATGTGCTTCTTCCCAGTCCACACCAAGGTTGAAATCACCACACCACTCCATCCCTTCTGGTAAAAGCCCAAAAGAAGAAAATGACCACGAATAGAAACTTTCCATTCTAAGACCCCCTTCATTGCCCAATTTCAACAGGAAGCAACTTGGAGATGCCATTGTCCATTTTTTCCCTAGAAAGGGAAGATAGAAACTGACAACTGGGGAAAATGCAACAAGGCCACTTCATGCTTTGAACATAACCCTTGCTGCCCTGCCACTGCAGCTTATTTTACAATTGACATTATTTTTTTTCTTTCTCTTCTTCCTTTCCTCCTCCCTAACCATGGAGGAAGCAAGATTACCCTTCTTCCCATCCTCAGCCAAGTTTTCTGTCCTTCAGCTTACAACCACAGGAATGAAGGAATCCAAACTTCAAGGCTGGATCTGTGAATCCAAAAAATGGCTCTCTCTCAAGGCTACAGGTGAATTATGACTCCTGAAAGGGCAGAATGGAGTGTAGCTATTGAATCACCTCTTTAAAAGCCCCTGTTCCCCCTGACAGAATTACAGCCTTTGGGACAGGAGTTCCCTGAGTTTCTCCTTTGCTAGCAAAGCAATAAAACTTTTTTCTTTTTCTCAAAACTTTGCCCTCTTTATTGGATGGGGCATCAGGGACAAGGACCAAACTTTTGGCATAAATTGGTACCAAGAGAAAAATAAACATTTGTAGTCCATCATGTTAGTCAGTTTTCTGTCACTATAACAAAATACCTGAGAAAATCAGTTTGAAGGAAGAAAAGTTATTTTGGCTCACAGTTTCAGAGATTTCAGTTCATGATCACTTGGCTCCGTTGTTTGGGGGCCTGATAAAGTAAAGCATCATGGTAAGGATGACATGATGAAGCAAAACTACTCATCTCATGCCAGCCAAGAAGCAGAAAAAGTGAGAGAGGAATGAACCGGTGACAAAATATATCCTTCAAGGGCACACCTGCAGTGATCTACTTCCTCCACTACACAGTTCCTCCTAAAGTTTCCTCTCACTAGCCTTTTAAGCTATGAATCCACCAATGGATCAATCCATTTGATGAAGTTAGAGCCCTGATGATCCAATTACCTCCCATAGACCCCACCTCTGAACACTGCTGCATTGGGTACCAAACCTTTAGCTCATGAGCTTTTTAGGGGGACATTTCAGATTCAAACCATAGTGTGTGTGTGTGTGTGTGTGTGTGTATATATATATATATATATATATCAAGCCTGCTGGTGTATAATTAAAACCTTGTCCATAATACAATAAACCTTGCTCAAATATCAGAGGTCCTGATAGGAAACTAATCTTTGGAGTTTAACAAGTTGCAGAAAGGAAGTTTGTTTTGGAGGAAACCAATTCCATAAATGAATTCATTAATTTATTCAACATATATCTGCTGACTCCTCTTAAGTCTCAGCTCTGTGCAAGAAGTTGCAGCAAATCCAGATAGAACTCAGCCCCCACCCTGAATGGGAGTATCTTACACATACACAATCAAACCAGCAAGAATAATGACGAACATCATGAAAGAGATACAAACCAAGGGCTATGGGAGTTGAGAGTGGGGATCTTGTCTGCCTAAAGGATGAACAGGATTTGTACAGTTAAACCTGGCGGAAAGGAATTTGTATAAGCCAAGACTCACATTCTTCCACATCCCAATATGTTAAGGGAGCCTTCACTATTTGGGAAAATTGTGAATCCAATTTAACCAAAGGGCAGCAGGGGAGTGGAAAGCTGAGCAAAAAAGCAAAGAGCAAAGGTTGAAGGCTGAAGGCTGTGAGCCTTATTCTGGACCAGTGGAGAGAGGTCCTGACAACCATCATACGGTCAGAGCTGGGCTTCAGGAAATTTCACAGGGCTCTTGGTGTGAGTTTATTGAAGGATGAAGAGAAACACACAGAGAAAGGTCATTCTAGAGCCCTGCAGGAGCCTTGACAGGGAGATCAGGGCCAGGAATTGGTAGTGGGAATGAACCAGTGGCAAGGGATAGCAGAACCACTGCTGAGGCAGGATCCACAGAACTGGTCCTGACTTGGGTGTAGGGAGCAAGTGACCAAATTGACTCAAATCTCTGCCAGGCTTCAAGGAACAGAGATCTGATGCATTTAACACAGACAAGTCGGGGAGAAACATATTTTGGGAAGACAAAATTAACTTACATTTTGGGTAATGTCATAGGGAAATAGAATTTATGAACTGTCTTGATTTATATTAATTCTCTTATCAAACTTAACTGCCCTGTTATCATTTGAATGTGGCCTAAAGGGAAACTAAATGAGAAGCAATGAGGAACATGGATGCAGCCAATGAAGTATCAAAGGTACTTTACAGGATATGTGAATTATCCAAATAACGAACTTCAGAGTCTCTTAATTTGCCTGGGTAAATAGATTGTCACAAAGCAAATAATGTGAAGTCTTTCAGGTACATAGTAGGAAGAATTTCCCCTTTTTTTTTTCAGAAAAAAAATTTCCATGCAAATCATTAAAGATGCCTCCCTCCCCCCAAGACTGGAGGTTGAATCCAGGGCCTCACTTATACTCGGTAAATGCTCTGTCAGTGAGTATCTACCCTACCCTTTTTATTTTTATGTTGAGATAGGATCTTGCTAAGTTGCCCAGACTGGCCTTGAACTTGTGATCCTCCTGCCTCACTCGGTAGAGCTGTTGGAATTTATAAGTGTGCTCCACTGTCCAGTTTAAAGGTAGTTTCATTGCTTCATGATTTGTTATATTTTATACTCTCCAAGATATAAACATGCCTGCATATATTAATTCATCCCTTGTTTATAAGTTTATCATTTTTCCCCAACTGCAGTATTTTAAGATCCACACAATGAATCTGAGCTAATAATTATTTCAAAGTCTGATGCATCTGTCCTTACCCACACCAGAAACTGGAACTATCCCAACTGAAAAAAATAAGAAATTGTTTTTTTAATTTTCAGGAATCACTTTTAGTTTGGGAAAGTTAATTTCCAACTTCAAAACCTCTTTTCTAACTTCCAACCTCGGTTTTTCTAACTTCAAAATCCAAAATGAATGAGTCATAAAACTTATAGAACAATTTTTACCTATTTTTTTCAGAAGAACCATAAAATGATTTCTTTTGACTCCCTCTACCTTGTCCTCACGCCACAAAATGTGAAGAAACTGATGAATGAAATCACTTAAAGATATTTCAAAGATTCAGATTAAACGGAAGTACAAATAGTCTAGGAGGGATCCCAGGAAGGTGTTGGGTCCCAGCATGAGACGGTGGCAGTCACTTAGCAAACAGGGGGCAGGTGCTGAAACCGAAGCCCCTGGCTGCTCAGCTGAGCCCCACCTTGTCCTCTGGACTTGAGAGAACACCTGGAGAGGCTAGAGGAAGAAATAATAAATAATAACAACAATAAAAGTAAAAACATGGCTGGGGCTGTAGCTGAGTAGTAGAGCACCTGACTAGCACATGTGAGGCACTGGGTTGGATCCTTAGCACGGCATAAAAATAAACAAATAAAATAAAGGCATGCTGTACATCTACAACTACAAATAAATAAATAAATAAGTAAAAACCACCACTGTAGCACAGCTACTGGTGCTAGGCACTCTCTACATTTTCACATATTACTTCACCGGTCCTTCACAACAACCTTGGGAGATCAGAATGAGCTGCAAGGTAGCCGCTTTTGAATTGGCACCAAGTTCTGTCTGATTCCAAAGTCTGCACTCATTGCTGCCTGCTGCTCTGCCTTGCCAAAAGGATTTTCTCAAAAACTTGACCAGGAGATTGGATAAGTGTCTTGATTTTAGGCTGAGCTGTTCAGATGCCAAAAGCCAGGAAATTGAGGCCTTGAACATAAAACTACAGAGACTCTTTCTAAATTCCCATATTGGCCTTTGTTTTAGAGGTTCTTATTTGCTTTTCCATTCCACTAAAGGCTATTTTCTAATTTCTCATATTCCTAATAAATATTTTTCCACTATTACAGAAAAACAAGATACCAAGGGGCTTTATTGTCCTACTACTCATCCCCGGCATGTTTTTGCTTCCTCAGTCTCACTAAGTGAGAGCTTTGGGATGCTAATACTTTCCCTATCTTCAATCCTTTCCCAATTCTTACTTGCTGAGATCCTTGGGTTCCTTTATTTCAAAACCATTAGTAGATTTTTTTTCTCTCTTGCTATATATCTTTAATTTTAAGACTCTTTATGAATTCCTAATCTCTCTATCATTATTTATTTAGATTAAGCAATACCTCTTGCAAGGTTCATCGCAAGTCACTCCTGCACCTACTAGAGATTCCTTCAGCTGGAAGTCTCCTTTTTTAGTTTCTCCCTCAGTTGATTTGCATATATTATTGGATGTATTATTTAAACCAGCACATACTCACCCTTCACTCTGGGAGGTGAATGGCATCTTGGTTGGGAACAACCTTCTTAAATTGCATTCCTTTCTTTCAACATCCTATAGAAATTATTCCACTGTCTTCTGGCTTCCATTGCTGCAACTGAGTAGTCTGAGATCAATCTGGTACTTTGTCTTTTGTCTGGAAGGATGTAATATTTTCTCTCTCCAGGCAATTTGGCAAACTTACCAGGATGTACCTAGATAATAGACATATTATTTAGTTTTCTAATCCTTCCTGCAATTCAGCAGACTTTTTCAAGATGATGAGTTCAGTCTTTATTTTAACCCAAATTTTGTTCTTTGTTTAGTTCTTCCACTTGATTATCACACCAACAATTGGATTGTCAGTAACTTCTTTGCTTTCTTCCCATTTTTTCACTTAATTATTTAGCTTGAAAATAATTCCTAGTCAGAAAATCCTTTTTTATAGTTTTTTATTTATTCTCATTAGTTATACATGACAGCAGAATGCATTTTGACACATCATAAATAAATGGAGTATAACTTCTCATTCACCTGGTTGTACATGAAATAGAGTTACACAGGTCATATCATTATATATGAATATAGGGTAATAATGTCTGATTCATTCTACTATCACAGAAAAGTCCTTTTAATGCTATAATAGAATCTCCCTAAGTGAATTCCTATTTATTGGGCTTTTGTTGTTTGCATTGGTTTTTTGTTTGTTTGTTTGTTTATTTTTGTTTTTGTTTTTATGGGATAGGACCTTGCTAGGTTGCCCAAACTCCTGGGCTCAATCCTTCTGCCTCAGCCTCACCAGTAGCGAGGATTATATGTGCATGTCACCATATCTGGCTTGTTTGTTTATTTTTTTTCAAAATGCTTTTATTAAATATTAATTCCACATACAAGTTGAGTCTGATAATTCTTTTTTTAATTTTATTTTTACAGACTGGCATTTTGATTTATTGTACACAAATGGGGTACATCATTTTAAAGGGACTTCAAGAACTATCTCATAGGGCTGGGTAGTGGTCCATGCCTATAATCCCAGACACTTGAGAGGCTGAGGCAGGAAAATCAGCCTTAGCAACTTAGTGAGGCCCTAAGCAACTTAGTGAGACTCTGTCTCAAAATACGACAGCCTTTAAAAAGGCTGGGAATGTGGCTTAAAGGTTAAATGCCCCCTTTGGAGTTAATCACCATTACCAAAGGAAGAAAGGAAGAAGGGAAAAAAGAAAGAAATCTCTCATAGGTCTTTTAATAAAGATCAAATGTAATACTAATACTGATATGAATGTGCTTCATGTAGGCTTTATGTGAATTCTCTAAAATAATGTTATTTAAAGAAAATCTATAAATAACTTTATGAAATCTATAGTTCCTGCCGTAGAAAGTAACTGTGGTGCCAGGAACTTCATTCAACAGATGCAATGGAGCAGAGGGAGATCACAGCTATTTTATTGGAGATGCAGAACATCTGAGCAAGGTAGCCCTCCCTTCCCTCTAACTGACACAAAGCTGTGGGCATCAGGTCACTTGATAGGGATGAAACGGCAGAACAGTGCTCCAGATGGCCTCTTACTCTGACAAGAACTCCTAGAACACCTCCTCCTGGCCACAAGTCCTGAACCACCCCACAACCCCTGGAGGCAAGCGGTGACCACACAGCCCAACCCACAGACATGTATACACAGAGCCACAGATTCAAAGTAAACCACAACTGGGAATCACCCGTCATTGGAGAAACACTGTGAAAGAGGCACTGATATCAATGAAGGAAGAGGAAAAAAAAGAGAGAGAGAGAAAGAGAGAGAGAGAGAGAAAGTACTTGAAAAGTTATAATTAAAATCTTCAGTGGATAGAGGATCATTGATATATATTCATATATAATAATATGGACAATTAGAAAAAATGATCAAGGAAATTTTATCTTCCTCTTTTTATTGAGCATAGAAACTTTAAAGCTCAGTAAATAAGCCAATATAATGGACAAAACTGAAGATCTCAATGAAGATTTTCTCATAATCTAGTACAATCCAGAAGTTTGTAGTCTACCTCAGACAAGAAAGGGAGAGAAGGTTGAGGAGAGAGAGGGAAAGACAGGGACAGGAATAGGAATAGGGAGACAAAGAAAGAGGGAAAGACAATGAGATATGAAGAATTTTTAGGAAAAGTTTCTGAGAAAGTTCTTTCTTAATCTTGAAAGAGAACTATCAGAATCAAATGTCTTTCTACATTTGGCTCCGCAGTTAGAAAACTTGCTATGTTTAGAATGGTTTGAGTATGTCCCCTAAGAGTTCACATGTGAGGGCTTGGTCTTCAGTGTGGTAGTATTGAGGAGGTGGGACCTTGAGGAGGTAGAACCCAATGGAAGATCCTTTCATCTTCTAGAAAGACCAATCTTTGAGCATTTAATTATAGTAATGGAAAATGTACTAATACAAGAGCCTATAGCTCTGGGCACTGCTGTACATTATTTTATGTCCTGAGGTGAAATGGGTACTGGGAAGAGCTGGAAAGAGATGGAAGAGCTGGAAAGAGATGGAAAATACCTGGTTCATGTTGGTAATGCTGAGCTTATGAGTCAACCAGTTCCAAAATCTCCTTGGTCTCCAGAATCCCAGTTATGTGAGATAAAATTTTTTTATTGTTGCAGCACTTTGAATCAGTTGGTACTACTCTCAGTCAAATGCATTCTTTCACTTCAGCACTCTTAGTGGTAGAGAAAAATAGCCAAACAACAAACATTTATAAGCAGGAAAGTGGATAAATAAGTTATAGCACATTTTATTGTGGAACATGACACAACCACTAAAATAAATGAGGAGAATCTATGTATATATAGATTTGCAAAATTCCCAAGACATAAATAAGTGAATGTGATATATATAGTTTCTGGTTTATAGCTCCCTCCAAAACTCTAATATTTCTAACCTTTAGCTGGCCATAAAGAAATTCTCTGACCTCCCCTACATGAGAATAAGTCAGAAGACCATCCTTATTCCAGAGGGGCCCTGCCTCATGCCCTGGGAGGGAGGAATGCTGCACAGAGAGGTCAAAGATAGCGCTGAACAGACAGACCTGGCTGGTTTCCCCACCCAGTCTATTAGCACCATGCCTATGTGGTAACATTTCCACAAAAATCCAAAAGAAACCGGTTTGGAAAAGGTTTCTAGAGGGCACAACTCCTGGAGAGGACATGGGAGTGTGAGCCCCTTTGCTCACTCCCACCCTCTGCATTTCTTCTTCTGTAGTCTTTGTAATATTCTTGACGTATACTGATATACATAAATGTTTTCCTGAGTTCTGTGAGCAGCTTGAGCAAATTAATTGAATCCAAGGAGGGCATTGTGGGAACCTTCATCTGTAGTTATCAGAAGCCGAGGAAAAACCAACCTAAGGTTTGTGTTTGACACCTGAACTGATGCTACCTCCAGGTAGTGTCAGAACCTGGTTGGATTAGCAGAAACAAGGTATGTCTACTGCTGCAAAGTTGCTTGCTTGGTGTGTGAGGAAAGCCTCCCTGCTATCCGGTGTCAGAGGTGATCTGTGTTGTGAGCATAGTAGGAGAAACTGAGAGTCAAAGTTGATTTTTCCTTCTATATCTTCAGAATGAATAAAGGAAAATAATGAATGCTGATGTTCTAAAAAATACACATAAATATTTATATTCAAAAGCATTATAATAGAACCAAAAAGATACCCAGCTGTGGGGAAGAAAGTGCGAGCATGGGGATGAGTGAAGGTAAAGAACACTTTTTATGTGTTATTTTTCATAAGTAGGGATTTCTTGAACATTCCATGATATGAATGAAGCCATATATTCATCCTGTGTTTAAGAAGAAATTCTTCACAAGTCATTACACTACACAGAGATGCAGGATTGATCCTACAATTTTATTCCTTTCATAGCTTTCACATCAGACCTCACAGGTCCATCAGAAGAATCATTTATTTTGTCTTTTATTTTAATAGATAGTGGCAGAGACCATGTCAAAAGTTTTCAACATAGTTGAGACTCACTAACAATTGCCTACAAGAAAAGTTCTATGACTTTCTATCAACACTGGTACCTGACTATAAGATCTGTATTTTCATTGACTTAGATCTCAACTATAATACCACAGACTAAGGGAGATGGGTTTTCTACACCTGTGACCTCTTTCACTGGTCCAGTATAAATAAAACCAGAAAGCACCATAAGCTGAAGTTATCCTGGAAAATATTTTCAGAGAAAGTTGTTACTCTCTGAGTTTAGGAAAAAAGAATTCCAGCTTCTCTTTGTACTAGTGGGGATCTTTGCTAATTCTTTAGCTCATCAAATAAGAACAAGCATTGTTGTTTTAATATATGTAAATCTGTTGGTCTCTTTTGGGATACCAACAGCACTGAATGCCTCACTTGAGACTCTAGTTGCCTAGAGGTCGTGTAAGGGTCCATTTAAATGTATGTGGCCCCTGCTAGGCTATCTTCTCCTGGAAAGCAAGGGCCCTTACTCAATTATGTATTTATTCACTTATTTATCCAAATGTTTACCATGTTGGGGGATTGCTTATTTTTGGCTAAGCCATAGTACTCAGTTATTCAATAAAATCCAACATACGTGCTACTGTAAAAGTGTTTTGTAGATGCGATTAATGTCTATAATCGGTTGATTTTAAATCAAGGGCATTGTCCTTAGTAGCCTACATGAGCCTCCCCTGATCAGTTGGATGGTCTTAAGAGTGAAACTAAGGTTTACCTGAGAAAGAGGAAACCCTGTTGTGGACTACATCTTTAACTCCTTCCTGGGAGTTCCCATCTGCTGGCCTGGCTGTGGGTTTCGGACTACCCTAATCTGCCCATGCAACTGTGTAAACCAAGTCCCTGCAATAAGCCTGAACAGTAAAGAAAATGGAAAAACATAATTCTATCATACAAAGATTTATGACTTTTTGATAAATGAATGGAATGGTCAATTTAATCACCATCACTGTGTTTAGACAAAAGGAAGCTACCTTAATGTGTTTTTATAAGTGTCTTTTTTTAAATTTATTTTTACAGACCGCATTTTGATTCATCGTACACAAAGGGGGTACGTTTTTTTCATTTCTATGGTTGTGCACTATGTAGATTCATACCATTTGTATAATCGTACATGTACATAGGTTAATGATGTCTGTCTCATTCCACCATTTAGTTTTAGTGTCTTTAGCTTCTAAATAAAGTTAAATAACTTTTTAACTTTCATGGCATCAAGTAAATATGTTATTGATCTGTTTATGAACTGTGTTTTGACACTTTCTGGGAACTTCAGCTACAGTGAAACCTAGAGGACAGGAAAATTCCACATGCCACCAAGAATACAGTCAGAATAACCATAGAGTGTGTTGGGCATGGTGGCACTTGGGAGGAAGGCTGAGGCAGAAGGATTGAGGCCAGCCTGAGCAATTCAGTAAGACCCTGCCTCAAGATGAAAGGTTTGAGGATGTAGCTCAGTGGTAAAATACTATGAAAATAAATAAATAAAAATGACAACAACGACAACAAGAAGTCAGAATGGGTCAACACATATGGCAGAAAATGGGTCTCTTTCCTTGGTTTCCACCTCTGTTTCAAGTCAGTCTTTACTTTCGCTTCTAAATTTTTTAAAGTATTCTTAGTCATAGATGGACACAGTAGCTTTATTTTGCTTATTTAGATTTTCACGTGGTGCTGAGGCTCGAACCCAGTGCCTTGAGTGTTCTAGGTAAGCACTGTACCACTGAGCTACAACTCCAGCCCCTTTCACTTCTAACTTTAAAATTTCACCTTAATGAAATATTTTAGCTTTTAAAAATACTAATATATATATATATATATATATATATATACACATGCATGTATACATGCATGTATAATGTTGTTTGTTCGTTGTTTGTTTTTGCTCTAGATTAATTTTTCTCAAATAGTCCACCATGGACTAAAAGTGCTCATTCCTAGGGCCCAACCTAAATTTGGTGAATCAGCAACTTTGGTATAGAACTCCAATCACCATTTTAACTATGCCTCCTGAATGATTTTGAAGCACATTTAAAGTTGAGGAACAATGCTACAGGAGCATAAAAAGACATACATTTTTTAGAATAAAACCCCAGAACATAACTAAATTGCATTTCTTTTTTTGTTTGTTTGTTTTTTTTTAAATCTGTGACTGTCAAAACTACCCAGGGACACCGGAGGTCTCCAAGTCCTCTTCATAGAATCCACAAGATTAAAATTTCTTTTATATCAATATTAAGATGATATTTGACTTTTTCATATTCATTCATGAGTGGGTAGTAGAATTTTCCAGACGCTAAAAGACACACACAAAGTGGATCACAACAAATCAAATCAGAAGCAGATAGGAGGATCCAGCTTTCTTTCATTATATGGGATACTAAAGAGAGTCTCAAAAATGTGAAACAGTGCCCCATTTTTCATTACTTACGTTTTTGCTTTAGAAAAGATATTATTTTTCTTTAAAGATGTTAAGTGTCATGAATCAGCAAATACATATTTTAAAATTACAGTTTTAATTTCTAATATAGCAGATAACAATAGAAATAATCAACATTTAAAACAACTCTTTGGAGTGTTCAATAATTTTTTAAGAGGGACCAATAAATTCCATCATTATTTATAATTATAGTTCATCAATTTTTTATAAAATGGGAAAAAGTTTTAAGGGGGAAAGTTGTCCTGAGCCAAAAAATTTGAGAGTTATTGTACCAAATTTATTTTTTGCTTTCCAAAATAATCTTAAGAAGCTGGGGCTATGGTGCACATCTATAATCTCAGCTACTTGGAAGGTTAAGGAAGGATCACAAATTAGAGGACAATCTGGGCCACTCAGTGACACCCAGTCTCAAACATTTTTTTTTCAAAAAAGGGCTCAGTGGTATAGTCCCTGGATTCAATTTACACTATGGGATGGCAGTGAGGGCGAGTCCTAAAGGATGCGAATGGGAACTCTTTTCTGGTCCATGATCAGCTTCACATTCTGCATTTTGGGATTTATGATCAAATAACCAATTCACCAGGTGAGTAAATATAGTGTTCAGAATTTGGTGAAGTTTTTGTCTATTCAAAGGTAAACAGTGGCCGATCCAAGATGGCAGACTAGAGGGTGACTGCATCTCCAGTCGCTCCAGAACCCAGGATTCAAGAAGGGGAGGCATTGAGAGACTTGGACTAAAATAGAGCCACGGGGTGAGTCTCCCCCACCCGGTGAAGCTCTGCCCGGGCGGCAGGCCCGGATTCAGGTGATTTATTACAGTAGGGCAGGGCACCTAGAGTCCTCCTCAGGCAGCCCTGTGCACTCCAGCGGTGGGCTCCTCCCACAGGGCCAGATTCTCCAGCATCTCCGAGCAGGCCCCCCAGTGAGAGCCTTTCTGCACAGAACCAACCTTCAAGTCCCTGAGGCAGCATGGCAAGTTCCTGCCCGCAGGTTGCTTCAGGGACAAGAACAGGGCAGCCAGGGATTTCCCTAAGCAGCCCGTCTCCCTCTGGTGGGAAGCACCTTTCCAGGCTAGCTTCTCGGAGCAGGCCCCCGAGTGAGAGCCTTTCTACACAGAGCCACCTCCAAGTCCTGGAACCAGTAGCGGGCTAGGGGCAGCTTTCCTTGGAAGCACTGCATTATCAGGTTACTCCAAGACTTCAGGCTACTGAAGGCAGGAAGTTGATACACTGGAAATCTACAGGGACACTATAAGCCAATAGAAGAATTCTGCAATATCATAAAGTCCCACTGACATCTGACCAATATGAGAAAACAAGGGAAGAAAATGTCACAAACAAACCTAGATACTATATCAATAAAACCCAATGAGAGCACAGCAGAAGAAATGTCAGAAAGGGAGTTCAGAATGTACATAATTAAAACAATCAGGGAAGCAAATGAGGAGACGAAGAGCAAATGCAGGCATTGAAGGAGGAGGTGAAAGAGCAAATGCAGGCATTAAATGATCGCAGCAATCAACAGTTAGAGGAGCAAATACGGGAAGCAAGAGATCATTTCAATAAAGAGTTACAGATATTGAAAAAAAGACCAACCAGAAATCCTTGAAATGAAGGAAACAATAAACCAAGTTAAAAACTCCATAGAAAGCATAACCAATAGGATAGAAGACCTGGAAGACAGAACCTCAGATATCGAAGACAAAATATTTAATCTTGAAAACAAAGTTGACCAAACAGAAAAGATGGTAAGAAATCATGAACAGAATCTACAAGAATTATGGGATATCATAAAAGGCCAAATTTAAGAATTATTGGGATTGAGGAAAGCTTAGAGAAACAAACCAAAGAAATGAACAATCTCTTCAATGAAATAATATCAGAAAATTTCCCAAATCTGAAGAATGAAATGGAAAACCAAGTACAAGAGGCTTATAGGACTCCAAATATACAAAATTACAACAGACCCACACTAAGGCACATTATTATGAAAATACCTAACACACAAAATAAAGACAGAATTTTAAAGGCCACCAGAGAAAAGAATCAAATTACATTCAGGGGGAAATCAATAAGAATACCAGCAGATTTTTCAATCCAGACCCTAAAAGCTAGAAGGGCCTGGAACAACATTTTTCAAGCCCTGAAAGAAAATGGATGCCAACCAAGAATCTTACACCCAGCAAAACTTACTTTCAGATTTGACAATGAAATAAAATCCTTCCATGATAAACAAAAGCTAAAGGAATTTACAAAAAGAAAGCCAGCATTGCAGAACATTCTCAGCAAAATATTCCATGAGGAAGAGATGAAAAACAATGATGCAAATCACCAACGGGAGGAACTAGCCTAAAGGAATAGCCAAATAAAAGAGAAACCAAATCATGTCAAAAAACAAAAATGAGTCAAATGACTGGGAATACAAATCATATCACAATAATAACCCTGAATGTTAATGACCTGAATTCATCAATCAAAAGACATAGACTGGCAGAATGGATTAAAAAGAAAAATCCAACAATTTGCTGCCTGCAAGAAACTCATCTCATTGAAAGAGATACCCATAGACTAAAGGTGAAAGGATGGGGAAAAACATACCATGCACACAGACACTGCAAAAAAGCTGGAGTATCCATTCTCATTTCAGATAATGTGGACTTCAAGCCAAAACTAGTCAGAAGGGATAAAGAAGGACATTACATACTGCTTAAGGTAAGCATAAATCAGCAAGACATAACAATCATAAATATCTATGCCCCGAACATTGGCTCATCCATGTATGTCAAACAAATCCTTCTCAATTCCAGAAATCAAATAGACCACAACACAATAATACTAGGCGATTTTAACACACCTCTCTCACCGCTGGATAGATCGTCCAAACAAAAATTGAATAAAGAAACCATAGATCTCAATAACACAATCAACAATTTAGACTTCACCGACTTTTATAGAATATACCATCCAACAAAGAATGAATACACTTTCTTCTCAGCAGCACATGGATCCTTCTCTAAAATACACCATGTCTTATGCCACAAAGCTACTGTTAGCAAATACAAGAAGATAGAGATACTACCTTGTACTCTATCAGATCATAATGGATTAAAATTAGAAATAAATGACAGAATAAAAAACAGAAACTTCTCCAATACCTGAAGATCAAATAATACACTATTATATGATGAATGGATAACAGAAGACATCAGGAGGGAAATAAAAAACTTCTTAGAATTAAACGAGAACAAAGACACATCATATCAAAATCTCTGGGACACTATGAAAGCAATACTTAGAGGAAGATTTATTTCATGGGGCGCATTCAACAAAAGAAGTAGAAATCAACAAATAAACGATTTAACACTACAGCTCAAAGCCCTAGAAAAAGAAGAACAGACCAACACTAAAAGTAGCAGAAGACAGGAAATAGTTAAAATCAGAGCCAAAATCACCGAAATTGAAACAAAAGAAACAATCGGAAAAATTAACAAAATAAAGAGTTGGTGCTTTGAAAAAATAAACAAAATTGATAAACCCTTAGCCACACTAACAAAGAGAAAGAGGGAGAAAACTCAAATTACTAAAATTTGGAATGAACAAGGAAATATCACAACAGACATGAGTGAAATACAAAACATAATAAGAAGCTATTTTGAAAATCTATAACAAAACAGAAAACCTCGAAGACATCAACAAGTTTCTAGAGACATATGAATTACCTAAACTGAACCAGGAGGACATACACAACTTAAATAAATCAATTTCAAGCAATGAAATAGAAAAGATCATCAAAAGCCTACCAACAAAGAAAAAGCCAGGACCAGGTGGGTTCTCAGCCGAGTTCTACAAAACCTTTAAAGAAGAGCTCATTCCAATACTCCTCAAAGTATTCCATAAAGTAGAAGAGGAGGGAACCCTCCCAAACTCCTTCTATGAAGCCAATATTACCCTGATACCTAAACCAGACAGAGACACATCGAGGAAAGAAAATTTCAGACCAATATCCTTAATGAACATTGATGCAAAAATTCTCAACAAAATTTTAGCAAATCTCATACAAAAATATATTAAAAAGATAGTGCACCACGATCAAGTGGGTTTTATCCCGGGGATGCAAGGTTGGTTCAACATCAGGAAATCAATAAATGTCATTCACCAAATCAACAGACTAAAAGTTAAGAATCACATGATTATTTCAATAGATGGAGAAAAAGCATTCGATAAAATACAGCATCCCTTTGTGCTCAAAACACTAGAGAAAATTGGGGTAGTGGGAACATTCCTTAACATTGTGAAGGCCATCTACGCTAAGCCCATGGCCAATATCATTGTAAATGGTGAAAAATTGAAAGCATTCCCCCTTAAAACTGGAATAAGGCAGGGATGCCCTCTTTCACCACTTCTATTCAATATCGTTCTTGAGACTCTAGGCAGAGCAATTAGACAAACCAAAGAAATTAAAGGGATACGAATTGGAAAAGAAGAACTCAAACTATCCCTGTTCGCTGATGACATGATTATATATTTAGAGGAACCTAGAAATTCCACCAGAAAACTCTTAGGACTCATAAGTGAATTCAGTAAGTAGCAGGTTACAAGATCAATGCTCATAAATCCAATGCATTTTTATACATAAGTGATGAATCTTCAGAAAGAGAAATTAGGAAAACTACCCCATTCACAATAGCATCGAAAAAAATAAAATACTTGGGAATCAATCTCATAAAAGAGGTGAAAGACCTCTACAATGAGATCTACAGAACACTAAAGAAAGAAATTAAAGAAAACCTCAGAAGATGGAAAGATCTCCCATGTTCTTGGATAGGCAGAATTAATATTGTCAAAATGGCCATACTACCTAAAGTGCTATACAGATTCAATGCAATTCCAATTAAAATCCCAATGATGTACCTTACAGAAATAGAGCAAGCAATTATGAAATTCATCTGGAAGAATAAGAAACCCAGAATAGCTAAAGCAATCCTCAGTAGAAAGAGCGAAGCAGGGGGTATTGCAATACCAGATCTTCAACTCTATTACAAAGCAATGGTAACAAAAACGGCATGGTATTGGTACCAAAATAGACAGGTAGATCAATGGTACAGAATAGAGGACATGGACACAAACCCAAATAAATGCAATTTTCTCATACTAGACAAAGGTGCCAAAAATATGCAATGGAGAAAAGATAGCCTCTTCAACAAATGGTGCTGGGAAAACTGGAAAACTATATGCAACAGAATGAAACTAAATCCCTATCTCTCACCCTGCACAAAACTGAACTCAAAATGGATCAAGGGCCTCAGAATCAGACCAGAGACCCTGCATCTTATAGAAGAAAAAGTAGGTCCAAACCTTCAACTTGTTGGCTTAGGATCAGACTTCCTCAACAGAACTCCCATAGTACAAGAAATAAAAGCAAGAATCAACAACTGGGATAGATTCAAACTAAAGAGCTTTCTCTCAGCAAAGGAAACTATCAGTAATGTGAAGAAAGAGCCTACAGAGTGGGAGAATATCTTTGCCACTCATACTTCAGATAGAGCGCTAATTTCCAGAATCTTTAAAGAACTCAAAAAACTCTACACCAAGAATACAAATAATCCAATCAACAAATGGGCTAAGGAATTGAACATACACTTCACAGAAGAAGATCTACAAGCAATCAACAGATATATGAAAAAATGTTCAACATCTCTAGTAATAAGAGAAATGCAAATCAAAACTACTCTAAGATTTCATCTCACCCCAATTAGAATGGTGATATCAAGAACACAAGCAACAATAGGTGTTGGCGAGGATGTGGGGAAAAAGGTACACTCATACATTGCTGGTGGGATTGCAAATTAGTGCAGCCACTCTGGAAAGCAGAATCTCCATAGAGATTCCTCAGAAAGCTTGGAATGGAACCACCATTTGACCCAGCTATCCCACTCCTTGGCCTATACCCAAACGACTTAAAATCAGCCACATCAATGTTCATAGCTGCTCAATTCACTATAGCCAGATTGTGGAACCAACCTAGATGCCCTTCAGTTGATGAATGGATAAAGAAACTGTGGCATATATATACAATGGAATATTACTCTGCCATGAAGAATGATATAATTATGGCATTTGCAGGCAAATGGATCAAATTGGAGAATATCATGCTACATGAGATAAGCCAATCTCAAAAAACTAAAGGACGAATGATCTCGCTGATAAGCGGATGAGGACATATAATGCAGGGTAGGAGGAGTTAGCGTTAGGGTTAGGGTTAGGTTTAGAGTTAGGGATAAGGAGGGTGGTAAGAATGGAGGAAGGAAGGACTGTATAGAGGGAAAAGAGGGGTGGGAGGGGTGGGAGGAAGGGGAAAAAATAACAGAATGAATCAAACAATATTGCCCTATGTAAATTTATGATTTTTGATTTAAAAAAAATCTAAAAAAAAAAAAAAAAGAAAGGTAAACAGTAATGGCTTCCATGAAGACCAAGTAAAAAACTAGAAAAACAAGCTCTCAGAATTCCATTCAGGTAGCCAAGTCTAGTCAACACTGAAAGAGGAACAGATGAGGTATTATTAAAACAAAGATGTTTTAGGCATGCATAATATGACACAACCAAAACAGCATTGTCTTTGAAGCAAGTATTCTTGAGGTCAAGATAGTTTTTCTTGCTATTTTATTCAGGCAAATCAAACCTCTCTTGGCCTCTAATTTCTTATCTGGTATTTATCTTGGAATCTAACATTCATTCATTCATTTATTCATTCTTTCTTGTATTCACCAAATACTTATTAAACATCTCCTTAGCTCAGACACATCTTTAAGCACTGGAAATATAGAGGTAAGGGACCTGATGCATGACTATGAGGTACTGACAATCTATGACTAGATAAATCTTGGAGGGAGGGAGCTTACTGTCTCACTAAATTTGTACATTCCAGGAGGAATTGGATAAAAATTATCCAATTTTTTATCCTCCTACATAGTTGACACACAGGAATATTTGTTGAATGAATGAAAGGGAAAAAAGGGTGGATTAAGGAACAGTGCATTGGAACATTCTAAGAGAGAATGAGCAGTTTTGTGCAATCCTTTCACTTCATGACATTTGTGATGTGGCTTCTCCATGAACCTGTCTGATAGACATACGGTTTTAGTATAAGAAGGCTTTTGCTGTTATTCAATTATGTTAATGGAAGAATTTTACTATGATTATGGTTAATGGATACTGAGTTCTTACTAAGTGAAAAACAATATGTATTATTTCATTCTCAGACAAACTCACAAAGTAGACAATATTATAAATTCCCATTTTACAGAAGAGGACATTTGTGCTGAAAGTAACAGAGCTGGATTACAGTAGCCAGTTGTGGTAACAGAAAATGCACTGAGACTTATGCTTTTCAACAAGATCCCCAGGTGATTGATATGTATGCACATTCAAATTTGAGATGCACTGACTTATATATGTCTTGTAATCACTAGTATAAAGTGTTTTCCAGAATACGTAATCTTTATTTCCATGTGGCTTGTGATGTAGCATGATTTGAAACTCTGGATGATACTAAGGCATTGGTCTCCAGATAGCCATTATTCTTCACCTAAACTATGCTCTCTTTCACCTGCTTCTTCCTTACAACAAACCTTTCCAGAAAGGCTTTGCTCTGGCTTATGTGACCAAAACAAGCCCCATACTGCTCCTGCCCAGACCTTTTGGGTTGGTAGCAGCCAGGGAGGTTCTGCACTTGCAAAGGAGCCAACCCACTGGCTCTGCATCTGGGTTTCTTTGTGTCACTGGACCTCTGGGTAAAAAGGAATTTTTTTCTTATCAGTAGTGATTTGCATTTCTACTTAAGACCTATATTTATTCATGAAACAATTAAAGTCCTTCATTTTGCCTGCATCTTTCCACTCAAAGAAGTATACCGATTAACCTCACCAGACTACATCTCATTCCAGGGAGACAGTGGAGGAGTTTTGTAGTGTAGAAAATGAAATAAAGAGGGACTAATCCCAAATTATATTTTATGTGTTGTAGTTCTTGATTTTTAAAAAGGTACCAGAACTATGTTTCTCAAATTTGAGAACTATATTAACCTTCTAAAGAGAAAAATATTCATAAACTCTCAGGACTATGTGCAGTTACTTCAATGAGACAAATACTAATTTATGAAACAAAAGTCTCACATTATAAGCAAATTTTTTCGAATGTGAATTATCAGTGTAAATAATCTTTTTTGTATAACAAGCAAGATGATTTTTATATGATCTTCAATATGAAAAGTCAACATTCTAAATGCTTCACAAAACACCCAAGTCCCTAAGAATGCAGCCAAGGAGGAGTTTCAAGATGGCGGCCTAGAGGGTGGCTGCATTTCATGTTGCTCCAGGACTCAGGATTCAAAAGAGGAGAAACTGAGAGACTTGGGACCAACTCAAAGCAGCCGGGTGAGTCTCTCCCATTGGGGAGGCGTCCCGGATGGGACGGTGGTCCCGGAACGCAGGGAACTTGTGAAGTAGAGCTGCCTGCGAGACGCCCCTCCCCCCGCTGGAGCAGTGAACTCGGACAACTGGGAGCGCCGTAGAGGAGGCCGCTCAGCACAGCGCTGGGACTCGGAGCAACCACTGGGGCTCTGGTGGCTGCCCAGGGGAGGAGCGGCGAGGAGAGCTGTGTGGACTCAGGACACTGGGGCCTTCCCTGAGGAGGAGGAGGAGGAGGAGCGTGGCCGCTTGGATTCGGAGTGACTGCACCAGAGCTACAGGCAGTTGCCAGAGGAGAAGCCACGCGGCGAGCTGTTTGGACTTAGAGCGATGCTTCTGAACCCCGGGGCCTGCCCTGAGGACGAAGAGGAGGAGGAGCACGGCTGCTTGGATTCAGAGTGGCTATACCAGAGCTACAGGCGGTAGTCAGAGGAGGGGCTGCGTGGCGAGTTGTTTGGTCTCAGACCACTTCTGAACACCGGGGCCTGCCCTGAGGAGTAGGAGGAGGAGGAGGAGGAGTGTGGCAGGTCTGTGGACTCGCAGTGACTGCATTAGAGCTCCAGGCGGCTGCTCAGAGGAGGTGGCGATTGGTGAGTTGTTTGGACTTAAAGCGACCGCTCCTGAACACAGGGGGGCTGCCTGGAGGAGGAGCGTGGTGGGTCGCTTGGTCTAGAGTGGCCGCACCAGAGCTCCAGGCAGCTGCCCAGAGGACGCGTGCAGCGGGTCACGTGGATTCAGAGCCACTCAGAGTGACCGCTCCTGAACACCCGGGGGGTTACCTGGAGGAGGAGGAGGAACAGGGAGGGTCATTTCGACTTGGAGTGATTGATTGCCCCGGGCTATGAGTGGTTGGTGGGAGGAGGCACACAGTGAGTTCCTTGGACTCCCAGTGACCGCACCAGAATACTGGGCAGCTGTCTGGAGGAAGAGGCGTGTGGCGAGTCTCTGGGACTCAGAGCGATTGTACGGGGCCTGAGGTGGCTGCTTAGAGGAGGAGCCGCATAGCAAGGTGATTAGGTGCACAGCAGGGTCCCAGGATCTAGGAGGCTTCTTGGTGGAAGAGCCGCACAGAGACAGGCTTAGGGGCGGAGCGAAGGTTCCAGGCCTGCAGGCAGATTCTCTGAGGAGGGGCAGCCTAAGGAGATTCATCTGCGAAGGGTGAGGCTCCCAGGCCCAGGAGGTAGGGCCGGGCCCCTGGGAACTTTGCAGAGGAAGGCAGCCCAGCCCAGGCGGTAGCTGTAAATTGAGGGGAACCTCTAGGAGGGAACTGACCAGCGACACCTCCCCACCGGGTGAGTTATCCCCACAAGGACGGTAAAACCAGAGACACAGGCCCAAACAGGCCTTGCCTCAGCCCGCAGCCTCGTTCCCCTTTGGATGACCATTGGTCAACAAGTGGAGGCACCTCTGCCCACTAGCAGGGAATATACCCCACCTGAAGGCCACCACTCCTAGAGAGGCAGCTTCCTTGTGGAGCACCACATTATCAACTTCCTCCAAGACTTCAGCCTACTGAAGGCTAAGAGGGGATATATATAGAAATCTTCAGGGACATTGTAAGTCAATAGAGGAAATCTGCAATATCTCAGCGGTCCACTGATACCTGAACAATATGAGAAAACAAGGAAAGAAAATGCTGCAAACAAATCTAGATGTTACATCAATAAAACCCAATGACAGCATGGCAGAAGAAATGACAGAAAAGGAGTTCAGAATGTACATAATTAAAATGATCAGGGAAGCAAACGATGAGATGAAAGACCAAATGCAGGCATTGAATGATCACACCAATCGACAGTTAAAAGAGCAAATACAGGAAGCAAAAGATCATTTCAATAAAGAGTTAGAGATATTGAAAAAAAACAAACAGAAATCCTTGACATGAAGGAAACAATAAACCAAATTAAGAACTCCATAGAAAGCATATCCAGTAGGATAGAACACCTGGAAGACAGAACCTCAGATATTGAAGACAAAATATTTAACCTTGAAAACAAAGTTGAACAAACAGAGAAGATGGTAAGAAATCATGAACAGAATCTACAAGAACTATGGATATCATGAAAAGGCCAAATTTAAGAATTATTGGGATTGAGGAAGGCTTAGAGAAACAAACCAAAGGAATGAACAATCTATTCAATGAAATAATATCAGAAAATTTCCCAAATCTGAAGAATGAAATGGAAAATCAAGTACAAGAGGCTTATAGGACTCCAAATACACAAAATTACAACAGACCCACACCAAGGCACATTATAATGAAAATGCCTAACATACAAAATAAAGACAGAATTTTAAAGGCTGTGAGAGAAAAGAACCAAATTACATTCAGGGGGAAACGAATACAGATATCAGCAGATTTTTCAATCCAGACCCTAAAAGCTAGAAGGGCCTGGAACAACATTTTTCAAGCCCTGAAAGAAAATGGATGCCAACCAAGAATCTTATACCCAGCAAAACTTACCTTCAAATTTGATGATGAAATAAAATCCTTCCATGATAAACAATGCTAAAAGAATTTACAAAAAGAAAGACAGCATTACAGAACATTCTCAGCAAAATATTCCATGAGGAAGAGATGAAAAACAAAGAAGCAAATCAGCAAAGGGAGGAAATTATCCTAAAGGAATTGTCAAATAAAGAAGGAGCCAAGTTGTGTCAAACAAATAAGCAAAATTTAAAAAATGAACCAAATGACTGGGAAACCAAATCATATCTCAATAATAACCCTGAATGTTAATGGCCTGAATTCATCAATCAAAAGACATAGACTGGCAGATTGGATTAAAAAGAAAGATCCAACAACATGTTGCCTGCAAGAGACTCACCTCATAGAAAAAGATACCCATAGACTAAAGGTGAAAGGATGGGGAAAAACATACCATGCACATGGACTCAGCAAAAAAGCTGAAGTATCCATCCTCATTTCAGATAATGTGGACTTCAAGCCAAAGTTAGTCACAAGGGATAAAGAAGGTCTTTTCATACTGCTTAAGGGAAGCATAAATCAGCAAGACATAACAATCATAAACATCTATGCCCCAAACAGTGGCTCATCCATGTATGTCAAACAAATCCTTCTCAATTTCAGAAACCAAATAGACCATAACACAATAATACTAGGTGATTTTAACGCGCCTCTCTCACCACTGGACAGATCTTCCAGACAAAAATTGAACAAAGAAACCATAGATCTCAATAACACAATCAATAATTTAGACTTAATGGACATTTACAGAATATACCATCCATCCAAGAGTGAATACACTTTCTTCTCAGCAGCACATGGATCCTTCTCTAAAATAGACCATATATTATGCCACAAAGCTAATGTTAGCAAATACAAGAAGATAGAGACACTAGCATGTATTCTATCAGATCATAATGGATTGAAGTTAGAAATAAATGAAAGAGTAAAACACAGAAACTATTCCAACATCTGGAGATTAAACAATATGCTATTATATGATGAATGGATAACAGAAGATATTAGGAAGGAAATTAAAAAATTCTTAGAGGTAAATGAGAACAAAGAAACATCATATCAAAATCTCTGGGATACTATGAAAGCAGTACTTAGAGGGAAATTTATTTCATGGAGCGCATTTAATAAAAGAAGTAAAACTCAACAAATAAACGACCTAACACTACAGCTCAAAGCCCTAGAAAAAGAAGAACAGACCAGCACCAAAAGTAGTAGAAGACAGGAAATAGTTAAAATCAGAGCCGAAATCAATGAAATTAAAACAAAAGAAACAATACAAAAAATTGACAAAATAAATAGTTGGTTCTTCGAAAAAATAAACAAAATTGATAAACCTTTAGCCACACTAACAAAGAGAAGACGAGAGAAAACCCAAATCACTAAAATTCGGAATGAACAAGGAAATATCACAACAGACAGGATTGAAATACAAAACATAATTAGAAGCTATTTTGAAAATCTATACTCTAACAAAACAGAAAACCTCGAAGACATCAACAGGTTTCTAGAGACATGAATTGCCTAAACTGAACGAGGAGGACATACACAATTTGAATAGACCAATTTCAAGTACTGAAATAGAAGAGGTCATCAAAAGCCTACCAACAAAGAAAAGTCCGGGACCAGATGGGTTCTCAGCCGAGTTCTACAAAACCTTTAAAGAAGAGCTCATTCCAATACTTCTCAAAGTATTCCATAAAATAGAAGAGGAGGGAACCCTCCCAAACTCATTCTATGAAGCCAATATCACACTGATACCTAAACCAGACAGAGACTCATCAAGGAAAGAAAATTTCAGACCAATATCCTTAATGAACATCGACACAAAAATTCTCAACAAAATTTTAGCAAATCGCATACAAAAATATATTAAAAAGATAGTGCACCATGATCAAGTGGGTTTCATCCCAGGGATGGAAGGTTGGTTCAACATCAGGAAATCAATAAATGTCATTCACCATATCAATAGACTTAAAGTCAAGAATCACATGATTATTTCAATAGATGCAGAAAAAGAATTTGATAAAATACAGCACCCCTTCATGCTCAAAACACTAGAAAAAATAGGGATAGTGGGAACATTCCTTAACATTGTAAAGGCCATTTATGCTAAGCCCATGGCTAATATCATTCTAAATGGTGAAAAACTGAAAGCATTCCCCCTAAAAACTGGAACAAGGCAGGGATGCCCTCTTTCACCACTTCTATTCAATATCGTTCTTGAGACTCTAGGCGGAGCAATTAGACAAACCAAAGAAATTAAAGGGATACGAATTGGAAAAGAAGAACTCAAACTATCCCTGTTCGCTGATGACATGATTATATATTCAGAGGAACCTGGAAATTCCACCAGAAAACTCTTAGAACTCATAAGCGAATTCAGTAAGTAGCAGGTTACAAGATCAATGCTCATAAATCCAATGCATTTTTATACATAAGTGATGAATCTTCAGAAAGAGAAATTAGGAAAACTACCCCATTCTCAATAGCCTCGAAAAAAATAAAATACTTGGGAATCAATCTCACTAAAGAGGTGAAAGACCTCTACAATGAGAACTGCAGAACACTAAAGAAAGAAATTAAAGAATACCTTAGAAGATGGAAAGATCTTCCATGTTCTTGGATAGGAAGAATTAATATTGTCAAAATGGCCATACTACCTAAAGTGCTATACAAATTCAATGCAATTCCAATTAAAATCCAATGACGTACCTTACAGAAATAGAGCAAGCAATTATGAAATTCATCTGGAAGAATAAGAAACTGAGAATAGCTAAAGCAATCCTTAGCAGGAAGAGTGAAACAGGGGGTATCGCAATACCAGATCTTCAACTCTATTACAAAGCAATAGTAACAAAAACAGCATGGTATTGGTACCAAAATAGAAAGGTAGATCAATGGTACAGAATAGAGGACACGGACACAAACCCAAATAAATACAATTTTCTCATACTAGACAAAGGGGCCAAAAATATGCAATGGAGAAAAGATAGCCTCTTCAACAAATGGTGCTGGGAGAATTGGAAATCCATATGCAACAGAATGAAACTAAACCCATATCTCTCACCATGCACGAAACTAAACTCAAAATGGATTAAGGTCCTCGGAATCAGACCAGAGACCCTGCAGATTATAGAAGAAAAAGTAGGTCCAGATCTTCAACATGTCAGCTTAGGACCAGACTTCCTTAACAGGACTCCCATAGCACAGGAAATAAAGGCAAGAATCAATAACTGGGATAGATTCAAACTAAAAAGCTTTCTCTCAGCAAAGGAAACTATCAGCAATGCGAAGAAAGAGCCTACAGAGTGGGAGAATATCTTTGCCAATAATACTTGAGATAGACCACTAATCTCCAGAATCTATAAAGAACTCAAAAAACTCTACTCCAAGAATTCAAATAATCCAGTGGACAAATGGGCTAAGGAAATGAATAGACACTTCACAGAAGAAGATCTACAAGCAATCAACAAACATATGGAAAAATGTTCAACATCTCTAGTAATAAGAGAAATGCAAATCAAAACCACCCTAAGATTCCATCTCACCCCAATTAGAATGGCGATTTTCAAGACTACATGCAACAATAGGTGTTGGCGAGGATGTGGGGAGAAAGGTACACTCATACATTGCTGGTGGGACTGCAAATTAGCGCAGCCACTCTGGAAAGCAGTGTGGAGATTCCTTAGAAAACTTGGAATGGACCCTCCATTTGACCCAGCTATCCCACTCCTCGGCCTATACCCAAAGGACTTAAAATCAGCATACTACAGAGATACAGCCACATCAATGTTCATAGCTGCTCAATTCACAATAGCCAGACTGTGGAACCAACCTAGATGCCCTTCAATTGATGAGTGGATAAAGAAACTGTGGTATATATATACAATGGAATATTACTCAGCCATAAAGAATGATAATATTATGGCATTTGCAGGCAAATGGATGAAATTGGAGAATATCATGCTAAGTGACATAAGCCAATCTCAAAAAGCCAAAGGAAGAATGATATCGCTAATAAGTGGATGATGACACATAATGGGGGGAGAGAAGGGTTAGTGTTAGGGTTAGAGTTAGGGTTAGGGAGGGGGGCATGTATGGAGGAAGGAAGCACTGTATAGAGGGAAAAGAGGGGTGGGGGAAGGGAAAAAATAACAGAATGAATCAAACAACATTGCTCTATGTAAATTTATGATTACACAAATGGTATGCCTTTACACCATGTACAAACAGAGAAACAACATGTATCCCATTTGTTTACAATAAAATAAAATTTAAAAAAATTAAATAAGCAAAATAAAGGTTTGTGTAAAAAAAAAAAAAAAAAAGAGAAAAAAAAAAAAAAAGAAAAGAATGCAGCCAAGCCTGACCCACAAGTTTTTTTCTATACAAAAGCATTCCTGATTGCCTGTGGGTCTTTGGATGTCCTGAGAGTGTAAGACATCACACCATTTCTTTTTGGAGTCACAGGATAACACTTTCAACTTGTTGGTGAAGATGTAGTTATCTGCATTCCAATTGTCTGTGTTTGCAGCTGTGTGTGTGAATGGTTGATGTCACATGCACAGGCAAGGACTTTGTTCTGCACATGCTTTAAGTCCCATTTGCATTCTCGAGTGTCAGACACCATCTGGGGTGGGCTGATAGCCATTCTCCCACCTCCATTCCACCCAGTTACAGGCAGCTGAAAGAGCTCCAAGGCCCCCAAAGTGCTTAGTCTTCTGAGGCAGTTGACTGCCCAGAAATCGAAGCAATACTTTTGTGCTATCTAACTGCTTGCCATATGGCATCTCAAGGGGTCTGGGATCATTTTCTGCAAGAATTCAGTGGGATCATGTTACAGTGTGGAAGGTCTGAGAGAGGCACTTGGCACAGACCCAAGAAACACTCCACAGTGCACAGTCTTCTTCAGCACCATATGGAAACAGAGTAAAGGAGGGGAGGTTTGTATTAACCAATTAAGGACCAAGCAAGGGGAGAGTTGGCTGAGACTCCAACAAAAGCCTCAAGAGTTCAAAGGACCCAGAGAAAGTTAGACAGGAGTTTCAGGGTCATAATGAATAACACTTCTACTTGGTTCCTATGAAATTTATTGTTTCAAAAATATTGATCATTAGACGTCCCATAGAACATTGATTATTTGTGTTCCTGGAAGGGACAATATCAAAGTTTTGGTGCTGTCTTTCAGTCATAGGATGGCAAGTGATTTTCCTCCCTGCTTCTCTTTGTATTTCTGCACTTCCCAAATAAACTACAGTGATGCAAGAGTCGATCTTCAGACTCAGAATGACTGGCTCTGTTATCTTATACTGTATATGAGACTTTGGGCAACTTACTGATCTTACTCCCGTTTCCTTCTGTGAAGTGGGGATAATGTTAATAATACCTGCCTTCTTAAGGCTTGTGAGGATTAAATGAGACAATACAAGTAAAGGCTTAAACAGTGCCTGGTACATAGTAACTACCCTCAAATTTTAGCTGGTATTACTATTACTATTATACATCATTGACTCTGAAACTCATTTTTTCTCTTTCATGTTTAACTTCTAAAATGGGGATTTATCTTACAATTGATGTGTGACAGGCCTTCATGGACAGTCTTCTTTTTTTTTTCTGTCTTGTTGATATATGAAATAAATGACATCTCACACTGGTGGTTTGGGAGAATAGTTATTTCCCACTTTCATGTTTTCCTCCATGTGAAGGCAGTAAGCCTAACACTTTTTTTGGCATGTCTTTCCCACTCCCTCACTCCTTGCCAGAGATGTGTCAGTCTGCCGAGACCACCCCTTCCTGGCCAGGTCCTCCTGGGCTGATTCACCTGCAGAAACCCCCACTCTACTTGCTCTTGCCCTGTGTGGAATAGAGGCACTGCAAGCAGCGGGTGAGTTAAATACAGAAAAGTGTTGGATTTGGGGGAGTTTGCTGCAAACCTGTTGAAAGAGATGAGAGGAATTAATTTTGGTAGCAAATGGAAACCTTAAATAGAAACTCTAGGTGGGACCAGGTCACACGGATTTTTGGCTGTGGTGGTTGGATGCTGTCTAAACAGTTGTTCAGTTCAGTTTCAGCTGTTGAGGCCAAGGCCAAAAGGTCTATCCCTGGAACTATGGGGAATTTTGAACTTGTTGGTTACTGCTATCCATGGAGGTTTTATCCACCGGCAAGTGACTGTCTTTATAGAGATGAACCCATTAAATGCAGTGGGTCCACACTGGCTTCAGAAGACAGACATGAGAGTTTGGTAAGCAAGCCTTGCTGGCCTCAGCAAATGTACTGTGCTCCAGTGGTGGCTTCACCAGGCAGGCTGCCACTCATCCTTGCATTACACAGGCTTACATGCTTTGACATCCTGGGCTCCTTGGCAGACACCAGTGAGCCTCCAAGATCTTAATAGCTGAAGGAGCTAGAACAGTAATCCAATTATAGGGAAAAGAAAATATTTGGTAATACTTTTAAAGCAACATATTTAAGATGTAATACAGTTGAGAGATGTGTGTGCATATGTGTGTGTGTGTGTGTGTGTATGAGTATGTGAGCTGCAGAGGGTTTCAGTTAGAGGGGCCAGACCCTGTAGGGAGCACTAAATGAGCAACTCCAATAGTATTCTGTATCCAAGATCAAAGAATGAGAAAACTAACTTTGGATTCACAGGGTCTGTGTGTAGATTCAAGAATCACTCCTTCTGTGAGATTGTAGTATGACCCAGACAGAAGTTAGTAAATTGGCAACAAGAGAAAACAACCTCTACAACCAAAGAGAAAAGGATAGTTCACAATTGAATATGAACATTTTATAACTTGGTGGTTCAATATTGGAGTGCTCATGAGGAAAAATGTGTGCTCCAATGGAAAACGATGTCACAGCTGGACTTGTACAAGTCTTTCATGGTTATCTGATTCTGATTCTAGGGGAGCAACAACTCTGTAAGTTGAAAATATATAAAAGCATTCAAATTAATTCTTGTCTGTAGGCACAGAAGTGAATTCCTTCTGGTGGAAAGACACCCCTCATTCCCTCTGTGCTCCCACCTCTCCACTTCCACACAGAAGCCAGTTATGCATCCCTCACACATTCATCTCAACATTCCTTTATAACATTTTGTGCTTCCTTGACTTCTCCTTTGAATCACTTGCCTGTTTTCTCAACTTAATGAGCTAAAGTACCAGAGTCAAGATTTGCTTCTTTTGAAAATTTTTTTTAATACTATACACATAGCATTCAAAGTGGGGATGGAAAGGTAGGAAGTTTTGAATATACTGGATAGCAAAGAAAGGTACCTCAAGTAAGAACAAGGATGCCATCAGAGCAAATCTCCAGACCTTGCTCAAAGCAGCACTAGCTTACATGCCCTTCTCTGAGAAGAACTATGTGCATAGGTGAATTTCTCTCTCAGTTTGGAATGGTTACAGAGATTCTTGCCAACAGGTATTTCCCAATTAATTTTCAGTTTGCAGGTCATGGCCTCTGGACAACTGGCATAGCTAGAACTGAGAAGGCTCCTCCCTCCCCCAATGTTGCTGAGTGTCTCATGTGGTCTTTGCCAACTCTTTGGTTTAGACTAAGCACTGAGTTCTGGGAATATAATTTTGTTCTGGGCAACTGCACTAGGAACTGGGAATGGAAAGGTTTTCTACATTTGGTAGCTGCGGGGCCAGTACTATGATATTTTTGTATGTCCTACTAATTAACTCTAGACTTTCCTCAAAGGTGGTTCATGAAAGAGTTAGCATTAAGTAATACCACTTCTTAAGAACTACCCTAATTTCCGTAAGGGACAGCTTAAGCTATAGTTGCTGAAACAGTCACATTGCCCAGAGCAGAGAATCCCGCTAGCAAAATCAAACAAGATAAAAAATTGGGGAGGGTAAATTTTGAGCTATAATATTTTAAACTTTTAACATTGGAGATCAAAAGAAACCGATTCGGGACTTTTAGTTCCTTTGGACCAAATGTAAGCAGGGCTTAGTTTTATGGACCTCAGTTGCTCTTTGCAAACTATTCACAGAAGAGAGATTTTATTTATCTTTCTGTGTTGATCATTTTCTGTCGTACTATCTTAATGTCAATATCACTGTGAAATTCTAATAATCTGTGTTTGTCAATGAGACTGCTCAGGTCTTGTGATGATAAACAGAATAGGAAGTCAGTTTTTTTGAAATTGGGTAGGAAGTATCCTTACACTTATTTTATCAACTGTACAATGTGGTGCATTTAAAAGTCTTCTGGGGCAAAATCAAAATTGCCCTCCAGTGGTCCCAGGATGATATTCACAGGTGAAGACCT
Source organism: Sciurus vulgaris (assembly GCF_902686455.1). Classification (NCBI taxonomy): domain Eukaryota; kingdom Metazoa; phylum Chordata; class Mammalia; order Rodentia; family Sciuridae; genus Sciurus; species Sciurus vulgaris. The sequence continues at coordinate 45,389,731 of NC_136466.1, read as the reverse complement.
GGTACTGGAGAAGTACTTGTGAGATAGGAGCATGAAACCACACTGGCAAATTGGTATTTTCTCCTTAGGAGGAGGCTGCACCCCAGGGATAACTGGAGTACACAACTATATAATACATTTAGGAAACACTTTTGATATTTCCTTCTATGTGAAGAATGTTCATTAGGTAACACCATCACCGTTCCCTCCTGTATTAAATCAAATCCCTGAGTTTGGAAAGAGAAAATGGGCATGCAGAGAATGGACTCTTCATTTTCCCTTCTTTCTAAGAGTGAGCTGCCTCAAAAAATAAGTGGTGTGCTTGCCTCTTAAGGAGGAGCAGATGGAGATGGCCCTGCCTAGCACTGTTGGGAAGTGGGTGGTATATCTAATTTTGGTTCCAACATCTGTCCTCAGTGTCGGTTTTATCAATACAAGTGATGTGTACATCTTGCATCTGTTCTCGTTTTTTGAGTGGGGGGCAGGTACCGAGATTGAACCTGGGGGTGCTTACCACTGAGCCACATCCCCAGTCCTTTTTTATTTTATATTTTGAGACAGGGTCTTGCTAAGTTGCTTAGGGCCTTTCTAAGTTGCTGAGGCTGGCTTTGAATTTGTGATTCTTCTGTCTCAGACTCCGAAGCCCCTGGGATGACAGGTGTGCACCACTATGCCTTGCTCATATCTGTTCTTTTAACCTTATTTCAAAACTCAAAGAAAATTGTTCATGTGGGGTTTCCCTCAAATCTCAGCACTGTATGTTATTTAAAAAATATATTTTTTTTAGTTTTAGATAAACATAATACCTTTATTTATTTATTTTTATGTGGTGCTGAGGATTGAACCCAGTGCCTCACATGTGCTAGGCAAGCACTCAATCACCGAGCTATAATCCCAGCCCTGTGTGTTATTTTTAATGGTAAAATTCATTTCATTTAAAATTATCTCTTAATTCTTCAAAATAAATCATATTCCAAATCAATAGCATATATTTAAATTTAACTCCAGAAATAGTAAGTATATGCACACACATACACATACACCATGCACTCCTATGTTTTACTATTTGGATGACAGCTGATTTATGTAGGAAATTTTTTGGGGGGTGAGGGGTACCAGGAATTGAATGCAGGGGTGCTTAACCACTGAGCCACATCCCCAACCCTACATATTTTTATTTTGAGACAAGGTCTCTCTAAGTTGCTTAGGGCCTCACTAAGTTGCTTAAGGTCTCACTAAATTGTTGAGGCTGGCCTTGAACTTGCGATCCTTCTGCTTAAGGCTTGTGCCGCAATGCCTAGCTTACCTAGGGAAGTATTTTCATAATTTATTCAAGAAAGATAACAACTGTGTGAAAAAAAAATCAACCTTATTTAAGATTCCCGGGATAGTGATTTAAGCTAAATTTTAACAATTTTATTAGTCTCAATGTCCAAACACATCATTTATGAAATAACTTCCCTATTGTAAAATACAAAAAGTGAGCATTTACACAATTGCACAGTTCATGTATAAAAAAATGTGTACTTACAGATTCAGAATGCTAGTTTTTCAGACACTGTTGCCTCTATGATTCTTATTTATTTCAGCTATTTGTTCCACCTTTGTCTCTCTACATTTCCCCCACATTGCTGAAGAGAATACACATTATATACGCACATTGTATATGTGCAGGCATAAAAGTATCTGGGTGTATGTAGCCATATAGGAATATATGTACATAAATATATATATATACACATATATAACACATTATATATTTTATATTTTTTCTTCACAATTATTTTCATTTTGCTTTTATACCAGGTAGTTGTGAATATATTCCTTTTTTCATCAGGAAAAAAATCTTTATGTGTTAAAAATCTTCAAATATTGTCCCTGTGGAAAACATGGGCTTAAGGAATGTGGAATCCACATAACAATGCACAGTAAAAATATCAGCTGTCTAGATCCCCAAATAAGTCCAAAATCAGTCTGGGGACACCATGAAGAGAGCACATGAATTCACTAGCTATGACCTTTATCCACTATGGTGGCAATTATAGCCCTTTTCAAGTGCATGGGATGTCACATATGTTGCTCATGTGCAGTGCTTTCAGCTGCCATCTAATGTATGTGTGCTGGAACTCCACCCTCCAAGCCTCTTGCACAGTGTGCAGATGACTGCATGGAAAGAAGCCCAGGAAGAGAGGGAGGACGTGGACCTTGTAGCAGTGAGCCACAATTCCCCTCTCACTCAATCACGGCTCCCTGATACCTTCTCTTGTGCATGCTTCCTTTCCCTCAGGGGAGTTCCTTCCCAAGAGCCCTGTAGTTCATTTCCAAGGGCTCTCTTGATCACAAAGCTGAGTCCTAGGCCAGACCAAACTTAGTTTTAAGCTAAGACCCCCATTATATGTTCTGATTGGCTGAATTTCAAATAGTTAAACATTTATTCTTTGAAAATTAAAATAAAAAATTCAAAAACATTTAGAATAGGAATTTTAGTCCAACAATATAATCTGAATGAGTCAAACTTTTTTTTATTGACTCAGGGTCAAAGGCATGAACATGATTGTTGGTGCTATTCTATAATGCAGATATTTCTTTCTTTTGAGCTCTGTAACTGCTACTAAGAGGAAAACGTCTATTCATAATTGGTATAGTCACAATATTTTAAAAATATTTTCAACCTGAGGTTGATCGAATCTGTGGACACACAGAACTCCACACACAGAGGAGGTAACGTATTAAGTACCTACAGTCTAGCTTGATTTGTGCTGGATATCTTCACATTTACTATATTTGTTTAATACTATAGGTACATAAAATCCCCTTTATGTAAAAGGAAGTCAGATTTACAAGAATTACCTCACATACCTTAGAGATGATAGGAGAGAAAAGCAATGGTTTTGTACCACAGAGGGATTTATGTCAGATTATTTAATTCTATTTCTGACCACAGTTATGTTAGTATCATGCAACCAACTGAAGAGCCTCTTCCTGGTAACAGTATAACATTACCCTCATGCTTAGTTAAGGGTTAGAAAAAATACTTCGTTTAAATCTGAAATACTTGGAAAGTCAAAACTTTTTAGAGGAAGTGCTGAATGTTACATTATAGTTTAATTGGAAAGTGTACCTGACTAATTACTGCTCTGGTTTCTAAGGTCTGTGGCTTTGAAGAACATTTTCAAGTATATAATGAGTCAAAAGAATGGAAAATCATGGAGGAAAATGTGATTTTAACCATTCTGGGTGTGTCTGAGAATGCAAGCCTTCATTTTAGCAAATGAAAGTTTAGAACACAAAATGATAGGATCCTGAGGAATATGGGATAGTATCCAGCCCATCCATAATCATTTAAAACACAATTTGTGTTGGTGCTTAAGTCTGCCATTTAGTTTTTGTATTTTTATATACTATTTTTCAACATTTTTCATTTCTTTGTTTTCTTTTTTTGGTCTTCCTGTATGTTGCATGAACATTTTTTTGAATTCTATTTCAATTTATCTGGTAATTTTTAATGAATCTCTCTACAAAGATTTTTCAGTTGTGCTTGAGGTTATTGTATTATACTCACGTAACTCACATAAGCTGTCATGTCTACTGGTGTCAACATGTTGCTAATTCAAGCGAAGGACAGAAAACCTACACTCTTTAAGTCTCTTTAGTCTTTCTTGTTTATAATTGTCTTAAAGTACGTCTTCTATATACATTGAGAACCATATCAGAAAATGTTATAATTTTTGCTTCAACCATCAGACATAATTTAGAAACTGAAGAGAAGAAAAGTCTATTGTATTTACCCATTTTTTAAAATTTTTTTCTACTAATCTTCCTTCCCTTTTGAGGTTGCAAGATTTCTTCTTTTTTAAAAAACTTATTTTCCAAAAACTTAACCATTTCTCTAAGGGTAGGTCTACTGGTGACAAATTCTCTGTTTTCTTTCATCTGAGAATGTCTTGACTTCCCCTTCATTTCTGAAGGATGTTTTTGCTGAGTACAGAATTCCAGATTGACAGTTCTTGTATCACTTGAAAAATGATATGGGTCAGAGAACTCTTATTGGTGAAAATAAAGAGTGTCATTTCTCTCTGGCTGTTTTCCATATTTTTTCCTTGACTTTGATTTTCAGAAGTTCAATTATGATGTGTCTTGGTGGGAATTTATTTTTATCCTATTCAGAATTTATGAAGTTTCTTGAATTGGTTTATTCCTATTGCCAAGTAAGGGATATTTTCTAGCCATTATACCTTTGAATGCTTTTCCATTCTCATTCTTTCTATCCTCTTTTCAGGAGGCCAGTTATGACCTGGGTGTTAGATCTTTTGTTATGGATCTATTGGTAACTTAGGCTTGTTTAATTTTTGTTTCAGTCTATCCCCATGAATGGATTAATGCTGAGTGGATTCCTTATACAAGAGAAGGACTGGCCCCCTCTTGCAAGTGCTCATTTTCTCTCTCCTTTCTCCATCTGTCCTGTCTCTTTGTCTTTCTGCCATTGCCAGATTCTGGCCCCTTGACCTTGACTTCCCAGTCACCAAAAAAATGAGCCAATAAATTTTTGTGCATTGTAGATCATTCAGTCTGTGGTTTCTATTACAGCAGTAAAGTACGGAACAGTCAGAGACAGCATTTGTGTATGGCTTTTCTCATTCGAGTTGGGATTTTTCTGGGTTTTGGTATCACAAATGATTTTCTATATTCTGGGCATTATGGGCATTTTAAGACTCTGGATCTTATTTAAATCTTGTTTCAGGAGGCCTCTTCTAAAACCAGACCAGCAGCAGAAGAAGAATGCTGCCCTGGAGTGCCAGCTGTGGGTCGAGGTATAGGTTCTGACTTAGCTCCCACTGACCTCTCAGGAGGGGGGCACCTCATCACTGCTCCGTGAGGGTGGCCATCCAGGCCTCTGCTGACAGGGTGGGACAAGGGATAGAATTTTCCTCATAATGCTTTGTTAGAGTTAAGTGGTTATATGAAAAATTTCTTGTCTTGCTAGTTTAACTTTTTTCTTGATTTTCATGGTGTATTTGTTCATTCATTGTCTTTTCCCATTGGAGTTTCTGTGTAATAGGCTTTGCCAGTGCCCAGTCCAGAATATATAAGAAAGTGCAGACACCTCAGGGCATTTTGATTTTAAGGGTCCAAACACCATAACGTGTCTGTTTTCTTCTCTTTACCTTACAAAGTGTTCTTGTGTTCGTTTTATATGTAATATCCAGGAATTTTAGCTATCTCTAGAGGAAGAAATAGAGAGAAGTGTGTCTACACCATCTTCCAGTCATTTTCTTTTAGCCTTTTTGATGCACCCTCAAAGTTCCAAATATTTTTAAATAACCATGAGCTCCAGAAGAGCTATAATTAAGATAGATATGTGAATTTCTGTGCCAGCTAGTTCAACCACTATTCATTATATTCAATCTCATTATTATTTGTGACTAGGAATATTACTTCAGAAACAAATCTATATTGATTGACTTACCTTGGTATAAGTTGCTTTTGTTCAAATAGGATTTTGCCAGATTTCTTATGGCCAAATTTATTTTCTTTCCAAATCAAATGTAACCCTAGCTTCCTGAATGAGTATAAACTTCTTTTCCTATTTGGAGAAAGAGTTTCAGAAAAGTTTGCTTTGCATTTAGAAGTGAAACTGCTTCTTCTAATCTTAAAGCTCATTTCTCGTATGGAACCCATTTATGGAGTTTACCTGTGAGGTGTGGTTGCTGAGTAAATTTCAGGGTGTTACAAGTTCCTTCTCAAGGGATCATGTATCTTATTGTCAATGGTGTAGGACCTGAGGTCAAACAGCTTCCAGTAAAGGACCTAGAATGTGTTCCTGGAGGGGTCTTCTAGGATAATCGGGGACCCCCCAGGTGAAGAAATAGTTAGGGATGCCTGGGATATGTGTGAAAGAGTAGAGTGGTGTGGTCGATCCCAGAAGAGGAGGGCACCAAAGGTGACCTGTACCTGAAAGTTAGCTAATACGTCTGACTTTGCCTATCAAGGTAGAAACACTCAAATATTTTGTTCTCTATCATGACTTCCAGGCAAACTGTGACAGAAATTACCAGCTCAGATATCTGCAGGGGCCAGGGTGATGGCATGATTGCAAGAATATGTTTTTTTCTTTCTTTTTAGCTTTACTACAAGAAAATCAATAACTCTGGCTTGATTAACAAAATTCTCAAAGGTTTCAGATCTCACCTCGTAAATGGAAAGCATCTTTTAATAGTTGATAAGACTCTATATCGTCTCCACAGTTATATCTCATCTCTTCCTGCTCTGCTTTAGACCAGATTAGCCTCCTTGCTGCTGGTAGAAGATGCCAGGCAACTTGCTTTGCTTGGAACCTTCCCAAGGTTAGTCCCAGACTAGAATGCTCTTCCCTTGGGTTCATGCATAACTCACTCCCTCACTTTCTTCAGGTTTCTTCTCAAAAGTCATATCTCAGTGAGGTCTTCCCTGGTTCCAAAGCTAACATGTTAGCACTGGAACTCTGTACTTCCTCCTGATTTTTTGTCCTTAGTACTGATCTCCATCTAATATATATTTTACTAATTAACTTGTGTAATATCTGTATTTCTCCAACGTTACTAAAATAAGAACTTCACATAATCTTGTGACTGTTGGGCATTTTGGCCTGTGTAGTTGCTGCTGTATTTCCAACACCTAAGATGAAACTTGTCATGTATTAGGTTCTTAACAAATAAGTGTTAAGTGAACAACAAACATGTCACCAGTGCTGGGTAAAACGTAGGCGTGGAGGTCTATGGCAAACTGGAAAGGGTGTGTCCCTCCTAACAGGCAGCTACTCCTGCAATTTTTGGCATGTGAAAATGTAGACTAAAAGATGCCAGACATTTTGACTTTCAGAAAAATTGAGATGCCTCAATTTGTATATAATTTTAATTTTTCTACTTTATTGAGGTGTACATTGTGTAGAGTGAAGTGCATATATTTAAGTGATTAATTTGATGATTAAAATCTGAACATTTCCATTGACCTAAAAGGTTTCTTTTTTTTTTTCCCTTCCTTCCTTCCTTCTTTCCTCCCTTCCTTCCTTTCAGTACTAGGGTTTGAACCCAGGGGTATTCTACCATGGAGCTACATCATTTTTTTTTTTTTTTTTTTTTGGTACTAGAATTGAACCCAGAGGTGCTTTACCACTGAGGTACATTCCAGTTCTTTTTTATCTTTTACAGTGCAGCAGGATCTCACTGAGTTGCTGAAGGTCTCACTGAGTTACTGAGCCTGACTCTAAACTTGGATTCTCATGCCTCACCTCTTGAGTCTTTGGGATTGCAAGTGTGCACCACTGCACCCAGCTCATCCCATCCCTTTTTAAAAACGTGTAAAAATTTTGAGTCAGGATATCACTAAGTGGCCCAGGCTGGCCTTCAACTTGCAATCCTTCTGCTTCAGCCTCTCAAGTATCTGGGACTATAGATTTATTCCACTCTAACCTCTGTCTCCAAAAGATTTTTTCAAGTTCCTTGGCAATCCATCCATCCCTCTACTATGTTTAAGTCACTGATCTGCTTTCTGTCTCTATAGACTGTTCTACATTTTCTAGAATATTATATGAGTGGAAGCAGATAGTATAGGAATTATTTTCTGGTCTCTTTGCATACTGACTTTAAAATCCAATCTTATATATATATATATATATATATATATATATATATATATATATATGTTGTACCAGGTATTGAACCCAGAGGTGTTTAACCACTGAGCTCCATCCCCTGCCCTTTTTGTTTATTTTGAGACAGGATCTTGCTAAGCTGCTTAGGATGCCTTGCTAAGTTGCTGAGGCTGGCTTTGAATTCTTGATCCTCCTGCCTAGCCTCCTGAATGGCCAGGATTACAGGTGTGTGCCATTGGCCTGGCTAATTTGTTTATTTTTATTGCTTTATATTGCTTTATTGAATGCATGTACAATTAGTTTATCTACTTACTAGTTGATGGACATTTGAGTTGTTTCTAGATTTGGCAATTATAAATAAAGCTGCTGTGAATATTCACAACACAAGTCTTTGTAGGGAAGTATATTTTTACTTCTCTTCAATTTTCTTAATTTTAAAGTATTGGTAACTAATTTAAAACATTTAAAATCCAGGCAGGTCAATAATGAACAACTTAAACAGAACATATCTGCATGCCAGATCTAGCCTACCGCAGGCCAGTTTGCCACAGACACTGATATTCTATGATTTTCTCTTTGGAAACAGAAGTATTGAGTGTGGCTCTTTGGCTGCATTGGCCCTTTGAGACTCAGCCCCAGATTTCATGTGTTCACCATCATCTTACAGTTATGTAAGTTATGTGAATTTCATGACAGGAGGCCACGATTTATGGTCCCAGTGGTGCTTCTCTGCCCAGGGGGGCTTCTATACCAAGGTCAGGTTCTGCGGGTGGTGAGATGGTGTATTGGCACATTATCTCTAATGAACTTGAACTGGAAGAACAGCTGCCATAAGGTCCCCTGGGGTACTTCCATCTGGTCCCCCACCACTCCACCAAACAAGCAGATGCCGCTTCTGTGTGGATGGTCCAACTGCTCCCTCAGCATCTACAGGAAGCCTCCTGAAATGACTTTACAGTGAGATTTCCAGGAAGGCTAGAATACAAGGGTTCTTTGTTCTCTGACCCGAGAAGGAAAGAAAACTACAGGACTGGTTTGGGAAATTAATTCTTGGTTTTTTTTTTTTTTTTTTTTTTTTTTTTTTATCTTTCTGTTCTATCAAAAGCAGAAAAAGGGGAAAGAAGGTCACCACTGGTTCTGGAAGGTAGCAATGTCCTCTGTGTAGCAAGTGGGAAACCCAATAGAAGGTCAGTTTAGGCCAAGAATGGGAATGTACAATCTCCAGCCCCTTGCCTAAGATGCTGGTGAACACATACCAGCGGTAGTGTGGGCCATTCCTTGAGCAGGTGAAGAGAGCTATCCCTTAGGGCACTTGCAGGGACATTACTATGGGAGAGTGAGAGAATGGAAGCTCTTTGTAGCAACCAGAAGGCTGGTTTCAGAATACACATGAGATGCCCCCTCCAAACTCCTCAAACAATTTGGGGTGAATTTCAAGAGGCTGGGCTTCTGCAAGTATGGGTACATCCAGAGAAATGTAGCTTTGCCATCGGTACTATGCCTCTAATTCTATAAAATTGAAATAGCTTTATTTTTTCTCTTATAATAGTAGTACCTACTTGTAAAATTCCGAAAAGTTCAGAAAAATATGAAGAAGAATATAAAAGTCACTTGAGCTTTCACTGTGTGGAGATAGCAGCTACTGTTAACTTTTGAGTAATAGCTCCTTGGACTTTTAAATATTCAGGGAAAATTATATATATATATATGTATACATACATAAGTATAAATATATGTATATGTATATATATACCATATACCATATATATATATACCACATATATATATATGGTAAAGGGAAAATCTTATTCTGTTCACATCCTTCTCAGAGCCTGAGATGGGTGACACCAAACCAAACCTTTGCAGGAATCAGGCAGCAGATAGGCCAAAGGGCTATTGATGATGGGAGTATGTGTGGTCATCAGTATTCTCCTTAGACCTTAAATAAAGCCAGCCAAAAAATCACAAAAGAATTGCTGGAAATGAATTTATTGTGAAAGAACTGAGTCTACAGATGTTTTATGAATTGAAACAAAATCAGCATACAAGAGCACAGAAGCACAGAAGCAGAGAGAAACATGATGTAAACCTCAAGGAAGTGTATTGAACTTTCAAAGGTCTTGGAGTTGGTGTTAATGTAATCCAAGTTTCACCAGTGCTAAAGCCAGTTTAAGCTCAATAGGGACCTTATTTACCATCTGACTTTCTGTGTTTGTGTGTGTGTATGTGTGTGTGTTTGTGATAGGTGGCTTTCTGACACTGTGACCAAATACACGAGAAAATCAGCTTAGAAAGGAGGAAGGATTTATTTTGCTCATGGTTTCAGAATTTTTAGTTCATGGTCACCTGGCCCATCACTTTGGGACTATGGTAGCATAGTACTTCATGGTGAGAGCACATGACATAAGAGGTCTGTTTACTTCATAGTGGGCAGGAAACAAAAAGACCTAACTTCTTTCTACAAGACCCCATCTCCTGAAGGTTCTACCACCTCTTGATATTACTACCACAGGCTGGAGACCAAGCCTTTAACCTCTGCATCTTTGGGGGATTTAAGATCCAAACCATAACAATGTGTGTATATATACTTTTAAAAATTATTATTATACAAATTATTGTATAATGTGTTTTTGACATTATACAAGTGCAATGTATAATTGTTGATTGTTATTGTGATTTTTTTTTTTGTAGTTCTGTGGTATCAGTTGTAATTTCTCCTTTTACATCTCTGATTTTGCTTATTGGAATCTTTTCTTTTTTTCTTGGTTAGTCTAGCTAAAGGTTTGTCAATTTTGTTTATCCTTTCAAAAACCCAACTCTATATCATTGATTGTTTAATTTTATTTTTAGTTTTACCTTTATTTCTGCTCTGACTTACATTATTTATTCCTTCTACTAATTTTGGGTTTGGTTTGTTATTGATTTTCTAAGTCCTTAAGGTATGTTGTTAACTTCAAAATTTTCTATAATATTTGTTTTCTATTTTTTATTGGTTCTTCATAGTTATACATGACAGTAGAATACATTTTGATAAAATTATACAAGTACAGAATATATCTTATTCTAATTACAACCCCATTCTTGTGGGTAGGCATGATGGTGGGATTCATTTAGGAATATGTGTGCATAGGAAAATTATGTTAGATTTATTCTACTATCTTTCCTATTCCTATTACCCCTCCCTTCCTTTCATTCCCCTTTGTCTAATCTACTGAACTTCTCTTTTTCTTCTTCCCTACTTTATTGTGATTTAGCTTCCAGATATCAGCAAAAACATTTGACCTTTGGTTTTTGGGGATTGGCTTATTTCACTTAGCATAATAGTCCTCAGAGCCATTCATTTACTGGCAAATGTAATAAAGTCATTCTTTATGGCTGGGTAATACTCCATTGTGTATATATACCACAATATCTTTATCCATTCCTGTCGATGGGCATCTAGGTTGGGTCCATAGCTTAGCTATTGTGAATTGTACTGCTATAAACATTGGTGTGACTGTGTCACATAAACTTTCAATATTGCTTTTGTTGTATCCCACAGATTTTGATATGTTATCTTTTGTTTCTAAAATTATTTTGATTCCCCTTTTAATTTCTTTAATTACTCATTGGTCATTGAGGAGGATGTGTACTTTCCATTCTTTTTCTTGTGGATTAGTTGTTTTATTCAGTTGTGGTTTGAGAATATGTTGATATGATTTTAATTTTTAAAACTTATTGAGGCTTGACTTGTGGCTTAATGTATGATCTATCCTGGAGAACTTTCTATGTGCTAATGAGAAGAAGGTGCATTCTGCAGCAGTTGGGAGACATGTTCTCTAAATGTTTGTTAGGTCCATTTACTCTACAGAATGGTGAAACTTTGATGCTTCTTTGCTGATTTTCTATCTTGATTATATGTCTATGAGGAAAGTGAGACATTAAAGTCCCCCACTATTGTGGTATTAAGAGTTTATCTCTCCCCTTATAGCTAAGTAATCTAAATATTTGCCCCACATATTTGGTTGGTCCCATGTTAGGTGTGTGTATATTTACAGTTATTGTATTTACTTGTTGAATTGATCCTTTTTATCAGTATCCAATGAACTTGTCTCTTTTTACAGTTTTTATTTAAAGTCTGCTTTATCTGATATAACTATTCCTTCTCATTTTGGTTTCAATTTGTGTAAATACATTTTTTCAACCCTTTATTTTCAGTCAATGTGTATCTTTAGCAGTGAAATGAGTTTCTTGTAGACAGTGTATAGTTGGGTCTTATTTGTTTGCTTGTTTTAATCCATTTAGCCAGTATATATGTCTTTTGATTGGTAAATTTAACCCATTTACATTCTAGGTAATTATTGAATTAACATACTCCTATCATTTTGTTAATTGTTTTCTGCTCACTTTGTGTATTTTTGCTCCTTTCTACTCCTCTTACCATTTATTTTTATCATTTTGGTAGTTTTCTCTCACGTTAAAGTTTGATCCTCTCTTTCTCTTTCATGTATCTGTTCTTCTAATGAGTTTTGTACATTCACAATTGGTATTTTCATGATGGTACCTATTATCCTTTCATTTCTAGTATATAAGTCCCTTATGTATTTCTTATACAGTTGGTTTGATGGAAACTAATTACTTGGTTTATGCTTATCTAGGAAAGAGTTTATCTTCCCTTCATTTTTAAAAGAATATATTTTCCTGGTATAGTATTTTTGGTTAGCAGGTAATTTTTCTTTCAGAATTTTGAATGTATCATCCCATTTTCTTGTGACCTGTGAGATTTCTGCTGAAATATCTGCTGTAGTCTAATGGACATTCCCTTATATGAATTTTTCTTGTTGTTTTTAGAATTCTTTTTGTACTTTTGACATTTTAATTATAATATACTTTAATGGAATCTTTCTTGACTGAATCACTTGGAATTCTTTCATCTTCCTGTATCTGGATGTCCATATCTCTTTGAGGATTTGGGGAAGTTGGGGCAATTATTTTATTAAATGAGTTTTAAAAACCCATATTTGTTCAATTAATGATGTCCCATGAGTCTCATAGTCTTTCTTTCTTTTTTCCTTTTGTTTCCTGTCTGACTGAATTAGTTCAAAAGACTTGTCAATTTTAGAACATCTTTCTTCTGCTTTTTGTAGTCTGTTTTGGAAGTTCTTCATTGAATTTTTTTTCAATTGATTAAGTTTTTTAGTGCTATGTCTGTTTCTTTGGTGAAGATCTCATTCATATCCTGAATTGTTTTTCTCCTTCTTTTGTATTCTCCTGCATCTCATAGAGTTTCCTTAAAGTCATTACATTGATTTTTTTTTCAGTCATTTCATAATTTCCTTCAAATTGGGACTTATTTCTGGAGAATTATTGTTTTCTTTGGGAGAGTCATTTATTTCATGTTTCTTGTGTCCTTACATTGATGTCTGTACCTCTGGTATAATATTTACCTCTCCAAATTTTATGGGGTAACTTCTATAGGTAAAGATTTTTTTTAGTTAGGACAGAGGGTATCTGTTGGATAGGTGTTTTGGATTTGAATGTAGGTAAACTCAAAAAGAGTAGTCTCTGTGAGATTTCTCTGGATGTGATTGATGTCAGCAGTGTCTATAAGTACCTCAAAGGTCTAGACTATAGCAATTCATGAAAGCAGTTGTACAACTTTTCAGTGGACTTAAACTTCCAAAGGTGCATGTCCTCAGGCTCCACAGAATCAAGCACTGATAACACTGGGGCTTGTGGTGACAGCTGCCACAGCCTCGGTAGTGCAGGATGTGGAGAGGAGTGGTGCAGGATGTGCTTGCCAGGCCCTTCATGGCAAGCCCAGGTGATAACAAGTATTGTAGCAACAGCAGCCATGGTTACTGAGCCGTAGCATGTGGAGGAGAATTTCCCCCAGGACCCTCAGGATTAATGTAGGAGATATCTCAGAGTCCTGGTCACATTTCTGAAGCCACAGGATATGACGGGACATTCCTGAAGTCCCATGGGATGAGCAATGGTGATGTTGAGATATGTGGCACCAGTGGACTCAAGGTTGTAGAGTGGAAAGGTAATATTCTCTAGGCCCCTGTGGAGCCATTATGGGTGGTTCTGGACTTCTAGTGCTCAGAATTACTTTCTTGAACCTGCGGGACTCAGGTGGTACTTTCTGCAGGTCCAAATGGACAATCTGAAGTGAGTAACAGCAGCTATGATCCTAAGTCTGTGGGTTGTGGAGATCTTCCCTAGGTCCCCTGAGTCATGTGCAGGTAAAGTTTGGACTCATGGCACTGACATCCACACTTCTTGAAGTGTGGGACATGAAGGTGATGTTCCCTAGGTCCCACAAGTGCTACAGGGTTTATGACTATAGTATCTAAAGTCCTGGAGCAGGAGGATGTGAATGGAAATGTCCCCATTTCCCTGGGGGCAAGCATTGGTGGATCCAAGTTTTGCAGCATTGATAGTAATGGTCTTGAACCTACAGGACATGGATGGGAGATTCCTCTGTTCCTCAAGGATGAACTTGGGTGTTGTTGAGGATTTTTTCACCAGCAGTTGAAATCACAAGGCCATGTGCTTAGAAAGTTGTTTCCTAGTTCCCACCAGATAAACAAGGGTGTTGGGTTTGAGGCATTGGTAACTGTGTTCCTGGAGTTCCAGGATGTACATGGAAACTTTCCCAAGACCTGCAGTTATATTGATTTTTAAACATATCTGATATTGTTCTTCAGAGAAAGGTTAATCAATTATTTAACTATTTTTTCCCATAAGTAACTAGGCAGATGTATTAATACCACCACTCTCTCTGCTTTGAAATATCTAATTTATGATACACTTACTTTAATCACAGACCAGAGGGACTTATGAGAAATGAAAGTTAGCCTTTTCACATTTATTGCTTTATCACTTAGAAAATTACAATTGTTTTAGAAATTGTATGCTAGGATCACAAAGACCAAAGTACATATTTCCTATTATATCACAGTACTAATTCATTTGGAAATTTAAAAATTACCTGCTCTAGTCTTAAAAACAGGAATTTACTTTCTACCTCTTCCAAGTTTCAGCAAGATTTCTTCTCTTGTGCCAACTTGTGAGAGACAATAAACTAGTAGCACTTTTTTATGATACTGCTTCTCTTCTTGCCAGCCTAGCAGTTAAAAATTGCTCCTAAGGATCTTGGATCTGACTTTAGACTAGGAACTACACAGACATCTCCCTTAACCTCTGGGTCTCTTGTTACAGAAAGCCCTCTTTATTTGGATTTCAAGACTCTTGTTTTTAGTAAGGTCAACCACAAGGCTCTAGGGGAAAGGAGAACCTTCCATCTGAACACTGTTTACTAACTTGTTTTATTTTTTCATATACTTTAATAATTGTTTGCCCAGAATCTTGGTACTAAACAAATCTTTTTAAGGATCGTGAACCCACCGTTGTATCTTACTTTATAATTATTTGTGTGTTTATATTCCTTACTAAATTATATACTCCTCAAAGGCAGAAACTTTGTCTTGTACATGTTTGTCTCCTACTGGAACGCCTAATAAAGAACTGGGGACACAGAAAGACAGTGTCCTTATTATAGATTTTGGCTTTAGACAAATTGAGGGTAGAAGTCTAACTCTATCACCAATTAGCTATATGACTATTGTCTTGGGTGATTATCTGCAACATAAGGACAAGCTCCCTCCTCCTCCATTTCCTCCCTCCACTTCCTCCCTTTCTTCCTCTAATACTTGTCTAACACTTACTAATGAAATACAAGATACTAAACATAAGAATGTCCTTTGTCTTCCTGGACTTGTTTTAAGATTAAGAAGTATGAAATATCTGACATAAAAATTACGGGTTGAGTAGATATCCAATTAATGAGTACTGATGGGGGTAGGCAAAGGGACTATGACTCTTTTAAAACTATATGACTTATGACCAATGAAAGAGAAGGACAAGAATCAAAGAAAGCAGTAGTTCAGAAAATAACTCAAAGGAAACAAGAGAGATTAATACAAAGGAAAATTAAGAGAGAAAGAAAAATACGGAGAAGGGAGGTGAAATTCAGGCAGTAGTTTAAGCTTGTAGTTTGGCTTAAGGTTTATCTAGAATATCATCAGGATGTAAAATGTCACTAGTTGTGGCTCGACATAGGACTAGCAAATCTTACAGTACTTGCACTCATTCATGGGTCCCCTGAGCCACCTTTCCACCCTTCCACATTAGAATTTAAGGATCTGATGTGAAGATACACAAAGAGACTCAGGTCATGAGCTTATGTGACCGTAACACGAATGACAGACACCATTCATAAAAAAGGAGAAGTAAGATGTAGAAGTAAGTTAGGCCTTGTAACATGTGACGCTGCAGATGTGAATAGTGTTTTATACAGGCTTTCCATTCCTGTGATCCAAGTAGCTGACGAGAACAGCTTAGAGGAGAAAAAGTCTATTTGACTTATAGTATCAGAGTTCTCAGTCCATAGACAGCCTGCTCCATTGCTTTGGGTCCAAAGTGAGGCAGAGCAAGAGCATCATGGGCAAAGTGCATGATGAAGGGAAACTCCCTCATGGCAGCAAGGGAGAAGAGAGAGAGAGAGAGAGAGAGAGAGAGAGAGAGAGAGAGAGAGAGAGAGAGAGAGAGAGAGAGAGAGAGAAAGGAGTGGGGGAAGAGGTCACAAGGAAGATGCACAGATACACCCTTCCAGGGCAGCCCCCAGTGATCAACCTCCTCCAGGCATGCTTTCAGTTTCCACCCAGTTGTTTCATTCCAACTAGGATATGCTGTTTAGGTTACTAATCTCATAATCTAATCATTTCACCTCTGCATATTCCTGTTTTAATACAGAATCATTGGGGGACCCCTCATATCCAAACCACAAAAAATAGCTTGTCCAAATGGAAATAACTCTTGTTGGAGGTTGGACTATAAATTGAGCAATTGGTCCCTTTGAAGAAACACATTTGAATAATGCACATGGAAACCATGAAACTTGATAATTCCAAGGGAAAAGGCAGAGACAAAGAAATCAAAAAGCAAATACTGAATCTTGACAGTCATCACTTGAGTAGTAATTAGATTCCTGCAGGTGACAACAGTAGGAAGAGTTGCAATCAAAGGAAACCAGAGCTGCAGGTGGAAGAGCTAAAGTAATATGCATTACAGAAGTCAAGAGAAGAAAATTTCAAGGAAAGAGTGACCAATGATGATGACTGATACCATGGATAAATTAAATAAAATGAGGGCAAAGGAAGAATCATTGAATTTGACGGTGAGAATGGTGACATTTAGGAACTGTTTCAGTGAGAGAAGTGCATGTCAGATGGTGAGGATGAGTGAGAAATCAAGAGTGGAAACCTTCACTGGAGAGACCTCCCATGGGTGCCGAATGTTGGTCACTTAGGTGCTCATTAGACATGCAGATTCTCAGAGTGCTACCAAATCAGAACCTGCATGCTAGCACTGTTACCCAGGTGATTTGTAAACACACAAAATTTTGAAAGAGCTGTTATTGAGTGGTTTTTCAGAATGGAAGGAAAAGAAAGTTGGCAGAGTAGTAACCTGAAGTGACAGCACAAGGTAAAGAAGTGGTTTTCAGAAGAGGTGAGGTGTGTGCTGGTTTCAGTCAGAAAGGGACAGAAGGAGGAGAAGACACTCCAAAGGAGAGGAGATAGCTGATGAAGCAGTGATGTGGATAGAATCAAGTCAGGAGGGTGGTAAGGATTACTCAGACAAGTAAGAGGGAGGCTTCTCCTTCTGCGAGGAGTTGGGGATGCAAGGGGTGAAATGAAGACAGGAAGGTAGTGGACAAATGGTTGTTCTCTTCCATATTGCACAGCCTTGAGGACAGGGACTGGCCTGACTCATCAATTTTTGGACCATCCAAACACAGTGCTGCACCTTAATTATGACTCATGGAAGGGAAATAGGTGAGAAGCTCAGCTTCAGCAAAAGCAGCATAATTCATTGCCCCATGTTTAACTTCTAAGGTACTAAATAGAGACCCAAAATTATTCCCTTTATTTTTTTAGATTGCATTTTAAATGATTTGATTATATCTGAAGTAATTTTTTAAAATAATATGTCTCTCACATGATTTTCTTAGAGTGGAAGTTTATGCCAAAATTGTTTTTTTGAAATATGTATCTAGTATTCAAACCATGTGCATGGGTCAGTACTTTATCTGCAAATTTGTTTTATACATAAACAAAAGGGAAAGGAGTACAGGCAAAGAGCACTCTGAAGAGTTACTTTATGGAAAGTTAAAAAGAAAATAGGGCTCCTTTTGTTTTTTCCTTTTGCTAAGTCCAGGTCTACGACATGATTAAAGCATGTATGTACTGAGGATCCCTCCTCCTCCTCCTTCCCTTCTTCCTCTTCCTGCTTCTCCTCCTCCTCCTCCTCTCTCTCTCTCTCTCTTTCACACACACACACACACACACACACACACACACACACACACACGACGATAACAATAAACACACCACAATTGCAAAGTATCTCTACCAATGCAATAGTTGTGACCAGAAGGTACAGAAGTTAACAGAACAACTGCAGGCCAGATGCTGCTGCTTAATGTTTGATTTCTAGTAGAAAACTACAAAAACTTTTCCTTACAAAAATGATTGTTATCCTCTGAAAAATTTACTTGAGAGGAGAGACACATCAAAAGAATTTTTAAAGGTCCAGGAGCAATGACACATGCCTGTAATCTCAGCTACTAGAGAGGCTGAGGCAGGAGCATCCTAAGTTCAAGGCCAGCCTGAGCAACTTAGCCAGACCCTGTCTCAAAATAAAATTAAAAGGACTGGGGATGTAGTTCACTGGAAGATGGCCCCTAGGATCCATCCCCAGTAGAAAAAACAAAACAAAACAAAGCACACACACACACACACACACACACACACACACACACACCATAATTTGTAAAGGGAGCATGATCATTCTTCATTTTTTTTTTCTCACTCTTCAAATCAGAAACAATTTTTGAACCAGAACTTCTTTAAAAACATGAAGTTTCTGTGTCTTCCCATTGGCCCATACTTAGATATGTGTAGGAAAGAGCATGGTTATTGGGAACTGTGTGTTGCATGGGAGAACGGAGAGCCTGGTAAAGGTCAGGAAGAGGTACAGAGAAGAAGTAATCTGTACACTAAAGAGAAATTTCTCCTGTTTCCCAAATTTTCTTAGATCACCTTAAATTGTTTTCATTCAGTTAATGTGAATTTAGTTTTCAAGTGACATGAATGGCTCAGTAGTTGTTTGCCAACTTGTTTTTTAAATGATTCTATTTTTTTTTTACCATCATTTTCATATTTACTAACATGAGAATTCAATTTTATAATACCCACTTGGAGTTAAGGTTGAAAATATACTTCTCCCTCCCCCATTCTTCCACTGATTGTGAAATAACAACTGAGACGCAATGTACTCTGTAGTCTCGGAAGGGTTTGAGGCTTTTAAATCCAGTACAAATGTGGAGAGTTGATTGAAATATATCCAGAACCTCATACTGTTTATCAAACAAACACTCACGCCATATCTGCTTCAAAGTCACAGTGCTCCCAGCTATTTTATTTTACAGCAAAACTGGTTTGATGCAATTTCACAGTTGAGATTTTTACATAACTTAAAGTTGAAAAATCTTAACTCCTTCTCAGCTACTTGGTTTCAGTTTAAAATAATCTTATAGTTTGGGCAAATAGTTGCAGAAACAAAAACCCATTCAAAGTATGGAAAACATGAGACAGTTACTATGGCAACCTGCCTTGGACACTCCTGGTGATGCTGGAAATGGTACTTCTGACCACTTTACAGAGGTCTCCTTGCTGATACTCTCTGCTACCCCAGAGTTCATCCTTTGGGGAGTGTTTTATGACCAGTATGGCTTCTCACCCAAGTGGAAAATTCCTGTCCTTTATGTGTGCCAGCAGGTAGGTGGGGTTTCAAATGCCTGTGACAGCTTGTGTTGAAATTCTGCTGAGACAGAAATTTATGCCTTGCACACTCCAGAATTGATTTTTGTTGTTGTTGTTGTTCTTTTGCTAGTCTGGTTGAAAGTTTGTACGTGTATGGACTAGGCTGGTAGAGTCTGAAAGTTCTGGTGATCTCTATCACTGTGCAAGACAACAGCCCACGGCTATCTGTCTCCCATTGTCATTAAGCAGTCAAGGAACATCACTCATCTCCAGAGTCCAGAATCCAGGCCTTCCTTACCTCACCTGTGGAGTGACTTTGCTGTCACGTGGTGAGCAGACTGTCTTAGTGCGGTAGCACCATGCCTGTGAGTGGTTGCCTTAAAGGCAGCGTTTGAGCTCTCTTTTTTTCTTGAGGATTCTTGCCAAGGTTTGCAAACTCAAATGTCTACAGGGAACAGTCAGGTGATGTAGTTGAACAAGGTAGGCCAATGAAGAATTGGAGAATTGGAGAACCTTTGACCAAATATAAAAGCCCTGACTTGATTTAAATTAACCAGTCAACCTCTATCAGCTCCATCTGTTTGTTGTTATACAGGATGGTGATTCCATGTCATCAGATCTTTGAATTTGTCAAAAGAAGCCAGCAGTCAGAATGGCAATTATCAAAAATACAAGCAACAATAAGTGTTGGTGAGGAAAGCAGTATGGAAATTCCTCAGAAAACTTGGAATGGAACCACCATTTGACTCCTCTGTTTATACCCAAAGAACTTAAAATTAGCACACTATAATGATGCAGCCACATCAGTGCTTATAGAAGCTCAATTCACAATAGCTAAACTATGGAACCAACCTAGATGCCCTTCAACAGATGAATGGATAAAGAAAATATGGTACATATACACAGTGGAATATTACTCAGCCTTAAAGAAGAATGAAATATGGCATTAGAAGGTAAACAGATGGAGCAGGAGAACATCATGCTAAGTGAAAAAAGCCAAACCCAAAAAACTGAAGGTCAAATGTTTTCTCTGAGAAGTGGACATTGATCCACAATGGGGGAGGGGAGAATGAAGGAACTTTGGATTGTGGAGAGGGGACTGAGGGGAGGGGAGGGGAAGGACAGTGGAATAAGATGGATAGTATTACCCTACATACACATATGATTACACTACCAGTATGACTGCACCATGTGCAGCCAAAGGAAGAAGAAGTTGTGCTCCATTTGTGTATAATGTGTCTAAATGCATTCTACTATCATGTATAACTAATTAGAACAAATTTAAAAATTAATAAAATAAAATAAATCATTTACAATGGTAATAGGAAAAAAAAGAAGCCAGATAATTACACAAAATCTATTTATTATAAACTACTGGTGATAAATGCATAAAATATTATGAATACTTTATCAAGGACTCATAAAAAATTATAAGTCGTTCAATTCTTTGTTCAAATATTACCTTCTCAGCTAGGATTTCCCCCAAACACCCCATATCAATTGAGAACCCCCACTTTGTTCTGGAGCTTCCTTATTCTCCTCTGCTTTCTCTCTCCATAACACATGAATCTATCCAACACAAAGGGCAGGAACCTTTATCTGCATGATCTTCTGAATGTCCAGCATCAGGAGCAGTTTTTGGTCCAAAGAAGGCTCTCAAAAATATTCTTGAGTGAATGATTGAATGAAGACAAAAAATGCATTCTGACACACAGAGGCAAGTCCAGGAAAAGATGAGTCAGGTGCCTAGGGTACAACAATTGTATGACCGTGGGATTGAACACCTTTTAAAATCTTGTGTACTACTAGAAATGGGACCACCATATGACCCAGCTACACCACTGCTCGGTATTTATTCTAAAGATTTAAAGTTATCATTCTATATTGATACATGTATACTAATGTTTATAGCTGTACAATTCACAATAACCAAACTATGCAACCAGCCTAGCTCTCCATCAGTAAATGAGTGGATAGTGAAAATATGGTATATATACACAATGGAGTTTTCTTGAGCCACAAATAAAAATGAAATTATGTCATTTGCAGGGAAATAGATGGAATTAGAGATGATTATGTTAAGCAAAGTAAGCCAGAGTCAGAAGGTCAATGATCATGTTTTCTCTTATATGTGGAAAGTAGACAGGAAAAAGGAAAAGAAAGATGAGTGGAGGTAGTCTCATGAAAATCAAAGGAAGATTGGCGGTATAGAAGAAAGGCACCAGGGGATGGGAGAAAGGAAGAGAGGGAAAGTATAGGGATTTATATTAGCCAAATTATGTTGTTATGTGCATGTGTGAATAAGTAACAACAAATCCCACCATTATGTATGACAATAATGCACCAGTTAAAAAAGTGGGAAAACTATTGTATCCTAGATACAATCTCTATCACCCTACCAACTGCCATGTAGATTCAGTTGCCGTAGTGATGGCTGATATGAGAGGGTGGAGTGAGAGAGAGGAAAAGGAATAGGAAGTTTAAAAGTTAAAATGTTACTGTTACTTAAAAATGTACAGCCCCAGTGAATTTCTAACATGCCCATCAACTGCACGGATGATGCTGACCAAAGATGACACAGAAATCTTCACTTAGAATGGAAACTGTCTAGGGATTGGAAATTTTAGTTTACATTCTCTTCTCCATTTTTATATAGAAAAATGCCAAACACAATGAACACATTTGAAAACCTTCCATTAGCAATTGATTTCAATTCTAGGCCTGGGATAAGCAGAGTTGACAGTACTTATTCACTGAAAACCACCCAAATATGGAACAAATTAAGAAAACAATGAATAACTATAGAAGAGATATTATAATCCATTTTCAAACTGAAATCAAGATAAAATTAAAATGAAAAATAATAATTATAAAATGTTTCCAGATTCTGTTACAAAGATCAGTCCCCTGTACCCATGCGTTCCATGTATGTGTGTTCAACCAACCTTAGATGGAAAACATTTTGGGAAAAAAATGCATCTGTCCTGAACACACATGCATACACACACACACACACACACACACACACACACACACACACACTTTTTTCTTGTCTTTATTCCCCAAACCATACAGTGTAAAAACTATTTACATAACATTTAAATTGTTTTAAGTATTATAAGTGATCTGAAGATAATTTTAAATGTAAGGAGGATGTGTGTAGGTTATATCTAAATACTACTCCATTTTCTATAAGGGACTGGAGCATCTGTGGATTTTGGTTTCCGTGGGCAGGTCCTGGAAACAGTCCTCCATGGGTACTGAGAGATGACTGTGTTGTTTTGCTGGTTGAAAAGAAGTATTGTTCTGCATTTGTAACCACCTAAGAAACATGATTTGCAATCTAGAGGATTAATGTAATAGCAAAAGTTATAGTTTGTTAAATGGGAAATTCTGGCCCAGACTGTGAGATATGATAGCTGTTTGACAACAAAGCAGATAGTGAGGCAGATCAAAATGCACAGTGTTCAAGGAACTGCTGGAGAACTGGTTTTGCAAGCAGAGTTGCAGGGGGAGGGACCTCAGGGAACTTCTAAAGAACCCACAGAAGTCCTGTGGGAGAATCAGCTTTAAACATCTGCCATGCCTGATAAGCTCTTTAGAAAGACACCAGTGAAGGGAGAACTTTCTGTACTCCTTTCCCTCCTCCCTCCAACACCAGGAGCCTAGGAGTCTTGCTGGCAGGTTGGGGAGGAGGGTGAGAGAGAGAAGGAAAGGACTCATCACCACTCTTTTTGAAGCTGCCCTTGCTAGAAGAGGAGAAAAGATTTAACTCTAGGCAAAGAAAGAGCTATGCATATTACACGGGTCTGGGCATTCTCATTATTGGGTAGAGACCGCTTTGTGATAGAAAGTTATCTGGAACTATTTCTTAAAAGTAAGCAAAAAAAGTCATAGATCATGCTAAATTTTATTCAACTGAAGCAAGTTTGAAAGGGATAGTAAAAGAGAATGCTCAAGTTTCTTTTGAGTATGCTTGTTCAATGTGATGATTATCCAGGTCTAAAGGAGATCTGCAGTAATTCTATGGCCAGTCCCTGTGATTGTCAAATTTTCTAGAAAATTTGCTCTTATGAAGAATAACTATTTGCTTAATGAAGTGGGAAATAAAAGATGATCAGGTATAGTTAGAAGTGAATGGCTGTGTTGTAAGTACGAGTGAAAGAATTGAGGGAGGTCAGAGCAAAGATCTTGGAGGGGGAAATGTATCCTGGGACCTGGGGGGAGTGTTCATGTCCTCCTTGAGGATCTGCCCCTCACCTATTAGAAGAGATGATGCAAAATAGAACCCTTCCCTCTTAGTTCATGCCTTTCATCAGTCCAGATCTTGTGAAATGAGATGTTGATGCACAGTTAAACTGTAATAAATAAGATAACTAGGAATACATTGTGTAATAATGTAAAAAAGTAGAAGTAGCATGGTGTTAGAAGACAAAAGTCAGACCTACCACCTAGGGTTCTATGCATCTCAGTTTCTTCATCTTAAAAAAAATTAATACAGCTTTTAGGATTGTTGGGAAGATTAAGTGAGATCTTATATGTAAATAAAGTATCTCACACAATTGGGACTATAGACTGTATTTTACAGGTGAACATATTATTATTAAAGTATAAATGCTAGAACACTCACCATCTATGCTGGGGAAAAATCATTTGTATCATTATATTACTTGTCTTTGTTATCAAGAGAGCTATATCCTCCACATCTCCTCAAGCACACCCATGAGATAGGAATTAAAAAGTGAGTGATTCTTTTCCCTACCTCTTCTGCCTTTAAAGGAAAAAAAACTGTTTTACTTTAGGGTAGTAAAAATCTCCACTTAATACAGCTAAAGTCACTGAAGTAATAATTCCCAATACAAATAGTTTTGTAACTTTCCTTTGCCTTATGCCATCTTGGTAAATATTTATAGGAACCAGCAAACCAAATTGGGCTGGATAATGGGAGGATATCCTCCCAGAGGATAATGGGAGGCTGGGGGGAAAAAAGACTATAGTTTTCAGGATTTTCAACAACATCAGGTTAAGTTGTGGTGATCTAAAATAGGGACCATCAAGGCAAGCATGATGCAATTAGCAGCGTACCATGCATGCCATCATCCAATAAGAACAGATGATCAAATTCTGACCCTCACTTTGCCTGTAAAAAGTTATGATTTTGATAGTGGCAACATACAACATTACATAGGTAGGCATTCGAAGAGTATCCTTACACTGTTTGTGTATATATCACATCTGTACCTAAGTTTCTCATTTTTAATACAGGATTCTTGCTCCCTGCTCACAGATACACCAGCTTTATACTGAAGGGCCTCCTGCACCCTAGTGAGGGAGAACAGTCCCCAAAACAGTTCAGCAAGAATCCTTTGGGTGTGGGACAGCAGGATGCACAATTTCTGAATTTTGCTTTTTGTAACCCAAACTGTGTCTTGACTGTGGTGGTGGTTACATTTGTCAAAGCTCATTGAACTTTACACTTCAAATGGGTGTGCACTTCTGTATGTAATTATACTTTCATAAAATTTATTAAAAATCATCTTGCTCCTATCAGTTTACTAAGAAGTACTAAGGGGCATTTAAAAATCCCCCAAAACAAGACAAAGCAAAAAACCCCTTTAGTGGCTACCATTTGCTTGTAAGATTAATTTTACACCACTAAAGATGATTTTTTAAGCTCTCTGTTATGTGGTCCCAACTACATTTAGCTGAGTTTTTAATCTATTTTGTGTCATGGACCCTTATAGTGGTCTACTGAAAATTATAGATTCATTTCCAGGATACGGTTTTTAAATGCAAACAATAAAACACACAGGAGTATAAAGAAAACCAATGATGTGGAAATCATATCAAAATTCTTTGAAATTCTATGATATAGTAATATAGGTACTTCTTTATTAACTCACTAAATAACAAAATCTAACAAATTCTAATAACTCATAATTTCACAGTAGCAATTAACCTAAATCATTGTTTAATATATCTGCAACAACTGTTAGGTGTAATGAAATAATATGTTTTTTACTAGTGACCAAGTCATGAGTATTGCTGATATTATTGTGATTTCCTCCCTCACATTCAAAAAGGAAGGAAATGCTAAAGTTGAGTCTGAGTTTAGTGAAAAAGAAGGTGCTCCCTTATCCCCCCATCCAAGTTCAAGCCCACCCTACAACACTTCCCCTCCTCCTTCCTGCCTTAATTCCAGGTTAGAAACTCCTGATTTTTCTTAGCTTAAGTCCTCTGGAGGCCCCAAGACACTCTGCTTTTGTGCAGGGGTCACCCATCCTAAAACCTGCAGAGGTAGCAGGAAGCATGAATGTGTGAGGTAAGTCAAACAGCAGAGAATGAGGAGTAACACAGAGCCCACGTCCTCCCTCTGGGCATTCAGATATAGCACTTGCTTTTTAAAAACACACAACAATGTACAAGCCAAATAAAGATTAGCCCAGAGTTGGGCAGAGTGTAACCATTGTTTAATCAACTGGAATGAACTGCCAGTTCTCCCCATACCGGACTCCACATCTCCATAGAGTTTCTTTTATGCAGAAAGTCCTTCCTTTTAATCTCTTAGAATCAAAATACAGCTAGTTCAGACACTGGCATTTCCTGCTTCCCTAGCTAGAGCCATCTGTCCCATTCCTATGCTCCTGGAGCACTTGGTTCCAATCTTTCTGTTTTATTTTTGAGCACAGGTCTTATTTTGCCTTGAGTTTATTAATGCACATTTTTCACTTTCTCTACTTGATCTCGAGCTCCTTGAGGGCAGGACACTTACCACATTTCTCTTTGCTTCTCCCATAGTACCTGTGTTCAGGGGTACACAGTGCTGTGGGGATGCAGTGGAGTCAGACTGGTTGTATGGGACCAACCTGCATCCCTGGCTCTCTCCAATACATACTCTTGTCATGATGTGCTGCCCTCAGCAGAGGCCCAAAACAATGGGTCACTTGGTCTTGAACTTGAAGCTCCAGAATCCTGAGCTAAAATAAACTTTTGTATATTCAGTAGCCTGTGTTAGGTCTTCCTTTTATAACGATGCAAAGCTGACTAATAAATGCAATGTGGCACTTGGAACAGTGTCTGGTACATAAGTGCTCCATGAATATTAAAAGTGTTAGCTAAACAAAAATACCTCTGGAATATCTATTTCTTATTAAGCAATTGCTTTGTGCAGTTAGGCTTTGGGAATATAAAGCTAAAAAGAGTCTAGTCTTTTTCTCAAGGAGCTCCTAACATAAAGTAATGTTTCCAATCTGTGGAATGGAGATTACTTGGGAAGACGTTTTCTAGGAGTCTACTTGTTCATTAGATTGAATGAATCTGCCTCACACATACACATTTCATTAAAAATATCTGCAGTTCTAAATTAACCAAATGTCAAAATAATTTAAAAGGACTCTTTCATAATTTTTGTCATTACTTAACCAAAATTAAGATATGATCATGAGGTGGCCCCTGCCATTGTTTGGAGGGCATTAAAATAGTTTTTTATGGTAAAATTGGCCAGATCTACTGGCGGAGCAAACAGCACCATCTGATAGAAACCCGAATTTTTAATCATGTCTGCTCAGGCATGGAGGAAGTTCTTCCTCTGAAGAGTAGCAATCAACATCAAGATACTGTAGGTTATGGCCTGGGGTTGTGGCTCAGTGTTAGAGCACTTGCCTAGCACATGTGAGGCCCTGAGTTCAACCCTCAGCACCACATGAAAATAAATAAATAAATAAATAAATAAATAAATAAACAAACAAAATAAAGATCTTGTGTTCATCTACAGCTAAAAATTATTTTTTAAAAAAAAGATAAATACAGGGTAGAGACTGCCTCTCAGGGAATATATGATCAAAAAGTTTTTATGTGCTTTCTAAACAAGATTTCCATGAAGAAACAAACTCTACTACTATTCCCCTGATCCAGTTAATGTGGGAGGAGATCTCCAAAATTCCCAAGATTAAAGGGTGCAACCTATAATTGCTAATATGGGCTGGGGATGCCTCGCAGATGTAGGTGCTGATGGAGATTCCACCAGAGAGATAGAAGTTGCAGAGAAGCATTTGATTTGATTCCCTTCTGCCTGTGCTGTTATATTAGTATAGAAATTATGGGATTGTTCATACCCATGTCGTTAGTTGCCAACTAGCAAGTGTGAGTTCTTAGATCACCTCTTCTTATAATAAATAACAGTACTTTGGGGAAAAGTCTGAGTGAGTTGGACTTTGGCCCTTGTCACAGTTTGAACTTTTTGTCTTGGCAACTATTTTTGGCAAAGTCTTTAAAAAGACTGCAATGACATTTCTGGAAAATCACTAGGACTATTGCCAACAATAAGAAAGTTACACCAGTAGAGATTGGATACGAGAGAAACTCCTACCTCTTTCTTAAAAGTCCCACACCTTAAAATTGTTGTGGTGCAATGTTCCTTTTATAAATGTTCCATTTATAAATGTTCCTTTATAAATGAGATCATTAATATTCCTGTTCTGTCCAGAGTAGAAGGTTAGTACACTTTGTTGCAGAAATGTATTGATCATCTATTGTATGTCATTCTCAGGTGATCTAGTGATTTCCCAGAAAAAAAGAAGTTTCCCTGTTTTGTGTTTTGATATTTGCTTTTCTCATCGGGGGACCACCATCTTTGGATAATCTCAGGAAAATAATTCAGCCATCAGGCCAAGTTTATTGACTGACAGTGGATATTCAGGTCAAATTTATTGACTAAATAAGTACAATAGTTCCTCCTATCCACAACGTATACATTCTAAGCCACCCAGTGAATGCCTGAAACTGGATGGTATCAAATCCTATACATTCTGTTTTTCCCTGTACTTGCAAACACAATCTTAATGTCTTTTCCATCTTAACTTGGTGCTTATCATGCACCATGGCTGTAACTTTTCCAGTTTGTGATATGATAGCAAAACTAGTATGAAATTCTTTTTCATTCCTTACAATTTAATAGATAAAAGATTTGTTCTTACCACAGATCTTAGCATCCTCAGCCTATGACTTTTTTCTTTCCTTATTAAATGGAGAACTTTCACCTTTTTCCCTTCAAGGAAATGCCCTATGGCCTCTCTTTGACACATCCAAATTAATAGCATCACTCCTCTTGCACTTTGTTCAGGTAAAATAAAGTTTACTTGAGCACAAGCCCTGTGAGATATTGTAGCAGTGGAACTGATAACCAAGATGGCCAAGTGAGTAAAGGGCAAGCAGTATATACAGCGTGGATACAGTGGACAAAAAGGTGATTCTTTCCTCAGGAGACCATAGGACAGTGTGAGATTTTACTCCACTGTTGAGAACAGCATGCAGTTGAACAGTTATGAAATGTTTATTTCTGGAAATTTCCACTTAGTATTTTCTGATGACTGCTGAAAGCGAAACCATGAATAAGGGAGACTACTGTGTTCACATACCAGTCAAACCCCGACTTATGTTGGCTCTCCTTCCCATAGCTCAGGTATTTTCCTTTAAGCACCTACCTTCTTTTACTCAAAACGCTGCAGGGGGCCTGATGGGTAGGTGATGTGGTTTAGTTGTCAAGGGCATAAGCTTTTTAGTCAATGTCCCTATATGTGAATCCTGGCTCTGTGTACAACTAGATGGGAGACCAAAAAAATAGACATGCTGAGTCTCAATTTCATTTTTATCAAAATGTGGTTGAATATGCTCAAACCTTATATATTTGCTTGAAGAATTAGATGAAAACAAGTTTCCCCAAATTTTAGTCACTTGTAACTTGCCAGCATAATATTTGCCATATTCAAATACTACCTGCACTACCTTTCCCTTAATGTTTTCTCTAAATTAACTCAATGTTAAAGGAAGATTAATTTCAAAAAGGAAATGAAATACCATTATCAATTCCTCAATGAGGAATGTAAGTACAAGAATAACTGTAACAGAGACTAAACAATGTTATTAGGTTCTAGATGGATATTTTGTTTGCTAAAGTCTCTGACCTAAGGCCTACTCTCTCTTCAGGTGATTAAGAGATATTAATTCCAATATGACACATTCTTTGTTATTTAATCAAAAGAACTAAAAAGGTCACAAGAAAGTAACTTCCTCACTATTTGATTCAATGCTACTTAACACTCTGCGTATGCACCACATGACAACATCTCACATATTGCCAATGGCATATGCACCACATTTTAGAAAATTGAGATAAAACATGTAAAGATTTTGTGTTTTGAAATTAAATGATGTCCACACCTCCAAGATGCAGCTGTACTAGTATGCGTGTGAGAGCATTTATAATGCCCACTTGGAAAATATGGTTTTGACATAGAAGAGCGAGAGGAAACACTGCTGTAAATTCCTTCTGATTATTGCTTGACTTTCCACGAGAACCCTGAGTTCAAATCCTAGACCCAACTATGGGTTTCAAATTAAGAATCATTGTTAGCCACAGGGGAAACTGGGAATCCTTGTCCTTCACAGAACCCTCAGGGGACAGGAGAAAGTGGAGTGGAAAAAGCTCCCTCTAAAAATTCTCATCCCGTCTCTACTTCCTTAAGAGACTGTTATGGGATGAATTGTTTACCCTTACTGAAATTCATATTCCCAACCCACAGTACCTTGGAATGTGGCTGTATTTAGAAATCCCTTTAAAGAGGTAATTAAGTTTAAAAGAGATATAGTGGCCTTAATTAGATATGGCTGGTGTCTTTATAAGAGGAGATTAGAACAAAGATTTGCCCAGAGGGAAGATCATGCAGATACAGGGAGAAGATGACCATCTAAAAGCCACAGATGAATGCCTTAAGAAAAACCATCTTTGCTCACCCCTTGATCTCAGGCTTCCAGCCTCCAGAACTGTAAGAAAATAACTCTCTGCTGTTGAAGCCACTAGTCTGTGGTACTGTATTATGGCAGCACTAGCAAACTAATACCAAGTTAATGTTTTCCAAATGAAGAGAGGGGCTGAATAGCTCATCATCCATCAACAATGACACCCACAGTCACTCACATCTTGGTATATTTGAGAGAGCCAAATTATCTGATTGTATACATGTTTTCTTATTTACCATCTTCTCATCCAGTCATAAAAAGTCTACAGGTAAAACAAACAACAAACAAAATACAACAAATGAAAAAAAAAAAGAAAAACTTAGAGAAGATTTGGTTACTTTGTCAACTTGGAGAACAACTTTTAGTGAACCTTAATATAATCTGGTAAGAGTTATCTCAAATGCCAAAATAGAATCTGTTGCATAGACTGCTCAAGCCCCAGATAAATGTATTTTCCTTCTTTTGACCTTTTGTTCGACTTTATTCCTTAAGCACAAAATAACATTTCAACTTTCTATTAGGTCTTGATCATAAGTTTTGAGGTGACACTTACCTACTCACAGTTTTTATGTTTTTCTCCTTTACCATTTCCCCTTCCCCTCTTTTTATTATTCTTGCATGGACCAAAGGCCCTGAACTAAGGTCTACTCTCTATTAAAACGAGAGCAAACTTTTAACACCACCTTCCCCGCTACTCTTGCTCATCCGAGCATCCTTGGTGTGCCTGGTCCTCTTCTCAATCACCAGTTAATATTTAAGTCCATTAAGTTCATAGTGTAACTCTTCTGCTCATGGTGTACCCAAAGAATGCAGGACATCCTGTTCTCAATGGCTTTCCTACCTGGGGAAGGAGACACCCCTGTGGCTGCCTATCTTTGTAGTTAGTTCAAGGAATTCTGACTGTCCCTGAGTAGCATGTAAAATATTTGCCATCGTACATTCTGTTTCTTGAGAAACAAGAATGTTTCCTTAGCCCTGTGCATTCAAAGATCAAATATGTCTTTTACAACATATTTATTATTACAGAAATTGGCCAGATAGGACAGCACTTGAGAGTCTAAGTGCCTTTTGGCTTCCCTCTTGGTTAGCTGGGACTGAAGGATGATTTGAGCAACTTATGGAAGGGAAGCAAGTATTTGGGCTTCCTCACCAACCAACACACTCAGGAGTGATAGGCAAGAGATAGAATAGCATGTCTCATTGTCAACCACGAGGTGGAAAAAGGGGGAAGGAATAAGAGAAAGAAAGCCTTTAGACCTGCAGAGGAATGCCAGGTCACAGTCTCCGAAGCTGCTGGTGAGATGTGACTGCCAGTGATATAAGTGAGAATTTCTGAGAAACCCCTAGCAAACCCCTAGCAACTCAAAATCATGAGTGAAATCCAACAGTGATTACTCATTGATATTTTTAATTTTAGGTTTCTGGTTTTCTTCTTGGGAATAGATGGTCCCTCTTAGAATTTTTCCTGGCTGGATTTCAGGGCCTACCTCTTAGTTATATATTATGTTCCAATTTATACATCTTTGTGAAGGCTCAGGCTATAAATGACTCCTTTTTTCCCATTTGAAAGTTTCTGTGCAGTTGGAATTTTAAAAAATCTACTGAAAGGCAGTCTCTGAGTTCTGATCCCTGT
The DNA here is from genome assembly GCF_902686455.1 of Sciurus vulgaris. Classification (NCBI taxonomy): domain Eukaryota; kingdom Metazoa; phylum Chordata; class Mammalia; order Rodentia; family Sciuridae; genus Sciurus; species Sciurus vulgaris. Next base: position 45,357,822 of record NC_136466.1, on the reverse strand, counting down.
ACTTGTCTGTCCTCACACACCTTGGACTTCTGTGCCTGGAAAACCTTTTATCTTTTCTCTTAAAAAGTCCCTATTCCCCTGCTTCACAATGACAGTTTATAGATTGTGAGATTGGGCATGCTCCCACCCCAATTGCTGTATCTACCATTTGAACACACACTTGCCCATGGAGCATAGCCAGTATTTTAAATGTTGAACTTATCTAACATGCAGCTGTTTGCCACTCAACTTCTGTCCTGTTTCTGCATGTTTTAAATGAATGGCAAAGTCCTGTCTTGAGAGTCTGCTGTGCTCTGAACTTCATGTGTCTGCACCTACTTATTTCTGTGTTCACAGCCTCAGCACCTGAGTCAAATGTAGTGCCATGAAATAGGCCTGGTGGGGAAATGCTCGAGGCATAGTCAGGTGCTCAGGGGATCCAAGCATCTGACTTCAGGCTTTGTTTGACTCTTTGACATTTTCTCTTTGTGTTTCAGTGTGTCTTTCTATTGATTTTCTCTTTGTGTCCAGTGTTGTCCCTGGAGATTGAGATTTAAAGAAAATTTTGTCTGAGGGAGATTTGCAAACTATAAAATACTATAAGAAAGAAAGGCATGACATAAAGAAGAATGAAATTGTGTCATTTGCAGGAGAAAAGATGGAACTGTGAACATTATGTTAAACAAAATAACATCAAATTCTGAAGGTCAAGGGTTGTATGTTTTCTCATATGTGGAAGGTAGACAGGAAAAAGAAAAAGAAAGGGGGATGTCCTCATGAAAAACAGAGGGAGATCAGTAAAATAGAGAAAAGGGATGGGAAAGGGAGGAGGAGGAGAAGGGGAAAAACTGAGGAATGATAATGGCCAAATTACACTGTTCTATTATGTACATGTTTAAATATGTAACAACAAATCCCTCCATTATGCACAACTATAAATAAATTCCTCAATAAGATAAAAAAATTTTCCCAATAAAAATAGGGGAAACAAATGAAGCACAGTGTTGTTAAAAATGAAGGAATGAAGGAATAAATAAACAAATAAATAAATAATAAATAAACACCCTTGTTGACATTTTCATAATCCTGCCAGAGTTTCTCCCTGAAGAGTGGGAACCACCAGAGACTCCTGGGAGGCTGGGTTTCAAGCCCTCCAGAGAGCAGGTTGGGTTTCTGTCCATCAGAAAAGGGGCTCTCAGAGAGTCGCTTTCCTCTTCCCTTATCTCCTGGCCAATTTTTTCTAAATAACTTCTTTGTCTATGACCTTCTGTCATAGAAAATAAGACTAGTTAACCTGGAGCAAATAATAGTAAAGAGCCATCAAAATAATGGTAAGTAGATTTTCTAGCCTTTTTCCTGCCTGTCATGTTTGTTTTTGTCTGTGTAACAGACATGTTAAGAGGAGTCAGTCTCGTTTGTTCATAGACAGACCTTTTGGATGAGGTGGCAGGCTCTCTTTTAGACATGGGATACCTCTATGACCAATTAGGATAGAGTAACTGTTATTGCTCTTTCACATGCGGGGTAAATGCAGTCCACATAACAGTTCTTACTAACAGGTTTCCTTTAAGAGCGTCCTGAGAGACTGTGGCAGATGAAACCCAGCATGACTCCTGAAAATCCCATTTTCTGATATTCCTGCCCTTCATCTGAGGGTGGGCAGAACTTGTGACTTACTTCTAGCAATGGACTGAGGCAAAGGTGATGGGACATCACTTCTGTGATTACAGTGCTGCATATAAGAGTCCATCACTTAGCAGACTCACTCTAGAAACTCCGTGGCAGACTTTGAAGAAGTAAATACTAGGAAATCTACGTGTCAAGAAGCTGAGGGCAGCTGTCAGACAACAATCAGCAAGAATCTCGGACCTTCAGTTCTACATCTTCAAGAAAATGAATTTTTCCTTGGATGTATATTCTTCCCCAGTCCAACCTCCAGATGAGAACACAGTTTGGCCATCACTTTATCCACGTAAGCCATTCTCAAACTCCTGATCTGCTAAGAACCTAACATATCTTACAGATTGTAAGTGGATATTGTTTTAAGCTGCTAGGTTCATTTGTTGTTTATTATGTAACATAGAATATCAATGTAGAGACATTCAGGTCAAGAAGGGTACCCTGGCCCAACATGGTCCCACAAGCCCTCATAGCTGTTTATGATACTTGAATTGTGGCATTGTAACTTCTTCACAGAACTTCTCTGGCCTGGAAAACATATTTACAATCTTCCTAGCTCCAAAAACTTCTTTGAAAAATCAGAAAAATGATGGAGCAGAGATATACGAAGCAGGACCATAGACAAGGAGAGATCCCTGAAACACTAAGTTCATCATGTGTCACTGAAGTAACTTCAAAGACTTGTCCTCTCCCATTCTGGGCCTATGTACTCCTCCAAGAATTTTTCCTCTTAAATGGTGTACAGAGCACAAATTCTTCCTGTTGGAGTTACTCTTTAGATGGGAGAAATTGTCTCCAGACAGTCCACATTATTACATCCAGCAGCTTTCCATTCTTCCCCTTGTTAACAGATTTTAATTTCCTCATCTATGAGGAAATCTATCATATAATTGTCATAATATGAAATTAATGTATATAAATTGAATGAACAATCACTTCCATGTAAATATTATATTAGAGACTACAGTTATTATTAACATATTGTGTTATTTATTATTATGGCATAGCTTGTGACCTACACATTGAAAATACAGATATGTATTGACATAGACCCTGTCCTGCAGCTGGTTTCTTACTTATCTGTTTGAAAGCTAACTTCTGAATGGAGAGGTCAACACGACCAGAAGTTTTATGGAGAGGGGGCTTGAAATCAACAATTCTAGAGTCATATAGAGGATGGAAAAGCACATTGTAGATGGGAGAAGTCTGGAAATGGAGCTAATAGCAGACTATGTCATCTGGGTGTCACAGAAGTCAATTGGTGCTGAAAGAGAAGAGTTGGGTAAAGAGAAACTCTGCCTATGTCATACCTTTTACAGGGTTGGTCTAGCCAATGCAGAGGAATTAAACTATGAACACTTACTGTAGCTCTATATGGTATACACGGTATATATATATACATGGTAGGTAGAGGGTATAATAATATTTATTTATAGCCTTAATAAAAGTGTGATTCATTTGTCTTTCAGAAAAGCTAGTTGGAAATCTCAGGGTGAAATGAGCTGTGTTGGGTGGAAGCAGAGTGCTGGTACCACAGTCTGGTTCCTGTTCTCCTGGAACACAGTTCATTTTGTCAATGAAACATGATGAAGAAAAGATTTCTGAGAGCAAAGAGAGAGTAGGCTGCTCTGTTCTGTGTGGAGTGGTTGTTTAAAATGGGTCTCTTGGAGATAAACCTGGGTCTCTAAACAACAAGTCATTCAGTATTAATTCCATGTTTCCCGGGAGTTTCTTGATTAAGATATTGTCCCTCATGAAGGTCAAAATGAGATTAGAGCATGGCTCATGTCATATTATATCCATGGTTGAGCTTTGGATTCTTTCTTTTCACTTCTGTACTAAGCATGGTCTCAGAAAATAGCAAAATAGGGGGGTGGGAGGGAGGCAAGAATGGAGGAAGGAGGGACTGTATAGAGGGAAAAGATGGGTGGGTGGGGTGGGGGGAAGGAAAAAAATAACAGAATGAATCAAACATCATTACCTTATGTAAATGTATGATTACGCAAATGGTATACTGTTACTCCATGTACAAACAGAAACAACATGTATCCCATTTGTTTACCATAAAAATAAATTTTAAAAAATTTAAAAATTTAAAAATTTAAAAACTTAAAAAAAAAGAAAATAGCAAAATATTCAATATGTATTTGCCAAATAATGAGTCACTGAGTAGTGATTAATAAAGCCAGACAGAGAAAAGCTAAATACTCAAAAGAGGGACACAATAACTCATGACTCTTCTGTTCTTATTCCTGTTTGTGGGTCCCCACACTGAAGGAACATTTTGAACCATTTGGATACAATTCTAATAGTAATAAAATTTTAATTTAATGGTAAGGGGCTTTGTTCAAACATTTGTTATAGCAATGATAAATTTCTTGAGATCTCTCCTAGACCCTCTAACTATTTCACACAACTAATTTTCTGTTTTTCTGGTAGAAAGAATTTTAAAAGATTCTTCTCCTGAATGCCTGCTTGGCCAGGCTGTATAAATGTTTGTGTTCCAAGTAAAACCACATGTTTGACTTCCTCCCTGGGCCCACCCCAAAGTACCTTGATTTTCACCATTCAGATCATCCTTTGATGCTTGAGATCTTGTTATGAAAGAGCCCTTTGCATACCAGTGAGGGAACATAAAAGCCTGACTTAGGTTTGCTGTTTACTTCTTGGAGTGAAGGAAACATGAGAAAATGGGGCATCATAAGGAAGCAGGGTGAGTAAAGGTGAACAAAAGGGACTAGTAATAGGATCTAAACTCCACTGTTTACTATCTTAAATAGGTTATTTAAACTTTCTAAGCCTCCACTTGCCTCTAAAATGGCAATACAGAAACTTAGTTGAGATAATGTGATAATTGAATGAGATGGTTTTGTGTGAAAATGCTCAGCATGCGGAAAACCATCCACAGTGATTAACTATTCTCACATGCTTTGATTGGCAATCAGGCAAAAGATACAGGAGGAAGGGTTAAAAACTTGCTGTCCAGGACTGCCCAGGATGAGGGAGGAGACTCAGGAAGCAGTTTTAAAAGTGATGATTGTAGAGAGCTACTAATTTTTCTAAACTTATCTCTCAAAGGCTAGTTCTGGTTGTTGATGACTGTAGCATTCTACAAGAATATCATATCTGTCCCCCTTTAATTGCTAGGGTGCAGATGCTTTTAAGATATTTTGTATAATATAGTATAGCAGGTGAAGTAATGAATGGTTCCATGTTACTTGACATGGCCAAAAGGAATTTGCAGATGTAATGAAGATTATGAATCTTGATATGGGGAGATTTTCCTGAATTATCTGGGTATTTCCCATTAAAATTTATGAGCCCTTAAAAGTGGAAGAGGTAAGGGAAGAGTTTGGTGAGGCAGAATAAGAAAAAGGAGAGACTCAAGGCTGGCTAGAAAGACAGGAAAGTGACTGTGAGCCAAAGAAAACAGGCCATCTCTACAATGACAGCCAGCAGAGGAATGGGACCTCAGCCTTACCACTGTAAGGAGCTGAAATATGACAACAACCAATATGAGCAAGGAAATGAATTGTCCCCTAAAGCAGCATCAAACTAATACACAGAAGTAAAGGCAAAACCTTGATTTAGTTTAATTCATTCATGTATTTGCTCATTTTCCAAACATTCATTGAGGAGCTATAATGAAGCAGGCCCTGAGCAAAATCCTGGTAATAAAAGCATGAGTAAGACCCAGTTTCAGCTCTCAACATATTTATGGAACGTCAGTGGAAGAACCTGAAAAAGTAACTTGTTCTGTCTTAATTCTCTGAACTACTCAACCCTTCCTGTTGTCTACAATTTCAAAACAGTTAGTCACAGTGGAGGTGTGTAATGTTTTGCAAATTTGTTGGCAAGGATCTAGCATGAGCAAATTAAAGAATGGCTAATGGTTTTTCCCCCCTTCATCTATGTGCAATGAATCATGGCTTTGCTTCCCTTCCTGTGGAGTTCTGGCCACTTAATAAACACCTGCATCATACTGCTGCTGCCAATAACACAGTGACACTGTCCTGGCTCAGAAGAACAGCCTGCAGAGTGTTGCCAAGCTGTGCCTAAGAATCATCTGAAAAGTTTATTAAAACACAGACTCCTGGGTCCCAACCCCAAAGATTCTGATTTAGTAATTCTGGGTTGGGATCTGAGAACGTATTTCTCACAAGCTCCCATATAATTCCTCTAGTCTATGGCCCACACTTTGATTATGTTTGATGGATTGCTCTTTGTTTATTAATATATATGGCTGATGGAGCCAGGATGGTCAGAAAAGACAAACCTCAAAAACCATGTAATGTATTTGACAGTCAGTGTCAGACTTCTGAATGCCTGATCCTTGATAGTGCTCTACCTGGGTTTTTCCCTTTTGTCCCCTCAGATGAGACTTCCTTATCTTTCTGTGACACTCTGAAATGCTCTGAAACTTACTACAAACTCAGACTTCTGCAAAATAGGGAGGTAGGAAAGAAGAATGAGTGATGTTTCCTGTTTCCATAAATCTAGATGAAGTGGCCTGATGTCTTTGTCAACATGAACAGCATCCTAATTGATAAGGTACATTTTTTAAAAACATTGAAATCTCTGCTTATGTAACTTGGCATGAGGACAGAGCCTGTCCCCACTGAGGGGCAAATGAGGTGATTACACAATGTGCTCTGTGGACACTGAAAGTTTATATGACACTGCAGCCTCCCCACCCCCCAACCTCTGCTAATCTCCCCTCACCAAATTCTGTTTTTATTTCCTTCAGTGCTGTCCTTCCATGAACATTTTAAGGTCAAAGAACACAGCCCAGACTTCTGACATTGTCTTTCTAAAAAAGTCTTTGCTTGAGCCATGAATAGCCATAAGCCTTAATAAAGTGACTTTAGGCAAGACTTTAGGTCTTGCACTCCTAAATTGATTCCTTGTACCTGTCACATCACCACATCACTGCCACTCACTGTATGGATTTGGTTCCCCTTTTTATGATTCAGGAAAGTAAAATAGAGTTTGGGTCTATTGTCTGCAAAATCTAGTTGAAATTTAAAAGTATCTTCTCCATTATTTGAAAGAACAGAATGTCCTAAATTAGGGATCTGTCAAACACAGTATGCTTGATTAAAAGGAAAAATATCATATTTGTTATGGAAGTCAGTTTTTGCTTAGGTGCTCTTCCTAAACAAAACATTTTTCTGGAGCTGTGGAAAGATGATTTATCTACAGATGATTGTGGTAATGGCTTTCCCATTGTGCTAGGTCTCTGCAAAATGAAAAAAGATTTGTTTGGCATGTGGCCCTTAATGCATTTGTAAATCTTTTTATCTTAACAACAGTAAAATATCATGGTTTTTAAAAATTTATAAAGTAATTGTTTGGTTTTCTTTTGTTCCAAAGCAGAGATTCTTATTTTTTGGCCTTGAACTTATCTAAAAATATGGTGATGCCCATAAATCCCTTCTAAGAAATGTTCATGGAAAGATGCAGATATGGAAAGTCAGTTTCTACAATCTATAGGCATCTGTAGGTTATCAGCTTTAAAATGTATTAGGAAAAGATGGCATATAGTATTACAAAGAAAAATAATTATTTACAGATATAGATATCTACATAATAAATCATTAAATGCATCAGTAATGCATGTGCTTCTTTATTAATGAATTAAAGACCTAGCAGCAAGCCTATTGACTACTGTAATTTTGAAATAGTGACAAACAGAAATAGTATTTGGAGATATTTGCAACCATAATGAATATTGTTCAGCACCAGGGCTACAAATGCCCCAAGCATACTGATCCAAAGAAAGAACTTGGTGGACTCAACAGAGAGGGTTTGGACATTTTATTATTCAGTGGCAGCAGCCTAGGGTACAATGGAAAGCCACACCACACCTTCAAGCAATGGGAATGTACAGGGTAGGTGGCATGCCCATGGCACAGGTGGAGTTTTATGAGAACATTCTTTTACTTTACAGACATAATCACTGTGTTTTGATCCTCGCCTAATGATGGAAGTTAAAAGAAGTGGCTAGCTTACCCTCTCCATTTCTTTCATTGTCACATTCTGTCAAGTCCTTCTTAGGTCATTGCAAATTTTCCTAGGCACTCATTTGTGTTTATACCAACAGTCCACCTTTTCAGTGCTTCAGAAGCCTGTTAATGACCCTCACAATCTTATACTGCCCCACATTTTCTGTGAAGCTTGAGCTCTGGAGGTTCTGGAGGGCTCTAAGGGGCTCTGGAGGCACATTGCATCCATACTCCACAACAGCAGTACAAAGAGCAAGAGCCCATCAGCAAGCATACTAAGGTAATTAAGGTAGCATTAATTTGTTTAGACACTTGGGTTAAAGCATGACAGGTGTTGGGTTTTAGTCCAGTTGTGTTTTACCCAACTTCATTTCATCCATCTCATTTGCGGATGAACTGCCCAGGGAAGTCCTTGTGCTACAGTCACTGGGAGTTCCGAGCAGATCAAAACGTCAGTCTGGTTGGCATGTTGTGCAATTTCCATTACGTAGTTCAAGAATAGGCTACTTGTTGCTGACTTATGGAGAATATGACAAATGTTTAATGGGCACCAAACAGGCTACTCTAAAGTCTTGCATTAGTAAATCCACTTTCACAGTAGGCTTACCAGGGCAAGTGTACCAGACCAATCTGTCTGTTTCCACTTCAGGGGCATAGAAAGAATAAGACACTGTGAACTACATATAACTGCTACAAACTGTTACAAAGTGTTCCTCAGATAATGAGACCCAAGCCAAACATCACCTGTACTTGTGAGGGCCAGGTTCCCAGTACAGGAGGCTTTACTTGTAAATTTGAACTTTCTCCCTCCTTCCAAAGGATCTCCAAGGCAAATTGCTGGGGACTTACTCGTTCAATTTATGGCCAGCTAATGCCCCTTGTCTCCAATGTGATGTCTTGAGGAGCCAGCCACAATAAGTTACTACTTGTACCCAGGTCAGTTTAAGAAAATACTCAGTAGATGTGAACTTTATCTATAACCATAATGCTGGTGGCCCTGGGTGAGATAGAAATGGCTGCAGGCTGCAGTGGTCTAGGTTTCTCATTTAGTGTCCTCCACCTTATCTTCTTTTCTTTTCCATGTTCATCATGCAGAAAGCAACCCATCCCTGCATAGTATTACTCCCAGTCCTCAAGGCTCAGCAGGCCATTCATTCTTTCAGTTAATCCAGCTCCTGTTGGATTGTATGGCAGGTGGAAAAATCTTATGTCCTGGTCTTGAGCCCATTGCTATATGGCATGACCTGTGAAATGAGCTTCTTGGTCAGCCTCAGTACATGGCACTCAGCTGGATCAGTCCCTTAATAGGTGCCTTTTGATTGGCTCTTTTGCTGTGGAAGTCTTGCATCAAGCCTGAGTCCACATAAGTCAAAACATATTTGACCCCTTCTAAAAATGGGAGAGGGCCAACATAGTCTACTGCCATCATGGAAGAGGGATGTCACCTCATTCAATATGCCCCTTGGTGACCTCCAATTGTTGTGGGTAGTGCTAAGAGCAGGCAAGATGGTTCTGGCTTGCAGTAGAGTCAGACATTTTTATGGTCAGTCCCCAGCATGTCTCTGTTGCCCACTTAGTCTTTTAACCAATGTACTTTGAGCTACAATGTAGCCAAGTGGCAATTTCTTCTGCTGAGGCTTTCTCCAGCTGTCTTACCTTTGCCTGTTCATCAACCTCATCATTTCCTGGAAAGAGGAGAGAACAATGCACCGTCACATGGCACGTTATCACAACTTTGGTTTGGACACAAGGCCAATCATTTCCCATAGCTGTTTTCCCCACAGAGGCCTGTAGATATTATCCACTATTGTTGTCATTGAGGCAGCCATATTGTAAGTCCTCTAAAGATGGCCCACCTGTCTGTGAAGATAGTTAATGGCCTACTTTTGTGAGCAATAGCCATCAATACCATTTGCAATTCGGTTCACTGGCTGCTCTGTCCTTGCCCTTCATTGATCCACAGAGTCTCAAGTCACTGGATGATAGGCTACAGCTCTCCACTGGATGGGAGGGGGGATCCTTTTGCTGATACATTAGGTTGTGTATCTATTTTCCTTTCATCTACTCCTGCTATTAAGTCTACCCACATTTGTCTACGGAAGACTCAGAGAGGTTCTTTCGGTTTGGGCTGGGTTTTATGGACTCCTGTTTTCCACTGCAATCCTTCTGTCTCCCATAGATCTACTATTGGTTGTGCTGCTTGCTGGAAGCACTACCCTACTAACACTGCCCTACTAATGGGAATAATGTTGATACCAGGATAAATGGATGGAGAGGCACTTGCAACCCTGCATCCTTCCTCCCAGCAATAAAAGTCATACTGTCTGGTCTTGGGAAGGCAGCACATAAATAGTATGTGTCATTCCCAGTTCCCACTAATAGCTTTGTAGTTCTTCTATAGAGGCCCACGTGCCTCTGGGAATGGGAATTTGGCACATGCTATAAGTGGCGGGGAAGGGAGTAATCAAGTTAATAATGACCCCAAGACCCCAAATTGTTATCGGCAGAACTGGAGTAAGGGTGGCATAAAGCAGAGTGAGCAGTTAATGAACTTTTATACAATATTTACCATTTGACAGGATCCCATCTGCTCCAAGTGTCCCACAAGTGGAGCAGCCATGAGAGTATGCTTCTTTTGTTTTCTGTCTGAACTTAGGACCTAGTTCCACCAGCTCCTCAGGGATGGTGGTATGTAAATATCTCTCAGGATCCACTTCTTCAGGCCACTCTCACTGGGTCTTTAACTTTTGGATCATTACTAGTCTTGTCTCCATTATATCTTTGTCCTTCACCTTAACATCTTTTTTTTTCCATGTACATATTATTTTTAAAATTTATTTGTTCTATTTAGCTATACATGCCAGTCAAGTATATTTTGACATATTATACGTACATGGCATATAACTTCCCATTCTTGTGGTTGCACATGATGTGGAGTTACAGTGGTTGTGTATTCATATATGAACATAGGAAAGTTACGTCTGATTTATTCTACTGTCTTTCCTAACTCCCTCTCCCTTTCCTTCATTCGCCTTTGTCTAATTCAGTGAACTTCTATTCTTCCCTCTCTCCCTTATTGTATGTTAGCATCTGCATATCAGAGAGAACTTGGGTCTTTGATTTTGGAGGGTTGGCTTATTTCACTTAGCATGATAGTCTCCAGTTCCATCTATTTATTGGCAAATGCCATTATTTAATTCTTATTTATGGCTGAATAATATTCCATTGTGTATATGTACATTTTCTTTATCCATTTTTCTGCTGAAGGGCACCTAGACTGCTTCCATAGTTCAGCTACTGTGAATTAAGCTACTATTGAAGTGGTTGCATCACTGTATGCTGATTTTAAGTCCTTTGGGTATAAACCTAAGAGTGGGATAACTGGTCAAATGGTGGTTCCATTCCAAGTTTTCTGAGGGAGGAATCTCCATAGTGCTTTCCTTAGTGGTCCCACCAGCAAATGTATGCTCCACCTCACCTTCTGAGTCACTGTAACTAGTAGACTGAGTGGGCTCCATGTCTGAGGGTCCCTGTTTTCATTAGTCATCTACTCCCTAACATAGGCTCCTGCCCAAGGTGTCCCCTCAGGTTAGTATAACAGCATGCCACAACCTGCAGATGCTCAAATGCAAGTCCTAAACAACACGACAGCACATCTTTGCTGTCTTCCTGTGCTAACTGGGCTTCTTTTTCTAGTTTTAGCTCTTCCCATAGTCTGTGGAGCTGAGCCTGAGTGGCTAACTCCTGGTCTGTGGTTAACTTTAATGCATCCAGCAGGGGCTAAGCCATTGCTGCCTCAGCATTCTTTGACTCCTTTCACTTTCCCATGACTACTTTGGATGCTGTTTCTGACACCTTCGGCAATCCCTCTGGAGTTTTCGGGGCATCTGCATACTCATGTGATGGTCCCCACCCCTCCGTGTCAAGGCAGTGGCCAGCTCAGGGTTTCTCCCAGAGACCCCACGTTCTTTTCTAACTCTGGAGTCAACACATTCCTCTTTGGATCTGGTGAAGACACCAATCGTTCAGACCAAGGACTGCAAATGTCCCAGTGTACTGTTTACCAAAAAGAACTTGGAGGATTCAACAGAGAGGGTTTGGACATTTTATTATTCACAGCTCCTCCAAGGCAGCAGGCCAGGATACAATAGAGGGTCACACAGTGCCTACAAGCAGGGGGAATATAGAGGATAGGCTTTGTGCCCACTGCGTAGGTGGTGTTCTTCAGATGTTTTATGAAGACATCTTTTACTTCATAATCAAGGTCACTCTGCTTTGACTCTCACCTAAAGATTGGAGATAAGAGACGTGGCCAGCTTCTCTTCTCCATTTCCTCCTCATCATATTCTTTAGAGACTTTCTTATCTCACTGCAAGCTTTCTAGGCACTGATCAGTGTCGAACCGAACAAGAATGTCTATAATTTCTATTGGCGATAAAGACACAGTTGTCAATAACCGTGGTTTGCTGTCTACTTTCTTTTATATTTTCTTTTGTGCGTGCGTGTGTGTGTGTGTGTGTGTGTGTGTGTGTGTTTATGTGTGTGTGTGGTACTGAATACTGAACCCAAGGACACTTTACCCCTGAGCTATATCTCTAGCCTGTTTTATGTTTTCTTATTTTGAGACAGGGTCTCACTGAATTGCTCAAGTTGATCTCATACTTGCTCTCCTCCTGTCTCAGCCTCCTGAGTAGCTGGGATTATGGGTACAGTCCACCATACCTGTCTTATGCTGTCTATATTCATAACTGAATGAAATTCTGAATTTAAGATAGAGGTTAGTGAAAATAAAGATATATTTATTACCATCTAGGTTCATGGACTCCCTGAATTCTAACCAGAAACCTATGTGGGAGTCAATAGATCACAAGTTAGGAGGCTGTATTGCTAATTTCAATGTCTTCACTCCTTCTAAGCCTGTCTTCAGGAACTCTAAGTTTTAGTGAATTTAAGAAAAGGATTTCTGTATACCAGTCACCCTCTAGCAAATGGAGGCTATTCTTTTCTTGAGGGGAATATTTATAGGCTTCCTGTGAATACCAGAAACTCTGATGATTAAAGCCTCTGAACCTAATGGAATTTGACTTATTCAAGTAACATACCGATCCATGGTCTTTAAATTTTTCCTAAACTGAAATATGTATACTAACTGTGGAAAGAGGAGAACAAAATAAACAAACTGGATTTAAAAGGGTCTGATGCAATTTATCTTGGGTGTATCCTGGGCAGTAGGGGTGTAAAACTTCCTGGAGCCTGGCCTGGTGGCACACTCCGGTAACCCCAGAGGCTTGCGGGGCTGAGACAGGAGGATCGTGAGTTCAAAGCCAGCTTCAGCAACTTAGCCAGGCCCCCATCAACTCAGTGAGACCCTGACTCTAAATAAAATCCAAAATAGGGCTGGGGATGTGCCTCAGTGGTTGAATGCCCCTGAGTTCAATTCCCGGTACCAACAAAAAAATTCTTGGGTGAGTACCACACCGAGTCAAAGTTGAGAACCACTGACTTAGGTTCCTCTCATATTCTTTTGAATTATACAAGTAATACATAAATACATTTTCTTTTTTTCCCAAACATTTCATTCATTTCTTGCTCTTCATTTAAAAATAATTTTAAAGTACGCAAAAGAGGGGCTTTTAGATTCTAATCTGCAGGAGAATCCTCTGGGAGCAATTTAACATGCAAAATACCGTGCTGTGATGTAGAAACTAGAAGTGTGTATTTTTTAAAATAAAATGTCCCCTTTTTCCTTTTTTGTATAAGTTTTATTTTGAGATAAGTTTTATACTTTATGAAAAAAAAAAGGAATTCCTTTAGACTCTCATGGTGCTGGGGATCTGAGCCAGGGCCTCCCACATTCTAGGCAAGTGCTCTATCACTGAACTACATCCCGTCCCTCCCTATGCCCTTCATATGGCTTCAAACATCTTATGTAATCATACACCGATTAAAAGCGAAGACTTTAAAATTGGTACAATGCTATTAATTAAACTACAGACATCATTTGTATTTCACATTTGTTACACTATCTTTTTGTTGTTGTTGTTCCGGGATCCAATACAGGATATCCTGTTATAATCACTTGTCATTTCTCCCTTGTCTTCTCTAATTTGTAACAGTACCTTGGTCTCTCCTTATCTTCTGTGACCTTGACACTTCTGAAGAATAACAAGTTACCCCTTAATTGTTTTCCATGTAAAATTTAAAAAGAAACCTCCTTTTCCCTTCAGCCTCACATCTCCGGACCATTCCTTGAGGTAATCACGGATAACTCCTATGTATTCTTCCAGAATTTTTCTGTCTAAATACACACACATTCCACTACATGTACTATATAAAAATATAAGTATTGTTGGGCAACTTGCTTTTACTCTGTGACAATTTGATGTGGTGATCTTTCATGAAAGTACAAATGTCTTCTTTAGCATTTGTGTACCCTAGAAAGGACAGAGTATGTTCCGTGTAAAGAACCTTCTGTAGTAATTAATGTTCCAAGTAGTGGAATGAAAATCCTAGGAGATGGTAATATAGGGAGCACATTTTTCTGATTTTGTTTCAAAATGCTTATGTAGACCTTGAGAAATGAATAAATAGATGGCATAGAATATATGAATTATTTCATAACCTTGTCTTCATTATTTGCACTTAAGTATTTTAAATATAAATAATAGCAGAAACAAAACAAGCTACAAATGAAGGGCTGATCTAATGGGTATGAAAAGGAACCTGCTGAGTGAAATAAAATCATGTTACTCTTTGCAGTTTTTCCTAGAAGGTAATTCAAGCTCCTGCTCCCCACCTTTTCCATATGTATTTAGTGGAATTTAACTAATTTCACAACAGTACTCTGAGAGAAAGTTTCTATGTAAATCTCATTTACATGAAATTATTTATTATGCATGAATATGAATTTGAAACTGCTTATCCCACTGAGAACAGAGGAAATAGCATTTTAAGTATTAATGGTTGGAACAAGAACAGATATGGTTTCCAAAAGAAGACAGAATTGTGTGATGATTATATATCATTATGATTTTTAAATTCTTTTTTTTTTTCAATTCTGTCCTTCTGATTCTGGATTGTTTGTTTCTCTGTAGCATTCAATCCTTGAAAAGAGATCTCTGATAAAGAAAATAAGGTCCATTCCTTGGCACACATCAGTCTTACCTGCCCCTAGAATAATTATCTGTCAGACATTAAACTAAAAATTGGTGCGAAGAAAGTACCACTTTGATAGGTCATGGCCATTCTGAGTTTTCACATTCTGATCTTGAAACATATATACATCATTTGATTAAAACGTAAAATGTTTTATTAAAGATAATGTCTTGGTCTAGGCCCCACATTTTTTTGGATTCTTGTGGTACAACATGGGTGGTCCCATGAAATTAAATTAATGGATTTGGCCCTTAACTGCCTTCAGTTAACTTTCCATAGGGAAAACTTTTCTACTGGCACAGATCAGACTCCTAATCTCAGCCAACTTCCATGCAAATTCATTCCAACAGCAGTCAGTGTTCTTTAGAGAAGTAAAAATAGTAGGATAGATACATAGATTTAGATATAGATACAAAGCGATTTATTTAAAGAAATTGTCTCAGAAGATTGTGAAGACTGGCAAGCTGAAATTGGTAGAGCAAGCCGGTAGACTGGAAATAGGAGTTGATGCTGCAATCTTAAGTCCAATATCCATATAGAAGTCCAGAAGGCCAGAAATTTAGGTAGACATTCTAGAGGCAGAATTTCTTCTTGTTGGGAACCTTTACTTTTTGCTCTTAATGCCTTCAATCAATCTAAGAGGACCGTCCGCATGACAGTCTCCTCTACATGAAGTCAAATGTTAACCACATCTACAAAATGCCTTCACAGCAGCACCTAGATCACTGTTTGGTTAAATAACAGTGTGCCATAACCAAATCAAGTTGACACACAAATTTATATATCACCAGTGCCTTGCTAAAAACAGCAAAACATGGCTAAATGGGGTACACTGATAAATGCTAAAATAACCACTGCTTTAGAAAGAAACAGCATACATTCCTGTGTTAGTCAGCTTTCTCTTCCTGGGACAAAAACAAAAAAACAAAACAAACAAACAAACAAAAAACTGAGTTGAAGAATTAGAAGGAGGAGAGGTTTATTTTGCTAATGGTTTCAGCAGCTTCAGTCCGTGATCAGTTGGTCTATTTATTGCCTTTCGTCAGGCAAGGCAGAACACCTTGGTGGGAGCATGTGACAGAGCAAGACTGCTCACCTCACGGCAGCCAGGAAGCAATGTAGGAAGGGGCCAGTGTCCCAGTATCACCTTCCAGGGCATGCCCCACCACTTCTCAATAGCACCACAGGCATCTTTAACACATGGGTCTTTGAAGGAAAGTTCAAAATACAAAATATGGCAATTCCTAACAACAATGACCGATATTTTTGAATGTAATTTAGAAATGAAATTAACGTGTTGTTAATGTTTAAAAATCATTAATAGCAACGTATCATTAATGTTGCAGAGTACAAACAGAGGTATAAATCACTCTTTTAGTTATCTAATCACATCCTGGTGAGCAAAATGCAATGCACTGAGAGGCATTTCATAAATGCCACTGATTACATTACTGTTTGTAATAGCTCAAAGGATGTTAGTGTTGGAAGAAATCTCAGCAATCGTTAGTCCAGTGGGATCTGTAGGAAATGATTCCAGAGGATATCAGTAAAGGTTATTAAGAAAAGACTAGCATGACCTGGTGGTACACACTTGTAATCTCAGCTGGGAGGCTGAAGCTGGTGTTTCCAAGTTCAAGGATAGCCTAAGAAACTTAGTGGAATCCTGACTCAAAGTAAACTAAAAGGGGCTGTGAGTGTAGCTCTGTGGTAGAGTACTTGCCTAGCATGTGCCAGGACCTGGGTATAATCCTCAGCACTCCCCCCGCCACACACACACATAGGCACAAAAGAATAAGAAGAAAATCTAAATTTTAATATGTCTATTAAAAATAAAATAGTAATAATAATCAAATCAGTGCATTAGTCCTATGTAATTAATTCTTTTTTTTTTTTTCCTGTTAATCTTAGTTTAAGGAACTACTTCTGTGAGGCTGACCACTTTTGAATGGGAGTTGTGGAAGTTCTAACTCAGTCTTTGTGAAATCTGACAGTATCAGATCTCTTGGTAATCATGATGCCAGCTTTATTGTGGCAAATCTGGATCCATGAGTCTACTTTCCTAGGCAGTCAAATAGTCAACTGTTCTCTGATGAAGATCTTTTGAAAATTTTTCAGAACTTCTGATTTGTGGTTTGTATCTTAGATAAGTAAATGAAGGATCAGAAACCATCTACTGAGATAAAACTGAATATTTTTGGTGTATATATTAGCCAGAGTTATTAAAGTGAAGGTAGGTAGAATCTTCCATTAATATAATTATTTATAATTATATTAATATAATGATTTATATATATTAATATAATGATTTATAAGTGTCCTGAAAAGAATATGTTTACATTAATAACATTTTAACTACATGTAATAAACCCAGAGAGGTTAAGTATCACTTTTTGATTTGTGATAGTTCCCTCATACTGTGAAGTTGGTCATAGGATGACTCAACTCTCACAATTGTGTGGCACTAATAAAAACCATAGAACATACACATATTCTTATCATTTGTAATAATGTTAATTTTATAAAGTTTAGAACAAATGTTCAGAGTGTTGCAGAACTATCCTGGGAAATTGCAAGGATAGTTTAGATAAAATAACATCTCAACATTTTCAGTAAGCAGCATTTGGAGCCTGTATTTAGAAAAAGCAATATCAGAAGTAATTGTCAGGGTTTTTCAAGATGGCGGCCTAGAGGGTGGCTGCATTTCATGTTGCTCCAGGACTCAGGATTCAAAAGAGGAGATATTGAGACGCTTGGGACCAACTCAAAGCAGCCGGGTGACTCTCACCCCCTGGGGGGGCATCCCGGATGGGACGGGGGTCCCGGAACGCAGGAAACTTTGTGAAGTAGAACTGCCGGCGAGACGCCCCTCCCCCCGCTGGAGCAGTGAACTCGGACAGCTGGGAGCGCCGTAGAGGAGACCGCTCGGCACAGCGCTGGGACTCGGAGCAGCCACTGGGGCTCCGGCGGCTGCCCGGGGGAGGAGTGGCGGAGAGAACTGTGTGGACTCAGGACACCGGGGCCTGCCCTGAGGAGGAGGAGAGGAGCGTGGCCACTTGGATTCGGAGAGACTGCACCAGAGCTGCAGGCGGTTGCCAGAGGAGAAGCTGCGCGGCGAGCTGTTTGGAATCAGAACGACGCTTCTGAACCCCGGGGCCTGCCCTGAGGACGAGGAGGAAGAGGAGCGGCCGCTTGGATTCGGGTGACCACACGGGAGCTACAGGCGGTTGCCAGAGAAGGGGCTGCATGGCGAGCTGTTTGGACTCTGACCACTTCTGAACCCCGGGGCCTGCCCGGAGGAGTAGGAGAAGGAGGAGGAGGAGCGCGGCGGGTCCTTTGGACTCGCAGTGACTGCATTAGCGCTCCAGGCGGCTGCTCAGAGGAGAAGGCGAGTGGTGAGTTGTTTGGTCTTAAAGTGACAGCTCCTGAACACAGGGGGGCTGCCTGGAGGAGAAGCGTGGTGGGACGCTTGGTCTTGAGTGGCCGCACTTGAGCTCCGGGCGGTGCCCAGAGGACCCGTGCAGCGGGTCACGTGGATTCAGAGCCACTCAGAGGGACTGCTCCTGAACACCCGGGGGGTTATCTGGAGAAGGAGGAGGAACGGGGAGGGTCACTTCGACTCGGAGTGATTGATTGCCCAGGGCTACGGGTGCTTGGTGGGAGGAGGAGGCACGAAGTGAGTTTCTTGGACTCCTAGTGACCGCACCGGCATACTGGGCGGCTGTCTGGAGGAAGAGGCCTGTGGCGGGTCTCTGGGACTCAGAGCGATTGTTCGGGGCCACGGGTGGCTGCTCAGAGGAGGGGCCACGCAGCCAGGCGATTAGGTGCAGAACAGGGTCCCAGGATCTAGGAGGCTTCTGGGTGGAAGAGCTGTACAGAGATAGGCTTAGGGCGGAGTGAAGGTTCCAGGCCTGTGGGCAAATTCTCTGAGGAGGGGCAGCCTAAGGAGATTCATCTGCGAAGGGTGAGGCTCCCAGGCCCAGGAGGTAGGGCTGGGCCCCTGGAAACTTTGCAGAGGAAGGCAGCCCAGCCCAGGCGGTAGCTGTAATTGAGGGGAACCTCTAGGAGGAAACTGACCAGCGAGACCTCCCCACTGGGTGAGTCTTCCCTGCCTGGTGAGGTTTCCCCACAAGGACGGTAAAACCAGAGACACAGGCCCAAACAGGCCTTGCCTCAGCCCACAGCCTAGGTCCGCTTTGGATGACCATTGGTCAACAAGTGGAGGCACCTCTGCCCACTAGCAGGGACTATACCCCACCTGAAGGCCACCACTCCTAGAGAGGCAGCTTCCTTGTGGAACACCGCATTATCAACTTCCTCCAAGACTTCAGCCTACTGAAGGCTAAGAGGGGATATATATAGAAATCTTCAGGGACATTGTAAATCAACAGAGGAAAACTGCAATATCTCAGCGGTCCACTGATATCTGAACAATATGAGAAAACAAGGAAAGAAAATGCTGCAAACAAATCTAGATGTTACATCAATAAAACCAAGTGACAGCATGGCAGAAGAAATGACAGAAAAGGAGTTCAGAATGTACATAATTAAAATGATCAGAGAAGCAAACGAGGAGATGAAAGAGCAAATGCAAGCATTGAATGATGAGATGAAAGAGCAAATGCAAGCATTGATTGATCGCACCAATCGACAGTTAAAAGAGCAAATACAGGAAGCAAAAGATCATTTCAATAAAGAGTTAGAGATATTGAAAAAAAACCAAACAGAAATCCTTGACATGAAGGAAACAATAAACCAAATTAAGAACTCCATAGAAAGCATATCCAAAAGGATAGAACACCTGGAAGACAGAACCTCAGACATTGAAGACAAAATATTTAACCTTGAAAACAAAGTTGAACAAACAGAGAAGATGGTAAGAAATCATGAACAGAATCTACAAGAACTATGGGATATCATGAAAAGGCCAAATTTAAGAATTATTGGGATTGAGGAAGGTCTGGAGAAACAAACCAAAGGAATGAATAACCTATTCAATGAAATAATATCAGAAAATTTCCCAAATCTGAAGAATGAAATGGAAAATCAAGTTCAAGAGGCTTACAGGACTCCAAATACACAAAATTACAACAGACCCACACCAAGGCACATTATAATGAAAATACCTAACATACAAAATAAAGACAGAATTTTAAAGGCTGTGAGAGAAAAGAACCAAATTACATTCAGGGGGAAACCAATACGCATATCAGCAGATTTTTCAATCCAGACCCTAAAAGCTAGAAGGTCCTGGAACAACATTTTTCAAGCCCTGAAAGAAAATGGATGCCAACCAAGAATCTTATACCCAGCAAAACTTACCTTCAAATTTGACGATGAAATAAAATCCTTCCATGATAAACAAAAGCTAAAAGAATTTACAAAAAGAAAGCCAGCATTACAGAACATTCTCAGCAAAATATTCCATGAGGAAGAGATGAAAAACAAAGAAGCAAATCAGCAAAGGGAGGAATTATCCTAAAGGAATTGTCAAATAAAGGAGGAAACAAGTTGTGTCAAACAAATAAATAAACAAAATTTTAAAAATGAACCAAATGACCGGGAAACCAAATCATTTCTCTATAATAACCCTGAATGTTAATGGCCTGAATTCATCAATCAAAAGACATAGACTGGCAGACTGGATTAAAAAGAAAGATCCAACCATATGTTGCCTGCAAGAGACTCACCTCATAGAAAAAGATACCCATAGATTAAAGGTGAAAGGATGGGGAAAAACATACCATGCACATGGACTCAGCAAAAAAGCTGGAGTATCCATCCTCATTTCCGATAATGTGGACTTCAAGCCAAAGTTAGTCAGAAGGGATAAAGAAGGTCATTTCATACTGCTTAAAGGAAGCATAAATCAGCAAGATATAACAATCATAAACATCTATGCCCCAAACAGTGGCTCATCTATGTATGTCAAACAAATCCTTCTCAATTTCAGAAACCAAATAGACCACAACACAATAATACTAGGTGATTTTAACACGCCGCTCTCACCACTGGACAGATCTTCCAGACAAAAATTGAACAAAGAAACCATAGATCTCAACAACACAATGAATAATTTAGACTTAACGGACATTTATAGAATATACCATCCAACCAAGAGTGAATACACTTTCTTCTCAGCAGCACATGGATCCTTCTCTAAAATAGACCATATATTATGCCACAAAGCTAATGTTAGCAAATACAAGAAGATAGAGACACTAGCATGTATTCTATCAGATCATAATGGATTGAAGTTAGAAATAAATGAAAGAGTAAAACACAGAAATTATTCCAACATCTGGAGATTAAACAATATGCTATTATATGATGAATGGATAACAGAAGATATTAGGAAGGAAATTAAAAAATTCTTAGAGGTAAATGAGAACAAAGAAACATCATATCAAAACCTCTGGGACACTATGAAAGCAGTACTTAGAGGGAAATTTATTTCATGGAGCGCATTTAATAAAAGAAGTAAAACTCAACAAATAAATGACCTAACACTACAGCTCAAAGCCTTAGAAAAAGAAGAACAGAACAGCACCAAAAGTAGTAGAAGACAGGAAATTGTTAAACTCAGAGCTGAAATCAATGAAATTGAAACAAAAGAAACAATACAAAAAATTGACAAAATAAATACTTGGTTCTTCGAAAAAATAAACAAAATTGATAAACCTTTAGCCACACTAACAAAGAGAAGACGAGAGAAAACCCAAATCACTAAAATTCGGAATGAACAAGGAAATATCACTACAGACAGGATGGAAATACAAAACATAATTAGAAGCTATTTTGAAAATCTATACTCCAACAAAATAGAAAATTTCGAAGACATCAACAGGTTTCTAGAGACATATGAATTGCCTAAACTGAATGAGGAGGACATAAACAATTTAAATAGACCAATTTCAAGTACTGAAATAGAAGAAGTCATCAAAAGCCTACCAACAAAGAAAAGTCCGGGACCAGATGGGTTCTCAGCCGAGTTCTACAAAACCTTTAAGGAAGAGCTCATTCCAATACTTCTCAAAGTATTCCATAAAATAGAAGAGGAGGGAACCCTCCCAAACTCATTCTATGAAGCCAATATCACACTGATACCTAAACCAGACAGAGACTCATCAAGGAAAGAAAATTTCAGACCAATATCCTTAATGAACATCGACGCAAAAATTCTCAACAAAATTTTAGCAAATCGCATACAAAAACATATTAAAAAGATAGTGCACCATGATCAAGTGGGTTTCATCCCAGGGATGCAAGGTTGGTTCAACATCAGGAAATCAATAAACGTAATTCACCATATTAATAGACTTAAAGTCAAGAATCACATGATTATTTCAATAGATGCAGAAAAAGCATTTGATAAAATACAGCACCCCTTCATGCTCAAAACACTAGAAAAAATAGGGATAGTGGGAACATTCCTTAATATTGTAAAGGCCATTTATGCTAAGCCCATGGCTAATATCATTCTAAATGGTGAAAAACTGAAAGCATTCCCCCTAAAAACTGGAACAAGGCAGGGATGCCCTCTTTCACCACTTCTATTCAACATCGTTCTTGAGACTCTGGCCAGAGCAATTAGACAAACCAAAGAAATTAAAGGGATACGAATTGGAAAAGAAGAACTCAAACTATCCCTGTTCGCTGATGACATGATTATATATTTAGAGGAACCTGGAAATTCCACCAGAAAACTCTTAGAACTCATAAGTGATTTCAGTAAAGTAGCAGGTTACAAGATCAATGCCCATAAATCCAATGCATTTTTATACATAAGTGATGAATCTTCAGAAAGAGAAATTAGGAAAACTACCCCATTCACAATAGCCTCGAAAAAAATAAAATACTTGGGAATCAATCTTACAAAAGAGGTGAAAGACCTCTACAATGAGAACTATACAACACTAAAGAAAGAAATTAAAGAACACCTTAGAAGATGGAAAGATCTTCCATGTTCTTGGATAGGAAGAATTAATATTGTCAAAATGGCCATACTACCTAAAGTGCTATACAAATTCAATGCAATTCCAATTAAAATCCCAATGACGTACCTTACAGAAATAGAGCAGGCAATTATGAAATTCATCTGGAAGAATAAGAAACCCAGAATAGCTAAAGCAATCCTTAGCAGGAAGAGTGAAACAGGGGGTATTGCAATACCAGATCTTCAACTGTACTACAACGCAATAGTAACAAAAACGGCATGGTATTGGTACCAAGATAGAAAGGTAGATCAATGGTACAGAATAGAGGACACGGACACAAACCCAAATAAATACAATTTTCTCATACTAGACAAAGGGGCCAAAAATATGCAATGGAGAAAAGATAGCCTCTTCAACAAATGGTGCTGGGAGAATTGGAAATCCATATGCAACAGAATGAAACTAAACCCATATCTCTCACCATGCACGAAACTAAACTCAAAATGGATTAAGGACCTCGGAATCAGACCACAGACCCTGCAGATTATAGAAGAAAAAGTAGGTCCAAATCTTCATCTTGTTGGTCTAGGACCAGACTTCCTTAACAGGACTCCCATAGCACAAGAAATAAAAGCTAGAATCAACCACTGGGATAGATTCAAACTAAAAAGCTTTCTCTCAGCAAAGGAAACTATCAGCAATGCGAAGAAAGAGCCTACAGAGTGGGAGAATATCTTTGCCAATCATACTTCAGATAGAGCACTAATCTCCAGAATCTATAAAGAACTCAAAAAACTCTACTCCAAGAATTCAAATAGTCCAGTCAACAAATGGGCTAAGGAAATGAATAGACACTTCACAGAAGAAGATCTACAAGCAATCAACAAACATATGGAAAAATGTTCAACATCTCTAGTAATAAGAGAAATGCAAATCAAAACCACCCTAAGGTTCCATCTCACCCCAATTAGAATGGCGATTATCAAGAATACGAGCAACAACAGGTGTTGGCGAGGATGTGGGGAGAAAGGTACACTCATACACTGCTGGTGGGGCTGCAAATTAGTGCAGCCGCTATGGAAAGCAGTGTGGAGATTCCTTAGAAAACTTGGAATGGAACCACCATTTGACCCAGCTATCCCACTCCTTGGCCTATACCCAAAGGACTTAAAATCTGCATACTACAGAAATACAGCCACATCAATGTTCATAGCTGCTCAATTCACAATAGCCAGACTGTGGAACCAACCTAGATGCCCTTCAATTGATGAGTGGATAAAGAAACTGTGGTATATATATACTATGGAATATTACTCAGCCATAAAGAATGATAAAATTATGACATTTGCAGGCAAATGGATGAAATTGGAGAATATCATGCTAAGTGAGATAAGCCAATCTCAAAAAGTCAAAGGACGAATGATATCGCTAATAAGTGGAGGTTGACACATAATGGGGGGGAGGGAAGGGTTAGAGTTAGGGTTAGGGAGGGGGGCAAGTATGGAGGAAGGAACTACTGTATAGAGGGTAAAGAGGGGTGGGAGGGGTGGGGGGAAGGGAAAAAAATAACAGAATGAATCAAACAACATTGCTCTATGTAAATTTATGATTACACAAATGGTATGCCTTTACGCCATGTACAGAGAAACAACATGTATCCCATTTGTTTACAATAAAAAAAAAAAAAAAAGAAAAAAAGAAAATCTATACTCCAACAAAATAGAAAATTTCGAAGACATCAACAGGTTTCTAGAGACATATGAATTGCCTAAACTGAATGAGGAGGACATACACAATTTAAATAGACCAATTTCAAGTACGAAAATAGAGGAAGTCATCAAAAGCTTACCAACAAAGAAAAGTCGGGACCAGATGGGTTCTCAGCCGAGTTCTACAAAACCTTTAAGGAAGAGCTCATTCCAATACTTCTCAAAGTATTCCATAAAATAGAAGAGGAGGGAACCCTCCCAAACTCATTCTATGAAGCCAATATCACACTGATACCTAAACCAGACAGAGACTCATCAAGGAAAGAAAATTTCAGACCAATATCCTTAATGAACATCGACGCAAAAATTCTCAACAAAATTTTAGCAAATCGCATACAAAAACATATTAAAAAGATAGTGCACCATGATCAAGTGGGTTTCATCCCAGGGATGCAAGGTTGGTTCAACATCAGGAAATCAATAAACGTAATTCACCATATTAATAGACTTAAAGTCAAGAATCACATGATTATTTCAATAGATGCAGAAAAAGCATTTGATAAAATACAGCACCCCTTCATGCTCAAAACACTAGAAAAAATTGGGGTAGTGGGAACATTCCTTAACATTGTAAAGGCCATTTATGCTAAGCCCATGGCTAATATCATTCTAAATGGTGAAAAACTGAAAGCATTCCCCCTAAAAACTGGAACAAGGCAGGGATGCCCTCTTTCACCACTTCTATTCAACATCGTTCTTGAGACTCTGGCCAGAGCAATTAGACAAACCAAAGAAATTAAAGGGATACGAATTGGAAAAGAAGAACTCAAACTATCCCTGTTCGCTGATGACATGATTATATATTTAGAGGAACCAGGAAATTCCACCAGAAAACTCTTAGAACTCATAAGTGATTTCAGTAAAGTAGCAGGTTACAAGATCAATGCCCATAAATCCAACGCATTTTTATACATAAGTGATGAATCTTCAGAAAGAGAAATTAGGAAAACTACCCCATTCACAATAGCCTTGAAAAAAATAAAATACTTGGGAATCAATCTCACAAAAGAGGTGAAAGACCTCTACAATGAGAACTATACAACACTAAAGAAAGAAATTAAAGAACACCTTAGAAGATGGAAAGATCTTCCATGTTCTTGGATAGGAAGAATTAATATTGTCAAAATGGCCATACTACCTAAAGTGCTATACAAATTCAATGCAATTCCAATTAAAATCCCAATGACGTACCTTACAGAAATAGAGCAAGCAATTATGAAATTCATCTGGAAGAATAAGAAACCCAGAATAGCTAAAGCAATCCTTAGCAGGAAGAGTGAAACAGGGGGTATTGCAATACCAGATCTTCAACTCTACTACAAAGCAATGGTAACAAAAACGGCATGGTATTGGTACCAAGATAGAAAGGTGGATCAATGGTACAGAATAGAGGACACGGACACAAACCCAAATAAATACAATTTTCTCATACTAGACAAAGGGGCCAAAAATATGCAATGGAGAAAAGATAGCCTCTTCAACAAATGGTGCTGGGAGAATTGGAAATCCATATGCAACAGAATGAAACTAAACCCATATCTCTCACCATGCACGAAACTAAACTCAAAATGGATTAAGGACCTCGGAATCAGACCAGAGACCCTGCAGATTATAGAAGAAAAAGTAGGTCCAAATTTTCACCTTGTTGGTCTAGGACCAGACTTCCTTAACAGGACTCCCATAGCACAAGAAATAAAAGCTAGAATCAACCACTGGGATAGATTCAAACTTAAAAGCTTTCTCTCAGCAAAGGAAACTATCAGCAATGCGAAGAAAGAGCCTACAGAGTGGGAGAATATCTTTGCCAATCATACTTCAGATAGAGCACTAATCTCCAGAATCTATAAAGAACTCAAAAAACTCTACTCCAAGAATTCAAATAGTCCAGTCAACAAATGGGCTAAGGAAATGAATAGACACTTCACAGAAGAAGATCTACAAGCAATCAACAAACATATGGAAAAATGTTCAACATCTCTAGTAATAAGAGAAATGCAAATCAAAACCACCCTAAGATTCCATCTCACCCCAATTAGAATGGCGATTATCAAGAATACGAGCAACAACAGGTGTTGGCGAGGATGTGGGGAGAAAGGTACACTCATACACTGCTGGTGGGGCTGCAAATTAGTGCAGCCACTATGGAAAGCAGTGTGGAGATTCCTTAGAAAACTTGGAATGGAACCACCATTTGACCCAGCTATCCCACTCCTTGGCCTATACCCAAAGGACTTAAAATCTGCATACTACAGAAATACAGCCACATCAATGTTCATAGCTGCTCAATTCACAATAGCCAGACTGTGGAACCAACCTAGATGCCCTTCAATTGATGAGTGGATAAAGAAACTGTGGTATATATATACAATGGAATATTACTCAGCCATAAAGAATGACAAAATTATGACATTTGCAGGCAAATGGATGAAATTGGAGAATATCATGCTAAGTGAGATAGGCCGATCTCAAAAAGTCAAAGGACGAATGATATCGCTGATAAGTGGAGGATGACACATAATGGGGGGAGGGAAGGGTTAGAGTTAGGGTTAGGGAGGGGGGCAAGTATGGAGGAAGGAACTACTGTATAGAGGCTAAAGAGGGGTGGGAGGGGTTGGGGGAAGGGAAAAAATAACAGAATGAATCAAACAACATTGCTCTATGTAAATTTATGATTACACAAATGGTATGCCTTTACGCCATGTACAAACAGAGAAACAACATGTATCCCATTTGTTTACAATAAAAAAAAAAAAGAAGTAATTGTCAAAGAATTATTTATGACATATAGAGAAATATAAGTCATCTGTGTCCAAAGACAAAAAAAGTGATCAAAGTCTTACCTATAAAAATAATCAGAAATAATGCTGAAGTTAAATATAAAGGTAAGAATTTACAGAATTTGAACTTCTTCAGAAATAAAAGATTTTGGTCAAAAAAGAATGAAGAAATCAATGCAAAACCACAAAGATTGAGGAGTTTCTCAAGAACTTATCTTTGTATGGGATAAGGAAGCCCTATTCTCTTAGAAATCTTCTAGAACTCAAACAAATTTAGCAAAGTAGCAGGGTTTAAAGTCAACACCAACAAACCAATTGCATTTCTACACACCAAGGATATATCAGCTTAAAGAGAAATCAGGAAAACTATTCCCTTTACAATAACTTAAAAAATAAAATATTTGGGAATTGTTATGGTTTGGATGTGAGGTGTCCCCCAAAAGCTCATGTGTGAGACAATGCAAGAAGGTTCAGAGAAGAAATGATTGGGTTGCAAAAGTCTTAACTCAATTAGTGATTTAATTCCCATATAGGGATTAACTGAGTGGTAACTGAAGTGGTAGGGTGTGGCTGGAGGAGATTGGAATTGAGGTGTGGCTTTGGGGTATATATTTTGTATCTGGAGAGTGGAGTCTCTATCTGCTTTCTTATGATGTGAGCTGCTTCCTCTGCCATGCTCTTTTGCCATGATGTTCCGCCTCACCTCAAGCCTCAAGAAATAGAGCCAGCTATCCATGGATTGAGACCTCTGAAACCCTGAGCACTCAAATAAACTCTTCCTCCTCTATGACTTTGTTTGTCAGATCCTTTTAGTCACAGCAGTGAAAAAGCTGACTAAAAAAGGAATCAACATAATAAAAGAGGAGAAAGACCTCTATAATGAAAACTACAGAACATTAAAGAAAGAAATTGAAGACCTTAGATAGGCAGAATTAATATCTTCAAAATAGCCCTACTACCAAAAGCATTATACAGATCTAATGCAATTCCTATAAAGATTTAATGCAAGTTTCTATTTTTTCCAGAAATAGAAAAAGCAACCATGAAATTCATTTGGAAAAATAAGAGGCCCAGAATAGCCAAAGCAATCATTAGTGAGGAGAGTGATGCAAGAGACATCACAATACCAGAAATTAAATTATACTACAGAGCTATAGTAACAAAAACAGCATGGTATTGGCACCAAAACAGACATGAAGACCAATGGAACAGAATAGAAGACACAGAGACAAACCCACATAAATACAGTTGTGTCATCCTAGACAAAAATACTATAAACATATATTGGAGAAAAGACAGCCTCTTCAACAAATAGTGCTGGGAAAATTGGAAATTCATATGTAGTAAAATGAAATTAAACCCCTCTTTCTCACCCTGCACAAAACTCAACACAAACTGTGTCAAGGACTTAGTCATTAGAACAGAGACCCTGTGCCTAACAGAAAAAAATATAGGTCTAAATCTCCATCATGTTGGTTTAGGAACTAACTTCCTTAACAAGACTCCTAGAGCACAAGATGTAAAATCAAGAATCAATAAATGAGATGGAATCAAACTAAAAAGCTTCTTCACATCAAAGGAAATAATCAAGAATGTGAACAGAGAGCCTACAGAATGGGAGAAAATCTTTTCCACCAGTACCTCAGATAAGACATAATCTCCAGGACATATAAAGAACTCAAAAAACTTAACACCAGAAAAATAAACAATCCAATTAATAAATGGGCAAAGGAACTGAACAAACACTTCACAGAAGAAGAAATATGAATGGTCAAAAAAATATGAAAAAATGTTCAACACCTCTAACAATTAGAGAAATGCAAATTGAAACTACACTGAGATTCCATCTCACTCCAGTCAGAATGGTGATTATCAAGAAACAATAAATGTTGGCAAGAATGTGGGGAGGAAAGGTACTCTCATACATTGTTGGTGGAGTTGCAAATTGGTGCAACCACTATGGAAAGCTGTATGGAGATTCCTCAGAAAACTTGGAATGGAACCACGATTTGACCCAGTTATCCCACTCCTCGGTTTATACCCTCAGGACTTAAAGTCAGCATACTACAGTGACGCAGTCACATCAATGTTTATAGCACTCAACTCAAAATAACCAAGCTTTGGAAACAACATATGTGTCCTTCAATGGATGAATGGATTAAGAAAAATGTGGCATATATACACAATGGAATATTACTCAGCCATAAAGAAGAATGAAATAATAGAATTTTCCAGTAAATGGATGGAAGTGGAGAATATCATGCTAAGTGAAATAAACCAATCCCCAAAAACCCAAGATTGAAAGTTCTCTCTGATTTGTAGATGCAAACCCAAAAAGAAGGGAGGTTGGGGAAGGGTATAATAGAAATCCACTGGATTAGACAAAGGAAAATGAAGGAATTGGGAGTGGGGAGGGGAATAGGTAAGACAGTAGAATCAATCAGACATAACTTTTCTAGCCTTGTATCCAATACACAACCAGAGTAAATCCACATCATGTATAATCACAACAGTGGGGTCCTAAATAGAGTAAGTTATATTTTATGTATGTATAATTTGCCAAAATACATTCTACTGTCATCTATAACTAAAAAGAACAAAATAAAAATAATTTACATACAATATTAACAAAACCTTTTCTTTTTTTTTTTTTTGCAAAAACAAAACAAAAAAGAAAAAACTCTTTGCACTACAAAAGCCAACATACAAGAGACATTTGTTGTCGTTTTCTAAAGAAAGTCAGACTATTCAAGGAACTTTTCCTCCTAAGTGGTTAGTTGTGTTTTGTTTTTCCTTTCAGTCTGGGGATTGAACCCAGGGCTTTGCACATGCTAGGTTAGTGCTCTATGATTGAGCTACATCCCCAGCCCTATGAATTTTTTTTCATCTTTACTATACATAAGGTTGTCAATTTCACAATCCTAATATAACACTATATATAAATGTAAATATACACAAACATGTGAAATGAAAATTTTAAAGCTTTTAATTTAGTTTTCAGATATATTAATTAATCATTAATTAATTAATGTATCATGTGTATCATTAATGCACATAAGACTCTAAATACACTGTATCAAATTCCCCATCATAAAATCAAATTCCTGCTGCTTGTTTGTATTACTTTCATAATTTCTAGCTTTATGACTTTTAGTCTCTTAGAAAGTGTCCAAATAACTGGAGATTTCAGAGTTAATATTTATCCACAAATTAATTTAATATTAGTCCAAGCTCTAGGGTCTTAGATTTATATTTGAAGTTGGAATAATATGAAGTCACACAATGCTACTGATATTAAAAGTTAGACAGATGGCATTTAAAGTTTTCAGTAAGTGTAAAATTT
Source organism: Sciurus vulgaris (assembly GCF_902686455.1). Lineage (NCBI taxonomy): Eukaryota > Metazoa > Chordata > Mammalia > Rodentia > Sciuridae > Sciurus > Sciurus vulgaris. The sequence goes on along the minus strand of NC_136466.1, from coordinate 45,327,180 downwards.
TAATTTATTTGAAGTAGTGTTTGAAGCTTATAAAATACAATCCTTTTAAAAGATAACTAACAATTGTAATTTAATCGAGCACATGTGTTTACCCTAACTATTTTGTAGAAAGACTAACTTATCTAATCCATTAAACTTATCAAAAAATATAGAGTTAGTTTTTTCAGGAGCAATAAAACCCCAAGCCTTACAGAAAAAGAATATATGTATTTTAAACATATATTTTGCATTACAATAAACTCAGCAGAAGAACATACCTTTACTAAGATATAATTCATATATGATATAGTTCATCCAATAACTTTTAGAATGTTCATGGATCTTTGCAACATCACAGTCAACTTTAGAACATTTTCATTACCTCAAATGAGATCTTGTATTCTTTATTTTAATCAACTCCCTGTTGCTCATCCCTTACCAGACCAAAGCAAACCACAATTATACTTCATGTTTTAATGGATTCTCCCCCTCTGGACATATCACATAAATAGAATAAAGAATATGTGGTCTTTCATGTCTGACTCATTTCATTTAACATAATGTTTTCCAGGTTCATCTATGTTGAAGCATGTATCAGTACTTCATTCCTTTTCATGGCTGAATAATATTCCATTATATGAATAGACAATGTTTTGTTCACTCAATTTATGTGTATTTGGGGTTCTTTGTCTGTTTTTCATAAATGCTGCGTTGAACTTTCATGAAGAAGTTTCTGCATGAATATGTATTTTGATTTCTCCTCTCTTGAGGAGATGAGTCATAAGGTTAACTGTTTATGGAAGAGTCAAACTGTTTCCCAAGTTTGTTGCACCATTTTGCATTAATGGTGCATTAAATCCAGTCAAAGTGATAGACAATAAGCAAAGTAAATGATAAATGTGATCAACAAGAACATAAAGAAGTATATAGTAGGATAGTCCAGGTTTGGGGTTAAAATTGTAGATGAAATGAGAAAGTCACTTTATGTACGAGCTGAATTATATATATATGACCTCACTTTAAAAATCAAACAAAACAAATCCCAAAAGCCACTGAGGTTGGTAGTGTTATCAGCATGAGCGCAGGTAGATTCACAGGCTAGATAGTTTGGTCAAGATTCCAAGGCAGGTAAGTGGTGCAGCTGGACTTTGAACAGATTGTTCTGACTTCAAGTTTGGTGCTCTCTTCACTATACCACATTTTCACAAGTGTGTATTTTGCTAGAGTTCATTACTTAAAATGTAAACACAATACATTCAGGACAAAACCAATAATAAATATAACAGGGTCATTAACCTTAACAAATAATCTTAGTAGATATTTTAGTCAGCTTTTTCGCTGCTGTAACTAAATGATCTGACCAGCACAATTATAGAGGGGGAAAGGTTTATTTGAGGGCTCACGGTTTCAGAGGTCTTATTTAGTTCATAGATGGCCAGCTCCATTCCATGGGGCTCCAGATCAGGTTGAACATCATGGCAGGACAGTGTAGTAGAGGGAAACAGCTTACAATCGTGATCAGGAAGCAGAGAGAGAGAGAAAGAGAGTGTCCACTCTCCAGATTCAAAATATATACCCTATAACCACATCCTACCACTTCAATTAATCCCATCAGGGATTAATTCGCTGATTGGGTTAAGACTCTTACAACCCAATCATTTCTCCTCTGGACCTTCCTGCATTCTCTTGCATGTGAGCTTTTAGGGGACACCTCACATCCAAACCATAACAGCAGACAATAAATATGCACGTATTCAAAAATATGTAATTTATGCATGAATATACCATAAATACTATATAGTAGAGAACATCCATTCTTTCCTACTGTTTTTGGAACCTCTTCTGGAGCAGGGCACTGCATATTACTATTGGCAAATTCCCATGTGGTTTCCATTTTATTTTGAGAACTTCCTTGTTTTAAGGACAGATCAACATCTAGGCGTGTATAATACTTTGGAATCCAATCCTACTTTCTCTGTTCCCTGACCATTCATTCCCTTATAAACTAGAAATAATCTGCTAAAGAAAAATTGTTTAAAAGGACTTATTGTAGAACTTTTTCTTTAAAATTAGCCAAACATATTTGTGACACATAGGCATACAACTGATACCTCTCTCTGAGGGAATCCCTCTTAGGATTGTGCGTCCGTTCAAGAAAATAAAAACACCCATTCAGAATCACCAGTGGAGTCATAAGAAGATAGCTCTTGTGAGGACATGAGCCTATTGTCATTCTTACCTATGACTGTCATGCACTTTGCAGTTTTATGAGCCGTCTTTATTTTCTTGGGAGTCTTCCCAATTGCTTTGATGGTGGAAGTAACCAAACCTTAAGGTAACCTTCGTCAGCTGACTGTCCCTTAACTCCAGCAATATTTACATCTCAATATTCAGTGAGTCCTTTACCCATAAAAATAAATCCTGAAAATACGTGAAAATGGGCGAGGGGTCTTATTTCAGTGAGCAGGTCTGTGGGTCTCACTCAGATTGAGGAATGGAATGTTGGCTGGCCTTCATTTGACCTGGAGCTCTCCAAGTCCCCCTCCATTGTGAGGATAGGTCCCACTCTCTGCTCACTTATTTATAAAGTTCATAATGTACTTTTATACTAAGATCATACTCATACCACTATATCATAAACACCATAAAACATGCAAATAAAGATCATTTAAAACAAAATCAACATTGTAAAACAGACATTAAAATGTTTCAAGATGTGAAGTTCCCTTGCTATTGCTAACAGTTCTGTTGTTATTGTTAATCACATTTTAAATGAAAGCAGTGTAATTGGACAGGTTTTTTAAAAAATACTTGCCACAATACACTGTGATGTTGCAGCACGGGGCTCTTCTTGTTTTGAAACTTGATTTTAATGACCGTCATAGTGGAAAAAAGATTTTAAAAAATACCATTGTAGTCTGTGCAGCATAGAAATTTTGGTTGAGATACACACATTTCCACGGCTCCAAAATGCTACTCACACCAAAATACATTCATTCCATACCAGTAGCTTCAAAAGCCTCTATTAAAAAAAAAAAAAAAAAAAGTCTCAATTCATTTCAGCATCAACTTCAAAATCTGAAGTCCAACATTTTATCTAAATAGCATCTAAATCAGCTATGGGTGAGATTTGAGGTATGATTCAATCTAAGACAAACTTCCCCTCCAGTTGGTGAGTCTGTAAAACCAAACAAATTGCATGTTAATTTACATTACAGTAGCAGGCTAAGGGTGGTGGCACAGGCCTGTAGGCTGAGGCAGGAGGATCCCTGGAGCCCAGAAGTTCCAGGTCAATCTGGGCAACATAGCGAGACCCTGTCTCAAAAGGAATCAAAACAGAAGTACAGTGAAGGGACCCATTTGGAATGGATATACCCATCCAAAAAGGGATTAACAGGACAGGAGGAAGGGAGAACAGGCATCAGGCAAGTCCAAAATTTGGAAGGGTAAACGTCATGAAACCTTGAAGTTTAAGAAATCCTCTGGCTTGATGCTTTGCCTCCTAGGCCTACTAGAGTGGCAACATCCACACCACAGCTTGGCAGAAGCCTTCTGCTGGGACACCACAGCTCTTCCAGAGTGGGCCTGTGCCTCTGGCTTGTCCCCTGCTGGGCTCAGGGCCCCACAGCTCCAGGGGCCCCTCTGCCTGTGGAGGCAGCTGAGCACTGGACTGTGGAGGGAGGGCAGGCTGGTGCTCTCTGAATCACCTTCAGGGCATTTTTCCATTGTCTTGAGGAACAGCTTGGGGTTCTGTTGGGGTGACTAATCCAAACCCTTATCAGGCCTCATTCCTAGTGTTCTCTTCCAAACATACTTTTTAATTTTTGTTATATGAATAGGCCAACAATTTTCCAAATCTTCAAGATCTCCTTCCTTTTCGCTTAATGATCCCATTTTTAAGTAATTTCTTCCTTCTTGCATTTTACTATAAACAGTCCAGGGGAGCCAAGTCATATTTCAAAACTTCACTTAAAAATCCCTTTAGCTAAGTATTCAGTTTCATTGTTCATAAGTTCTACCTTTCACAAAACACGGAACATGAACGTGCACGTTATTTGCCATGTTAAGTATTGCCTTTTTTCTCTTGTACAAAAACATGTTCCTCATTTTATACTGAAGTCTCATTAGAATGTCCTTTGCTTTCTGTGTTTCTAGCAACATGTGTTCATAATTTCTCAAATATACTAAAGGGGATGGTGGGACCCAGCCTCTCAATCCTTCTCTGCTGCTTTTTTTTTTTTTGGTACCCGGAATTAAACCCAAAGGCACTTAACTACTGAGCAACATCCCTAGCCCTTTTTTATATTTTATTTAGAGACAGCATCTCCTTATGTTGCTTAGGGCCTTGCTAAGTTGCTGAGGCTGGCTTTAAATTTGCGATCCTCCTGCCAAGTCATGGGATCTTTTCTGTTTTTTGACTCATGAGTGGTTTGTTCCTCCATGTGCTCCAACCGTGATATGCTGCCCTCTCAGAGGCCCAAAGTGGTGAGGCCACTCCATCTTGGACTAGAACCAGAAACCAATATAAACCTTTTCTCTTTGCAGATTAATTGTCTCAGTTATGTCATTATAGTAACACAGGCACTAACATAGGAACTAATCACATTCATAAGGTCTCCACACTCATGACCTAATCACCTCCCAAAGGCCCACTTCCTAATACCATTACATTGGAAATTAGGATCTCAACATATGAGTTTTGGAGGATGAGGGACACAAAACATCCAGTTGATAGCAAGTATTTAGACCTAGATGAAAAATGAAAAATTTAGAAAAATGTTTTCTAAATTCATCAAACTCATTTTAAAAATATCATGCAATATTTCTGTTCAAGTTCTGCTCCTATTGTAATTGAGGTATTATAAGCCCATTGTTCTTCCAAACTAATTGAAAGATAGTGCATTTTAAACATAGTATCTCCAACATTTTAAGTGCATAAATATGCAATTTTTGTAGGTAACTTTTAAATAACTTTTAGTAAAAAAAAAATAATTTCCAAACATTTGCTTTCAGATGGTCCTTCTGGAGCATGACTGAGCTGTTCCTTTCTCCCTCACTGTGAAACTACTGCCTTTACCTTGAAGCAGCAGACTGTGTGTCTATCTTTTTGAAAATATTTGCTAGATGACACAGTACTGCCAGCTTTGTTGTCCTCACTGAAGAGGTCAGGAGATTTGCTTTTTGGTCTTAACTTCATTTGTGATAACTATTTCATTAAACTTGCTTTTGCCATACAATGAAACTTTGTGGCATGAAAGGTTTTTGTGGTCACTCCCCAACATTTCAACATAATTCACTCAACTGGGTGCATGCACAGTGCTCTGGGTTGCAGTACGTGGAAAACAGTGGACGCACGAAAGCACTAGTGCCAATCCCTCCCCTTACCACCTCCTTTCTGTGTTAAGGAAGATTAATCGATATTCTCTAGAGAAATAGAACCTAGGGATATGTGTGTGTGTGTGTGTGTGTGTGTGTGTGTGTGTGTGTGTGTGTGTGTGATAGAGAGAAAGAGAGAGAAAGAGAGAGAGAGAGACATGAAAGAGGAAGAGGAAGAGAGAGAGGTTAATTTATTTTAGCGAACTGGCTCATGAGATTGTGGTTGGCAAATCTAAGTTCTTCAGGGCCAGCCAGCAGACTACAGACTATAGACTTCTTCAGGGAAGAGTTGATATTCCAGTCTTGAGTACAAAGGCAGGATTCCTTCCTCCTCAGTTTTTCTTCTCCTATGTCCTTCAGGTTATTGGAAGAGGCCCACCCCCATTATGGGAGGGTGGTAATGTGCTTCATTCAAAATCTATCAGTTTACATGTCAATTACTTTTAAAAAAAATTGCTTCCCCAAGCAACATCCAGACTGACATTTCACCAAACACCTGGGCACCAAAACCTATCCAGGTTGACAAATGAAATCAACCATCACATTCTCTTATCATAGTGGACCCTCCTGGGCACACCTGGGATATCTTGACAGCAGTTTGGACATTTTTCTGGGGTGACTGAACAGGGCCTAAATGATTAAGTGGTCTGTAGGGCCACTCTTAACAAGGTGTACCTGTGTTTGTTTTATGGACAGGTCAATGAGTGGGAGACTGTTATTTTTTAAGCACCTGTTATAGGCCTGAAGATGACAGCAGTGAGGTCTCACCAAACTTACTTTACAGCAGGTAATATTTTTTAAAAATCTACAACCATAGAACAAAATCAACATGTACCATAGTGAAGAAAGAAGCTAATCAGGAAAGAAGGTGGCTTGGGCCAGGCCTTGAAGAACAGATAAATTATTAACAAACTCATGGGAAAGGGTTGTTTGAAGTACAAATTGGAGACTTAATAAATGATGTTTAATTACTTTCTAGGAAAAAACAGTAACAAAAATATTTCTTTTTGCAATCGATTCTTAGGAATAACCATTTACTGTCATTTCCCTTTTTTTCCTAAGCCAATTGATCCCTTATCTTCTTGATTTCTTTATTTTCTACAAGTGTTTAATTTTTTAAAAGAAATTTTCTTGTAAAACTTCTAATAAGTATTAGACGCTATGAATTTAGACATAGTAGAAGAAAAGAATTTGAATGTGACAAGCCCTAGAAAACAATAAGTATATACATTCAAGCACTTTTTGACATTGAATTAAAAATGTAAAAATATTTCACACACTGGAATTGGTGGTGGCATTAATTTTATAGCCAGAATTTTCCAAATGAATTGGCATATTAGTAAAAAAAAAAAAAATTGGTAACAGATGCTTTAATGATCTTTTTTTCCCCTCCCCTTCCTTTTAAATACATATTTGTGGTGACCCACTCATATCCCCAACTATTTTGCACAAATAAATTCTCTGGCCAAATAACTTCCTTGAAAAATCCCAGTTGCCACCATGAACATCGTTTTTTCTTGATCAGCTTCTCAGAATAGCTAGGTGCTAAATAACTTTTGATTTTTTAAGGGTTTAGAGTAGGAATTATCTAAGGAAGAAAAAAAATTCCAACACAGACAGATTAGGCCACAATCAAAGGCAAAATGAGAATACAAGTAAATGTTGAGGACTTTAGCCTTACAAGCTCTTGGGTACTGAGAATTTAGAACAAAGACAGGCAGTATGCAGTTCAGCATCTGGTTTTAGTTCTGTAGCAGTTTTCCTTTAGTTAAAAATAGATGAGATGATTGCCAGTAACTTTCCCTGAGAAATTAATGTAACAAGATTTGCAAGGGAAATACCAAGACATCTCAACACAATGTATTTTCATTTTGTCTGAAGTGTTTTGTGCTTCAGAACTTGTTAGTGACAAAACAATAGAAAATATGAAGCCTTTCTACTTTTCCATAGAGCATTGCCAACTCTTGCCTTGCCCTGCCTTTCAAATTATTTGTGAAAGTGACGGACATTTGTGGGATGTCTTTAATACATCACTGAAACCAAATGTTCTCAGTCAAGGACAGATCAAACCACAAAGGGAGTCTCAGTTGTCAAATCACCAAATAACAAAATTTTAGATGGAAAAGGAGCAGAACTGGGATGACATCCCAGCCTGTAAGCACTCGGTCCTGGCTACTTGACATTTTTGTCAATTATACCAGTTTATCCTCCTTACCCTCATGCTCTTCCATAACTGAATACTTTGTAAGCCTTGGATGGCAGGAATTTTGGACCCTGTTGACAGTAGTTTGCCTTTTTCTTATGGATTCACTTTATACCTTATCCTACTTTCTTGGTAGAAGTTTTCAGAAGGCCTAAAACAACACAAGCAATAGCATTAGACCACATGTAAAGGGTTAAGAGATTCAGTTCCTTCTTCTGGTGCTGCTGTGGCTAAGTACATAGCTCTATCTTTCAGAACTAATATTTCAACCTCGGTAAAACTACAAAATAGAACATAAAGCTTTCTCAGTGCACTTTCAGATTTAACATAGCTGTAGCTTAGTTCAGGGATAGAGAGTAGGGTCTAGGGTCTAACACAGAACAGATGTTGTGATGGTTAATTTTATGTTTCAACTTGACTGGACTAAGGGATGCCCAGATAGCTGATGAAACATTGTTCCTAGGTATGTGTAGGAGGGTGTTCCTGGGAAAACTAGCATTTGAATTTGTAGAGCAAAGATCACACTCACTGATAGGAACAGGCATCATACAATATGCTAAGGCCCTGGTTTTTCTCTCTGTTCAAGTTGAGGCAACCATCATTTTCTGCCCAGAGACAAAAAAAAAGAAACAAAAACAGAAAATAACAAGTGTTGTTGTAGAATTACCATATATAGTTGTAGGTTTTGTATCACTCTAACAAAGTACCTGAGATAATTAACTTATAAAAGATAAGGTTGATTTGGCTCTTAACCCTGGAGGTTCCAGTCTAAGATTGATTAGACTCATTGCCTTGGGCCTCTGGTGAGGGTGTTGGACGACAATGGTGGGGAGTGAGTGATGGAGCAAATTCTTCACCCCATGTCCAGGAAGTAAAAGTGAGAAAGAGGTAGGGACCAAGGTCCCTTTTCAGGACACATCCCCAAAACCCTAAGGCCCTCCCAAAAGGTCCCATGTCCTAAGTTTCCATCACCCCCCAATACTGTCACTCTAGGGACCAAGCCCTTAATACATGGGTCTTTAGGGGACACTAATTCAAACCACAGCACCAAATGATCCAGAAATTCTATTTCAGGGTATATTCAAAAGAATTAAATAGAGATTCTCAAAGAGATATCTGTACACTTAAGATCATTGCGGTATTATTCACAATAGATAAAAATGTGGAAGTATCCCAAGTGTCCACCTATGAATGTATGGATAAGTAAAATGTGGTACATACATACAAAAGAATGTTACTTAGCCTTAAAAAGGAAGGAAATTCTGAAATGTGCTACATCATAGATGAACCTTGGAAATGTTATACTAAGTGATACAAGCCAGTCACAAAAAGACAAATATTATATGATTCTACTTGCATGAAAATACTCAGGTAATTAACTTAGAAGTTAACATGAATTCAAGGAAGGACTCGTATGTAGAACATATAAAGGACTTTCAGAACTCAACAGTAAAAATCACAAGCAATTCAATCAGGAAATGGACAGAGGCATGAACAGACATTTCACTGGGAAGGACAGCCAGATGAAAAACATCACATGAAAAGATGTTCAACGTTAATAGTCATAATAAAAATTAATTAAAATTTAAACCACAGCTAAATGTCATTACACACCTATTAGAATAGTTAAAATAAAGAATAGTGAAAACGCTAACAAGGATGTAGAAAACTGGATCCAACTGCTGTTGGGAATATCAAATGGTACAGCCACACTGAAAAAAACTTCGACAATTCACTTTGACAATTTCTTATAAAACTAAAACCGATGACCTAGCCATTGCATTCTTGGGCATTTATTCAAAAGGAATGAAAACTTATGTCCACAGAAATATAGCAGCTTTATGAATAACTGCCAGAAAGTTGAATGTGTGAATAGTTAAATGAACTGTGGTGCATACATACCATGGATACTATTAGCACACGATTTGGATGGCTTCCTATAGAATTAGACTAAGTGAGAAAAGCTAATCCTAAACAGTTAGGTATTGGGTGCCTCCATTTATATAAGATTTTTGAAATGACTAGGCTTTAAAAATGGAGAACAGATGAGGAGTTTCCAAGGGTTAGGGATAGGGAAGGGGGAGGTGGGAGAGCCAAGAGTCTTTGGGACTGGCAAAGCTCTCTTGGGCCTAGTTCAGTCCCCAAACCAGAGAACATTCTGGAAGCTAAGTTTCTGGGTGATGTCAGGGAAACAAATTCAGTGCCCTCTGCGCAAAAAGAAGCCTTGAGATTTGTTGCTCCCTGCAGCATACTTCTTGATGGGTTCCTCATACTTCCAAACACCGCCCCCCCGAGATGTGAAGGAAAACTCACTCAATAGCTCCTGTAGATCATTTCATCCAATAATCATTAGCAGCTAGAGGATGAGGAGAGTTATTTTTTTAAAAAACTGACTGATTACATCATAAGTACCACAAGAATTTCTCAAATAACCCAAGCAAATTCCTCAGACTGTGCTTAAAGCCAAGCAGAGGAATAACAGCTTTCTGGCTGTTCGTGCTCTCCTTCCACTGTTATTTATGAAGGTCAGACATTTTCTTGATTATTCCAGAGGTTAGTAAAGTTAGTTTCTCCCTCAATCTAAACTGTGTTCCATTTTGCAGTTGTCACCATTCAGATTCTGTTTGTTGGCTGCTGATAAAGATCCATTAAATGGTTTCCGGAAGCTACATTCTACTTGACCCTTCTTCATTGTGTTTACAGAATCACAAGTGCAATTATTAAAGCAGATGCTATTCATTTACATGATGAGATTGGTTTATTTTTGTGCTTAACCTCTGTGCTATTTTGGAGAAAAAAAGAAAATAATTATTTTTTCAAACCCTTTTCTTTATTTGCAATTGCATTCACTCCTGCAGAGAGACCTTTCTCAGAAGTCATTGTTAAGGGAAATAAAGGAACAGCAAGGGGTCTGGGTGTGTAGCTCTGTGGTAGGGCAGGTGTTAGCCTATAGGAGATCCTGGGTATAAGCCCCAGTACCACTACATTAATCAAGCAAGCAACCAACCAACCAAGCGAGCAAAGAAAAAACAAAGAAAGGCACAGCAAGTGGCACCTAGCTGCTGGTCATTGTCTGCCTGCATGAATGCTATGGGAATCCAGACTTGGATATACTGAATCTTCATATACTGAATTCTTCTTATCTTTCCTGTCTCCTCAGATTTTGACTGAAAGCAATGATACAGAATATTTGTCCCATAAAGCAGCTACAAACCTGAGAAAAATCAGCTGAGACTGCAGTAGATTCCTAATCTCCTCTCCTTGGGTCAAAGGTACTCAGATTTTAAATAAAACTCAACGAAATCTAAAATTTCAGACTGAATTTTAAAATTCTGAAATCATTATCATGCTGCCCTTTGTTTTTGTGCAATTATTAAACTCTGGTTCATGGCTTTCTGTGAAAAAAAAAAAAAAAAAAAAGAATTAGTGGCCTGTGTCCTAGGGAAATGCATGTGTTTATGGATACATAACATTTTGCTTTATAATTTCAAGAAGACTTAGACCATCTAAGCTACACAAACGCACCCAGTGACAGTACCAGTGGATTAGAATAAAAATACAAGGTGATCAAGAGAAAAAAATAATCAAATAAACATATAAAGCAGTCTCTGGCTTGTACCCCCAAAGTCCTAGACATAACAGATGAATATATTGAAAAAAAAAAAAAAAAAAAAAAAACTACACCCAAGTAGGAAAAAAAGAGGACCAGGGACTGAAAAAAATTCCTGCAATTCGAAGGTAGAAAGAACCATACTCCAAACCTATGCAATGAAGACTGCTGAAAATGAGATGCTCCAAGGAGGACGCAGGGCAATCAACAAGGAGATTATCCAGGGATGGTATGGGGAGGAGACAAGTTGGTCAGCTTCTTCCTTTCATTCTTTCCCATTGTCATGGACCAAAGACAAACAAGAGAGATATCTATTCCCAGTATGAAAAGAGTGGAGATTCTTGGGCTGCAGAATCTGTACAGTACCACAAAGCTGGTGGTATCCAGGAAGAAAGGGAAGCACCCTCACCTGGAAGACAGCCCACCTCACCCCCCAATCTGTGGATGAAGATTGGGATTTGATTAGAACTAGAGAGGGAGAGGAGCTCTCAAATAAGACACTCAACAGAGGGTTATCAAACAGCTGGAAAGAGCCCAGGGCAAATTTAAAAATCAGAATTGCCCTTCAGAGTTTATATAATTCATAAAACAAATGAAAATTTAGAATTAGTATAGATCATATCATCAAGGAAATTTGAAAGCCAAAGAAAGTTACAAGTTAAGTGACAGAGAAAATGTTTTTATTTTATAGGTCAGAAAAAGGAATATTCTGAAAAGATTCATAAATATTAATCAAACAAATGCAACAAAAACAACTTAACAAAAAGAAATGGGCAAGAATCAACGAATATAAACAGATAATTCACAGGAGAGAAAAGAGCTTTAATCTCTTTATTAACCCCCTGTGTTAAGGGACACATCGTAAGTCAGCTTGCTCTCAGATGGAGCGGAAGATCCAAAGCCTTTTGTGGTTAGAAGGGACAGATTCAGGCCTAAGGAAGATATGGCCATCAGTGGCCACAGATGGGCAATGAGAATGGGCATTCCTGATTGACTAGAAGGCCACTGAAGAATTGAAAAATGATCTCATACTAAATTTTGTCTTCCTTTGAAGCTTTTTGTTATTTTAAAAGGTTAAAAATGTATAAGAAAAAATGGAAGACCCCAAATATTCCTTGCATGAAAGTGAAATAATGGACCAGATTTTCCTTAAACTTCGTTACTTCCCCAATTGATAAAGATACAAGGCATCAGTTTTTAACACTAAGTATGAGCCCAACAAGTGCTAAAAACTACAGTACTGCATACAGATGGGTGAGGAAGGCTAGACCCAGGAGAGGTAAGTAACACTCTTGATATAACAATGCTAGGATGCAGAAGCACTCTGAAAATCTGGGTCTGTTGAACTCAGGGTAGCAATTTTAATCACCATGTGTTAGTGCTTCTGGTTTAATGAATGTGTGGCTGTGGGCTTGTAGCAGGAACCACTGCAAACATGGTTCCTGCCTTTCTGAGGATTAGTTCTGAATAACTATGACAACTAAATACACAATTGTAATACAGAGATAAACAATGATGGGGAAAGCACAGAATGATTTTGAAATGCATAGAAGATATCATTGTCAATTAGGTTCTGATTAGCTCAGCAGATTAGAGAAGGATCTCATAAGAACAAGTCTGCAGGCCAAAAAATTACAACAGAAAGAACCTGGACTAGAAACCCAGAAGTAAGACCAAGCTTCTCCATTATGAGATGTTAGACACGTGGAGTGAAGAATTAACTACACAGATCCTGAGAGATGGTTAAGTCCTTGGATCGTAGATCTTGATAAGAAGGTTGTTGCTTACCTGGATGCCTTGGACCACACCAGATAGTCTAACAAGGTCATCTAAGGCAGGGACTTTGGGCCACATGGTATAAGCTGTACTTCTGGAGGGACTGGAGACAAAAAGTCAACCAGACAGATAATCAACCTATGTGACCAACTCCCAGTAAAAGCTGTGTACCCAAGTTTCAGTGCACTTCATTCATTGGCAGTACTCTGTGCACATTTCACACATTGTTGTCAAGACAAGTCAGCACTGTTCACAGTTTCACTGGGAAAGGACAACTAGAAGCTCCATAGACAGAAGTCTCCTAGTCTCTGCCCCATACATCTCTTCTCTAAACTGAGAATAATGTGTACCTTTTCATTGTGATGAACCGTAACCAGGAACATAACAGCTTTCAGTGAATTCTTCTAGGAAATGATTGACCCTGAGAGTGGTCTTTCAGATCCTGAACTTGGTGTTGGAACTTAGGAGGTCTCATGAACTGTCTTAATTTGGTGGTTCTCATTTCTAGTCCTAGGAAAGTCAGAGAATCTCTCTTGTGTTTAAAACTCAACTGAAATGGGAACATACTCATAGCTGACCTTTTAGCCCTCCTATAAGGAATAACACAAAGGGTAATACAACTGAAACAATGCATTTGAAAGTGTTTTGCGAACCATAACCAATAAGGATTCTTATCATCGTGGCATGCTGTGTGTTTTGGGGCATTCCAGGTGAGAGAGTAAGTTTTAGCGAACACAGCTATAGAGGTTAATACTTCAGTTTTTGGAGTTCACCAGATAAAGCTTTGACTTCCTTATCTACTAATTACTGAGGCTTTGGGCAGGCTATTTAAGTTTCACATTCTTCATATAAAAGAGAAGTAAAAATATTTAGTTCGCATGGTTGTTGTAAGAAATAAGATTCTTAAGTACTCTACATATGGGTTTATTATTTTGCTATCATTGCCTTTTACTGTCATTAATCCGTTGTCCAGCTAGCTGTGGGAGTGGACTAAGGACATGCTGGCATATTTTTGCATAAAACCCAACTTGTCATTACTTTTTGCTTTACATAATAACTATGGCTTTGGTTAGCAAGTTGTTGTTTTTAGAATATTAAGCAGCCACCTAGATTAACGGAGTTGTGTTAACTTCAAAACCTTAAATCACCACCTAATTATACTTAATTAGGATTGTGTTTTATTTAAATACATATATTAATTCGTTCATTGTTTATTGATTGATTAGTTTGCTAATGATTAGTGGTGGATTCTAACAAGAACTCATACAGTCATATAAATAAAATGCACAAAAAATAGAACAGGGCTGAGGGAAACAGTGCAAAGCTAGTACATTTAAGAATAGCTTTAAGCCAGCCTGAGCAACTTAGTGAGGCCCTAAGCAACTCAGCGAGACCCTGTCTCTAAATAGAATATAAAAAAGGGCTGGGGATGTGGCTCAGTGGTTAAGCGCCCTAGTTTCAATCTCCAGTACAAACAAAAAAATGAGTATCTTTAAAAACTGTCAAAGGACTTTGCTGTTGTTTTCCCCTCTTCTCTTGAAAACAATTTCATTTTCCCTGGAATAATGTCTCCTTTCCTGCTCATCTCTCCATTTTTTCCAATATTGACTCATTGCTGATGATTTGACATTCCGCCATGCCAAACACAGATTCTCACCTCCCACTGAACAATCAGCAGTCCACTAATAACAACTTTTGATTCACTGAATTGAAATCGAAAGGAACATGATATTATGATATAACTTCCAAGACAGCTTATCAAAATGTGGGTCTTTAAACACAGAGTTTAGGTTTTGTTTTTGTTTTTGTTTTTGTAACTACTAAGTTGTATGTGAAACATATGAAGAGATTTGTTCCCCTTCATCTCTTCATTGGTTCCCAGCCCATCTCTTAACCTTTCTCTAAGCCTCATTCCACTTCTGGAACTTAACTCAATCAAGAGTCATACCCTATTCCTCCTCCTATCTCTGAGCTCCAACCTCTTCTCAGAAGTTTGTCCCATCCTTGTCTCCCACTACCATTGGTAAGACTTGCCCTTTCTTACCCCTGCATTACAGCTGGTAGGAGGGTGGGGGGGAGGCATGCTCTGCCCCTTCAAAGATAACCACTGCAAATCTACATTCCATTGGATTCCACAATCCAATGGATTGTGGATTGTAAAGTGTGATTCATACTGTAGTCCTATGACCATACCTAACTGCACAAGTCTTCATTCTACAAACTGAGCATTCTCTACCATTACAACTTTACTTGCCTTACATCATTTTGTGTTGTTCCCTAGCATTTTACATTATCTTTTCCAACTGCTCAAAGACATGGGCTATTGTAGACATTTTGAAATATACATAATGGGATTGAGAGGTAGTATAAATATTACCCACAATTCCATCACCCAACAAGAGCACTTATTCATAGTTTGATATGTTTCCTTCCAGAACTCTCTATATCCCTTTTATTCACTTACCTGAGATCAAATTGTAAGTGCAATTTGTGTTTCAATTGGCTTTTCATTTATTAGTCACTGCATCATCTAATTGGGTAGGGTTTTCACTTGAAAGAAGTGTCACTTATGAGTGAGAGGGGAAGACATTGCATTCATCCTCAGAGTGTGGAAGAGAAAAACAGGTTAAAGAACTGTGGTTCTAGGTGTTTATGATGGCAGTCACCAATTCTCATCAAAATCCAGGTGAACTGGTGGGGGCTATGCCCAATGGAAAGGACTGAACATGATTCAAAGGAAGAGAACTATGGGCTGTGAGAAGTGAACGCCAGCACCAGAGGCCCTGGAGCCAGAAGGATGCAGGCCAAGTTGGAATGAAGAGTTGCTGATGACTTCTACACCTGAACAGAGTTCAAGGGACCTGCTCATGAGACCCAGATATCTGCATGAAGAAGACAGAGACTAAGAGTGGGCAGAGCTATCAGAAGACTGTCAGGTTACCAGATACTGGCTCATCCCTAAATTCATCTTTTGGTGGAAACAAGGCATCTGGGCAGTTAGGGGTTTGGCTCTGGCAGCAAAACAGAACTATTCAGACTTCTTAGTTTCCTGGTGATTTAACAACTGCAAATTATGGGCAAGTCACAGTGAAGAAAAAATATTCTCAAATTAGAAAAATTTATAAAGAGCATTGAAGCATAAGGCAGTACATGGTTCACAGATCCCTCAGGCACCTAGTGCAGATTACAATGAAGGAGACCAACCACACATAGGGCAGGGCTTTGGAAGGAAAGAGAGTATCATAATGGAGTTTCCCAAAATACCGTGAGTACAAGTTGATCCTTTTCCAGCATAATGCTGTTTGATAAAACATTTACAAAAGCATTATTCAAAGTCTCTTTGGTCAGTATTCTCAGTTGTTTCTGACCTCCAACTATTTTGTTTAAATTAGAGAGTCCATTGTCTACCTATACCAACTGTTTCCATCTCCCACTGGGAAAAGAACTTGGGGATTAAAAAGAATTTGAAATGAGCTAAGTTGCAATTAATACAGTCTGATTTTACTGCAATGATGTTAAAAAATACAATGATGTTAAAAAATACAATGGTCAACAAAAGTAAAATCAATTAGTACTTCTATAAACACAGAATTAATATAAGCTCTAAATATAATGGGAATCCATGGTCCACTCAAGCCAATATAGATGATGAACAATTTAATGTGTCCATCTAAAAATTAGAGCAATCTCAATTGTGTGTGCACAAAACTTTGCAATTAAAAACACAGTGAAACCTCAGTTTTGTTTTCAATTACTAAATAATGTGTGCCATATATAATACACTTAATTCATATTCCACCCTGATTCTCAACTGAATCTGATTCTTGTACATCTCTGGCTCCATTCCAGAGTCTACTTCCATTTCTGACCTGTGTCTCAGTCAACGCTGTAAGTGAATGACTTAATAACTTTTAAAACATGAAAGTTGAATCTTGTCTATTTGGCATCATGAACCAGGAGTAAACGTAAAATAACACATACCTCACAACTATAGCTCCTTGTTATTCTCAGTTTTGTGTTATTAACTGTAAATATCAACTTCACAGAAACCTACCATGTTAAATAAAGATTCTATCCCAATAATTCAGATATAGTGACAATAGAGGCCTAAATATTAGAAGTATAAAAAAGATCTACCTTGAAATATTAAGGCACTGTCATGAGAGCTAAGGCAAATACGGAAACTGTTCCTCAGTCACAGACTATGACTGGGATTGACTGGAATTGGGGTTCAAGTTCAAACAGTTTTTAAAACTGAGAATCTTTCAGATGTGAGCATTCATTCACAGTGTTGTCCCAAATACAAAAGTAATTATTATCCAAAGAAAATACTTCACAGTGCTGATATTTATCCTTATATGTCAATATGCCAGTTCAGACACTCTGAGGAAGTAGATGCCAAGATGGAACTAGAATCTCTAAAGATTCATTGGGAGAAATGTCTATGAAAAATAATGGGGAGGGAGTTGCAGGAGGCAGGGAAAGGCTTCAGACTGTCATGCAGATCTGACACCTGTGCGAGGAGACAGGGAAGGACGAAGGATGGGGAAGGAAGACTTTCATATGGCTGTGTAGATTTAAGAAACTCATTAAATCCTGGAGCAAATATTGCTCATTAGCTGAGCCCTGCCTCAGACAGGATCACCTATAGCAACCCTATTTTGCTCAGTCACTGGTTGTGTGTAGCCTATGCAAAGCACAGCCCTGGTGTCGACAGTTAACTATACTCATAGCAACAATTCCCTCTTGAAAAGAAATTTGAGCTGTGCACTCTCATGGCTGCCCCAATGCGCCCCTTGTACAGCACAGATCCTTTGCTCCATGTATTCAAGGAATTGCGGGTTTCTCACCCTGAGGGTAAGTTTGATGACTTATCTAGTGCTGTGACTCAAACCCTTATTCCTGCAGGCTCTGAGTCCTTGGTAATTGTACCCAGTTCAGGACTGGGTTGCCTCACAAATCTATTCACTGTTTGAATTGGGCAAGAGTTACCAAGAAGAACTTAAGTGTATTACCTAAGTGCACATTCTACTGTGTTAGTATTCCAGTTCTGGGCGGGTCAATTATCCTGCTATGATGATGATGACTCTTTTTGCCTGCAGGTCCACATATGCATGAAGTTCAAAGTGCCATGGCAATAGCTATAGCTTGTAGGCCAATGGGACCCCTCACAAAAGGGGTCTAGAACGTTTACTTCAGAGAACCCAGAGCCCCCTGGAAGCAGGAAGTCCCTAGTGTGTTACTAGTGGTGATAGTAAGTGGAGCCTCCCTGTTTCTACCCAGCTGTGGTTTGGATATGATTTGGGATAACCCCCAAGGGTTTCTGTGTTGGAAGCTTGGTCTACTGTGTGGTGATATTAAGAGATGGTAGGACCTTTAAGAGGTGGAGCCCAGTGGGAGGTCCTTAGGTATACCCTCAGAAGGAAGAAATATAGTTCTTGTGGGACCCCAGTCACTGTCTGGCTTCATGTCTGACCATGTGATACCTTTCACATGTGCTCCCACTACTGGGCCATCTGCCATGAGATCCACATGAGAGGCTGTGCCACACTGTTTGCATTTTTAGCCTCCAAAATTGTGATATAAATGCTCCTCTTTTCCTTATAAGTTACCCAGCTATAGGTGTTTTCTTATAGTAATGGAAAGAGAATGGATACACACCCCTTTGGTGTTATAAACTTGTATGCTTCCTACAGGTGGCATAGTACCATGTGACGTTCTCTGATTTATTGTCTATACTACATCTGAAAGGATGGCGCACATCTTTGCAGAGTATTGTGTCCACAAAGGACATTCCAATGCTCTTTTAGGCCAGCAACTTTGAGATGATTTTGTATATGGTCAGATGTGTATACACTCTCACATCTATGTGCTGCTGAAAAGAAAGTGAATCTGCTCATTGATGGATGGAATATTCTATATATGTCTATTAAGTCTAGGTTATTGATTGTGTTATTAAGTTCTATGGTTTCTTTGGTTAGATTTTGTTTGGAAGATCTATCTAGTGGTGACAGCAGTGTGTTAATGTCGCCCAGAATCATTGTGTTGTGGTCTATGTGATTCTTGAAATTGAGAAGGATTTGTTTGATGTACAGGGATGCACCATTGTTTGGGGCATAAATATTTACTATCGTTATGTTTTCCTGGTTTATGGTTCCCTTAAGCAGTATGAAATGTGCTTCTTTATCCCTTCTGACTAACTTTGGCTTGAAGTCCACTTTATCTGATATAAGGATAGAAACCCCCGCTTTTTTACTGAGTCCATGTGCATGGTAGGTTTTCTCCCATCCTTTCACCTTTAGTCTGTGGATGTCTTTTTCTATGAGATGAGTCTCTTGAAAGCAGCATATTGTTGGGTCTTTCTTTTTAATCCATTCCGCCAGTCTATGTCTTTTAATTGATGAGTTTAGGCCATTAACGTTCAGGGTTATTATTGAGATATGATTTGTATTCCCAGTCATTTGGCTTATTTTTGGTTTTTAAGTTGGCTTGGTTTCTCCTTTGAGTGGTTTTTCTCTAAGGTAGTTCCTCCCTTTGCTGACCTACATTGTTGTTTTTCATTTCCTCCTCATGGAATATTTTGTTGAGAACATTCTGTAGTGCAGGCTTTCTATTTGTAAATTCTTTTAACTTTTGTTTATCATGGAAGGATTTTATTTCATCTTCAAATCTGAAGGTAAGTTTTGCTGGGTATAGCATTCTTGGTTGGCAACCATGTTCTTTCAGAGCTTGAAATATGTTGGTCCAGGCCCTTCTAGCTTTCAGAGTCTGGGTTGAGAAGTCAGCTGCTATCCGTATTGGTCTCCCCCTATATGTAATCTGATGTTTTCCTCTCATGGCCTTCAAAATCCTATTTTTATTTTGAATGTTAGGCATTTTCATTATAATGTGCCTTGGTGTGGACCTGTTGTGATTTTGTGCTTTTGGTGTTCTGTAAGCCTCTTGTATCTGATTTTCCATTTCATTCTTCAGGTTTGGGAAATTTTCTGATATTATTTCATTGAATAGGTTGTTCATTCCTTTGGTTTGTATCTCTGTGCCTTCCTCAATCCCAATAATTCTTAAATTTGGTCTTTTCATGATATCCCATAGTTCTTGGAGATTCTGTTCATGATTTCTTACCATCTTCTCTGTTTGGGCAACTTTATTTTCAAGATTAAATATTTTGTCTTCATTGTCTGAGGTTCTGTCTTCCAAGTGGTCTAGTCTGTTGGTGATGCTTTCCATTGAGTTTTTTATTTGGTTTGTTGTTTCCTTCATTTCAAGGATTTCCATTTGGTTTTTTTTTTTTTTTTTTTTTTTTTTTTTTTTTGAGAATCTCTATCTCTTTGTTGAAATTATCTTTTGCTTCCTGCACTTGCTCTTTCAGTTTATTGGTATTATCATTCCTTGCCTGCATTTTCTCTCTTATCTCATCCTTTGCTTCATGAATCATCTTAATCATGTGTAATCTGAAGTCCTTTTCTGACAATTCTTTCTACCATACTGTCATTGAATTCTATTAATATAGAATCTAGATTTGTTTGGATCATTTTCTTCCCTTGTTTTTTCATGTTGTTCATGTATCTTCCCCTGTAGCAGTGCAGATCTGGGGTATTGCAGATTTCCCCCTATAGGCTTATAGTGGCCCTATAGGTTTCCAAAACCCTTTCTGACAATGAGCTTCAAGCTTCCAGCAGGCGTCTCAGGATGGGTTTTATCCCACCTAAAGATCGGTGCTAAGGCTTCCAGGATTATTTAAGATGGCTGCTCTGGCTTCAAAATGTGTTGGCAAATGGGGAGCTGCAGCTCAGGTGTGGCCATGGTCAGCAGGAGGTCCTGGAGATCTGGTGTTTTTGGTGTGGTTGTGGAATCCTGGAGGCCAGTTGCAATCAGTCTGTCTGGTGTCCCAGTGATAGGGCACAGTCAGTTGGCTGAGGGATCCTGGAGATGGGGCTCAGTCAGTCTGGCCAGAGGTCGTACAGGGCCTGGCTGTTGTCTCAAAATGGCGGCAGCCACCTGTAATCAAACCTGCAGGTACTGCAACAGTGAACTTCCAGGCAAGAGCAGGCAGCTGGTGCTCCACTGGCAGTTGGTGATCAGTTTGCTGACTGTTGTTGGACGATCAGGAGGTGAACCTCGTGCATTGGGTGATGGATAGGTGTAAGGCAAGCGATGGACAGGTGAGAGGCAGGCAAATGGTGGATGATAGACGCCTGACAGCAAGCAATCTGCACTCAAAAAAGGTGTCGATATGCTGGCAGATTGCAGGTGATCACAGCAGACAAATGGGGTAAACAGCAGGGATTGATAAGCAGCAAAAACTGCCTTATCAAGAAACAGATATCCTCTGCTTGAAACTGGAGTTATGGAGCGACAAGGAATGCAGCCTCCCTCTAGTCCGCCATCTTGGATCTCCCCACTCTCACATCTACTTTGCTCTGAAACGGGTTCCTTGGTTGGGTGCTGTGTTGTGTGGAAACTCATTTGTATGAATCAGCATACTCTACATCCTTAGAAAGTAGTGTTGGTTGAGACTTTGTGGGAAATAAAAACAAATCCATATCCCAAATAGTTTTTTTTTTCCTATAAAGATTGACATCGAAACATAGAAGGGGCTCAGGCTAGTTTACTTGCCATCAAGTTCTAGGTTGATCTCCTCAAGAAATATTGTCATTTGGGGGACTTGCCTTGGTCTTGGTTGCTGGCAGGTTAAACATTCACAGGTGGCAGTAGCTAAATCAGCTTTGGGGATAGGCATACAAGTTGTTGAGTCTACAAGCAGCCTTTGTCCCTGCACTGTGGCCTCTCTGTTCATCCGCACAGTGTGCCAGTTCTGGGATGGTCAATGATGAAGTCTGACCAAGGTTAAAAAATCACCTCTTTGTGTCTGTGTGGTTGTTGAGCATCCCCTGTGTGATTGATTTTTGACAGGCATTACTGTGTGATCCAAAAATCTTCATATGCCACCTACACCATCCACATGATAAATTACCCCAAACCTTTACTCTAATTCTCCCACTCTCTTCTTTCCAGGCCTCTGTCCCATTGACTAGCTTCACTGTCATAGGAGTATATAGAATTTCTCACCTTGGGCTACTTTTTTCTTTCACACATTCCATGACCAAATATACTGCTCCCTGCTCTGCCCAGTAAAAAGATTTTCAATCCATGTCTTTTGAGTCTACTCTTGATTGCAGTGTAATAAAGCTGCTATCTACTTTTCAGTCAATCCATTCCCAAACCCAGTGTCTTTCTCTCCCTTCTTCTGGTTGCATGACATTCCCACATAGATGCTGATGGGTGTGAGCTGAAGGAAGGACACTACTATAACCATTGCAGGTGACATGGGTGTCTGAGTTACCTATTCATGCACCTTACTCAAGCCCTCTGAGCCTACTTGGTCTCAGTCTCAGACAATCTATTTCCATTTACTATGGCATGCTACTGGGCCTATTCTACTTTATAACTCAGTGAGGGTGAAAAAATTAAGCTTATGATGGGTGAACTTGGATGCCTGTTTACTTGGTGTTCTATGGTAGAGTGTTCTAGCTATAAACAGGACCCACTGATGTGCCAGAAGCTAGTTCTCAAAAGGTATATAATTCTCTGCTGCATATGGCACAGCCTTACTTCAAAATCCCAGTGGCTTGACTACTCCCAGTGGGGCTTGTCACACTGCAACTTTTCCCATTCCTGACATCTTCAATACCATAGGGACATTCACAGTAGCCTCAAAAAATAAGATAAAATAAAATAAAATGAAATACTTGGGAATTGATCTAACAAAAGAGCGAAAGATGTCTACAAAGAAAACTACAGAACACTAAATAAAGAAATTAAAGAAGAACTTAGAAGATGAAAAGAGCTCCCAAGCTCTTGGATAGGCAGAATTAATATTGTCAAAATGGTCATGCTACCAAAAGCACTAGTACAGATTCAATGAAATTCCAATTAAAATCCCAATGATGTATTTCATAGAAATAGAGAAAGCAACCATGAAATTCATTTGGAAGAATGAGAGACCCAGAATAGCCAAAGCAATCCTTAGCAGGAAGAGCAAAGCAGTAGGTATCACAATACCAGACCTTAAACTATACTACAGAGCAATAGTAACAAAAACAGCATGATGTTGGCACCAAAATAGACAGGTAGACCAATGGTACAGAATAGAGGACACAGAGACAAACCCACATAAATACAGTTATCTCATACTAGACAAAGGTACCAAAAACATACAATGGAGTAAAGATAGCCTCTTTAACAAATGGTCCTGGGAAAACTGGAAATCCATATGCAGCAAAATGAAATTAAACCCCTATCTCTCACACTGCACAAAAAAACTCAACTCAAAATGGATAAAGGACTAGGAATTAGGCCACAGACCCCACACCTAACAAGAAAAAGTAGACCCAAATCTTCATCATGTCAGCTTAGAATCGGACTTCTTTAAGACACTCAAAGTGCAAAAAATAAAAACAAGAATCAATAAATGGAATGGATTCAAACTAAAAAGTCTTCTCTCAGCAAAAGAACCTCAAATGACTCAACAAGTAGTAAGCTTCCCTCTTCGCAATAAGGGTGCAAGAGTTCACATATGTGTCTTATTTACCTGGGGGACAATGTCCTGGAAAGCCCCTAACTACTGGACCCCTAAAACTTGACTCAAGTGGTGGTCGAGTTTCCTAGGGTTTGTCTCCCATCCTGGGACCAAGGCCTCTAAGATTTTAGGTGTCTCTTGCTCTATGCATGGCATCTTCAATGTAATGAATCAGTGTAACATTCTGTGGGATGTATATGAAATTCAGATTTCTTTACACCGTATTATGACTGATCCTAAAGGAATAAAACAGAGCCCTGGAGTGTGGGAAGAAAAACCTATAAATGAATATTCTTGTCAGTGAGGGATTCTCCCATCAGTGAGAAATGGTCTGATCCTAGCAGTCACCCAGGATCAGCCATTGGCTGGGAAAGGGTTGAGGGATGTGTCCTCAGGTGGACGCTAAGGAGAATTCCTAGGGCGCAGCTGCTTAGGTGTCCGCTAACTCTACTTCTCGCAGGCTCCGTGGCTACCATGGTAAGTTTACTAAGGGTAACATTTATTTTTTCCCATGTGCTTTTCTATTCTGAAGTGTACATGTATTAGTTCTAAAATCAGAAAAAAAAATCATTAAAAAAATCATATTCCAAAGGTGTTTTTTTTAGAACCATACCATTTCACAGTGAGATATCTATTTTAATATTTTTGCAAAGTCTCTGACCAATATATCTTATAAGATGATTTAATACCATTTTAGTCTTTTTTATTTTCCTTTTTTTTTTTTTTTTTTTTTTTTTTGCGCGGAGCTGGGGATTGAACCGAGGGCTTTACCAACTGAGCTATCTCCCCAGCCCACCATTTTAGTCTTGCTTACAATTTTTAATGCTGTGACTTTGGAGAGGTTTTTAGTGTTTGTCAGACCTGTTTCCAACTGATAAATTATGTTAATTATAGAAAATATTGAGCACTACACAATTTTGTAAAGGAATAATTAGAACTAACAGTCTTGTTCAAATCTTGGTAGTGTTTTGGTGTATTTCCTATCAGGTTTTCCTCTTTTTTTTTTTTTAACTGAAATTAAGGGAGGCCTTTTTTTTTTTTTGGTATAATTTATTCCTCCCCAACCTTATTTCACCTTTAAAGAAGGAAGATAAATGAGTGTGGCCCTGGGAGTTATGAAGCATAGATCTCTGTCCAACTCAGTTTTGCAGAGACATGAATTTTAAAAGGTAGTTCTCCTGCTTTGAGCAGAACCTCAGCCAGGGCAGCTGAGATGGTAGGCTTACGTTCAGGGGAGTGACTGGGGACAGGCAGGATGTTAGAATGACAAATCATTAGAAGAAAAAATAGAGTCAAGGTCATAGGAAATTATTCAAGTTTTTGCCAAAGTCATGCGGTGGAATCCTTGAGAAAAAAGAAATATATATACATATAGGGCACACATATACACACACATGCAGAGCTTTTAAGTCTTAGTTTCCATGCCCAAAATTAATTACGTTAATTTCATGCCTAGGGGCCAGGATCAAACCAGGTTCTTGGGTTAACAAGTTGCTTTATCCCTCTAACTCATCACATGGCCTGGATGAGGTGGATGCACCCTCCAAACAGAGAATAAGGCTGATATGATATACCAGCAGCTCTCAGGTCAGGCCTAGGTGAGTAAGCCCTGGTTCTTCCTGGGCTTCTCCTGGAAGTCTAGCCTATTGAGAAAAATGGAGCCCATCTTCACAATGCCAAGATTGAAAAAATTATGAGGTTTGTCCTGATTTTTTAAAAATCACAAACCAGAGAAGGGAGTCATGGAAGCTAAAACTCAAGTATCTATTTTTGTGCCTTTTAAAAGATTTTGAAGACTGAGAGTGACAGATTAAACAAGTTTGGCCATGTGTTAATAATTACTGGCGTGAGTGATAGGAATATTATAGTTTCTCTATGCTTTGAATGTCTGACAATTTCCATAACAAAAAGTTTTTCAAAAAACAGCTTGTAACAATCTTAATGACTGTTTAATATTAACCCATAGGAACTTCGTGAACTCTTGTCCAGCTTGTTCACCAATTTATCTCTGGGGCCCAGAACAGTCCTGCCCTATTAGATGTTTAATTATCTAATTGGTATATTTTAACTTCCTTAAACACAGAGACTTAACTTTTAAATATATTCCAACTGTTCTGTGTATGGACAAATTTCAGGGTTGAACCATACTCTTAACCTAATTTAGTGTGAAATGTGGAGGTTTTTTTTACCCCAATGACAGGTTTCTCTCCCTCTCTTTCTCTCTCTCTCTCTTTTTTTTTTTTTTTTTTTTTTTGTGGGGTCAGGGGCGCAGGTAAGTGGGTAGTGGGGATGGAACCCAGGGGCACTTAACCACTGAGCCACATCCCCAGCCCTTTTTATATTTTTATTTTAAGACAGAGCTTCACTAAGTTGCTTAGGGCCCCGCTAAGTTGCTGAGGCTGGCCTTGAACTTGCAATTCTCCTGCCTCAGTCTCCTGAGTCACTGGGATTACAGGCATGTGTCACCATGTCTAACCAGGTCTTTCTTCTTTGTAAGAAATCTTAGTGTAGCAGTACCAGAGTGACAAAGCAATTAGGAAAGAGAGGAGGGGACGAGGGACATTGGAGGAAGAACAACAGAGAATGGCAAGTACACGAGAAATAAGCTTCAGGAATGTTGCTCCCGTCTTTCACCATACTTATCTCCTCCTCCACTAGATAGAGTGTCACCAGCATAGTCCACTCTTATTTTTCACAAAATGTCTCATTTCTTCCAAAAGGATATTGTTCCCCAGTTAGGGTTCTCTGGAACATTTGTGGTTCCTATGGATTAAAGCTCAAGGAGAGTATTAGATTACTATGGAATTCTTGATTATTACAATCTCAAGGAGAAGAAAATAACATTTAACTATCTTCCATGAAGTCTATTTGCTAAGGAAGCCAACTCCAAGTATAAATAATAGCAATTGTTCTCCTTTGCTATGTATTTACTAATGTGAGAAGCACTTCACAAAAGGGACATAATTTAATTTTTTAGTAATCCTATAAGAAAAATATTCATCCTGTTTACAGATGAAGACACTGAGATTCAAAAACTTAATTTACCCAAGGTCACACAATCAGAAAATTGTGGAGTCAAGTTTGACTCCAAACCATATATCCTATAAAACTATAAGGGGATGTTCCCATAAGGAACCCACTCCGGAGAATTGAAGACAAAAACAACTTCCCCTTAAACTATCTGTAAAGTTCAAAGAAAAACTATGGGTCTTCTGATATATTGTAATTAATTAGTCTGTATTCTCTAAATGACTCTAGGGATGTCAATAGTAGTGCTATTTCACAATTTTGTCTTGGTTTGAGCAGAATAGCAGGCCTCTGTGGAGTTATATCAGGATAACAAAAATGTAAGAAGCACAGGTCCCTAAAATCATAGATGCTGACAGGGCTACTAAGAATCAAATTATTCTCATCATTCTGTGAGCCACACAACCGAGATATAGAGAGCAGGGCCTTGAAAAAATGGAAGGTGGAGGAAACTTCTGGAATGATGTGAGAAACTCCACAGACCATCTCTCTAGCAAAATAACCACAACTACTGAAAATAATTTTAAAATATATTTTTAAAATTCTGAAAACAGTCCTAAAGGCATAGATAAATGAAGAAACATTTGTTCAAGAAAATCTAGACCCACTAAAGAACAGTGAGAATCCATGACATTTGAGTTATGACCCACTTCTTCCCTTCTTGCTTCCAGCTCAGTATGACAGAAACTTCCCCTTGGGCTGATTTAAAAAAAAAAAAAAGAACATAGGGATCCTTCTTTCCTCACCCCCAGTTCCCAGGCAGGGAGGCAGGCCACAGCATTTCCTAATTCTTTCAGCACCATGTTGAAAAGGCTCTATTCCAAGAAATAGGGACTGAGAGGTCTGGGGCTCCTTATTCCATCTGGCTTCCCCTTGTAGGGCACCAACTCTACACAAAGCACAAGAGAACAAAAATACTGATGCCCCAATCTCACTCACCCCATCTCACTGGAAAAAATGGAGACTGAAATCTAGGAGAGGCAAGCAGAGAAGATCAGAGGCCACTGCTTCTATCCAGACTGCTATTGCAAACAGGAGAGTCAATCCAAAAGAATCAGGCCACTGTCCCCAACCCTAGCATGTTGTAAGACAAATACTTCAAAAACTAATTAATTCAAAAACAGCTATCATAAATATGTTCAAATAACTAAAGGGCAACATAATTAAAGAAGTAGAAGAAAAATGCTCCAACAAATTTAGATTATCAAAAAAGAGACTAGGAGAAGCAAGATGGTAGACGAGAGGGTGACTGCATTCCACGTTGCTCCATGACTCAGGATTCAAGAAGAAGAAATACTGAGAGAGCCGGGACCAGCACAGAGTCACTGGGCGAGAATTCCCCGCCAGGAAGGTAGGCCCGCAGTCTAGTATCCCTGTGGTTCACCATCTGTCAACACACGGAGGTGCCTCTGCCCACTAGCAGGGAATATGCCCCACCTGGAGGTCACCATCCCTAGAGAGGCATCTTTTTTGGGATACTGCATTATCAAGTTCCTCCAAAACTTCAGGCTATTGAAGAGTAGGAGGTGAGTTATTGGAAACCTACAGGGACTCTATAAGTCTGTAGGGAGGAAACTACAATACCTCAGATTTGCCCTCCTAGAGGGAAAAATACATGAGCAATATGAGAAAACAAGGGAAGAAAGTGTCCCAACAACCTAGATGCTACATCAATAAAATCCAATGATGGCATGGCAAAAGAAATGTCTGAAAGGGAGGTCAGAATGTACATAATTAAAATGATCAGAGAAGCAAATGATGACATAAGAGAGCAAATGCAGGCATTGAATAATTGCAACACTCAACACGTAGAGCAAATGCAGGCAGCAAAGGATCATTTCAATAAAGAGATAGAAATTCTGAAAAGAAAAAAAACAGAAATTCTTGAAATGAAGGAAACAATAAACCAAACTAAAAACTCTATAGAAAGCATAACCAATAGGATAGAACACCTGGAAGACAGAACCTCAGACATTGAAGACAAAATATTTAATCGTGAAAACAAAGTTGACCAAACAGAGAAGATGGTAAGAAATCATGAACAGAATCTATAAAAATTATGGGATATAATGAAAAGGCCAAATTTAAGAATTATTGGGATTGATGAAAGCTTAGAAAAACCAACCAAAGGAATGAACAATCTATTCAATGAAATAATATCAGAAAATTTCCCAAACCTGAAGAATGAAATGGAAAATCGAATACAAGAGGCTTATAGGACTCCAAATGTACAAAATTACAATAGACCCACACCAAGGCACATTATAACGAAAATACCTAACATAGAAAATAAAGATAGAATTTTAAAAGCTGTGAGAGAAAAAAAATCAAATTACATTTAGTGGGAAACCAATATGGATATCAGCAGATTTCTCAACCCAGGCCCTAAAAGCAAGAAGTGCCTGGAATAGCATTCTTCAAGCTCTGAAAAAAAACGGATGCCAACCAAGAATCTTATACCCAGCAAAACTTACCTTCAGATTTGACAACGAAATAAAATCCTTCCACAATAAACAAAAGCTAAAAGAACTTAGCTTTTGTTTAAAAGCTAACTTAAAAGCTAATTTAAAAGAAAGCCAGTACTACAGAATATTCTCAACGAAATAGTCCATGAGGAAAAAATGAAAAACGATGTAGTTCAGCAAAGGGAGAAACTACCCTAAAGGAATAGCCAAATAAAGGAGAAACCAAGTCAAGTTAAAAACCAAAAATAAGGCAAAATGACTGGGAATACAAATCATATCTCAATAATAACCCTGAATGTTAATGGCCTGAACTCATCAATCAAAAGACATAGACTGGCAGATTGGATTAAAAAGAGAGACCCAACAATATGCTGCCTTTAGGAGACTCATCTCATAGAAAAAGATACTCACAGACTAAAGGTAAAAGGATGGGGAAAAACATACCATGTACATGGACTCAGCAAAAAAGTGGGGGTATCCATCCTCATATCAGATAAAGTGAACTTCAAGCCAAAGTTAGTCAGAGGGAATAAAGAAGGACATTTCATACTGCTTCAGGGAAGCATAAATCAGCAAGACATAACAATCATAAATATTTATGCCCCACACAATGGCTAAACCATGTACGTCAAACAAATCCTTCTCAATTCTAGGAACGAAATAGACCACAACACAATAATACTAGATGACTTTAACATACCTCTCTCACCATTGGACATATCCTCCAAACAAAAATTGAAAAAAGAAACCATAGATCTCAATAACGTAATCGATAATTTAGACTTAACAGACATATATAGAATAATCCATCCATCAATGAGCGAATACACTTTCTTCTCAGCAGCACCTGGATCCTTCTCTAAAAAAACCATATTTTATGCCACAAAGCTACTCTTAGCATATACAAAATGGTAGAGATACTACCTTGTATTCTATCAGACCATAATGGAATAAAATTAGAAATTGATTACAAAATAAAAACCAGAAAACACTCCAACACCTGAAGATTAAATAATACACTATTGAATGATGCATGGATAACAGAAGACATCAAGGGGGAAATAAAAAATTCTTAAAAGTAAATGAGAAAAAAGATACAACATATCAAAATATCTGGGACACGATGAATGCAGGACTAAGATGAAAACTAATTTCATGGAGTACATTCAATAAAAGAAGAAAAAGTCAACAAATAAATGACCTAACACTACAGCTCAAAGCCCTAGAAAAAAAGAACAGATCAACATCAAAAGCAGTAGAAGACAGGAAATAGTTAAAATCAGAGCTGAAATCAATGAAATTGAAATAAAAGAAATAATTGACAAAATTGACAAAATAAAAAGTTGGTTCTTTGAAAATATAAACAAAATTGATAAACCCTTAGCCACACTAATGAAGAGGAGAGAGAAAACACGAATTACTAAAATTTGGGATGAAAAATGAAATATCACGACAGACATGCGTGAAATACAAAACATAATTAGAAGCTATTTTGAAAATCTATACTCCAACAAAATAGAAAATCTTGAAGACATCAGCAGGTTTCTAGAGACACATGATCCACCCAAACTAAATCAGGAGGACATACACAATTTAAATAGATCAATTTCAAGCAATGAAATAGAAGTCATCAAAAGCCTACCAACAAAGAAAAGTCCAGGACCAGATGGACTCTCAGTCGATTTCTAAAAGATCTTCAAAGAAGAACTCATTCCAATACTCCTCAAAGTATTCCATGAGATAGAAGAGGAGGGAACCCTTCCAAACTCATTCTATGAAGCCAATATTACCCTGATACCTAAACCAGACAGAGACACATCGAGGAAAGAAAATTTCAGACCAATATTCTTAATGAACATCGATGAAAAAATTCTCAACAAAATTTTAGCAAATCTCATACAAAAATATATTAAAAAGATAGTGCACCACTATCAAGTGGGTTTTATTCCAGGGATGCAAGGTTGGTTCAACATCCGGAAATCAATAAATGTCATTCACCATATCAACAGACTAAAAGTTAAGAATCACATGATTATTTCAATAGATGCAGAAAAAGCATTCGATAAAATACAGCATCCCTTCATGCTCAAAACACCAGAAAAAATAGGGATAACAGGAACATTCCTTAACATTTAAGGACCATCTACACTAAGCCCATGGCCAATATCATTCTAAATGATGAAAAACTGAAAGCATTCCCCCTAAAAACTGGAACAAGGCAGGGATGCCCTCTTTCACCACTTCTATTCAATGTTGTCCTTGAAACTCTAGCCAGAGCAATTAGACAGATCAAAGAAATTAAAGGGATATGAATAGGAAAAGAAGAACTCAAACTATCCCTATTTGCGGATGACATGATTCTTTATTTAGAGGAGCCAAAAAATTCCACCAGTAAACTTCTAGTACTCATAAATGAATTTAGTAAGGTAGCAAGATATAAAATCAATGCTCATAAATCAAATGCATTTTTATTCATAAGTGATGAATCCTCTGAAAAAGAATTATAGGAAAACTACCCCATTCACGATATCCTCAAAAAAAAAAAAAAAATAAAATACTTGGGAATCAATCTCACAAAAGAGGTGAAAGACCTCTACAATGAGAACTACAGAACACTAAAGAAAGAAATTAAAGAAAACCTTAGAAGATGGAAAGATTTCCCATGTTCTTGGATAGGCAGAATTAATATTGTCAAATGGCCATACTACCAAAAGTGCTATACAAATTCAATGAAATTTCAATTAAAATCCCAGTGAAGTACCTCATAGAAATAGAGCAAGCAATCATGAAATTCATTTGGAAAAATAAGAGATCCAGTACAGCTAAAGCAATCCTTAGCAGGAAGAGTGAAGCAGGGGTATCACAATACCAGAACTCCAACTATACTACAGAGCAATAGTAACAAAAATGACATGGTATTGGCATCAAAATAGAAAGGCAGATCAACGGTACAGAATAGAGGACACAGAGACAAACCCAAATAAATACAGTTTTCTCATACTAAACAAAGGTGCCAAAAACATACAATGGAGAAAAGATAGCCTGTTCAACAAATGGTGTGGGGAAAATTGGAAATTCATATGCAGCAGAATGAAATTAAACCCTATCTCTCACCCTGCACAAAACTAAACTCAAAATGGATCAAGGACCTCGGAATCAGACCAGAGACCCTGCACCTTATAGAAGAAAAATAGGTCCATATCTTTATCATATTGGCTTAGGATCAGACTTCCTTAACATGACTCCCAAGGCACAAGAAATTAATGCAGGAATCAATAATTGGGATAGATTCAAACTAAAAAGTTTTTTCTCAGCAAAGGAAACCATCAGCAATGTGAATAGAGAGCCTACAGAGTAGGAGAAAATCTTTGTCACTCATACTTCAGATAGAGCACTAATTTCCAGAATATATAAAGAACTCAAAAAACTTTACACCAAGAATACAAATAACTTAATTAACAAATGGGCTAAGGAAATAGCAGACACTTCACAGAAGAAGATCTACAAGCAATCAACAGATATATGATGTACAAGTGAAAAAATGTTCAAATCTCTAGTAATTAGAGAAATGCAAATCAAACTACCCTAAGATATCATCTCATCCCAATTTGAATGTCTATTATCAAGAATACAAGCAACAATAGGTGTTGGCGAGGATGTGGGGGAAAAGGTACACTCATACATTGCTGGTGGGGTGCAAATTAGTGCAGCCACTCTGGAAAGCAGTGTGGAGATTCCATGGAAAACTTGGAATAGAACCACCATTTGACCCAGCTATCTCATTCCTTGGCCTATACCCAAAGGACTTAAAATCAGCATAGTACAGTGATGCAGTCATATCAAAATTCATAGCTGCTCAATTCACAATAGCCAGATTGTGGAACCAACCTAGATGCCCTTCAATTGATGAATGGATAAAGAAACTGTGGTATATATACACAATAAAATATTACTCAGCCATAAAGATGAAAAAAATTATTGCATTTGCAGGCAAATGGATGAAGTTGGAAAATATCATGCTAAGTGAGATAAGCCAATCCCAAAAACCCAAACGACAAATAATCTCTCTGATAAGCAGATGATGATACATAATGGGGGGTGGGAGGGAGGCCAGAATGAGGTAAGGATGAATTTTATGGAGGAAAGAGGAGTGTGAGGGGTGGGGGGGAAGAAAAAATAATAAATTGAGACAAACATCATTACCCTATGTACATGTATGATTACACAAATGGTAAGACTCTACTTCATGTACAACCAGAGAAATGTTTTACCCCATTTGTTTACAATGAATCAAAATAAATAAATTATTTAAAAGAGAGAGAGAGAGAGACTAAAAGTAATTAAAAAGTAGTCTATCAAAATTTTAGAGTTGAAAAGTATAACAAAGGAAATGAACAAAATTACTAGTGGGGCTCAACAGTAGATTAAGCTGGCAAAAGAAAGAAACAGTAAGTTAGAATCTAAATCCACAGTGACTACAGAATCCAAGGAACAAAAGGAATGAAGACAAATGAATAGTTTCAGAGAAATGTAGGATACCATTAAGCACACTGACATACTTGTAATGAGAACAACAGAAGGAGAGAAGAAAGAGAAAGAAGAAAAATATTTGAAGAAATGATGGCTGAAAACTTCACAAATTTGATGAAAACACTAATCTATACACCAAGAAGTACGAAATGTCCAGTAGGTTAAATACAAAGTGATCTAAACCCTGATGTATCATAAACAAAATGCTAAAGACAATAAAGGACAAAATCTTAAAAGCAGCAAGATGAAAAATGACTCACTACATACAAGGGAACCACATTGAGATTATAGCTGACTTCTCATAAGAAACAGTGGCAACCAGAAGGAACAATATATTGTTGGGTTTGTAAGATATAAATGCAATATAGATAGAGAGATATATTATATATCTATAATATATTAGAGATATATATCATTATATGTAAATAATATATATAATTCATTATATAATAAAATATATGAATAACACACTTATATGTAATAAATTACATGTTTATATATAAATTATTTATTTTTATATAGTGTTCACATATATGTAAAATAATAATAGCATGAAGAGGAGAAAGAAGAAGTCTTAATATAATCTAGAAGTAGATTCTGAGTAGTAAGTCTACCATTATATAAATAATGCAAAAAAATTCTCTAAAGGAACTAAAAGGCTAAACTAGGAATATCCACTTAGTATATTCTTTTCATTGAAGATACTCTTTCCACTCAAAAGGAAAAAGTAAAGGGGAACAGTAGAGGGGAAAAAAGGCATGAAGCATATAAAAATCAAAATGTCAGGGCTAGGCATGTAGCTCAGTGGTAAAGCCTTGCCTAACTCACAAGAGGCCCCAAGTCCAATCCCTAGCACTGAAGAAAACAAAAAGTGTAGAATGTCAGATGCCACAGCCTAAGAAATATATTTCTGTTGTTTAACTTACCCAGTCTGTGGTATTCTTATTAGAGCAACCCAAACTAATTAAAATAGGGTATCAACTGGAGGGAAAAGAGAACCCAGGAGTATTTTCATTTTTAGTGATGAGAAAGATTTAAGTAATTATTGAGCGACAATTCTTCATACCCTTCTCACATCTCTATTTATCTTACAGATGGACTAATAGTCTGTTCAGAACTCCTTTTCAAGAATGTTTGTTTAGTAAATAATCTTGGAATATAGAGATTTTGTTTTCCTTGAATCAAAGACAGATTTATTTATTCTCCAGCAAACAAGATAATGCCTCCTCTGGGGCAAAGGCCATGCAGGCTTACTGCCCATTATAAAAGATCCAGGTTCCCGCAGCTTGGGGTTTCTCTCCTATAACACACACTATTACCTCTGTAGGTATCACCCAAACCTCTTTATGTTATCTTGTGAGAATCAAGGCTCAAGAAACTAAATGTGCTGATGCTCATGTTGCATGCTGGGTTGTAAATAATAAAGTTGTTCATTTCTGAAAAATGGATAAAATCGCTCAGCAGAAGATCAACAGGAAATAGAACACTTAAGCAACACTATAAACCAACTAGATCTAACAGATACATACTGCAAGCTCCCCCCAAGAGCAGCAGAATATATATTCTTCTCAAGTACCCATGAAATATTATCTATTATAAACCATATGCAAGGCTATAAAACAAGCTTGAATACATTTAAAAGGACTGAAATAATACAAAATATATTCTGTAATCACAAAGGAATGAAATTTGAAATGAAGAAAAGAAAAATATTTGTGGAAATTCAAAAATATGTGGAATTTAGACAACACAGTCCTAAGTAGCCAGTGGATTAAAGGTGAAATCAAAAGGAAAATTTTAAAATATTTTGAGATGAATGAAAATGAAGACACAATGTACCAAAACTTACCAGCCACTAAATAGTGCTTAATGGGGAATTTTTAGCTGTAAATGCCTATATTTAAAAAGCTATCTCACATCGATAGCTTAACCTCATACCTTGATAGATGTAACAGAAAACTAAACCTAAAACAAACTGAAGGAAAGAAATAATAAAGATTTAACATCAATAGAAATGGCAGGGCGGCGGCAGGGGCAGGGATGCACACCTGTAATCCCAGCAGCTGGGGAGGCTGAGGTAGGAGGATCCCAAGTTCATAGCCAGCCTTGGCAATTTAGCGAGGCCCTAAGCAACTCAGTGATACCGTGTCTCTAAATAAAATTTTTAAAAATAATAAAAAAGGGCTGAGGATGTGGCTCAGTGGTTAAGTGCCTCTGGGTTCAATCCCTGGTGCCAAAAAAAAAAAAAAAAAAAAAAAAATTAATAGAAATTAATGAAATAGAGAATGGAAAACTATACAGAAAAATCAGGTCAGACACGGTGGTTGCATGCCTGTACTCCCAATGGCTCGGGACGCTGAGGTAGAAGGATCAAAAGTTCAAAGCCAGCCTCAGCAATGGCAAGGTGCTAAGCCACTCAGTGAGACCCTGTCTCTAAATAAAAATACAAAAGGGGGCTGAGGATGTGGCTCAGTGGTTGAGTGCCTGAGTTCAATCCCTGGTACCCAGCCCCCACCAAAATCAACAAAATCAAAAGTTGGTTATTTGAAACAGTTAACAAAAATTGGTAAATCTTTAGCTAATTAAGAAAAAGAATACAAAACCCCCAAATATCTAAAATCAAAAATAAATGAGGGAACATCACTACAGACCATAGAGAAACGAAAGGGTGCTTCAGAATGGGGATGTCGGGCTTTCTAAAGTGAAATGAGGAAAACTTTCCACTACTCCAGTCTATCAGAAGCCCAGATTGAAAGCATTACTAAAATCGCCTAGGTTGGTAGTTTTAAAATTGTTCAAATTTTAAAAATGGAAAAAAATAAATATTGACATACTTTTAAAAGTATAAAAAAGGAAATTGCTCAAACTTCTGCCAGCATGGGACAAAAGGTGCTACAGCCCACCTATCCGAGCTGTTCCCATCTCCCACAGGCAAAGAGCACTTGGTGATAACAAAGACTAGAAGAGGGCCAACGTGAACATAAAAATGGTAACATTGCAGCAATTACACAAAACTTCAATTATACAAAACAAAATGATCCTCAGAGTAAAACATCATTAATTTGTATTTATTATGTCAAGAACAGCAGCAATTGAAACTATGACCCCCTCATGCCAGCATTAATGATGCAGATAAAGACAGTTCAGTCTGAGAATTATGGAAATTCTCATCTTTATGTGCATCTGCCCAATGCAAATTTTATAGTGCTCAGGGGCAGCTAGATCCTTGTACATGATTCTTCAGTAAACTCTGACAACTGGTTAATTCTTATTATGACCACCAATTTAGGAGTCCTTAAGTATTTGTTTAGTGAAACAAGTTTATGTAATTGTGCATTAGGCACCTACAAGAATAAAAGAGTTGCAAAAGAAAAATCCTCAAATCCCATTAATTCTTAGCAAATCTTATTTTAAGAATCAGTTTTCAGAACTGTCTGTGGATTACTGTTTATTGACTTGAGCATATCACACTGACAGCAGGGTCTTTTTCAGAGAAAATGGTAAAATTAACTTGAGCCCCATTCACATGACTGCAGGCTGTGGGAATTGGACCGGTCAAGAAGGACAAATGGCACTTGGAGAGTGGGAGAACTCAAACTTCATTTTCACACCAGTGGGCCCAGAGAAGATTAAACTGCAAATTCTGAGTCCCCATCCCATTTTCTCACATTTATAGGCTATCTGACACCATAGTATTTCTATAATAAACAGGTCCTGTGTGGGGTTTCTAGTGGGAAGCTTGTTAGCAGAAGCAGAGTACCATAAAGGGGGAAATCTGGTTCTTCGCACAGGCCTCTAAATCTCTAGCCTTGGGCCTGACGCCTCCACAGGGGCGTTTACACTTCAAAGGGAGTAGTTAGATTCCTAGAGGTAGTTATTTACAATCCAAAAGGTAAGAGATCTATGGTGTTAATTAGTTGTCCCCACAACGACTGACCAAAAGGGGAGGGGAATGCTTCCTTTCCCCCAGCACTAGTTTTTTAGGGCAGGGTTCTTGTAATTTAATTTTACATCCAGGTCTGGTTTTCCCATCCATCATACAGGAAGTCCCAAACTTAACTCATAACTTCTATCAATTTCAGGGGCTGCAGTGCAAGTGGTCACATTCACAGCCCCATGACCTCTTTTGATTCTCTCTTCCTATGAGAGGTCTTTGTACTGTGCCATAGCAATGCATATATGCCCCTCTTTAAATTCCAACATCAAGACAATATCCCCTTAGAAAATCTTTCATGATGATTTGTGGGAAGACAGAGGAGGAGAGAGATGGCAGGAACATAAACACTAAAGGAAAAAGTTTCCTACACTAAAAATATCCTTCACCTCTCCACTGCTCTCTCCTCTCCTCCTCAACCTTGGAGTTGCTTGAAGGTGGTACTCACTGCCTTAGTCCCAGCTGGTTTCTATCTTGTTTGCTCCTCTTATTCTCCTAAGTCTGCGTTGGTTGTTCTGCTCTCCCATGTAGAACATAATGCAACTATCTCATACTCTCAGAGAAAGAACTTTTTAATACTTAAAGATATGGCGGCACCTATGAATGAACACTCAGGTCCTTTGGTTCCATCTTCAAAAATATGAGACAGGAACAATCCTTTAAAAAGATGACATCCTGCGACTGTGATAAAGACAGGTTCATACTCATGTCAAATAGCAATGGTTAAATTGCAGATTACTTGACACCAAAATTTCAGAATGTACAAATAATACTAATAGATTTGTCTTAAGTGCCAGATTATCATTTTTTAAAAAAGAAAACTGTCACGATGAACTAGAATTTATGTATTACTTATTTCCTTATTCAAGAAGTATTTATTTTTACATTCCAGAGATATAGTGATGAACATTTAGTAAGAAGAAAACACAATATTTTTAGCAAATGTTACTAGCAGGTAGTAAGTCACAGTCCAGATAGAAGGTAGACATGTTTCTTATTTGGAGGACCTTTGGAGAATTTTAGGTGTTATCTTGTCTGAATTTACTCTAATAATTATGTATTTATAAATTCAATTTGGCAAATAGTCCTGGGTCAATACTATGCGAACATTTTTTAGAAATAAAATGAGCAAGGCAGAAAACCAAAAGATTCCTATTTCCTATTGAAAGTGGTCAATTTTCAGCAGCATATCTGAAGGGAATACAACATTCTTCGTCCAGACAGAGGAGGAAAGAACTAAACATAAAACCCATCAAAGCCATCGTGAGAATACATGTTTGCCTAGAGACTGCAGGATTATTCTCTGAATAGCCTTCTTCTTAAAGCTGTACTTTCCATTAGTTAGGACTCTTGAATTTAGAGGGAAGATGAATCCAGTCATTGACAGTCTCTAAAGTAAAGTTCCCTTAACCACTGATAAGTATTAACTAAAAAGAAAGACTCACTCTCTTAAACTGGAATTGAAAACCATAACAATAAAAGCTACAGACTTTCTTAAGGCTGTGTTGGGCCTCTTGAAAGCCCCAGAGAATCCATTCAGCATCCGTGGTGCAGGAATGCTGGGCTTTTCTCTGGAGGAAAGCACATTCATGAGCGAGGCACACACACTGAGTGTTAGCCAAGGGGTAAGTCTGGGAGCAGATCACAGGGTGAAAGGGAGATTAGCTCAGCACTTGTTCTGCAGGCTCTGTTGGCATTGCTGAGATTTCATGTCCTTTATTCATGGATTCTGTGAGGGAAATTGAGGGTAACATTCAGAAGAACTGAATTCCAAGTATTTGAAAAAACATGAGAATTCAACAGTTTCTAAGAGCCCTGATCTTTCTGAGCATTTTGATTGTGCCAGTAATTGTAAATCTCATCTCAGCAGCCTGTACCCAAAGGCCCCACAGAAGAGAAAGAACAATCCTTCAGAAAAACTGTATTTGCATTACAATTATTGAATGTACACAAAGCTGCCAGATTATTCAACTCTCAAATTTAAACTAAAACCACTGAGCGAATCTTCTAAAATTTCTAATACAAATTCATGTAAATAGGAAAATCTGTGGATATTGATGCATGATATAGAAATCATCTTATGAGCATGAATTTGAAAGGAAAAAAGTGTAACATTTAGGGAAGCCTATATAAAGATCTTACGAGGTGCTGAAGGAGAGTGCGATTTTTAAAAAGAATAGTTGCAATTGTTTTTTCATTTTGTATTAGTCAACTGTTAGGACGATTTGAGTTGCAAGTGCAGAAATCTAGAACAAATTATTTTAAACAAAAAAAGCAACTGATTATGGATCCAGCCACTGTGCTGGATCCAGGGTCTCAAAAATATTGTTAGCAATTTTTCTTACACTTTCCCCTCATTCTCCATTGGTCTTCTTTGTTGACTTCATTCTCAGGAGAGGCTTTCTTCCCTTTGTGTTGCAAAGGTGGTCACCAGCAACTCCAGGTTTAAGTCAACCAAACCAGTAACCTCAAGGAAGAGTTTTCCTTCTTCCCCAGGGAGTGTTACGGGAATGATATTGATTGGATAGATCCCTGCACACTCCACCTCTGCAAGATCATGTTGAGTTAACCTTGCCTAAATGGATCATGGACCCCACATAGAACAAGGGTTGACAGAATCATAGAGGGAAAAAAAAACTATATTTAATCAGAATGTCTGAAGAGTGGTTCCTAGAGGCCAAGGTTGGAAAGAAATGTTGGTCAGGTAAATTCAACAGATTTCAAGAATTAAGAGACAAATTCAAGTTAATTCTAGTGATAAGAATTTACTTTTAATAAATCACGTGTAAATAAGAAAGATCAGGAAATAGTCTCAAAAGTGTTCATGGGAAAATAAAATAGTTCTTTTTTTTTTGAACTTTCCTTCCTTTTTATTTTTATTTTATTTTATTTTTTGTAAACAAATGGGATACATGTTGTTTCTCTGTTTGTACATGAAATAAAGGCGTACCATTTGGGTAATCACAAATTTACATAGGGTAATGTTGTTTGAATCATTCTGCTATTTTTTCCCTTCCCCCCTCACCCCTCCACCCCTCTTTTCCCTCTATATAGTCCTTCCCTCCTACATTCTTGCTCCCCTCCCTAATCCAAACCCTAAACCTAACCCTAACCCTAACACTAACCCCTCCCACCCTCTATTATGTGTCATCATCTGCTTATCAGTGAGATCATTCATCCTTTGGATTTTTGAGATTGGCTTATCTCACTTAACATGATATTTTCCAATTTCATCCATTTGCCTGCAAATGCCATAATTTTATCATTCTTTATGGCAGAGTAATATTCCATTGTATATATATACCACAGTTTCTTTATCCATTCATCAATTGAAGGACATCTAGTTTGGTTTCACAATCTGGCTATGGTGATTTAAGCAGCTATGAACATTGATGTGGCTGTATCTCTGTAGTATGTTGATTTTAAGTCCTTTGAGTATAGGCCAAGGAGTGGGATAGTTGGGTCAAATGGTGGTTCCATTCCAAGCTTTCTGAGGAATCTCCATACTGCTTTCCGGAGTGGCTGCACTAATTTGCAACCCCACCAGCAATGTATGAGTGTACCTTTTTCCCCACATCCTCCCCAAAACATGTTGTTCCTTGTGTTCTTGATAATCGCCATTCTAATTAGAGTAAGATGGAATCTTAGGGTAGTTTTGATTTGCATTTTTCTTATTACTAGAAATGTTGAACATTTTTTCATATATCTGTTGATTGCTTGTACATCTTCTTCTGTGAAGTGTCTGTTCATTTCCTTAGCCCATTTGTTGATTGGATTATTTGTATTCTTGGTGTAGAGTTTTTTGAGTTCTTTATATATTCTGGGAATAGTGCTCTATCTGAAGTATGAGTGGCAAAGATTTTCTCCTACTCTGTAGGCTCTCTCTTCACATTACTGATAGTTTCCTTTGCTCAGAGAAAGGTTTTTAGTTTGAATCTATCCCAGTGGTTGATTCTAGCTTTTATTTCTTGTGCTATGGGAGTCCTGTGAAGGAAGTCTGATCCTAAGCTGACATGTTGAAGATTTGGACCAACTTTTTCTTCTATAAGATGAAGGGTCTTTGGTCTGATTCCGAAGTCCTTGATACATTTCGAGTTGAGTTTTGTGCAGGGTGAGAAATAGGGGTTTAACTTCATTCTGTTGCATATGGTTTTCCAGTTTTCCTAGCACCATTTGTTGAAGAGGCTATCTTTTCTCCATTGCATATTTTTGGCCCCTTTGTCTAATATGAGAAAATTGTATTTATTTAGGTTTGTGTCCTTGTCCTCTGTTCTGTACCATTGATCTACCTGTCTATTTTGGTACCAATACCATGCCGTTTTTGTTACTATTGCTTTGTAGTAGAGTTGAAGATCTGGTATTGCGATACCCCCTGCTTTGCTCTTTCTGCTAAGGATTTCTTTAGCTATTCTGGGGTTCTTATTCTTCCAGATGAATTTCATAATTGCTTGCTCTATTTCTGTAATGTACATCATTGGGATTTTAATTGGAATTGCATTGAATCTGTATAGCACTTTTGGTAGTATGGCCACTTTGACAATATTAATTCTTCCTATCCAAGAACATGGGAGATCTTTCCATCTTCTAAGATTTTTTAAAATTTCTTTCTTTAGTGTCCTGTAGTTCTCATTGTAGAGGTCTTTCACCTCTTTTGTGAGATTGATTCCCAAGTATTTTATTCTTTTCGATGCTATTGCGAATGGGGTAGTTTTCCTAACTTCTCTTTCTGAAGATTCATCACTTATGTATTAAAATGCTTTGGATTTATGAGCATTGATATTATAACCTGCTACTTTACTAATTCACTTATGAGTTCTAAGAGTTTTCTGGTAGAATTTCCAGGTTCCTCTAAATATATAATCATATCATCAGGGAACAGGGATAGTTTGAGTTCTTCTTTTCCTATTCATATCCCTTTAATTTCTTTGGTGTGTCTAATTGCTCTGGCTAGAGTTTCAAGGACGATGTTGAATAGAAGTGGTGAAAGAGAGCATCCCTGCCTTGTTCCAGTTTTTAGGGGGAATGCTTTCAGTTTTTCATCATTTAGAATGATATTGGCCATGGGCTTAGTGTAGATGGTCCTTAAATGTTAAGGAATGTTCCTGTTATCCCTATTTTTTTCTGGTGTTTTGAGCATGAAGGGATGCTGTATTTTATCGAATGCTTTTTCTGCATCTATTGAAATAATCATGTAATTCTTAACTTTTAGTCTGGTGATATGGTGAATGACATTTATTGATTTCCGGATGTTGAACCAACCTTGCATCCCTGGAATAAAACCCACTTGATCGTGGTGCACTATCTTTTTAATATATTTTTGTATGAGATTTGCTAAAATTTTGTTGAGAATTTTTTCATCGATGTTCATTAAGGATATTGGTCTGAAATTTTCTTTCCTCGATGTGTCTCTGTCTGGTTTAGGTATCAGGGTAATATTGGCTTCATAGAGTGAGTTTGGAAGGGTTCCCTCCTCTTCTATTTCATGGAATACTTTGAGGAGTATTGGAATGAGCTCTTCTTTAAAGGTTTTGTAGAACTCGGCTGAGAACCCATCTGGTCCCGGACTTTTCTTTGTTGGTAGGCTTTTGATGACTTCTTCTATTTCAGTACTTGAAATTGGTCCATTCAAATTGTGTATGTCCTCCTCGTTCAGTTTAGGCAATTCATATGTCTCTAGAAACCTGTTGATGTCTTCGAGGTTTTCTGTTTTGTTGGAGTATAGATTTTCAAAATAGCTTCTAATTATGTTTTGTATTTCACTTGTGTCTGTAGTGATATTTCCTTGTTTATTCACAATTTTAGTAATTTGAGTTTTCTCCCTCTTTCTCTTTGTTAGTGTGGTTAAGGGTTTATCAATTTTGTTTATTTTTTCAAAGAACAAACTCTTTATTTTGTTAATTTTTTCTGATTGTTTCTTTTGTTTCAATTTCGTTGATTTCAGCTCTGATTTTAACTATTTTCTGTCTTCTACTACTTTTGGTGTTGGCCTGCTCTTCTTTTTCTAGGGCTTTGAGCTGTAGTATTAAGTCGTTTATTTGTTGATTTTTACTTCTTTTATTGAATGTGCTCCATGAAATAAGTTTTCCTCTAAGTACTGCTTTCATAGTGTCCCAGACATTTTGATATGATGTGTCTTTGTTCTCATTTAATTCTAAGAATTTTTTTATTTCCCTCCTGACATCTTCTGTTATTCATTCATCATTATTATTTAATCTCCAGGTATTGGAGAAGTTTCTGATTTTTATTCTGTCATTTATTTCTAATATCAATCCATTATGATCTAATAGGATATAAGGTAGTATCTCTATCTTCTTGTATTTGCTAACAGTAGCTTTGTGGCATAATATATGGTCTATTTTAGAGAAGGATCCATGTGCTGCTGAGAAGAAAGTGTATTCGTTCTTTGTTGGATGGTATATTCTATACATGACCGTTATTAAGTCTAAATTGTTGATTATGTTATTGAGATCTATGGTTTCTTTATTCAATTTTTGTTTGAAAGATCTATCCAGTGGTGAGAGAGGTGTGTTAAAATCGTCTAGTATTATTGTGTTGTGGTCTAT
Source organism: Sciurus vulgaris (assembly GCF_902686455.1). Lineage (NCBI taxonomy): Eukaryota > Metazoa > Chordata > Mammalia > Rodentia > Sciuridae > Sciurus > Sciurus vulgaris. The sequence goes on along the minus strand of NC_136466.1, from coordinate 45,283,138 downwards.
TTGATTTCTGGAATTGAGAAGGATTTGTTTGACGTACATGGATGAGCCAATGTTCAGGGCGTAGATATTCATGATTGTTATGTCTTGCTGATTTATGCTTCCCTTAAGCAGTATGTAATGTCCTTCTTTATCCCTTCTGACTAATTTTGGCTTGAAGTCCACATTATCTGAAATGAGGATGGATACTCCAGCTTTTTTGCTGTGTCTGTGTGCATGGTATGTTTTTTCCATCCTTTCACCTTTAGTCTGTGGATGTCTCTTTCTATGAGATGCGTCTCTTGCAGGTAGCGTATTGTTGGATCTTTCTTCTTTTTATTTTTTTCTTTTTCTTTTTTCCTTTTTTTTATTGTAAACAAATGGGATACATGTTGTTTGTCTGTTTGTACATGGGATAAAGGTATACCATTTGTATAGTCATAAATTTACATATGGTAATGTTGTTTGATTCATTCTATTATTTTTTCCCTTCCCCTCCACCCCTCCCACCCTTCTTTTCCCTCTAAACAGTCCTTTCTTCCTCCATTCTTGTCCCGTCCCTAACTCTAACCCTAACCCTAACCCTAACACTAACTCCCCCCACCCTCCCCCTTATGTGTCATAATCCACTTATCAGCGAGATCATTTGTCCTTTAGTTTTTTGAGATTGGCTTATCTCACTTAGCATGATGGTCTCCAATTTCATCCATTTGCCTGCAAATGCCATAATTTTATCGTTCTTTATGGCAGAGTAATATTCCATTGTATATATATACCACAGTTTCTTTATCCACTCATCAATTGAAGGACATCTAGGTTGGTTCCACAATCTGGCTATTGTGAATTGAGCAGCTATGAACATTGATGTGGCTGTATCTCTGTAGTATGCTGATTTTAAGTCCTTTGGGTATAGACCAAGGAGTGGGATAGCTGGGTCAAATGGTGGTTCCATTCCAAGTTTTCTAAGGAATCTCCACACTGCTTTCCAGAGTGGCTGCACTAATTTGCAGCCCCACCAGCAATGTATGTGTGTACCTTTCGCCCCACATCCTTGCCAACACCTGTTGCTTGTATTTTTGATAGTCGCCATTCTAATTGGGGTGAGATGGAATCTTAGGGTGGTTTTGATTTGCATTTTTCTTATTACAAGAGATGGTGAACATTTTTTCATATGTTTGTTGATTGCTTGTACATCTTCTTCTGTGAAGTGTCTGTTCATTTCCTTAGCCCATTTATTGACTGGATTATTTGTATTCTTGGTGTACAGTTTTTTGAGTTCTTTATAGATTCTGGAAATCAGCACTCTATCTGAAGTATGAGTGGCAAAGATATTCTCCCACTCTGTAGGCTCTCTCTTCACATTACTGATAGTTTCCTTTGCTGAGAGAAAGCTTTTTAGTTTGAATCTATCCCAGTTGTTGATTCTTGCTTTTATTTCTTGTGCTATGGGAGTCCTGTTGAGGAAGTCTGGTCCTAGGCCAACATGTTGAGGATCGGGATCTACTTTTTCTTCTATAATCTGCAGAGTCTCTGGTCTGATTCCAAGGTCCTTAATCCATTTTGAGTTTAGTTTTGTGCATGGTGAGAGATATGGGTTTAGTTTCATTCTGTTACATATGGATTTCCAATTCTCCCAGCACCATTTGTTGAAGAGGCTATCTTTTCTCCATTGCATATTTTTGGCACCTTTGTCTAGTATTAGAAAGTTGTATTTATTTGGGTTTGTGTCCGTATCCTCTATTCTGTACCATTGATCTACCTGTCTATTTTGGTACCAATACCATGCCGTCTTTGTTACTATTGCTTTGTAATGAAGTTGAAGTTCAGGTATTGCAATACCCCCTGCTTCATTTTTCCTGCGAAGGATTGCTTTAGCTATTCTGGGTTTCTTATTCTTCCAGATGAATTTCATGATTGCTTGCTCTATTTCTGTAAGGTACATCATTGGGATTTTAATTGGAATTGCATTGAATCTGTATAGCACTTTTGGTAGTATGGCCACTTTGACAATATTAATTCTTCCTATCCAAGAACATGGGAGATCTTTCCAACTTCTAAGGTTTTCTTTAAATTCTTTCTTTAGTGTTCTGTAGTTCTCATTGTAGAGGTCTTTCACCTCTTTTGTGAGATTGATTCCCAAGTATTTTATTTTTTTTCGAGGCTATTGTGAATGGGGTAGTTTTCCTAATTTCTCTTTCTGAAGATTCATCACTTATGTATAAAAATGCATTGGATTTATGAACATTGATCTTGTAACCTGCTACTTACTGAATTCACTTATGAGTTCTAAAGTTTTCTGGTGGAATTTCCTGGTTCCTCTAAGTATGTAATCATATCATCCGCAAATAGGGATAGTTTGAGTTCTTCTTTTCCTATTCGTATTCCTTTAATTTCCTTGGTCTCTCTAATTGCTCTGGCTAGAGTCTCAAGAACGATATTGAATAGGAGTGGTGAAAGAGGGCATCCCTGTCTTGTTCCAGTTTTTAGGGAGAATGCTTTCAGTTTTTCACCATTTAGAATGATATTAGCCATGGGCTTAGCATAGATGGCCTTTATAATGTTAAGGAATGCTCACACTATCCCTATTTTTTCTAGTGTTTTGAGCATGAAGGGGTGCTGTATTTTATCAAATTCTTTTTCTGCATCTATTGAAATAATCATGTGATTCTTGACTTTAAGTCTATTGATATGGTGAATGACATTTATTGATTTCCGGATGTTGAACCAACCTTTCATCCCTGGGATAAAAGCCACTTGATCGTGGTGCACTATCTTTTTAATATATTTTTGTATGCAATTTGCTAAAATTTTATAGAGAATTTTTGCGTCGATGTTCATTAAGGATATGGATCTGAAATTTACTTTCCTTGATGAGTCTCTGTCTGGTTTGGGTATCAGGGTAATATTGGCTTCATAGAATGAGTTTGGGAGGGTTCCCTCCTCTTCTATTTCATGGAATACTTTCAGAAGTATTGCAATGAGCTCTTCTTTAAAGGTTTTGTAGAACTTGGCTGAGAACCCATCTGGTCCTGGACTTTTCTTTGTTGGTAGGCTTTTGATGACTTCTTCTACTTCATTACTTGAAATTGCTCTATTTAAATTGTGTATGTCCTCCTCGTTCAATTTAGGCAATTCATATGTCTCTAGAAACCTGTTGATGTCTTCGAAATTTTCTATTTCGTTGGAGTATAGATTTTCAAAATAGCTTCTAATTATGTTTTGTATTTCACTCGTGTCTGTTGTGATATTTCCTTGTTCATTCCGAATTTTAGTGATTTGGGTTTTCTCTCGTCTTCTCTTTGTTAGAGTGGCTAAGGGTTTATCAATTTTGTTTATTTTTTCAAAGAACCAACTATTTATTTTGTCAATTTTTTGTATTGTTTCTTTTGTTTCAATTTCGTTGATTTCAGCTCTGAGTTTAACTATTTCCTGTTTTCTACTACTTTTGGTGTTGGTCTGTTCTTCTTTTTCTAGGGCTTTGAGCTGTAGTGTTAGGTCGTTTATTTGTTGAGTTTTACTTCTTTTCTTGAATACGCTCCATGAAATAAATTTTCCTCTAAGTACTGCTTTCATAGTGTCCCAAAGATTTTGATATGATGTTTCTTTGTTCTCATTTACCTCTAAGAATTTTTTAATTTCCTTCCTAATACCTTCTGTTATCCATTCATCATGTAATAGCATATTGTTTAATCTCCAGATGTTGGAATAGTTTCTGTGTTTTACTCTTTCATTTATTTCTAATTTCAATCCATTATGATCTGATAGAATACATGCTAGTGTCTCTATCTTCTTGTATTTGCTAACATTAGCTTTGTGGCATAATATATGGTCTATTTTAGAGAAGGATCCATGTGCTGCTGAGAAGAAAGTGTATTCGCTCTTGGATGGATGGTATATTCTATAAATGTCAATTAAGTCTAAATTATTGATTGTGTTATTGAGATATATGGTTTGTTTGTTCAATTTTTGTTTGGAAGATCTGTTCAGTGGTGAGAGAGGCGTGTTAAAATCACCTAGTATTATTGTGTTATGGTCTATTTGGTTTCTGAAATTGAGAAGGATTTGTTTGACGTACATGGGTGAGCCACTGTTTGGGGCATAGATGTTTATGATTGTTATGTCTTGCTGATTTATGGTTCCCTTAAGCAATATGTAATATCCTTCTTTGTCCCTTCTGACTAACTTTGACTTGAAGTCCACATTATCTGAAATGAGGATGGATATCCCAGCTTTTTTGCTGAGTCCATGTGCATATTGTGTTTTTCCCCATCCTTTCACCTTTAGTCTATGGGTATCTCTTTCTATGAGATGAATCTCTTGCAGGCAACATATTGTTGGATCTTTCTTTTTGATCCATTCTGCCAGTCTATGTCTTTTGATTGATGAGTTCAGGCCATTAATATTCAGGGTTATTATTGAGATATGATTAGTATTCCCGGTCATTTGGTTCATTTTATTTATTTATTCATTTATTTTGACACGACTTGGTTCTTCCTTTATTTGACAATTCCTTTAGGATAGTTCCTCCCATTGTTGATTTGCTTCTTTGTTTTTCATCTCTTCCTCGTGGAATATTTTGCTGAGAATGTTCTGCAATGCTGGCTTTCTTTTTGTAAATTCTTTTAGCTTTTGTTTATCATGGAAGGATTTTATTTCATCATCAAATTTGAAGGTAAGTTTTGCTGGGTATAAGATTCTTGGTTGGCATCCATTTTCTTTCAGGGCTTGAAAAATGTTGTTCTAGGCCCTTCTAGCTTTTAGGGTCTGGATTGAAAAATCTGCTGATACCGTATTGGTTTGCTCTGAATGTAATTTGATTCCTCTCTCTTGCGGCCTTTAAAATTCTATCTTTATTTTGTATGTTAGGTATTTTCATTATAATGTGCCTTGGTGTGGGTCTGTTGTAATTTTGTATATTTGGAGTCCTATAAGCCTCTTGTACTTGATCTTCCATTTCATTCTTCAGATTTGGGAAATTTTCTGATAGTATTTCATTGAATAGATTGTTCATTCCTTTGGTCTGTTTCTCTAAGCCTTCCTCAATCCCAATAATTCTTAAATTTGGCCCTTTCATGATATCCCATATTTCTTGTAGATTCTGTTCATGATTTCTTACCATCTTCTCTGTTTGGTCCACTTTGTTTTCAAGGTTAAATATTTTGTCTTCCATATCTGAGGTTCTGTCTTCCAGGTGTTCTATCCTATTGGTTATGCTTTCTATGGAGTTCTTAATTTGGTTTATTGTTTCCTTCATTTCAAGGATTTCTGTTTGTTTTTTTTTCAATATCTCTAACTCTTTATTGAAATGATGTTTTGCTTCCTGTATTTGCTCTTTTAACTGTTGATTGGTGCGATCATTCAGTCCCTGCATTTGCTCTTGCATCTCGTCATTTGCTTCCCTGATCATTTTAATTATGTACATTCTGAACTCCCTTTCTGTCATTTCTTCTGCCATGCTGTCGTTGGGTTTCATTGATGTAACATCTAGATTTGTTTGCAGCATTTTCTTTCCTTGTTTTCTCATATTGTTCAGGTATCAGTTGACCGCTGTGATATTGCAGATTTCCTCTATTGACTTATAATATCCCTGAAGATTTCTAGTATATCCCCTCTTAGCCTTCAGTAGCCTGAAGTCTTGGAGGAAGTTGATAATGCGGTGCTCCACAAGGAAGCTGACTCCCTAGGGGTGGTGGCCTTCCAGTGGGGTATATTCCCTGCTAGTGGGCAGAGGTACCTTCACTTGCTGACGAATGGTCATCCAAAGGGGAAGTAGGATGTGGGCTGATGCAAGGCCAGTTTGGGCCTGTGTCTCTGGTTTTACAGTCCTTTTGGGAGAACCTCACCTGGCAGGGAGGACTCACCCAGTGGGGAGGTCTCGCTGGTCAGTTCCCCTCCTAGAGGTTCCGTTCAATTCACAACTACCGCCTGGGTTGGGCAGTCTTCTTCTGCAATGTTCCCAGGGACTCGGACCTACCTCCTGGGCCTGGAAGCCTCACCCTTCGCAGACGAATCTCCTTAGGCTGCCTCTCCTCAGAGAAGCTGCCTGCAGTCCTGGAGCCTTCGCTCCGCCCCTCAGTTTGTCTGTGCGGCTCTTCCACCAAGAAGCTGCCTAGGCCCTGGGACCCTGCTCTGCACTTAATCGCCTGGCTATGCGGCCCCTCCTCTGAACAGCCACCTGGAGCCCCTTACAGTCGCTTCGAGTCCCAGTGACCCACCACACGCCTTTTCCTCCGGCAGCCACCTGGTGTTCCGTGCAGTCGCTCTAAGTCCAAGTGACCCACCACGCACCTCCTTCTCCACCAGGCAGTCATCCAGAGATCTGGTGCGTTCGTCACGAGTCCCAGGAACTCACTGTGCACCTCCTCATCCCGACTGCCACCCGTAGCCCTGGTGCAGTCACTTCGAGCCCAAGCACCCCACCATGCTCCTCCTCCTTCTCCAGACAACCCCCCTGTGTTTAGGAGCGCTTGCTCTGAGTCCAAACCACTCACCACGCTGCTCCACCGGATAGCCGCCCGGAGCCGTGGCGCAGCTGCTCCAAGTCCAAGCAACGTACCGAGCCCGTATTTCTCCTTCTCCTCTGGGCAGCCCCCTGTGTTCAGGGGTGGTTGCTTTCAGTCCAAACAGCTCACTGCACACCCTCTCCTTTGGGCAGCCTCCCAGAGCCCAGGAGGGTTGAGCCGAGTCCACGCGCTGTGCTGAGCAGCCACCTCTCCCATGCTCCCAGTTGTCTGAGTTCACTGCTCCAGCGGGGGGAGGGGTGTCTCGCCGGGCAGCTCTACTTCACCAAGATCCCTGCGTTTGGGGCTACCGCCCCATCCGGGATGCCTCCCCAATGGGAGACTCACCCGGCTGCTTTGAGTTGGTCCCAAGTCTCTCTCTATCTCCTCTTCTTGAGTCCTGAGTCCTGGAGTAACACGAAACGCAGCCACCCTCTAGTCCGCCATCTTGAATCTCCTTGGATCCTTCTTTTTAATCCAATCTGCCAGTCTCTGTCTTTTGATTGATGAGTTCAGGCAATTGACATTCAGGGTTATTATTGTGATATGATTTGTATTCCCAGTCATTTGACTCATTTTTGTTTTTTGACATGATTTGGTTTCTCCTTTATTTGACTATTCCTTTAGGCTAGTTCCTCCTGTTGCTGATTTGCATCATTGTTTTTCATCTCTTCCTCATGGAATATTTTGCTAAGCATGTTCTGTAATGCCAGCTTTCTTTTAGTAAATTCTTTTAGCTCTTGTTTATCATGGAAGGATCTTATTTCATCGTCAAATGTGAAAGTAAGTTTTGCTGGGTGTAAGATTCTTGGTTGGCATCCGTTTTCTTTCAGGGCTTGGTAAATATTGTTCCAGGCCCTTCTAGCTTTTAGGGTCTGGATTGAAAAATCTGCTGATATTCTTATTGGTTTCCCCCTGAATGTAATTTGATTCTTTTCTCTCGCGGCCTTTAAAATTCTGTCTTTATTTGTATGTTAGGTATTTTCATAATAATGTGCCTTGGTGTGGGTCTTTTGTAATTTTGTATATTTGGAGTCCTATAAGCCTCTTGTACTTGGTTTTCCATTTCATTCTTTAGATTTGGGGAATTTTCTGATATTATTTCATTGAAAAGATTGTTCATTCCTTTAGTTTGTTTCTCTAAGCCTTCCTCAAATCCCAATAATTCTTTAATTTGGCCTTTTCACGATATCCCATAATTCTTGTAGATTCTATTCATGATTTCTTACCATTGTCTCTGTTTGGTCAATTTTGTTTTCAAGATTAAATATTTTGTCTTCAATGTCCGAGGTTCTATCTTCCAGGTGTTCTATCCTATTGGTTATGCTTCCTATGGAGTTTTTAACTTGATTTATTGTTTCCTTCATTTCAAGGATTTCTGGTTTTTTTGTTTGTTCATTTGTTTTGTTTTGTTTTTTTCTTCAGTATCTCTAGCTCTTTATCTTAATTTTTTTATTTTTTGGGGTGCTGGGGATCAAACCCTGGGCCTTGTGCTTACAAGGCAAGCACTCTACCGACTGAGCTATTTCCCCAGCCCCTCTAACTCTTTATTGAAATGATCTTTTCCATCCCTTATTTGCTCTTTTAACTGTTGATTGGTGTGATCATTTAATGCCTGCATTTTGCTCTTTCATCTTTTTCTTCTAATGTCTTCATTTGCTCTTTCTTCTCCTCGTTCGCTTCCCTGATTGTTTTAATTATGTAATTCTGAATTCCCTTTCTGACATTTCTTCTGCTGTGCTGTCATTGGGTTTTATTGATATAGTATCTAGGTTTGTTTGGGACATTTTCTTACCTTGTTTTCTCATATTCGTCAGATATCAGTGGGATTCTGAGATATTGCAGATTTCCTCTATTGGCTTATAGTGTCCCTGTAGATTTCCAGTATATCACTTCCCAGCCTTCAGTAGCCTGAAGTCTTGGAGGAACTTGATAATGCAGTGCTTCCGAAGAAAGCTGCCCCTAGCCCACTACTGGGTCCAGGGCTGGGGGCTGGTTCTGCATGGAAATCCTCTCACTGGGCTGTCCTGCTCCTAGACTGGCTATAGACAGTGCCTGCCCCTGCTTGGGGGAGTCAGGCTGCTTGGGGAAAGCCTCTTCCTGTCCTGCCTTGGTCCCAGAAGCCAACTGCGGACCGGGGCCCGCTGCTGGGTCCGGGGCTTGGAGTTGACTCTGTGAAGAAAAGCTCTCACTGGGTGGGCCTGCTCCAAGAAGCTGGCTGTGGATTGTGCCTACCGCGGGAGGGAGCAGGGTTGCTTGGGGAAGTCTCCAGCTGCCCTGCACTGCTCTGAGAAGCTGCCCCCTGTCTGGTCCTCTCTCCTGGTCTGAGCTTCACCCGGTGGGAGAGACTCACCCTGCGGCTCTATGTTGGTCCGAGTCTCTCAATACCTCCCCTTCTTGAATCCTGAGTTCTGGAGTGACGGGAAATGCAGTCACCCTCTAGTCCACCATCTTGGATCTAAAATACAGTTCTTATACAGCTGTAACTCAAGTAGTCTACTCTTATTATGGAACAGAACAGTTGCTCTAGAAAAGGCCATATCATAGAGTACTAGAGTAAATTCTGGCATGTTCCCTCCTATAGGACTTGCCCATCAGGGTGCTTGTATTCCTTCTGCTTTTGTAACTCATTTCTGTTCTTTATTTTTCCCCTCTCTTTAATGACTTTATTAGATACTTCCAAGCAGTTTTCCATAGTGATTTTCACCAGCCCACACTGCCACTAATGCTACTGAGAGGTCTAGTCAGTCCATACTTCAGCATACTTGGGTTTGCCAGTTGCTGTTGTGTTTTTAGTTATTCTAGTTGGATGTGTAGCACCTCAAAAGTCATTTTATTTTGCATTTTCCTGAAGACTACAATTTTGAACCTCATTTTCATATGATTCATGGCAATTTGTACATTCCTTTTATGTTTTAATACTGTTAATTCAGCATTTCCCCCATTTGTCTTCTGATTACTGAGTTGTCAGAATTGTCTATACATTCTGGACACACGGCTTTTTAAGGCCTTTTTACTGTAAAAATGTTAGTGGGATTACCTGGGATTGCTCTGAGCTTCTCAGTTCTGTCCTCACAAGAAATTTTAAGCAAGACATGAAATACAGTAAAAGTACAACAAAGATTATTAAGAAAGAAGGCACCTCCCCAAGGGAGAGGGTGGGTAATTTCAAAGAAGAGAGTGACAACTCACTTCTTGGGAGATCAGTTTTATTGGGGTAGGAGGGGAAGTTGCTAGAAGGTCCCACCCAAGTTTCACCTCCCAGCTCCCAACTGACAGACTTCATTAGATTCTTTTTTTTTTTTTTTTTTTTTTTGCGGTGCTGAGGATCGAACCCAGGGCCTTGTGCTTGCAAGGCAAGCACTCTACCGACTGAGCTATCTCCCCAGCCCGTCATTAGATTCTTAATGCTCTACTGTGCATGCTTTTACCCATAGGTATCTAAGTGATAGCCACAAAGAGGGAGAGAAAGCTACAATTACATTGATATTATAAGATGATGCTAAAAACCTAAGGGCAACTCTGGATCATACTAGCCTGGCTGAAATGTCCTAATTAGACCTTGTTTTATAGAATTTACAGTTGATGGGCTTTGGACTTAATCCTTCTGCTTTCTGAGGGACTCAGGGTCTTGTGACCATCATGAGTTTTATGGTTGCTTTGTGTTTATCTTGGACCACAGTCTGATCAGCATTGTTTGTGCAAGGTCTTAAGATGTTTTAACGATTATGCTCTTTTGGGCAACCATATCCTTGCCCTTTGGTTCTTACCCCCTGAGTTTGTCTAGCTTCCTCTGATCTTTAAAAGAAATAGTTTATAGAACTGAGATCAGAATATTTTGTCAGAACTTGTTGGGGCTGTTGATTAACTGATTTGTTCTGTACTGATTTGTTCTGTACAAAGTATTTTCTTAAACCCCTGGCACTGTTCATGTCTAACTGATACCTAGTAGATTATAGATAGATAGAATATGTGTATATATGTATATATATAATATATATGTTATGTATGTTATATATATAACATATATATATAACATATATATATATATATATATCCTTATATGTCAGAACTTGTGGGTTAGATCCAATGCAGTATTAGAGAGTAATTTATAGGCTTAGTTGTATGTATTAGAAAATAATAAAGATGGAAAATTAATGAGCTATTTGACTAAAATAATTCTAGAAAATTTTTGAATTTATTTTATTGAATTTATTTTATTAGTCTGTGGCATGACTTTTCACTACCTAAATGATCTCCTTTGATGAAAAAAGTTTTCATATTTCAATTAAATCTAATTTTTTTGTTTCATTGGCAGTGCTTTTCCTATCCTTTTAAAGAAATATTTGCCCACACCAAGGTCATGAAGATATTCTCATATTTTCTTTTAGGAACACCATTGTTTTACTTTTTAAATTTAAGTTGGTGATCCATTTTACATAGATTTTTGTTTATTGTATGATAACAGAATGAAATTTCATCTTGTTTTCCAACTTATTCAATACCATTTATTGAAAAGAACATTTAAAGTGTGATCCTTTCCCCCAGCGAATTGCACAATATTATTCTGTGACTGTGTTTTGGACTCTATTTTGCTCCATTGGTTTGATTAATTATCCCTAGTCCCTTGTTACTTTGTCTTAATTAATGTAATGTTATGGTAGTTCTTCAAATCCTTTAAAAAATATAATTAGTTATACATGACAGTAGAATGCATTTTGATACATCATACATAAACGGAGTATAACTTCTCATTCTTTTGATTGTACATGATATAGAGTTACATGGCTCATGTAATCATAGGATGATAATGCTCAATTCATTCTATTATCCTTCCTACCCTCATACCCCCTTCCCCTCCCTTCACTCTCCTCGGACTACTCCAAAGTACCTCTATTCTTCCCTAGCCATCCCCCAACCCCTGCACTTCTTATTGAGATTTAATATCCACACATCAGAGAAAACATTCAGCTTTTGGTTCCTTGGGATTGGCTTACATTTTAGTCAGCTATTTCACTTCTGTGACTAAAAGGATCTGACCAGCACAATTTTAGAGGAGAAAAGGTTTATTTAAGGGCTCACGGTTTCAGACATCTTAGTCTATAGAAGGTTGGCTCCATTCCTCAGGGCTTGAGGTAAGTCTGAACATCATGGTGGGAGAGGGTGGCAGAGGGAAGCAGCTCACATCACAGTGATCAGGAAGCAGAGAGACTCCACTCTCCAGACACAAAATATATACCCCATAGCCACACCCCAATTCCCACCTCCTCCAGCCACACCCTACCACTTCAGTTACCACTCAGTTAATCTCTATCAGGGGATCAAATCACTGGGTTGACTCTTACAACCCAATCATTTCCCCTTCTTGCACTGTCTCACACATGAGCTTTTGGGGGACACCTCACATCCAAACCATGACAGCTTATTTCACTTAGCATAATATTCTCTAACTTCATCCATTTACCGGCCAATGTCATTATTTCATTCTTTTTTACAACTGAGTAACATTCTTTATCCATTCATCTGTTAAAGGGCACCTAGGTTGGTTCCATAGTTGAGCTATTGTGAATTGAGTTGCTTTAAACATTCATGTGACTGCATCACTGTAGTATGCTGATTTTAAGTCCTTTGGGTATAAACTGAGGAATGTGATAACTGGGTCAAATGGTGATTCCATTCCAAGTTTTCTGAGGAATCTTCATATTGCTTTCCAGAGGGGTTGTACCAATTTGCAGTTCCACCAGCAATGTATGAGTGTACCTTTTCCCCCACATCCTCACCAACATTTATTGTTGCTTTTTTTCTTGGTAATTGTCATTCTGATTAGAGTGAGATGAAATCTCAGTATAGTTTTAATTTGCATTTCTCTAATGGCTAGAGATTTTGAAGATTTTTTCATATATTTGTTGGTCGATTGTATTTCTTCTGTGAAGTGTCAGCTCAGTTCCTTAGCTCATTTATTGATTGGTTTTTTGGTTTCGTTTTTGTTTTTGGTGTTAAGTTTTTTGAGTTCTTTACATATCCTGGAGATTAATGCTCTATCTGAGGTGTAGGAAGGAAAGATTTATTCCCATTCTGTAAGCTCTTTCTTCATGTTTTTGACTGTTTCCTTTGGTGAAAAGAAACTTTTTAGTTTGAATTCATCCCATTTATTGATCCTTGATTTTACTTCTTGTACTTTATTAGTCTTGTTAAGGAAGTCTGTTCCTAAGCCAATATGATGGAGATTTGGGCCTACTTTTTCTTCTGTCAGTCTCCAGGTCTCTGTTGTAGTACCTGAGTCCTTGATTTACTTTGAGTTGAGTTTGCTGCAGAATGAGAGATAGGGGTTTAGTTTCATTTTGCTATGCATAGATTTCCAGTTTTCCCAACACCATTTGTTCAAGAGGCTATCTTTTCTCCAATGAATTTTTGTTCACCTTTATCTAGTATGAGATAACTTTATTTATATGAGTTTTTTCCAGTGTCTTCTGTTCTGTTCCATTGGTCTTCATGTCTGTTTTAGTGCCAATACTATGGCTTTGTAGTATAATTAAAGATCTGGTTATTATGATGCTTCCTGTTTCACTTTTCTTGCTAAGGATTGCTTTGGCTCTTCTGGGTCTCTTATTCTTCCAAATAAATTTCATGATCACTTTTTCTAGTTCCATGAAGAATGTCATTGGGATTTTAACTGGAATTGCTTTAAATCTGTATAATTTTTTGGTAGTATGCTCATTTTAACAATATTAATTTTTCATATCCAAGATCTTTCCATTGCCTAAGGTTTCTTTAATTTCTTTCTTTAGTGTTCTATAGTTTTCATTGTGAAGGTCCTTTGCCTTTTTTATTAGATTGATTCCCAAGTACTTTATTTTTTTAAGGCTATTGTGAATGGAGTAGATTTCCTAATTTTTCTTTCAGTGGATTCATCACTGATGTATAGGAACACATTTGATTTATGGGTGTTAATTTTATATCCTGCTACTTTGCTGAATTTATTAGTTCTAGAAGTTTTCTGGTGAATTTTTTGAATCTTCCAAATATAGAATCATGTCATCAGCAAATAGTGATAATTGGAGTTCTTCTTTTCCTATTCATATCCATTTAATTTCTTTCTTCTGTCTAATTGCTCTGGCTAGGGTTTCAAGGATGATTTTGAATAAAAGTGAAAGAGAGTATTTTTCATACCATTCATGTAATCATACTTTGTATATAGGATAATGATGTCGGTCTCATTCCACCATTTTTCATACCCCTGCCCCCTCCTCCCTCTCATTTCCCTCTACATAATCTAAAGTTCCTCCATTCTTCTCTCACCCCTGACCCTCGCACCCCCAAAGAGTATTATTGACTTGTTCCAGTTTTTAGAGGGAATGCTTTCAATTTTTCACCATTTAGAATAATGTTGACCTTGGGCTTAGCATAGATTGCTTTTACAATGTTGCAATATATTCCCACCATCCCTAGTTTTTCTAGTGTTTTGAACATGAAGGGGTGCTGTATTTTGTCAAATGCTTTTTCTGTATCTGTTGAGATAATCATGTGATTCTTGTCTTTAAATCTATTGATGTGATGAATTATATTTATTGATTTCCATATGTTGAACGAACCTTGCATCCCTTAGATGAACCCCATTTGATTGTGGTGCACTATCTTTTTAGTATATTTTTGTATGTGATTCACAAGAATTTTATTGAGAATTTTTGCATCTATGTTCATCAGTTGCATTTCCTTGATGTGTCTTTGTCTGTCTTTGATATCAGGGTGATACTAGCTTCATAGAATGAGTTTGGAGGGTTCCCTCCTTTTCTATTTCATTTTATAATTTGAGGAGTATTGGTGTTAATTCTTCTTTGAAGGTCTTGTAGAACTCAGCTGAGTATTTGTCTGGACCTGAGCTTTTCTTAATTGGTAGGTTTTTTTTTTTTTTTAAATAGGTTTCCATTTATTATGGAAGGAGGGACAATTTGTCCTTATTATAATAACATTATGCATAGTGTCATTTACCCACAAGTAATATGGTACATAATGCTTTCACACACCACTAAAAACATCCTTGTGACTTACCTATTCTATCTTCATACTCACACCTTCATCCCTAAATCCCTGGCAACCACTGATTTCTTTTTTCCTTTCTTATAGGTCATATAGAATCATATGATATATAGACTTTTCAGACAGGCATCTTTTACTTGGCAATATGCATTCTAGAGTCACTAGTGTCTTTTTTTAATGGCATGTTCTATATCATTGCTTGAAACTGATCTGTTTAAATTGTGTATGTCCTCCTGATTCAATTTGGGTAGGTCACATGTCTCTCAAAATGTATTGGTGTCTTCAAGATTTTCTATTTTATTGTAGTATAAATTTTCAAAATAGTTTCTGATTATCTTCTGTATTTTAGTAGTGTCATGTTATTTTCTTTTTCATCACTAATTTTAGTAATTTAAATTTTTTCTCTCTTTATTAGTTAGGTTAAGGATTTATTAATTTTATTTATTCTTTTAAAAACAAACTTTTTCTTTTGTCAATGTTTTTAATTGTTTATTTTGTTTCAATTTCATTGATTTCAGCTGTGATTTTAATTATTTCCTGTGTTATACTGCTTTTGGTGTTGATTTGTTTTCTTTTTGTAGGGCTTTAAGATGTAATGTTAGGTTATTTATTCATTGACTTTCTATTCTTTTAATGAATGAGCTCAATGCAATGAACTTTCCTCTTAACACTGCCTTCATAGTGTCCCAGGGATTTTGATATGTTGTATACTCTTCTCATTTATCTCTAAGTAGCTTCTATTTTTTATTCTATCATTGATTTCTAATTTTATTCCTTTACGACCTGATAGAATGCAGGGTAGTATCTCTATTTTTTTGTATTTGCTAAGAGTTGCTTTGTGGCATAACGTATTATCTATTTCAGAAAAGGATCCATGTGCTTCTGAGAAGAAAATGTGTTCACTCTTTGATGGTTGAAATATTCTATATATGTCTGTTAATTCTAAATTATTGATTGTATTATTTAGTTCTATAGTTTATTTAATTTTTGTTTAAAGGATCTATCAAGTGGTGAGTCAGGTGTGTTAAAGTCACCCAGTATTATTGTGTTGTGGCATACTTGATTCTTGAAATTGAGAAGGGTTTGTTTGATGTATGTAGATGCTCCATTGTTTGTGCATAAATATTTACAATTGTTATGTCTTCCTGAACTACAATTCCATTAAGCAGCATGAGATGTCCTTCTTTGTCCCTTTAGCTTGAAGTTCACTTTATCTAATATGAGGATAGAAACCCCTGCTTGTTTATTTGATCCACGTGAGTTTCTCCCCATACTTTTACCTTCAGGCAATGGAAGTCTTCACCTATGAGGTAACCCCATGGAGACGGCATATTATTGGGTCTTGTTTTTTAATCCTTTCTGCTAGTCTGTGTCTTTTGATTGATGAGTTTAGCCCATTAACAAAATTCATGGTTATTATTATTATTATCATTATTATTTTGTATTAAAAATCATAAATTTACATAGGGCAATGTTGCTTGATTGATTCTGTAATTTTTTCCCTTCCCCCACCCCTCCCACCCCTCTTTTCCCTCTATACAGTCCTTCCTTCTTCCATTCTTACCACCCTCCTTATCCCTAACCCTAAACCTAACCCTAACCCTAACCCTAACCCCTCCTACCCCCCATTATGTGTCATCATCCACTTATCAGTGAGATCATTTGCCCTTTAGTTTTTTGAGATTGGCTTATCTCACGTAGCATGATATTCTCCAATTTCATCCATTTGCCTGCAAATGCCATAATTTTATCATTCTTCATGGTGGAGTAATATTCCATTGTATGTATATGCCACAGTTTCTTTATCCATTCATCAACTGAAGAGCATCTAGGTTGATTCCACAATCTGGCTATGGTGAATTGAGCAGCTATGAACATTGATGTGGCTGTATCTCTGTAGTATGCTGATTTTAAGTCCTTTGGGTATAGGCCAAGGAGTGGAATAGCTGGGTAAAATGGTGTTTCCATTCGAAGCTTTCTGAGGAATCTCCATACTGCTTTTCAGAGTGGCTGCACTAATTTGCAAACCCACCAAAGGTATGAGTGCACCTTTCTCCCCACATCTTCGCCAACACCTATTGTTGCTTCTGTTCTTGATAATCGCCATTCTAATTGGGGTGAGATGGAATCTTAGGGTGGTTTTGATTTGCATTTCTCTTATTACTAGAGATGTTGAACATTTTTCCATATGTTCGTTGATTGCTTGTAGATCTTCTTCTGTGAAGTGTCTGTTCATTTCCTTAGCCCATTTATTGACTGGATTATTTGTATTCTTGGTGTACAGTTTTTTGAGTTCTTTATAGATTCTGGAAATCAGCACTCTATCTGAAGTATGAGTGGCAAAGATATTCTCCCACTCTGTAGGCTCTCTCTTCACATTACTGATAGTTTCCTTTGCTGAGAGAAAGCTTTTTAGTTTGAATCTATCCCAGTTGTTGATTCTTGCTTTTATTTCTTGTGCTATGGGAGTCCTGTTAAGGAAGTCTGATCCTAAGCCAACAAGTTGAAGGGTTGAGCCTACTTTTTCCTCTATAAGATGAAGGGTCTCTGGTCTGTTTCCGAGGTCCTTGATCCATTTTGAGTTGAGTTTTGTGTAGGGTGAGAAATAGGGGGTTAATTTCATTCTGTTGCATATGGTTTTCCAGTTTTCCCAGCACCATTTGTTGAAGAGGTTATTTCTCTCCATTGCATATTTTTGGCACCTTTGTCTAGTATTAGAAAATTGTATTTATTTAGGTTTGTGTCCATGTCCTCTATTCTGTACCATTGATCTACCTTTCTATTTTGGTACCAATACCATGCCGTTTTTGTTACTATCGTTTTGTAATAGAGTTGAAGATCTGGTATTGAGATACCCCCTGCTTCGCTCTTTCTGCTAAGGATTGCTTTAGCTATTCTGGGTTTCTTATTCTTCCAGATGAATTTCATAATTGCTTGCTCTATTTCTGTAAGGTACATCATTGGGATTTTAATTGGAATTGCATTGAATCTGTATAGCACTTTTGGTAGTATGGCCACTTTGACAATATTAATTCTTCCTATCCAAGAACATGGGAGATCTTTCCAACTTCTAAGGTTTTCTTTAATTTCTTTCTTTAGTGTTCTGTAGTTCTCATTGTAGAGGTCTTTCACCTTTTGTGAGATTGATTCCCAAGTATTTTATTTTTTTCGAGGCTATTGTGAATGGGGTAGTTTTCCTAATTTCTCTTTCTGAAGATTCATCACTTATGTACAAAAATGCATTGGATTTATGAGCATTGATCTTGTAACCTGCTACTTGACTGAATTCACTTATGAGTTCTAATAGTATTCTGGTGGAATTTCCAGGTTCCTCTAAATATATAATCATATCATCAGCGAACAGGGATAGTTTGAGATCTTCTTTTCCTATTCGTATCCCTTTAATTTCTTTGATCTGTCTAATTGCTCTGGCTAGAGTCTCAAGAATGATGTTGAATAGAAGTGGTGAAAGAGGACATCCCTGCCTTGTTCCAGTTTTTAGGGGGAATGCTTTCAGTTTTTCACCATTTAGACTCATATTGGCCATGGCTTAGTGTAGATGGCCTTTAAATGTTAAGGAATGTTCCCACTACCCCAATTTTTTCTAGTGTTTTGAGCATGAAGGGATGCTGTATTTTATCAAATGATTTTTCTGCATCTATTGAAATAATCATATGATTTTTAACTTTTAGTCTGTTGATATGGTGAATGACATTTATTGATTTCCGGATGTTGAACCAACCTTGCATCCCTGGGATAAAACCCACTTGATCGTGGTGCACTATCTTTTTAATATGTTTTTGTATGCGATTTGCTAAAATTTTTTGAGAATTTTTGTGTCGATGTTCATTAAGGGTATTGGTCTGAAATTTTCTTTCCTCGATGTATCTCTGTCTGGTTTAGGTATCAGGGTGATATTGCCTTCATAGAATGAGTTTGGGAGGGTTCCCTCCTCTTCTATTTTATGGAATACTTTGAGAAGTATTGGAATGAGCTCTTCTTTAAAGGTTTTGTAGAACTCAGTTGAGAACCCATCTGGCCCCAGACTTTTCTTTGTTGGTAGGCTTTTGATGACCTCTTCTATTTCATTGCTTGAAATTGCTTTATTTAAGATGTGTATATCCTCCTCGTTCACTTTAGGTAATTCATATGTCTCTAGAAACTTGTTGATGTCTTCGAGGTTTTCTGTTATGTTGGAGTACAGATTTTCAAAATAGCTTCTAATTATGTTTTGTATTTCACTCGTGTCTGTTGTGATATTTCCTTGTTCATTCCGAATTTTAGTAATTTCAGTTTTCTCCCTCTTTCTCTTTGTTAGTGTGGCTAAGGGTTTATTAATTTTGTTTATTTTTTCAAAGAACCAACTCTTTATTTTGTTAATTTTTCCGATTGTTTCTTTTGTTTCAATTTCGTTGATTTCGGCTCTGATTTTAACTATTTCCTGTCTTCTACTACTTTTGGTGTTGGTCTGCTCTTCTTTTTCTAGGGCTTTGAGCTGTAGTGTTAAGTCTTTATTTGTTGATTTCCACTTCTTTTGTTGAATGCACCCCATGAAATAATTCTTCCTCTAAGTACTGCTTTCATAGTGTCCCAGACATTTTGATATGATGTGCCTTTGTTCTCATTTACTTCTAAGAATTTTTTAATTTCCCTCCAGATGTCTTCTGTTATCCATTCATCATATAATAGTGTATTATTTAATCTTCAGGTATTGGAGAAGTTTCTGTTTTTTATTCTGTCATTTATTTCTAATTTCAATCCATTATGATCTGATAAAGTACAAGGTAATATCTCTATCTTCTTGTATTTGCTAACAGTAGCTTTGTGGCATAAAACATGGTCTATTTTAGAGAAGGATCCATGTGCTGCTGAGAAGAAAGTGTATTCGTTCTTTGTTGGATGGTATATTCTATATAAGTTGGTTAAGTCTAAATTGTTGATTGTGTTATTGAGATATATAGTCTCTTTATTCAATTTTTGTTTACGGCCGATCTATCCGGCAGTGAGATAGGTGTGTTAAAATCGCCTAGTATTATTGTGTTGGGGTCTATTTGATTTCGAGAATTCAGAAGGATTTGATTGACGTACATGGATGAGCCAATGTTCGGGGCATAGATATTTATGATTCTTATGTCTTGCTGATTTATGCTTCCCTTAAGCAGTATGTAATGTCCTTCTTTATCCCTTCTGACTAGTTTTGGCTTGAAGTCCACATTATCTGAAATGAGGATGGATACTTCAGCTTTTTTGCTGTGTCCATATGTATGATATATTTTTTCCCATCCTTGCACCTTTAGTCTATGGGTGTCTCTTACCAAGAGATGAGTCTCTTGCAGGCAACATATGGTTGGATTTTTCTTTCTAATCCAATCTGCCAGTCTATGTCTTTTGATTGATGAGTTCAGGCCATTAACATTTAGGGTTATTTTTGTGATATGATTTGTATTCCCAGTCATTTGATTCATTTTTGTTTTTTGACATGATTTGGTTTCTCCTTTATTTGGCTATTCCTTTAGGCTAGTTCCTTCCGTTGCTGATTTGCAGTGTTGTTTTTCATCTCTTCCTCATGGAATATTTTGCTGAGAATGATCTGTAATGCCGGCTTTCTCTTTGTAAATTCCTTTAGCTTTTGTTTATCATGGAAGGATCTTATTTCGTCGTCAAATCTGAAAGTCAGTTTTGTTTTGCTGGGTATAAGATTCTTGGTTGGCATCCGTTTTCTTTCTGGGCTTGGTAAATGTTGTTCCAGGCCCTTCTAGCTTTTATGGTCTGGATTGAAAAATCTGCTGATATTCTTATTGGTTTCCCCCTGAATGTAATTTGATTCTTTTCTCTGGTGGCCTTTAAAATTCTGTCTTTATTTTGTATGTTAGGTATTTTCATAATAATGTTCCTTGGTATGGGTCTGTTGTAATTTTGTATATTTGGAGTCCTATAAGCCTCCTGTACTTGGTTTTCCATTTCATTCTTCAGATATGGGAAATTTTCTGATATTATTTCATTGAATAGATTGTTCATTCCTTTGGTTTGTTTCTCTAAGCCTTCCTCAATCCCAATAATTCTTAAATTTGGCCTTTTCATGATATCTCATAATTCTTGTAGATTCTGTTCTTGATTTCTTACCATCTTCTCTGTTTGGTGAACTTTTTTTTCAAGATTAAATATTTTTTCTTTAATCTGAGGTTCTGTCTTCCAGGTGTTCTATCCTATTGGTTATGCTTTCTATGGAGATTTTAACTTGGTTTATTGTTTCCTTCATATTAAGGATTTCTGGTTTTTTTGTTTTTTTTTTTTTTTTTCAATATCTCTAACTCTTTATTGAAATGATCTCTTGCTTCCCGTATTTGGTCTTTTAACTGTTGATTGGTGCGATCATTTAATGCCTGCATTTGCTCTTTCACCTCCTCCTCCCATGCCTGCATTTGCTCTTTCATCTCCTCATTTGCTTCCCTGATTGTTTTAATTATGTACATACTGAACTCCCTTTCTGACATTTCTTCTGCTGTGCTGTCATTGGGTTTTATTGATATAGTATTTCGGTTTGCTTGGGACATTTTCTTTCTTGTTTTCTCATATTGATCAGATGTCAGTGGGACTCTGTGATATTTCAGATTTCCTCTATTGGCTTATAGTGTCCCTGTAGATTTCCAGTGTATCACCTCCCAGCCTTCAGTAGCCTGAAGTCTTGGAGTAACTTGATAATGTAGTGCTTCCGAAGAAAGCTGCCCCTAGCCCGCTACCTGTTTCAGGGAGAGAGACCTGGAGAGGTCTCTAGCTGCCTTGCCCAGGTCCCAGAGGCTGCTCGTTGGTTGGAGGTCTCCGCTGGGTTGGGGACTTGTGGCTGGCTCTGTGTAGAAAGGCTCTCACTGGGTGGTCTTCTCTGAGAAGCTAGCCTAGAAAGGCACTTCCTGCCGGAGGGAGCCAGGCTGCGTGGGGAAGACCCTGGATGCCCTGTTCTGGTCTCTGAAGCAACCTATGGGCAGGGCGGGCCAGAGCTCGCCACGTGCTGGCTCAAGGACTTGGAGCTGGTTCTGTGCAGAAAGGGTCTCACTGGGGGGCCTTCTCTGAGAAGCTGGACAATCTGGCCCTGTGGGAGTAGCCCTCCGCCGGAGTTCTCAGGTCTGCCTGGGTAAGACTCTAGCTGCCATGCCCTACTCTAATAAGCTGCCCGAATCTGGGCCTGCCACTCGGGCCGAGCTTCACCGAGGTTCACCGGGTAGGGGAGACTCACCCTGTGGTTCTATTTTAGTCCGAGTCTCTCAATGCCTCCCCTTCTTGAATCCTGGGTTCTGGAGTGACTGGAGATGCAGTCACCCTCTAGTCTGCCATCTTGGATCGCCCGGTGGAAAAATCCTGCAGCCGGAGGGGGGCAGGGCCGCCTTGAGAGGTCTCTGTCTGCCCTGCCCTGGTCCCAGAGGCTGCTTGCGGATCGGAGGTCTCCGTTGGCTTGGGGACTTGTGGCTGGCTCTGTGTAGAAGGCTCTCACTGGGCGGTCTGCTCCAAGAAGCTAGCCTAGAAAAGCGCTTCCCACCGGAGGGAGCCAGGCTGCTTGGGGAAGTCCCTGGCTGCCCTGTCCTGGTCTCTGAAGCAACCCTCATGGTTATTATTGAGGTATGATTTATATTCCTAGTCACTTTGGTTTATTTCTGGTTTTTAATTTGAATTAGTTTCTCTTTTGACTCACTGTTCTTTTAGTGTAGTTCTTCCCTTTGCTGGTTTTCTTTTTTTTTTTTTCATTTCATCTTAATGGAATATTTTGTTGAGAATGTTCTGTAGTGCAGACTTTCTGGTTGTTAATTCTTTTAAGTTTTGTTTATTATGGAAGGTTTTTTTCAACTTCAAATCTGAAGTTTAATTTTGCTGGATATAGAATTCTTGATTGGCATCCATTTTTGTTCAGAACTTGGTACATATTATTCCAGGACCTCCTAGCTTTGAGGGTCTAGGTTGAGAAATCAGCTGAGATCTGAATTGGTTTCCCCCTGTATGTAATTCTTATTTTTCTCTCATAGCCTTTAAAATTCTATCCTTATTCTGTTTGTTAGCCATTTTTACTATAATGTGCCTTGGTGTGGGTCTGTTGTAATTTTGTACATATGGGATCCTGTAAACCTCTTGTATTTGATTTTCCATTTTATTGTTTAGGTTTGAGAAATTCTCTGATATTATTTTATTGAAATGATTGTGCATTCCTTTTGTATCTCTGTGCCTTTATCTATCCTGATAAATCTTAAATTTGTCTTTTCATGTTATCCCATAATCCTTGGGATAATCTGTTCATTGTTTCCTAACATCTTCTCTCTGTGATCAACTCTATTTTTGAGATTATGTATTTTTGTCTTCATCACCTGAGGTTCTATCTTCTAAGTGGTCTAGTCTGTTGTTGACCCTTTCCATTGAATTTTTTATTTGGTTTATCAATTTCTTCATTTTAAGGATCCCTGCTTTTTTTTTTTTTAAGAATTTCTTTCTCTTTTTTGAAGTGATCTGTCACTTCCTGTATTTTCTCTTTGATTTCACTCCTTATACCATCCTTTACTTAGTAGATCAGTTTAACTATGTACATTCTAAACTCCTTTTCTGACGTTTCTTCCACTATGGTGTTCATGGATTCTTTTTGGAATATCTTGGTTTGTTTGGGGTGATTTATTCCCTTGCTTTTTCATGTTTGTTTGTGCATTTACCCATCTAAGAGTGTGGATTTGAGGCAGTAGAGTTTCTCCCCTGTGGACTTATAGTGTCCCTGAAGGTTTCCAGTACTTTACTGTTTAGGGAGATACAAATAATAACAACAGCCAATATAAACAATGTACAACATTAACACAAGTAGTTCCTATTATGATGTCTATAATGTTAATTATCATAATAAATAGAAATGGCATGATCATTTATTGCCTACAATAAAAACAGCAAGTTTGTTAAGTGGTTTATAATTTCAAATGGTTGACAGGGAGAACACAGAAGTGATATAGGATATGATGATTATGAGGGAGGAGGAGAGAAGATAGAAGTGAAAAAATAAAGGTAGCATGAAAGAGAATAATATAGATTGGCCATAAACAGAAGAAAAGAGAATCAAGGGAAACAGGAAGGAGAAAATATATATGTGTAAAGTAAAAAATCTTTTAATTAAAAATAAAAATAAAAGAATACAAAACTAAAATATATTAATCAAACATCCTAGTTCACAAAAAACTAATCTATGAAAAATAACTGGCTTAAAAAATGCAATAAATGAGAAAAAATATGAATATGTATAAATGTCCATGTTCCATTAAATTCACAATTTAACAGAGGAAAAGAATTTTAAAAAAGAAAAAAAGCTTGATGAAAAGTTAAAAAATTCTTTCCACTGGAGTTCAAAAGCTTCTATTTCTCTTCTCAGCAGTTTTAGGCGAGGTCTTCTGGGGGTGATGCTCCACAATCTGGACTGCTAAGAGTGAGAGAGGTAATCCCATAGGTGGAATTCCTAGAGGCAGGGTTTAGGTTTAGGTGAACTCCAGGCTCTTCTCTGAATGCCAGTTGGTCTAGAGACTTTAAATCAGTGCACCTCCAGAACGTAGCACTTGCTGATTTACACTGGAAGACTGTACCCTGGGTTCCACTCATGTGGATGGGGAGCCAATTCGTATTCACCTATGGCACCCATGGACCCCACGTTTCCTGATCTTGGGTTCAGTCTCTAAACAATCTCTCCTGCCTCTACCCTTCTGAGTTTCCAGCCAGAGGCATCTTTCCCAGCTGGTCCTGCAAGAAGCCAAACTGGAGGGGGAGGGCTAGAATCTGGTGGGTTTCCATGACCAGCTGTCCCCTGTGTAAACCTCTCTCCACATTTGATTTTCTCCTGCTCACTTAAGCACACTGTATGCTGTGCAGTGTGTGGGCCTGTATTTTGGGCCAAACTCAGGTTTGCAAGGAATTGACTCCTTCAGCTGCCAGTCCCCATGCCACAGTTGCAAAATGGTTCCATCCTTTGTCCTCTACACTCCACCTAGAGAGATGGCAGCTTCTTTCCCAGAACAAGGATATTGTGCAGCATGTCTTTCAGGTGTGTCAGGCAATGTCCTTGATCTCTAAATTCTCCATACCCAGACATGCCTTGGGCTTCCCAAAAATTCAGATTTCTTTAATTCCCTCATCTCTCCACTATGCTCACAGAGGGACCACTCTGGCTGGTGTTTCCCACCTGGCTGTGGTAGCAGCTCTGCCACTGGGAATTTTTTCCTTATTTTATTATATCCAACTTCCTGTGTCTCCAATCAACTTTGAATGTCCATTTTTAAATTCCAGTAAAGTTTTGCCCCCCCCCCTTTTTTTGTTCACCCACTTGCAGAGAAACTGCCTGTCTGCTTTCTTAGTTTCATGCCACAGAGCAGCCAGGAATGTGACTTCCTCTATTCTGCCATCTTGAAAACCCCCAGTTCTTAAAATCTGATGATCTAAGTCTTCAAACTCCTTTTATCTTCTACAAGAGAGATTTGGCCAATATAAATTCTTTACATTATTGTATGAATTTTAAAATCAGCTTGTCAGGTTGCAATTGTGGCTCCCTACTAGAGCACTTGCCTAGCATGTATGAGGCTCTGGGTTTTATTCTCAGCACCGCATATAAATAATAAAGATAAAATAAAGGCATTGTGTCCATCTACAACTTAAAAGAAAAAAATCAGCTTGTCAGTTTCCACAAGTGAAAGCCCTGCTTAAATTTTGATTGGGATTGTATGGAATCCATAGATCTATTTAGATACAATTAACATTTAATTAGTATTGAGTCAATGTCATATTGCTTTACTTAGGTCTACTTTAGATTTCTTATCACCATTTTATTTTTTATCAGAATTTATTTCTGAACACTTAATTTTTGAGCTATTAAAATGGCATTTAGGGGGGTTTCAGAATGGCGGACTAGAGGGTGGCTGCATTTCATGTTGCTCCAGGACTCAGGATTCAAAAGAGGAGATATTGAGAGACTTGGGACCAACTCAAAGCCACTGGGTGAGTCTCTCCCATAGGGGAGGTGTCCCGGCTGAGGTAGTAGTCCCAGAACGCAGGGAACTTTGTGAAGTAGAGTTGCCCAATGAGACATCCCTGGCCCCCGCTGGAGCAGTGTACTCGGACAACTGGGAGCATCACAGAGGAGGCCGCTCAGCACAGCACTTGGACTCGAAGCAACCACTGGGACTCTGGGGGGCTGCCAAGAGGAGGAGCAGCACGGCGAGCTGTTTGGACTCAGAGCAACCACTCCTGAACACCAGGGGTGGGGGTGTGGGCTGCTCGGAGGAGGAGGAGGAGGGTGGCAGGTCACTTGGACTCGGAGTGACTGCCCAGGGCTACGGGGCGGTTGGTGGGAGGAGGAGGCTCACAGTGAGTTGCTTGGACTCCTAGAGACTGCACCTGAATAGCTGGCGGCTGCCCGGAGGAAGAGGCGTGCAGCGGGTCGCTGGGACTCGGAGTGACGGTACGAGGCTCCAGGTGGCTACTCAGAGGAGGGGCCGCATAGCAAGGTGATTAGGTGCAGGGCAGGGTCCCAGGACCTAGGAGGCTTCTTGGTGGAAGAACCGCACAGAGACAAGCTAAGGGGTGGAGCGAAGGTTCCAGGATTGCAGGCAGATTCTCTGAGGAGAGGCAGCCTAAGGAGACTCGGCTGTGAAGGGTGAGGCTCCCAGACCCAGGAGGTAGGTCCGGGCCCCTGGGAACATTGCAGAGGATGGCAGCCCAGCCCAGGAGGTAGTTGTGGATTGAGGGGAACCTCCAGGAGGGGAACTGACCAGTGAGACCTCCCCACTGGGTGAGTCTTCCCTGCTGGGTGAGGTTTTCCCACAAGGACGGTAAAACCAGAGAAACAGGCCCAAACAGGTCTTGCCTCAGCCTGCAGCCTAGTTCCTCTTTGGATGACCATTGATCAACAAGTGGAGGCACCTCTGCCAACTAGCAGGAAATATACCCCACCTGAAAGCCACAACCCATAGAGAGGCAGCTTCCTTGTGGAGCACTGCATTATCAACTTCCTCCAAGACTTCAGGCTACTGAAGGCTAAGAGGGGATATACTAGAAATCTTCAGGGACATTGTAGGTCAATAGAGAAAATCTGCAATATCTTAGCAGTCCACTGATGCCTGAACAATATGAGAAAACAAGGGAAGAAAATGCCGCAAACAAATCTAGATGTTGCATCAATAAAATCCAATGAGAGCATGGCAGAAGAAATGACAGAAAGGAAGTTCAGAATGTACATAATTAAAATGGTCAGGGAAGCAAACAATGAGATGAAAGAGCAAATGCAGGCATTGAATGATCACACCAATTGACAGTAAAAAAAAAAGCAAATACAGGAAGCAAAAGATCATTTCAATAAAGAGTTAGAGATATTGAAAAAAAAAACAAACAGAAATTCTTGAAATAAAGTAAACAATAAACCAAATTAAAAACTCCATAGAAAGCATAACCAATAGGATAGGACACCTGGAAGACAGACCTCAGATATTGAAGAAAAAATATTTAACCTTGAAAATAAAGTTGACCAAACAGAGAAGACGGTAAGAAATCATGAACAGAATCTACAAGAACTATGGGATATCATGAAAAGGCCAAATTTAAGAATTATTGGGATTGAGGAAGGCTTAGAGAAATAAACCAAAGGAATGAACAATCTATTCAATGAAATAATATCAGAAAATTGACCAAATCTGAAGAATGAAATGGAAAATCAAGTTCAAGAGGCTTATAGGACTCCAAATACACAAAATTACAACAGACCCACACCAAGGCACATTATAATGAAAACAGCTAACATACAAAATAAAGACAGAATTTTAAAGGCCACCAGGGAAAAGAATCAAATTACATTCAGGGGGAAACCAATATGGATATCAGCAGACTTTTCGATCCAGACCCTAAAAGCTAGAAGGGCCTGGAAAAACATTTTTCAAGCCCTGAAAGAAAATGGATGCCAACCAAGAATCTTATACCCAGCAAAACTTACCTTCAAATTTGATGATGAAATAAAATCCTTCCATGATAAACAAAAGCTAAAAGAATTTACAAAAAGAAAGCCAGCATTACAGAACATTCTCAGCAAAATATTCCATGAGGAAGAGATGAAAAACAGAAAAGCAAATCAGCAAAGGGAGGAATTATCCTAAAGGAATTGTCAAATAAAGGAGGAAACAAGTTGTGTCAAACAAATAAATAAATAAAATTTAAAAAATGAACCAAATGACCGGGAAACCAAATCATATCTCTATAATAACCCTGAATGTTAATGGCCTGAATTCATCAATCAAAAGACATAGACTGGCAGACTGGATTAAAAAGAAAGATCCAACAATATGTTGCCTGCAAGAGACTCACCTCATAGAAAGATATCCATAGACTAAAGGTGAAAGGATGGGGAAAAACATACCATGCACATGGACTCAGCAAAAAAGCTGGAGTATCCATCCTCATTTCAGATAATGTGGACTTCAAGCCAAAGTTAGTCAGAAGGGATAAAGAAGGACATTTCATACTGCTTAAGGGAACATAAATCAGCAAGATATAACAATCATAAACATTTATGCCCCAAACAGTGGCTCATCCATATATGTCAAACAAATCCTTCTCAATTTCAGAAACCAAATAGACCATAACACAATAATACTAGGTGATTTTAACACGCCTCTCTCACCACTGACAGATCTTCCAGACAAAAATTGAACAAAGAAACCATAGATCTCAATAACACAATCAATAATTTAGACTTAACGGACATTTATAAAATATACCTTCCAACTAAGAGCGAATGCACTTTCTTCTCAGCAGCACATGGATCCTTCTCTAAAATAGACCATATATTATGCCACAAAGCTAATGTTAGCAAATACAAGAAGATAGAGACACTAGCATGTATTCTATCAGTTCATAATGGATTGAAGTTAGAAATAAATGAAAGAGTAAAACACAGAAACTATTCCAACATCTGGAGATTAAACAATATGCTATTATATGATGAATGGATAACAGAAGATATTAGGAAGGAAATGAAAAAATTCTTAGAGGTAAATGAGAACAAAGAAACATCATATCAAAATCTCTGGGACACTATGAAAGCAGTATGTAGAGGGAAATTTATTTCATGGAGTGCATTTAATAAAAGAAGTAAAACTCAACAAATAAACGACCTAACACTACAGCTCAAAGCCCTAGAAAAAGAAGAACAGAACAGCACCAAAAGTAGTAGAAGACAGGAAATAGTTAAACTCAGAGCTGAAATCAATGAAATTGAAACAAAAGAAACAATACAAAAAATTGACAAAATAAATAGTTGGTTCTTTGAAAAAAATAAACAAAATTGATAAACCTTTAGCCACACTAACAAAGAGAAGACGAGAGAAAACCCAAATCACTAAAATTCGGAATGAACAAGGAAATATCAAAACAGACAGGAATGAAATACAAAACATAATTAGAACCTATTTTGAAAATCTATACTCCAACAAAATAGAAAATTTCGAAGACATCAACAGGTTTCTAGAGACATATGAATTGCCTAAACTGAACGAGGAGGACATACACAATTTTAATAGACCAATTTCAAGTACTGAAATAGAAGAAGTCATCAAAAGCCTACCAACAAAGAAAAGTCCGGGACCAGATGGGTTCTCAGCCGAGTTCTACAAAACCTTTAAAGAAGAGCTCATTCCAATACTTCTCAAAGTATTCCATAAAATAGAAGAGGAGGGAACCCTCCAAACTCATTCTATGAAGCCAATATTACCCTGATACCTAAACCACATAGAGACACATCGAGGAAAGAAAATTTCAGACCAATATCCTTAATGAACATCGACGCAAAAATTCTCAACAAAATTTTAGCAAATCGCATACAAAAACATATTAAAAAGATAGTGCACCATGATCAAGTGGGTTTCATCCCAGGGATGCAAGGTTGGTTCAACATCAGGAAATCAATAAACGTAATTCACCATATTAATAGACTTAAAGTCAAGAATCACATGATTATTTCAATAGATGCAGAAAAAGCATTTGATAAAATACAGCACCCCTTCATGCTCAAAACACTAGAAAAAAATAGGGATAGTGGGAACATTCCTTAACATTGTAAAGGCCATTTATGCTAAGCCCATGGCTAATATCATGCTAAATGGTGAAAAACTGAAAGCATTCCCCCTAAAAACTGGAACAAGCCACGGATGCCCTCTTTCACCACTTCTATTCAACATCATTCTTGAGACTCTGGCCAGAGCAATTAGACAAACCAAAGAAATTAAAGAGATACAAATTGGAAAAGAAGAACTCAAACTATCCCTGTTCGCTGATGACATGATTATATATTCAGAGGAACCTGGAAATTCCACCAGAAAACTCTTAGAACTCATAAGTGAATTCAGTAAAGTAGCAGGTTACAAGATCAATGCTCATAAAACCAACGCATTTTAATACATAAGTGATGAATCTTCAGAAAGAGAAATTAGGAAAACTACCCCATTCACAATAGCCTCAAAAAAAATAAAATACTTGGGAATCAATCTCACTAAAGAGGTGAAAGACCTCTACAATGAGAACTATACAACACTAAAGAAAGATATTAAAGAACACCTTAGAAGATGGAAAGATCTTCCATGTTCTAGGATAGGAAGAATTAATATTGTCAAAATGGCCATACTACCTAAAGTGCTATACAGATTCAATGCAATTCCAATTAAAATCCCAATGACGTACCTTACAGAAATAGAGCAAGCAATTATGAAATTCATCTGGAAGAATAAGAAACCCAGAATAGCTAAAGCAATCCTTAGCAGGAAGAGTGAAACAGGGGGTATTGCAATACCAGATCTTCAACTCTACTACAAAGCAATAGTAACAAAAACGGCATGTTTTTGGTACCAAAATAGACAGGTAGATCAATGGTACAGAATAGAGGACACGGACACAAACCCAAATAAATACAATTTTCTCATACTAGACAAAGGTGCCAAAAATATGCAATGGAGAAAAGATAGCCTCTTCAACAAATGGTGCTGGGAGAACTGGAAATCCATATGCAACAGAATGAAACTAAACCCATATCTCTCACCATGCACAAAACTAAACTCAAAATGGATTAAGGACCTCAGAAATCAGACCAGAGACCCTGCAGATTATAGAAGAAAAAGTAGGTCCAGATCTTCACCTTGTTGGTCTAGGATCAGACTTCCTTAACAGGACTCCCATAGCACAAGAAATAAAAGCTAGAATCAACCACTGGGATAGAGTCAAACTAAAAAGCTTTCTCTCAGCAAAGGAAACTATCAGCAATGCGAAGAAAGAGCCTACAGAGTGGGAGAAAATCTTTGCCAATCATACTTCAGATAGAGCAATAATCTCCAGAATCCATAAAGAACTCAAAAAACTCTACTCCAAGAATTCAAATAATCCAGTCGACAAATGGGCTAAGGAAATGAATAGACACTTCACAGAAGAAGATCTACAAGCAATCAACAAACATATGGAAAAATGTTCAACATCTCTAGTAATAAGAGAAATGCAAATCAAAACCACCCTAAGATTCCATCTCACCCCAATTAGAATGGCGATTTTCAAGACTACATGCAACAATAGGTGTTGGCGAGGATGTGGGGAGAAAGGTACACTCATACATTGCTGGTGGGGCTGCAAATTAGTGCAGCCACTCTGGAAAGCAGTGTGGAGATTCCTTAGAAAACTCGGAATGGACCCTCCATTTGACCCAGCTATCCCACTCCTTGGCCTATACCCAAAGGACTTAAAATCAGCATACTACAGAGATACAGCCACATCAATGTTCATAGCTGCTCAATTCACAATAGCCAGACTGTGGAACCAACCTAGATGCCCTTCAATTGATGAGTGGATAAAGAAACTGTGGTATATATATACAATGGAATATTACTCAGCCATAAAGAATGATAAAATTATGGCATTTGCAGGCAAATGGATGAAATTGGAGAATATCATGCTAAGTGAGATAAGCCAATCTCAAAAAGCCAAAGGACGAATGATATCGCTAATAAGTGGAGGATGACACATAATGGGGGGGAGGGAAGGGTTAGTGTTAGGGTTAGAGTTAGGGTTAGGGAGGGGGGCAAGTATGGAGGAAGGAAGTACTGTATAGAGGGTAAAGAGGGGTGGGAGGGGTGGGGGGAAGGGAAAAAATAACAGAATGAATCAAACAACATTACTCTATGTAAATTTATGATTACACAAATGGTATGCCTTTATGCCATGTACAAACAGAGAAACAGCATGTATCCCATTTGTTTATAATAAAAAAAATCTTAAAAAATGGCATTTAATCATTTTGAATTCTCATATTCATTGCTAGTGTATAGAAATACAATTGATTTTTGCATATTCAGTTTGCATCCAGTGACCCTACTAAATTTGCATGTTAACATAAGTAGGGTTTTTTTTTGAGGGGGGTATAATTTGAATTTTCTAAATACACAATCTTATTACTTCTTTTCCAAACTCTGTATCTTTTATTTCCTCTTCTTACCATATTATACTCATGAGGTTTTTTTTTTTTTTTCAAGTATTTTTAAAAGTTCCAAAACATGAGGTTTTCTGATCTGTGTTTTAGTTTCTAATTTTGTCATACTCTTTACTGAACAAATTGTATGTCATCAGTTCTTAGGAATTTATTGATCCTTCTTAATCCTTCTTTATGACCTTGTACATGATAAATTTTTATAAGTATCACATGTTCCCAGGCCTGTGCACTCTAATTGTTGAGGAAGGTGCACAATATCTTGGCTGCTCATTTATATGCCATAAGTTGAAGGATTGCCCCCCTAACTTGGAGCATGCTTTCTTTGAACTTGTACTAGAACTGTGTCATGCACAGGCTATTCCACTTTTTATTGACCCATGTACTTCACAGAGATGGAACAGATATAAGACCAGTGAATTCTACTGACCTGAACTCATTGTCATCCTTACTTTGTTCTAAAGTATGTCTCCATTCCATGACTCAGAGGTCAGAATTCCCACTCACTCCCCAAAATTGCCCCTGTTTTAAGGTAACATACCTCATGGATTTGAGCATTTAATGGTGCTACAACCCTTATATTCAGATCCTAAGCTTAGTCCTCAGTCACATCTTCCTGTAACTGTACGAAATGAAATGCATTGTGGGGTGCAACTTAAGAGCAGACTGATCACCCCTGAGAAGTCCAAATTTGAGAGTCTTTATTAACTGGCCAGCTGACTGTCTCACACGATGCCCAAAATGGCTATTGGGAGAACAACTCCGACCAAAGACTTGCAGGGGTTTTTATATCATAAATCAGTACATCAATTTTAAGTGTCTGTTGATTCAAACCTACAGACTAACAGCATGAGATCTAAAACCATAAGCAGAAGGGGAAGTGAGTCAAAATGACCTTAGTTGGGTTCAAGTTAAAGAATGGTTACTAACATCTAGACAATCGTTGCTGACATGGTACATTGTCTAAGAAAAATAGGAACCGAAAAGAGAACAATTTTACATTATATAAGAATCGCCTATCATGCTAAGTGAGATAAGCCAATCTCAAAAAAACCAAAGAACGAATGATCTCACTGATAAGTGGATGATGACGCGTAGCCGGGGGTGGGAGGGAGGTAAGAATGGAGGAAGGAGGGACTGTATAGAGATAAAAGAGGGGTGGGAGGGTGGGGGGAAAGAAAAAATAACAGAATGAATCAAACACTATTACCCTATGTAAATGTATGACTACACAAATGGTATGCCTCTACTTCATGAACAAACAGAGAAACAACATGTGTCCCATTTGTGCACAGTAAAAATATATTAAAAAAAAAAAGGAATTGCCATTTTGTGTTGCCAAACATGCTATGCTAAGCAACTGTTGATGGGTACAGAGGCAGGCTGTTACCATGGGAGAAGCATTTCCTACGTACCATGGGAGAAGCATTTCCTACGTAACATGGGGTCTCAGGGTAAAATGGAGTCTGTTTAGTCACTGCCCATATAGCCTGGCCTATAATATTTCCATAGAGTCAAATATGTTGACCCATCACAAAATACACTTTAAAAATTTTTTTTTAAATTTTTTTAAAGCTGCTATCAAGACTTTCTGTCCACATGAATTCTTATCTGATTATTTCATTTCTGCTTTTCTCTGCTTATGCTCTCTAGGGATATCAGAATAACTCAAATGACACCATAATTCCAAAAACCATCATTGTTGTAGCAATCAAGTTGCACAGCTATTTGATTTCCTAATACCTTGCCTTTCCATGTCCTCAACAGCAACAGTTCAGTAATGTGATACTACTGTACATCAGGGATTACTTATAGTCCCACCCCCCAACCCCCTTGTATTCTTCAAATATCGCACAATCCATTCTAGGGCCTGATCCCATTTTAAAGATTCTACTCTGATTCCTGGGACCAGTCATGGTATCCATTACTGTGTCAATCAGGGTCATGTGGGGAAAAGATGGTGCAGTCAATTAAAGATAGTTTTACAAAGGGTCTATTTGTTAAAAGGCAATAGAGTAAGGCATACTATGAGCCACAATGTGATTCTCTGGGACTATGATTAATAATTTCATACTCAAAGAGGCAATAAGAAGGAACTTCCACTGGAACATAGTTGAGGGAGTTAACATATGGGAAACAAGATCTTTGAGCAAGAGATTCTGCTCCTCAGATGGCAGCAACCCTGAAGGGAGATTTCTAAGAGAATAGCTTAACCTCACTGTTCTCCTTCCCTCTGATTTCTTACCAGGGATCTTCAAACACAAACCCAGATACAAACAGAATTAATGGGGCAAGAGAATCTGTTGAGGTAAAATACACAGGATAGTCATGGGGCACACATCAGAATGGAAAGGAATAAAGAGTAGATCTATAAGATCTCTCAGAAAATGTCCAGCAAAATATG
Organism: Sciurus vulgaris; assembly: GCF_902686455.1. NCBI lineage: Eukaryota > Metazoa > Chordata > Mammalia > Rodentia > Sciuridae > Sciurus > Sciurus vulgaris. Next base: position 45,248,715 of record NC_136466.1, on the reverse strand, counting down.
AATTGTATCTCGAAGATGCTGAGCTTCCTTAAAGATATACAGCATATCTGTTGAGTAGTCAGCCATTGGCAGATGGACGGTATTTAAAACTGTGAGTTTGGAAGGCCTGTGATTGAATTCTGTTGTAATAAATATTGATCAAAGGAAGATGATCCTGCATAGGAGACAGGAAAAGCAGCCAAGGGTCTGAGAAGAAAACCAGAGAGTGGTATAACCAAAGACAAGGAATAAGTAAGTGTCTCCAGAAGAGGAAAGTCCCTACTTCTCCAGCCTCTGATGATCAATTAGGTGGAGGAAAAATGTCTATTACTTGTCCCTGCCATTTGACTTACCATATTGGACCAGTAGTTACTAAACATTGTTATCTAATATTTTACCAACTTACATTCATGGTTCTTTGTGATAGTAAAAATACACAAGTATTTTGCAGGTATTTTTGCACCTGATCTTTCTAAATTCCTTATATATTGATAAGATTCTGGTATGGAAATAGATTTAAAGACATTATTCAGTACTGCATGACTTCAGAAAAGGTCAGTTGGTTACTAATTAGAGGCACATTTTAAATCCCGAACATAGGAATTTTTTGCTAAATGTACAAACAGGTTGATCATAACCCAAGCACAGAAGTTGTATTCAGCTTTTGAGGCCAGGCAAAATTTCCTTCTTGTCTTTCTATGGAAACATCATTAGACTTTTTCACCACACCAACATGTTGGTTAAGATATACAAATTGGGAGCCAGCGCGGTGAGTTCTGGCCTGCAGGTTGCTTCAGGGACCAGGACAAGGCAGTCAGGGACTTCCCCAAGCAGCCTGGCTCCCTCCGGCAGGAAGCACCTTTCCAGGCTAGCTTCTCGGAGCAGACCGCCCAGTGAGAGCCTTTCTACACAGAGCCAGCAACGAGTCCCCAAGCCAGTGGAGAGCTCTGCCCGCAGGCAGCCTCTGGGAACAGGGCAGGGCAGCCAGACCTCTCCAGGCGACCCTGCCCCCTCTGGCGGCAGGCTTTTTCCACGGGGCAATCCAAGATGGCAGACTAGAGGGTGACTGCATCTCCAGTCACTCCAGAACCCAGGATTCAAGAAGGGGAGGCATTGTGAGACTTGGACTAAAATAGAGCCACGGGGTGAGTCCCCCCACCCAGTGAAGTTCGACCTACCTCTGGGTGGTAGGCCCGGATAGGGGTGGCTTATCAGAGTAGGGCAGGGCAGCTAGAGTCATCCCCAGGCAGACCGGCGCACTCCAGTGGTGGGCTCCTACCAACGGCCAGCTTCTCGGAGCAGGCCCCCCAGTGAGACCCTTTCCGCACAGAGCTAGCTCCGAGCCCTGGATCCAGTAGGGAGCTAGGGGCAGCTTTCTTCGGAAGCACCGCCTTATCAAGTTACTCCAAGACTTCAGGCTACTGAAGGCTGGGAGGTGATACACTGGAAATCTACAGGGACACTATAAGCCAATAGAGGAAATCTGCAATATCACAAAGTCCCACTGACATCTGACCAATATGAGAAAACAAGGTAAGAAAATGTCCTAAACAAAACTAGATACTCTATCAATAAAACCCAATGACAGCACAGCAGAAGAAATGTCAGAAAGGGAGTTCAGTATGTACATAATTAAAACAACCAGGGAAGAAAATGAGGAGATGAAAGAGCAAATGCAGACATTGAAGGAGGAGATGAAAGAGCAAATGCAGGCATTAAATGATCGCACCAATCAACAGTTAAAAGAGCAAATACGGGAAGCAAGAGATCATTTCAATAAAGAGTTAGAGATATTGAAAAAAAAAAAAAACAACCAGAAATCCTTAATATGAAGGAAACAATAAACCAAGTTAAAAACTCCATAGAAAGCATAACCAATAGGATAGAACACCTGGAAGACAGAACCTCGGATTAAAGAAAAAATATTTAATCTTGATAAAAAAGTTCACCAAACAGAGAAGATGGTAAGAAATCAAGAACAGAATCTACAAGAATTATGAGATATCATGAAAAGGCCAAATTTAAGAATTATTGGGATTGAGGAAGGCTTAGAGAAACAAATCAAAGGAATGAACAATCTATTCAATGAAATAATATCAGAAAATTTCCCATATCTGAAGAATGAAATGGAAAACCAAGTACAGGAGGCTTATAGGACTCCAAATATACAAAATTACAACAGACCCATACCAAGGAACATTATTATGAAAATACCTAACATACAAAATAAAGACAGAATTTTAAAGGCCACCAGAGAAAAGAATCAAATTACATTCAGGGGGAAACCAATAAGAATATCAGCAGATTTTTCAATCCAGACCCTAAAAGCTAGAAGGGCCTGGAACAACATTTACCAAGCCCAGAAAGAAAATGGATGCCAACCAAGAATCTTATACCCAGCAAAACAAAACTGACTTTCAGATTTGACGACAAAATAAGATCCTTCCATGATAAACAAAAGCTAAAGGAATTTACAAAGAGAAAGCCGGCATTACAGATCATTCTCAGCAAAATATTCCATGAGGAAGAGATGAAAAACAACAATGCAAATCAGCAACGGAAGGAACTAGCCTAAAGGAATAGCCAAATAAAGGAGAAACCAAATCATGTCAAAAAACAAACAAACAAAAAAAATGAGTCAAATAACTGGGAATACAAATCATATCACAATAATAACCTTGAATGTCAATTGCCTGAACTCATCAATCAAAAGACATAGACTGGCAGATTGGATTAAAAAGAAAAATCCAACAATATGCTGCCTGCAAGAGACTCATCTCATAGAAAGAGATACCCATAGACTAAAGATGAAAGGATGGGAAAAAACATACCATGCACACAGATACTGCAAAAAAGCTGGAGTATCCATCCTCATTTCAGATAATGTGGACTTCAAGCCAAAACTAGTCAGAAGGGATAAAGAAGGACATTACATACTGTTTAAGGGAAGCATAAATCAGCAAGACATAACAATCATAAATATCTATGCCCCAAACATTGGCTCATCCATGTACGTCAAACAAATCCTTCTCAATTCCAGAAATCAAATAGACCACAACACAATAATACTAGGTGATTTTAACACACCTCTCTCACCACTGGATAGATCTTCCAAACAAAAATTGAACAAAAAAACCATAGATCTCAATAACACAATCAACAATTTAGACTTAACCGACTTATATAGAATATACCATCCAACAACGAACAAATACACTTTCTTCTCAGCAGCATATGGATCCTTCTCTAAAATAGACCATATATTATGCCACAAAGCTACTGTTAAAAAATACAAGAAGATAGAGACACTACCTTGTATGCTATCAGATCATAATGGATTGAAGTTAGAAATAAATGAAAGAGTAAAAAACAGAAACTACTCCAACATCTGGAGATTAAATAATACACTATTATATGATGAATGGATAAAGAAGACATCAGAAGGAAAATTTAAAAATTCTTAGAAGTAAACGAGAACAAAGACACATCATATCAAAATGTCTGGGACACTATGAAAGCAGTACTTAGAGGAAGATTTATTTCATGGGGCGCATTCAACAAAAGAAGTGGAAATCAACAAATAAAGACTTAACACTACAGCTCAAAGCCCTAGAAAAAGAAGAGCAGACCAACACCAAAAGTAGTAGAAGACAGGAAATAGTTAAAATCAGAGCTGAAATCAACGAATTGAAACAAAAGAAACAATCGGAAAAATTAACAAAATAAAGAGTTGGTTCTTTGAAAAAATAAACAAAATTGATAAACCCTTAGCCACACTAACAAAAAAAAAGATGGAGAAAACTCAAATTACTAAAATTCGGAATGAACAAGGAAATATCACAACAGACACGAGTGAAATACAAAACATAATTAGAAGCTATTTTGAAAATCTGTACTCCAACATAACAGAAAACCTCGAAGACATCAACAAGTTTCTAGAGACATATGAATTACCTAAACTGAACGAGGAGGATATACACAACTTAAATAAATCAATTTCAAGCAATGAAATAGAAGAGGTCATCAAAAGCCTACCAACAAAGAAAAGTCGGGGACCAAATGGGTTCTCATCTGAGTTCTACAAAACCTTTAAAGAGCTCATTCCAATACTCCTCAAAGTATTCCATAAAATAGAAGAGGAGGGAACCCTCCCAAACTCATTCTATGAAGCCAATATCACCCTGATACCTAAACCAGACAGAGATACATCGAGGAAAGAAAATTTCAGACCAATATCCTTAATGAACATCGATGCAAAAATTCTCAACAAAATTTTAGCAAATCGCATACAAAAATATATTTAAAAGATAGTGCACCACCATCAAGTGGGTTTTATCCCAGGGATGCAAGGTTGGTTCAACATCAGGAAATCAATAAATGTCATTCACCATGTCAACAAACTAAAAGTTAAGAATCACATGATTATTTCAATAGATGCAGAAAAAGCATTTGATAAAATACAGCATCCCTTCATGCTCAAAGCACTAGTAAAAATTGGGGTAGTGGGAACATTCCTTAACATTGTGAAGGCCATCTACGCTAAGCCCATGGCCAATATCATTCTAAATGGTGAAAAACTCCACCATGAAGAATGATAAAATTATGGCATTTGCAGGCAAAAGGATGAAATTGGAGGATATTATGCTAAGTGAGATAAACCAATCTCAAAAAACTAAAGGACGAATGATCTCGCTGATAAGCGGATGAGGACATATAATGGGGGTTAGGAGGGGTTAGCGTTAGGGTTAGGGTTAGGTTTAGGGTTAGGGATAAGGAGGGTGGTAAGACTGGAGGAAGGAAGGACTGTCTAGAGGGAAAAGAGGGGTGGGAGGCGTGGGGGGAAGGGAAAAAATGTTGTTTGAATGAATCAAACAACATTGTCCTATGTAAATTTATGATTACACAAATGGTATGCCTTGACTCCATGTACAAATAGAGAAACAACATGTATCCCCTTTGTTTAAATAATAAAAATAAAAAGATATACAAATTGGATCCTTACTCATGTTCCACCTCCAAGTCACTAGCATTAGGCTCTCAGCTTTTGTTAAATGCAACAGTTATTTCTATAACCATTGGAGTCTGAATCATGGTTTCTTGGTGTTAAAGTCCCCGTGCCACTTCTGTCTATGAGTTGTACTGCATCTTCATAATATTTTTTGCATCTTCATATTTCATTCCACCCTCAGTTAATGCTTGAGCAACAAGCACAGGAGCTCTTCCAAGGCCTGCAAAACAATGGACAGCTTCTTCATGACACCTGATTTTTACAAAATTAAACCAGTTATCAACAATCTGGTAGGATGGTGGTGTACCACTGTCAAAAAGCCAGTTAAGAACTTGATGCCTTCTTTCGCTGAGAGAGTAGTGTCATAAGTTGCTTCACACATTTTTACTACTGTGGTAACTCCATAACTCTCAAGTTTCTCTGTAAATTTGTTTAAGGCCAACATTATGTGAAATAAGGAATCTCATGTTCTTTTCTGACTTCCACAGGAACAGGGTGGTTCATTTGTACCACATTAATTTAGTTAAAAAATGAAAGAATTTAAAAAATTGAATACAAAAACAATGCAAAAAAGCTGGTCTATTTCAATATGTCCAGTTGAAATTCTCAGTGCTCTGAGTATGAAGTTGGGAGTATTGGGAAATGAAACAAACCTGCTAACAAGAAGTGAAGCAGCAATTCTTTAATCCCATAATACAGAGGCAAACTAAAGGACACACATTGAGGTTTACCCCATCCAGGTCAGAAGTCTTGCAAAATGCTCTGTGGATTTCAGTTCAACACTTCTGGGTTCAGGCTAACCACTCTTATGGGGGCTTCTTGGTGGAGTAATAATTAATTTCTACAGTTCACCTGTGTGCAGAGAGCTCTTGCTGTACCTGGCAGTAATCTCCACTGCCCTTCAGAAACTCCATAAATGTGTGACCAAGAACACCACGGAACTGAGGAATATGTTTTCTCATTATGAGATTGTGTCTACTCATACAACCAGTCCCTGAGGCAGCAGCAATACAGTCAGTGACAATGGTGGAGGCTGCAGGGCAGAGGACAGTAGTGGTCACCACTGAGCCATGCAGTCTGGTGTAAAGACATGAGACCACCCTGCATGGAACTGCTCTGAGGAGAGCACTCCTCTTTACTTGAGTGTGGTTCGTTTCCCCAAGCACCCTAGGGAAGCTCAAGGGCAGAGACCAGAGCCTTGCTCATAGTCAAGATCGATAGTCCAGAATGCATTCTTCTTCATTTCAAGAAGAGCCAAGCCAACTAGTCATGAGAAAACAAGCACATGCTGTTCACAGCAGAAGAAACACAGTGATTGATAAGTTATGAAAAGATATCCAACCTCTCTATTTATCAGAGAAAAGCAAACTAAGAATTTTCCTTTGCCTTATAAAACTAACAAAGGCCAAAAGATTTATAATATCCAGTGTTAATAGAACTGGAGGGAAATTAGCCCTCTCATGCAGTCTTTTTAAAAATTTGTTCTAATTAGTTATACATGACAATAGAATGCATTTCAATACATCATACATTATGGAGTATAACTTCTTACGCAGTCTTGCAGGAAAAGGAACTTGGTGCAAGTTTTGTAAGGGCAGTTTAGTAATGGTTATCAAGTTGTAAAATGTGAATATGTTTGGATACAACACTTGGTACAAGTTCAGCTTCAAGAGGCAGTCCTTGGGCCTCTTGTTCTCCTCTTCTAGGTGTGCCAGGACTGCAAGATCCTTACTGCTCTTTTACTGGTACCATGTCTCAGAGTTATTTTTTTGAGCTGGTAAATTTGAGAGCTAAGGTACCAGTTTGCTCCAGGCCAAGAGCAAGCTTATTTATCGTTTGCTCTAAGAGCAGTGGATTTCCCAGCTCACTGTTCCTTTGCAGCAACAAAACCCCACTGAATGCATAGCATTCACCCAAGCTATATTGTATTATCCCTGTGTGACTTGGTAGCAAGAAACAACAACATAAACAATATTAAATTCATGCTGCTTGCTGTGCAATGAGTAACAAAGTCCTATGTTCCTAAATATATATATGCATACATTAATTATATATATATATGTGTTTGTATATATATATATATATATGTATGTATATATGTAATTCCCATTTTCTACAAATTGAAATTAAATTCCAGCCCAGATCACAGTCATTCACTTGTAGAGACAGAATCAGAGGGCAGAGTGACCAGAAGGCAGAGTGACTGAGCCTTGACAGCTAAATGAGGAAGATTTAGATAAGTAATGTGAGAAACTGATAGAGAAAAATCACAGAAAATTCTCATAACACACTTCATTTAATCAGCCTCCTGGACTGTTTGGCCCTTTCTAGTTACCCCATAAACCATTCTAACTGTTTCCCACAGCCTGTTGAATACTGATGGCTACTAGGATAGTGATTCTCAAAGTATGACACCCCAACTAGAAGCATCGCATCCCTGAGAACTTGTTAGAAATGGGAGTTCTCCGGCCTAAGCCCAGACCTCCTGGACTAGCCGAAACACTGCCACCTCCAGGTGATTCTGATGCGCACCAAAGTTTGGGAAGGCCCTGCTCCCTGCACCCTGCAACTTCACTTCCTCCAGCTGAGCTGTATTTTTACCAAGAGAACGTTTTTCATGCCAACTGTACTCATCACTCTACTTACATATTTTAACTAATTGTTATGTTTATCCCTGAAATATGAGGGCAAAAGGAAAGAGAATTGCTGTTTCTATGACAACCGTATTGAATCTTTTAGAAAGACCCAACAAAGACAAATGAGTCAATAAAAGCGTTCTTGAAAGAGAGAAATCGAACATCTAGTGTTTTGTTCTCAGTCTATTTCATAAGAGTCTTTTAATGTTCATTCCACTTTATAAAAACTAAATCTGGAAACCATAGAAAATGGATGAAGTTTAGGTAAGAAACATGGGGCAAAACACCAAGCAATGATTCTATATTCAAAGAAAAGGCCTTGCTTTGGGGCCTACATCAAAAGATTTTCAAATTAATATGCATCTACATGTTTTAAGTTAAAATAAAATTTTTAAGGTGTGTATTATTTATTTTTTACAATTTTTCATTTCACTGATTTTTTTTTTTTTTAATCCTCATTAACCAACTGACTTCTGGACTCCTGTGTGGTGGGGAGAGCTTCCTTGGATATGATTTAAACTCTGATAGGAGGTTACAACACCTAGAATGGGGGATAAGATACATCTGTCTTCTAATTGCTATTTCTTTTATTCTTGGCTCATGAGGAAAGAGGTTTGCATTTCCCTTCTTTGCTTCTACTCTTTTATCTTTGGAGCAAGGGGAGACCATGGTTAAAAAGCTGTTATGTTAGCTGATATGCTAAGTTTAGTGGTATTCTAAGGAACATGTCCTGGGGTACATTATTGAACCCAGTGACTGATAAGGTCACCATCACACCATCAGAGAAAAGCCATTTCCCAGAGAGAGAAGAAACTGTTCTCCCCATCCCAATCACCCTCCTTAGAGAGCTTTCCTTCATTTCTTCCTGAGAAATCTGACTTCCACATTGACTGCTCCTTTGGTCCATTGGACTCACTGTGAAAACTTGGTCTCTGCTGATTAATCTGTTCACTTTCCTGCAAATATGGATTTGAGATACAGAGACTCAAGTCTTTACTGAATGCATGAATTGGAAGGGATGTACAACTGGAGCAGGGAGGTGGCCATATTCCCTTGCATTGGAAGAAGCCTGGAACTGAGAGAGTGAAGCAATTGCATGGAAAGAAGCAAAAACAGGAGAACCTATGAATGTAGACAGAGTAACTTGGGAGCCTAGTTGTTTCCTGCCCTCAAAGACCATCAGCTCAGCTACTTATCCAGTCCTCCTCAGAGATTACTTTTTTCCCCTTAACCTCTTCCACAGGCTTATAGTATTCACTGAACACTGCTCCTGAAGAAGTGAGTAGTTAGTAGCAGGCATCTTAATGAGCATATTGAAAACAAGCATTGGCATTCTATAATGATGTCTCTATTGGCTTAAAATCTGAACTTTAAGCAGTTGCAGTTAGAGATAGTCTTCTGCTTAGCAACAAGGGCCCTAGTAAATGATATCCTGATAATGGAACAGGAATGGGCTGAGAATCATGGGAAAGAAGGAAGGAGCAAAGCAAAGTAGGATTACAACACTGTGTTGGAGAAGAGATGTTTAGAGCAGAAGAGACTGACTATTCTCTTAGCTCTTCTTAGCCAAGGGTATTTTTAAAGCTAGTCTTTAGAAATAAAATAATAAATGGTTGAACATTTATATCAGAAGGCATGTACAGTATTTTTTTTATAAAACATAATTATGGTTAAATTAGTTCTTACTTCATGGTGAACTCAGCCATAACCCATAAGTCCTGTTGGCATTTTATTTTTATTTTTTATCTTTTTTATTAATAAATAATTTTTATGAACTATTACTATAAAGAACTTCAGCAAGAAGGGAAATAAGTTTATAATCTTTGAGTAAACATTTTTAGCATAACAGTCTGTGACCAGATATTGAGAAAGAGAGAAAGATCAAGCTTTTAAACACCATTGCTCTGTATCAACTGGAATACACTCAAAATAGGATAATGGAAATACATGTTCTTAAAGCATTTCCACAGGAAATGTTCATATTTTATGACATTCTAAATCATTTAGCAATTATATATGCTACATTAACTAAAACACAGGTATTCCTTTTTGTACATTTCAAAGTTGGAAGGATACTTTAGCTTAGGAGGTGATCATTATTTAAAGGGGGAAATGATAGTTTTGAATTTTGGGGCTCAAAAATATATACTACCAAGGCAGCTTAGTTCTAAAAACAAACCCTTAAAACTTTTGGATTTTGAAGCCAATAATCCCTTAACACAGTGCACAGTCCGCATTCTGACTAAGTGTCAGAGGTCATGGTTACAGGCTCTGTTTTAAAGCCTGTGAACAGTCCTGGCTACTACTCTGAGAGGAGATGAAGGCTCATCTCTAGAGCCTGAAGGGGTAAAGTCTCTTGCAGCAGGTGATGGTAAGTAGTCTTGGGGACCATGGGTTGGGGGTGGTAATTGGGTACCAGGAATGAAGTACTTTCTTGGACCAAATGAACCTAAATGTCTAAATGGTGTGGGTCCTGGTAAAAATTCCCGAGGATCAAGAGGCAGATCCCATTTTTCCAGGTGGAACACCCAGTGCATATTCTCTTAAGCCTAGTGGTGGACGCACACCAGGACCAAATGGTGGAGGAAATGGCTGAGGTCCAAAAGGCCCACCAAGCTGAAGTGGTGGCTCCTATGGAACAGGTGGTGGTAGAGGCCCTCCCACAGGGGAGCCCATGAGAGATACTCCTGGGAAAGGAGGGTGTCCTTTTGTAGCCATATTAACCTTGCCCTCATCCATCACCTTGGCTAGAAAAGAACTTCTGGAGTTGCTGTTCACAAGAGCTGGACCACATCCAGGGTCAGAGGCAAAGGGTTTCCCAGATGCCTCAGAAGACCATGGAGGATGAGGTAAAGGTCCATCGGTTGACCCATATTCACTTCGAGGCATGTCTCTTGGATTAAGAGTAGCAGAGAGAGCTGGTTCTGCCGTCAGTGGAGGGGAACATTCTCCATCACTCACAGGGGATGAGTCAAAAGAGCCATTCTGGCTCAGTGGACCTCTCCAGGGAGGGTTTTGTGTATTTGGTCTTCCTGGCATTGGTTTTACAATCACAGGTTCATCTTTTGGGTCATTTCCAAAAATTTGTGTCTCAAATTAGCAGTTTCCCTTTTCTCTTCAGCTATAGCTCTTTCTGCAGCATGATCTTTGAGCCAGTTATCATGAGTTTTCTATTCATGAATAAGCGATCTGGTTTTTAAATTAGTGCTCTGTTTTCTGTAATTCTTACTCCATTTCTTCAATTCTCCGCTTGTAAGTTTTAACTTCCTCTGCAGCCAAAACCGCCTTTTCATCTGCAGCTGACAGCCGCTGTCCTCTTTCTTGTCTCTCATACTCTTCTTGACTCAGTTTCTCTTGCAGAGCCATCTCCTTCTGCTGGTATGGTTCATTTAAAATGTCCACTTTCTACCTCAGAATTTTGCACTCCTCTTCCAGCCCAGCTTTAGCAGACTGTAGTGAATTGCGGTCATCTTCTAATTTCTTTATTTGGTCTTCTAGATTACAGTTTGTGGAAATCGAGGCTCTTAGCTTAAGTTGTAAAAGTTTTAGATCCTCTTCAACTACTGATATTGCAGTTTGTGTCCGAGAGAGAGACATCCATCAGCTGCTTAATTTGATTTTTCACCTTCACACTCTGGTCACCTCCTACTTCTCCATTGGCTAATTCATCTGACTCACCTCCTCCTTTATTCTGACCCTCAGATTCCAATTCACACTTTATCTGATTCCACTGTGTAATACAATAGTCAAAGCATTAATATTATTATCTTTGTGAGTAAGAGCTACTTCTAAATCTTTCTGGGACTTCTCAAATGGGACTTTTTATTTGCTCACTGAGCTCAGCATGTGATTTACTCCCGTCTTCGATTTCCTGCTGCAACTACTCATTCTTCTTCTTAAGCCTAGCATTTTCTTCCTGAACCTGATGGCATTCAGACTTCACCTTCTCTTCACTAAGCTTAGCTTCATTAAGACCAATTTGAACCTCTGAAAATTCTGAAGCATTCATTGAAATAACATCCTTTAACAATTTCTGGTTTTCTAATATCAAGTCCTGATTCTTGACATTCTGTTCTCTCTCAGATCCTAACATAACATGAAGACTTTTAGCTCTGTCATCAAGAATCTCATTAGTTTCTTCAAGTAGCTTGATTTTATCCTTATATTTAATTGCTTCATCAGAGAGAATCATATTTTGTTTCTTGGTTTCTTGGACATGTTTCTTTGATTCCTTGATCTTCTGTTCATAATTTGACAACTTTTGCACCAGTTCTTCATTTTGTTTCATGATATTCTTTAACTTTTCAGAAATGTGCTGTTCAGTAACTTGATATACTCTATCTTTTACAACAAGGACAGTTCTCCAGAAGAAAATGGCAAATGAAACAATTCCCAAGAAGACAGTGAGAAGTACAGGTTTCCATGGCAGTCCATAAAAATCAGGCCCAGGCTGAACATCATTGGGCAATGTGGCAACTAGCTGAAATATACAAGTTAGAAGCAATGAGAAACCTTATATTTATAACAAAACAGTCATAAAGAATCATCATGGCAATTCCAAAATCACCACCATCATCCGAAAACTACCTCCTCAAAATTCTCCAATAGCTTCTTTGAGAGACAGGATATATTTCTTGTTTGCCTGCAGTGTTTTCAAGTATAATGAGTCTAAATACTTTAAATTGAGCATATATTTCCATTTGTAATAGGCCCTACGACATCATACTGTCTAACACCTGGCTAGAATCCCTCTGTATATAATACTTCTCTCATAGATAACCCAGCTTTTATGATTTAAAAAAATTACGTAAGACAAAAACTTAAATATATGATGAAACCAATTAATTTTATGGCTACAAATAAAACCACGAGGATAATGAATAATACCAATAATGAACTATTTCTCTAAGGTTTTAAATCATATTTCCATTCTACTCTTATATAAACAAAGACAAACGACAAGTAATTCCAGACAACACTAGAAAATGGTTTAGATAAACTACTCTGAATTTAGTTTCCTTCTATAAAACTCAATGTCTAATTCTAAATGTGTGCTCAAAGGGAGTGTATTAAACACCAGCCTATGCTCCACTATTCTACACCGCCCTCTACAAGTATCCAAGATAACTCTCATTCTGGCCCCATCTCCCAACAGTCTCCATAGGGACAAGACCTATTGTGACGTTAGCTGCATTTAGGAACGTAACAAGGGCTTGTCCCCTTTAAGTAGTCCGTTAAAAAGTGCAATGAGGAAAGCTTCAAGTACATTCTCACCGGCCTCGCCTAACAATACAGTTCGGTCCTGCCTGCCTGGGGCCTGACACACTCCATTTCTCCGTCTCCACATCAGTCAGTGCCCCCACTCTGCTCAGATGCTTCCCTGCTGAATGGCACAGTACTCCCTGTTGGCATTTTAATGAAATTCAGAGTTAAAGAATCCTCCTCCTTCCTGCCTCCACCCCACAGGGTATGGAATATGGACACTCATGGACCTTGCCTACTTAATACAAGAGTCATAACTCTGTTACCCAGAGTGGGCAATACCAGGTGAGCAGGCCCACTTACCAGATATTCTTTAACAGGGCTTCCTTTCTGTCTGGAAGTATGAAATATCCTAGAAGCCAGGTTTCCTTTTGTACCCCTTTCTTTGTGTTCCCTCCTTTAACCTTGTTAAGAAACAAAAACCAATGATGAAGTTATATCCTGGAAGACCCAAAGATGGAGCATTAACTATAACTTAGAGGAAAACTAAGATTACCTTAGGCACCCCTGCCTGTTGGACAGAAAAGGGCTTTGGAACTGAGTCTGGAAGGCTGGTGGGGAAACAAGAAGCCTCAGACACAGCTGAAGGGAGTTAGGCCTATGGCTGGGGAGGAGGAGGCAGTTGGGGACTGGGGTCCTATAACCCAGCACCAAATCCTTTGCATTTGAGAAAAGAGAGAAGCCAGGGTGGACTCAATGAAAAGGGTGGGAATAGTAGGGTTAAGGCAGACTCAAATGGTAAGGGCACCAGTCCAGAAGAAGGAAGGTAAAGGAAGGCCAACTATAAATGGCAAGAGAGAAGGGGGTCATTCAGTTGGGTGAGGTGGTGTGTATATAAACCAGTTAGGGCCATGGTGTGTGTGTGTGTTTCAGCCAGGGGACAGATTTTATTGTCATGGCTTCAATGCAAGTAGAGTGCATCCATTTCAGCTCCTTGTTTACTTTTCAGAAAACATGAAAAGGAGAGTTAAAGGATTAAGAGTGCAGAATCTGGTATGAGACAGGCATGGCTTCAGAATTTGTTTGCTGCAGTTAGCTGTGTGGTCTTCATCAACTAAACAAATTTTGCCCACTCTCCCTTTTTGAAAAATGTGCAATAGTAATTTCCACATAACCATACTGTTTTGAGAAAGAAACAAGACAGTATGCATAAAGCTCCTGACAATATCTAGTGCACAGAAAGCACAAATGGCAGCCTTTGAGGTAGCTCTGTCCTCTGTTGGAGCTCATGTACTCAGTGCTGATTCTGTGCCAGCTCTTTACATCTATGCTATACTCATTTCCTGATGCAACTAAAGCTACCATTAGTTATGGTTGTTTACACCAAGATTCATGCCTTATCCCTATATTTTGTTTCCCTGTGATTTTTATTCATCCTTATATATAACTCACATGGACACTATGAGCATATTCTATGTGAACCAGTCGTGAAAAAGCTGGAGTCCAAATAGAAATTAGCTACATTTCCTGTTTTACGAATGTCTTGTTTATATACATAAAAATAGATTTTTAGTGAATGTATATTACACATATGAGCCTGTAGATATATAAATGCTATTTATTTGGTATTTTATAATAAATTCAGCAAATCTATTTAAGAAAATAAGCCCTTTTATTTTATAATTTCCTTTTTCTTTCCCTTTACCCTCTTAAAAAACCATAGCAACACCCAGCTAAATCGCTCACAATTCCAGTGACTTTTATGTTGTTAAAATCTTTAAGTCCAAAAAAGTTTTCACTTTAGTATATTCAAAATAAAATATTATGAGTAATAACAAAGGAGTCAAGATACTGTTTTGGGCCTTGGAACATTGATTCTTAAGCCACAGCTCTGAAGACAGAGAAAACCAGCCTTATGTTTGGTACCTGGGTTAAATCTGGCCTATCAGTTCATGATTGCCCCTCATATATATCCTTTAGTTTGCCTCCAGTACTTAGACTTACCTATGCACTACCTTCCCGGAGGAATCACTGTTCTCACTGCTGTTCCCAGCTCTTGTCACATTTTGTAGCAGGACCTCACATCATGACCACAGTTCCTATAACCAATCCCAAAAAACCAAAGGCAAAATGTTTTCCCTGTTCAGTGGATGATGCTACATAATGCGGGGTGGTGGGGGGGGGGGGTGGTGAGAGAAGAATGGAGGAACTTTAGATTACGTAGAGGGAAATGAGAGGGAGGAGGGGGTAGGGGTATGGAAGATGGTGGAATGAGACAGACATTGGTACCCTATGTACATGTAAGATTACACAAATGGTGTGAATCTACATCATGCACAACCATGGAAATGAAAAGTTCTACCTCATTTGTGTACAATGAATCAAAATTCAGTCTGTAAAAAATAAAAAAAAAATTTAAATACAACAACAACAACAAAAAAGCTTCCTGAACTTATCTACCTACTGCAGCATTTATTCTCCCATCTAGTCCTTGGAAACATGGTTTATTTTTATAAATAAGTGTAAAGTGTCATTATGCATGGGCTTCAGGAAGCACAGTATTATACAGTACCATATTTAGACAACATACTGTTATCTTGCCCAGACTTATATAAAAAGAACATGTTGTTACCTCTTATTCTTGTGTATTAATAAAGTGCATGTGCCATTACTACCTGCACCCTTATCTTTTCTCTATAATCTGCAACTTTAACATACTTTGTTTTATTTCTCTTTTTTCTCCTTGTGAAATTTCTGAAAATAATTTTCAAATCAAATATGTATAGTACTGCCTAATTCAGAAACTGCATCTCTGTCCTGTTTTAAAAGCATTTTAAAAACTTGCTATGGTTTAGCATGAGGAAAGCTCAATAAATTTACCTATTCTCAAGATTGATTACTTTAAAAAAAAAAAAAAGATCAATTACTTCATCACTTATAACCAGGGAGTGAGGAATGAGGGATGGGTTAGTTTTCATCACAAATAATATAGCCTCAAAAATAAAAGTTTGTCTCCCTCTTAGAAATTAGTACATAACAGAATGAATCAAACATTATTGCCCTATGTAAATTTATGATTTTTAATTAAAATAAATAAATAATAAAAAAAGAAAAAAGAAATTAATACATAAATTAGGAAATGTCAACATATGTATGTATTTATGTTTGCAGTGCTGGGGATGGAAACCAAGGGCACTCTACCACTGAGCTACATTGCCAGCACTTTATAATTTATTTTGAGACAGGGTCTTGCTAAATTGCTGAGACTGGCCTTGAACTTGCAATCCTTCTGCCTCAACTTCCTGAGTTGCTGAGATTACAGGTCTGCCCTATCATGCTTGACTCAACCCTCAATCTTGAATGTAACATTTGTTTAGTTACTGGTAGGTAGTTTTCTTCTTCATGATTAAACCTTCTAAATGGTGAGTAATTTATATATTGGGCATAATATAATGATTGCCATCTGGGCATAATCAACAGAATTTTCTTTGATTTCTTCACAAAGGTCAGTATGCAGTTGTCTCATCATATTCATGTTTTGATGGTGATCATCTGACATCCACTACATAATCCTCAGCGCGCGCCCTTTCTTTTCCTTTCTATTTTCCTCTCATTTCCTCTCTTACCCTGCAGGGATTCTTCCCCGCCATCTTTTTTCCCTTCTGTCTGTCCTCCTCACTTTTCTCTATCCTCCTGGCTTTCCACTACATAATCCTCTGTGCCTTCACTTGAATGGGGATCAGATTCAGTACCACACAGTCACAGACACTTAATAAGCTATCATCACAATAATGCTAGAGATAACAAAAGTATGAGTCATTAGTTATTAGAGATTTTTTTGTGTATCTATGTTGTATTCTAAGGTAAATAGAAAATGTGCAGTTATCAGGTGAACTTCTGAGTGCATGCTATCCACAATCCAATGAGCTGAATTCTCACAAAGGATGGCCTATCATCTTTTGGTCAGTACATGGGGAGACAAGTCCAATAGGTCTTATTTGATAGCCATAAATATCAAAACACTTAATAACATGCATCTTATTTGCTTGTTTTTAATCACCAGCTTCCTATCCAAATGATTATTATATCATATTTTATCATATTGATAAATGATCAAATTGAGTCAAAACCCATAAACAGGAAAAGAAATTTTTATCAATTTAAAAGAAAAAATTTTAAATTTGAATTTGAAATATTTATTTGCTTTAAACTATATCAAGTCTCTTTGAAATCAATATTGTCTTCAATCTATATTTTCTTTGATCAATATTGAAATAGATATTGTCTTCAAGAAAAAGAAAATGATTTTCTATTTTCTAATTGGCAGAAGAGAAAACTTGATGTTTTCAGGAAATCATATACTAGAAATGCACCACGCTATACTAATTTGAAGTATGATTATCTATCAGACTAGAACTAAATGGGAGACCATAATAGGTATTTTCATTGCCACTTGTCCACATTAGCCCTTGTTCAGTCTGAAGTCATATTTTATTCTTTTCATGAAACTGAGAACCAATGATCATTATGCCAGATAGCTAATAGGTCATCTTGTTACCACAAGACCTTTGGACACACTGTTACTTCAATAAGACTTACCTTCCTTTTCCCCTTAGAACAACCTATTGCCCTCAGCAGAGTTTTACCTTCCTCCAGGAAGCCTTCTCTGACCACCCTTACTGACTGGCTCAATAACCTATCTGCACATTAGATGTTTCCATTGCACCCGGAAACCCACATCCTTAGGAATTTGTCACAGCTGTTACTTTATCAGCATCTACCTTACCCATTAGATAGTAAGGTCCATGGGAGCATAGACTGACTATTTTTACCATTATATCTCAGTATCTATCAAAAGGCCTGGTATGATAGATACAAAATATTCGATGTGTAAATAAATGATAAAGGTCAACTTTACTTTTTGTATACAGTTCTTTACTGCAAAATAAAATTCACATTATAATATCAGTGAAAACTAGAGGGAGATCATTTGTTTAGAAAATATATACTTTTTAAGTCTCTCCTGAATTAGATTTCCTCATTTACAGCTTGAACCATCCCCTCTTTCTCTATAGCATCCTGTCTGCCAGTACAGTTTAGCTGTGAGGCTGCAATCAAGATGGAGAAGATTATGATCTGAAAGTAGAAAGCTCAAAGCTATAGGCCTGAGGGACTGGGGAAGAGAAGGAAAAAGAAAAGGAGTTCTACCTCTCCTCTGTAGGTGTTAGCTGGAAGAATGGTAGATGAATTAAAGAGAATATGCTCATCCAATTCATGTTTGGTCAGTTATTTCCCACTCTGCCCTACACCAATAGGGAGATTTGCCAATCCATCATGCAGCCTTATTAGATAGAAGGAAGGCCAGAATTAACTTTTCCAAACCTCTATCATTTCCAAAGTGGAAGGACCCAGAAACTCCTACCCAATACAGGAGGCACTGGGGAGAAGGCTGTGTTGAGAACCAGCAGCCCTAGTTGGTGCTGCACTGTGAGGGGAGAGACTACTTCAGAAGCTGTGCAATAAACTTCTAAGATTAGTGGCTGGTCTAAGATATATGAGGCATACACAGAGACTCAAACAGCCCACAGCACCGGCCGGTCCAGTGAGGCTGCATCACAAGGGGCACTACAAGGTCATGACAAACAGGACGAACTGTGGCTGGTGGGACATGAACTGAGCTCCACCAGCCCCAAGCATCAGCCTCACATGCCTTTTGAACAGGAAGTGATCAGCATTCAGGGGACATCACTGGGGACACCAGAGAAAACTAAGGAGGTCACTATATAGATGTGACGATTCCTTTCTTTCTTTCTTTGTAACACCCCCTCCTACACCCAGACATCATTTGAGAGATCAGAAGAAAAGGACAGAGTGCTTAGGAAAACTGAGCATTTACCTGAAGAGCATGGCAGATAAGTATGTGTGCACACATGCGTGCACATACACACACACACACACACACACACACACACACACACACACTATAAGCTCTCTTCAATGGTTTATTTAGACCATTTAAAGTAAAAAGAACTGGAATGTCTTTTTTTTTTTTTTTTTTTTTTTTTTTTTTTTTTTTGGTGTGGGGATCAAACCCTGGGCCCTGTTCTTGCAAGGCAAGCACTCTACCGACTGAGCTATCTCCCCAGCCCTGGAATGTCTTTTCATTGACACATGTAAGGTATCCTTATACCTTACATAAGGTATTATTACTCAGGAAGGTGGGGGTTCCTAATGGTCATGAACAACACCAGAGTAGGGCAATTTCAGAGAAATATGGTAATTCTATACATTTAATTGTTCTTCAACTTACCTTTGTTAATCAGATTTCCATCGATATAACAAAATACCTGCAATAATCCACTTGTAAAGAGGAAGTTTATTTTGTTTCTGTTTGGGAGGTTCTAGTCCATGATCAGTTAGTCTCATTGCTTTTGGCCTGTGGCAAAGAAGCATATCATGGCAGAAGCACATGGTGAAGCAAAGCCATTCACTTTACAGTCAAAAATTAAAAGAACAAAAAAGACAATGGGGTTGGGTCCAATAAGTCCCCTTTTAGAAAATGCCCCCAGCAACCTAAAACCATCCTTCTATGTCTTACCTCTTCAGGGTCCCTCCACCTATTTAAGAACATTGATCTGGGGCCCAAGCCTTTAACATTTAACACATGCATCACTGGGGGATATTCAAGATTCAAACTATGGCAGCACTGGATGATAAAGTGAAAGTCACATTCAAAGCTAAAAATTCTTTCTTCAAGGCACAGTATGAAATTCTGTACCTTTCCAGTGACTACTAGAACCTGAGGTCACTGAAAACCAAAGAGATTAATTCTTGGGCTGCCTCATTATAATGGTAGTTGAATTTACCACTTCAGTATGTCTCATAATTGTTAGGAAAATGGTCAGAAAAAAATTAGGATCCTGATAATTAGAAGAGCAGTATCAAGACACATTTAGGACTTGGAGAACTCAGAGCCCCAAAATTCTCTGAAATACTCAATTTTGCTAGCCTTTGCTGGGGCAGTTCACCTGCTTTTCAGAAGAAAGTTGAAAATCATGCCCTAAGTCTCACTGTGACTTGGCTGGTAACCAGAATTCAAACACAAATAGACTGAAGGACAGAGCCAGAGTAGGGAACATGAAAGTTACATTCACAAGGAATTATAAGAATTTACTAATTCGTACCATAAAAAAAAAAAAATCTGGAGAATATTATTGCAAATGGATTTGGAAGGTTCTCAACTGAGGAAGGACTATTTTCAGACAGTTTGTCTTTTGATGAAAGTGTTGCCATTCACTGAGCTGGCTCAGGCCATTGACTGTGATTCTAAAGTGTTCTGGCTCAACCAGCAAGTATAAACCTGCAAAGAATGTTAAGTGATGTTAGAAGGTGGCAAATCTTTTTGCACAAGGTTGAGGAAGGAATTCAACAATTTCAGAGGATGTCTGTGCTAAATTGAACATTATAAGCATCCCTCCCACCTACCATCACTCCATAGCAACCCAGGAAACTCTCCCTTCACGCCTGCATGACAATTAGATGGGTGGGGAGAACACTGGAACCATTAAGGCAGGCTTCAATGGCTGTCTTAGTAAGGTGGGAAGGCTGGTAAGGAGAGTTGAATAAAAATGGGCTCCCTGAGCTCCCTGAGTTTAGGAGGGTCCCAGAGACAGTGCCCTGATGAATGTCCTTCGGCTAATTATAAAAGGCAGTAGAGTGGATTTGTTAATCACCTAAAGAAGAGAGTAATATGCAGTGATTTTTGGTTGCAGTCGATTTATGGGGTCCATGGGATGAAATTGACTGTATACCCACAGAACCCTAAGTAAGGTAAAGGTTGAGAGAAATCTGACCTGGACCTCCACATTAAAGAGTTACAGTCTTCCACCTAGTTTCAGACATGAGTCTGTTGCCAAAACTCAAATATTTTCAGTAAAATCATGATGGATGTCCTTGAGAAAGACCCTTTCCCTGTACAAACTGCTAGCCTTTCCCCAAAGGATCTTGGCAATGTATTGAAAATCATGCACTGAAGATGTAACAGATATAACTTTAATTTTGAAGATTATTAGTTACTGGCTAACCAACACTGATTCCTGGGGACCCCAAACAATGCTGACTCAGGGCAGGTGCCTGTAAGGGTTGTGGTATTTATTATATAAAGATATTTTGTCTGTGTCTCTGGTTCCTGGCACAGAGATCCTAACACCATTGGAACTTCCTTAGTGACATAAGTGATATGAGTGTCTTTTGTTCTAATGGTATAGCTCTTGGTGGGCCCCTAGATAATTTCAAGAAAGGGATTGTCACCAAAAAGACCATGCCTTGATTACAAGCTTGTAACTTTCATCCCAAACCCAAATCTAGAAGAGATTTGAGTAAATCACCAATGGACAATGATCTAATCAACAATGACTATATAATGAAACTTCCATAAAAAAAACCCATACAATACTAGGGAGCTTCCATGTTAGTGAATACCTCCAGGTACTAGGAGGCTGGTGTTCCCAGAGACTGTATGGAAGCTCTGCATATTCCTGCAAATTTTCTTGCCTTCTGCTGCTTTTACATTTGACTCTTCCCAAATTGTATCCCTTATAATAAACCAGTAATAGTAAAGTGCTTCCCTGACTTTGTTGTGTTAATCTAGAGAATTATCAAACCTGGACAGGAAATTGTAAGAACCCATGATTGGTCAACCACAAGTACAGGTGGGCCAGGACTTGGGATTAGTATTTGAAGTAGGGGCAATCTTGTAGGACCAAGCCATTTAATTTGTGGAATCTGATGCAAATTTCAAGTAGGTGGTATGAGAATTAAATGGAATCAGTGGATACCCAGTGGTGTCAGTGAGTTCAAGAAGTGGTGTTGAAAAGATATTGCAGAAGTTAAGTAATAAAGGGGGTTTTGACCCATGTCTTTGCCCTACCATAAACCTAGTAGGGCACAGGAGACATTCTGTAGTTACTTTCTCCATTTGTGAATATATTGTTGAAAAATCAACAATAATGGATAACATTTCATTTTGGCTCCTGACTCATGAACGAATGGAAATTATGGTGTCAGCGTGGATCATCAGAGTTCCTTCTCACTGTCAAGATGCTCAAGCAAAGCAATATGGAGGAAAACAGGCAACTCAAAGGTGATTCCTAGCTTTTTAGGTGAATGGATGAGATAACAACATAATGGGACTATTGCTCAGAAACAAACTAACTGCATATTTTATGCAGCTGTTTAATCTAGAATAATTTGTACTTATAATAAGATTGCAGAGGCCTTTTCAAAGGATACTCTAACTGGGCTCTTCCTAATTACAATGTACCGTCTCCTCATTCAGTAAAAAGCATGGCTGATGTTATTTTCCTAGTACCTATGCTAAGCTAAAAGACATTGTCTTATTATTAAATCCTTTCCATTCCAAGTATGTAATTTGAAATAAAGGACATCGCATGTTGTAAATTAAGCTCAATGCAAATGAACTAAGTAAGATTCTGTCTTCACATGCTTAGAACAATGAAGTGTCAATGAAGTTCTTTATTCCAACTACAATATTCTTATAAATGAAAAAGTCATATCTGATTAAGGATATCCTAGTGAATATAGTTGTTTGAAAATGGCATACTATATAATTCTAATATTTACAAATGGTTAAAATAAGATTATCTTTAAAAAAAGATTATCATATATATTAATATAAAATAAAATGGATACTGTATAGTGCTCTACATTCATACAATTATCATTCTTAGTGTCCATCCATTAGTCACCCATCCATCCTTCAACTAACATTTGTAGGCCACCTATTATGTGCCAAATAAAGGAACAAGAAGACAGTTCTGTCTTATAGGGTGATAGAAAATGGATGGAATTAAAATAAAGATAAGAATGCTTGACTTGATATTTCAAACTCCCAGCAGAGTACCTAGAAAAGAAGTGCTCATTTATAGAATGACACTTAACAAATTTCCCAGAATCAGTTGCTCCTGATATTCACTATAAGAATGCTCCAGTTACTTTTGTGTCAACAGGATTTCTCTGAATTTCTGAGTACCTGGCTTCATTTGGGGAAAACTTTTCTCTCTCTCTCTCTCTCTCTCTCTCTCTCTCTCTCTCTCTCTCTCTCTCTCTCTCTCTCCCCCCCCCCTGCCCTCCCCACACGATCCCTTCCGTCCCCACAGCATCTTCTATCTTCTATTCTATACTCAGTCACTCCAGGCCTTTATCTTTTCATCTCTCTGTACTGACTCACAAACTCTTTCATCCCACTCTGATCCCAACTAGAGACATTCAGCCATTGCCAGACACACTATTTTATTTCTGGCTGCCAACCTCTATTATCTGGGTCACTGTGACAGTCTTTCAATTGATCTCCTTGTTTCCATATTTGCACTTCTTTAATCCAGTCTTCTTATGGCAGCCAGAATGCTCTTTTCACAATAGAATTCTAATTAGGTTCTTTCTTGGTTGTAATTCTTCAATGGTTCAGTGCTGTTCATGACTTTCCAGAAGCAGTCGTCAGTGTGATTTTATGATCCAGGCACTTTTCATTCTCATCTCCCTTCTGTTATTCTGGAGAATTTAACAAAGTTTTAGTCAAATATTTCACAGGGAAAACGAAATACCCAGTTTGTGACTGGGCAGAAATAATAAAAGTGAGCAGCGCCACCTGGTGGCAAGAATGGTGTGATGCGGGAGAGTAGAAAGGGAGAGGAGGTGAATCTGAAAGCCTATGATGTGGTTTCATGCCCCCTGTTCATTTACAGGTGAAACCTCTCCCACCATTGCTCTCTGAATTTTGGAGAATGCAAAATTAGTTTTCTAAATGGTAGTGTTCTTTTTGCTTCCATTTTGTAAAACACAAAACATTTTTCAAATGCAGATTTAGAATATGGCTCAATTTTTATTATAAAATGAAATCTCAATTCCTGGATGTGGAGGAATTTTATAGGGAGGTGAGCCAATGTGGTGTAGCTACTGTGCTTTCTGATGAGCCAACAATCTAGCACACTGGCCTCCTGACTTTCAGAGAATTCTTCCATGTTTTTTGTTTTGGCCACTGGTAAGCAGCTGCTGAAGACCAGTAGCTTCTGACCCTCTGTTCTGTTCTTGAGAGGAATGTGATTCACATGACTGACTAGTATCAGGGTTCCCGTGTGGTTTTGTTTTCTCTTCAATATCAGGTGGCTTTCACACCCAGAAAGGTTATGAAGAGGTCATTGCAGTTTTTAAATTTCAAATTTATTGCCTATGTGGAAAAATTATATGCTATAGAAGTACTCATAGATTTAGGAATTCATAAATACTCCAAATAGGTGTTCTTTGTGCATATTTTTGTGCCTGACTCTTCAAATATATTAAGGAACTGTAAAGATAATGAATAAGTGTGTCCATTTGACTTTCTCTTGGATATCAGAGATATCAGACAAGCTTTTTCTAAGGAACAATCATGTGGTGGCTGGGCAGAAACACAGGTATTACCCACTTTATGAATTAAGAGAATTGCAAACAATTTTTATCCAAATTAATTTTGAATCAAATCCCTCTACAATAAACCCACATGCATCTGCCAGCTAAAATGTGTACATTAGCTTAAACAGCTAGAGGCGAAGGTGTAGAATACACTGCAAACTTATCTCCAATTTTTTCTAGACAAGATGAATCTTAACTCTCAGTGTTTAAATAGGTTGCACATTATAATCTTTTCCACATTATTAAATAAAAAATGTCTGCTAGGAAGTTGATCCTGCAATAGTTGCTGACTACCAATTCTTTGGGTAGTGATAATCTCAAAAGAAAAAAATCACAGATGTGGTTAAATAAGAAAAATTGGGCTTGTTCAACTTAATGCTCACTGTTAGTCAGAGGAGGAAGCAGAAGATGAGCAATCTTGATATTTAAAAGATATTTTATGGCAAGCACAGGAAATGCCTGACATCATAAATGACTGTGATCATGATATGAGCAGAATACCACATTAAAAATGCATTTAAAAGCACAATGTTATTAAGTTGTATAGTTGCAAGCAAAGGAATTTTTGTTCATCTGTGGGGAGTGTTTTATCTCTAGTTTGGGGTTTTGTCCTAGAGCTTCAGGCAAAGAGTGGCTGTCATTGACTGAACCTTAGTGTCAAGATGAGAAGACTGTCTGTGCTTTGTGTTTAGACCTGAACAGACTTCCAGCATGTACAGCATCACTTAATTTCTTTACTCACTCATTTTCTCTCAAACTTCACACATCAGCAAACCATTACCAAGCCCACATCCTTCCTTCCCACCTCCCACCACCAAATTTCATTTGGGCAATTAGAAAGTAACTTTTTATTGCCTTATTTGATTTTGCTGAGAGTAATGATGTACCTTTAACATAGTGTGTCCTGGTTCATTACATAACAGTTCAAGTGCTTTGTTGTATAGAAGAAAAATACAATTCATGTCTGATACTGTAGAACATCCTTGAGATGTAAACAAACAGTGGATAAGTTACTTAAGTGTTAAATAAGTGAATAACTAATGGTTAAATGCTTATATTATGCATTATATTATGAATTGTTATGTAAGTTTAAGAGTGATATTCAGGACAGGTGGTTAGATTTTTTGTATGGAAATGGAATGCACAATTATTTTCCTATTTAAAAAATAGGAAATAGAATATAGGCTAACTATACCCAAAGTTATTATCCAAAGGGTTATATCAAATGATTTACCCCAGAGTCTATCTTACGTGTATCTGATGTTGATGCCACAAAGTCATGTCTATGTAACTCCCCTCATCCTAAAACTTGTCCTTTGAGACTTCTCTGATCTTATATTAGTTTTCATTTAATTATTTTATATGATCTAATATTCTAACATACAGAAATAAGAGAACCTAATCTATAGAAATAATAGTTTTTTCTTAAATACTGGCCTTTGAAAGATAGTCTCCCTATTTCATTTCAAGCACTGTGCTGTGTGCTATACAGATATTTTCTCATCTCATTCAATCCTCTCAGTCACCTGTCATTGCTCCCATCCTATGGATGAAGAAACAGAGTATCAGAAGGGTTAGGTAATTTGCCTACATTAGAAGGGGCTATGAGACCACCTAGGCTCAAAGACCATTTGGATCAAAATTTCTATTGCGTATTTTCACTGTAAGCTGAAAAAATCATGGTTTATTTTTTCCCTGTAATATTTTGTATTCCCTAGTAAAAGTGTGTACCTGACATAACACTTATATCAATTTGGGTATTTTATGAAGATTTTTCGTATATACACACTCTTGATGATCCTTATGATAATCCTGGGTAATTAGGAAAAGAGAACTAAAAATCTGCAACAAAATTAAATTCATATTTTCCAGACTATGAACTCTCTCCAAGGACATGAATCTTGTTTAATACGTTTACTATCTTTATCCAGGGAAATGGATTGAATGAAAAAATAAACAAAATTCTTTCCCTACCCCCTCCCCACCTTTGTAAAGTATCTGTGGTGCATGTGTATTATTTTAAATTAGTTAAGCTGGAACCACTATTTCCTAGAATTATGTTCCCTGCATAGTTGGAGGTTAGTGGGCTTCAAGAGACATTTTGCAGCTAATGAAGCAGCAGCAATATCCCTTTTTATGCCTGAAAAGTCTCTGGCTCTCAGGATTGTGCGTGTGTGTGTGTGTGTGTGTGTGTGTGTGTGTGTGTGTTTAGAAAGAAAGCCAGGTTTTTCTGCAGTTCATCCATCATCAAAGTTGGGGCTTGGAGACAGTGAGAAAGTGCTGTGAGTGTGGCCCATCCTCCCGGGTTCTAATTTCTCCTTTTCCCACTTCCCATTCATCTTCCTTCCTGATTGTGTCTGTTATCTGTAGACTTCAGACTCCAGCATCAGATACAGAAGGAACAACTTCCTCTAGACTGTTAGATCAGCTATATATGTATATACAAATATATTCTATATGTACCTGTTTATCTGTTCAGTGTTTCAGTGATTCTGCTTCTCTAATGGAACCCTCACTGACAGTCGGTGTCTTTGCAGCTCCTCTTCAACACTTGAATCTGGGTTGGCCTTGTGACTTTTGGACAATAGAATGGAGGCAGAAGTGGCAGGGCCAACTTCTGAGCACTGGCCTTAAGAGGTCTTGTACATTCTCTTTCCTGAAACCCCAGGATCATCATGTGAACAATCCTGAACTAGCCTATTGGAGGAGGAACGACTCCTACAGAAAGCAGAATCCACCTGTACCTGGGCACGATCATCCTAGAGCAGCCTATTATGGTTTGGATGTGAGGTGTCCCCCAAAAGCTCACATGTGAGAATGCAGGAAGGTTCAGAGGAGACATAATTGGGTTGTAAAACTCAACCCAATAAGTGAATAAATCCCTGAAGGGATTAAGTGAAGTGGTAGGGTGTGGCTGGAGGAGGTGGGAATTGGGTTGTGGCTTTAGGGTATATATTTTGTATCTGGAGAGTGGAGTCTCTTTCTTCTCCCTGATCACCTACCATGATGTTCAGCCTCACCTCAAGGCCCGAGGAAGGGAGCCAGCCTTCTATGAACTAAGACTAAGACCTCTGAAACTGTGAGCCCTCAAACTTTCTCCTCTTCAATTATGCTGATTAGATCCTTTTAGTTATAGCAGCAAAAAACCTGACTAAAACACAGCCTTTAGCCAGTTCTCCTGCCCAAATATAAATGAGACCAGCCAAGATCAGCAAAGCTGCTTTCCCAACACTCAACTGACCAGAGAGGATGAGTGAGCTCAGCTGAGACCAGATCCATCCACCTGGCCTGCAGTTTACTATTGCAGTAGATGATAAATAAAATTGTTGCAAGTCACAAGTTTTGAGGTGTTTTTTTTCCAGAATAATAATTAACTGATGCATCCAATATATTAACTTTTCTTTCCTTTCTGGTGAAATGTACATACAGAAAAGCATGTAGATCATATGCAAGCTTAATAAATAATTATAACATGTACATCCAATGTAACTGTCATCTAGGACAAGATAAATAGCACCACAAGCAAGAAACAGGACGCCCACTTTCCCACCCTATGTCATTTCTCACTTACTATCCCATTCATCCCTACTCTCCTGACTATTTAAACATTCCCATGCTTTTTTGTATGTCTTCTCAATATATTAGGGAAAAACAGGCCTATTTAGCTTTGTTGACAGCCTTTTTCGGCACTATTTCTGTCTTGTCTAGTTTCCATAATAATTGTAAGATTCCCCCATGTTGTCTTGTGTAGCTATAATGTGTTCATTTTCATTGCTGTTATATCCTATTTTATAAATATATCCAAATTTATGGATATTTGGTGCATTTTCAATGGGACTTAGGTTAGTCAGTTTTCCATCACTGTTGTGGTTTGAATCCAGAGTGTCCCCTAAAAGGTTCATGGGTTGAAGGCTTGGTCTCCAATGCAGCAATGTTCAGAGGAGGACTTTATAGAAGTGATTGGATCATGAGGATGCTGACTTCATCAATGGATCAATACACTGATGAATTCATAACTGAATATGCTACTAGGAGGTAGAACTCAGGTATAGGAAGGTCACTGGAAGCATGCCTTTGAAGGGTATGTTTTGCTCCTGGATGCTTTTTCTGTTTCTCTGCTGCCATGAGGTCAGAAGCTTTGCTCTGCCACACTCTCTGCCATGATGAACCGCCTCACCACAGGCCCAGAAATGATGGAGCCAGCCAGATCTGAACTGAAATCTCTTAACTGCCAGCCAAAATAAATCATTTTCCAAGCTGATTTTCTCAAGTATTCTGTCAGTGATGGAAACCTGACTAACACTGTCACTGTAAGAAATATCTGAGAAAATCAACATATAAAGTTTATTTTGGCTCACAATTTTGGAGGCTCTAGTCCATGATTGGTTGGTTCTATTTCATTTAGGTCTGCGACAAGGTAGTGCAGCACATCAGGAGTATGTGGCAGAGCAAAACTGTTCATATTGGCCAGGGAACAAAGATTGAAGGAAGAGGAAGAGACTGGGCTCCCACAATCTGCTTTAAGAGCATTCCCCGGTAACCTAAAGACCTCCCAGTAGGCCGTACCTCTTAGTTTCCACCATCTCCCAAAAGTGCCACACTGGGGACCAAGTCTTTACAATATACACTTTTGGGGGGAAACTTAAGATCCCAAATAGCAGGACTATTACAAGCCTTGGCTCTGTTCTTGTATATGTATCCTGGTATGCCTATGCATGAGTTTCTCTAAAACAGTGGTTCTCATATTTCTCATCTTAGAACATTAAAAATAAAAAATTAGGGGCTGGGGAGATAGCTTAGTCGGTAGAGTGCTTGCCTTGCAAGCATAAGGCCCTGGCTTTGATCCCCAGCACCCCAAAAAATAAATAAATAAAAAATTAAAAGTTTTAAAATTAAAACATTTAAATGAAAAATTATTAAGATGAGACATTTAAAGCATTTATTGAATGATTCATTTAAAATAACATTAAACTCATTACACATTGCATTCATTTTCTAAGGCTCTCATAAAAAGTAATCACAAACTTGATGGCTTAAAACACAGAAACTTATTCACTCACAGTTGTGGAAGCCAGAAGTCTGAAATTAAGGTATAATCAGTGCTATTTCCTTCTGGAGGTTCTGAAGCAAAAGCTGTTTCAAACTTCTTTTCTTACTCCTGGTGGCTATGGACAATCTTTGGTAATTCCTGACTTATACACACTTCATACCTCTGTCTTCATGGGGTATTCTTCCATGTGTCTCTGTGTGTCTTAAATTTCCCTTTTCTCATATAAGAACACCAGTCATTAAAATTAAGGATCACCCTAAACCCACAAAAATCTCATCTAGAGATTTTTAATTAGCTATATCTGCAAAAATCCTACTTCTAAATAAGGTAATATTCCCAGAAATAGTGGTTAGGAGTTGGATATGCTTTTTGCAGGACACGATTCAAACCACTACACATATTACACAAATAGCACATTTAAAAGTGAAGCACAGCTATATTTGCCAAATAAAAATTGAATGAGTGACATCATATGTTTATAAATCTCCTACCTCTAGATTCATAGAAGATAGATGCTTATCTCCCTTTTACATTCGCTCTGTTCACATGTTGCTTTGGTTAACACGTGATTAATAAAAACCAGCCTCACACATAATTACAGACCCTCTGAAAGGGTTTGAGAGGTCCCAGGGGTGTTCAAAGGATACTTTGAGAAACACTGCTCTAAAGTATACACTCTAAAGCATATGTAAAGTGAAATTTCCAGGTGTGTTTTCTCTTTTACTCTCTCAAATATATGTGTATGTGTATTTCTGTATACACACATGTATATATTCTACACTTATTAGATAATGCCATACTGCATACCAAAATGCTTGCACCCATTTACAGTTCCTCTAGCAGCACAGAGATTTTGTTGCTCTATATGATTAAAAATATCTGGTAGTGCTACACTTGAAAATCTATGCTTCTTTAGGGATATGTGATCTATCACATTGCTGTTTTAATCTTATTCTTTCTTTTTTGCCAGTTCCTTTGTATTGCCATTTTATGTAGGAAAAAAAAAAAACAGATCTGTTAAAAGAGCAAGGTTACTTGCCCCAGGTCACAGTTAGTAAGCAGAACCCACGTTTCTACTTTCAAATTGTCTTATTTTCACTCTCCAACACAAATAATGCTTCTGTTTCTGAACTGGATCTCAGGAAGGTCTGTTTGCCCAGATTGCCTCCCACCAACTAAGGATTTTGACTTCAGGTGTGTTCTACTTCTTTTTCCACTCTGTAGAGAATATGGGTGGCCCAGGCCAAGAAGAGCCCATCATTCATCCTTCAATTTCCCAACCCTCATTTCCCTGCCTGACTCTAACCTATCTATTTCTATTTCCTTTTCATAAAACCCTCTACTCAACCTCC
Source organism: Sciurus vulgaris (assembly GCF_902686455.1). NCBI lineage: Eukaryota > Metazoa > Chordata > Mammalia > Rodentia > Sciuridae > Sciurus > Sciurus vulgaris. The sequence continues at coordinate 45,218,019 of NC_136466.1, read as the reverse complement.
TCTGACTGGAGTCCACAGTGGTCATTTATTTAAAAAATAATAATTACACCTGATTCGTGTAACATGCATGAGAAAATGTATAATGCACTGTTAAGAAACAGCATGTTAGCTACAATTATTAACATTACCTTCTATTATTTTATAAGCACTCCAACCAAACCAGTGGTGTGATCATAGGCCATTTTACTCAATTTTTTTGATCCTTAACATCCTTGTCAGAAATACAGCCTTAATAACTAACAAGTTAGGGTTGTTTGAAAGGTTGAATGTGCTTGTTGATAGGAATGCTCAATAAATGTTTATTTTTTTTAAAAAAGCTTATCTAGTGCTTACCCTGTGCCAACCACTCTTCCAGGTGCTTTTTTCAAATAATGAAATCTTATAATAATCCTCCATAGTAGGTACTATCATTATTCTCATTTTACTGATGCAGACTGATCCAAGGTCAGATGGCCAGGAGTAGACAGCAAGAATTAAAACCCCTACAGTCTCCAGTCTTTGCCATGCTACGTCCTTAAAATATTATTACTTTTCGGAAAACTCTGAATTGCAAAGCGCTCTACCACCAGTGATTAGGCCCGAAGAAGAAAATGAGTTCATCAGAGTTTCCGAGACGTTCAAAACCAGCAGCACGTCGTTAATCCTGGAAGGTGAGTCGTATCGCTAGCCCCACCTCCTGCCTTGGCCCCGCCCCATCCGTTTACAACGCCGGCCCCGCCTCTCGCCTCTGGTTGCGGCGAAAGCACAGAGGACGCCTGAGTGGCTTCCACGTACACACTCCAGTGCCTCTCTCGCGATGAGAACACATCCGGGTCGCTGGAGCAGGTGCCTCAGGCCCCGCCCCTTCCCTTCAAGCTCTCACTCCCACTTCCGGCCATTTCAGGCCTTTTCCGCTGCTTCTCTGAAAGGTTTCCCTTTACTCTCCAGGTGGTTCTCTGACTGTGGCCCAGCCTCTTCGCGCCCCTCTTCCGAACCCGGCGGCTTGCTGTCACCCCACATCTCCCTGAGACTCGGGACGGCTCTTGGCGTGCGTCCTCGCAGGGCGCCTTGGACTGAGGCCTGCAGCGCGTTGTGACTCCGCGCAGACCTGACCCCGCGTCTCAGCGCAGCTCCGTCGAGGCCGCCGCCTTCTCGGGATGCCGCGGCCGGGGTCTGCGCAGCGTTGGGTGGCTGCCGCGGGCCGTTGGGGCTGCTGGCTGCTCGCGCTGCTGCTGGTGCTGCTGGTGACCGGGCCTGGCTGCGCCTCCGAAATTACCTTCGAGCTGCCCGACAACGCCAAGCAGTGCTTCTACGAGGACATAGCTCAGGGCACCAAGTGCACCCTCGAGTTCCAGGTACCACGGGCCTGCGCGACTCGGGTCCCCAGCTCGCCGCGGCTCCAGGGTCGCGATAATAAACTGCGGGGGTGCCTCCCTCGGGTCCGCGTTTCTCCGTTCTTTGGTTAATTCAAGAATCACCTCTAGGTAGCTGATGCAGGGCATTTGACTTTCCTCTTCCATACCTTGGACAGGAGACATTTAAGACCGGATATTAAGATGTGAATTCCAGAAATGCTTCCGCTAGCTGTGACATTTTCTTTCCATTCTCCAGTGGCCTTCGTTTTAAGGCCTGTTAAACTTTCTTTCTTAAAAGATTTCCTTAAAAAAAAAAAAAAAAGTTATACCTGCTTTGAAATGCCCAGTGTCAGTCTCTCACTCTACTCCACACCTCCACTTCAATCGGATTAGAGGCTGCCAGTATTTGTCTTCATTTTCATTTTTTCCCGTGATATTAGGACTCTTGGTTAATACGGTTCTGTCATTATAAGAACTACATTAGAAGCTGAATGACCATCTGCAAATGTGTAGAAAGAATTGTAACGAATAAGAGGCCTCTTCTCATCTTTGGAATGGTGTGAAAAAGGAACTTAACAGGGTGTGATGTCTTTAGTTGAGTAGAACTATCTACTGTTTGAATTTTCACTCATTAGCTCATTAGCATTTTAGCAGCTTTGAGCATTAGGTACTGGTGATACAGAAATGACTTAAGATTGCTACCATTATTTTTTATTCCCCTTTCATCCTACCCTTCTTAATTAGTACCTGCCTGTTCATCAAACCTGTTTTTTTGTTTCGTTGTTGTTTTTATGGTACTGGGGATTGAATCCAGTGGCACTATATCACTGAACTACATCCCTATACCTTTTTTAAAAAAATTTACATTTCTATTTTTACTGCATTTTGATTCATTGTACACAAATGGGGTACAACTTTTCATTTCTATAGTTGTACCCTATCCCTATTTTTTTTTTTTGAGACAGGGTCTTGCTAAGTTGCCCAGGCTGGCCTGGAACTTGGCAGTCCTCCTGCCTCAGCCTTTCAAGTTGCTGGAGTTACAGACTTGTGCTCAGAACTGTTTTTTAAGAGCAGGAATTAAGGAATATGTGATCTGCTCTTTGGAATCATGGAAGGCTCCTTTAGAAAATCATTTTAATGATGTACTTTGAAGGATGAGTTGTAAATAAGGGAGTAAGGGAGGTAAGTAAGGGAGATGGGAATAACTTACCGTAGGAGAGAACGCAGAGAATCTGAGCAAGACCAGTATGGTCTGGAATAAAGAGCCAGAGGAGGGGCATTCAGCAGGGGTCAGACCACGTAGAGTCTTGCTGGTCATGTTGGGTGTTTTTAGTTTTTCTTAGCAGTATAGGATGCCATCAGAAGGTTTTAAGTAGTTTATTGACATTGGGATAGGATAGATGAGTGACAGCATGACCAACATGGTATGAATGGTTTATAATTTATGCAGGTTGAAAGGGTGGATAAGGCATTTCAGAGAAGATGTGTAAGACTGATGTCCAGGCAAAAAAACTATAGTGGCTTAGACTGAAGTGGTAGCAGTGGGGAAAGAGTAAAATGAAAGGATTGGAGAGAATGTAACAGGTATAGTCAATAGTACTTGGTAATTATTTTGTTATAGTGGGTGAGGGAGAAGAGGCTAAGGATAATTCTTAGGTTTACCTAAATTTATGGATTAGGACCAGGAGACAAAAAAGAAGATAGCAGGAATTGTACTATGAGTGAAAGCTAAAATTTCCTGTATTTCAATTTAATAAACATTTCTTGAATTCTTATATGTACAGACATTGTCTTTATGTTGAGGATACTATAATAGCTAAAATATTAGCATCTGTTATGTGTATATAGTATGCCAGGTGTTTAGGTGTATTTGTTAATTCTCAGGAAATCTTGATGTGAAGTAGATATTTTATTATTGTTTTGTTGGTGAGACTGAGGCATAGATAGGGTAAGACCATGAGTCACCCAACTTAAAAACAACAGTCAGTGTACAATGCCAGGTTAAACTTTTAACTACTTTATTATATTACTTCCCAAAGATAAGAGTCACTTTGACCTCAAAGAGCTTTCATAGACACTAGAGTTATATAGTGCTAAATGCCAAAATAAAAATATGCGCAAGGAAGAACAATGGCCGAGGACAGAAGGAACATTAGGGGAAATTTAACTGAGGGGCTGATGTTTGCCTAAGTCTGGAAGGATAAATCGAATTTAAATACTTTATGATGTGGCAGAGGAGGGAGGAAAGGGCACTCTAGGTGGATGTATTTCTGAGAGTTCTTGAAGGCCTGATATTAGCCTGAGCTCCTCCATTAAAGTTTGTGTGTGGCATTGCAGTATACTGAGTATTAATAGTTTTGCTTTGTGAATGTGGGTCTCGGGGCTTTGTGGGCAGTTTGTATCAGTTTGTCAACATTTTTGGTTTTTTTTTTCCACATCAACAAGATAGATGATTTTCACTGGGTCTCTGTGAGGACTGCCCCCTCTCTGGAAAGGCTTTTATTGAGACAGGTTATTTAGTAGGAATATGCCTATCTGTGTGATGAAGTATTTAAAAACCAGCCAACGCTCTATTTTGGGTTCCCTGGCTCTGAGGTATTCTTTGCAATTTAGAGTGGTTCCCAATCTGAGAGAGAATGTCTTGGCTACAAATCTCACAGAGGGAAGACAGAGGAGCCCACATTGAATTCTCCAGACCTCTTGCTGTGAGACAGCCTTTAGCAGTGTTTTGTATTTGTACTCTTTCCCTGTAGTAAAATTTTGTAAGCATTGCCATTTGGGGTCTTATTAGTTTTCTTTAGCAAACAAGCCCTGTTGAACTGCCACTGTCGATGCAAATGTAAAGCAAAAGTTCAGAGAACTTCTGGTAGTCTGATAGTTTAGGAATACAGAATAACTAAGATTATGAACAAAAGAGGTGCTGAGGCTACTTAGAGGAGGAACAGGAGAATGATACACCATTGTTAATAGAAGTTTGGATTTTTGGTAGTCCATAGTGATTGTCAGAAGGTTTTAGAGTGCCCACTGGAGGGCGAAGAAAGATGGGAGGTGTCCCAACTACACCTGGGAGACATTTGCTGCTACTGGCATCTAGTACATAGAGAATGGGGATGCTGCTAATCATTGTACAATGCACAGGAGAACACAGCCCCTGCTGTATTAAATCATACAGCTCAAAATGTAAGGCCAAGGTTAAAAAACCTGGAGTTAGTGTGAGAAGAGATTAGGTTGTGGGAAGACCTTTTAGGAAATTGTGACAACAGTGTATTATGGATTAGGAATGGAAAGAATGGGATGAATCTGAGAGAGGCAGTAAGATCAAGAACTTTTTGTCATTGTTTGGACAGGTAGGAACACTTAAGTTTGGGATGATCTGCAGTTTCAATCATAGGTAACCAAAAAGGTTTGAAAAGGATACTATTAACTGGAATAGGATTATTTGTTTGTTTTAAATTATGATGAAAGTGAGGTAATGATCAGTTTTCATACTATACAGTTTGTAAGTTTGTAGTTGATTATTCAAAGTACAGTGATCAAGGATGAATAATTGGTTATATCAAAATGAAGTCATTACTTTTGCCTGGAGAAAAGATTATTGACTTTTTTGGGGAGGAATAAATGCCCAATTGAGACACTTTTTTACCTCAAAACATTTCACATGTATGTTAATATTTACATACTTTTACACTTTCTAAATACATAATTTATTATCAAAATGATCTAGTAACATAGTTCAATTGTCACCTCTCTTTAATGATGAAAGGTCACATAAATAGCAGATCTTCCTTTGAAATTCAAATTTGACTTCTTTTTTTTCTATTGATGTAAAATGTAAATATTATGTTACCCAAGAGAGTTCAAGCCTGAAAATAACAAGCTTGTACACCCAATCTCTTGCCCAGTAGTTCTCAAACCTAATGCCTTTTCCTCATCACCTCTTTCTAAATTAAGTGATATGATAGACTCATATTTATTAGCACAGTTGTCTGAGTAGGTTGAAGTGCAATTTCTACAAAGCTTTAATTGAACTGAAATGTGCCTCTGAAGTTTTATCCATAGAGTAAAATCAAAAAATTGTCTGTGACAGTAAGAGTCCTTATTGCCATCTTAACAGGAAACCTGGCTAATTTCTCAAGCTCATAAGTTGCAGTGATTTCTCTCTCTCTTATAGGTGATAACTGGCGGTCACTATGATGTAGATTGTCGATTAGAAGATCCTGATGGTAAAGTGTTATACAAAGAGATGAAGAAACAGTATGATAGTTTCACCTTCACAGCTTCCAAAAATGGAACATATAAGTTTTGCTTCAGTAATGAATTTTCTACTTTCACACATAAAACCGTATATTTTGATTTTCAAGTTGGAGAAGACCCACCTTTGTTTCCTAGTGAGAACCGAGTCAGTGCTCTTACCCAGGTAAATAATAATGTTGATATATTTAAAGGGAAGAAAAAAATTATAATTTAATATCATGCATTAATTCATTGGTGAATATAGAATTTTGAGATTTTAACACAATCTTTCAAACTTAATTCTTATGGTACATTAGTCATTTCACAGGTAACTTTATACTTTAATGTAGAAAATCGATGTTAAAGGTTTTTATGAACTTTTAAATATGAAGAAAGGAAGAAGCATTAAAAATAAGAGATTACTGTTAGTTTTCCAACAATGGGATGAAATACCTGAGATAAAAGAAGGAAAGTTTTATATTAGCTCCCAGTTTCAGACATTTCTCTCCATGGTTGCTGGCTGTACTGGTTTTGGGGCCTGTAGTGAGACAGAACATCATAACTGGGAGCACATGGTAGAGCACAGCTGCTTATTTCATGGCAGCTAGGAAGCAAAGTGAAAAAGAGCAAAGGACCCAGGTTCAGTATCCCCTTCAAAGGCATGCCCAGTGACCTAATTTCTTCCCACTAGGCCTCCACCTCCTAAAGGTTCCACCATCTCCCAATAGCACCACAGACTGGCATCCAAGCCTTTAGCCTGTGCCTTTGGCAGATATTTAAGATCTAAACCATTACGATCACTAAAATAGAAACATCAATAGTAAAGGAAACAGGAAGGCTGCTCAGTGTTCTGAAGCATTTTCTGTGATCTGTGAAGGTTGCTATTTTAGTAGGTTGATGTAACTGGAAGCAAAATGATGCCTAAATTAATATGTAAATACATCACACAGTAGTCTATACCATACTTAGTGTTACTCAAGCTGCTGTTACAATAAATTTGCAATAACTTAAGGTAAAATGTTGAAGATTAATTATAAGTTGTCTAACAATAGTTATTGAAGCTAAATTTGGTTTTATTTTGAAAAAATGTTGATAGAGTGAAAGAAATTTAAAGCTAGTGAATAGATATTGCTTAGATGATGAGAATGTTTTGTTTCCAGTTCAAATATAGTACAAGATTATATCTAAAAGATAACCTAATGAGTTATCTTCCTATCAAAAGAAATTATTTGCCACATATTTGTGAAAACCTTAAACTGGCATTTTATTGTTTACAGGTCCTATTGAATCTCTTGCTAATGTTCAGATGATAGAGGCAATTTTAAGAATGTGTAACAGTTTTATTTAATTCCTAAACCTAGTGTAAGCATTAATAAGATATATTCAAATGCCCTTATTTTTATAAAGTTCTCTTTAGGATACTATGTAAAAGGCACTTTGCTTTGTACTTTTGGCTTTTCCTTGGGGTCATTGTTTATAACTTAACTCGTATCTATTTTTTAATGAATTTTAACTTATATACAAAGGTAGCTATTCTGAAAACTTAAGTGGGTAAATAGGAAATGAGTAACAGTAAAGCAGTTTAGTCTCCTTTATTCATATCACATTTTTAATCTTTGTCTCATTCTTCTACTTTCAAAAAGCTAGTAAATTTTTCATAGTAGGGGTACTTAGTTACTTATACTTTAAAATTAAGAAAAATCTCAGCTAATTAGTGGAGAATAAATGAATGAATTTTACTATCATCATTTGTTATGCATTAATAAAATAATGGATCTAGAATAGGCAGGCACTGCTAAAATCATGAAATAAAAGACTGGTGGGAAACTTTGTATTTATGGATTGAACTGATATCACTTAAATCTAATGGTCATTCTCCAATGGAGAGAAATCAACATTATATGCATTGTGATCGTATGCAACAAGAAGTATACAACACTATGAGGAGTTCCCTGCTCAGAACATTACACCTCAATCCCATCAAGTCTCCAACTCCACCTGCCAGTTTTCATTAACTACAGAAGCTAGAGAACATCATGGGAATACAGTCAGCAAAATCCAGGAAGTGGGAAATACCGTAGGTATCCAGTTTCTTCAACAAATAGATAACAAGGGAAAAAGCAGAAGAGCCTAAAGTTTAAAGAAGACTTTAAAAACCTATCAGCCAAATAATTGTGTTGACCTTGTTTGGATTCTGATTTGAAAATAACTTTGAAACATTAGAGGAAATTCAAACACTAAATTTGCATTTACTGACTTTATAGAACTATTTCTAATTATATATAATGCCATTGGAGTTACTTTGGAGTTTTTTTTAATGTTATCTTTTAGAAAGTAAGTAAAAATATTAGCTGCAATTCTAAAATATCTGGGATTTGCTTAAAATGGGGAAAATAGGTGGGGGAATTTAGTTGAAACAAGATTAGCTATGTGTTAATTACTGATATGGGGTTCATTGTACTATTCTCTGTACTTTTGAATATGAATGAGAATTTCCACTTTAAAAGTGTAAAAAAAAATCCTACACATCTCAAAAATTACATGAATTCATTAACTTAGTTTCTTAATTTCTATGATTTTTCTCTACTCTGGCAGTTCTTAATCCAGATTCCTGGAGAGGATTCAGAAGGATTTTACACATTCTGAGTTTGTGTGAAATCCTTGCTTTTATGTGTACTTGCCAAGTGAAGAACACTTGAACTACATTTCATTTTGAGCATTCATAGAAAGCAAAGCAATGCTAGAAGCACCTTTTTCTCTGTCTTTAGAGGTTATTCATTTTAGAAGTTTTGGTAATTTTTTATTCCTAGGGAACAACAAAAACATGAGTATTCTAATAGATAAATTTGTTAACTTTATACTTTCTCACATTTTTAAAAGCATCTTTAATTGAATATTTTTATGATTATTCCTTTCATATTTTAATTGGTAGAACTTTATTAAGTGTTTAAATTATTTCCTCATCTCTGCATATCTTAATTAGAATTAAGGCAAGCTCAGATTTTTTTTTAATTCTTAATACATGGTTTGTGAGATAAAATAGTAATAAAGTATGTATTTCATCACTGGATTTAAGTTTTAAGCAATAAAAGAAATAGTAAACCTTGGTATAAAAAAATTAGACACAAATACTTCAGATAACTTTGACAAAAAGTTATTTCCATTCTTCCTAATTCTTTCAAAAATTTGAGCTTGAAAGTCTATAGCCACCAACCTTAGCTGATAAGTATGTCTGCTGTCATTAACTTAGTGTTCAGTCTACTGCCTTATTAACACCACACCTGTGTTAAGGATAAACAACTGTTTTGTGATATCTTTAGCTTACCATTGTCCTAGGGGGGATGAGTAGAAGAGTTACATTGCAGGACAGCTGACATAAGTGAGTGAATGAGTGAGTGCCAGTTCATGAGATTGTTAATCCAATGAGGAATTGAAATCAAATTGAAAGTTAAGATGAATATGCTAGATATGGAGAGCATAGAAAGTATTAAACATACTAACTGAAACTATTTCTCTTTAGATGGAATCTGCCTGTGTTTCCATTCATGAAGCTCTCAAGTCTGTCATTGACTATCAGACTCATTTCCGATTGAGAGAAGCTCAAGGCCGAAGCCGAGCAGAGGATCTAAATACAAGAGTGGCCTATTGGTCAGTAGGAGAAGCCCTCATTCTTCTGGTGGTTAGCATAGGGCAGGTATTTCTTCTGAAAAGCTTTTTCTCAGATAAAAGAACCACCACAACTCGTGTTGGATCATAACTACTTTTTAAGAATTGATGCACCATTGCCACTGTAATATTGCTGTCCTCTAATTTTAGGTACTGAAGAACTTAATATTGGCAACATTTTAAAACCTTACTCATACACTTGTTGGGAGAGATGTACAATGCATATCCCCAAACTGTGGAAAGGACGCCTTTTTTTTAATTTGTAAAGATGGAAAAACTTTGGAACTTACTTTGGGCTATTCATGTTAAATACTCAACACCAATGACCTACTTTTTTCTTGGTTGTTTATATCTACTCTTCACACACTAAACTTTGGTATTTTGATTCCTTTTAACCATTTAAAAGTACTTTTCTTATAGGTAGTTGATATTTTAAAAACCTTAGATTTAATCTCTACATGTGTTATGGAGGAAGAAAACTGCCTTTAAATTGTTTATAGTGAATAAAGTTGTGTTTTTAAGAAAACCAAATGTGATTAACTGTAGCCCAAGCCCTATTCTGCACTGCTTAATTTTATGGGGAAAAAATTCTACCATAGAATTGTTAGTTAATATTGATACAATTTTTAATTGATATATCATGGTATAATTTATTTCTCATTAGCTTGTAAAATGTCAGATTTTTGTTTTGGGATTTATTCTGTGATTTATAACTAGTTCGATATATATATATATTTTTTTTTATAAAGGCATTCTTACACTGAAAACAGTGGTTTCTATAGCAAAATAGAGTTTATACAGACTTTAAAAATGAGAAGGTTGTAACAGGTAGAATAATTTGAGACACTACAATGGGGGCAAATGAAATGGGAAAATTTGTAGTGAGTTATCTGCACTCATTACATTTCCAGTGCTTTAACAAAGAAAAAAAGTGGTCTGTGTCATTTTAACATTTTAATTAGCTAGTTCCTGCCCTTTTGTGGCTTTTATGTCTTCAAGTCATTTCCAGTTAAAATTGACAGTTGTAATTTAGTATCACATAAGTGCCATACATTTTATCCTCATGGGTGTGATGCACTGAGAAGTTAGTTTTTTTTTTTCCTTCTTTGCTTTCATTTGTGTCTTGCACATTTTTTTTTTTTCCTACAATCTGGTTAGCAACCCAAAAATGATTTAAAAATTTAGAATGCTATGTGTGTTTCCTATTTAATAATCTTTATTGATTGTTCATTTAATGAGAAATAGCACATTCTTTACACTTTAGGGTTTAGACTGTATCTTATAATATGTATGGATAAAGCTGATTGGAGTAAGACTTTTTTTCCAAATATTCCAGAATAGAATACAAGATAATGCAAAATTGTGTAGATATTTAAGGATTTTCTAGTGTTTAAAAAAAATTGCAACTGCTTTTTGGCTACACCTTCCCATCTTCACCCAAGTGATGACTACTAAAACAAGACTGTCATATTGTACGCTTTGATATGTGATACCATAGAACACTGAATAACAGTTCTAGTTACTTAACCATTACTGACTAGAAGTTAACTCTCAATTCTGAGATGATTTAAAAATGCATATATATACATATAATACTTATATATATGTATATAAGTATATATATAAGTATATATATACACTTCTGCATGTAAGAACAAAATGAATTCAAGTTATCATGCTTGCTAATTTCAGATGTCACAGTGCAGCAAGGGGTAAATGTGTTTTCAACCCTTTAATATTCTTAAAGACCAAATAGCTATTCCTTAAACAAAATTTATCAATGAATTAAGATGAGAAGTTCAAGATTTTGCAGATTTATTTTTATTTGGGTTCTTGTGTCAAAGTTGTCCTGCAGCTTTATAAGCATTGCTTTATGTTTAGATATGAAAGTTTTGAGCACTAATGTTAATGTGATTGATAAGTATGGACAAATATGGGTATATATAAAATGTCATTTTCTGGTTGCCCATGGATTCTAATGTGTTCAGCTACTTACACCATAATTGAACAGAGTCAGGAATAGATCTTGCCAAGTTAGGCATAGATAGTGCACTCATTTTATCTGTGCCTCTAAGAACTTCATGATATCAGACTATTATCACAATTTTTGATGGAACTATTGAGATATATTAAAGTTTTTGAAATTACCCGTTATCTGTTGTTGAAAATAGTATAGTCTTATTCTAGTCTCTGTGTAGCTGGCTTAATTTGACAGCTATCTAATTAACTGGGTATGTATATATAAATAAAAAATACATATCCAAGACATAAATGTTAAATAACATTTTTTTCTTCCTCCTACTACATAGTCTACAGCTCTTTTTTTTTTTTTTTTTTTTTTTTTTTTGTCTTTAATTCTTTCATAATTTGTTGCAGTAGTTTGAATTTCCCAAATAGTTATGTTTGGACATATGACTCAATACATATTTGAATATGATAGTTGTATATATTTTTAAAGTAGAATAAATAATGGAAAGCGACTTGATACACAGGTTTATACTAAAATTTCAATTGAGTGAAGATACATTTTCAGATGTTACTTTATTAATCTTTACATTCTTTTTTCTATTAAAGTAACAGTTTTTGGTTTACAGCTTTCATCTGGGCTTGATGATAATCAGCTTTGAAAATACAGTGGATTGAAATTCTTTGGAAGATTTCATTGGAATGTCTGTACTATATCCATTTGTTTCCTTTTGGTTTGTAAACGTATATAGCATTTATAGTTAAATAGGACAAAGCAGACCCTATGAATTTTGTTTTCACAAATTAAATAATTCAAAGGGTTTTTCATTTACTTTTAGAAAGAAAAAAGAAATTTCTCTAAGTTAATAGATGTTGGTTCCACAAAATTGCACCCATCAATTTCTCGTAGAATAAAAGAATCTTTCAGCAAACTGACTTCACTTGTTTCTGTCAGGATTTAAATCTTTCTAAAGCTCCTTAAACACACACTATGGAGTAGTTCTGTAACAAGAGTGATCATTTATTTGGTATTTCATTATGATATCTGAGGGACTAGCCAAGAAAGACAGTTAAAGAAGCACCATTGCCTCATTTTGTATCTTCTTTTCGCTTTTGTTATTGAAAGTCTTTAGGGGTAAAAGACACTGAAGCCATCAATTGCTCTAAAAGACTTAAATTTTTAAGTAAATTAACTTTACGTTGTGTAACATCCAGGAGCATTGATTCCCCCCCCCCCCCCCCCCCCCCCGCCTTTCCCTTCATAATACAATCAAATAAAGACATCTAGTTCCTGGGCATAGCTCTGCAAAAATAGCAGAGAAATAATCGTAAATATAGGTTTACATTTGTTGAATGCTTACCCTGGGCTAGGTGCTGTAGTAAGTATTTTACTTACTTACATATCTCCTTTTTGTGCTAATCTTATGAACTGGGGATTTCATTCTTATTTAACAGATGAGGAATCTGAGACATAGAGAGGTTATGAAATCTCATCACACAGAAATTAGCAGAGTCTGAAAGGAACCTTAGTGGTCAGTCTCCCGAGCCCTCCTTCTCAGCCACTATATAGTATTGCCTTAACACCAATTCGGATAGATCTCTGAAGGTTTAACTATCTTTATATCACTATAACTCAATACAGGTTCAGTGCTTAGGAGTCATACCAAATTGAATCATGATTGTGTGACCTTGCACAAGTGATTTTATTAACTATTTCCATTTCTTCATCTGCTTCAGTATAATAAGAATGAAATGTATTTATAAAACATACAGGATGAATGTCTCACATACACAAGCATTGTGTTACTATGTTTTTATCTGAGTATCTTTCATCTGTCCAATTCTATTTTAATCTTCAGTTCTTATGTTCTCACCGTGGCATCTGTTTATATGGTTCTTAATCTGTGACACAAATTTGAAAGTGTTTGAATGTTTATCATCAACGTAATAGTCTGCTAGAAGTTTCAAAAATGAAGATAGACCCTTAGGAACATAACTTGATTGGTGGAGATAGAATAGCTACATGAGCAACTAATATAATTGAAGTATTAGAGCAGAATGAACTTTAGAGGTCCAGGATACTTGAGGGCTGCTAGAGGAAGAAGAGAATAGGTAGATCAAAAGACTTATTCTTTAAGAGTTTAATTTTGCATTACCACAAGGGACACCAGTGGTTGTGTGTCTGTGCCAATAAATGAGCTATTTAATCTCATTCAGGGAGTATTATCCAGTCCCTGTTGCTACAGATTGGAAATTGTATTCTTGTTAACTTTGTTAACATTGGAGTTGATTGGTCTCCTAAGTAACTTCATCTTGGAATCCATATTCTGGAAGAACAGACAGGGATATTCTGTTTTTCAGTCTGCATTTTTCTGTCCATGAAATAGCATCATTAAGAATCAGATTTCTTGCTGAGATCCAGATTTTTTAGAAGTAGCACTTGTATAATCTGTTTTCAGTGCTGGTAATTACTAGTGATAACTACTATTTTAAAAAGAAAAAGTACCAACATAAGAATTTTATAATGGTTTAGAGAATAAAATTCCACCATTTTGACGTAGTTCAGCTATTTTTATAGATACTTACTAATATTTTTAAATAAATTGATATTATACACTTAATAACAAGTTCTTAAACTTCTAAAACTATGAAATCTGTCAATACATGTACAATTTAAAGGGAAAATTATGAATTACACTTATATCCAATGCTCAGATTAAAAATAAAATTTTGCCAGTACCTTAGAAACCTGTCTGTGCTTTCCTGGTCATACTCTTGAATCTAGAGATAGTCATTATTCTAATGAAAATAATTTCCTTATTTTTCTCTATATTTTTTACCTGTTACATATACTAGTCCTCACACCTTTTGTTTAAAAATTTCCAAACTATGACAAACTTTTGCAGATACAAGTTGTGTATTGGCAATGTCAAATTGTTCAGTGTTTCTAAATGCTTACTCCTTTACATACTTAACTTTTTGTCAGCCTGTAAAATAGTTCATTGATCAGTGTGGTTTAGACTGCACTTTTAAGTATGCTGATTGATATCTCTTTTCCTTAACCTGGTCTAAAAATTCAGGCAGATGTAAATGTTAACAGAATTTTAAAGTTAAACTCTTTTTAATAAATAGAAAAATCACACATTTTATTACTCAACATTTGAGAATCATCCATCGTATTAATTTTCTCTTGTTTATGTAGCTGAAACTGGGTGTTCGAAAAGAGGTTTATTTAGCTCACAGTTTTAGAGGTTTAAAGTTCCAGATTAGGCAACCACATTTGAGGACCTCTGGCAGAAGTGTTTGTTCGAGGGAAAGATCATACTGTGAGACAGGAAGTCAGACACCAGAAAGAGGACAGTCTTGCTTTTCCTTATTTTTATAACAACCCATTCTTGCTAGAACTAATGGGCCCCACAAAAACTGTCTTATCTCCAGTGCAGTGCCCCCAGTGGCCTGATTACTCAGTAACTCACCTCTTAAAGATTGTGGCCCATGAGAGACCAAGCACACCCAAACTGTGGCATTCATGTTAGTGCTTGTGGCTGTGGTTTGTTTTCTTCACTGTGTAGTAGTCTTTCATATTAATATATCATAATTATGTGTTTCTTCTACTGTAATGGTATTTGTATTGTTCCTAGTTTTTTATTATTACAAACAAAGCCACTGTGAACGTCCTTGTATATAAGTTCTGTTGTCCTGCATAGGATCTTGAGAATACATCTAGGAATGGAATGATGGGTCATAGGATATTTGTATCTTCAACCTCACTAAGTAATAACTAACTTTTCCGAAATAGTTATGTATCAATATTTGTGTGGCTAGTGTTAGAAAATTCCACCTTCAATATTGTCAGACTATAAAACTTAAAAAAAAAATCCTTTGTACATGTAATGGTAAAGGTTGAGCATTCCTAATCTGAATCTGAAGTGCACCATCACTCAAACACTTAGAAATTTGGGGGCATTTCAGATTTTTGGTTAAAGATGTGCAAACAGTAAAGTCTATACAAATATTCCAAAATTCAAGAAACTCACAAATCTGAAATACTTCTGGTCCCAAGCATTTCAAATAAGGGATATTTAACATGTAATTCCTTGTTTAATTTGTATTTCCTTGAATCTGATTCTCTCCACAGATTTATTATCCTTTGGATTTTCTCTCCAGACAGATCCTGTCTAAACCATTTGGCCATTTTTAAAAATTGGATGGCCTTGAATTTTTTTAAAAAAATATATGATTTTTTTACATATTGAAGAAACATCCTCTTGTCATAAGTATTTAAAATGTCTTTTTTTTCATTGAGATGCTTTCCTTATTTGATTTTAATATTACTGCATTATAGTTATAATGGTGGGTCTCATTTTGACATTCATAAATGCATACAACATAGTTCAGTCCATTTCATTCTCAAATATTTCCTTTTTCCTTCCCCTGGTACCTCCTCCTGATCTCCTCTTTCTATGCTATTTGTCTTCCATATGCTTATTGGAAAACATCATTCTAAGTGAAACATGCCAGATTCAGAAGGTTAAGGGACAATTTTTTTCTCATGCACAAGCTAGAAGGAGAAAAATTAATTTAAAAAAGGCCCCTTGTAAAAATGGAAAGAGAAACAGTAGAGTAGAAGAAGGGGATTAAGGTAGAGGAAGAGTTATTTAAAAGGAGAAAAGTGGGGTAATGATGTGAACCTAATTATGTTTTATATATATATATATATATATATATATATGAGTATTCTAATTTTATATACAACTATAACGCATCAACTATAGATAAAATGTCTTTGCACACTTTATTTTTATCACTCTGCTTCTAGTGAAATTGATTGATTTTGTTTTCTCTTTTGGTGTTTTGTGTCTTGTTTAAAAAATAATTTCTTGGCCAGGCACCGTGGTGCACACCTGTAATCCCAGCAGCTCAGGAGACAGGAGGCAGGAGGCAGGAGGACCTCAAGTTCAAAGCCAGCCTCAGCACCTTAGTGAGGCCCTAAGGAATTCAGGGAGACCCTGTCTCTAAATAAAATATTGAAAAGGGATGGGGATGTGGCTTAGTAGTTAAGCAACACTGGGTTCAATCCCTCGCACCAAAATACATAAATAAATAAATAATTTCCTGAAATTGTGAATATCTACTGTATCCTAAAAATATGTATGATTTTTGTCTTGTACTTAAATTGAACTTTGTGTTTGGGGTAAGGTAGGTAACCAGGTTCTTTTATTTTTTTCCTCTAGGTCTTGAAAAGTCATCTTTACTGATTGACCATGCCACTTCAGTCATATATTAATGCCCATATTTACATGAGTCTATTTCTTTGTTCTCTGTTGTATTTCATTGAGCAGATTGTCCATTTAAGCTTTAAATTTAAGTAATTAAGATAGAATATTATTGGTAAAACAAGTCTTTCTAGACCTTGTTCTTAAAGATTTTGGCTATCAGTCCTTTGCAGTTTTGTACAAATTTTAGCATTAGCACATCAAGTTTCAGTTGAAGAATATAAATCTGTTAGGATTTTGATTGGGATTATATTTGGTCTGTGAACAATTTTATGTTTATAATAGTACATTTTCTGGTGAACTAATATGTAATCTTTATAGAGTTGAGGTCTTAAATTTTGATAGTTTTATAATTTTCCTCATAGAAGAAGTCCATGTGTTTCATTAAATTAATTAATCTTGTTAATTCTTCATATTTTTTGATGCAGTTATAAATGGTATCTTGTCTTTATTCTTTTTACCCCCCTGTGCTGCTAGGGATGGAACTTAAGACCTTGTACATGATAAGCAAGCACTCAACCACTGAGCTGTATACACCAAGCCTTTTTAAAAAATTTTCTTTTAAATTTTGAAACAGTCTCATGAGTTGACCAAGCTGACCTCAAACTTGTTGTCTTCTTAACCTCGCTTCCTGAATAGCTGAGATTATAGGTTGAGCTGCCACATGTGGCTTATATATCTTTAAGGTTTTTTTATTTTTTGTTTGTTGCTGGTATATTGAAATCATTTTCAAATTGACTTTTCTATTCATCAACCTTGCCAAATTCTCTCATAGATTCAACTAATTTATCTGTAGATTCTTTTGGACTTTATATATATATAGGCATGTTTTGTCTACAATTAATAATGAATTTGTCTTTCTGTTCTTGCATCTTTTTTTCTTATGAAATTTCGTTTGCAGGGACCTCCAGTGCAGTATTGAATAGAACTGATCTTAATAAGCATACCTGTTTTCTGGGAATGCTTTTAAGTTATCCTGTAAGCATCTTAAAGTATTTTTATTAAATTTAGAAATTTCTAAGTGTGAGAAGTTTTTTAATCATCATAAATCAGGTTGAGTTTTATCAAAACTTCTTATAATTTTTGAGAAAAATCATGTTTTTTCTGCCTTTACTCTTTTAATGGACCCAGTTATATGAATTGGCTTTCTACTATTAAACCAGCTGTGTTAAGTCAGCTTTTTGTTGCTGTGACCAAAATACCTCATAAGATTAAAATACCCCATAAAGATTTTGGGAAAAACGTTTATTTTGACTCATGGTTTCAGAGCTTCAGTCCATAGTCTGCAGGCTTTATCCATTCTTCTAAGCCCAAGGTGAGATGAAGCATCATGATGTAAGGGCACAGCAGAGGAAAGCTGCTCACCTTCTAGTAGCAGGGAAGTAGGGAGAGGAAGGCGCCAGGAAACAAGACATAATTTCCAAGGCCCATGCCCCGCTTGATTTGACTTCCCTTCAACCATGACCCGTTTGCCTAATTACCCCCCACTTAGTCCATTCAAATTAGGATAGACTGATTAGGTTATGGTTCTCATAATCTGATCATTTACTCCTGCATCAACAAAAGCCAATCTCTTCCTGGCATAAAACCAATCTGACCATGGTGTGGTTGGTTTGTTTTTGTTAACTGGATTTGATTTAAGATTTTTTGCTTAATTTATCAAGGCTGTATTTGTCTTACAAAATGAGTCAGAAACTGATTATTTTCTAGAGGTGCTTCTATATGATTTGTGTTACCTCTTAAAAGTTTTTTAGAAGTCATAAGTGAAATGTTGTTTGGGCCTCATGTCTTCTTTGAGATGTTGATTTCATTTTCTTTTATCATTAGAGTGCACACTTTTTGTTTCTTCTGTAATATTGGTTCCTGAAAAATCTTTCCATTTCAATATCTGTATTTTCACATTTATTAGCAACACCAGAGACAGGAACTGGAACTTTGGACTCAGTGCTGGTAAAAACAGAATCGAAGTCTAGGAGCACAAATATACAGGCCAAGCTTTAATGCAGTGGGGTGGGGGCAGACAACCCTGAATGGGAGAGAAGTCAAAACTAAGAGAATGGGTCAGTCTCTTTTAAAGTGGCTGGGGAGGGTAAAGAAGGGTCTGATATTTTCATGATAATTTCTGGAGTTTCTTGTGGAAGACTTGTACACATCTGACACTATTCCATGCCTGAAATTTACGATTGATTTGATTAAGAATAAAGGAATGAGAAAAGGCATATCCTATGGGTTGTAAAAGTGGAGGAGTAGGAAAAGACTTTTAGCTCACAAAGATTCTAAGTTGAGATTAGAGTGTGAAAGATTTTAGCAAGTTAACAACTTATGAATTAAGGCCCAAGAACTTGCGGTATTAGCTGGTGTCATCCTGTACCTGCTGTGTATGGTTGATTTTATTAAGACCAAGAGAGTAGGGAAATTACGTTCCATACATAGGAAAAGGCTTTTAGTAACAGATTATGAAATAAGACCTGAGCATTTATGTGTCACTTTAATCCCTTTCTCATTGGTACAGTGTTATTCCTGCCCATTTATCTTTTTAACATATTCCAGATCTGTAATAAAGTCCTCCTTTTTTATGCCTGACACTGATTATTTGTAGTTTTTTTCCATATTTTTATTTACAAAGTGTAATTAATAGTGGGATTCATTGTTACATATTCATACATGCACATGATACAACAATATAATTTGGTCAGTAATGTTTCCCAGTATTTCCCCTTTCCCTACCCTCTTCCCTCCCCCTGGTCCCTTTCTTCTATTCTACTGGTCTCCCTATTATTTTCATGAGATTCTCTCACCCCTGACCTTTTTTCCCTTTTTGTACTCTTGCTTCCACATATGAGACAAAACGTACAACTCTTGACTTTCTGAATTTGGCTTATTTGACTTAGCATGGGGTTCTCAAGTTCCATCCATTTTCCTGCAAAGGACATAATTTCATTCTTTTTATGACTGAATAAAACTCCATTATACATGTATACCATATTGTCTTTATCCATTCATCCATTGAGGGACTCCTAGATTGGTTCCATAATTTGACTTTTGAGAATTGTGCTGCTATAGACATGGATATGCATGTATCACTATAGTATGATACTTTAATTCTTTAGGATAAATACCAACAAGTGGTATAGCTGGGTTATATGGTGGTTCCATTTCTAGTCTTGAGGAACCTACGTACTCATTTCATAGTGGTTGCGCAACTTTGCAATCCCACCAACAATGTAAATATGTTCCTTTTTCCCCATATCCTCTCCAGCATTTATTATATTTTTCTTGATGGCTGCCATCCAGACTGGAGTGAGATGAAATCTCAATGTAGTTTAGAGTTGCTTTTCCATACTTGGTAAATATGTCAAAGGTCTTTTTCATATATTTTTTTGGCCATTTGTGTTTTTCCTTTTGAGGAGTGTCTAGTTTATTTGCCCATTTATTGATGGGGTTATTTGTTTTTTGGCATTAAATTTTTTGAGTTCTTTATATATTCTGGATATTAATCCTGTGTTAGAAGAAAGCTATCAGAGATTTTCCCCATTCTGTAGTTTTTCTCTTCACATTTTCAATTATTTATTTTGCTGTGTAGAAGCCTTTTAATTTTATACCATCCCATTTATTAATTCTTGGTGTTATTTCCTGAGTTTTAAGAGTCCTGTTGAAGAAATAATTACCTGTGCCTGTTGGAGTGCTGACCCTGTGTTTTCTTCTAGGAATTGCATAGTTTCTGATTTAATCCCTAAGTCTTTGACCCATTTCAAGTTGACTTTTGTGCAGGATGAGAGATAAGGATCTAGTCTCATTCTTCTATATGTGGACAACCAGTTTTCCAAGCACCACGTTTTAAAAGCTGTCTTTCTCCCAATATATATTTCGGCACTTTGTCAAGAATCAGTGACTGTATCTCTGCAGGTTTTTCTCTGTCTCTTCTGTTTCATTTATCTATGTGTCTAATTTTATGCCAATTCTATGCAGTTTTTATTACTACAACTTGTAGTATAATTTGAAGTTGGATATTGTGATGCTTTTTGACTTAGAATTACTTTGGCTATTTTTGATCCTTTATTTCAAATGAATCTTAGTACTGTTTTTTCTACTTCTGTGAAGGATGTCATTGGCATTTTGATGGGAATTGCTTTGAATCTTTAGATCACTTTGGTAATGTGGCCATTTTAGTAGTATTAATTTTTCCTATCCGTGAACGTGGGATGTCTTTCCACCTTCTAGTGTCTTCAGTGGTCTGTGTTTCTCATTGTAAAGGTCTTTTATCTCCCTGGTTAGATTTACTCCTAGGTGTGTTTTTTTGTTGTTTGTTTGTTTTTGGTTTTGAGGCTATTATGAATGGAATTGTTTTCCTGATTTCTTTCTCAGCAGATGCATTATTTTTGGTTTATAGGAGAGCTGTTACTTTTGTATCCTGCAATTATTTGTATTTTATTTTTTACTTGATCAGTCTTAGCAGAAGTTGATCATTTTATTATTATTTTTTTTTTTACAAACAGCCAATACTTATGTTGTTTTTTCTTCTTTGTTATATATGTTTTCTGTTTCACTGATTACAACTTTCTAAATTCTTCTAGGTTGAATTTACTTGTCATTATGTTATTGTAATGGATGCTTAGTTCAAATCCTTAATTTTATATTCCAATTTACATATTTAAAGTGTAGAGTTCCCTCCAAATGCTACTTTATCTCTGTGTTGTTTCTTATGCTATGTAATAAATGACAAATTAGAGCATAATTTATTATCTTACAATTTCTAGGGGTCAAGGGTCTAGGCATGGGTCAACTGGGTCCTCTACTTTGGGTCCTACATGGCTGCAATTAACTTAGCTGAGTTGTATTTTCATCTGGAGCCCAGAATCATCTTCTAAGCCCATCTCTTCCTTACAGCTGTAGAACTGGGGCTCTCAACTATTTGAGGCCTCCCTTCTATAAAGGCAGTTTACAGCATGACTGCTTTGTTTTAGGACATCAGGAGAACATCTGTTTTGAATCTATTCTTTAGGGGAAGGCCTGAAAAGTTTCACCTGATAAGCTCAGAGCCACCTGTTATCCCTGGTATCACCTGTTATCATCTGCTAATCTCCCTTAACTCAGAATTAACTGCATAGAAAGCTTAATTGCACCTGCAAAATCCTTTCACTTTGGCCATAATTTCCTGGTAATGTCATGGGAGAAGTGATGTCTCTAAAGAAGGGTCTGAGGAATTCCCTGAGAGAAGGGTAATTCAATTTAGTACTAGCATGATTCTTGGCTTACTTGATGGAGATATGGAAAGAGGTTCATGGAAAATGCAGGTGATCTCAAGAGAGAGACATGTCTTGGGTGTTCCTGGCTCTTTTAAAGAAAATGTAATGTGTGTTGGGTATGAAAAGGTATGTAGGAATAATATCAGTCTGGTGATCTTAGGGTGCTTTATGGTAGTCTGGTCATTCTCGGGATCCTCAGACTGACATTGTCTTCATTATCTGATCAGTAGATAATGCTGGAAAGTCCCATAAATTATAGATTTCTGTCTACATAATAAGTTTCCTGGGGATTTAATTAACAGTTCACAGGTAGATTTATCGAATGGAAGGGAGACAGGATTAAGAGACAGGATTTAGGAGGGAGTGACAGGCCTGGAAAAGCAGGTGGAACTTCTGAGTTAAAATCTTATCTTTTTGTCCTTCCTTTATGTCTCCTTTCTACCAATTTCTTATTCTATCCTACCTCACTAAGAAGCAAGTTACATGTTGTACCTGCACCAAAGAAAGGACACAGGGCTGAGAAGGGATTTGTACACCTATCTTAGAATTCTTCCTACCACCAACCACATTCTGTAAGTCTCAATATCTAGCATTTTTTTAATTAACTTCAAGGAATTTCCTGATTTCATTACTACTTGCTCTTTGACCCATAGATATTTAGAACTATAATTTTCAATTTATAAAGATGTATACTTAAGTTCTCTCTCTTGATAGATTTCTAACATAAGTGCATTGTGATCAGAGAAGATAGTCTGTATATGATTTAAATTTTTTTCAGTGAGATAGCAATTGCTTTATGGCCTAACAAGTAGCCAATTTTTGTAAGTGTTAGTGTACTAGAAATTATTTTTCTGCAGTCATTAGGCACAATGCTCTCTATATATCCATTAGATTATTTTAATCATGTTTGGTTTTATTTCCTTTGTGGTGGTTTTTGTAAGTTTTTTCTTCTTTTTTCTCCCCCCTCTCTCTCCCCCGCACTCCCCCACCACACTTATTTTCATTATTATATTGTATTAAAATCTCCAAATGTTTGGGTGTAGTTCTATCAGTTTTTTCCTTTTTCTTAAAATTTTAGTGGCATATTGAGTGCATACAAATTTATAATTGTTATATTTTCCAGGTGAATTGAAGCTTTATCATTTAAAAATTATCTTTATTTCCACTAATAAACTGTGTCTTGAAATCCATCTTGATAGTAATATGACTGTATCAGTTTACTTTTGGTTAGCATTTGTATAGTATGTCATTTCTACAGTTTCACTTCTACCCTTTATGTATCCTTAACTTTTAGATGCATCTTTTGTACGTACTATGTTTTTGTTATTACTATTATTATTTGTCCTGGGCTGAGTCTAGGCTCATTGGTAAAGTGCTTGCCTGTCACGTCTGAGGCCCTAGGTTTGATCCCTATCACGTTACTCTTCTCTATTTTCTTTCTTTCTTTGTTTTTTTGTTCGATTGGTACTGGGGATTTAATTCAGAGGCACTCAACCACCTAGCCACATCACCAGCCCTATTTTGTATTTTATTTAGAAACAGTCTCACTTTTGCTGAGGCTGGCTTTGCACTTGGGATCCTCCTGCCTCAGCCTCCCAAGCTGCTGGAATTACAGGAATGCCCCACCGCACCCGGCTATTGTTTTCTTTTTGAACAGATTTTTTAAAATTACTCTTTCTTTTCTGTTTATTAGAAGCTGTATACTTTTCCGTTAATGGTTTTTCCTGGCTAGAAATTTCAATATGTATGTGTGACTTAGGGCCATAGGATACTTTAATTCCATTTGTCTTCCTCCTAATTTATATGCTATTGTCACATATTTTGTCTCTTTAATGCAAGTCATTACTATTGTTTTACATAGTTAATATTCCTTTAGATTTACCCACAAATTTGTCACATCCTTTGTTCCCCATTCCTTAATGTGCCTTTGTGCATCCATTTAAAATAATTTTCCTTCTGCTTCAAGTATAACATTTAGAATTTGATGTGGCTTCTCTGGTAGCAAATTTACTTTGTTCTAGGTTTTTGAAAATATCTTTATTTTACCTTTCTTTAAGTACTATTTTTCTGGGCATAGAATTCCAAGTGGATGGTTATTTTGAAGATGTCTTTCCATTGTGTCCTAAAGTCTTGTTGCTGTGAAGTCAGCTTTTAGTCATCTGCTCCATTGAGATTTGTCTTTTTCCTGTGACTACTTTCAAATTTTCTTCTTGTATCTGATTTTATATAGTTTCATTGTGCTGCATATTAAGTGAGGATTAAGCCTATTATATTTTCCCAGTTGTACTTTATTTAGCATCTCAGAGTTGTGAGTTCATCTATCAGTTCTGGAAATGCTCAGTAATAATCTAATTAAATAAATACTGCCTCTGCCCATTATTCTCATTCTTCTTGAGATCCAACAAGTTAGGCCTTCTCCCCCCCCCCCCCATAAAAGGCCTCATACATACCACTTGCCAGCTATGTTCTCTTGTGAATTTTTTTTTTTTTTTTTTTGTCTTGTACTAGGGATTGAACCCAGGGACACTTAACCACTGAGCCACATCCCCAGCCCTTTTATATTTTTTTTAAAGACAGGGTCTCACTTAAGTTGCCTCGGCCTCCTGAGTTGCTGGGATTACAGGTGTACACACCATGCCCGATCCCTTGTTAAAATTTTGAGACAGGGTCTCACTAAGTTGCTCAGACTGGCCTCACACTTGTGATCCTCCTGCCTCAGCCTCCTGAGTAACTAGGATTACAACTGTGCTGTTGAACCCAGCTTCAAGTCTATGTACATTTTGACCAACATTTCCTCATCTCTCTCCACAGTGGTCTTTGGCAACCACCTCTCTACTCTGCTGTGAATTTAATTTGTTAGATTATGTATATATGTGAGATCATGTAGTATTGGACCTTCCATTTCTGTCTTATTTCACTTAGTATTATATCCTCCAGATTTATCTGTGTTGTCACAAATGAAAGGATTTCCTTTCCTTTTTTGGCTGAATAATATTCCATTATACATTAAATACCATGTTGCTTTATCTCTTCATCTGTTGATGGACACTTAGGTTGTTTCCATATCTTGGCTATTTTGAGTGATACTGATTTCATTCCCTTTATATAGATACCCAGAAGGAGTTGCTAGATTGTATGGTAGTTTTTTTTTTTTTTTTTAAAGGAAAATCCATACTGTTCTCCAAAATGGCTGTATCAATCTACATTCCCCTAATATGGCATTATTCCCAATGGGATTTTCTGGAAACCTGATAGAATGTTTTGTTCTATTAACTCTCCTGGATTTAATCTATAGATTCTACCCATCCCTGGGATGCAATTGCTGATATCTCTGCTCAGTTTTATTTATTTTGGGTTTTGGTTTTTTTTGTGAGCATTACATGTGTATGTAAATGTGGTATATATATATATGCCTGGCTTCCTAGGGGTATCCCTGTGTCATCATAACTTAGTGGTCAGCCAATGATTGGTCAAAGACTGCACTCATACACTTCAAACCTGAAAGGCATATATTCTCTGACGAATGTGTATGAGCTGAGACATACATTCAAAGTTCAAGGTATTTAAACCCTAGCTTTACTTTTTGCCAGGTCCTCTTGAGTTTCTCTTGCATGTGTATTCAGCCTTCCATTCAGCCAGTGATGTGTAGAGTCTTTTCATTGAGTTCTCTCATCTTTTCTGCATATAAACACAGATTTCTTAACAAGGAATGTATTGAGATCGTGAATTCTCTTGTGTCTCCCCTCTGCAGTCTTCCAGTCATGTGGAGGTGTGTGAAAAGCTTATCTAGATCCTTGGTGGCTTTCTCATTTCTAAGATCTCCCTGTTAAGTTTCTGGCTAGTCCATTGGTCTGATGCTCACTTCTGTAAAACTGCGATCTCAAGCTAACACAGTTATGTGCTTTCTCCATTTATTTCCTCCTAAGTTTGTGATTTCTTTCTTTCTTTTTCTTTTCTTTTTTTTCTGACAGCATCACTACGTCTGATTTTTTGCCGTGTAGTCCATATCGAGTTAGCTTGCCTTCCAATGCTGTAGTTCTGGTAGTGCTGTTATACCAACTCAGGTATTTTGTATTTTGTATATATAGCTATGTACAATTTTGACCAGTTTTGTATGTGTTTTTTTTTTGGGGGGGGGGGGGCGTTGATAATATCTTCACCATCACTAAAAGTCTCACTTGTCCATTTTTATCAGGTTTGGAATTTTATTTATCCTACTTTCACTCTACCAAGTTAGCCTATTACATGAATATCAGCAGAGGATGTGAAATTGTTGGATCAGAGACAAAGGACTTTATTAATACTTATGGCACAATGACTAGCACTTCTATCAGAATATTTTCATTGATTCCTCTTGCCCACAAATCCTTATAGGGGTGACATGAAGGGGCCCAGGTGATGCTATACATGCAGTGATTTTTGTGACACAATTGAAGAACAAGGAGCCTAAGGAATCTACCACTTTTATAGCAAGTAGTTAGCTAGTCTTTGTTTTATCTTGGAGAGACACATTATATCACATCTCAGGGTTGTTCACTATGCACACTACCCCAAGAAATGGGTAGTGGAGAGTGACTAGTCAGGGTTGGCATACCCAGCAAGACATGCAGGAGCCCTAGGACAGCACATTCATCTGAATAATTTATTGGAATGAAGTTGTTAACAACATCCTACATCTTTTAGATATGATCTGCAGTGATGTCTCCTTTTTATTTCTGGCATTTGGCTTTTCTTCCTCTCCCTTTTTTTCTTGAATAGTTTCACCAATAGTTAGTTTTATTGGTCTTTCAAGGAACATCTTTTGTTCTTATTGAGCCTACTTTATTTTTTTTTCTTTAATATCTGGTCTTCTTATTCACATTTTTGTTATTTATTTAAATTTATTCCCTGTTTTTCTCCCTAATTTCCTAATATGAACCTTTAGTTACTTGATTATCAGGTTTTGTTCTCCTAATATGTGCATTTTTTTTTTTTCCAACCTCACTTGTTCTCAAAGCAACAAGCATGGCAAGGGGTTTGGGGGGCTTCAGTCTTGGAGACAAGGGCAGGATTGCAGGTCTGTCTTGGCTTGGGAATATTTGGGATCCCCCAGCTGGGCCATCCAGATCACCCTTCTGGAATCACCAGCTCTCTCCTCAGTGGACAGGAGAGTGGGTGGGAGGGCAGCTTCACCCATCAGGAACCACCATCTCCTCTCTGTGGGACACCCAGCCTCTCTCCTGGGCAGGACCTCCGGGACCACACAGGCATGTCTGGATCTCCATGTCCACAGGGCAAATGTTGCCTGTTTGTGCTCTCTGACCCACAACTCTCTGTCTTAGGCCGGGTCCACTTTTCGAAGCAGTTGGTCCACAGGCTCAATTTTGTTTTGGTTGAACGTATCCGTTTCATGCCACAGCTGTGTGTACTGGCACAAATGTTTCCAGATAATCTCCACCCTCTCCACTTCCAGCCATTCCAGCTCCAAAGTGGTGGTCACCATCTCTTCAAACCACTTGGACTGGACCTGGTTGTAGATTTCTACACAGCACATGAGGTCATCACCAGCCTTTGTGGACTTCCTCTATGCCTCCTTGATGTCTTCCTCCATCTTGTTGCTCAGCTTGATCTCCAGCTGCTGGGTCTTCATCTCCAGGTCTCTCTGCCACTCTGTGAGGGCTTTCCAGGCCTTCTCCATCAATGCATAGCAGCTGGCAAGTTGCTTGCAGAGGTCAGCTATAATGGTGGTCACACTTTTTCATGTCTTTCTTGAAGTTCTCACGAAAGTTCATTAGGGGCTTCTTTACCTCACTGTGAAGCTTGGCAGAGAATTTTGTCTTGATTGCCTAAGGTTCTGTCTTCCGAGTGGTCTCCTCTGTTGGTGCTACTTGCCATTGAATTTTTATTTTGGTTTATTGATTCCTTCATTTCAAAAATTTCTTCTAGATTTCAGGGTCTTCATCTCCTTATTTAAGTTATCTACCTTCTCCTGAAACATAGCTCTGATTTCACTCTTTATATCCTCCTTAAAGTCATGAATCAGTTTTACTAAGTGAATTCTGAACTCCTCCGACATTCTTCTACTGTTTTGTCAATGGAGTCTATAATTGGAGCATCTGGTTTGTTAGGAGTGCTTTATTCTCTTTTTTTTTTTTTTCGTTTTGTTTGTGTGTCTTCCCATCTAGCCGTGGGGCTCTGAGGCAGTACAGTTTCTACTCTGTAGAGTTATAGTGTCACTGAAGGTTGCCAGTACCTCACAAATCTGGGTTTCAGTTTCTGTAGGCCCTGCCACGCTGCAGTCCCAAGATGGCTCCTGGATCTTAATGTGTACATTTAAGACTATAAATTTCCCTCTAATATGATTTTAGCCATGTTCCACAAGTTTTGATTCATAGAATTTTTAATAATATTCACATCAAATATTTTATTTCTATTATGGTTTATATTTTGCACCTATGGGTTATTTAGAAATGTAGTTTTTAATTTCCAAACACTTGGATGCTTTTCTCGTAGTACTGGGGATTGAACCGAAGGAAGCTCTACCACTGAGTTACATCCTCAAGCTCCCTCACTTTTTAAAATGTATTTATTTTGAGACAGATTCTCACTGAGTTGCCCCCTGCTGGCCTCAAACTTTTCCTGCCTCTGTTTCCCAATCAGTCAAGATTATAGGCATACACCATCATGCCATGTTCAGCCTTTCAGATTTTGATGATACTTACACTGTGGCCCAACACAGGACCCAATTTTGTTAATGTTTCATGTGT
The DNA here is from genome assembly GCF_902686455.1 of Sciurus vulgaris. Taxonomy (NCBI): domain Eukaryota; kingdom Metazoa; phylum Chordata; class Mammalia; order Rodentia; family Sciuridae; genus Sciurus; species Sciurus vulgaris. The sequence continues at coordinate 45,189,553 of NC_136466.1, read as the reverse complement.
CCTTGAATATGTATTCTGAAATTGTATTGGGCGCCATAATCTATATATGTCTTTCCTTACTGATTTATGTGTGTGTGTATGCTGAGACTGTGTGAATTATCCACGGAAATTATAAACAGACCTTGAAAACAACAGCGTTTAATGCAAAAGGTTGCAAGGGTGTGAAACCATAGGAAAAATACTTAACCTATCAGAGAAGCTGTCTTTTCCCTGGTTCAGTTAGCACTCCCCACTGACTCTCTTTCATCCATTTATTCATTATCAATGCATACATCTGAAATTGTCTTACTTGTTTACATGTCCATCTGATTCCCAGATCAGACTATAAAATCCCCATGAGTACTGGTCCCACATTTCTCTTGTTCACACCATATCCCTACTGTTTAGAGAAGGCATTCTAAATATTTGTGGCATAAATGGTGCATTTTCTTGAAAAACTGGAGAGAAAATGTTATGTAATTAAATTTGAAACCAATTTAACATTTTCTTGGTAAAACATGCATATGTTATGAGGAACAATGCAAAATTTGGAGCAATTTAGAAGAGAAAATGAAACAGCTAAAGTCAGTATACCTTGACATTAGTTAATTCTGATTCATTTGTGCACTTGAATAAGTGATGAATGGGGAAGTACATGATTATTTGTCATCAGTGGTATTTTAATAAAAAAGTTTAAGCAACACTGATTTGAAGGGTTGCAAAAAAAGAGGAACACTGAAATAGAGGAACCTGAAATAAGAATTTTAACAAGTAGGATGAGCAATAAGGTGAAAGGGGGTTGGCAATTTCAGGGAAATACAGTAATTAGAAGAGACAGTGGTCAATTGCCAAGGGAAATAGGGTCAACAAAAGTATCAGTTGGATTTAGTAACAAGAGGCCATTGTTTGCCAGAGCAGTCTTAAGGGAATTGTTGAAAGGTAGAGTAAGAAGAAACAACTGTAAGAGGATAATGAAATGGGTTGACATGGTACTTAATATGATATCTCACACAGCAGCATTTAACCAAGTAATTACTTTCTGCCAGTGCTTGCCTTCAATGTTCCACCCTGTTGGCTGGGAGAGAAAAGAAAATAACTTTTAGCTCTATCTGTAGTATATCTCAGACCCAGGTAGGGACCTTCAAGCCCATTTACTATGGGTGCTTCTCTGAGGTTTGGTAACAGTTCCTCTTCTTGGGCAGGGAGTAGGGACTGCCTGAAAATAAGAGGAGGAGAGATTTTCTGAAGTGAGCTCCTAGGGTATGACTAAGATTGGGAATCTGAAGTAGCAACAGTGAAAAGATTTGGCAGTGTTAAGATTAGGCTTAGTAATTTTTTTTTTATTCTGTTAGTGTTCACTAGAGTTTTAATCGGTTTTGACTGGAAAGCCAAGAATGAAACAACAAAAAACACTTTCTTGAGGGTGGGGATCGGAGCGGTGGGTTAGGGACCCCAGCCAGGGATATAGTAAAGCAGCAGTAGTTGGAAAGCCCAAAAGCAAGAGGAAAAAATCAAGACTGTCTTGGCGAACCAAGAGAATAGCTCTACCTCTAGATGGTCTAGGGTTTATTGGGTCTGTAAAGAACAGACACAGTGGAATTCGTTTCCAAATTTCTTCAATCCTCGAAGTTGGGATTTAGGGGGGTGTTAAAACAAGAAAAACGAGAAGCGCAGGCAAAGTTCTTATTTGCCTGGGCAATAGTTCCCCTTAGAGATTTCCTACCCTCCGCCCATTTTGGCCAGCGACTTCCTTTTGCCCAGAGTGATGCGGCCACTTTAACACTGGTTGGCAGCGGCAGAGTCGCCCCCACCCGCCGCGTAGCATCAAGGGCTAAACCTGCTGTGGCCACACGGAGCCCTGCCCTGAGTGGCAAGCTGGCCTGGCGAGCTGCGACCTCCAAAGGTTATGTTTCATTGCCCCTCCAAAAGCGTGGGGACTCCGCAGTCCTGGGCCTTCGTGTGACTCAGTTTGGGCGCATAGACAGCAGGCAGCAGTGGCTTTTGGGACCAGATTTGCGGCCCTCGTGACCTGGACAAGCCCTCCCTCAGGACTAAGTCGCACACCTACTGGGCTAACAGATGAGAGAAGATGACAAAGGAGCCCAGGGCTGACAGCACAACTCCGTCTTGCCAGGCAAGTTCCAGGCGCTCAGGCGGGAGCCCCTACGGTGGGATAGGGTAAGGTTCAGGACCCGAGGAGGAAGGCACGGGGCACTGAAGGCTCCAAGGCGCGGTGGGCGAGCACCTCCTTTCTGTGGGCTGCTTTACTGCGATGGGAAATCCCGCTCAATTGTGCCTGTTTTCCTTTTGACTAGAAAACTTTTTTTTCGAAAGGAACCTCAGAACCATAGGCAAATAGCCCAGTGTCTTAAATGGCTTAGAAATCTGGTGTGAGCATCAGCCAGGTGCAGAGCCAGTGCAGAAGATTTTGATTTGAGTTTTATTTGGCTTCATGTCAAAGTAATTTGAATCAAAATAATTTGGTTTAGTAGTTTTGAACTATTTTTCAGTATTAGTTAAGATCTTTTGAAGTCCGAGTTGCCCATACAGTGGTGCACGCCTGTAAACCCAGCTACTAGGGAGGCTGAGATAGGAATCATAAGTTTGAGGCCAGCCTGGGCAAGACACCATCTGAAAATCAGTAGCAGAGTAACCCTGGATACTGGAGATTTACCCACCTCTCCCCAAGTTAGAGTTTAAACATATGACCCTTCCATTTTAACACTATAGAGTGTTCAACATAAATGGGGTTAACTCCATTTAAAATCTCATTTAAATCAGAAAAGAGGTGAGCAAATCTAAATTAATGATCAACCCACATTTGAAGCAAACAGGGTAAATGTTACTGGTGTGTCCAACTTCATGGATCTTGAAGTATAAGTCATATTTATATTGTTAAATCATTTATGCCTTATCTGTTGAGTCATTTGCTGTCATTCTCCTTTTTTGTTCAATTAAAAACTATATGCTATTAAATCTTACGTTTAAATCTTCTCTAGGCCCCACATCCCCTTCTTCATCCCACCCCACTTTGCTTCCTTTTTATTAAAGAATCTCTTTGAAAGATTTGCCTCCCTCTAGTTCCTCTTCTCCTACTTACTTCTCCCCACTTCCATCTCAGGCGATTTGTCCTCCTTGTGCCTGCTTGTCTGGGTGTTATGAGTGAACGTCTTGGGAACCTGTGTCTGTGCGCAGTTCTCATTTCCATGACCCTCAGTCTCACTTGACACAGCTGACCATCCCTCCACTTCAATATTCTTTCTTCATCACTGTCTTTCTTTTTCACGCGGCTTCCGTGTCATCAAATTCTCCTGATTTCCTTCTACCTCTTTGATCACCCCTGTGTCTCAGGGCTTCTTAACTACTAAATGTTAGAGTGCACAGGGCTCAGTTCTTGGCCCTATTCTCTTTCTAGACATATTTTCCCCCAAAGGTTATTTCTGTCCCAGGCCATATTCTGTGTCTATCAATAACATCTATAAACTGACGCCTTCCAAATTTTTATCTCTAGGTTTACTTCACTGTGTTCCAATATATATGTATCCAATTCTTTTTTCAATATCTCCACTTGGAAATTTGATGGTCATTTAAATTTAGTATATACATACACAATTATTGATTCCACACCTAACTAGTAGTCCTCTTTTGTGCTTTCAGTAATCGTCCTTATTTCAGTTAAAATTAGTGCAATTCAAGTAGACTGAAACTCTTGGAATCATTGCTGATTTTTCTTTTTAGGAATCATTCTTGACTCTTCCTTTTAGCTCAGACTCTACATTTAAACATCCAAAAAATTCTGTGGACTGTACCTTGAAAAAGATATCTCAAATCTGATTACATCTCTGTCCCTCAGTTGAACCATAGTAGTAAAGTCCTTACTTCTGCCCTTCCTGCTCTATTGTCTTTATCCAAGCAACACCAGTTTTTTTTTTTGTTTTTTTTTTTTTTTTTTCAGACACATCAGAACTTTCACTTCCCTTCAAAACCTTCTAGTGGCTTCTCATCAGAGTCATAAAAACCAAATACTTACAAAGGCTTTGAAACCTGTGTGATCTAGCCCCTGACTACTCTGATCTCATCTCCTAGCTTCCCTCTCACCCACTCAACTACAGTGACACTGATCTTGATGTCGTTCTCTTTGCCTGCAGGGAGTCTCTGCTAGACCATTGCAGACTATACTCCCTCATTTCCCTCCTTTACATGCTGCCTCACTACTCATTGTCCTGTTAGAACAAGATCCTTTTTGCTACTATTTCTGTGGGATGGGCTGATAATAGACACTGAATGCTACTCTATAGTACAGTCATTGTCCTCTATCTGTGAGGAATACATTCCAGGACCTCCAATGGATGTCTGAAATTAGATAAAAAGCCAAATCCTATATATCATGAGATTTTTCCTATACATAGGTACTTATGATAAAGTTTAATTTATAGATTAGTCATATTAAGAAATTACAATAATAATAAAATAGAACAATGATAACAATATACTATAATATGGAGTAGTGATCACCAGCATGACTAACTCTTCTTGTGCTTCGGAAAGTAAACTAAGCATTACCTGAACACTAATCCTGCAATACCATGACAGTTGATCTGATACCCAACAGGTGGGTAGCATATATAGCTTAGATACACTGGACAAAGGAATGATTCATGTATAGGTTGGATTGTCTTGGAAAGAACATGATTTAATTACACTTCTCAAAACAGCAAGCAATTTGAAGCTCATGGATTATTTATTTCTGGAATTTTTTATTTGGTCGGCATTTGACCCCATGTATGAAACCAGGGAAAGAGAAACTGCAGAAAAGGGAGAACGTATTTTACACAAAGCTTGTATATTACATGAAGCTTATGATATCTTTAAAACATTGTTGGTTGCTAATGCTCTCTGATATTAAAAATGCACAGCTATTTTTCCTCAATGTCATTTTTGACAATTTGCCTTTAAATTCTGTATTCTTATAAAATCTTTTCCTAGTTTTGAGAAGATTTGCCCTTTATACCAGTTCTCATTTCTCATTTTTAAAACAGAAAATGGAAGAAAATTATTATTCAGTTTACCAAAAAGAGGAAGAAATCATTTTTTTTTTTCTAGGAGTTTGGGCAATCTGGAGATTCCTACCTACTGAGCAAAGAGAGACAGTGTCTTCAAGTTGGCAAAACAGGTGCCCAGGTGAAGATTAGTTTTATATTTTTTGTTTTTCAATCTCACAGGATTAGCTTTTTTTTTTCAATAAAAATCATGAATTTACATAGGGCAATGTTGTTTGATTCATTCTGTTATTTTTTTCCTCCCCCACACCCCTCCCACCCCTCTTTTCCCTCTATACAGTCCTTCCTTCCTCCATTCTTACCACCCTCCTATCCCTAACTCTAAACCTAACTCTAACCCTAACGCTAACCGCTCCTACCCCCCATTATATGTCCTCATCCGCTTATCAGCGAGATCATTCGTCCTTTAGTTTTTTGAGATTGACTTATCTCACTTAGCGTGATATCCTCCAATTTCATCCATTTGCCTGCAAATGCCATAATTTTATCATTCTTCATGGCAGAGTAATATTCCATTGTATATATGCCACAGTTTCTTTATCCATTCATCAATTGAAGGGCATCTAGGTTGGTTCCACAATCTGGCTATTGTGAATTGAGCAGCTATGAACATTGATGTGGCTGTATCTCTGTAGTATGCTGGTTTTAAGTCGTTTGGGTATAGGCCAAGGAGTGGGATAGCTAGGTCAAATGGTGGTTCCATTCCAAGCTTTCTGAGGAATCTCCATACTGCTTTCCAGAGTGGCTGCACTAATTTGCAACCCCACCAGCAATGTATGAGTGTACCTTTTTCCCCACATCCTCGCCAACACCTATTGTTGCTTGTGTTCTTGACAATCGCCATTCTAATTGGGGTGAGATGAAATCTTAGGGTAGTTTTGATTTGTATTTCTCTTATTACTAGAGATGTTGAACATTTTTTCATATATCTGTTGATTGCTTGTAAATCTTCTTCTGTGATGTGTCTGGTCCTTTCCTTAGCCCATTTGTTGATTGGATTATTTGTATTCTTGGTGTAGAGTTTTTTGAGTTCTTTATAGATTCTGGAAATTAGCGCTCTATCTGAAGTATGAGTGGCAAAGATATTCTCCCACTCTGTAGGCTCTCTCTTCACATTACTGATAGTTTCCTTTGCTGAGAGAAAGCTTTTTAGTTTGAATCTATCCCAGTGGTTGATTCTAGCTTTTATTTCTTGTGCTATGGGAGTCCTCTTAAGAAAGTCTGATCCTAAGCCAACAAGTTGAAGGTTTGGACCTACTTTTTCTTCTATAAGATGCAGGGTCTCTGGTCTGATTCCGAGGTCCTTGATCCATTTTGAGTTGAGTTTTGTGCAGGGTGAGAGATAGGGGTTTAATTTCATTCTGTTGCATATGGATTTCCAGTTTTCCCAGCACCATTTGTTGAAGAGGCTATCTTTTCTCCATTGCATATTTTTGGCACCTTTGTCTAGTAGGAGAAAATTGTACTTATTTGGGTTTGTGTCCATGTCCTCTATTCTGTACCACTGATCTACCTGTCTATTTTGGTACCAATACCATGCCGTTTTTGTTACTATCGCTTTATAATAGAGTTGAAGATCTGGTATTGCGATACCCGCTGCTTCGCTCTTTCTACTGAGGATTGCTTTAGCTATTCTGGGATTTTTATTCTTCCAGATGAATTTCATGATTGCTTGCTCTCTTTCTATAAGGTACATCATTGGGATTTTAATTGGAATTGCATTGAATCTGTATAGCACTTTTGGTAGTATGGCCACTTGGACAATATTAATTCTTCCTATCCAAGAACATGGGAGATCTTTCCATCTTCTAAGGTTTTCTTTAATTTCTTTCTTTAGTGTTCTGTAGTTCTCATTGTAGAGGTCTTTCACCTCTTTTGTGAGATTGATTCCCAAGTATTTTATTTTTTCGAGGCTATTGTGAATGGGGTAGTTTTCCTAATTTCTCTTTCTGAAGATTCATCATTTATGTATAAAAATGCATTGGATTTATGAGCATTGATCTTGTAACCTGCTACTTTACTGAATTCACTTATGAGTTCTAATAGTTTTCTGGTGGAATTTCCAGGTTCCTCTAAATATATAATCATGTCATCAGCGAACAGGGATAGTTTGAGTTCTTCTTTTCCAATTTGTATCCCTTTAATTTCTTTGGTTTGTCTAATTGCTTTGGCTAGAGTCTCAAGAACGATATTGAATAGAAGTGGTGAAAGAGGGCATCCCTGTCTTGTTCCAGTTTTTAGGGGAATGCTTTCAATTTTTCACCATTTAGAATGATTTTGGCCATGGGCTTAGCGTAGATGGCCTTTACAATGTTAAGGAATGTTCCCACTACCCCAATTTTTTCTAGTGTTTTGAGCATGAAGGGATGCTGTATTTTATCCAATGCTTTTTCTGCATCTATTGAAATAATCATGTGATTCTTAACTTTTAGTCTGTTGATATGGTGAATGACATTTATTGATTTCCGGATGTTGAACCAAACTTGCATCCCTGGGATAAAACCCACTTGATCATGATGCACTATCTTTTAAATATATTTTTGTATGCAATTTGCTAAAATTTTGTTGAGAATTTTTGTGTCAATGTTCATTAAGGATATTGGTCTGAAATTTTCTTTCCTCGATGTGTCTCTGTCTGGTTTAGGTATCAGGGTGATATTGGCTTCATAGAATGAGTTTGGGAGGGTTCTCTCCTCTTCTAGTTTATGGAATACTTTGAGAAGTATTGGAATGAGCTCTTCTTTAAAGGTTTTGTAGGATTCGGCTGAGAACCCATCTAGACCGAGACTTTTCTTTGTTGGTAGGCTTTTGATGACTTCTTCTATTTCATTGCTTGAAATTGATTTATTTAAGTGTGTATGTCCTCCTCATTCAGTTTAGGAAATTCATATGTCTCTAGAAACTTGTTGATGTCTTCGAGATTTTCTGTTTTGTTAGAGTATAGATTTTCAAAATAGCTTCTAATTATGTTTTGTATTTCACTCCTGTCTGTTGTGATATTTCCTTGTTCATTCCGAATTTTAGTAATTTGAGTTTTCTCCCTCTTTCTCTTTGTTAGTGTGGCTAAGCGTTTATCAATTTTGTTTATTTTTTCAAAAAACCAACTATTTATTTTGTTAATTTTTCCAAGTATTTCTTTTGTTTCAATTTCATTGATTTCAGCTCTGATTTTAACTATTTCCTGTCTTCTACTACTTTTGGTGTTGGTCTGCTCTTCTTTTTCTAGGGCTTTGAGCTGTAGTGTTAAGTTGTTTATTTGTTGATTTCCACTTCTTTTGTTGAATGCGCACCATGAAATAAATCTTCCTCTAAGTACTGCTTTCATAGTGTCCCAGACATTTTCATATGATGTGTCTTTGTTCTCATTTACTTCTAAGAATTTTTTAATTTCCCTCCTGATGTCTTCTGTTATCCATTCATCATATAATAGTGTATTATTTAATCTTCAGGTATTGGAGAAGTTTCTGTTTTTTATTCTGTCATTTATTTCTAATTTCAATCCATTATGATCTTATAGAGTACAAGGTAGTATCTCTATCTTCTTGTATTTGCTAACAGGAGCTTTGTGGCATAAGACATGGTCTATTTTAGAGAAGGATCCATGTGCTGCTGAGAAGAAAGTGTATTCTTTTTATATTCTATATAAGTCGGTTAAGTCAAAATTGTTGATAGTGTTATTGAGATCTATGGTTTCTTTATTTAATTTTTGTTTGGGTGATCTATCCAGTGGTGAGAGAGGCATGTTAAAATCACCAAGTATTATTGTGTTGTGGTCTATTTGATTTCTGGAATTGAGAGAGATTTGTGTGATGTACATGGATGAGCCAATGTTCGGGGCATAGATATTTATGATTGTTATGTCTTGCTGATTTATGCTTCCCTTAAGCAGTATGTAATGTCCTTCTTTATCCCTTGTGACTAGTTTTGGCTTGAAGTCCACATTATCTGAAATGAGGATGGATACTCCAGCTTTTTTGCTGTGTCCGTGTGCATGGTATGTTTTTCCCATCCTTTCACCTTTAGTCTATGGGTATCTCTTTCTATGAGATGAGTCTCTTGCAGGCAGCATATTGTTGGATTTTTCTTTTTAATCCAATCTGCCAGTCTGTGTCTTTTGATTGATGAGTTCAGGCCATTAACATTCACGGTTATTATTGTGATATGAGTTGTATTCCTAGTCATTTGACTCATTTTTGTTTTTTTGACATGCTTTGGTTTCCCCTTTATTTGGCTATTCCTTTAGCTAGTTCCTCCCGTTGCTGATTTGCATCGTTGTTTTTCTTCTCTTCCTCATGGAATATTTTGCTGAGAATGTTCTGTAATGCCAGCTTTCTTTTTGTAAATTCCTTTAGCTTTTGGTTTTCATGGGAGGATCTTATTTCATCGTCAAATCTGAAAGTAAGTTTTGCTGGGTATAAGATTCTTGGTTGGCATCCATTTTCTTTCAGGGCTTGGTAAATGTTGTTCTAGGCCCTTCTAGCTTTTAGGGTCTGGATTGAAAAATCTGCTGATATTCTTATTGGTTTCCCCCTGAATGTAATTTGATTCTTTTCTCTTGTGGCCTTTAAATTTCTGTCTTTATTTTGTATGTTAGCTATTTTCATATTAATGTGCCTTGGTGTGGGTCTGTTGTAATTTTGTATATTTGGAGTCCTATAAGCCTCCTGTACTTGGTTTTCCATTTCATTCTTCAGATTTGGGAAGTTTCCTGATATTATTTCATTGAATAGATTGTTCATTCCTTTGGTTTGTTTCTCTAAGCCTTCCTCAATCCCAATAATTCTTAAATTTGGCCTTTTCATGATATCCCATAATTCTTGTAGATTCTGTTCATGATTTCTTACCATCTTTTCTGTTTGGTCAACTTTGTTTTCAAGGTTAAATGTTTTGTCTTCAATATCTGAGGTTCTCTCTTCCAGGTGTTCTATCCTATTGGTTATGCTTTCTATGGGGTTTTTAACTTGGTTTATTGTTTCCTTCATTTCAAGGATTTCTGTTTGTTTGTTTGTTTTCAGTATCTCTAACTCTTTATTGAAATGATCTCTTGCTTCCCGTATTTGCTCTTTTAACTGTTGATTGGTGCCTTCATTTAATGCCTGCATTTGCTCTTTCATCTCCTCCTTCAATGCCTGCATTTGCTCTTTCATCTCCTCGTTTGCTTCTCTGATTGTTTTAATTATGTACATTCTGAACTCCCTTTCTGACATTTCTTCTGCTGTGCTGTCATTGAGTTTTATTGATATAGTATCTAGGTTTGTTTGAGACATTTTCTTCCCTTGTTTTCTCATATTGGTCAGATGTCAGTAGGACTCTGTAATATTGCAGATTTCCTCTAGTGGCTTATAGTATCCCTGTAGATTTCCAGTGTATCACCTCCCAGCCTTCAGTAGTCTGAAGTCTTGGAGTAACTTGATAATGTAGTACTTCCGAAGAAAGCTGTCCCTAGCCTGCTACTGGTTCCAGGGCTTGGAGCTGGCTCTGTGTGGAAAGGCTCTCACTGGGGGACCTGCTCCAAGAAGCTGGCTGTGTGGGAGGAGCCCACTGTTGGAGTGCGCCGCGCTGCCTGGGGAAGACTCAGGCTGCCCTGCCCTATTCTAATAAGCCGCCCGAATCCGGGCCTGCCGCCTGGGCCGAGCTTCACCGGGTGGGAGAGACTCACCGCATGGTTCTATTTTAGTACGAGTTTCTCAGTGCCTCCCCCTCTTGAATCCTGGGTTCTGGAGCAACTGGAGATGCAGTCACCCTCTAGTCCACCATCTTGGATCACCCCATTGAAAAAGCCTGCGGCCGGAGGGGGGCAGGGCCGCCTGGAGAGGTCTTTGGCCACCCTGCCCTGGTCCCAGAGGCTGCTTGCTGGTCGGAGGTCTCCGCTGGCTTGGGGACTTGTGGCTGGCTCTGTGTAGAAAGGCTCTCACTGGGTGGTCTGCTCTGAGAAGCTAGCCTAAAAAGGCACTTCCCGCCGGAGGGAGCCGGGCTGCTTGGGGAAGTCCCTGGCTGCCCTGTCCTGGTCTCTGAAGCAGCGTGTGGGCGGGCTGGAGCTCGCCGCGCGCTGGATCAGGGACTTGGAGCTGGTTGTGTGCAGAAAGGCTCTCACTGGGCGGCCTGCTCCGAGAAGCTGGAATATCTGGCCCTGTGGGAGGAGCCCACCGGTGGAGTGCTCAGGGCTGCCTGAGGGAGACTCTAGTTTCCCTGCCCTACTCTAATAAGCCGCCCGAATCCGGGCCTGCCGCCGAGCCAAGCTTCACCAGATGGGGGGAAGACTCACCCCGTGGTTCTATTTTAATCCGAGTCTCTCAATGCCTCCCCTTCTTGCATCCTGGGTTCTGGAGCGACTGGAGATGCAGTCACCCTCTAGTCTGCCATCTTGGATCCGACCAGGATTAGTTTTTAAAAACTAATTCAACATTCACTTCTCATGTTAGATATTATGGAGAGGAATGTACTGTCCCATAGTTCTTATAATTATTTAAAATATTGGAGGAGCTCTACTTGGTTTAGAGTTCACAAACTTGTGCTCTTTGAAAGTCTGCATTTATGTTAAAAACAGATGAAATAGAGTTAAACCTGAAGATTGGCTAAACCTATTTGAAATTTGTACATATGGCATTTGAAGACGATGCTATCTGGGCATCAAGTTAACATGCCCTGTATTTAAAAATTCTAAGCCAAAACAATTTTTTTATTTATTAAAAGCTTATTTTTTCAGATTGCAGAATCATCATTGAAAAAGTTATATTTATATATATATATATGTGTGAGAAGAGTAATATACATATTCTTCATATATGTGTAAACAAAGGAAAAATATAAATTTCTATATATTTATAGTCATATATATATATATATATATACACAAAGATATAATCCACAGATAATTAGTGCCAACTGAGGATTGAACCCAGAGTTGTTTTATCACTGAGCCACATCCCCAGCGCTTTTTATTTTTATTTTGAGATAGGATCTCACTAAGTTGCTTAGGGCCTCACTCAGTTGCTAAGGCTGATCTCAAGCTTACAATTCAACTATCTCAGCCTCCTGAGTCACTGGGATTACAGGCATTCACCCCTGTGCCTGTCTGATGCTAACTTTTTGGTATACATTTTTTCTATCTAATTTATTTTTCTATATCTTATTACTTTATTTTCTTTTATAAAACTGAAATCATACTGTATTTACTATTTTATAGTCTACTTTTTCATGTATTATTTATGGAAACATTTTCTCTTATCATTAAAATTATAACATTCCTAAATATTTTTAATGATTTAATAAGATTTGATCATATAAATATGAATAATCATATGAATATGACATAGTTTATGTTGTCATTCCCAGTTTTGGAGCATTTTAATTATTTACCTCCAATAGAATTTTGGATAGTCTGTGAAAATATAGTCATATAACTCACATTTCAAACATGCAATGAAAAGTCTCCGAACATCCTGTGACAGAAAGCTGAGTCCATTTAAGAAACTGCCAGGGGATGGGGAAGCCCATGAAGACCCCTGTGCAGAGGCTGGAGGAGCAAAGGGCAGTGCAGCAGAAGATGAGCCAGGTCATGCAGATCACTGATTGTCTTAGTAAATTTTGATTTGAGACACAATAGGAAACCAGTACAGGGTTGAAAATGGTAATAACTTATCAGATGTATGTTTAGAAAGATCAGTTTGACGGAAGAATGGATTAGACTGACCAAAAGTTGAAGACCTAAGGGGCACTGCAGTCCACCTGGGAGAGATGTTGATCTAGAATGAAGATGTAGTAGACAGTGGAACAATTTTTGAGTTTGAACTTGGTGATTTCTTGGATGTAAAGGAGTAGGAGAAGAAGAGGGAGGTGTCAAGGATACCTCAGGTTTTTTTCATAAGTGAGCAAACAATGGTGCCATTGATCATGATGAAAAAGACAGAGAAAAAGAGGTGGAAGCCACTTCCCAGGTCTGTAAGTAACACAAGTTGAGTTCTGTGAACAGGATATTTTGAGAATACAGAGGAGGAGTGCTTATTTTAACTTAGAAAGTGAAAGGAAATGCTTTCTGGCTAATAGATTCCATGAGTGGTATCTTTAAACAAGGAACTCTTAATGCAGACACTGGGGAATAGTATATGCTGAGCAGGTGGGACACAGAAGCAAGACATTTTGGGGGATTGCAAATAGTTGGATATTGTAGCTCTGAAGAGTAGTGTGGTAGGAGCAGATGTTATGGATAAAAGCATAGAGGAGCTGGCATATTATTCTAACAGGATATAATTTTTTCTTGAAGATGTAAGGTATTATCAAGAGCATACTTAAGCAAAAGAAAAATAGTCTTTCATTGCAAAAATATCTTTTTGTTTGTTTTTGGAGTACCAGGGATTGAACTCAAGGGCACCTGACAACTGAGCCACATCACCAGCCCTATTTTGTATTTTATTTAGAGACAGGGTCTCATTGAGTTGCTTAGCACCTTGCTTTTGCTGAGTCTGGCTTTGAACTCAATATCCTCCTGCCCTAGCCTTCCAAGCCACTGGGATTATAGATATGTACTACTGCACCAGACATAGAAATATCTTTCTAAAAATAATCTAAAGGGAAAGAGATCAAGAAGCAATGAGACTAGCTGGATATTTGTGGAAATCTAAAGACTAATGATAGGACTAATGCAAGGCAGGAACATGGAGAGAATGGGAAAGATTTGAAAAACCTTTAGAAGACAGCATTATTAGAAGGAATTAAAGATTAGTTGCATGGAATTTGGGGGAAGGTTAGTTTGAATAGGGAAAAGATTGTTAGAATGATTCCAGGTTTCTCTTTTCAGAGGTAGATAGTTACTACTATCATTGACAAAGATCCAGAATATCTGAGGTAGAACAGATTGAAGAGGAAAGATTGAATAATTTATTCATCTGTTGGTCCTTCTTTCCATCTGTCTTAACTTATTGAGAACATTATTGACCAGATACTATTGACTTAACCTTGTAAGAGGTCAACTGTTCAAAGACACAGTTTGGTATATTCTGTGGCTCAGCCTCCATTAAATCATTCTAGAGTAGTGTGCAGAGCTGCAAGTGCTACAAACCTAGAGCAGGGGATGACTCAGAAACAGGATCACTAGCTTAATCAGGTCTACAGTCATTATCTCAGATGGAGATGAGCTTGTCCATCTTTGGAAAATCTCCTGAAGTCATGATATACCTTCAGCTACAGTTCTTCCACTTCTCACAATTTAAGTCAATCCTGCAAGGCTGCAGGAATAGTCATGCTGCCTTCTTAATGCCAGAGGTTTTCTACCAGTTCCTGATTGCCTGATAATATGCATGTGCTTTGTTTCTTTGATCATTTCCTGAAGATGCATTTAGCTAAAAACATTTATCATATTTTTTATGACAGGTCCAGCTACTGACTCTTGTCCTTAGTCATTATGCATGAGAACTTGTTTGCTAGAAAACAAAATTTCGGCACACAGTAAAAACACCTTGTCAAGCTGCCATTCAGACTGAGGAAAGCTCAGTAAGGAGCAATTCAGTATTTATTGGCCAAGAGCCAATGACAGAACTTAGTCTGAAGTCTCCTGAACTGTCTGATCTACTGCAAAAAAACCTGTAAATCTGCTTTTGGTATTGTTATAGATTTAAATATATATACACACATGCATACATATATATACACGAGAGACACGTATATATACTTGAAAAATATATATGCACATACATACATATATTTCAAATTATGAAAGAGTGCCCTCATGAATTGGTATTGTATAGGAAAAATAGCAATTGTGTGTATTTATGAGTGTACGAATCTATATGCATACATATATACTCATACTTTCAAGCAAGCATAAGCAAAGACTTATATTCAATATAATTTTAACAGAGTTGGGATCATGGTATAAATATTATTGTATATTTTAGTTTAAAAGATGAATAAATATTGTTTCAAAGGCATTTCAATCAAAGTGAACACCTTTCGGTTCATGTGTGAAGTTAGAGAAGAGTGAGGCTACAGTCATGCAGAAGAGAAAAGGGCCCAGGCTGTTTACTGGCATTTTTTAAAAAATGTCTTAATATAGTGATAACATATAACACAAAAATGCACAGTACAAAGTATATAGTTGAGTGAATCAAAAAGCAAGCAACCATGTAACTGTTCTCTCATCATTTTTCCAACCATTATATACTATAAAGATTGTCTTTTAAAAAGACATTGTTTTTATATAAAGTCACTTGTTATTATGCCTAAGTATTTGGTGTTTTTGAAACTGTTAAAATGACTTTTTTGGTAATATTCTTTTTCTTTGTTGTTGGTATACAGAAATACAATTGAATTATTTATGTTGTTCATATAGAATGATCTTGCTAAACTTTTTAATAGTTATTTTTGATAATTTTTTCTTCAGATAAAGGAAAGAGTTCTTTTTATCCTAGTTTGCTAAGAGTATTTTAATGAAGAGATGTTGAATTATATTTTTTATAAAATATTTTTATACTTTATTCTGTCAATGTGATTACTTGTGTTCATTGATTTTTACCCGTTAAATTAATCCTGCCTTCCTAAGAAAAACCAAGCTTGGTTGTGATACAGTATCCCTTTTTAAAAAGGATTCACTTTTCTACTGTTTAATGTGCATGTGTGATTTTTGAGAAGTCATGGGTTAGCTTGGCATGTTCTTTTCCCTTTTGTGAAACATCAGGTTTGGTGTCATAATTATTCAGGACCTCATAAACATGAGCTGGAAAAGGATTCCTTTTTAAAATAATCTTCTGGTTTTATTACTTCTTCTTTAAATATTTGGTGGATTTCCCTGGTTACCACTTGAGCCTAGAATTTTATCTGCGGGGGAATTTTCAATTATGAATCTATTTCTTCAATAATAAAAGAATTATTCAGATTTTATTTCTTCTTGTGGTTGTTTTCAGAAATTTTTTTGTAGGAATGTGTCTATTTCATGCTGGTTTTCACTTCTATTGGTATATAGTTGCTTCTGATAGTCTTTTCTTTCTTTTTGATACTGGGGATTGAACCCAGGGGTATTCTACCACTGAGCTAGATTCCCAACCCTTTTTATTTTTTGTTTTGAAACAGGATCTCACCAAGTTGCCAAGGCTGTCCTTGAACTTGCAATCCTCCTACCTCAGCCTCCTGACAGCTAGGATTACAAGAATGTGCCACTGTGCCTGGCTTGTGATAGTTTTTTGTTATATTTTCGTGTCTGCAAGGTCATTAGTAAGATCCCATTTTCATTTCTGACATTGACTTTTTGTGCTTTCTCTTACTGTGTGTATGACTAGATTGTCAGCTATTTTCTTTCAGCACTGTAAAGCTATCATTGTATCTCTTCAGAAACCTTCTAATTATGGTACACTTGAGAGTAATCTATTTTTCCTTGCTTTTTAAAAGACTTCTAGTTATTTTTAACTGCTAGCAATTTTACTATGAAGAAGCAAAGTGTGAATTTCTTTTTCTTGAGGTTCATAGGATTTTTCTAATTTGTGATTTGATGTCTGCATTGTTGCAGAGTCTTCATATTCTCTTAAATTATTGCTTTGTTCTTTTCTCTCTCTCCTGTGCTTTATTATGAATGACTTTGTCTAGCCTGTTTTCCAGTTTCTGAAACTTGTTTTCAGTTCTTTCTTCTGCTTTCCTAATCTGATATTCAAAATATTCATTAACTTCTTAATTTCAATTCTTATATTTTAAATCATGATACTTTATACCTTTCATGTTCTTTTTTTAAAAGTTTCCATTTATCTGACAAAATTCTCAAACTTCTCTTTCCTTGAACATAGCAACCAGAGTTATTAATGAAAGCCTAGAATTCTTGTAGGTTTGTTCCTACTGTCACTTGCTTTTGCTGGTTCTCTTTTCTTCTTCCAGAGAGGATTTAACTTTGGTCCTGCCAGATTCCTGGAAGCAATAACAATCTGTGGTCACTTTAATCTGACTTTAGTTTGGGGATTATTAAAAATGGTGCTTCTGTTCCTGGAAGGATCCATCTTTTCCTATTCACCCTCACACCAACTGTGTAGACCTCAGGGTCCTAACCCAAAGTATGCAGCTGCATATCACTTGGGTGGACCCCAGGATCACACTTTTGTTTCCTTGACTGTGAGTGGCCATCTAAATCACAGCACAGCACTACCCTCCCCCAACAGCCAAATTGAAAAATACCCTAGGGTGAGGTGAGGTCTCTAGAATTCTTTCTTTCAGATTTGGGTTTCATAATTCTCCACTATGTTATTCTCTGATGCCTTGAGCCTATGTTGTTTATATTTTTCCAGCTTTCTAGTTGCCCTCAATAGCAGTATTGGTCCAGTTACCTAGTCCATCATTACTAGAAATGGAAGCTGCAAATAAACACATTTTGACATTTGAGGAACAGGCCAAGAGAGAAATTTTTAGTCAGGGAAACCCAGTGGGGGGTTGGAGGTAGGCTTATGGTTCTGAAGGATAATTAAATGGACACAGCATGGCGAGTAAAAGCAGAAGAATAAAACAACCTGATAGATATCAAAGGGAGCAGACTGAAAACAGTTCAGACAGCTACATGCTGATAGACAGGATATGGGTATCAAAGAAAGTGAACTTGAGTTTTTAACACAATATATCCCCTAAAAGGATTTCCCTTATTTAAAAAAAAAAATGCAGTGTAGAAAGTGTGCAGTAATAATTGCTTTTTATCCAAAAGACACCAGCCTGTATAGAAATCTCTGAATCCAGAGTTGGAAGCACTGTAGAAAGGTGTTTTGTTTTGTGTCTTGATGGTGGAATGATGGTTCTTTTCTTCACTTTGTAATCCTTTCTATTTTCTAACTTAACCTATAATGAATGTGCCATATTTCTATTCACATGATCTTTAAACATGTAACAGAATCGCTCATTTTAAAATCCTACAAGTACAGATTTTATCACAATGAAACTACTATTCTGGGTAATTAATATGTACCAATTTTTAAAAGTCCAACAAAATACATTTGAAATGAATCAGGCACAGTGGTGCATACCTGTAATTCCAGCTACTCAGGAGGCTGAGGCAGGAGGATCACAAGTTGAAATCCAACCTTTGCAACTCAGCAAGACCCTGTCTCAAAATAAAAAATAAAAAAGACTGGGGATGTGGCTCAGTGATTAAGTACCCCTGGATTTAATCCTTGGTACCAAAAAAAATAATAATTTGGATTTATTAGTTCCTATTCTGGTTGAATCAACAATTTATATGATAGAGGTGATAAAGAGATGTTTGGCTATCTAAACCTAAATAACTCTGTTAGACTTTTATTTGGAATTATCTAATCATCTATTAAAAAGTTATTTATTGAATGCTAACTATATGCTAAGCTCTGGAAATACATAGCAGTGAGCAAGATAAATTTGGTCCTTTTTCTAATAGAGTCCAGTGGAAAAGATGAGAAACTTAGCATAAATCATAAACATAATTATAGTTATGACTACGGCCATGAGGGAAAGATAGAAAATGCTAGGCCTTGATAGATTCCATATCTCCAAACTTTCTAATGGAAGCTCTAATATCTAAAAATGAAAGGCACAAGTACTGGTTTACTTTGATGGCAAATAAGTATCATAGGTAACATTTGATAATTAATCCTTTTATTCAGGCTGGTTCTTTGCCATCCTTATGGATTCTTTGCAAGCCCCAAGAGAAAAAGATAAATAGCAGCTGATTCTCAAGATAATTATCACAATCTAAGATCAAGATGGATCCAAATCCTACCCATTCTATTTCTGAAAGTATTTATTAGCCTAGTTGGGATTTAAAAATACTTCTGGTATAAAGGAGTTCAAGAACAGTTCAGTGTTTCTCATCTCACTAGCCCAGATCTGTCCCAGCATTTTGACAGAGCTCGTCATTGCCGTGCTATAGTTGAAGGATTGGCAAACTTTTTTTGTAAAGGGTTAGATAATAAACATTAGGCTTTATGGGCCATACAGTTTCTGTTACACCTGCTCAACCCTGCCTATATAAATCAACTAGCATGACTGTCTTCCAATAAAAGTGTTATTTACAGAAACAGATGGTAGGCTGTTTCATGGCTAATCCATGCTGTAGTTCTTTGCCTTGTATTTGGATATTATGTACATTACTGTTTAGTTATGGACAACTAGAAGTTTAAGCAGAAAAATATTACAAGGTATTACAAGATTTCAGAACCTTTCAAAACCAGGTAGCAGAATTGGTCTGCTGGATCTGGGCTTTTTGGCACAACCAGGAAGCCTCCTGGAAGATGGGGAAGCCACCAGTTCCTGAATCACATCAACTCTCCCAGAATCTTAACTTGGAAAATAGGTACCTCATATTTAACTCAAATATGTCAGCTCCTTTGACCAATGGAACTTAAATTACTTCTGGGGACATTAACTTCAAAGGAGTCTCAGAAGTAGAGTTTTTAGTATTTGTGGTACAGGAAGGTACATTAAAAGGAGATTGGAATAAGTCTGGAATAAGCACATCTGCAGTATTTGCTACAAAACACACCTTTGGCTACTTAACATCCATACATGCCTTTCTTTGCATAGCTAAACTCCCAGATAACAATAATAGTTATTAATGATAAGCATACCACCACCTACCAAGTTACACAAGGCACAGGCTTGGGAGCCATCCAAGATCTTCCCTCTTTCACCTCCATTACCTCCTAGATATTTTTGACTCTACTATCAGTTCATTAGTTCCAGGCTCTGCTTTCTTACTTAGATTATTAGAATAACCTCTCAACTGACTGTTCTCCCAGTCTAGGACTTACATCCTCTAGCCTAGTCAGTTTACCACAACTCCTTTAACCTAAGATAAGTAAGAGCATGTCACTCCCTTCCTTAACACCCACCAGGGCTCTTTATCTGCCAGTATGACTAAATCTGAAGTCCTGAGCATATTTTAAGTCCCTTCTGCTCCTCTTAATCCTCCTTCTCCTTGTCTCATTACTGCCTTCCTCCTTCTCTACCCCAACATGTGTGCACTTAAACTATGTATATATGCCTAGTACAAAATTATCCTAACCTACTTTGCCCTCACCTGGACATTTTTGAAAATTCTGTTCTTGCTACCTGAAAAATATCTACTTCTCTTGGTCCTGCGAATGTGAAATGTACAGTACCATAGGTGGCACCTGATATTCCAAATAAAGTATCCATACAGTGAGTTCGGATTATCTGTCCAATAACCCTGGCTTCATATTCCTAAAATTCAGCAGGTGTCAGCATTGAGTGTTTCAACAAAGTTTATGTATTAAAATCAATAAAACACAAATAAAATATTAATTGAACAAGAAATCACTGATTTTACATATATCTGCCACAAGATGGTGCTGTTCAGGTATGAAAGAAAAAAGCTTTTCAAGGTAAAGGAGTCAATACTAAATGCCACAATTTTTAATGTGTTAAATTTCAAAGGTGGTGATTCAAATACCTAAGCTTTTCCTGTGATAAACACGCTAATATAAGCTGTATATATGTATATATTTTATTATCAAATTATTATTGACAATTATTTTACTACTATCATTTGAGAACCTCTTCTCAAGTGATCAAAGTATTTTAAAAATATAAACATTAACTGTTCTTTTTTTTTTTTTTTCTTGCAGTATGGGAATTGAACACAGGGGAGTTCTACCACTGAGCTATATTCCCCATCCCTTTCTAGTTTTTATTTTGAACAAGTGTGTTGCTTACCTGTTGAAGCTGGCCTCAAACTTGGGATCGTCCTGCCTCAGTCTCCTGAGTATCTGGAATAACTGGCATGAACCACGGGGCCCAAACTAAATATTAACTCTTAATTCTAGGACAACAAACTTTACAAGAATCAGCTGGAAAATCTGAAATTTATAGAGAATAGCAGCAAGCTGGAAATTAAGGCAAGAGTTGATATATTCTTTCTTGAGTCGAAAGGCTAGAAATGGGCAGAATTTCTATCCATGTTGCCATCTACAGGAGAATCCTTCTTTGGGGAAACCTCAATAACCCTCTTAAGACCTTTCAGCAGATTAGATGTGGCCCACCCAGATTATGGAGGCTAATCTGCTTTACTCAAAGGCCGCTGATGTAAATATCAACCATTTCTAAAAAATATCTTCTCAGAAACATCTAAGCTGGTATTTGGCCAAATAGCTGGGCACAATGGTCTCACTAAGCTGACACATAAATTTAACCATCACAAATAGCAAGAGAAGCTGAACTTGGTATGAAAAAGAAATTCACACTGGTATATCCATTTTTAGTTGTGGGTAGGATGAGGGGGTTGGCAGCTGGAACTGCCCCAGAGGAGTCTCCTGGGAAATTTCTACAGGAAGAAGAGACTGTGCTGCCCTGACCTCCCTCTCTACACAAAGGTTTTCTCCTGGGGCAAAGAGTACACTCGGGAACCAATCAGTGTTGGGGATGAGAAAGAGCAATAACCAGGCAGACATGATCATTTCACCCCATAGGCTTTCTCCTGATTTATTTGTTTCGAAATGAGATTGAGGTTTGAGGCAGTTCTTAGAAGGGTCTTGACTCCTGTTTTATGCAGGAAAGAGAAGCAGTTAGAAGAGAACTTACCCAGACATCCACTGCCACAGCCCCAGTTTACCTGTCTCTGTATAAGTTAGCTCTGCCTTCCCTGATTGTCACCATGGAACTCTGTTCATTTTTCTTGCAAAGGCAGGTGACTCTCATTGTACACTAGATAATCACAGGATTATCAGTTCTCTTGTCATTAACATCTTGATACCAAATCACCTCTCAGCAGTGCTTCCCTTCTAACTTTTACCTCATTTTTCTCCTTTCTTTTGTATCAAAACTTCTCAAAAGGATTTTCTATATTCCTTCCGTCTCTCTCTCCCTCTCTTTTCCTTTTATCTTTTTTTTTTCTTTCTTTGTTCCTTTTTTCGCAGTACCAGGGATTAAACCCAGGGATGCTCTACTGCTGAGCTATATCCCAAGTTCTTTTTTATTTCTTATTTTGAGATAGGGTCTCACTAAGTTGCCCAGGCTGGCCTCAAACTTGCTATGCTTCTACCTTAGCCTCCAGAGTAGTTGGGATTACAGGTGTATTCCTCCATGTCCAGCTATCCTATATTCATTTTCCAATTTCTCTTCTTCCTTTGAACCCTGTTCAAGTAGACTTTCTCCTTCCCTTGCCTATCACTCTGCCAGGTGTGTTCTTACTTCAGTCAGTAGTAGTTTCCACATAACAACATTCATTGGCCCTTTTTTTAGTGCTCATCTTACCTGACCAGTTACTCACATTTGTAGACACTTAAGTACTCTCTTTTGAGCCATTTTCTTCCTGCAGCATCTGGGGCTCCACACACTCCTGGTTTTCTTCTGACCTCCCTGACCATTGCCCTTCTGCCTCCTTGCTAGTTCTTTCCATTCTTGACTTCCATCATGTCGGAGTGTCCTAGGACTCAGCCTTTGGACCACTTCCTTTTACTTTTCATGCTCCTTCCCTTAATGACCTAACATAGTCTTCAGGTTTCAAATATAATCTCTATAAAGATAAATGCCAGGTATACTTCTCCTGACTACAAATCTCCCTGAAACTCTAGACTGTATATTCAATGCCTGCCCAACATCATCAGCAAATCCTGTCAATTCTACTTGCAAAAAGACTCCAAATTCAGCCCCTGACACAGTTCCTCTGGTACCACCCTGTCCTAAGCCACCATTGTTGTCTACTGGGTCTCTGCAACAGACTCCTAACTAGTGTTCCTGTTTCTGCCCTTATTTCTCTTTGTTCTATTCTCAATGCACTACCAGAGTGATTCTATGGAAACTAGTCAGATCATGTCACCCCTCTGGTCAAATGCTCCCCTGACTTCTCCTCTCACTTATTTCCTTTTGCTCTGTCCTTGGTTCACTTGATTCCCACTGCAAGCCCATCTCCCCTTGCCCTCCAGACACCAGACACTTCCAGCCTTAGGGCTCATGTGCTCATGATTCTCTGCCTAGAATGTTCTTGCTTCACATATCTGCACAGATTAAGTCTTCACTTCATTGTCCTTTATTTATATGTCATCCTTCTTCCCTAACAAGTATGTTTTATTTTTGTTCTTTTTTTTTTTTTTTTTTTTTTTTTTTGTGGTACTGGGGATCGAACTCAGGGCCTTGTGCTTGTGAGGTAAGCACTCTTCCAGCTGAGCATCTCCCCAGCCCAACAAGTTTGTTTTAAAACAAAATTTCCATCTAACAATTCTACATTTTCTGCTTTATTTTTCCACAGTACTTAATACCTTTTCATGCAGTATATGAGTGCACATGTGTATGTATACTTTATGTACTTGTGTATTGTACAGTAAATATATTTCTTGGTTTAGTACCTGTCTTTCCCAACAGAATTTTAGCACCAGAAGAACAAAATAATTTTATGTTGTGTTCACTGAACTTTAGCTTCTAGAACTTTGTAGATGATGAGTGAATATTTGTTGAGTGTTCAGACAGTGTCTTGTAAGAGCTATATGCTCTTCTCTCAGTCCTAAGAAAAACAGACTACCTCTTTAGGACTTGCTTGCATTTTCCAACCTCAGCATATTTCAAATTATAAAACCCCCACTCAATGGAGTTGATGCAATGGAACTAAGTCTCATTGGAAAAAACAGTAGGACACAGCTCTATAATTAAAGTCAATTCTTAAAAATAAGGGACAAAGTATTTCTCAAGAAGATTATACAAAGAATAAATACTTGGGGCTGGAAGTAGTGCTTAGCATGTGAGATTTCAAATTCAATCCCCAGCACCAATAAAAGGAGGAGGAGGAAAAAGAATGCTACAAGTTAAGAGGAGTGATAAATCTGCCTCCTAAATAAATCTAAAGAAATGCTATCCTACAGATCAGTTTGCATTCTCTGGATTTTGATACAAATGGAATCATAAAATACATGTCTGAAATTCATTCATGTCATTGTATATGTCAATAGTTCATTCCTTTTTATTGCTAAGTGGTATTTTATGATAAGGATATGCCACATTTTTTTCCCCATTCACGGCTTCAAGAACATTTTTCTTACCTTCTTTACTTTCTGTAAACTGGCAGTTATATCTAAAGAATTGAATAGAGTCATGTTCAACTTTTTTCGCATATCAGATTTTATCAGGAGGCATGTAATGCTTGATTGTATCAGCAACACTAAAACTGATCATTAAGTAAGGAAGGAGCTCATTGCGTCTGTTAATCTTTTGTTATATTCATTGAATTCTCTGTTTCAGGTGCATTGGTTTTCCTTATACTGGTTATTTTTATCTCCATAGCTATATCTGTATTCAGACTTCTTTATTTTCATGGTCTTTTTCTTTCCATTTTTTTCTCAGTTCTTTTGGCGTAGTTAACTGATTTGACTTTGAATAATGTTTATTTCATTCTTTTCTATTTCTATTTTTTCCTAATAGCATTGGGGTCCTTGATGTGTCTAGTCTTCCTCTTCATCTCATTCTGTTATCTCTGATACTTTTGTTTCATTGATTACATATTCTCTTTAGTGTCTCCTAGAGCAATATCACTCAAAATGTTTGTCCTTGATAATGTAAGAAGTATACACTAGAATGAAAACCATGTTTCTTCCTTCACTGAGAGTGTCTTGCATAGGCTGAACTAAGTGGCTTGCTTACTGATAGAGTTAATTTAAATCCAGTCACAGTCTCCTTATCTTGTTATAGTCTCCTTATCTTGATAACAGTCCAAAGTCTGGCATCTTGTTCATGGACAACATTTTGAGTAGCACTGTCATAGAACAAAAATATTTATTTAGTGACATTTTCTTTAGCATCTTTGTTATGTATTTCATAACAATAATAACTGCTAACATTTAGAGAGCACTTACTATGTGCCATGTGCCATTTTAATCTCTTTCGCTCTTCATAAAAACCCTAAATATAGGTAGTATAATTATAATTTTACAGATGATGAAATCAAAGCACAAAGATATTGAGTAACTTATACAACAAGGCACATAGTCATTTCATAGCAGGGCTGGGATTTACACTCAAGCTGTTAGATTCTGGACTGCATTGCCTTAATAGAAACAGTTTTTAATTTGTCTTCTGTATGTTATGATTTTTCTTTACATGTTATTTAATTTCCTGCAATATTTTTGCATGTTTGCCATAGAACATTTGCTTTCTTGTTCTTTCACTCCTGTTATCCCTATTTTGTTTTTGTTTTGGTACTAGGGATTGAACCCAGGGTTGCTTTGCCACTGAATCATATCTCCAGTTCCTTTTATTTTTTATTTTGAGACAGAATCTAGCTAAATTGCTTAGGGTCTTGCTAAGTGGCTGAGGCTAGCCTTGAACTTGCAATCCTCCTGCCTCAGCTTTTCAAGTCCCTGGGATTACAGTCATACACCACTGTGCCTGGCAAGCCCTCCTTATTAGTGAAGTTGCTGGCTCAGAGCAGGCACAATCTGGTTCTCTCCCTTCTTCTAGCAGAAAGAACCACAGTGATGAATCCTACCATCACCCCAGGTCAGTCACAGAAGTCATGATTCTGGTGGCAAACATGGATCTCTAGCAAAGAGCTTTACACTTCTTTCCCTGTTGGTTGCTCCTTATTCCCTGTCTCCAAATTAGGTTACAGTTCCATTTTTTCAGACGTTGTCACTTTCTTCTCTGGTCTGACTAGGCGGCTGAGAGTGCTTTCAAGCTGGTACAACACATCATAGATTTCTGAAGTCTTCTTTTCTTTTTATGCTGATTAGAATTTAAGAAAAATAAGACAAATGTATGATTCTTCATTGTTTCATTTATTTTTAATCATTTTGTGATCTGGCTTGCACACCAGTTTATGTTAGAAGTGTTAGATATTTCTTTATGAAGAGCACTGCTTGGCACTGGCTAATGACTAAGATATTGATGTAAAGTTGAAGTAATAAACCTATCAGTGATAGGTGAAGATCATTTTAATTGGCACTATGCTGGTAAATAGATGCTTCTGAATGGTTTAACAATTGTGTTCATATATGGGGGAAGCTTCTTTTGCAGCTTTGCATGGTAATACGTTTTTCATAATGCAGTAGCAGAAGTCCTAACCAATGGAGAGAGCCCAAACTAATTTGGTTTTATTATGTGGGATGTATGTCTGTCATATTTTAGAGTTTTTATGTCTTAGAATACCTCCTGGTAAGTGGAACAGTATCATAGAACCAAAACGTAAAGTACAGACATAGCAAATGACAGGCAGTGGTCAGCAATTTTAATTCCTTTGCTGGGCAGAGGCAGCAGCAAACACTTTTACTCTTTGTATACAGATGATTGAAATTCTGTATGTATTTTTCCTTAATTTGTTCTTTTTTTGGTTTATTTTTGTTTCACCACTTCTGTTGAATAATTTCTTCTCAATCTGAATGATTTTAGGTTTATGTAGTGAGTCATTGTGAATATAATTATACTTCCTTTCTGAACTCTGGACTTTGCCCATAGATAACTAATAAAAATGCTCTGGAATATAGACTGTGGCTCATATTAGAAAATATAAAACCTGTATTTTCTGTCTTTTGATAGAAGAACTGCCTATGGGGAGCAGGACTCACTAGTAACCTTGCCAACATTTTCAGTAGTTATTTAAATAACACTTCACATGCAGTATTTTTCTTTTACAACTGATGTAATTCTTCCACTCAGAATTTAGAATTTCTGATAATAAAGCAATGTTCTTTGTTGAGTTCACTAAAGAAAATTACAAGCTTTGTTTTCTAGATTTTGTTTCCACATTGAGATGTTAATTGTAGGTGAATAAATAGTCTTCAATATTTCTAGGATCAGCTGGAAAAATATATTTCTTACTTTTCACACCTCCTGATTATAATTTCTCTACCAGCTCTGCCACCACAATAAGGCCTGACCCTAGACTGAAAAAAAAAAAAATGTGAATCCTGCACACATTGTTTCATTTGACATTTCAGATCTTCTCTTTGGGCTAAATCACTGAAGTTGCTGATGTCCTAAAGCCATCTTTAAGATATTTGCATCTTATTTGATATTTGTGCTTAATACAAAAATAAACTCTTGTTTAATATTTGAATATTATGATTTTTAAACTATTTTCCTGCTCCTAGTCTGTATGGTAATTTGATGGGGAAATTGAGTTTAAACTCCATATTGGGAGAATGGTATATTAGCTTTTCACTAAAATACCAAAGAATTTTATTTTAACCTGGAAGTTTATAGTGCTATATAACTCCATTTACATTTTCCAAATGTCTCTTGCTATATTAAACTGGATCCTCTGTTTAACTCACCATGGACTCCCTCTGGGAGGCCTTGTAAAGTTCTTGGAAGACTAGTAGTTTAATATCCCAATTATCTGTTTGCCATTTCTTTCTGAGTATATAGCCTTTTGGAGATTTTCAAGTTGAACAAAAGTTTTCATTTTTTTTTTTAGGTGTTGATAGACCTTTATTTTATTCATTTATTTATATGAGGTGCTGAGAATTGAACCCTGTGCCTCATGCATGGTAGGCAAGCACTCTACCACTGAGCCACAACCCCAGCCCCAAGTTTTCTTTTTTAATGTTGTAATTGAATTTACAATATTCTTCTTTCTTTGTTGTTTTTAGATTGAAAAGAAATGCTGAGAAATAAATAAAACTTTCCTCTTCTACCTTGGATATTTATCATGGGTATCGGGAAGTCTAAAGTAGATATCTGTCCTCTTTCTCTCTCTTGCCACAATGTGGATACAAGCCACAGTGTGGATACAAGTCAAGGCCATCATGAGTCAAACCCCATGAAATTGAAAGATATCTCCTTGGGTGATGTTGTGGAGCATAACAATACCACAGAGGATCTTACGGGAGGTCAGGAGGGAGCTCAGGCAGGTGAAGAGATTCCTGAAGAGGAAGCAGAAGAAGAGGTATTCCTCAAATTTGTGATACTGCATGCAGAAGATGACACAGATGAAGCCCTCAGAGTCCAGAATCTGCTACAAAATGACTTTGGTATCAAGCCTGGAATCATCTTTGCTGAGATGCCATGTGGCAGACAACATTTACAGAATTTAGATGATGCTGTCAATGGTTCTGCATGGACAATCTTATTATTGACTGAAAACTTTTTAAGAGATACTTGGTGTAATTTCCAGTTCTACACATCCTTAATGAATTCAGTGAACAGGCAGCACAAATACAACTCTGTCATACCCATGCGGCCCCTGAACAGTCCCCTTCCCCGGGAAAGGACACCCTTCGCTCTGCAAACCATCAACGCCTTAGAGGAAGAAAGCCGTGGCTTTTCTACACAAGTAGTAAGAATTTTTCAGGAGTCCGTGTATAAGACACAACAAACTATATGGAGAGAGACAAGGAATTTGGCACAAAGACAATTTATTGCATGAGATGAAACAGAACACATGGTTGGCTCCTATTTTGTTGTGAGCCAAATGATTAATCTTTACTTGAGAAAGCAATTTCTGAGAAATGTTTTAATAAAAGAGTGCCTGCTCTTACAGAAGCCTATGGAGTATAAGAAAGATACATTTCTGCAGGATAATCTGTAGAAGTATGGTACTCTTTTATGTTTCATTGAACCCAAGAACCTTCCTCTCATGGTTTTCCTTGCTTGTGGATATGACAAAATATGGATATGATATTCTCAGTTCTTAGTCCTTGAACTGAGCCTTGAACAAAAGCATATGTGGCATATATTTTCAAAATGTGACAACACTTCAGTCTCTGAATTTTGTTCTCAAAAAACACATAGAAGAAAATGACCCCAAGATGTCTGACCACCCTCCTTTTGAGGCACGTGAACATTGCAACAAAGCATTCCAGGAACTGAGACCCAGAAATATGGATTGCCAGAATAGAACATTTAGAATGTCGAGTGCTGATGAATATAAAATCAGAAACAGATGTGAGAATGGGAAGTTTTTAAAAAGAACACAGTCAAATGTATTTTCCCTTCTGCTGGAATTTGCATACTTGGAGGCAATTCCCACCACTGATTAGCAACCCTTTTGATAGGGTAGTCATCGGAGACTCCATTGAGTGGTGGTAGGACTCCATAGTGTGGCATTTAGGGACTTGGTGGAGATGTGCCTAGCCCAAGGCTGTCCATGTGAGTCATCATCTGTAATCAGGGTTTTATTTGGAAAACTTCTGAAAAGCATATGATTGTGTGTGATTAGCTATATGTTCTCCTTTAAGATCAATAGCCACTCTTATAATGGCCTTTTAGAAGTTTCCTTCACCAATAGTGTTCTTCTCAGGAAATATTTCTTATCTAGTGACCCAACTGTGTGTGTATGTGTGTGTGTGTGTGTGTGTGTTGCTGATCATTTTTAAAGGCTAGGAGATGTGTTTTATCACCTCTGCTTATAGTGCCTCATGCTCAGACAAGCCAAAGAGGCCTCAAACAGACCTATTCCTTTCCCTCACAGCCCTTCTGCCCATCTGAGATTGCAGGAGTGCCATCAAGTACAGATGGGGAATGAAATGAGAAAAGCACTCATGGCAGGCAGGAGACCCTGATTTGAGCCCATTCTCTGCCACTAAGGATGGTTGTTAACAGGGGACAAGCTACTTACTCCCCTTTATCTGTGAAATCAGAGTCAGACTGATGACCTTTAAAGGCTTTTGTCCTCTCCCTGGATGTGAAAAACTAGGAAGCAATAAAGAGAACAAGTAAAGATAATTTTGCAAAATGTTATAGCATAGTTGCAGAAGGCTTTGTATATGCCTACAATAAAGGATATTTTTAATATTTTCAGCATTTTAATACTGTCCATTATGCTTTCATAGTCACATATTTCTCAGATTTTTTAAAATACATTTTTATAGGGCCCTTTGAGCAAACACATTCTTTATAATTTTTCTTTCATCTTATCCCCAATTTTCTGTATCCCCTGTTGGTACTGGGCTTGCTCACAGCTTACTGCAGTTCACCTCTTTACAGCCACAATCCAAATGTGAGTAAATCAGACCTCCTGCTCTATTAGTGCATATTAGAGAATGAGATTATTTTCATTGCATGGTGACATGTTCTTAACCTTAATGTCTCTTTTTGTCACCATAGCTTACTATTCACTTTTCTTTTTCAGTTTTTAAATAAGTATTAACCTTTTTCTTTTTCAATAATTCTTCCTGTATCTCGAATTTCACGTAATAAAACATTAACCACCCACCCTTTATGCGTGCCAAGCTAGAATAGATTCTTGATGGTATTTTTTAAATAAATGTTTTTTATTCTTAATCCTTGACTGAATTTGATTATTTCTAACTCCAATGAAGACTAGAAAAGTGTTTTGAAGAGACGCATCAATCTGTACTCCTCCAGAGAGTACCAGGCACAATAAATAACTGTATTGTTGAAATTAAATTGAGCTGGGCACAATGATACACACCAGTAATCCCAGCACTCAGGAGGCTGAGGCAGAAGGATCACAAGTTTGAGGCTGACTTACAGCAACTTAGTGAAACCCTGTCTCAAATAAAAAGAGTTGAAGATGCAGCTCATGGTAGAGCACCTTTGGGTTCAATCCCCAGCACTGAAACAAACAAACAAACAAACAAAAAATCCCAGCTACTCAGAAGGCTGAAGCAGAAAGATCCTGAGTTTGAGGCCAGTATCAGCAATTTATGGAGACTGTCTCAAAAAATGCTGGTGATGTAGCTTGGTGGTAGAGCACCACTGGATTCAATACTCTGTACCAGAAGGAAAAGAAAGAAAGAAATTAACAATTGTAGAAAGAGAATATCAAAATAGCTAAACTGATGCTGAAAAGAGGTAAACGTGGGCTTCTTCATTTTTGTGTACCCATGTCCACATGGATATAAATAAACACACACATGCAGAAATTCTAGGGAGCTTACATTTTGAGCACTTTGTGACTGGCTCATCCTGGAACTTCACCAGAATGTTCTTAATGTTGCTGCATTGTACACTTAAAAAATGAGTAAAATGGTAAAGTAATCTATAAAACAAAGCTGAAGGCATCTACATCTGACCATCATTCCCCTGAACTGGCTTCAAAGCTGACACTTCTAGACTCCATTTTCCTGCTTTTCTAGTTTATGGCCCAACTTTCCTAATTTGTTAGAGGTATGGGACAATGCTCTTACATCCTCCCTGCCTCCAACTTCCTCCACACCACACCCACTATTAGCAGTTCACATACCTATTGCCCATCATGGGGTTCTTGATGGTAACTGTAAGTTGTGTTCTTGTGTCAGTTTGGAAAACCCAGTACCACAAAGCCTAAACCATAGATATAGTTATTATCTAACTTAATAAGACTTCTTTCAGGTATGGCAGCTTGAAAGTGTCATTCAAATCCAAGTTCTTAACATACAATGGAATATTATACAGACTTAAAAGGGAATAAAATTCTGATACATGCTACAACAGTGGATGAACCTTGAAAACATCATGCTAAACAAATAAGACAGACACAAAAGGATAAATATTGTATGATTCTACCTATATGAGGGATATTCATAAGACAGAAAAAAGAATAAATTACCAGGCACTGGTGAAAGAGGAATAGAGAGTTATTGTTTAATGGGTACATAGTTTCAGTTTGGAATTATGAAAAGGTTCTGGAAACATGGTGGGTTGCACAGCATTGTGAATGTTCTATATACATATTTAACCCATTTAATGTAGCCCCTTTGTGGGATTTAGCAACTCCCAGATAATTTTGCCTCATTTGGAAATAGGCTGAAGTTTATACTCTTTCCCTTGGGTTGGGCAGTGAGGAGGAGTAAGAGATGCACAGATCAGCTTTGCTCCTTGTTTTCCCATCCAACTTCAGTTCTACCCTGAATTCAACAGGTTGCTTGCCTGGGTCAATCCTTTCCAGAAAATTCTGGGCTGCTTTATATCTAGGTGCCTTGTCCTTCACCTTTGCAAATTCCCAGGCATGAGTTGGTCCAGGAATGGACCTGAAACCTCCTTACTTGTGGCGGGTGAGACCTGAGCCCCAGGGTTACGCCACATGCATCCAAGATGGCGACTGGCAAAGAGCCAAAGGGCACGCTGAATGTGCCTTGAGAAAAATAGGAAGTGTTTGCCATTGGCTGTATGATAATTAGTTCAGCCGCTTAGCGTGTGGACAGATATAGCTTACATGTATGCTTGAGCTCATGATCGCTTGACCTTTAATAGAATTGGATGGACATATATGATTACAATTGCTTAAGCATGAGACTGCTTATATATTGAGGGTGTTATCTGAATAAAGCAGAAGCTGCTTCATGAACTTCTGAAGTGTACGTGTCATTTGTCCCACTGGTCGGCAGCAAGCAGCAAGTGGTGGCCCGTACGGGGATCAGTGAGCGCTCAGGTAAGTAATAAAGGAGAAAATTTTTCACTAGCACAGTCAACTAGCAGTCAACTAGCAGGCTTCCCTATTTGAGGAAACGGTAGCCTTAAGGTTTAACGGAAGGTTCCCCTAGTGAGGGAACATGACAGAAGGCTGTCCTAAGAGACAGCAAAGGACATCCTGTAGTAAATGAATATGTGTAAGGTGTTATTTGTGTTACCTTTTCTTGTTTGGTTTCTGTTTGTTGTTGTTGTGATGATATGGACGTTAGTTCGTTTCTGTCTGACTTCCAAAAAACCAAAATTTCAAGAACAGAAGAGAAGGGGAAAAGATATTAGAAACTGTAAAAGAAGAACAATCAAGTTGAGCTTCTGAAAGAGAAAGTAGATGTTTAGACTCAGAACAGGGATGTGACTCTAAAGAACAGGAACTATCTGAGACAGAGCTAGAAAAGAAATTATCTCAGTGGCATTTAACTCCTACTGCGCCATGCCCTCCAGCATATAATCCAGATCACCACTCTTTTCCAAGTTGTAGGGGTGCATGTACCTGCTGCACAGGGGCGGCCCCCAGACAGTGGGCTGATGTAGAATCTCGATCAGTGTTCTCAATATTCCTGGTATTTGAAGATCAAAACAATCAGAGATATCATCAAATATTAGATATAAAATTAGTAAAACAGTTAAAAGAGGCAGTTATGTCCTATGGAGTACAAGCTGCATTTACCATTTCTTTATTAGAGAATGTTGCAAGTCAAAATCTTACTCCGACCGATTGGGAGTAATTTAGCAAAGGCATGTTTATCTGGGGAACAATATCTCATGTGGAAGTTGGCTAACCAGGAGTTATGCTCTGATACTGCCCGACGTAATGCAGTTGCGGGCAATTCTCAATGGAATCTAAACATGCTGTCAGGCCAAGGACTATATGAAGGGCAAGGTAATCAGATTAATTTCCACCCTGGTGTGTATCAACAAATTAGTGCTGCTGCCACTAAAGCTTGGAAAACGCTTTCAGGTGCTGGTGATCTTCAAGGACAGTTATCTAAAGTTATTCAAGGTCATAATGAACCCTATGCTGATTTTGTAGACAGATTGATTCAAACAGCAGGACGTATATTTGGAGATGTGGACCAGGCTATGCCTTTAGTCAAACAGCTTGCATATGAGCAAGCAAATAAATGGTGTAAAGAAGCAATAAGACCTTGGAAAAACCTTGGAGCCTACTTAAAGGCTTGTAGGGATATTAATGAGACTTTTATTCAAGGTCAGGTGATGGCTGCAGCCCTTGCACAGGGTCTTAGAGGTAATACCAGCTCCCACCCAGGCCAACAGTGTTATCAATGTAAACAATTTGGACACATGAAAACGGACTGCCCCCAAGGTTCTGTGCCAAAACTATGTCCTCGATATAAAAAAGGGAAACACTGGGCAAGTGACTGTAAATCAACTAGAGACAAAGATGGTAACACTTTACCTTCAAAAAATGGGAATCAGGGCCCCCAGCCTCATGGCCCACAAATATACGGGGCTATCCAGTCCGTGCCTCAGAACCATTACCCCTTGACTCCCAAATTAGACAAACAAGAGGAAGCACAGGATCAGACCTCTATGCCTCTGCCAGAGCAGTATTAACTCCAGAGATGGGAGTGCAACCAATACCAACTTCAGTTGTCGGCCCATTACCTAAAGGAACAGTGGGACTAGTTCTGGGGAAGAGTTCTTCTGCTTTAAAGGATTAAATATTGTCCCTGGAGTTATAGGCCCTGATTTTACAGGAGAAATAAAAATCCATGCTTCTTCACCAAGAGGTGTAGCAATAATAGCTCAGGGTGATCATATAGCACAATTGTTGGTCTTACCCAGCTGCCATGATCAATATCCATCAAAGAATATTATTAGGGGAGATAAAGGATTAGGTACTACTGGCCAAAATAGGGTCATTTTAACATTGGATTCAAAAGATAGACCTATGACAAAGTTAGTGATAGAAGGCAAAAGTTTTGAGGGCTTATTAGATACTGGGGCTGACAAAAGTATTATCAAAATTACAGAATGGCCCAAAGCCTGGCCACTTCAACAGGCAGATCAGACTTTAAGGGGATTGGGTATAGCTTCCAATCCTAACAAGAATGCAGCCATATTAAAATGGAAGGATGAGGAAGGTAATAATGGTACCGTCCACCCTTACGTCCTTGAACATCTCCCAGTAAACTTATGGGGGAGAGATATCATGGAACAGATGGGGATTTACATCTCACATCCAAGATCCCATACAGTAATCTAAAAGCTAATCAAATGATGTTAGCCCAAGGACTAACATATGGGGAAAAGGTCTTGGGAAAAATAGTCAAGGACCTACTTCACCCATTTTAGTTACTCCAAAACAAGATAAAAAGGGATTGGATTTTCATTAGGGGCCACTGAAGCAATTAAAATAACATGGAAATCTGATAAACCTGTCTGGGTCCCTCAGTGGCCCCTCTCAAAAGACAAATTAGGGCGAGTTGTCGGGGGGTGTCAGGCCCGGCAGGTACGCGGTGTGTGCCCCCCGCCCCAACTGGGACACCCCACACCCTGCCCGAGGCCGCGTGGGCCCGAAAGCTGCCAGGAAAAGCTCACCTAAGGTCCAGCCTAGCTCCTAGGCGCCATGTCAGACAGTGATCTGGGTGAGGATGAAGGCCTCCTCTCCCTGGCGGGCAAGATGAAGCGCAGGGGGAACCTGCCCAAGGAATCTGTGAAGATCCTCCAGGACCGGCTGTATTTGCACCACTACAACGCCTACCCCTCAGAGCAGGGGAAGCTGAGCCTTTCTGGACAAACCAACCTCTCAGTGCTGCAGATATATAACTGGTTCATCAATGCCCAGCGACGGCTTCTTCCAGACATGCTTCGGAAGAATGGCAAAGACCCTAATCAGTTCACCATTTCCTGCCGTGGCAGTAAAGCTGCAGAAGTGGCCCTACCCCGTGGTAACAGCCCCTCAGTGCTGGCTGTATCTGTACCTGCTCCCACCAATGTGCTCTCTTTGTCAGTGTGCTCCATGCCACTCCACACAGGCCAGGGGTAGAAGCCAGCAGCCCCCTTCCCACAAGGAGAGCTGGGGTCCCCCAAGCCCCTAGTGCCCTGGTAGTACACTTGCCCTGCTGACCAGGGCTGAGGCTGGAAGCCCCACAGGTGGACTCTTCAACACACCACCGCCCACACCCCCAGAGCAGGACAAGGAGGACTTCAACAGCTTCCAGCTGCTGGTGGAGGTGGCACTGCAGAGGGCTGCTGAGATGGAGCTTCAGAAGCAGCAGGACCTAGCACCCCCATGGCTGCACGCTCCCATCCCTTTAGTTTCTGAGAACCCCAAGTAGGCATCTGCTACCAGGGGTGCTCAAGGCTCAATCCAGCTGTTCCGGGTTTCTGGTTCGCTTCCCTTCCATACAGAGGGTTTTCTATGGATCACTGCCAAGCATCGGATCATCTCCTCTGTCCAGAAGTCTTCAGCCAGAAGATGCCAGCTGGCATCACTGCATTTGACAGGGACCTCTGCTGACTGTCTCCAGGCCTCCTCAGTGATGAGACCAAGAGATTGGAGATAGGCATGGTGCTGCTGCTGCTCCTTCAGGGAATCCTTGGGACCCTTTGTTCCAGCCTGCTTTCCTAGGCTGGGCTCAGGAAACCTGCCAAGTTCAGACCTATGCTGGGTTCATGCTGCTCCTGAGCTGTGCCTGTTTCTGTCAAACCTGGTGTGGACATTCCAAATTCCTAAGTGTGGGCAAAAGAAAAGAGGGACCCAGCACATGTAATGG
Source organism: Sciurus vulgaris (assembly GCF_902686455.1). Taxonomy (NCBI): domain Eukaryota; kingdom Metazoa; phylum Chordata; class Mammalia; order Rodentia; family Sciuridae; genus Sciurus; species Sciurus vulgaris. The sequence goes on along the minus strand of NC_136466.1, from coordinate 45,153,489 downwards.
CACCAACTCCAGTTGAATGTTTAGATTTTTGCTAAACTGTTTATTTTCCCTGTTTTGTTGTGGTTTGCATTAAGGGCAGTAGTTAGCCCAGGTGTGGGGAATGAGAGTGCATTGCAAGAGGAAAGATGAAGTCTGATCCTCCCCTGGGAATGATCTACCACTGCAACTGGGGTTGTCGTACAAGGAAGGAGTACTTTTGTTCGGGGGACCAGCTGACTCTCTGCATGATGAGAAATTCCAAATGGTTGTTCTGTTGTTCCTTTGGTTTACCAAAAAGCTGTTTGGAGCAGAAAAAGAAATTTGGCATTGGCTTTTTGCATCAGGCACAGAAGGGCATAGTCACAGCCAAGGGAGAGTCTAGCAAAACCTGACTCAACCTAGACATGGAGTAGAGAAGGATGATAAAATCAGAGATTTTTGTTTTTACTGTTTTGGAGTGGGGGTGGGGGGAGTAAGTTAGACTGAAGCAATGGACTTTCTTTTTTTTTTTTAAGTGCCTTGTTAATATTTTTCCTTTTTTTCTTGAACGCTTTGCCCTGCAGCCTGAGTTTTTAAATTCCTTTAGGAACTTGGGACTGGAATGTTAGAAGCTCCCAGCATCTCTACTTGGGGAGCAGTGAGCCATCTGCTGGTCAGGAAGCCCTTCTAGCTACTAGAACAGGCAATTTTTTCCCACAAAGGTGGTAGGAAGCTATTCCTGAAGGAAGCAGGGAATTTCCTGCAGTGGGCCTGGTAGCTTTGTCTTTGCTTCACCTTTCTTTAAACTGGAGTTGCAAGGGCCTTGCCTGAGTTTCCCAGTGAAATATCACATTTGGTCCTCACCCCCTACCCTTTTAATTTTGCTGTTTCATTGCTGATAGTTTCAACAGCAGTATACCCCGTCTTTATATATCTTAAGAAACACTGATCTTAGATTTTTATTAGCCAAAATATTTTTGTTCTGAATAATATTGTTACTGGGCCAAAAGACAGGCCAGGAGCCCTGGCCTGTTGTAGTTCCTGATATTACCAGGTTGGGCGTGAGGGGAAGGGGTTCCTGGGTGATGACTGACTTGGCCATGGCAAGGGCATACGTTTTGTCCTTCCTCAGAAGATCCCTGACACCCTCAGGGAGGCTCCCCTACCTCTCCTGAGTGACTTGGCCCATCCCTTGCAGTGGGCATGGGAATAGGTTACTTACAGAAAGGGAGTTTTGCCCTTTGTAGATGGGCAAGTTTTCTAATCTCTCCGTTCTGCCTCCCTCTGGCCTCTTAGCTGCAGGGAATTGGGCATCTTCACCCTTGTGGGACTCAGTTGGGGAAAGTCAACATGGCAGCTTCAAGGTTAGCTGAAGCTGTGCTTCCACCTCTTCCACCCCAGCAGTGTCCGTGAGCCCAGCTCTGATGGAGCTGATGGAGGACACCTGTAGTAGGTGACTCAGTGTATTGGGCTGGGTGGGATTTTCCTTTCCTACAGTGCACTGAACTGGGAAGGTGTGAGGGGAGAGGGAGCCATGCTGCTGAACTCTGTCTGGCATTCCCTGCTTGTAAAGGGGGCCTCTGCGGGTGAGACAGCTCTGCTTGGGTTTGGTTGTAAGATAAACCTGGAGGAGAAAGCACAGTTGTCCCATTGAATTATTTGAGCAAAAAACTACTGTAAATAACTTTGTTTTTGTCTTTTGTCAGATAAAATTGTTCTGTTTTTGTTTATTTTTAAAATAATAATAAAAAAAAAAGACAAATTAGAAGCGGCCCAACAATTGGTTAAAGAACAACTAGAGGCCGGACACATCAAACCATCCACCTCTCCTTTCAACACACCGATATTCATAATAAAAAAGAAATCAGGAAAATGGAGGCTATTACATGACCTAAGAGCAGTAAATTCCATAATGGAGCCCATGGGACCTATTCAATTAGGATTACCTACTTTATCGACTATCCCAGTTAATTGGCCCTCCATTGTAATTGACATAAAAGATTGCTTCTTTTCCATTCCATTACATCCCTCAGACACCAAAAGGTTCGCATTTACTGTGTCCTCACTTAATAATAGCTCTCCTAATAAAAGATATGAATGGATAGTCCTCCCACAAGGCATGGCCAACAGCCCCACTATGTGTCAAACATATGTAGGCAAGGCTATTGAACCCATACGCCTAGCAAACCCTCAACTTTTAATCTATCATTATATGGATGATATTTTGCTAGCTCATAAGGAAAAACCTGTCTTAGAGCAATGTTATAATTCCTTACTAAAGTCACTGGAAAGATGGGGCTTACATATTGCCATTAATAAAGTGCAAATGACAGACACCAAAAACTTCCTGGGATCTATCATAAATGAAACTATGGTTAAACCCATAAAAATTACCGTTCGGGTGGACAAACTTAGAACTTTAGATGATTTTCAAAAACTTTTAGGTGATATTAACTGGATTAGACCTTATCTTCATTTACCCACCTCAAGTTTGGGCCCCCTGTTTGATATTCTTAAAGGTGATTCTGACCCCCTTTCTAAGTGGGTGCTTACCCCTAAGGCTCGAGCAGCTCTCAAGCTTGTTGAAATAGCTATGGAAAAGTTTCATCTTGATAGTATTGACCTAGCTAAGCCTTTATCATTCATTGTCTTGGCCACAAATAAGTTACCCACAGGAGTGCTTTGGCAAAAGGGTCCTATTCTATGGGTTCACATGAATTATGCCCCTAACAAGGTCTTATCCTTGTTTACTGAATCTGTGGCAGAATTAATCCTTAAGGCGTTAAAAGTATCCCTTTCCACCTTTGGATCACATCCCTCAACAATCACTATTCCATATACTACTGATCAGATACAATATCTTATTAATAATTCAAATTCATGGGCTATAGTCTTTACTAGTACTTCTGCTGTGTTTGACAATCATTTGCCATCTGATCCTCTTCTCCAATTTTGGAGTCAACATCCTATAATTTTTCCTAAAGTCACCCAAAAAGAACCCATTATAGGAGCTACCCTTATATTTACTGATGGATCAAAAAATGGTACGGGTGCTATTACTATAGATAATGTTACAGAAACATTGCTGTTTAATACTCTATCTGCACAACAAACAGAACTATTAGTAGCTATAGAAGTATTCAAAACCCACCATGAGCCTTTTAACCTATTCTCTGATAGCAAATACGTTGTTAATGCTATTCAAAATTTAGAATTAACTGGTCTGATTTCCCTCACCTCCACTATTACTAAATATTTACAATGCTAACAAAAACTTATCTGGGACAGAAAAGATTCTTTTTATATTGGGCATGTTCAGGCTCATACTGGCCTTCCAGGTCCTCTAAGTTTACTCAATGGTTTAACAGACACGGCCACCAGAGACCCACACATCTTTAATACACTTAAAATGCAAAAACTTTTCATTCCAAATTTCATGTAAATGCTTCCACTGTACATACACGCTATAAAATTACTAAGGCAACAGCTCGGGACATAGTCAAGTCTTGTGCTAAATGTGCTACACTTATTCCTAACCCCTCGTTAGGAGTAAATCCAAAAGGGCTTCAGCCCAATCATATTTGGCAAATGGATGTAACTCATTATTCAGAATTTGGAAAACTACAATTCATTCATGTCTATTGATACCTTTTCAGGATTTATTATGGCCTCTGCTCATACTGGAGAAAAAAAACCAAAGATGTAATAACACACTGTTTACATTCTTTCTCCATCCTAGGGGTCCCCAAACAAATTAAAACAGATAATGGTCCTGGATATACATCCCAGGCCTTTAAACAATTTTGTTCCACCTTTGGTATTCAACATGTCACAGGAATTCCCTATCATCCTACTGGACAAAGCATTGTTGAGCGTGCCCGTTTAATGCTAAAAAACATGCTTTATAAACAAAAAGGGGGAATAGGGGCATCATACAGATCCCCAAAAGACAAATTATCTGTTGCCTTGTTCATCTTAAATTTTTTAAATCTCGATTCTGAGGGCCAATCGGATGCTGACCGTCATTCAGAGCCTAATAAGAAGCATCTACCTCAAGTGCTCTGGAAGGACATTCTATCAGGACAATGGAAAGGCCCGGATCCGGTGTTAATCTGGACCCGAGGATCTGTTTGTGTTTTCCCACAGGATGCATAATCGCCAGTTTGGGTGCCAGAGACATTGGTCAAGGCCTCAACAGAGACCCAAAAACAGGAAGAAGATGAGGAGGCTTCTCCCACTGATGGTGTTGGAGATTTCTCACCAAATTAATGGAGGAGACTTGTGTGAACTATGGGGGATAGTAAAGACGTGGCCCTATCCTGTACCCCTTACCAACTCTTTTATTCTATATCTTCCTATTTTTACAACAATTGGCCACATTTCTCCAGTCCGCTGTTCAATGAGGAAAAGAATGGTTTGGGCTTTTGTCCGAGGGAGGTCTATTGTGTGTTGTATCTGTTCTGTGCATATAGTGTTTATACAAAATGTGTATATATCGCCGCAGAGAAACAACCATTATTCGCCAAGCTCTCATCGCAATTGATGTGGCTCATCCCCCCAAGTCTGGTTAAATATGCTGGACTGGTAGTCAAAGACGGGTAAGATTCATGGGGAGCTCATACCGACCTAAGACAGGAAATGAGGGCTAGAGCCTCATTGACCTATGACGGGTAAGGATGTGGCTCTGTCCCGGACAACCTAAGACAGGCACGGTCTCTTTTATAAACAGAAAGGGGGAGATGTGGCGGGCGAGACCTGGGGCCCAGGGTTACGCCACATGCATCCAAGATGGCGACTGGCAGAGAGCCAAAGGGCGTGCTGAATGCGCCTTGAGAAAAACAGGAAGTGTTTACCATTGGCTGTATGATAATTAGTTCAGCCGCTTAGCACGTGGACAGATATGTATGCTTACATGTATGCTTGAGCTCATGATCGCTTGACCTTTAATAGGATTGGATGAACATATCTGATTACAATTGCTTATGCATGAGACTGCTTATATATTGAGGGTGTTATCTGAATAAAGCAGAAGCTGCTTCATGAACTTCTGAAGTGTACGTGTCGTTTGTCCCACTGGTCAGCGGCAAGTGGCACTTACTGAAGAAGGTATGACACCACAAGTCATAGAAGCAACTTCTTTGTTCTGTCTCACCCTCTGCAGCTCAGTCCTAAACTCCAAGCCCAATTGCCAAGTGTAGCCTTTGTTCTAAAGTCAGAAAAAGCCAATTGCTTCATTTCCAGGGGGCAATCACAAATTTACACCCTGACGAGATTTTGCCAAGCTATATCTGTCCAGCAGAGGACACTGCAAAAAAAGATCAAAGTGTTCTGTTGGGGAAATCTGAGGCCCAAGTACTGGAGGATGTAGGGTGGCTCAGGTTCTTTGCCTGTGTGGTTTGCAGGTAGAAAAAACAATCTCAGTGCAGACAAAGGAACCACATGTCACACTGTTGAATCAGGCTATTTCCAACTTTGGATGAAGCCTGTTGGTCTGTAATGGGGTGGGGCTGGCCCTGGGCTCATGAGAAGCTGTCTACAGGACTGCACTGCTGTGAGGTGGGATGTACTTTGCCCTGGCAACTGGCGCTGCCTCTGCGGCTTTCCTCCTCCTCAGTCAGGTCACCAGCTGTGCTATCCCAGAACGTGACTCTATCCTCCCTACTGGTCTGAAGGGCAAAAGGAAATTTCAGAAAGCTGCCAAGCACCTGATGTAAGGAAACCATAGCATCTGGAAATGGGCACTTTAAGTCAAAGATTAAAAGGAAGAGAAGAGAACCAATGTCTTCATGCACGAACCTGAAGTTTGTTATAAGATCCAAGTGGAAAAATATATATTCAATTTTGAACATTTAGAGTCTGGATAAAAACAATATTCATATATATGTATTACATATCTATATAACATTATATATATACACACATTCACATATATATTCAACATTCATGAGTGTGTGAAAGAGAGAGATTCTAAGTCCTATTCGGCAAACCTCATTGTCAATTAACACAGTAACTCTGAGTTGGGGTAAACAGTATTTGAAAGTACCATTAACCAGAGCATGGAAAGTACTTGGTTAAAACTTCCAACAGGTTAACTTGTGAAATAAGCAAAAAGACTGTGGGTTCCCCTCCTTTGCCAGTGTGTCGGCTCTCACAATTGTTTACTCCCACACCTGTCCTCTTTCACAACTCCCTTCCCTTCTGGCATGAGCAAGAATTGTTCTGGGGAAATTTCTCCTTTATTAAGTGTAGCACTCTCCCCGTTCTCTTCAAATAGAGTGGGTTTTGAGTCATTTTACTCTGAGGTGAATAAATAGGAATGCTTTTAAAATTAGCAATAATAGGAACCTGCACTTAAATAGTTTCATAATCTAATTAGAAATGTTCCAGCTATTTGGTCAAAAATACAGGTTTAAAACAAATAAATCTCTGCAAACTAGCTGCTCCCAGGGGATTTCTATTGGGTATATTGCACAGGACACATAACCAGATTTATAGATTTCTGTATGTTTATTTATACCTATAAATAACACTATGACTTGAAAATGTTCTAAAATTAGATTGTAGTGAGGGTTGTGCAACTCTGAAAATACACTAAAAACCATTGAGTTGTGTCCATTTACAGGGCAAACTTTACAGAAACCATATCTCAGCAACGAACCTAAAAAAATACATACACAAGCAAAAACAACAACAAACACTACAGTGATTTGGAAACACAATTTGGCAATGGCTAGCAATATTAAAGATAGGCATATCCTATGAACCTAGCAATTCTGCCCTAGAGGAACTCTCACAGAAACCCAAAGAAAACATGTGAGGAGGATGCTTATGGCAGGCAACATTCTTTGTAATAGTGAAAAACTGGAAACAATCTAGGTGTCCATCAGTAGGAGAATGCAGAAATACATGATGGTATAGTCAGATAATGGAACACTATAGCACATGCGTTCTAAATAACCAGCAAAGCTACATGTATGAACCTGGGTAAATCTTGAAAACAACTCTGGTGTGGGGGGAGTATGTTATAAAATGATATGGACAATCCAATGCCATTTTCAAAGTTTTAAAACATAAGGAAACACTATTGTAAATGAACACATGCATTGGTGATGATAAACATTATTTTCTATGATATTCTGTATGTTTGAAATAGTTCATAATCATTTTTTAAAATTAGCACACACTCATGGTTGTGTTAAGTGCTGTAGAAGTGACTTACACATGCAGCAATTTAAGGAATAAAAAAAGATAAATAAATTAGAGAAATACATTTGTAATAATACAATACCTCAAAAAATCACCTACTAAGATGCTTCACATACATTATCTTCAAAATTACCCATATTCCTACTAGCCTACCCATATGGCTAGTCTTATCATATCCTACATAGGTCCCAGGATACTGAAGCTGGAGACATAAGTAATATCCCTAAAATGACAGACGAGAGGATGGTGGAGTCATGGAAATATCCAGTGGTCTGACCCCCAAGCCTGGTGGATTTTATGCTCTATCATTCTGCATCTCAATGTCTGCTTTTCCTGTGGTGAAGGACCTTAGAAATGGTCAGTAGCATGGAGAAAACCAGAGCAATTTCACAGTGAGAACGAGATAGAGCATGGTGAGGTTGCCGGAACTTTAGTCTTCTTTGCCTAATACAGGTAAGTCAAGACTAGGAGTCAAAAGCTAGTGTCCCAATTCCACCGTGCTGGTGTCTAGCTAACTCTTCGAGTTTTCAGAGTCTCCTTCAGAAGACTCAGAATGATGCAGGAGCCTTCTAACATTTTCCAGCTGTCTGATTACTTATGAGTTTTAAGAACTAAGTCTCCATCAATTCTAAAACGCCTTCCTTCTTTTGTTGTACTTTCTTCATGTCAACTTTTGAACAAGCATCACCAGCTCCATGGCCTTTGGAAACAGGAGTGTTACAGACGTAAAGCTCTCCCAGTGCAGTCCCTCCACATCTAGGGGAAAAAGGATGGCAGTGTCAATTGGCTCTGAACAAGAAGCCCACTAGGCCTGGCATGGTCATTTAAAGGATTCCTGTTTCATTCATTTTATTTGTTTTCTTCTCTCACACTAGATGATACATATGTTAAACAAAACACTTCTTTGATTTAAAGGGAGGGATAAAAATAGGGAACAGGATAAGGAGAATTAGTGTTTATTTTAGGAAAATTAATGTTGCATAGCTTCTGCTGTATGTAGCTATGTACTTTTCTGTGTTTTCAAAACAAAAATGTTGGTCAGCAAAGTAGGAAGCATTGACTAAAGGAAACATGTCTACACGTACTGTGATCTGTGAGCTTCAGGATAGGATAGATCTAGCAAAATTTATGTTTCATGCTAACATCATACTCTATGTAAAACTAGACACAGAATGCCATGTGTTTGATGAGAGCACAACTGAGTAGCCAACTTTTCTGGAGTCAATCTTAGTTCTGCCATTTATATGTTGGATAACTTCGAACAAATTAGGTAACCTTTCTATGCTTCAGTTGCCTCATTCACAAAATGGAAATCATAGGAATGGCTACCTGTGTAGTCATGGAGAATAAGTTAATATAAGTAAAACACTTGAAGCAAGGGGAGTAAGGTATTCTTAGAAGTTGCTTTCTATCTGCTCTTGCTAAGCAACTAGATCCAGATCTTGACAGTTGCCCTACTTTCCCCCTTTCAGGCCATATGGTTTACTTTCCTCTGAGAAGTTTGTCTACAGCCAAGAAGCGATTCATCTGCCACTTAAATAAGAGTAAATGTATTGCTTTCAAATTTAAAAAAAGGAAAAAAGTAAAGATATGTGTATAGACCAGCCCCATCTGATAGTGGGTCTCATCTATCTGCCTTCTACTCATGGCCGAGTGATTGATGCATTCAGATTTCCAGTCACTGGAGCAAGACAACAGAGGTTCTCATAGGCTGGTGCTCTGAGGAGAGATGACATAGGATCTGTAATCACTGTCAAAACAGAGCAGCTTGGGTATGAGGTATCCCCCAGAAGCTCAGGTGAGACAATGGAGCAATGTTCACGGATGAGATGATTAGATTATGAGAGATTTGACCTAATCAGTGCATTGGATGGATTAATACTTTGAGGTACTACTCCACTGGGATGTAACCGTAGGTGGGTAGGGTGTGGCTAGAATAAATAGGTCACTAGAGACATGCCCTTGGGGTTTATATTTTGTCCCTGGCACCTCACATGTTCTTTCTGTCTCCTGGCTGCCAGGAGCTGAGCAACTTTCCTTCTTCACACCATTCTGCCATAACATTTTGCTTCACCCTGGGCCCAGACCATTAATTGAACCTATGAAACTGTAAGCCAAAATACTTCTCCTCCTCTGACTTGTTCTTGTCAGGTATTTCAGTCACAGAGACAAAAAACTGACTAATATATGCCCCAATACTTTGTTCCACTAAGTTTTACATTTACTAAAGAATGAGAAGGCTGGGAGTTGGCCTCATTGCTAACAAGCCAGGGGAGGGAGGGGTGGGTAGCCTCAAGGCCTGATTTCAGCTGCCATGGAAATTCTGGCACTGGTTAGTGCTCTGCTACGTGATTGGCATAGAGAGTAGATAATCCAGACTACCTAACAATTGAGTATTTAGGGAAACAATGGGTCCTGGTTATTAACCTTTTGCTGAGTTATTTCTTTTATTCTTCTTTGGACTGCCCCTTTATGACTCAACCTATTTTTTTGTCGTTACAGGAACCTACTCAACTTAAAACATTAAATTTTGTTCCATTTACTTTTTAAAACAGACAATAAATTCAAATGCTTCAAAATTCAAAGGATATGATGAAGTGATCTGATTTCCATTCTCAAAGCCAATTAGTATTACTGGTTCCTTTTGAGTTCTTCCAAAGATACTTTCTGCATATAGAATCAGCTCTCTGTATTCATGGGTTCTGTATCTGTGGATTCAACAAACTGCAGATTGAAAAAGATATTTTTTTAAATTGAGCCTGTACTGAACGTGTACAGACTATTTTTCTTGTTATTATTCCTTAACACATTATAACAACTTTTTACATAAAATTCACATTAAATTAGGTATTATAAGTAATCTAAAGATGAATTAGTGTATCAATAAAAATTTAGAAAAGGCCTTGCTGGATTAATAAGCACGTTCATATGAAACTTTTCCAGATACTCCACAAAATTACATCGATTTTCATTTCTACTAGCATGAGTCCCTGTTTTCCCAAATTAGTCTGAAAGCACACTGCCAAACTTTTTAATCTTTGCTAAATCTAATAGGCAGAAAATGATATCTCAAAAAATATATACCATTAAAGTTTTGATTGGATTTTTGTGTGTGTGGCACTGGGGATTGAAACTACGGGAGCTCTATTGAGCTACAACCATACCCCTTTATATTTTTATTTTGAGACAGAATCTCACTGAGTTGCCCAGGCTGACCTTGACCTTGCAATTCTCCTGCCTCAGTCTCATAGGTCACTGGGATTACAGGTGTGTGCCACCATGACTGGCTATTCATTAGAATTTTTTAAAAAGTGAGTTTCAGCAACTTCTCCTATGTTTTAGAGCCTTTGGAATTCCTTTTCTGTGAGGCGTCTAATTCTGTGATTGCGATAAGAATGATGAGCAGGTGAGGATGCCGGCATGTCTGCCCTGTGTTTACTTCCACTGAAATATCAGTTCCACATAGAGCAGCATCTGCTTCCGGCAGTGTGTTTATATGCTCTCAGGGTGAGTGCCATAAATTTTCTGCTAATAAATCTGTGCTGGGGAGTTGTTTGATACTTTAGACACAGGGACACTGGATAATTGGAATCAACTTTAAGAAATGAACATTTTTCTTAAGTTCTGTTTTATTTGAATTGTTTCTATAATGCATTTTCCCCTTCATCCAAAGGGTAGTTCCACTGCAGTTTTAAAATGTTATTCTGAATTTTCTAAGCACCACAATTGGTAGTACACATGGATTTTTCTTGAGACTTGGACAATGAGCAACTTTTGGCTGAAATTTGTTGACACTTTACTATAAATTTTAATCAATGAAAATACATTAAGGTTTAAAATGAAAGAAGAATATTTACATAACACTAGCCCTTTATTTTAGAGGATGGGGAAAATAAATTTTTTGTTTAAAAATATTTAGCTTTTATTAATGTTAAGCTCATCATTAAACTATTCTGTATGAGATATTTATAATCAAATATTTTTCTGAAAAGTGTAGATTTTCTAATGTTGCAATATAGGGGGCTATTCCTACTTTCACTTATATTTTTATTGAAAAAAATTTTTAAAATTTTTTTTCATTTATTTATATGTGGTGCTGAAAATCGAACCCGGTGCCTCACACATGCTAGGTAAGCACTCTACCACTGAGCCACAACCCCAGCCCCTCAGAATTTTTTATGAAGCACACATTATGCCCCATGTGCTGTGCAAGAGGTCTGAAAAACAAAGATAAATACTACTTGGTCCTGCCCTTAAGGTGTGTTTGGAAAAGTGAAAAACACAAGCCAAATAAGAGTATGGCCATAAGATGAAGAAAACTCCACATGCCAAATATTGTGAGAAATGGAGGAAGAACACTTGGTCTCTGAGCGTCACCAAGAGGTCCCACACGGGGTGGCTTCCTCAGTTGAGAGGCAGGATGGCGTCTCTGCTGCTTATTGATGATGGCAACAGTCTTACTGGAGCAGGCGTTGTGCTCAGCACTTTGTATGTACATTAGCTGCTTAATATTTACAAGCCCAATGAAATTAGTGGTTCAGTTTTCTTTTTGCAAATGAGGAAACATGGTCACTGATTAAAAACAGGAAGAGTTGAGATATAAACCCAGGTCCATTTGACTTGGAGTCTGTTTGAGCCCTTAATAAAGAGTTGGGGCTTCGGAATTCTACAAGACTAGATTTTAATCCCAGCACCACACATTCTAAATAACTATTGGTAAATTACTTAACCTCTATAAACTGCAGTTTTCTCCTCTGTAAATAAGGATAGTAATGAAATCTGTGAATGATACCGCCCAATTCCTCTCAAATAGTTACCCTCCTTCCCTCCTTCTTCCTTATGAATACAACCCACCTCCAATAACTTCCCGAAAGTTCCAGCTCCTCAATCCCTCAACTGGCCTTGCAGCAACACATGGCTTAGTCCTGGTCAATGAAAGACAAGGGGGAAGTCAGAGAAAGGAACATTTCCTCCATAATACAAAAGGAGTTGCTAGGAACCTGAATTAATTACATAGGCTTGACTGAAACCTGACATTATTCTAGCTAATTTGCAATCCAAAAGGAGATTGCGATGGATAAAATAAGAATAGCTGCAGAAAGAAGAGTCCTTGTTGACATCGCTAAGCCAAGATCATCATGGAAATAGGAGGCAGTAAATTTTCTTCATTATTTAAACTACTTTTAGTTGGACATCCTGTAACTCATAGATACACCAGTTTTATTGAGTTTTTTTTTTGTTTTGTTTTGTTTTGTTTTGTTTTGTTTTTTGTTGTTGTTGTTGTTGTTGTTTTTGTGGTACTGGGGATTGAACCCAGGGCCTTGGGCTTGCAAGGCAAGCACTCTACCCACTGAGCTATATCCCCAGCCCTTTATTGAGTTTTGAACAAGCTAAATGGTATAAATCCCCTAACCCTACACTGGCAAAGAGTGCTCAGTAACAGAGGTTATTATAATCTTGGATAAGTTATCTAAGCATGGCTTTCATTTTATAGCTTTTGACCATTAACAAGGTGTGAAAGATTTCTTTCTTTTTAATAACTATTTCCATATCTACTAGATCTAAGTGTGTAAGTGACACCACCGTTTAGCAGTGACGAATTCTGCTTCCTCAGGTGTTGAAATATAACATCAGAGAAACACGCCAAGGCAAGCATATTAAGCAGATTTTATTTAAAGGTAATAATAGACTTCTCCTGGGAGGGAGAAGCGGGCCATGGCTGATGTTCTAAAGTCCCAAGAAGTGAGGGCACCCTACATCTTTTATAGGTTAAGGTCTCTTGTTCTCCAGTTCTCTCCCCCTTATCTCTCCTTCCTGCCTATGTGACTAGGCCTGGTTTTGCAGTTGAGATGCATAAAGTGAGAAGCAAATGGGCAGGGGGAGGGCCAAAGTGATTCAACCAGGCAAGGGCCAGGGGGCATTGATTAGCAGCCTTGCCTGTAGTCCTTGATAAGGGCAGGTAAATTTGGTAATCAAGGGCTCCAGAGATTCTTGACATTCCATTTTCCCAGGGACAGTCTCCATCTTCCAGAGGCAGATGGCTTTCATGGCCTCCATTTCCTTGATTTGACCTGATCCCCTATTTCTACACCAACTGCCTATCCCCAATTCTGGCTTCATAAGTACAGTCCTGCACCAAAGAATAACATTCTGGTCAACAAGGAATAGTACATGTCATGGTGATCCCATTAGATTGTAATGGAGCCAAAAAATTGCTATTGCTGAGTGATGCTGTAGCTTTCACAACATTGTAGCACAACACATTTCTGAGGTGTTTGCAGTGACACCAGTGTAAATAAATCTACAGCACTGCCAGTTAAAAGCATAGCACATACAATTATGTGCAGTATATGATAGTTGATAATATATGACTATGTTACAGGTTTTGTAATACTGTATTTTTTAATCATTGTTTTAGAGTGTGTTCCTTCTACTGATAAAAGAAATTGTTAATTGTGAAACAGTGTTGTGCTATGCCAGTGGCAGCCTCATACATTTCATGATAACTATGCCTCTTGATTGCATTAAGAAGCAATCTAAGCCAGGCACAGTGGCTCAGTGAGGCGGAGGCAGGAGGATCACAAGTTCAAAGCCAGACTCAGCAAAAGCAAGGTGCTAAGCAACTCAATGAGATCCTCTCTCTAAATAAAATACAAAATAGGGTTGGTGATGTGACTCAGTGGCTGAGTGCCCCTGAGTTCAATCCCCAGTACCAAAAAAAAAAAAAAAAAAAGCAATCTAAACTGCCTAGGTTTGTGCAAGCACACTCTATGGTGTCCACACAATGACATAATCACCTACTAACATATTTCTCACAACATATCACCTTCATTATGCGATGCTTGGCTGTAATATATAAACCAAATAGTTGATGCTGGTTGACTTCTCAAGAAATTAAATATACAACAAGATAACAAATGGGTTAGCACAGAGCATTAAACTATTAGATGAACTGCTGGATCAATAATTAATTTGTTTTTCAAATCCATTCAAGTTATTATTCAAGGTCTACAACTTGTGTTAAAGAATCACAGACACAAACATTAAAAGATTTTCATTTTTTTAAGTTAAAGTAATGAAGCCATGATTGGGGACAGGCAGTTAGTGTAGAAATAGAGGATCAGGTCAGATAGAGGAAATGGAGGCCATGAAAGCCATCTGCCTCTGGAAGTTGGAGACTGCCCTGGAAGAATGGAATGCCAAGGATCTCCGGAGCCCATTGATTACCAAATTTACCTGCCCTTGTCAAGGACTGCAAGCAGGGAGCTGCTAATTAATGCCCCCTGGGCCCTTGCCTGCCTGAATTACCTTGGCCCTTCCCCTGTCCATTTCTTCTCACTTTATGCAAAACCGGGCCTAATCACGTAGGCAGGGAGGAAAGAGATAAGGGGGAAAGAACAGGAGAATAAAACCTATAAAAAGGACAAGATTTGCTCAATCCAATGGATTCCGCCTTTGGGTCCCCTTCTTCCACCCTGGAGAAGTCTGCTTTTACTTTTCTTTAATAAAGCTTACTTTCTACTCTACGCAGCATGCTTCTCTGGCGTTACACTTCAACACCTGAGGAACCAGGACTTGACACCGGTAAACAGTGGTATCAGTAACATACAAACAACTGGAAAGAACAAGAACATGATCAAGATGGACTTATTACTCATAGCAGAGAGAACATGTATCAAGGGACACCAAAAGGTATCTCTGTGAAAGGGTGTTAGACAAACTTATATAGGATTCAGGCTTTAGTTGGGTAATTTAGGGAAGGGTCTATGTAAGATATAAAGCCATCTTTCTCTCCGGTGATAGGAATTTCCCACCTCCCCACCACCTGTCAATCTGCATTAGCCCGCCTCTCACGTTACTGGAATTTCCGGCTTACGTTGCTTCCTGCCTCCAGCATTACGTCCCACTATGTCATTGGCCCATCAGTCAGTCTGTAAGAATTCTCCTCCGTGATTGGTTCCTCCCAGCCCGGCAAAATTCCTATGTCTGAGAGGAACCGTCTGCCATCTTCCCTCTTTGCTTTTCCCCCTTTCCCCATGCAGACGTGAATTTGTCTGCGCAAATAAATGGTTCCTTGTATGAGACCTGTATCTGTGGAGCGTTTCTGGGAGCTGGCGACGAACCATAAATGCGTGCCTCTTTTTTCCGACCTAACAGTCTAAGTTGGTGAAAGGTTGTTCTCTACTGGATGCTATATGAAAGCAAGGGCAATTTCTATGACTGAATCTCTCAATAAATCTTATCTACAGTGAGAGGAGATTAGAAAGAGAATAATGTTGTAAAAATTGGCTAATAAATAGCAGCCAATCGCTTTAGCCAAGAGACCCTCTCTTGTTTGATATTTTGCATGTGACACACTGACTTTATTTTTCTGTACAAAGACAGTCATGAAGGGCCTCCTTTTGTCAAGGTCTTGGAATAACCTTGGGTGAGGCTGATAATCTCTGAGCTGATTTATATCTAGTGGGAGAATAGCACAGCTAGTGTAAGGTGAGCTTCTGAATGCCAGGGGCTGTTGTCTTTGTTTTCTTCTCAGTGCAAAGTACAGCAGTGTAAGATGCACACGACTTTTCTATATGTAACAGCATTTCATGTCTTAAAATGAGAATCAATAAGGTAATGATATATTATTATAAAGGGAGCAAAACCCTGTCGTATCTGTTAGTAGTCCACTTTGGGCAAATTCTGCAGTTCTTATTTAAGTAGGCTGGTTTAATGAAGTCAGGGACTTCAACAAAAGCAGAAAAATATTTCCTGAAAAGGGTGGAGCCTCAGACTAACCATTTCTTCATCCTGGTACAAAACATACAAAAGGAATTTCTATTCTGTTTTAATCATTTCACAATTATCTTCCAGCAATCAAATTCCAGCTATCATCCTTAGTTTGAAAGAAAACCCATTGTTTACTTTTTAAAAATTATTTGTCCTAAGTTTCTCTTAGTTTATTTTCTTGTAAAGTTAAGAAGATTTTTAAAAATCTTGGTAATAACTTGTGGATTAATGTACAAGGATATTAAAAGTCATAGATGAACTTTAGTTATGTTTCAGTTCCAGAAATTTTTTAATGCCGTGAAAGCTACAATTAGAGTCTAGAATACTAGTTGGAAAATAAGCCACATAGGAAAAAGTCAGGAAGACATTTAATAAAAATATTTTAATAAATGCCATTTCTGAAAAAAATCTAAGATAGTATTTTGATGATAGACTAGATGTTTAATAACTGACCAAAATAGGTATAAAACTCTTTATATTTCTTTCATAACACATCTAATATATGTGACTCCCAGTTAGAATCTTATTTCATTTTTATTGCAAAAATCATCCTCTTATACAGAAAATCTGTTTAAACACCTGGATTTTATAATTGTTTTGTCTTTCCTGAGGAAACTCTTGTGCATGTCAGTTTAGAGCTCTCTCAGTGTTGTTTTTCTTCTTTTGTTCTGGCTATCCTAAGTTACTGATTTTTAGGTTTTTCCCCTGTAAGGAAAAATGCAACTCAGCTCGGGACCCACAGTGGTTTCCAGCCCCTCCTGCGGAACTGCCACTGCGCACACCCGTCTCAGTTGCGGCTCAACAATAGCTCCCAGAAAAATCCATGGCGGACTCAGGGCCTCACACAAGAGACTTTATTATGTGGACGACTAGCACGTCCACTCCAAGGTTGGAAAAGAAGGGAAAGAGAGAGATGGTGTGGACGCTTCTCCCAGATATTGGAATCTCCCAGGCTGGAAAGAACCAATAGCAGAGGAGAATACTTGCAAGCTGACTGATGAACCAATAGCTAGCTAGCACGTTAGGACATAATGTGGGAAGCAGGAAAATGGCTATAGCGTAGGCCGGAAATTCCTGTAACGTAAGAGGCCAGCGAGCACAGATTGACAAGTGGTTGGGAGGCGGGGAGAAATGGCTGCACCTGGAAGGGTGGAGTACTGACTTTGTATTACACCCCCTCTCTTCTGGATCATATTCCACTTAGACTTGTTTAATCAGTAATAATTTAAAATCTACTTTAATTAATAATCTTGAATTAATATGCATACATGCAGCTCAACAGTAATCTGCTTTGTGACATGCTCAGGATGGAAAATCAAGATGAGCAGCAATTTGAGGCTTTTGACTCAATACGTCCTGTTGAAAAAGGTCTTATGTGACATAGAAAAAGCTGGATCTCAAGATGCTCATCGATGGGAGATAAGTGTGAAAACATTATTGCTAGCAGGGCATGGTGGCACACAACTGTAATCCTAGCTACTCTGGAGACAGAGGAAGGAGGGTGGTGAGTTCAAAGCCTGCCTTAGCAAATGAGAGAGGCCCTAAGCAACTCAGCAAGACCCTGTCTCTAAATAAAATATAAAAAAGGGCTGGGATGTGGCTCAGTGGTTAAGCACCGCTGGGTTTAATCACTGTTACAGAAAAAAAAAAAAAAGAGAAGAAGAAGAAGAAGAAGAAGAAGAAAAGAAAACATTAATTATTGCTCTGGTCCTCAAACTTTATTGCACATCAAAATGAACAAGATGGAGAGTTAAAACACAACTTGCTAAGCCCCACCTGAGAGTTTTAAACTGTAGATCTCAGGTGCCTCCAGAATTTGCATTTCCAAAGAAAGGTGAGGGATTTCATGAAAATCAAAGAGGAATTAGTAGAATACAGGAAAGGGACCAGGGGAAGAGAAGAAGGGAAGGCAAGGGGAAAAACTGGGGTCCTACCAGAATATTGACCAAATTATATTATTAGATCATGTGCATGTAACTAACATGTAATAACAAACCCCACCATTATGTACAATTTTAATGTACTAATGAGAAATGTGGAAAAATATTGAGGGCATAAAATACATCTTGATATCTTGGTTAAAAAAAAAGAATTCTCATTTCTAAGTTGCCCATTGCTGCTCATACAGTGGTACAAGATCCGCAGTTTAAAAACCATTACGGAGAAGGAGTTACTTATATTTCTACCTGTTGATCCCCCAACCAGGTGGGTTGTATGGGCCTTTTTTTAAGGCCCATCTTTCAACATGCTGAGATTGGTTTTCTATGACCTAGTTTTAAGTCCCCTCTTGTTGTTATGCCAAATCTCTTTTCTGCATTTCTTGTTTGGAGCCCTAGTCTTTGAACCCCAGTATGCTTTATTATTATTATTATTAAGTTATTAGTACATATTATACAAATTAATGGGTTTCTTTGTAACATTTCCATCCATGTATATAGTCTGTTTGATTGTATCTATCCTCCTGATCCCACTATTCTGAGAAACACATGAGCAGAGGGCCTGCAAAACTAGTTTGCAAAGCTAGTTTTCAAAACCAGTTTGCTCATTCCTGAGTTTTTCAGGGTCTCTGCTCACGTTCCTCATCCTCTGTTTCTTGAAGATCTTAGTCTGAGTTCTGGATTTTTGACATGTATCTTGGCCTTACCCACAGCCTGCACCCTGTACCCATATGATTTGTTAGTCCCTCCTCTTCCTGTACCAACCACTCTTGGCCTGCCCTGTTCTGTTATCCTTAAATTCCTCATGAAACTTACTACCTATAGAATCTCTGGTTTACTTTTGTTCCACTGTCATGATTAATATAATAAACATGAATTTTCCTTGGGGGTTTCAGGGAAATAGAAATGTTAATTTGATTGAGTTTCAAAGCAGGGTTATATGAATTGTTAGTGAGTTGAATCATCATAACTAATAGAAAAATGAGCAATTGAATGTTTGAGTAATAGTTGGCTTCACTTATACAAAGACATATTACACTGAACATAGTCAATAAATATTTGGGAATGATGCTGGTTTTCTCTTGCTGTGTAATAAATTATTACAAACTTAGTGGCTTAACATGATATCCATTTATTAGCCCACAGTTCTGTCTGTCAGAGTATGGCACAGCAGAGCTGGAGTCTCTGCCTTGGAGCTGAAGTCAAAGCATCAGCTGGCTGCACTCTCCTCTACAGACTCAACTAAAGAAGAATCTGCTTGCAAGCTGCAGGTTGTTGGCAGAATTCAGGTCCTTGTGACAATAAGACTGAGGTCCCATATTCTTGCTAACTGTCAGTTGGAGACCACTTTCCACTTCTAGATGCCCATCCTTCTCACAGACTCTTGCAACATGGCAGTAACAGAATCCTCTAAGGCCAGTAGGAGAATCTCCCTCAGGTTAAATTCCTCTCATGCTTGGAACTCCAACTTCTTTTGTCACCAGCCAGAGAAAATGCTCAGCTTTCAAAAGGCTCATTTAATTAGATCAGGTAGGCTCTAGCTAGATAATCTTTCTTTTGCCACATAACACAGCATAATTATAGGAGTGATATTATATTCACAGGTACTGCCCACACCTGAAGGGGAGACAGGTGTATAAGGTCAAGGGTCATAGGAGTGTATGTTGATTTCTAGAATCCACTCCCTGACCCTAATGATCCCACATCTGTCCCACATTAAAAAAATCATGCTTCCTTTCCAAAGGTTCACAAAAACCTCTTTCTTTTATGGCATCAGTTCAAAGCCTGAAATTTCATCTACATATCTTCAGCTCAAAAGTTCAAAATATCATCATCTATATCAGATACTGACGAAGCTCCTGGGTATAATTAATTGTGACCACTATTGCTCTCTCTTCATAGACCCATGAAACTAAACAGGCAAGTTACCTGTTCCACACTGTCAACAAACAATGTTGAAACAGTCATAGTCTAAGTGCCAGGCATTTCAGTTCAAAAAGAAGATAGAGAGAAGTCATCAGTCCACAGCAGTTTGTACATCCAGCTGGTTCTGAGATAGGGAATACAGTACTTCTCCTTGATTCTCTGCTTCCCCTTCTAGACTGTAATGTTTTCCCACACCAGTTCCTGGTTCTGCCTGTGGGCCAGGGGCATTGAGGATTCATTCTTAAAAGTCTGCCTACTGCAGTAATGGCTTAACTTTTTGTGTAACCCACATTTAAGAAATCTTGATGAATCCCTAGTAGATACACAGGAGTACATGATAGAGTTACAAGCACATGAGAGAGTGACAAGTATAATATAACTCAAATATTTATAAAACTAATGAGACGGCACCCCAATTTGTAAGCACAATATTAAACACCATATACAAGATTATGATTAAGTCCCTTGGTCATTTCCCCTACAGTGATCCTAGAAGTAAGAAAGAAGTAAGAAGCATCCAATGTTAAGGGTAATCTGATAATGAGCAAAAGATTTAAAAAAAAAAAAAAAAGGACCACCTGAGACTTGAAGCCTAGAAAGTGATTATGCATGAATTCTCATTCAGAGGGAATCTTTGAGGTCTCTGAGTAGAGGGAGTATAAAGAGATTAATACTGTTGGAACAGCAAGCCACAGATAACATTGGCAACGTAGTAGAAAATGGACTAGCAGATAGAAGTGAGAAAATAATGATGGAAGGAATTCTAGAGATAATGTGAACATTTTGTTCTTCACGCATGAAAACAATAGTCCTAATCTACTCTCAGTACAGAGTGTTTTCTGAGGCATTTTTCAAGTGGCAATCATGGAATTGTGCTAGTATAGTCATAATTTCTTGTCCAGTCTCTCCTGTGAACAAGGGCAAAGATTATAGTGGGTTATTGCTGCAATCACTACAGTGCACAGGGTTATGTGAAAATGCAGTGTGTAGTGGTAGAATCACACAAATTTAGCCAGCATAGATAGAACAAGAACTCTGGATTCCGACTCTATTAGATAATTTAATGGATACCACTTTTGAGTGCCTCCTGTGTTTAAGACAACATGCTGTGTGTTTTGTAAATGTTATCTTGTTCTCATGGCAATCCTCTGGCAGTAGGAACTCTTGGTCCCACTTTAAAGTTGAAGAACTTTATCTGAAAAAGAAAATATCAATTTTCCCAAGCATATTTAGTAAGAGGTGGTTGCCTTTGTAGCATTCTGCATACTCTCTCATGGTTTACCCATTTGATTGAGATTGCCTGTTGACACCTGTTGCCCACATCAGACTGGGAGGTCAACAGAAGAGGGACCCTGACTTCTTCCGAACCCAGTATGGGCAATGCATGTCTGCCTCTAATGCATGAGCTATTAACAACTGTCCTGATGTGCTAATTACGTAAAAATGTGCCAGGAACAGGATTAGGCCCAGAGATAAGGACAGCTCTGGATTTTACTGTTGGAAAGCTTCTAGAAATAACTTAATGGCTGTTCTTTGGAAAAATTAATTCTCAAAATTCTTTGTTTATGCAAATTCTCAGTGATGAGAAGTCGGACTCCATGAATAGCACATAGAACCCAAGGTAAAAATGTTTTTTATTGGACTGAAGATATAGCTCAGTTCATAGAGTGCTTGCCTATCAAGCACAAGGCCCTGGCTTGAATCCCCAACACGGCAAAAAAAAAAAAAAAAAAATCTTTCTTCCTCCAAATTCCTCTCTCCTCTGCCCAAGACTACACAGACTAACAATAGAAATTCGACAAATAGTTATTGCAATAGTTTCCTATGTTTCTGCAACTATTGCTCAGCTCTAGAAAAGGACCCATGTCACTCACAGAACTGCAGATAGTAAACAAGGCATGGCAACACTGAGGAGCCCAGGAGTTGTGAGAATAAACTAGAGGATGCAACTAAGTCTCCAGGAGTAGAGCAAATGGGGGGACATTTATGTGGAATCCTGAAGGCAATGAGGTTAACAAGGCATTAGCCAGGAAAGGATTATGTGTGAGACAAGAGGCAGAATGCAATACCAATAGGGCAGAGGAGGAGCCATGGAGGAAAAGAGTGGTAAGAAATGAAGATGCGGAACAAAGATGCCAGATTCAGCAAGGCCTTAGGATCCATACTGACATTTGTAACTCTTTCCTAGAAGCAGTGAGAGGTCACTAAATTTAGAGGGTAGCCTGACATAGTGCCTTTTTCTCTGCGTAACTGAGTGGAAAATTGGTTAAAGAACACTTGTAGAATGATCACATAGGAGACTAGTACCTCAGTGTTGAACACTCTTTGAAATATCCCACTCCCTGTCACCACCATTATTACATTCCCAACCAAGTTATTTTTCTGTATGAAACATACTTTGCATCCATCACAAGTCTGGAAATGCCATGAGAACAGAGTGCTGTGGACTTTTGGTCTGACCATGCTTACCTCTTACCTCTCCCATTCACCATATTCCATACACATTGACTTTCTTTTCTTTTATTATTATTATTTTTTTAAGTGCACTCAGTTATTTGCTCCAGGCACAACACGTCCTCGGGAAATGGTGTTTACTTCCACCTGCACCACTCTGCCTCCCTTCCTGCTCTCCTCATTTTCCAGATAACTGCTCCTCCTCTAATTTTCTCATGAAATGTCATTTCCTCAAAGCAACCTATCCTGATCCCATCTAAATGGCCTCTTGTTGTACACCCTTGAGAGTGTCCTGTGTTTCTCCTTCCCATTGCTTATCTCACTTCATATATATTATGCTTGTTTGTGAACAGTTTTCTGGGACTCTTTTGATAGCAATGAATGAAACCCAACTCAAACTCATAAAAGAAAAAACAATGCATTGACTCCCATAACTGAGAGAAAGGGACAGGGTTAACACCTTGCTCGACTCCAGGGAATATCATTCAGCAATTCTGGAGATAAGCAACACAGTGGTAGCAGCTGAGGATCCTGACATGGCAGGATCCAGGGGTTCAAACAAGGGCATCATTCCATCTCTCCTTCATTTATGTTGACTTCGGTTTCTAGCAGGCTTGCTCCATGTGGTGGAATCCAGCAGCTTCAGGGTCATATCCACCCTGCTTTAAATCCAGTGGGGAAACCTTCTCTTTATCACCAGTTCCACGGAATGTCTCCAAATTGTTTTCAAAATAAAAATGGGACCAGGTATGGTGGCACACATTTGTAATCCCAAGTACTTGGGAAGTTGAGGTAGGAGGTCCATACGTTTGAGGTCAGTCTCAGCAACTGAAGGACAGGCTTCAGTTTTTATTTCAAAAAATAAAAAGGACTAGGGATGCAGTTCAATGGTAGAGCACCCCTGGTTCAATCCCCACTACCATAATAAATAAATAAGTGGAAAATATTTCTCCATTACGTAAAAGAAATCCATAGTTAAGTAATCTTTAGCTTGTATGTTGCACCTCAGTGCCTGGATCTCAAACTCCTTTAGTTATTCCTCAGTTCATGAATTCTACTTTATGACTTAACATGGTGGCTTCAGTTTCAGCCATCAGTCTGTATTTCAGTCAGATGGAGAAAAAGGAAAGACACAATCTGTCCCTTTAAGGGCCTTTCTTTGAAATTGAACACAAGACTCTGCTTATATACCAATGGCTAAAACTTAATCACATGGTCATTCCTAACTGCAAGGTAAGGTGTGTGAAACTAAAGTTACTGGTGGTGTTACTAAGGAAGAAAGTGAATAAATATTGAATGACAACTAATATCTCTGTCATGCAGGCTTTTTCCATAGCTGGTAGATAACTAGTAGACTCATGAGGGAGAGTATCTCCCAAAAGAAAATGGAATGCTATTATATAGAGAAGGGGGAATGCTACTGAGCCTTCAGATTTAACTTCCATGTATCAGTCAGGTTTCAAGGTTTCAAACAATGGAAAACTAAACTCAATTTTCTTAAAACTTAAAGGGGACTTACTGAATTTTGCAATTGAAAAGTTTAGAGGTACAGCAAGATTCAGAGTTAGTTGGTTTAGGCTATGTAATCTACTGACTAGGATGATGTTTTTGTATAAGTTTAATTCTTTTGGGCTTCCATTATCATGGTGTAATTGTGGAAGCATTTCTACACTTCACATCCGTATTCCACAGTGTACCAGAAGGCCTGTGCCATGCAGTTACCCTTAGTAGCATAGACTAGCTGGGCCTTTACTATTCCCTAACCTCTAAGAGGTGAGAATAGGGTCTACCCTAATGAAATTGCAAGGATAATACAAAATGAAGAACGGAGCATTTCTCATAGTGATGTCTGGTACTGTTAGGAAGTAGAGAAAGGGAAGAACAGAGACAAGGATTCATTCAACATGAAAGTCCATTCCCCTCCATGTAAGCAGAAACTAAATCTCTAAGGTCTAATACTTTGTTTGGCACACAAGAAAATGGACAATAAAGATTCATTGAATGGCTCACAAAGCACAGAAAAGATCAAGTACCTCTACCATAATCTCTACCATCTAATTCCTGCAGCTCACTAATGTCACCTTTAGACCCTTTGTAAGGTCTTCTGGGTAAAGGAGTACAGTCAACTGGGCACAAAATGTTCCAGACTGATCCTGACCAAAGACTAAGGCCAATATCTGGGTCTCATGCTGGCATGGACATCCTCATGGATGCCTGTCCTGAGTAGGGCTCAGAGGCAGGTTTTTTTGTGGGTGAAGTATTAACTTAAGCCAGAAACAGCAAAATGAAAGTGGTAAGTGCAAACCATAATCAATATGAGTCATTTATAGATATTCAGTGAAACATGGTCCCATGTCAAATCAAAAGGGCAAATAAGTCTACAAATAGGCAATGAATCCAGGGATTAAGCATCTCCAAGTCAGGAATGGGAGTAGAAGGTAGGTAGGAAACAACTCAGGGAAAAACTCAGGTCAGAAACCATGAGTAAGACCAACATGGAGGGGCCATTCTCATTAGTGTATTCCCAGTGATGGGGATGTGGGTCTGCTAGCTACAAGCTTTGAGGCAAGTCCCAGAGAGGCAAGACCCCTCCAAGGAACTCAGCCCCAGGATCCAGGGACTTTGGGGGCAGGAAAAATTACAACTTGGCTAGCAAGTACCCATCACCAAGGTAAAATATGCTGTACTGAGGGGACTATGCAGCCCCTAATTCTGGAGTCAGATTGGATACAAATTTCACCCTGCTATTTACTAGCTCAAGTCTCAACCTCTCTATCCTTCTGTTCCCCATCCATGAAAGAGTTCTTACAATGTTAATATTTTTTTCTTTTTGCAAGCCAGGTACGGTGGCACACTCCTATAACCTCTGCAACTCAGAAGGCTGGAGCAGGAGGATCGCGAGTTTGAAGCTAGCCCCAGAAACTTAGCAAGGTCCTAAGCAACTTAATGAGACCCTTTCTCAAAATAAAAATAAATAGGGGCTGGGGATATAGCTCAGTTGGTAGAGTACTTGCCTCGCAAGCACAAAACTCTGGGTTCAATTCCCAGCACCACACAAAAAAATAAATTAAATAAATAAACAAATAAATAAAAAATAAATAAATAAGACTGGGGATGTGGCTCAGTGGTTAAGCACCCCTGGATTCAATCTCCAGTAACAACAACAACAAAAAAGCATTTGTATTTGCATAGCCCTTGTATACAGAATCACTGAAAAAGCTGACTAATATCACCCACCACCATGAAATGGACAGCAGAAATCTTGCAAGTAAGTTTTGTGACCATTTTCCTCTACAAACAGAATTTTAAAATATATATTTAGGGCATATGGATGTAGCTCAGTGTTGGAGTGCTTACATGCATGAGGCCCTGGGCTTGATTCTCAGCACTGCAAAATAAAACAAAGCAATACATATTTCTCAGAATATTTATGAATGGAAAATAAGATACAGGACCTAGAAAACAATCAGTTCTCAAAAATGTATCATCATCATCACTGTCAGCATCCAGTTGGTGATGGAAACAGGGTTGGCTCTGAAGACTGTATCAACCAAAAGAAGTAAAAAGTACTTTTCACCATTTTGCTTTCCCAGGACATAGATTGTAAAGATAGCTAAAGATCAACTTTTGGGAGATTGTAGCTCTCAGCCTAATATTCTCTTTAGAAAGTAAGAATTACAAAATCTTTCATCAAAGCAAGGCCTGTGACTTCTCTAATTCCATCAAGCCTTATAAGCTATTCCAAAAACAAAAATGCCAACAAAGTCAAAACCAACTTAGGAACAAATGACATTTTAGGCAATGTCATACTTCCATTGATCTGTCCTTCCCTCCAGAGATGGTTTCTGAAAATTGGGTCTTTCTCCCTTCCCTAACCACAGAACCAGGGCACTGCTCAAAAGATTTTACTTTCCCAATATCTTTTTCATCCATTTTTTCCCTCCCTCTCTCTTTTATTTTTTTCAGGGTTTTAGCAACTTTGGGTTTCCCCAGGAACACTAGGTGGGTATTTTACATTGTTGTCATTTAGGGACCCAGGCTAGTAATTTTAGCAAAACAAACACACCCTGGATATTATTGTTTATTTTGATGTCAAGATGAAGCAGAACTGTAGCAGGAAGGACTCTTCTAGTCAGGAAAAATACAGGATTCTAATGCCAGAAGGTACTGAATAGCTCCAGTGGATTAGTTTGGGTTTATGTTTTGTTCTTTTATAAAAAAATACTTTTAGTTATAGATGTAGTTGTAGATGAATTTTTATGTGGTACTGAGGATCGAACCCAGTGCCTCACATGTGCTAGGCAAGCGTTCTACACTGAGACCTTATATGTTTTGTTCTTGTTGTTTATGTTTTGATTTTATTTTTGAGAACAAGATGGAACATAGGCAAATTATTTTTTATGCATTTACCAGAAGGCAGTCCTTGAGAATTATAAAAGAATAGTCCTTTGGGACCCCTTGGCTGTGGATACTTAGCCAGATTTCAGCATCACGTTCAGCCTGCTCTTAGAAAAGCCATAAATTTATTTTTATTTGGCACCCTCAAGGTTAGTAAGAGCTAGGCCTGTTCCTGCCCCACTTGCTCAGGTTTGAGTTCTGCCCAAGGAAAGTTTTATTGCTATAGCATCAGGTTTAAAAGATAGAACATGACTTCCTAAGATGTTCCATGACCTGCCTCCTTCAAAATTTTCTTATTTCTCATTGCTCCTCTATTGCAGGTTATTTTCCAGCTCTTTGCAGAACTTCTTTCAGTTCTTCAGCAGCCAGTCCCTTCCTTGCCTCTGAGCAATTCTCTTTGCCTGGAACCTTCTTCATATGGCCTCTTTGTCTGTGAAAACACTACCTGTGGAAAGCCTTCTCCCCCATCCCATGCCCAACCCAGGTAAAGCAGGTCTAGTGCTCCAGGAGGGCATGTACAACACTGTCTTGCTCGTGCACACTACGTTTCCAGGTTCATCATGGGCAGCACATGCAGTCAGCAATAAATGTCTCCTGAAAGAATGAGTGACAGACTGAATGAATCAACAAATGGACAGATGCATGAATGCATGAAGGATGACTGTCCTCCACCAATGACCAATCAGAGGGTACTTTCAAGAGGGACTTACAAGGTTAAGTCTGATGACTTTGGACTGCGTACCTCAGACTAAGGAATTGATTGTCTGAAGGACATAGGTAAACACTTACTATTTAAAATAAATAATCTGGTGCAATGGCACACAATTTTAATCCCAGCCACTTGAGAGATGGGAACAGGAGGATTGCTAGTTTGAGGCTAGCCTCAGCAACTGAGGGATACCCTGTCTCAAAATAAAAATAAAAAGGGTTGGGGATGCATTCAGTGGTATAACACTCTGGGTTCAATTATCAGTACTGCAAAAGTAAAATAAAATAAATCGACAAAATAAAATATTAATTTAATCAAAATAAAATGAATGACTAACTGGTAAGCTGCAACGAACCCAAATGGAATGGATGTATAGCAGTATTCAGTTTCAAGGTCACACCTGCCAGTTTGCTCCTGATCTATACTTCTCAAGGGGAGAACCTTGAGTCTGTAGCACAGATCTTCTGTCAGTCTTCAGATGTTACCCAGGGTGCTCCACTAGAGTACTGAACTCACAGAACTGGCACTAAGATGCTCTTCCCCTTCTGGTTAGAAAGTATAACTCAAGATTTGGTCATAAGTATGATGGGCTACTCTGGACATATGCGGTAGGAAGAGAGGCCAAGACTTGGCATAAGTCCGACTTTCTAACCTAGTGGCAGAGAATAATGCCAGTGGAAGAGCCAGAAAGGAGTCATCCTCATAAAGAGGCACACATCTGTAATCCCACCTACTTGGGAGCCCAAGCCAGGAGGATCATGAGTTTGAAGCCAGAGTGGGCAACTTAGTGAGACCTGCCTGAAAAAATAAATAAATAAGATTAAAAAATAGAAAATAAACAAGAGGCATAGCAGCCTCAGTCATAATCAGGGAACAACTGGCAAGGAGGTTTCCAATCAGAAGTATTGGAGCTGAAGGTATGTTCATGGCTGGCTCTAGCAAGAATCAATTCTTACAATCAGGGTTGAGTTCAGTACTGAGGCAGGGATGACATGTTGGAACTGCCAACTGGTGATAGGATAAAGAAATCGGAATCAGGTAGGACTGGGGCCAGGGAAAGTGACCCTGCTGAGGCACTAGGTTTTTTCCACAAGGTCAGCATAAAACACTGGGCGTGTGTGGGAAGGACCTGAAGATGAGTGAAAGGCACAGAGTCAGCAGCAATAACCAGATGTTCAGAAAATCAGAGGGATAGGAAGTGAAGTGAGTAGAATCATCTTACTGAATTAAATTCTACACTATAACAATGGATTTCGCTGGTGGGACGGATGAGAATTCTAGATCTGTGAACACCTTGGGGGTACTAAAGAAGCTTCTCTTGGCAGAAAATGAATCATCAATAATGATTCATCCCAACACATGGTGGGAGTAGGCCCTCAAGTTGAGTAGTGTCCAAGGAGGTGCCTGGGAGCTCCTGTGTAGGGAAGGATAGTATTGGTGGATGTGGTGGGAAGTCAGCTTTGAATTAGAGTCTGGAACTAGGGCAGATGTGAAAACCAAAGAAGTGAGATTGTGAAAGAAAAGTTCATTTTGTAGGCTCTGAAAGAGGTAAAGCATCAGAAAATGTTTGGGGTCTGGCCAGCAGGGGCTTTGAGGTAGTGTCTGAGGCTTTCTCCCCAGGACAGAGAGAGGTCCTGGGAGTGCCCAAGACCCAGGCAGGGAAGGCAATAGAGACTGAGTTAGAAGACATCTGATTATTCCTTCTCTAATACAGTGTGACTCCTATGACTTTGGGCTTGGTTTCATATGTCTTTAAGTGATAACAGTCTGTCTCCATCTGACATCAGTTTGGGTGGTGAAAGAGAACTCAAGACCAGAGTTCCTCATTTAGGGTGTGGCTCATCAGGCTGTGAACCAGGCTGATAAACTCTCTGATAAAAGAGTCTTACCAGTGGTAGTGAAGTCCATCAGCCATAAAGTCATACATTGCTAGCCTGGGCTAATGAACTCTGTAGCAGTCCTGGATTTTTCTGCCTAACATGCCCTAGCCAGCAGGTCCTAACTAAAGAGAAGAAAATATGGCTGGGACCCACAGTGGCTGGACAAGTGATAGGGATTTACAACTGTGATGGTAACTTCTCTTTGGAAAGTAGAGTACAGGGACAATGAGGCTCTGAGTTTCAAACTTGGTAGGCACAGGACTCATCTTTAGGATTTCATAAAAAAATGCAGAATCTTGTGCTTCCCATCAGAATTAGTGAATCTGAATTTCTGCAAGTTGATCTCAGGAAAGTTCCTTTTTAACACATTTCTTGAGATCTGTGGACCGTATTTAAGAAACAATAATGTAGAGGCCCATTCTGCTGCAGCAAGCGGAGATGGATTTTTCATTTTATAAGGACTGGGTAAAATATACCTTCTTTAGGTACATGCATAATGACCCAGATGTGATTATGAGAAATCTGGGAGATAGGCAGTCATTCAGAGTATACAATAATTGATAAAAATGAAATAAGGTGGATAGGTGTTGTGGACAGATGATTTCTGGATTCCTAAGGCAATCTGGGAATGAAGCCAAGGAATTACTGGTGAGGCTGGAGCTATTCTTGGTTGACTGGATGGACACTTATACAGGTGTGAGCAGCCAGTCAGGGTCATGGCAGAGGTTAGGACAGGAGGAAGGACTGAGACTGAAGCTGCAGCCAAGGTCATCAACACCCAGGGATCAGTCCCAGTTGCTCTTGGTACACTACACAGAGCCTGCTGCTGACAGTGACCTCATATCTGAGGTGACTCTGGCCTCCTTCATCTGTCTCACCCTTAGAACTTCTTAGAACAGATCCTCTGCTCTCAAGTTACCAACTGTATCCTCATCTTTCCAAGAAACTTGGATGTCTATGAGAGAAAGCTTGACCAGTCATTGGATGGGCTTGGTTGGAATGTGGAGTGGGGAGCTACTAATGGGTGGAAGCTGATTCTTAAGACTCTTTTCAATTCATTCTTATCTATTACTCCTGGAAAACTAGAGTCAGGGCCCTGACAACTTCAGGAAATAGATAACAAAGGAAAGAAACAGACGCTTTTACAATGATACATGATTTCTAGCTTGTGCTGAGTATGGTGGAGCAAGCCTATAATCCCAGCAACTGAAAAGGCTGAGGCAGGAGAATACAAATTTGAGGCAAATCTCAGCAATTTAGCAAGGCCCTAAACAATTTAGTGAGACCCTGTCTCAAAATAAAAAATTAAAAAGGACTAGGGACGTGGCTCAGTTGTTAAGCATTCCTGGTTCAATCCCCAGTGCCAAAAAAAAAAAAAAAAAGAAAAGAAAAGAAAAGAAATAAAGAAAGAAAACAAGAAAGAAAAAGATTTCTAGCTTGTAATGATATGATGAATAAAATAATAGCACCATACCAAAAAGGGAGACTGTGCCAAGAGAAAATGATCAGAATTTGTAACTAATTTACTGTCTCTTCATCTTATATCAATCAGAGAACTAGAGACTAGACCAAAATATCCAGGGATACCCTAGAAGTAGGATACCCTGCTAAACAAATGCTGCCCTGCATATTTCTTAATTTAATGATTCATCTGGGTTCACAAGTTTCCTTCTACAAATGCTAGTACCTCAGGAAAATATTCTTGCTTTAAGCAGATAACCTTAATCAGACACCACTCCTAAAAGCGCTGAGAACAGTGGCAATGAGACAATGTGAATTATGGTTGAGCTGCAGAGATGAGAAAAGGTGTATTAGGATGCACTTTGATGCAGGGGAGTGGGGGCTTCTGTACATTCAAAAGGTAGATTAGGGTACCACTGTCTAGCTGACGAGGAAGGAGGAAGAATCAAGGGGTCACCTCATGGCTTCTCTCAACTCTCCTGCTTTCTGAGTAGTGTTTCCTCCCCTTTCCTACTGCCTGGTGGCAGGACTGTTCTCATTAATCCTTTAAGATTCAATTTAACACCAACTCCTCAGAGTTAGCAGCTCTGTACTTTGGGCTCTCACTGTTGTTTTGATACATAGTTTGCTCTAATCTGTTTATAGTTGCAAATCTCCCGCAGACTATCAATTTCTCAAAAGCAGGAAAGTAGTTCCTTTCATATTCTTCTAGATTGAACTGCTGTTCAGTTAGTCTCTCAAAATTAGTGGTATTTTTAAAATTAATTCTGGCTTTTCCCCAAAGGAGACCAAGTTAACAAAGTTTACCAAAACCATGCAAACAGACTATGTCACTGAGGATTCTGGGTTAAACATAGACTGTCAGGAACTAAATAACTGAAAATTCTCAGAAGGAATAATGTAGATAGAATACTCTACTAATTATGGGAAATTACATTAAAAAAATCAACGAGTGATCAGGCAAATTTTGGAAACTTTGTCATACCATCTTACACATGCTAAGCAAGAATTTTCAAAAATTGGGGAAAGTTTTGGTAAAGCTGACACTCCTTTGCTTGTGATATGCCAGATTGGTCTAACTCTCCAGAAAGCAGTATGAAAAAATATATTTGCATATTTATATATGTGTAATGTATACATATATTACATATATATACATATATTACACATATATAAATATACATATATATTTTTTGATCATGGAGAAAACATTCTGTAATCGAGTTCCTGGAAACTTATCACAAGGCTAAGTGTGAGAAGAAGAAAAACACTTAGATATCTGAATATATTCATTATTCTAGTAACAAGGTTGCCCCCTCTTTGCTGATCCAATTCCTTCTCCCACCACCCTCACAGGTATGGGGCAGTGTCTCCTCTGGACTTAACAGTGATGGTATAAGGAAGAGGTGGATATTTAGAACCCTAGTGAAAGGACTTTCAGCATAAAAGTAAAAGAAAATTTAGTTGAGTTTCTCTGTAAAGGAAAAAAAAAAAAGGGGGGGAAGAACAGACATTGCTGCGATCTTTAGAAAAGAAACAACTTCCAAGAGAAGTTGATTAATAAATCAGAAGTCCTCAAATATTTCTGTCCATATGCACAAGCTACCTTCTTGCATATTTTCAACTGACATTGAAAAAAAATTAATTCTAAGTGTAAGTAGTTGCAAATGATGCAATTTCCCACATATTGTAAAAATTAAAAATTTTAAAGTAAAACAGTTGTACTTATAAATGAATCTAAACCATAGCAATTATGCTTTCCATCAAATATTTAAAAATATCTGAGGAAACTCATAGGATATTTCACATAATTTATTTTTTCTTTTCACACCCATAAATCCATTTCATATCTCCATCCCTCAGGAGCAAATCCTAATTAATGTATTTTTATTTTTAAATTTTTTATCAATCCACTATTATATCTCTGCAGTGAAAACCCATTTAAAATTTTTAAATTTTCTATGTCTGTAAGAATGTAAGTAAAAATTTTCTTCTAGACTGAAGCATCATTATACTTATTAGTAACAATGAAGTATCCAAAATAATACAAAATAAATTATAAATTATAATTATTAAAAGTGCTTTTTAAAAATTAGTGCAGGCTTTTATGGTTAAATACTACTTCTTACTAGAATGAAACAGTTCAGCATCAATGTCTTTTTCCCAATTTTTTATTTTTATAAATTCCAAGAAAATGTTTTCACATCAATAAGTATATAGGTCTATAAGGATTTTTGTCTGTATATCAGTGTCACTCAATTCTTGGAAGTCTTTCCAATTTACTTAGTGACCATTAGGTCATATTCTGTTGAAAACAGTTATTTGGAAGTCATCTGACTTGGAAAAGAATTTGTAACCCAGCTATTAGAAGTATATAATTTCTCAATACAACTCAGTATTTTAAATCCATAAAGAACTGGCAAAGATTCCCTGGGGTTTTTTACCTCAGAGTGACACATCATTTTAAGACTCTCAATGAGTGAGAGATATGCTTTTCTTTTTGCAAATGGAGAAAGATACAGCTGTTGTGAAAGAGTTGGGAAATGAACCAGCAAGACACCTTACTCTGTATTTCTTCACCAGCAAAGAATTTTAGAAAAGAATATTAGGTGTTTAAGTTGAAGATTCAGGAAATGTATTTAATTCATGCCTTAAAAAGCCTAAGGAGGATACACACCTCAGTTTGAAGACCACTGATACAAAGTTTTACATCATCTTATAGAATTAGATGAGAGAGAGAAGTCAGGTTAGGCCTCCATACCTGGTAGCTATACCCTAGGAATATAGAGTTGTGATCTGTATGGTGGGGATAAACAGTTCTCTTGGTTGTTTAATTTCTTTCGATGGTTGATTTCATCCTTTATATTATTTTGTATTTTCTTCTTAGTGGTAGTAACCTAAACTTCAAAATTTGGGCAATTTAATATTGAGTGTATAATGGCTAATATTTCCTAAGAGAAATATTGTGCTTCACTTAAAACTCATTACTAAGACTGTAAAATATGAGCAATATTTAGTGTGCCAAGGTTAAAAAGCAAAATACATATTTGTATGAAAATCTTGATTCAATTATGTAAAACTACATAAACTCCTAGATAACATTATAATATGCAAAATGAAGTTGTGATTTTTTAAAATAAAATGTGTTTAATGTTGCATGGCTTCTAACAGAAAGATGATCACTTTGATGATGCTAATATTCTTTTTCCCAGTAGTACTAAGGAATGTTGTGAATTTAAACCCCGTCAAATAGTGCTCAAAAAGTTGAAGGTCCATTTTCAAAAATTGTTTTCTCATGATTCATTGTAGGTTGTTATTCCCCTAACATTTAAACTCCTCTTCGACCTTGTTTCAATACTGTACATCCCAGGTCTTAACGTCTCCTGCTGTATGAAGTAGTAATTCCTTTCATCCATGTACAGTTTTATTATCTAGAATTTAAGGACTAGACCTTGTTGAATTTACACGGTTCTTAGGTTTTACTATTCCTTATAGCCTTTATTATTTTAGGGACCATATTTTTTAAAAAAGTCTTGTTTGGTAGCTTCCAAAGCTAATCTCATTTTCTGAAATTTCTGTCTTGAGTGTTTGTTTTGACGTGTAATTATGAGCTCGGTATATAGAGGGCCCACCAAAGAAAGCAGAGAAGAGATTAGTTTGAAAGTGTTCAGGTGAGTGGGACAGTAAAACTGGTTACTCTTCGGCGCGCCCTGGGACCGCACCCAACAACCCCAAAGCAGCGCAGGGAGAAACTGAGAAGTGGGGAGTACGCGAGATTTCCGCAGCTTCTCGGTCTACCTAGGGCTGCTGCAGCACGACCCCGCCCCCTCACGGCGCCCCGCCCCCAGCACGCAGACACGTCCTTCGGAGAGCTCGCGGTGCCTCCCCTCCCACGGCGCCCCGCCTCAGCCACGGCGCCCCGCCCCGCCCCTAGGCGGTTGCTCGCGGCGGCCGCCGCCCTCCCCCGGCCCAATGGCGCGGCTGCCGCGTCAGTGATGTGAAGCCTTGCTCTGGCTTGTCCGGCCCCCGGCCCGCAGCCCATTACACCATCCGCCGCGGCAGCCGCTGCAGCCGCTGCAGCCCGAGCAGGCTGGGAGGGCGGGAGGCAGCTCGGCGGGGCGGGGCGAGAAGCGCGGCCGGATTCATTCCTGTGGGGCGCGGGGCATGGAGGAACTGTGCGGCCGCAGGCGGAGCAGGGCGGCCCGGGCGGCGGCGGGGACAACGGTTTCCATTTGAAGGGGGCGGCCCGAGCCCGAGCGGCCAGCGGCAGCGGGGAGGACTAACCCCCGGGCAGGTAGTGGCGGCGGCGGCGGCGGCCTTCCAGGGCCCGGGCCGCGGCCTGAGCGCCGGCTGGGAGGCCTGGGCGGGAAGGAGGGCGCCCCCGGGAGCGGAAGGCGGGCGGCAGGCTGGAGGCCACGGACTGGTCAGATCCTGGGAGGGGGTCGTGATCGATCGCATAGCTTAGGGAGGGGTTCTCGGTGTCTGGAAAAGGTAGAGCAAGGGTTACCCAGGGGCGATTGTGGTTTGGGGAACTCGCAGATCGGGGTTGGGGGGGACACAGAATGAGGCGGGCGAACTTAATGGCTAAAACGCAGCTGGATTTCATGCGAGCGTCGAGTTTTAAAGGAAGGAAAGCCTTCGAGCGAGGGTTTTGGCGTTAGCTGTCCAACGACTGTTGTGCCCGACCTTTTTGTTCCTTTTCGAAACCCATCCCAACCACAATGAGGCCTTCCAGCCTGGCGCCCTTGGCCCGTCTCTGCAGATGCAAGAAAGAGAAACATTTCTGAACCTGTCTCGCCTCCTTGTCTCTTTTGGTTGTACTTTCCCTGGGTGTGTGCAAAGCAAAACTAGAACAAAGCTTGGCTCTGGAGAGCTGGAGAAAACCAGTTGCCTGTAGTATTTAAATTTTCCGCACACGAGAAAGAGACGGCCTCCCACCAAAACATTTGGGTCTCTATGTGAACCCTTTTGTATTTTCCTTTCCACGTGTGTGTGTGTATAGGGGGGGACAGCATAGCCTCTAAAGTACGACTTTCTCCCCCGTTTCTTCCCAGAGTTAGAAATTAAGAAAACAGTGTTTTTCCCTTTACCTATGAACAATTCAAAATTGCTACTTTTTTTTTTTTTTTTTTTTTTCTTTCTTTCTCTAGTTTGGTGCTCTGGTTATCAGATGTTGGAAGGCAATAGGAGAAAACATACTCTCCGTGGTTTTATATCCGTTCTGGGGTGCAGTGACTAACATTGAACTTTGGTTCCTGTAACTCTTGCCTGCATCAATAGAGCTAAGCCGGAGCTTTGCTTTGAAGGATAAAGCACAGTCTCTCAACTGGACATAAATGGATCTAAAGACAGCAGTGTTTAACGCAGCGCGGGATGGCAAACTCCGGCTTCTTACCAAATTGTTGGCAAGCAAATCTAAAGAGGAGGTTTCCTCCTTGATCTCTGAAAAAACAAATGGGGCCACGCCACTCTTGATGGCTGCCAGGTATGGGCATCTCGACATGGTGGAATTTCTCCTAGAGCAATGCAGTGCCTCCATAGAAGTCGGGGGCTCTGTCAATTTTGATGGGGAAACCATTGAGGGGGCTCCCCCCTTATGGGCGGCTTCTGCAGCCGGACATCTGAAGGTGGTCCAGTCTTTGTTAAATCATGGAGCATCTGTCAACAACACGACTCTAACCAATTCAACTCCTCTTCGAGCTGCATGTTTCGATGGCCACTTGGAAATAGTGAAGTACCTTGTAGAACACAAAGCTGATTTGGAAGTGTCAAACCGGCATGGGCATACCTGCTTGATGATTTCATGTTACAAAGGACATAAAGAGATTGCTCAGTATTTACTTGAAAAGGGGGCAGATGTTAATAGAAAAAGTGTTAAAGGTGAGTTCAACCTTGTTTTTAATTTTTTAATGTGTGTACCACTTACTTTAAGGAAGTTTGATATATAATTATAAGCATTGGTGTTGAGTAAGCCATTACTGACCTTTTTTTTTGATAACTTCTAGTATTACCTTGTTCAATGTTTCTCTAATATTAGATAATACATTGAACAATTGTGATAAAAGATCTCTTTCACTATGTTAAGTAGTGTGTTCTTTTATTTGGAATAACTTCCAAAGAATTTTTTCGCCAAAGTTACAGAGCATGTTAATGGTAATTGACCTAGCCTTTAGGTTTATAATTTAATCTGTTTGGGACTGTAGTTAAAGGTAATATAATTTTCTGCAAGCTTTTTATTTTTTTGTTTTTAAGAACATCCTTGTTGTAGAAACTACTATAGTTAGTGAGTCATCATTTTGTTTGTTCTAGGTAGGCATTTCATTTGTTACTCTCCAGGAAGACTAGGCCAAACTGACCTGAAAGGATTAATATCAGTGGAAAAGGAGAATATCTGTTCCCTGATTCCACATTTACTTGTGGTCAATAGAAAATCTTTTTATGTAGAACATAGGTTAAATATAGCAAAAGAGAAAACAGATTTTTAAAAACTGCTTCAGTATGGAGGGAGCAAAACAAGGACTGTTAAATGTGAATTTGTTGACTAGCAACAATGTAAAGACCTTTGTTCAGAGAAGAGCTTAGGTTTACAATTGTGTTTAAGTTTCATCTATTTTAATAAACCACAAGGAGCAAGTGATAATTTAGAACTTTTTAAACCCTTAAAAGCAACTATTTTTCATAGCATAATTTTGATTCTTGAAAACTGTATTTTACTTAAATAATTCTATCCAATAACAGTAATTTACTGCTTAATTTTGAAAAGCTATTAAAATTTAAAAGCATAAATACTTGTTAAAAAATTTCAAATATTATAAAGTGGATTACAGTGTTTACAGTGAAAAATAAGTGTTATTACCCCTGATTTCTAGACCTTCAACACACAAGAAACCACTATTTGTTTTGTCCTCCTAGGTAGTCTATGCAAATATAAGCATACTGTCTGTACATCCCTCTCCTGTCTTTCTACTCACTGTTCTTTTTTTTAAAGCCGTAATTTACCTTGGCTCTTATTCTCTCCAACACACATAGCTACCTTAATCTTCTTTCACAACTGTACAGTATTTCATTGTATGAATGTACATAATTTATCCAGTCACTATTAATAGATGTTTAGGTCTCATCCCATATTGTGCTAATGTAAACAATGCTACCTTGGACATTCTTGAACAAAAATGTGTCTTTGTATACTTGTATGAGAATAGCTGAAGTATAAATACCTGAATTTGGAACTGCTGAATCAAAGTGATGTGTTTATAATTGTGGTAGTGTTGGATTGCCTTTCAGAGAGGTTAAACCACATATTTTGGGGGGCACTACATTAGTGAATGAGCATGTTTACTGAAGATAGTATGACCTTTTTTTTTTTTTTTAAAGGTTTATTGTAAAAATGTTACAAAATAATGATTTTCAGAAATTCTTTTTCAGAGCAAGTATGAAAATCTCACAAACTCCCAGCACTCAGTTAATCCAAAGATGTTTTTTAATTTTGCATACATATATATGTATGCAGTTTTACATGTCGTTCTATAACCTTTTTTTAGCTTAATGTGTTATCTTTAATGTCATTAATTATAGCTCTAATTTAAATGGAGTTTTATGTTGCTTCTGTTTTTTCAGTATGACAAAGTTTCTGTAAACATTCTTTCTTATAAATGTTTTTATTTCTGATTAGAGGTAGGTTGTTGGATCAAAAGACAAAACTGGCTTTTTAAAATGTCATCCTTTTGAAGAACATCACGCTTGTTTCAAGAGAACAAATTTCTCTAACCATGTTAATATTAGGAATGCTTTTGAATTTGGTGAAGTGGAAGGATTAAAAGATATAGCTGCTTGTTTAAGCTTGTTGGATTTTTTGTTTATTTCTTTTGACTGTTTTTAAAACAGCTTAATGATGTTCAGATTATTGGTAAACTTATATTTAAGTCAAATCTGGGTATGTTTTAAACTCGTTTCACTGGAGAGATGAGACTGGTATTATTTCCCTTGTTTTTTAAGCTGCTTTGTATATTTCTGGAGCCATAGTGTATGAGAGAGCTAGAATATAAATACCTCATTTTTATCAGCATTTCCTCCTAATAAACTGAATAATATTTGATTACCTCTAAGCTATTTCAAAAGAATGTTCCCTTTATCACCATCCTAATCTTTGTATGTGAGGTTGTGAATGCTCCATTTTTGTCAAGTGGTCTGCTAATTCTAAGTCATTTTTTCCCCAGGATCAATATCTAACATGTACTCCTTAAAAAAAAAAAAATAGAGTACATATGAGAAGACAATTGCATACCAGAAGTTGTTTCAGATAGCCTTAGTTTTATATAGATACATATTATAGAGATTTTTATTACTTTTGTACAGCACTTCTAACTTTTTTCATGGTGGCACTTAATTTCAAGAATGATTCTTTATGAATGTTGGGGGCAGATTCACATGAATATGCACCCTCCTTCACTTAGATCCCAAAGCTTTGATTCTTTGGTCATTATTCTCTCATTAACTCTTTGGGGTTTTTTGTTTTTAGTTGGTGAATGGTAATTGGAAAAAGCAGGAACCACTTGAAACTGAGGTAGGGACACAGGAGAAGGATTTGAGATAACAGCAAAGAAGCTGCACCCAAAAAGTGGAAAATACTGATATGACTAGGGATAAAATGGACTAATGTCTTTCTCTTTTTTTAATGGTGTGTGTATGGTGCTGTGCTAGGGCCTCCTGCATGCTAAACAAGGGTTTTTCCACTGAGCTCCATCCCCAGCCCAATTTCTTAGGACACTTTACATTTCATCCATAGAGATACTCTGAAAAAAGAAAATGCCAATAGATTGTGTTTGGTCTGCTTAAATACAAAATGCATGTGACTTCTACATTCCATTACTTTTTAACAGGTAGTTAACATTTAAATATACTATTTAAACTCTTTCCATTACTTTTTAACAGGCTGTTAGCATTTTGAACATGTTTTAACTTAAGGTGGAATTCATTCATTAGTTGAGCATTTCTTGAATCCCTCAGTGTGCCAGGTTGTAAGACATAGGGTATACAAAGAAGAGTAAGACAAGATGTCCAGTCCTTGATTTTCTGCTTTTTAGGTTTGATTGGACAAACAGGTTCATAAACAGATACTTAAACTACAATATGGTAAGTGCAATAGAAGTGCTTTCGACTATTAGATATTTGGAAATATTTTATCCCTAGCAAAATTTTGTTATCCAGGGGAACGATGGGTTCCTTTTTTTTCCCCATAGTGCTCTAAAAGGGGAGAAAATCTTTGAGATATTCAGGAATACCTCTATAGTTGAGCACTCATTACAATTGATTTTTGAGACAAGAGTTGATTTCTATTTAAAACTAAAGACTCCAAATCAGAAGTAATTAGATAAGCATTAGTTAGCTTTCTTAGAGTTCTTCCCAGCACTTCAGGGTCATAGTCATTAGCTTTCTTTGTTTGGGATTTTTGTTTTTGTTTTTGTTTTGTTTGGACTCAATAGGACTTTGCAGATCTGAAGTGAAGTTACTTTAAACCCTCCAGTTGAGCAGTTGAAAATGCTAGGAACATCACTTTCTATGTTGGGATTAGGAGATTAAGCCTAGAGGACACTGCTTATTCATGGGTCAATCATATTAGATACTAAAGGTAATGAAGTAAATTGATAATATTTAAGGTGGCACTTTCTGTAGACAAGGCATTATGTTGAATATGTTGGGGGATGTTCAGGGTATCATAATTGTCATCTGCTAAAGGAATGGTAAAAACAAGTTATCTTGTAGAATTTTGGAAGAAGAGTGTACTGATTAGGAATGCATCATCAAATGAGCCTTGAAAGGATTGTTGTGTTCACATCTGTTGAGAGTGTTGGGTACTTTTCTAGGCTTGGGACATTGAGAATTATGCTTGGAGGGTCCAGGAATTGGAAAGGAGGCATATTTGGATGAATGAATTTTAGACAAAGGAGTTTAATTTTATTTGTCATGTCATGGTAGTAAGCCAGCAAGTTTTTCAGCAGAAAAATAACTGATTTAACTGCATTCTACTACACTGTGATTCTCTAAGGCCAGAGACCTGATGTTTGTCACATGCATTAGGAAGAGTATCTGGTCCATAGTGGGTATTTGGTAAATGAGATTATTGAATGAATGAGCTGGATTTCAGAGAGGAAAGATTGTAGGCTCCTTGATGGCAGTGTATTTTGTGGTCCTTTCTGTATGGAGATAAATGGATTCATGAAGACTTGAAATAACCAAGTAAGATAGTAATTGTCAAAAATGAGTAGTATAAGTGGAACTTTGAAGGGGTTTAGAAAAGAGAAATGTGTATAGGTATAGGACAGGCATAGTTAGCATTAAGAAAGATTTGAGAAAGAGCTAATTTGGGCTTTTTTTTTCTTTTACTTATGGAAATTTCCTAATAATTGGAGAGAACCACATGTATGATATTGAACCATATTTGTACCTATCACCTTACTTCAACAATTATCTTCATATGCCAGTTTTTAAAAAAATGTTTTATCCCTTCTTTTGTTCTCTGAAGTAGTTCAAAGCAAATCCAAGACATTCTAGGACTTATCTCCCATAATATAGTCATTTTAGAGTATGGCTGTATTTTAGTCAAGGAAATATTTTTTTAAAATCCTATTTCTTCCCTCATCATAAATGCACATAAATTTTAAGAGAATTTCCCCTATAAATTAAAAACTTTGGTATAAAGATATAGACTAAGATAATGGTATATAGGCTTATTTTAGTGTACTTTAATATTATCTGAGAGTGTCGAAAACTGAAGTTCTCTGTTTTCTTAGAGAACTCAACTTTTATTATCTCAAAACTCCTACTTGAGAGGTAAATAAAAGGGAGTAGGAATGGATTAAAAATTTCTCTATACTCAGTGACATCTCTGTGTGTGTGTGTTCTTTTTTTTACTGGTGTGGACAACTTTCCTTAGCACTTATTTTCACACATCCATTTCACCATACTTACGTGGATTATCATTCCAAATCAGAGTTCTACAACATCC
Source organism: Sciurus vulgaris (assembly GCF_902686455.1). NCBI lineage: Eukaryota > Metazoa > Chordata > Mammalia > Rodentia > Sciuridae > Sciurus > Sciurus vulgaris. The sequence goes on along the minus strand of NC_136466.1, from coordinate 45,111,783 downwards.
AAGTCTTCCTAGTTTCTGGTTTTATTTTGATTTAATAATGTTTAAATAATACAAACTGAATTCATTAACATTTTAATCCCAAATCTTGAAGTTCCATGTTATTTCTTTTCCCTCTTGTATCTCCTGGCACATTTGTCTGTATCCTTAGGGAGATTTAACATCTTAGTTGGGTAAGCTAGATCGAGTTCACTGTGGAAGTATTCATGAAATCCTCTGTCCGTGGAGTTTGGATTTTGAACTGTGAATCCTCACAGAATTGAAAGGTGAGAATTGAATTGATGAGAATAAGTAATTCCAGATACTGCTGCTATTTCTGAGTTGGTGGCAGCAACATTAATTTAAGACAAAGGTTAAGTTTTGCTTTTTGACCTTTAGGTGTATATAGCCCCCTCACTGGGTTCTTGTTTATCAGATTTATGTCGATTAATTAAATTTGTTTGCTTAAAATAAAATTCAGGAAGTCTTTGATGTTCTAGTTTTATGATATTGAGGTAACAGAAATAATATATGTGATAGAAGATTGGTGTGAAAAGGTAGGGCGAGGTCCAGATAAAGAAGTTCCATGAATGTTAACCTAAAATATCTGTCTTCCTCCCTTTACCCCCTCCTTTTGAGAAGAGTTGTAATTGAATAGAGAGTTGGCGAACTACGTTGGCCAGGAAAGATTGCCATGAAGTCTGAATTGTAATGTTTTCAGTCTTTAGATGAGATTTTTACAGATATTAAATTATTGAGTCCTCATCCCTTAGCTCTACCTAGCCTTGAAAATTCTACTTTACATCAAGACCCTTTTCAAAACCAAGTCCTGATCCTGCATTTTACCTTTGTGGATGCAAATATTTTTTAGCATTTAACTTTGTTGTGAGTTCCAGGACCTATATTATAAAATTTATGTGCATTTCTAAGTTTAGTGCCTTATACAAAGAATTAATGAAGAGAGCCCTAAGTACCTTGGCACAATTTGTTTCTCTTTTTGTTGTATTGGGGATTGAACCCAGGGTTACTCTAGCACTGAGCTACATACCCAGCCCTTTAATTTTTTTTTTTCTAAAATTTTTTTTTTTTTTTTTTTTTTTGTTTTATGAGACAGATCTCTCTAAGTTGCTCCACCTGGCTCTCTCTCTCTCTCTCTCTTTTTTTTTTTAATATATAAACTATTGTCCTTGAGTATCTCACGAGATAGAATATAGATGTGAAAAAGAAACATTCAAAAGTAGAGAAATATTCTAGTACTGCTTTGATAGCCTACTTTGTTTCTTTCTCTATATTCTTTTCAGCTCTCTCAGTGCATATAAATTATAGTCATGCAGGAATGAAATACTTGGATCAGCATTGTCCTGTATTTGAACTGTACCCCAACCTCCATCTCCATTAGTGGGTCTCTTCTAGACCCACTTCAGCTCAGTCTGTCTTCAAAGTTGAGGAAAAGTAGGTTGGTGTGAAGAAAGGTTGAAGAGGAGAGATAATAATGTTTCCAGACTAATCTTACAATATAAGATCCTTTAATTGCTCTTTGTTAATCAAAATGCACTTTTATCAAAACCACAAGTATTTTTGATATCAACTGAATTTTTAGAAAGCTTTATTGAATGAGCTAGAGATATAGCTCAGTGGTAGAGTGCTTGCGTAGCATGTGCTGGGCTGTGTTTGTTCCTCAACACTGTAAAAATAAAAAATAAAAATAGTGCTGGGCATGGTAGCACACACCTGTAATCCCAGCGGCTCCAGAGACTGAGATAGGAGGATCTAGATAGAGTTCAAAGCCAGCCTCAGCAATGGTGGGATGCTGAGCAATTCAGTGAGATCCTGACTCTAAATAAAATATAAAATAGGGCTGGGGATGTTACTCAGTGTTTTGAGTGCCCCTGAGTTCAATCCCTGGTACCAAACTAAATTTAAAAAATAAGTAAATAGATAAATAAATAAAATAAAAATAATAAATAGCTTTATTCATATGCCACTCACTCATTTAAACAATTCAGTGACTTTTTTAGTATGTTGAGTTGTGCCCCCATCACCTCAAATCAACTTTTCATCCTCCCTAAAAAATCCATAACAATTACCACTTCTACCCTGCCCTCCATCCTGAAACTGGTACTAGTGTTAAGTGACCACTAATCTTCTGTCTTGTATGTGTAGTCTTTTGTGACTTTTTTTTTTTTTTTTTTTTTTTTTTTGGTACCAGGGATTGGACCCAGTGCCACTTAACCACTGAGCCACATTCTCTTAGCCCTATCTTATATTTTATTTAGAGACAGGGTCTCGCTGAGTTGCTTAGAGCCTCACTAGGTGACTGAGTGACTGACTTTGAAGCTGTGACCTTCCTGCCTCAGCCTCCTTGGCCTCTGCCAGCCATGAGCCATTGCGCTTAGTTTATTGCTGAATAATATTCCATTAGTATAGATACATTACTTTTATCCATTCAGTAATTGAAGAACATTTGATTATTTCTACTTTTTAGCTTTTATGAGTAATGCTATTGTGGATATTTATGTATAAATTCATTTATATATAAATTTTCATTTCTTTTGGTCATACATCTAGGAGGCGAACTGTTGTGTCATCTGGTAACTCTAACCATTTGAGGAACTGAACTCCCAACTGTTTTCAAAGCAACTTGTTGAATAAATGAGTTGGATTTCTGTAGGCAATGTTGGAGAGTTTCAGTTTTTCCACACCCTCTCTAGCACTTGTTACATAGCCATCCTAGGAAATATGAAGTGGTATTTCACTGTGATTTTGGTTCATGTTTTTTCAGTGGATAATGATGTTTAGCATCTTTTCATGTACTTAATTCATATGCATATTTAGCATTTATGTATCTTCTTTGGAGAAGTATCTTCATTTTTTATGTTTTTAAAATTGAGTTTTTTATTATCTAGTTTCAAGAGTTGTTTATTTATTTGGAATAAAAAATCTTTATAAGATATGTGATTTGCTAATAGTTTTCTCCCAATCTGTGGATTGTTTTCTCACTTTTGATGGTATTATTTATAGAAATTTGGATTTTTATTTTACAGGTTGACTTTTTTTGTTTTTGTTTTGTTTTGTTACCAGGGATTGAACTCATCAGGGGCACTCAACCACTGAGTCACATCCCCAGTCCTACTTTGTATTTTATTTAGAGACAGGGTCTCACTGAGTTGCTTAGTGCCTTTTGGTGAGGCTGGCTTTGAACTTGAGATCCTCCTGCCTCAGCTTCCTGAGCCTCCAGGGTTATAGGCATGTGCCACTGCGCCGCTAGCATTTCATTTCTGTACAGTATAAAATAGGGCTGCAACCTAGCCCTCCTTTTAAACTTACATACTTGATGTAGCTCTTGGGTATGTTAGCTATGACAAATATATCTGTAGCAAATGAGAATATAAGATTCCTCCTTTAACTCTTTGCTTCTCAAGGACCAGCACCATAGACATCACTTGGAACCACCCCAGATAACAACTGAGGTACAATCTACATTTTACTCAGCTTCTGATTTTGTATATTTAAGTTTGAAAAACACAACTTTAATCTTGACTTGTACTAAAACACACACATACATATGTACACACATACATAAAATTGTGAACTTTTAAGGACTTTACAGAGAGCGAAATCTGTTGAATTGTTGATAGAAAAGCAATTTAAATTATAATAGGCATTTTGCCTGCATTAAATATTTTGCAATTCTTATGAGAACATTTCTGTTTTATTGAAAACCTGCTTAATTCTATTAATTTGGGGATAACTTAGAAACCTAATTGTGATTCTGGTGAGTTGTAGTAATTTTATGCAAATTGAGATATCTACATTTGCTAAATTGAAGTTGGAAGCTCCTGGGCCGCAAATGATGGTGACAGTAGACAGGAAACAAACCTCGGATTAGCAAGCTTTCCTTTAATCTGGGGTGAAGTCAATCAGTCAGGCAGTGGAGGGTCCATTTTCTGGGTATGGTGATGACCCTTGCCCCTGGTACCAAAGGAGTCTGGGTTTTATAGTTTCATTGGAGACTGCAGACATGCAGTTGAATAAGTAGGGGCTAGTTGTACAGGTTAAAACTTTAATTTAGGAAAGTTGTAAATCTGGGGAGATAGAAGCCCTGATCCCAAGGGATGAGTAATCAAATCTTGCCCATTGCTTTTCTTTCTGTGGGATCCATTGTTTTCCAGAGTTTCAATATTTGCTGTGCCTCCATTTAGGACTAATTTGCACTGGGGGAAGGTCAAAGTCCAGGGCCCAGCTTTCAGTATCTGTCACTTTCCTTCAAGGCGCATTGTTATTAGGAAAGGATGTACTGGGAGAGGTTTAATGTTTAGCTAATTTCCCTCCCTCCTCCCATGCCACACTGTCACTCCATTTTTCTTGGGGGAGCTGTCTTGTAGGAATATTATTTTCCATAAACCTTCAAAAGTTCTTGTACAATTTAGGTGGTGTAACAAGTGCATGCCTTTATCATTAAGTCAAACCAAAACATCTAAAGAATGGATAAAGAGAATCTTAAGCTTCAGACTGTTTCTTATCCAAATATGTATGGTATGTTTCTGGCTTATCTACTTTGAGAAAACATTCACATCATTTTAGGAAACTTTTCACAGTTGAGCATGACTTCTCTTTTAATGTGCCTGCTATCAAAAAACAGGTGTCTGTAAAATTAACATCACTGAAGATTCATACTTAAGACACTTCTTGAGGAATATTACTATGCTTTCATGCATGAGCTTTTCCGATAGTTTTCTGTGCTTGATAGCCATCCCCAAACATTCCAACAAATATGGCTACTTTTCATTTTTCCAAATTTAATAACTGTACTAAGTACAGTTTCTGTGTTCTTTTATAGTTGAAAATTAATGTATTTACATAATTTTATTTTAGCTTTCTACAGAAATGCTTTAATTGAATTAATAGTTTATGTTGTGCCATTAGCTTGATTTTAAAGGGATGTCCATTTAACAAATGTGTCTTTTGAGAAATCATAAAAACTTCCACTATAAAATCAGTGTCTTAAATTTTTTTTCTCCAAATGAACCTTTTCTTGAACAGGTATTGAGAATAGTGTAATATTGTGTTTTTATTTTTCACTCTTTTTTGCCTTAGTTAAAGGTGAATTTATTAAATATTAAATCCTTGATCTCATCTAGGATGCCTGATATTATTTATATTTGAATTCTATTCAATTTTTTAATTGTCTTTTAGACCACAAGAGGAAGACATACTGAGGTGCTAATGCAATTCTTCTGGAAGAACAGTCATTTTATTAAAGGAATATTTTTAAGGGGCTTAAAAACTTGAGAAATGCCTGAGTTGAATCTGTAGTAATTGGCATACATTGCTATGAACCTAAAGTTTAAAAAATAAGCATGACTTTGACAGTCTTTGATGTGTAACAACCCAGATCAATCACAAGAACATAGCAACTTTTTAAATTTGGGTGTTAAAATAATTTTTCACAAGAAATTGTATTCAGTACTTAAAGTATATCTAACACTCTCGGGTGAAACAACAGATAGAGCAAAATATTGTACTGCTACAATAACAAAAATTTTCTTCTAGCCCCTTTTGTGTTTAACTCCTCCCCCATTCTCTGGCCATCTTTGGCCATATGTCCTTACTGTTTTTTAGGCACTAATTTTTTTTGGCGAGAGTTACCAGGGATTGAACTCAGGGTCACTCAACCACTGAGCCGACATCCCCAGCCCTATTTTGTATTTTATTTAGATACAGGGTCTCACTGAGTTGCTTAGTACCTCGATTTTGCTGAAGCTGACTTTGAACTCTTAATCTTCCTGCCTCAGCCTCCCGAGCCGCTGGGGTTACAGGCGTGTGCCACCAGGCCCGACTTAGGCACTAATTTTAATAGTGAAAATTCTAAGCAATGCAGATGTCCATCGACAAGAAAATATTTATATAAATTTGGCACATTCCCTTAATTTTTTACTATTAATCTGTAAGAACAATTATGTAGTATCTTTATAGTTTATAGAGCCTATCCAGACCATGTAGTAACATTAATATGGCAAAATGCCCAAGATGCTGGTGAAAAGCAGGAAGCAGTTGTTTATGTACAGATTAAGACTTTGTCAACAAACAATATACTGTAGATAAAATATGTTTCAAAAAATTGGAAGAAAGGATTTTTAAAGTTTTTACCATAAAGAAATGATATATATTTGAAAAGATAGGGTTTTAGCCTGATTTAAACATTATACAAAGTATACATATATGGAAACATCATGTTACCTCATTAAGATATACATTTTTCCCCCCAAGGATTGAACCAAAGGTTCTTAACTACTGAGCCACATCCCCAACCCTTTTTATTTTTTTTAATTTTGAGATAGGATCTTCTAAAGTTGCTGAGGCTGGCCTCAAACTTTTGATTCTCTTACCTAAGCCTCTCATGTTGCTGGAATTACCTGTGTGTGCCACCACACCTGGCAATATGTACAATTTTATTATTTTTGTGTATTAGTTGAAAATCAATTTGGCTGGAGGGTGTAGCTGAGAGGTAGAGCACTTGTCTAACATATGCAGAGTCCTGGGTTCAATCCTTGTCACTGCAAAAATAAATAAATTAAATAAATAAAATTAATTCATCAAATTAAATTGAAATTAATTTACTGGGTGCGGTGGTATATGCCTTGTAATCCCAGCTACCTGAAAAGCTGAGGCAAGAGGATTGAAAGTTTGAGGCCAGCTTAGGTATTTTAATGAGAACCTGTCTCGAAAAATAAGGGCTGGGAATGTAGCTCAGTGGTAGAATGCTCCTGGGTTCAATTCCCAGTATAATAATAGTAATAATAATAATAATGTAATTTTTAAAAAGTACAACTTGGAGAGACGACACAAAATTACATTAGCTTTAAAATTGTGCTTTAAAAAAAAAAAAAAATTAAGTCTTTCTTTTCCAAACTTTAAGTAGTGGACCAGGGATATAATTTAAAAATTTATCTTGCCAGATGTGGTGTCTCAGCAACTGGAGAGGCTAAGGCAAGAGGATTGCAACTTTGAGGCCAGTGAGGTTCTAAGCAATTTAGTGAGATCTTGTCTCGCAATAAAGGGCTTGGAATGTGGCTCAGTGGTTAAGTGCCCCTTGGTTCACTCCCTGGGGGTGTGGGGGCAAGGGGAAGCATTAGGGTCTTTCAGGATATGAAAGTGTAGTATTACCTGCTTAATCTGTTGTGTAATTGAGATCTCTTAATTGTACTTCTTGAGCTTATTTTGTCCTCAAAAGCTACATTTGAATCACTTTGGGTGATATCAAGTATTAAAAATTTAGAATCTACCTAAGCCTTAGCAGTGTGCTACTTGCTCCTGGGATAGAAACAATACAGGATCTTTTACTTGAGGAATAGACAGTTAAGAAAATCTATTTGTGAAGCAGCAGTATTATACTAGTGTAAGGTAATGTTGTAATAGTAAATGTTAATATTGAGTATCTACCAGGATGAGAGATGCATTAGTCACCAGGCATTCCCAGAATGACAAATTGATATGGTATAACCAAGAAGGCCTCTTTGAGTAGCTGAAATTCTGGTGGCACTTGAAGAACAAGAAGTTGATAATAATAAAAGAAGTTAGAAAGGTAAAGAAAAAAAGTGCATTATAGAAAATCAAGAGCAGATGCATGGAGGAAGAAATGAACTCGTGCTGGGAGAAATAGGATGGAGTAATATAAAAGCATATGTAGAATATGTTAAAGTGTGGGGCAAGTGTTGATATTGTCTTGGCAAATGGGTCAACTCTACTTAGTACTTACTACCTGAGAGAGTTAAGAATAGCTTTTTTCTTTTTTTCTTTTTTTTTTTTTTTTTTACATTTTTTAGCTCTACAGTCTTTAGTAGTTGAAAAAAAAGTCGAATGAGAAATATTTCATGTTAATGAAAAATCTCAAAGTTCATAAATAAAGTTTTGTTGAAAATCAGTTGTGTTTACTAATTTAACATATTTCCTGTAGATACTTTCATTCTACTTGGCAAAGTTCTACTGAGATCTTATGGCCCGAAAATCCTAAAGTACTCTAACCTTTGCCATCCCCTTGGCTAGATGCATGACGAATCATTCACAGCAGTGGTAATGAGAAATGAGGCTGGAGGCTTTGGGATGGGGAAATATATCTGTCATTTAAAATCCACATACTAAAGCATATCTTAAGTGTATCTAGGCTAATGAAGATGTAATCTTTATTTAACGTAACATGCTTTCTGAACTATAAATTTCTTTCCAATACCCTCTTCTCCACATAAATAGTGCTTTGAGAATCAATGCTGTAGAATTTTGAAAACCAGCTTAAAGATTTTGTTGTGTTTTCTTAGAAGAATTCTTGTATGAAAGTTTTTGAGTTGTAAAGTTTTGTGATTGGTTCAAGTTTTATGATAGGTTTGGCTTGTATTATATGTAACTTATTTACTGGAGTTTAGTGTGATTGGAATTTAACACATGATCTTAGAAATGATCATTACACTAAAGTGGCATTTGTGTGACATGAGTTTATGTTTTACCACTTATCTGTATTTTATTTGTATGTAGAATATCTTCTCTACCTTGCATACTTAGAAGATTAAAAAGGTGCAACAGCTAATAAAATGTTAAGAAAGTAAAAAATACCGTACTAGCATACTTTTCCCGTTTTCATTCATTTCTAATTTTTATTATTTGCTTCTTTTTCTGGGCTTTGTTCTCCCCACTCCCCAAATAACTTCTTGAAACGGATACTTATTGTTGTCTTTCTTCTTTTCTAATATAGGCACTTAAGAGTATGTGCATTTTCCTCTAAGTTCAGGTTTTACATCCCACAAGATTAGTTATTTAATGTTTACGTTGTCATTCCATCAAAGTACTTTAAAATTTCTATTGGTCTTTGACTCAGGTTATTTTGTGAACTTTTAAATTTCAAATATGCAGAGATTATTCTGGTTATCTTTTTGTTTTTGATATCTAACTTTGTTGTAGTCTTTTTTTTTACATTTGTTGAAACTCTTTTTATGGTCCAAAATGTGACGAGTGTTTGTATATACTTCATATAGCCTTGGAAAAAATGGGATTCTTTAGCTGCTTAGTCCTTATTAAATCAAGTATGTTAATGATTGTAAAATTTTGTTTATCTTTACCGATTTTGATCTTCTATAGTGAAAGGTATATTCAGTTGTACTGTTTGTGGATTTGTATGATTTTCCTTATAGTTCTTTTGACTCTTGCTTTATATAATTCAAACCTATATTATTAGGTGAAAACAAATTTGGGGTTATTGCATCTTTGTATTTTGAATTTTATCATTATAAAATATTTCCTTTGTCTAATCATGTATTTTGCTTTAAAGTCTACTTGAATAATTTAATATCAGAGAGGTATGGTTAGTTTTTACATAGGGTATTTTTTATATGGGTTATATTTTTGTGGTTAGTTTTTATATAGGGCATACTTTTACCACCTTTTCACTTCCAACATTTCTTTACCCTTATATTTAAGACGGGTCTTACATGTAGCATCTCTTGAGTTTTCATATTTTGTGTTTTTAGACATTTGTCTAATGTAATTACTGATATAGCTGAGTTTAAATCTAGCTACTTTTTTCATTTTTATTTGTGCTACCTGTTTTGCATTCTTTGTCATCGTCGTCATCGTCTAAAGAATACTCCCATGATATTAGGTCTGCTAGTAATAAATATTTTAGTTTCTGGTTTTTTCTTTCTAACCTAAAATTTCACATTTATTCATGATGTGGATATAAAATTCTAAGTGGGCAGTTTACTTTTCTTTAGTGCTTTTAAGTACCATTCTATATCTCCTGGCTTCTGTTGTTCCCAGTTAGAACTTTGCTGTCAAATTGTTCTTTTGCAGGCAATTCCCCCCCTTTTTCTAGTTTTAGGGTTTCCTTTCTCCTTAGTTTTCAGCAATTCTGCTGTGCTGTGCTTCAGTGTAGTTTTCTTTTTATTTATCCTTCTTGATGCTTGTAAAACTTATTAAATTAATAGTATAACCTTTCATCAACCTCAGAAATGTGTCCAACTTCATCTTTTTAAATATTGTTTTTGGCCCATTTTCTTTCTCTAGAATTTTGGTTTTATGTATATTTAATGCTTCTGGCATTGTTCCCTGTCTCTTCAGAGTCTCCTGCTTTTCCATCCTTGCTTTTTTCTGTATAATTTCATCAGACCTATCTTCTATTCAGCTGTGTGTTACCTCCTTTAAAAGCTACCCACTGAGTTTTTCACTTTTAGTATGTTCATTTGATTGATTATATTCTGTAATTGCCAGAATTTCTGTTGAATTCTCAATTTAAAAAAAAGAAACTCTTGAATATGCTAAGCATAATTACTTTTAAATCTGTGTTGATAACTACATTAATTGGATATCATGATAGACTTAGCTCTCAGCTCTTTAATTCTCTTAGTTTTTGTGTTCTGGTTGTGTGTTTTATGTCCATTATTTTTTGATTGGGTATAGCAACTGTTACATATAATCAACATAAAAAGTGATTTGAGTCCTAGCATGATAATATCTTCCTTTAAATAGTATTTATATTTGCTTATAGCTTTTGATTATATATACTACTTATCGTGGATTGTTATTAAATTCTATTTGAGTTCCTGTGATGGCTTGTCTATTTGTAATTTACCTCAACTCCCTAAGGTTCCATCCTTTGGAGCTGTAACCCAAAGTATGAGGAATTTTTAGAGTTCCTCTTTTTGGAGGACTGTGGACTTGAGTTTTTGCCTCTAGACCCTGCAAGGCTGTCAGAAGTTTTGCTCAGTTTTCAAATGTCTCTTCTAGAATTGGTGGAGACCATTGTATGAAAGTCATCCTAAATTCTGGATTCTCTCTAGTTTTTTTCACTTCTGAATATTGTCCCCTTGTCGTCTCATAAATGCTATCAAGCAAAAAAAAAAAAGTTGTTTTGTCCTAGAGATTGTACCTAGGGGTGCTTAAGCACTGTGCCACATCACCAGCCCTTTTAATTTTTTTTAAATTTTGAGACAGGGTCTTGTTGAGTTGCTCACTCATTATATCATTATAAAATATAATGGGCCTCTCACTAAGCTGTTGAGGCTGGCTTCAAACTTGCCATCCCCCTGCCTTAGCCTCCTAAACCGCTGGCATGCACCACCACACCCAGCTGAGATTTTTAAAAATACATTTTTCATCCTTCCTAGTTCTTAGGAATAATACTTGCTAACCAATTATACCACAAGAGCTTCTTCACCTTCCTTAGCTCTTAATGGGTGGATCATTACATTATCACCAATACTGGATGCTAAAGTATTCCTTCCTCTGCCCCCTCACCTTTCTGTATGAGGTTGTATTCAAAGTACACATAGGCTGTATTATTTCAAGAAATGTAGAAATTTAGTTAATTTAAAAACCACCTTTTACTGCATTCTTATTTTGATTTTATGCTACTCTGAATAGAGAAGAATGCCATCTAGGCCTTCTTTTTCTATTGAGATTTCTTTTTGCTTATTGCCTTTGTCTTGGGAGGAAATGAGAATAGTCATAATTCTCAATTCAAAATAGTTTAACAAAATAGTTTAAAAATATATTTGATATAGTAGATATGTTTAATAGAAATTATTTCAGACAAATGAACCTCAATAGTCAGAAGTTCTAGGCACTCAGTACATTTTTTCAAATTTCATTGTAGATCATGAAATTTTGTGTCAGAATTAACATATTTGGAATAATTATGTTGTCCTCACAGATATCATGGAAGACAAAACAGGACAAGCACATGGAAAGTTTTAAGTCCTAATGGATAATAACTCTTTTTTCTAATTTTAGGAACAAAGTAGGTTTGTTATTTGAAGTATTAAGGTGTAAACAACTTCTTGCTACATGTGCTGTGTCAGGGGTCCCAAAAGTCACCCCAATGTTTGTAGGTGACGTACCATACAATTGTTGTAATAAGGACACAGAACTTGATCATCAGGGGAAAAGCTGCAGCTAAGATCTAGAAGAATATGTGTGTAGGTTTTTTGTGCTTTCTCCCTTTCAAGAAGAGGTACTCAGAGCATACTCCTCCCCAGCAGTGAAAATACACCACCCAAGGAAATCCATGACATTTAGTTCTAGGGTTTTATTGGGAGGCTGGTCATGTAGGCACTCTGCCTAACACCTAAAATTTCAGACTAGAAGGAAACCAGGTGTTTGACATCCATTACAGATACAGGGAGCACAGTAAGCTACCCTTATCCTTTAGGGAGGATTTTATATGAATGTAGAGAACTGTTAAAAATTCCCAGATGCCAGCCAAGGGTCAACCTTGCAAGTAGGTCTTTCTGAGGATGGCAGTCTCAGCATCCTGTTAATTAACTGTTTTTCTATAGACATGCCCAGAATGACTCACTGTTGAATTTTCTGCAAACACTGTATGTAAATATCAAAGATCTGCATGATAATTTCTTTTGATAATTAATAAGATATTTATCATTAGACTTACATAGCTAAAATACCTGATGTTTATGTCTTAATATGCTTCATACAGGCTTTTCCTAATGTGTCAGTGCCTGTTGTCAGTTTTAATTCATGTGTGGGAAGAACAGGACAGTGTTAGAACATTTAGTACATCTAAAAAGAACGTTTAAAAAATTAAATTACAATGGGAAATATTTCATTACGAAAGGACGCTTCAGATGTCTCCTTTTAAAGTTCATATTGAACCACCCACATATTTTTCAAATTTTAGTGGATTTGTTTTTCTTACCGGAGGTTTTTAGGGAAAGTACTTTGTAACCACAAGTTTTGGCTAAAATAGCTGAAGCTCACTTGGCATTTTCTGACTTCCATTAGAAGCAAACAGAATAATCTTAGATGTTAAATACTAGGTTTCTCCTCAAGAAATGTGGAAGCTGATCCAGAAAGTTAAGTGACTGTCAGCAAAACTGAATAGCTAATTTTATTTCATCTGTTTTTAATCATAGAATATTCACTTAACACATTAATGAAAAATACCAAGAGGCCTTAGATTAACTTTCTTTTATCTGTTGACTCTGCATATCTTTTCATACCTAATTTGGTCATGTTATTTATTCAGTAAGATTAGCAAATATTTTCTTCAGCTATTGCTGTGTATCAGACTTTAATTTGAGGCACTGAGCAAAATTGTTTTTTTCTTTGTAATCAAAATGTCTCCTACTTAAGGATGGCTTGGTGTTATCTGCTTTTCTTTAGATTGTAAAGTGTATATATGTATTACTTGATATCCTTTTCTCTCAAAGTAGATTACTTTCTGTTTTCCTCTCTTTAAGGTAATACTGCATTGCATGATTGTGCAGAATCTGGAAGTTTGGACATCATGAAGATGCTTCTTATGTATTGTGCAAAGATGGAAAAAGATGGTTATGGAATGACTCCCCTTCTCTCAGCAAGTGTGACTGGTCACACAAACATTGTGGATTTTCTGACACACCATGCACAGACCAGCAAGACAGAACGTATTAATGCTCTAGAGCTTCTCGGAGCTACATTTGTAGACAAAAAAAGAGATCTCCTGGGGGCTTTGAAATACTGGAAAAAGGCAATGAACATGAGGTACAGTGATAGGACTAATATAATTAGTAAACCAGTACCGCAGACACTAATAATGGCTTATGATTATGCCAAGGAGGTAAATAGTGCAGAAGAGCTAGAAGGTCTTATTGCTGATCCTGATGAGATGAGAATGCAGGCCTTGTTAATTAGAGAACGTATTCTTGGTCCTTCTCATCCTGATACCTCTTACTATATTAGATATAGAGGCGCTGTCTATGCAGACTCTGGAAATTTCAAACGATGCATCAACCTATGGAAGTATGCTTTGGATATGCAACAGAACAATTTGGACCCCTTAAGTCCCATGACCGCCAGCAGCTTATTATCTTTTGCAGAACTATTCTCCTTTATGCTACAGGATAGGGCTAAAGGCCTGCTGGGTACTACTGTTACGTTTGATGATCTTATGGGTATACTGTGCAAGAGCGTTCTTGAAATAGAGCGAGCTATCAAACAAACTCAATGTCCAGCTGACCCATTACAATTAAATAAGGCTCTTTCCATCATTTTGCACTTAATTTGCTTGTTAGAGAAAGTACCTTGTACTCTAGAACAGGACCATTTCAAAAAGCAGACTATCTATAGGTTTCTTAAGCTGCATCCAAGGGGAAAGAATAACTTCAGCCCTCTTCATCTGGCTGTGGACAAGAATACTACATGTGTAGGGCGGTACCCTGTTTGTAAATTTCCATCTCTGCAAGTTACTGCGATACTGATAGAATGTGGTGCTGATGTGAATGTCAGAGACTCCGATGACAACAGCCCCCTACATATCGCTGCTTTGAACAACCATCCAGACATCATGAATCTCCTTATTAAATCAGGTGCACATTTTGATGCCACAAACTTGCACAAACAAACTGCCAGTGACTTGCTGGACGAGAAGGAAATAGCTAAGAATTTGATCCAGCCCATAAATCATACCACATTACAGTGTCTGGCTGCTCGTGTCATCGTGAATCATAGAATATATTATAAAGGGCATATTCCAGAAAAGCTAGAGACCTTTGTTTCACTTCATAGATGATAATTTGACTGTATTTAAGCACTGTTAAAGCACGAATTGGTAACAGTTGTTTCATAAATGAGCACTGTTGTGACAACACCAGCATTCATTTAGCTTGATATTATTGTGCTCTCATCAGCTAACGCATTGTAAGCATCAAATTTACAGGATTGGTTTCCCAGTATTTAATATAAATATACCATATAATATATTGTTTTGTGAATTATTGAGAAATTGTAATGTCATGTTCAAACTTCTAAAGTTGTCCACCAAAGGCTTCTCTATTTTGGTTTTGTTTGCTGTTGGTTGTTCGGGACAGAGTTAACTGTTTTTCAGTGGTGTCTTTATACTTTACTGGTTTGTGAATTTTATACAATTGAAGGTCTCTTTCCTGCTTCTTTCTTCTCTCCTCCAAGCTTCTCTTCCTTTTCCACTTTATTTATTTTTTCTTAACCATTTCTAATACATTTTTTCCCCTTATGGACCCATGCTAGGTAGTACAAAGTACAGACCTTATGGACTTGTTACCATTTGCAGTTACCATAAGTGCTTTATCTTCTCTATGCACCGGCTTAAACTTGACTGTTGTATGTCAGCATATTTTCTATGCAGCAGTTGGTCAACTTCAACTCAAAACACCATTTTCTTAAGTTTGTTACAAAGTTCATTTTATGAAAATACTCTTGTAGCATGACAATTTTTAGAGCTGCAGGTTTGCTATCTCAGCTCAAGCTTTTTTGGATTTTTTTCCCTTTACATCTGAGATTTCTTTCTCTAATCCACAGAAATTTTTGTGTGCTAAATTTGGGAAACAGATCTATTCTAACTCATTAACCCAGTTGAAATTTAGGTCTGTCATCTTAATATATCATGCAGTAAAAGGAAGACTCCAAAGTGACCCACCTTTCATGCTGCTCCAGCGTTGTCCTGCTTGTGCTGATGGTGTGATTAGGTGTAGAAAATTTGCTTAAATTTAACCTCAAAGTTTATCACACAGCTTAATAAGTCACATTGAGATATTCAGTCACTGAACTGCAAATCACGTTTTGTTACAAAAAAAGAGCTAAAGCATGTCGGTGGCATGATGCTTGCCAAGCCCGATCTAGGCATCTAGGGTAATTAAGGTATTTTATGCAATTTACTGCCGTAGTATCAAAGGTCAGTAACAGTGTTCTTTCTTTCTTCAAGCTTATGTATACCTTTCAAGATAACTTGCATGAATTACTTTGGTCTCAGTTATTTGTCACCCCAGTTAAACACAAAAGGTTGTTGTGCTTCCTGTTCCTTTACTGAAAGTTAGCCCTTCCCTTCTGCTCTCCCTCCCTCCTTCCCTCCCTCCCTTTGTTTCCTTTCACAGATTTGCTAATTCTACAGAAAGGGCTCTTTTAAGAAAAGATAAGTGAAAACTACTAAAAAAGATTCAGGTAATTATCATTCAGCACTTTATTGTTATTCAGAATAAACTTTATGGTGGCATATTTGCCCTGAAAATGTCTTAATGAAACTGTTCTGAATAAAAAAACTCCTTATTGATTTGAGAAAAATTCAGTTTACCTGTGAGTTAAAATGAGCTGGATTTGGGGTTGACGTTTTATTCTGAGGGTTGATGTAATGCTATTTAAAGAGTCATCATGCACACAGTCACATTAGGTTCAATGCACAGTCACATTAGATTATCTTCATCTTAATTCAGTAGAAACTTGTAATGAAGAGTAGTTAATAAATAAAAGAACATTAGACTTTTTGGTTAAATAATTGAGGTTTGATTTTTTAAAAGGTATCCTTACTCATTTACTAGGTTGTAAATTTAATTTCACCACTGGAAAAGGATTAGATGTCAATGGCCACTCTCCAACTTTTTGATGAAGAGGTTTTACTGTCTCTTACTACTCTGGGCAAATTTGATGAAATATTTCAATTGTCACATTTATTAAGAATAATCTATGATTTAGATGTTCTAGAAATATCAGACATTAATATTTTTAAATCATCTGCCTCTAACCTTATAATATAAATTATATGCATGAGCTACTTTCTTTAAAAAAGGAAAACTTCACCAGTATAGTGAATCTATATTAAGTCATCTCAGTTTGGAGGTAAAAGATGACAATTGGATTTTTTACAGTGATTTAATATTTTCCCCTTCTTTTTTTTGGCAGGGGTGAGGGATTGGGTTTTACACATTCTTAGAGCAAGGCACATCTAATGTTTTACAGGTGAACTTGAATTGTGCAACTCCAGTGTAAAATAAGGATTTCTTAAAATACCATTTTTCCATCACTAAAAATAGGTATAAACTTAGAACTAGTCCTCAGTCTTTATAACTGTAATGTCTTATTTCAATTAGGGTACAATTCTCCCTCTCTACAAATGCCATTGGGAGCTCTTGAAAAATCAGTTTAATGGATCACAGTTGTCCATGATTTTATTTTAGAGGAAGTTGGTTCATAAATGCGACCTCAGATACTGTTAAGGCCTTCATCAGAAAGTATTCTTAAAATTGTAAGACTGAATAAAATAAAATTCTTAAATTTTAAGAACAGATAAGTAAATATTTGAACTAATTGTACTCATTTGAGCCAAAATAAACTGTAGCATGGTGGTATTGGCTGGAGTTAATGTTTGAGTTTGATTACATTTCTGCAAAAAATACCCTGTTGGGGCTTTTGAATTTTAGATGTTCCACTGTTTTGATAATTTCTGTAAAAGGTCATTTTGCTCAGATATCAGTCTGCTTTCTGAAGACAAATGGATTATAGATTTTAAAAGTCATTTTTCTTGTCTTTAAATCTGACAAGTGTAAGTCCAAATCAGCAAAGATAATTTGGTGCCCTTGTGATTCAGAAGTTAGGTGATTGCTCACTTACAAAGTGGCTTCCTTAATTTGTAATATTTTAAAAACTTCCATTTATTGTGACTTGGGGAAATTATTTATATTTGGGAAAGTAGCTCTTTAAAGTCATATTGCCCAGAAAAAAAACCCTAAACTGAATTTACAGGTATGATAATGCTTGTAATTAATTTTCTCAGAATTGTGGGAGCTGTGTGAGATACCATATTCTTTACATTGTAACAGCAGTCCTGTTGCTTGGAACTATAAAATTAGATACTAAGGAAACTAAATTGGTCATCATCTTTTTCATTTTTCTTCCCCCCACCCTCATGTATCACTAAACTACTAGTTTCTTTCCCTTTTGTCAGTTCCCATTGTGTATTTTTCAGAAGAAGTACTGTATTCAGATGCCAGCCAATAAATTGTCACACAATGGAAAACGATATGCCACAACATTCATTGTAAGGTCTAATAAAATTAAATTTGCACCAAATTTAAGTGTTTTCTTATTAACTCTTAATACTTGATGGGTGTTATCTTAAAGCATATGATAGTAGGCTCTGGGACTCTTTTTTTTTTTTTTTTTTTTTTTTAATCCTGGATTCCTTTTTCAAAAAGTACTTATTTAGTAATTTATGATCACTTAGAATTTTAGAGAAAGCATGTATTGTTAATCCTTCTATGTAAAAAAGTTGGTTTATATATAGTTTGTTCCAGTGTTTTCTAGGAAAGACCATAAAAAGAACAGGAAGTCTTTTGATGTGAAATGTGTAGAACAACTGCTTTTATCTCTTCAGTTTTTAAAAAGTAGTTTTGGTACTAAGTATCAGAAGCATATACAGTAATAGAGATACAGTAAAGGTAAATTTTATATGTTTATCACAAATCATAAAATTCTAGTAGTCCTTGTCTTTTACTTATGTCTTAAGTTACCTAATATAAAAAGTTTTAATTGATCCCAAACATGTGTTGACCATTATTTCTAAACTCCAAGCATGAATTGAAATGCAACGTAACAAGTTTTTCTCTTTTGAATCGCTAATGTACCTCATTCATGGATCCCTTTGACATCCTTTTGACAGGGCCTTTTTAAACATTGGTCTATGGTTGTCTCTACTAAATACTTAAAAGGAGATCTTGCCAAATTTATAAGGAAAGAATGTTATATTTTTAAGGATCTCAAAAAAAGTCTTAGTATGCTCTCTAGATACTCTGATTTCTCCGAGGTATTGTATTTCATCTTTTAATGTCTATAAGATACAGTGGTCTTTGTTGAGAACTTTGTAACTTTGGGAGTTAAGTAAAATAATTGGTTCCTGGGTACCATGTTACCTTATATGTTTAAAGACTCTTAAGTTGGATTTTCTCAAGAAATCACAGCTTTATGTAATTTTTCCAGCTTTATATAATTCTGATTTTCCTTATACGCTTCATTTATGTTTGATTCCAAGAGCTAAAAAATAAAGTTTCCTGTCTTTAAAAAATTTAAAACTTAAGCTTGTAAAAGAAATACATTTGCTGAGACTGCAGCTCCGTGATAGGGCTTGCCTAGCACGCTCAAGGCCCTGGGTTCAATCCCTAGTACTCGGGGCCTTGGGGAGAAGCAAAAAGAAATGGAATTAGGACCTAGATTCCCATTCAAGAGGGATTTGATGAGAGGTAGTTTCATTAGTGCAGTTAGGGTGTGTGTTAGTAGACTCTTCAGCATAAGTTCAGGAGTGGAGTGGTTGAAAATATTTGACATTATTACTGCCAAAACTAAAAATGGAAAGATGATTCACTCTGTTATAGGAAAATTATAAAATGTCCCATTGATCAATCTTTGGTGAAGTTCTTCATTTGCTTTAGACATATTTGAGCTAATTCATTATTTATCTACTTTTTTTTTCTCTGAAGACCAAATAGAATTTCTTAAAGCAGCTTTCTCCCCTTGTTTACATAATTATAATCGTTTTTAGAACTGGCATTTATTTTTAAATCCTTTCATCTTCATAATTGTCTTACAGACTGTAGATTATAAAGGCTACTGGTGATTATACATACCTGTCCTAAAACTTAACACCCACCCTGATTCATTTTTTAAGCCAAATGTGTTTAATATATTTTTCGCAAGGGCTTAGCATAGAGACAAACAGAAGCAAAACAAAAGTAATAAGCTTGGCACAGTGGGCTCAGGTCTGCCATCCCAGCTACTCAGAAGATTGAGGTGGGAAGATTACAGGTTTAGGGCCAGACAGAAAACTCAAATGAGACCCTTTCTCAAAGTAAAATTTAAAAAAGAACACTTTAACTTAAGACACAGAAACCAAAGAAAGAACCATCTAAGAAAAAAATGAAAGCAACACTGGAAGAAAAGCTGGGGAAGGCAGGTCAGGAAACATTGGAGCAGTTTTCTTACAGGTATTTAAAGGCCCTGGGGTGTGTTCAGAGTTTCGCAGCATGTGTGTGCAAAGTATTGTACATGCTGGATAGTGGGATGGTCCTGGTGTAATATGGGGCAGGCCACTTGTTCTTTAGTATATCCAAGCAGATGTTACCAGTGGACATGATGGGATAGTAGCAGGGTGTGAAGAACTTGGCTGTGGGTGTGTTTGCAGTTGTGGCCACTGGGGCACTGCAGTGAGAACTTTCACCTCAGGTCTTCGTATACTCTTGCCATTGTTTCACAGATGGTCCCTATCTGTTTGAACCATCTGACTCTGGGAAAGTAGAAATTCCTTTGTCACCAAACATCATGAGCATCTTCAACTCCATTCGTCACCTCTTGTGCCCAGAGTCCTGGGCAGCATTCCACAGGGCCAGCATCTTCAGTGCAGCAGTGAAGATGTTGGGTGGAGACCTCTGGAAGCCATCGTCACTTTGGTTCTTTAATAAAAGTGATACCAGTTAAGTATTCATTCAGTCAGGAACCCTGAATATCTGCACTGTGCCACAGGATGGTTATTGCATCCTCCACTATAGAAAACTGGAAAATAAGAAAAACAGAAAGAAAACCACCTGTTTCACTTCCCAGTTATACACGGTTAATGTTCAGGTATATGTTGCCTTCCATGCCCTACACCATTTTATATCTTCAGTTCTTTCAAGACATAGAAAATTCTAAATTAGCAAGTGGTAGCTAAAATTTGGTAAATTCTGAAAAGGGTTAAGAAAAAAACAAGTTTATGTTGAGGGAATATTTGCCATGCCCTTTCAGAGAAATATTCCTCATACCCACAAATTATAGTCTCACATTCTTTGCCTATAGGCAACAATTCCTTCTTTTCATTAGCTGATATTAGGATATCCTCTATTCATCTAAATGTGATTTTAAAAGAAACTGAAAAGTTTTTAGTTATAGAGCTTATAAAATACATTTAAGCTTTTCTAATTTGTCTGATTTTTAATAAGGTATTTTGTAGCATTTAGTTCTTTCTGCATCATTGATAATAATTTTTAATACATGTATGGATTAAGAAACTTTTATTTTGCAGATAAAATATACAAATTAGAGTTGTAGAAGCTTTTTAAAAAATTGGATTAATTTTAGGTTAATAGAAAAGCTTCAAAGTTAGTACAGAGTTACTGTGTACCCTGCTTTCAGCTTCCCCTAATGCTAACACCTATAAACATACAGTTGTCAAAACTAAGATGTTTACATCAGGATGATACTAACTAGGAGACTTTATTTGGATTTTGTTAGTTTTTCCACAAAAGTCTTTTTTCTATTCCTAGACCCAGTCCAACACACTGCACTTCACTTAGTCATCATCTCTCCTTAATCAGTTTCTCAATCTTTCCTTGTTTTTCTAGACCTTTGACATTTTAAATTACTGTTTAAAAATATTTTGTAGAACATCCCTCAATTCAGGTTAATCTGATATTTTCTCATAATTATACAGGGATTATAGTTTTCTGGGGAAGAATACCACAGAGGTGTGGTACACGAGACCAATGTGACTTATCATTGGTGATGTTAACCTCAATCACTTGGTTAAAATGGTATCTGCCAGATTTTTCTATTGTAAAGCGATTTTCCCTTTCCATATTCTTTTCTGCGGAAACAAGTCACTGTGTCCAAACTATACTCAAGGAGAGAAGACTTAAGCTCCACTAGAGAGGGGGCTATCTACACATATTTGGAATTCTGATGAGGGTTGTCCCTTTTCCCTTATTTATTTTATTTTATTGTGACAACCCAATACTATAATTATTTGTTTTGTTGCTCAAGTTGTTATAGGCTTGACCATCAGAGTACTTTTTTTTTTCTCCTTATCCTTGCTTACTTGCTGGAACCATAAGATGTTCCAAGCTGGGAGTGTAGCTCAATGGCAGTTTGCATGAGTGAGGGCTTGGTTTCAAATCCAGTACCTCCCCTTCCACCCCCCCCCCCCCACACACACATAAAAATGCTCCAGATTCATCTTGTATTTTGTCCCTCCCAGCTCTAGAAAGTCATTTCTCCAATGATCCCTGTTCCTTTCACTGGAGAACAATATTTAGAATTTAAGATTTGGGTATTAGATGTGCTTGTTGCTACTATTGGGTTGCTTCTAGACCTTAGAGAACAGAACTGGGAATGTGTACCAACACATGTATATACACATCTATAATGATTTCTGTATTATCTGTATGTATTTGAAATAAATGTGAGCTTATACTGTCTTTTCTCCAACTCCTAATTCAATATTATAAGATTCATTCTAGCTTTCCCCCTTCTTTGTAACTTCTTTCTCTTCCTATTATGTATAATTTAGTTACTTATTTTTTCTAGTCCTGGTACACATATAAAGTAACTTGAAAATTGCTAACCTAGCACACCAGTATCAGATGTGCTTATTAAAGTACAGTGTATATAGTTTCTTTATGTCTTCAATCTTATATTACCCAGTGAAAATATTACAAAGTTAAAGCAGCATCAACAAAAACTCCCAACAAACCTTTTTTAATGACTATTTTAAATAGGCATTAAATCAAGTGGCCCTGGGTAATGTAAAATCTGATTACCATCTGTTACTCAACTTCATCAAAATAAAGAAGCATATTAAAGACACTTAAGGTAGAAACCTGTTGCCCCTTACAACTGTTCTCTTCTTCCTGTCTTGACTAATTGTTCAAAAAAATCTAACTAGTATCTTTTCATTGCTTTTGTTGATTTTTTAGGTTTTTTAAAATTGTGATCACTGAAACAAAAAATATCAGTTGATGATTTTGCCATTTTGAATAAGGCTTTAAAAATAAAGTGACATTTAAGCATCATCAGGAATAGGAGGAAGTGAGGTTAGGAAAGAGTCTTCATTATCTTTTCAAGTGTGTTTATTAAAAAGAAATACTCCCTATGTTTAAATAAGGAAGCACCTTAACTTATGCTGAAAGTCAAAATAAGAGACTTTGTAATACCTCATAGTGCTCTGTATTGAAGGCATTATCTTTTTGAAGTCCCTAACTACATTTTTTACATATAACATGACAGGAAAGAATATTTTGGGATCAGACTGTTGGAACATAACCTCCTCTGGTCTACAAATGTAAAGATATAGGGGAAAGAGTCTATGACCTAAGAGAAATGTTTTGGGGGAATTTATCCTGAAGTTCACAATATTCAAAAATTTATTTACCATTAAGCACTATCCAGTGAGTTAAAGATGTAATGATGAATAATACAATCCTGCCATTCCAGAGTGAGTAGTATATTAGGGGAGGCAAACCAAGTTAATTTTCAACTATATTCTGAAAGGCAGAGGATTTTTTTTTTTCTGATTTTTTGGTTCAATAAGAATTGAGATAGGTCCTGAATTAAAATTTTTCACTGTCCACTTTAAAAAACAACCACCACCATTGTTCACACTCTTAGGACTGTCTATCTCATCTTCTTATCAAAAGGAGAAAAGTGCAGTCTATTGACTGAGTTTTCTTCATTTTTTGACATCACTATTGTGCTCGAAACTTCTATTTTATACTTTATTTGGCAATGTGTATTTCTTTCCTTTGATAAAATCATAGGAGTTATCCTTTATGTGTTTGCAAGTGCCTTTTTTTTTTTTTTTTTTTTTTTTTTGTATTCTGAACTCATTAAAACTGGCCCATGCTGTGCATTCAGAAATTGTGCTCACCATGATTGAAAATCAGTCATAGTCTATCAGGTTTGGTAACAAGATCTATTCTTTGTAGTCAGGAATTTCAAAGAATGTATTATTATTATTATTAAGACATGGATTTGGCTAAAGAATAAAGATGAGTGGGGGATGAAAAATAAATCTTAACAGTTTAAATCTTTTAAGTCATTTAGAAGTACTATTAAAAAAAAAAAGAAAGAAAGAAATCTAGGCTGGGGTTGTAGTTCAGGGGTAGAGGGCTTTCCTACCATGTGTGAGGCACTGGGTTCAATCCTCAGCAACAATAAAAATAAATAAAGGTATTTTGTCCATCTATAGCTAAACATATTTTTAAAAACCTTTTTTAAAAACAAAAAATCTTGAAACTGATTCAGAAAAATTAACTCCCTAACTACTTACTATATGGAAAGGAGAAATTTGGCTCGAAAGGGATTTTTTTCTTTTCTTTTTATTCTCTAGCCTTTGCAGTTTTGTCTTCCTGTTGTCACAGGTGAAAACAATTTGAGCACATTCGATAAAATTGCTTTTCAGCCTTGCTAAGACACTGAGGAAAGTACTGAATGAGCTCAAACCTGTAACTATTTATGGTATGTGTATTTTATTTTGTTTTGCTTTTAATCTAAGTTGGCTTTTTAAATAATTGTATTTTAACTTGTTTACATGTAAAATAAGTCCTAATTTATTTGAACTTCTACCATTCAAACTTACTGTGTTTTTATTTAACTTTTATTCCTTCTTTCCTATCTTAATAAGACAAGGAGATTGTTTTCTCTTTTTCTTTTTCACTACCACTTGTTTAGAATTTATGCAATCTGTAAGCACAAAATGACGAGTGCAGACCTCAACGGATTCAGAGAAACCTTTTATTCATTCTCAGACTCGGGCACTGTTGGGGCTCATTTTCTGGATGCGAAAAAGGCCTTCAGTTACAGAGGAATTTTGGTTCTATAGGGTACGATGAGGATTGACATCATGCACGTGGAGTTTGGACAGCCAGGGCTAGTTGTACAGGTTAAAACTTTAACTTAAGAGGGTAGTCGTAAAAAGATTGAAACTCATTATCTGGGGAGAGAGGAGTCCAGATCCCGAGGAATGAGTACTCAAATCTTGCCCATTGCTTTTCTTTCTCTGGGATTCATTGTTTCCCAGAGTTTCAATATTTACTGTGCTTCCATTTAGAACTAATGTGCAGTGGGGGGAGGTGAAAATTTAGGGCCCAGCATTCAGTATTTGCCCCTTTCCTTTAGGGCCCATTGTTATTAGGAAAGGATTTACTGAGAGGTCAATCCTTGGCTAGTTTCCTCTCCCTCCTCCTGAGCTGCATTGTCCCTCTGTTTTTTCTTAGGGAGTTGTCTTGCAGGAATATTATTTTCAATAACCCTTCACATTCTACTTTTCTAGAAAGACTTTTTAGTGGATACCTTTACATTTATTTTTTATTTTTAGTTAAACATGACAGTAGAATGTATTTTGGGAGAATATACATACATAGAGTATAACTTACTCTATTTATATTCCCACTTTTGTGGTCATACACGATGTGGAGTTATCCTGGTCTTGTGTACAAATACAAGGCTAGGAAAGTCATGAACAATTCTACTGTCTTTCCTATTCCCCTCCCCTCTCCCTTCCCTTCATTTTTCTTTGTCTAATCCAATAGATTTCTGTTATCCCCCTTCCCCATACCTTTACATTTTTTAACACAAGTACTGGGTTGCATTGTGGTACCCAAAAGATATGTGCACCCAGAACTTCAGAACCCAACTTTTATCTGGAGTAAGGATACGTGCATATGTAGTTAAAGCAAAGATCTTGAGATGAGGTCATCTTGGGTTCAGGCAGGACCTGAATGCAACGATGAATGTCCTTATAAGAAACAAAAGAAGGCACAGAAAAGGGCAAGGCTACATGAACACACAGTGATATAGCTATGAGTTAGGAAGATCAACGGTTGCTGTCAGTCACCAGGAGCTGGTAGAGAGGAACAGAACAGCTTCTCTTCTTGGAGCTTCCTGTTTGACTTAATAGGTGGTACAAGTACACAAAAAAGGAAGCAACCCCAGAAACACCTTGATTTTGGACTTCTGGCTTCAAAAATGATGAAAGAATACATTTCTGTAGTTTTAAGACTTTGAGTTTGAGGGAAATTTTTATGACAGTCCTAGGAAACTGATATAGCATGCATGCTGGCTTAACAGAGCTATACGTACACAAGTTAAGATGTTTTAACTCTTACCACATCGTCCTCATTTCTTAAATGTCATAAATCTGTTTGCTTCATCTTGATTTTAACCTTGCTTCCACCCAAATGGGTCATTTTGTTACTGTTGTAGTTTGCGCTCAAATGCACTTACCAATTTTGTTGATGGTACCATTCATTACTTGCATCCCAAGTAATGAATAGGAGGTGTTCTCTCTACACTCTTCTTTTAATATTCTTCTTTTGAGGGCAGGAAAGGATGGTGCTGTGTGTTAAACTGTGTATCTGACAGTTTCTCCTCAGCATTCTTTTTTTTTTTGGCGGGGGGGGCGTAGCAAGGAGTGTTTTTTTTGAACCCAGGGGCACTTAAGCACTGAGCCACATACTCAACCGTTTTTTGTTGTTGTTTTGTTTTTTGAGACAGTGTCTTGCTCTATTACTCAGGGCCTTGCTAAGTTGCTGAGGCTGGCTTTGAACTTGCAGTCCTGCTTTAGCCTCTGGAGCTGCTGGGATTAAAGGCATGTGCCACCATGTCCAACTTCTCCTCAGCAATCTGAAGACACTAATCCATTGTCTTTAGCCATTAGTTGGGTTGATTCCTGTCATTCTTTGTTCCATCGTAATAATTTTTTTTTCTCATTTTCTTTTAGATTTTCTGTTTTTGATATTCTTCAGTTGCATTATGATGGGACTAGGTTTGGATTTTTTATCCTGCTTAAAACTCAGTATGTTCCATTACTCTATACACTCATGTTTTTCTTTAGGCCTGGAAAATTATCACCTGTTATTATCTTTGCTGACTCTTCCTCCTTTTTATTCTTTTCTTCTGAAACCCCCATTGTATTATTATTATTATTATATATCAATGCTATATTTTCCAATTATTCTTTGTTGACTTTTCTCATGTCTCCCACCAATCTGTACTAGATGTGACTTTCTCAAATCTTTAACAAATTCTGTTTTCTCCTATCTAGTCTACTAACACATGTACTAAGTTTATAAATCTCAGTGCTTATTTTTTTATTTCTATAAGTTCTATTTTTTTCCAGTTGCCTGTTTTCTTTTTTTTTTTTTTTTTTTTTTTTCATTTCTTACACATCTTTTCATTTTAAATATCCCCACTTCACCATCTTCTTTAGTGGTCCTATCTCAAGTTCTTAGGGTGCTAACCCTCCTGATAGTGATAGTGCTCATTTCATGATGAATTCTTTCCAAATGACAGTTATAACTTTGCTTTCGAGCTGTGTTCAGCAGTTGATGTTTCTCAGGTATGAAATCTGTAAGTCCAGGGTTTGGGGAGTATCCCTACAGGGGAACCAGAGCCCTAGGAGTTCCAGAATCAGTTTTTTATATTAAATTTCCAGCTTGGGCACCTTATAAGAAAAGGGATGTGGATTCCATATAATGTGTAGGCTTAAAGTTTTGGTTTTTCAAAGGAACAGTTTGTTTTCTAACTCAACACAGAGTAATGGTCAGACAATGTAAGTTCCCTGCTGCTCCCCTGGGATTAGAAGGCTAAAGTTTTTTGGCCCCGTTTACCTAAAGAAGTCTTTCCAAGTTCCTGACATTATGTGTGAATTTCTGTTCCAGCTCCTTGTCTAACAGACAACTCATGGAGTTGCCTCCTATAGGTACTAAGCCCTCAGTCCTTAGCCATCAGACCTACCTGCCCCCATTGATGCTGGTGTTGAAACATAAGGATTTTTCTTTCAAGCTCATCTGTGTAATTTAAGGCTTGGTGGTACATGACTATAATCCGTGCTACTCTGGAAGCTGAGGCAGTAGGATCACAAAGTCAAAACCAGACTTGACAAATTCAAGGACAGTCTCAGCTGAGTGTGAGACCCTGTCTCAAAATTAAAATTAAAATGGGTTGGGGATGGAGCTCAGTGGAAAATGAGTTTAATTCCCAATGCCACAAAAACAAATTTAAAAAAAATATTTATCTGGCATTTCTATGTTTGAAGCAGGAGAGTGGCCTGAACTAAGTCAGTCCATCATTTTCATTTAAAATTTGTCCTGGGTTATCAGTACAAAATGACTGTTCTATAAGTTAGAACTGATTCAAGATCATTCTTATATTGATATTCTCCCTAGAATTCAGTCACCCTTTGTTAACAGATCAGAAAAGTATAGAATTATAATTGCGCTGAGAATCATATGTGACCATGGATATACCCATGGAATTCAGTTCTGAATGCAAATGTTATCTTTCCTCTGCCACAGTTGCTTGAAGCAACCTGTAATGAGGCCAAGATTTGGAGCTGAGAACCTTTTGAGTCATTGAGCCTATCTTCATTTGTAGTCACAGACTGTAGGGCAAACACTCCTGAGAGGTCCACGTGAAAGGACGGTAAGAGCTTGCACAAAGTATTTCCTCTAATTTATTAGGAAAATTCACTCATCGGTTAGTTTTGTGTACAACTTTTATTTTTATCATTCACTCATATTTGAAGCATCTAATGTTTAAATAGCCCTTTAAGATAACATTGCATGCCTCTACCAATGGACTCATATCCCAGGGTAGTTAAAAGAAGCATAAATTTAATATATTCTTTCATCACAAGCACTTCATTTAATGTACATGTATATTATATATTGACTTCTAAGACAATCTATTTAATATACATATATATATATATACTTATTTACATGCATACATTTCTATATATAGGAATAGAGAGAGATCCCTCCCAAGGCACTATTTAGTGTCTAGCCAAGTAATAATGCATATTGTTAGATTGAGACAATTGCAGTAAGAGTGTATTTGCTGGAGTGCTCTTGTTATGGAATGGCTTCTTATTATGGCAAGACTGTTTTTAGTCATTGAAAATGCAAGCCATTCAAGTGTCAGATGTCAAAGAAAAAATTAGATCCATCAGATGGGAACACACTTTAAATAATGGTGACCACATTTGTTTTGCTTGCTAGTTGCCTAGTAACCCACAGGGTATGACAAAATTGCAGACATAGAGAAGGTGTGGTCAATTACCCTGATTATCAAAGGGCAGAGAAATAGCTGGGCTTTGGTGGTAAGAAACTTATCTGTTCAGAAAATAACTCACAGCTCATTGGCTTCTTTTTACTATACCGAATTCATTTAGCATACCTTCTTTATGACACACAACTAGACTGTTAGAGGACTAAGTATTAATTTTAGATGTGTTCAAGTTTCCTTGGGCAACTACTGAACAACACCTTTTTTAGAATGTAAAATTATGTGTGATTTTGTTTATTCACTCAATTATATTCCACAAACTGCTCAAAGGCAGTGATGTACAGAACACAATTTTTTAAAAAGGAATTAATAAAGTATCAGAAAGTAAAGATTAATATAGGCTTAGCACATGGGTCTTTATTTACTAGCTGTATGACCTGGAGCTAATTAATTAACTTTTCTAAGCTTCAATTTCATGGTTGATGAGAATTAATACTTATCTCACAAGGTTTTTAAGAGGAGTAAATAAGGCATTGTAAGCTAAGTAGAGCACATAATAATGTCTTAATAAATGAGTATCTATTATTATTTGGTGGAAAATTAGATTATTAAAATATTTTAAATTAAACTAGATTTATTTGGATTTTGACCTTTAAATGAACTTTACTCTGTAATAAGCTTATTTTATACTTGATCGAAAATGTAAAATATTTATTTTCTGAAATCAAGAATATAAAACTGAAGAGAACAGGTGGTATTCAAAACAAGTAAGTAGAAATACTTTCTTGAAAGATGAATTTAGGAGCTAGGAGGAGGAGAAGGCTTAGAATTAGAGAAGCTTCATTCTTAGTTTTGAATCATGACAAGCAAAGCCATGAGACTTAATAAATCAAGATTCTGTAATATCCTTTAAACTAAGCCATGAAATAGTAGGCCCTGGATGAGAAATGTGTTAGTCTTTTCAAAAGCTTTACTTCGAAGGGTCTCATTGTATTGTCTTCCAAAAGTGGAGAATTGAGTAGTAATTCTGCATCTAAGGGGAAATTGGCCATTTTCGGTATTATGAGCAGACTCCTAATGCCCAAAGGGAATTATGTTCTGTCTTTTATTGCCTGTGGGAGGGGCGTTGCTAAGAAACAGAATTCCTGATACACTCTGAGGAAAGCCGCTTGTCATTTTAGTGATGCACTGAGAATAAAATGCAGCAAAGGCAATGTATTTTCAAAATTGAAGGCTGCAAGTAGCCACAGAAAACCACATCTGTGGTTGATTAGACATAACTCATTTGATTATGTGAGACTCAGAAAACAAACCTTAAAAGCTTATATATTGATGCTCTAAAAGCATATATGGCTTGCTAGATCATTCTTTTGTGTTTGAATGAAAGGAAAAGAACTACAGAGTCTGAAGGATAGAAGGAAGCTAGCATGCACCCAGCACTTCCACAGAAGCATGAGGCTGGACATGGGGCTCAGCCACATCTTGCAGACTCTTTATTATTTCCACTTTACAGATGAGAAAATGAGTTCATCTGAAATGTGACCTAAATAAGTCACAAGGCTAGCAGCAGTGCTCGTGACTTTAAATGCTGAATTTTTGCCACTACACTTGCCCTGTGTCCACTTCCCATTTCAGAATCTAAAGCAGGGTCCAAGCCAGGCCACCATTGCAAAGGTGACGGGGCAAATTCCAAAATGTTCAGACATGGTATTGGAGTTTTAGGAAGGCCTTGATTTCTGGGGAATTTTTTTTTTCTTGTCTGCTAACAAATCGGCACTTTCTAGTCATTTTTCAATCTGTTCAGGTAATACACCCTCATGTGACTGCCTCTTGCTGAAGATCTGGGAGAGACTGAGAGTAGGAAGTTACAGTCTTCTGGTGACCATATAAGCTGAAACCATGTAGGAGGCTACCTGAAGTGACTGGAGTCTCCAGAGTCTTTTCCATTTTCATTTCTGTTATCCCACCTCATTTCTAGATTCTCACCCTCACCTTTTCAATACTCACATCAGTTTCTCCCTTATGAAAACTGGGTTCATAAGTAGCTCGTGGAGACGAACACTGTATTCAGAAATAGGGAAATGCATTCCTTCAACAAGAATTACAAAAGCATACTACCTGACAGGCAGCATTTCAGGGGCTGGAGAATCAATAGTGATTAAGACTAAGTTTTTATTCTCCTGCAGCTTATTTTCCTGTGGAAGAGAGATATGTGAAAAGTAATTTCAGATTAGGTGCTTTACAGAAAATCCCAATGCAGAGGGATGGAGAGTGAGTGAGAATAGGAGGGGGCAGTAGAGAAAAGATGATGGGTCTCCAGGACCTACTTTTGGGACTAAGACCTGAGAGGCAGGAAGGAGCAAGGGATATGGGCTTCTGGAGGCAGAGTGTGGGCAGCAGAGGGAACAGCATGCACAAGCTGCTGACACGGGCTGTAGCCTATGATTCAAAGAACAGCAAAGCAAGGAGATGAAACACAAGTGGGAGAGGCTGACGGGGGCATTACACCAGGTCATGCCGGCTCTGTGGAGGAGAGTGGATTTTATTCTGGGTGTGTTGGGAAGTCATGCAAGGTTCTGACCTGGAACTGACATGCTCTGTGTTATTGAATAACTCTGGCTGCCGCCTGGAGAATCCATTGCTGTGAGTTGAAACTGGGAAACCTTTAGGAGGCTCTCTCTGTAGTCCAGACAAAAGATGAAGGAGGTTGGGACTAGGGGACTCACTAGGGAAATGGGGAGAAGATGGACATAGGCTGGTGCCTAGCAGCAGCTCTTAAAGAATGTCTGAGGGGCTGAATGAGCAGAGTGTGAGAAGGGGAGGAATCAGGAACTCTAGACAAATGTTAGTCTTGTTCTTAATAGTTACAGAACAAAACCTGCCTTTCTGATGAGCACCAGGTCATTTCTGTCCCTCTTGGAAGCACAGTGTCAGTGACTGACACGAGAAATTAACAGTGTGAGTGATGATGGAATTTTTTAAATTGAAGCTTAAAACTGTTCTAAATTATTATTTTAAATTTTTCATAAAAAGGTAAAAACAAATATTCCCTTAGTTGTCAGAATCATAAAATTAAAGGAAAGATCCAAAGAACTCTGTGTATGATTTTTTTATTTACTTGGAACACAAAAATAAATTCACAATGAAAAAGCAAATTTAAAAACATTGGTCTATTTAGAGACTCCTAGGAGGAAACATTCGGTGGAATACACATTTCTCTCTGAAATAATAGTGCTAAAGTAGAAAAGAAATGATTTTTAAGAGTACAGAGTCTAAGGTGCACCTGAATGTTAAAATACAACACAAAATAGAGCTGGGGGTGTTGCTAGCTAGTAGGGTCTAGCATGCATGAGTCCCTGGGTTTGATTCCCACCACTGCAAATAAGTAAGTAAAATAATAAATAAAAGAATAAATATATGGCTTACGCAGTGTGAGAAGTAGATGCAAAGAATTTGCTGTGCTCAGGAAGGAAATGGAGACAGTTTCTTCAGTGGAACTCAGGACACTCCCTGTGGTGCAAATTCGTGACAATCACTATGCCAAGTGTCTGTCCTGGTTGCTAAGCCAATCCACAGTACGTTAAGGTAATGTATTAATTAGTCACTGTCATGAAATTGATACTTGAAAGTGCATGACAAAGACAAAAATATCTTTACCAGTAAGTCACCAGAGTCTACAGTGGGCATTAATCCCTCTCCCTACCACCACCCGGCATCACCTGTTTTTGTCTTCTGGGCCCAGATTCATGATTTTGTTTTGGAGACTAACTGTCCCAGTGATTTCAATCTTAGTGGGATTGTCCTGCCAGTGCTGACTAAGGAAGGTCCATCAGATCCACAATCTCAGGATTCAAACCTGGATTCAATACATACTCTAAAACATGGCGGGCTCTCATTCAAATGCAACAATGCCATTTTTAAGAGACACCTGTTGATTTCAACTATACTGATTGCCAGAGCAGCCTGGTTCCTATGCCCACTGAGACCTGGTTCTCCAACTATTCTTTACCAAGTGTCTGTTGCCATAGTCTGATAAATACTTCTTCCCCCCGGTCTAAATAGCTGGTGTTAGTTTCTATGCTCACAATCAAAGAATCCTAACTGAACACATTATATTTTTTTCATGTCAAATCCTGGTTTTAATAAAAAAATCTATTTGACTATTTAAGTAAAAGAGTATCAAAAGAGACTTTGTGCTTTCTAAGTGTCTAGTTCTAGCTACAACTTCATAGGTAATTGTATTAAGCACACATATGTTTAGAAATTTTTTTATTATTATTATTTTAATTGTAAACAAATGGGATACATGTTGTTTCTCTGTTTGTACATGGAGTAAAGGCATACCATTTGGGTAATCATAAATTTACATAGGGTAATGTTGTTTGATTCATTCTGTTATTTTTTTTCCCTTCCCCCTCACCCCTCCCACCCCTTTTTTCCCTCTATACAGTCCTTCCTTTCTCCATTCTTGTCCCCCTCTCTAACCCTAACCCTAAACCTAACCCTAACCCTAACACTAACCACTCCCCCCCCCCCATTATGTGTCATCATCCGCTTATCAGCGAGATCATTTGTTCTTTGGTTTTTTGAAATTGGCTTATCTCAGCATGATATTCTCCACTTTCATCAATTTGCCTGCAAATGCCATAATTTTATCATTATTTATGGCTGAGTAATATTCCATTGTGTGTGTGTGTGTGTGTGTATATCTCACAGTTTCTTTTTCCATTCATCAATTGAAGGGCATCTAGGTTGGTTCCACAATCTGGCTATTGTGAATTGAGCAGCTGTGAACTTTGATGTGGCTGTATCTCTGTACTATGCTGATTTTAAGTCCTTTGGGTATAGGCCAAGGAGTGGGATAGCTGGGTCAAATGTGGTTCCATTCCAAGCTTTCTGAGGAATCTCCATACTGCTTTCCAGAGTGGCTGAACTGATTTGCAACCCCACCAGCAATGTATGAGTGTACCTTTTTCCCCACATCCTCGCCAACCCTTTTGTTGCTTGTGTTCTTGTTAATCGCCATTCTAATTGGGGTGAGATGGAATCTTAGGGTAGTTTTGATTTGCATTTCTCTTATTACTAGAGATGTTGAACATTTTTTCATATATCTGTTGATTGCTTGTAGATCTTCTGTGAAGTGTCTGTTCATTTCCTTAGCCCATTTGTTGATTGGATTATTTGTATTCTTAGTGTAGAGTTTTTTGAGTTCTTTATATATTCTGGAAATTAGTGCTCTATCTGAAGTATGAGTGGCAAAGATATTCTCCCACTCTGTAGGCTCTCTCTTCACATAAATGATAGTTTCCTTTGCTGAGAAAAAGCTTTTTAGTTTGAATCTATCCCAGTGGTTGATTCTAGCTTTTATTTCTTGTGCTATGGGAGTCCTGGTAAGGAAGTCTGATCCTAAGCCAACAAGTTGAAGGTTTGGACCTACTTTTTCTTCTATAAGATGCAGGGTCTCTGGTCTGATTCCAAGGTCCTTGATCCATTTTGAGTTGAGTTTTGTGCAGGGCGAGAGATAGGGGTTTAGTTTCATTCTGTTGCATATGGATTTCCAGTTTTCCCAGCACCATTTGTTGAAGAGGCTATCTTTTCTCCATTGCATATTTTTGGCACCTTTGTCTAGTATGAGAAAATTATATTTATTTGGGTTTGTGTCTATGTCCTCTATTCTGTACCATTGATCTACCTTTCTATTTTGGTACCAATACCATGCCGTTTTTGTTACTATTGCTTTGTAGTAGAGTTGAAGATCTGGTATTGCAATACCCCCTGTTTCACTCTTCCTGCTAAGGATTGCTTTAGCTATTCTGGGTTTCTTATTCTTCCAGATGAATTTCATAATTGCTTGCTCTATTTCTGTAAGGTACGTCATTGGGATTTTAATTGGAATTGCATTGAATTTGTATAGCACTTTAGGTAGTATGGCCATTTTGACAATATTAATTCTGCCATCCAAGAACATGGAAGATCTTTCCATCTTCTAAGGTGTTCTTTAATTTTTTTCTTTAGTGTTGTATAGTTCTCATTGTAGAGGTCTTTCACCTCTTTTGTGAGATTGATTCCCAAGTATTTTATTTTTTTCGAGGCTACTGTGAATGGGGTAGTTTTCCTAATTTCTCTTTCTGAAGATTCATCACTTATGTATAAAAATGCGTTGGATTTATGGGCATTGATCTTGTAACCTGCTACTTTACTGAATTCACTTATGAGTTCTAAGAGTTTTCTGGTGGAATTTCCAGGTTCCTCTAAATATATAATCATGTCATCAGCGAACAGGGATAGTTTGAGTTCTTCTTTTCCAATTTGTATCCCTTTAATTTCTTTGGTTTGTCTAATTGCTCTGGCCAGAGTCTCAAGAACGATGTTGAATAGAAGTGGTGAAAGAGGGCATCCCTGCCTTGTTCCAGTTTTTAGGGGGAATGCTTTCAGTTTTTCACCATTTAGAATGATATTAGCCATGGGCTTAGCATAAATGGCCTTTACAACGTTAAGGAATGTTCCCACTATCCCTATTTTTTCTAGTGTTTTGAGAATGAAGGGATGCTGTATTTTATTGAATGATTTTTCTGCATGTATCGAAAAAATCATGTGATTCTTAACTTTAAGTCTGTTGATATGGTAAATGACATTTATTGATTTCCTGATGTTGAACCAACCTTGCACCACTGGGATAAAACCCACTTGATTGTGGCATACTATCTTTTTAATATATTTTTGCATGTGATTTGCTAAAATTTTGTTGAGAATTTTTGCTTCGATGTTCATTAAGGATATTAGTCTGAAATTTTCTTTCCTCGATGTGTCTCTGTCTGGTTTAGGTATCAGGGTGATATTGGCTTCATAGAATGAGTTTGGGAGGGTTCCCTCCTCTTCTATTTCATGGAATACTTTGAGGAGTATTGGAATGAGCTCTTCTTTAAAGGTTTTCTTTAAAGAACTTGGCTGAGAACCCATCTGGTCCCGGACTTTTCTTTGTTGGTAGGCTTTTGATGACTTCTTCTATTTCATTGCTTGAAATTCATTTATTTAAGTTGTGTATGTCCTCCTCGTTCAGTTTAGGTAATTCATATGTCTCTAGAAACTTGTTGATGTCTTCAAGGTTTTCTGTTTTCTTGGAGTGTAGATTTTCAAAATAGCTTCTAATTATGTTTTGTATTTCACTCGTGTCTGTAGTGATATTTCCTTGTTCATTCCGAATTTTAATAATTTGAGTTTTCTCTCTCTTTCTCTTTGTTAGTGTGGCTAAGGGTTTATCAATTTTGTTTATTTTTTCTAAGAACCAACTCTTTATTTTGTTAATTTTTTTGATTGTTTCTTTTGTTTCAATTTCGTTGATTTCAGCTCTGATTTTAATTATTTCCTGTCTTTTACAACTTTTGGTGTTGGTCTGCTCTTCTTTTTCTAGGGCTTTGAGCTGTAGTGTTAAGTCGTTTATTTGTTGATTTTTACTTCTTTTGTTGAATGCGCTTCCTGAAATAAATCTTCCTCTAAGTATTGCTTTCATAGTGTCCCAGAGATTTTGATACGGTGTGTCTTTGTTCTTGTTTACTTCTAAGAATTTTTTTATTTCCCTCCTGATGTCCTCTGTTGTCCATTCATCATATAATAGCGTATTATTTAATCTCCAGGTATTGGAGAAGTTTCTGTTTTTTATTCTGTCATTTATTTCTAATTTCAATCCATTATGATCTGATAGAATACAAGGTAGTATCTCTATCTTCTTGTATTTGCTAACAGTAGCTTTGTGGCACATTCAAGTCCACTGCATTACTAGGCAGCCTAGGACTATAGAGTAACCTTAAAGTCTGGCTCATTCAACTATTCGTCCTACATAGATTTTCCAATCTCTGTTTAGACACTTCTAATACTTCTAATAGGGAGCTCAATTTTTTTTTTAAATAAAAAGTTATTTGAGTGTGACTCTCTATTTAAAAGTTATCCTTATGTATAGAGCCTGAGTTCACAAAGCCTGAGTTCTCTGATTCCCCAGCATGAGGTAAGAGTGAGTCCCTGGCGTGCTCACTCCCTCACACTACTCCTGAAGAGAGTGCGACTGATTCTGGACCATTGCAGAGTTGGGGGACAGTTTTATCTGTCCTGGAACACAAGGCTTTTTCTCCCAGGGTAAGACATGCCCCAGGTTGTTGGGTCAGAATGGATTCAAGTATTATCTGAAACCACGTATCTCTGAGGAGGAAGCCTTACTTCTAAGTCTGCCAGGCTGCTTCAAAATGATGGACTTAGGCTAAGAGGTCCTCTGAGCCATAAGTTGGCTTCTGTCAGAGCCCCAATGGCTGCCAGTCCAGTCTGTACATGTCTGAACCCAACTGTGGAAACCTTTTATTTTTCTTTTCCTCTAACCTCCAGTTAGGTCACTAGGCATAAATAGATATGAGGAGGGAGAGATGTGGCCCAACTTCAAATACCTATGCAAATATTAGCTCCATTCTGCCTAGAGATACTTAATTTGGAATGACCACACATTGGTTCCAATTTTATCCCCTGATAACACATCCCTTTTCATGCTACAGTCAGTAAACTCAGCTTTTTCCTAATGCTAATCCCATTCTTATGAAAATGTGATTCAATTACAATCTAGACATTGATGAACAAAGCTATTTCCTTGAAAATGAGCATCCTGAATAAACATGAACATTCTGTAGAGACTGCCACAGACCAGTATTTCCAATGTTGGTGGAGAAGCAAGTGTCAGAATACTCTGTAGATGTCACTCGCCAAGAATCTTTGATTGGAAATTAACCACAAGCCCTAGGAAAGAATATAAATGTTAACTCAAAGAAGGAGGATTAGTCCAGGGGTTTATCCAACACCTTTAAGGGTTTAGTACTCATGAAGGAGGTTAGTGCCCTCTTTGAAATTAGACTCCAAAGGGTTCCTTCATCCCCTCCACTATATTGAGGACATAAGAAGAAGACAGTGGTCTACAGACTGAGCAGAGACTGAATCTGCTGGCACCTTGAGTTTGGATTTCCAGTTTTTGAAACTATGAGAAATAAGCATTTGTATTGTAAGTCACCCAGTCTATGACATTTTTTATTAAAGCAGTCAGTGTGATAGGTAACAAACAGATATGAGCAATGGGAACATGAGGTTAAGGGGATAACTCTATAAACTGGGACCACCGTGCTGATCCCATGTATTCTCTTAAAAAAACAATTTACCTGCAGCCCCACCTGGCTTACATCAATAGGATAAGCTATATTCCTCAGAAAACAACCTGTTATCTGCAGAAGAAATGCAGGCCCAAAGGCTCCTCCCTGCTGATAAGAATACAAGTTACCCTGAAGTGGGGGGACTTTTGTGGCCTTTACACAGACTAGATTCCAGAACTCAGGGAGATAATTTCCCTTAACCATAAAATCTATAAGAATAAGTTTTAATTAGAACTGGTCAACGTGGGCCAAAGTGAACCAGGTTTGACTTTGGATCTTTAGAATATCATAATAGTAAAATCTCCTCTTGGTGGGGTAAGACCATGTGCATTATGTACTTGGAAATCAATCTGGCTCTCAGAAGTCAAGAGGTAGACCTGGGAAGGACCAGGAAACTTCCCTGGAACTGCATAATAATTCAGGAGGCAGGAGGAGTGCACCATTCCTCTCTCCTCTGAGAAGATTCACTCTCTCCCTTTAGCATTTCCCCCATTTTCCTTTGCCTATTCCTTCTAATAAACTCATGCTTGCTACTCTGAGTGACATATAACTAAGGACCACTGTGGTTGCCTCTGATCTGCAGTGGGCCCTTGCTATGTAACAAATGGACTGAGGCACCTGCTGTTTGCACATACTAGGACTAGTTTTGTACTAATTTGTTTCACTAGAAAATTAAGTACCATGACTTACAAAATTTATTTTTAGTCCTGACGAGGACTAGTTACACAAATGTGCACAAACGATATTTTTGGTCATTGGGTTTTAATAAATTGAGGACAACCCTGAACCAAGATTCTCAGCAAATCTTAACTACTCTTCATTTTTCTCCCCTATAATGCAATGATCTTCCTTCAACACTTTTCCAGTAGCCCAATCCTCACAGAACAAGAGTTCATACACCCAGGAATGACACGGGTGCATCACCATTCACATTTCTTTCCTCAAGAAATAAAGTTTCTCTTAACATAGATATTTTGAAGAATAATTGTGCTTTCTATGGTATTTGTAATAACATCATTCATTACTAAATTTTGTTCATTCCATTGTCAGTTTTTGGAGAAATGGATAATATTTTAGGCTCATCTGGTTACTCTGCCTTGCTCTTGTACTTCCTGGGTGGCCTACTTGAATTTTAACCCTGCCCTAATCTTTCTTGTATTTGAAAACAAGAACCCTGAAGACCTGGGTTCCACCTTAGGTGGACTGGCTGAAACTGGTTGGATCCAAGGTGGCTGCAGAGTGACCCCCTAGATAATCTCTAACTTCATTATAATAAAAGACAGGAATATTACTCCCCTTTCTTAGCCTCCCCTCCCCCTCATTTCTTTTGCCTATAACTCCCCCAACCCCCAAAAGGGGCAGGAAGTTGATTGGAGAGTTTCCCTTCCACTTCTATTCTTGGCCAAGAATAAAAGTCTCCTTCATTGCTTAATTGGTGTCTTCCCCATGAGAGGGAAAAAGGACCCTGCCTTTGGAGTCAAATGGTAATTATCTGTCTTAGATACCATTCTGCACTTAATAAACTATAATTTAATGAAAGGGCAAAAACGAAAAATTATAGCTGTATCTTGACATTATTTAGAAGTAAACTGCTCTCTCTTTAAAAAGGATGATATATTTTGAGTTGAGTTTTGTGCAGGGTGAGAGATAGGGGTTTTGTTTCATTCTGCTGCATATGGTTTTCCAGTTTTCCCAGCACCATTTGTTGAGGAGGCTATCTTTTCTCCATTGCATATTTTTGGCACCTTTGTCTAGTATGAGGAAATTGTATTTATTTGGTTTGTGTCCCTGTCCTCTATTCTGTACCATTGATCTACCTGTCTATTTTGGTGCCAATACCATGCTGTTTTTGTTACTATTGCTTTGTAGTATAGTTGAAGATCTGGTATTGCGATACCCCCTGCTTCACTCTTCCTGCTAAGGATTGCTTTAGCTATTCTGGGTTTCTTATTCTTCCAGGTGGTCTTACTGATAAGCGGATGATGACACATAATGGGGGAGAGGGGGCAAGAATGGAGGAAGGAGGGACTGTATAGAGGGAAAAGAGAGGTGGGAGGGGTGGGGGAAGGGAAAAATAACAGAATGAATCAAACGACATTACCCTGTGTAAATGTATGATTACACAAATGGTATGCCTTTACTCCATGTACAGAGAAACAACATGTATCCCATTTGTTTACAATAAAAATGAATTTAAGAAAATAATGATTAAAATTTTAATTATGTCATTTAATATTTTAGAATTAAATAAATGTGTCATAAAATTTTTTAAAAAGGATGATATACATAGTATATATATATTTTTTTTTGAAAATTTGAAAAGAATAAATATCATGACAACTCCACTGTCCAGGCATAATCACTACTGAAATTTCGGGGTTCACTTTGGGCTCTGATTGTAGAACTAACACCCCAAGCAACTTTCATCGTAAGTCAAATAGTCTTGGTATAATTATTTCCTGCTCTTACCTCATGATGACCTATTAGTAGATGAGAAGAAGCTAATGGGATTTAAGAATCCTCTGTGGATTCAGCCACACATCATTGACCTTACTCTTCAGATTTGAAAGAAACACACAGAAGTCCAGATCTCTTAGAAGATATTCCAAATCCATCCTATTAAAACTTCAGGGTTTAAGGATATTCCACAAGTGTATAAAAAAAAAAAAAAAGACTAAAGTAATTATTTGAATGATTGAGGACTCTTTGCTGTTGTTTGTTTTTTGCCTTTTGTCTAATGTTCAGGCAAAGTCGTTTTGAGATCTGAGTGATCAGGGTCACTATCCCAGTTCTTCACTTTTCTATTCTTGTGACTTTCACTAATAGGCTCAGATTGTCCCTGAGGTGTCAAGCCATTAGACAACCTTTTCAGGTGTTACTTTTTCTCCAAAAAATGCAGTCAGTCCATGGACCCTCAAGGTGGAACTCCCTTGCCCTGAAGGTGAGGTGCTCCCAGCCTCAGGATCCTCCTGGAAGATGCTGCACACGGGTTTGCTCAACCTCCATTCCAATGCCTGTCTAGCTGGACTTACTGTTCAGGGGCAGGAGAGCTAAGGACTCTTTTCTCCACCTCCCTTGCAGGCTGAGTTCCACAGGCGGCCTCACTTCAGCTAAGCTGGTGGTTTTGTGTGGGACCTGGGGGTGGATGTGAGTGCAGGAAGACAGTGGCGGGGCATGCAGTGGGAGGGAAAGCAGCTCTCTTGTTGGGCATGGTGCTAGAGGCATCTGTTTTTGGCATTTACCCCCATCAGTGTAGGTTCAGGGCCACAGACAGCAATGTCCTGTTCTGCCAGTCAGGCGGTGTGGGGTGGCTTTCTCCTTCAGGGCCCTTCTCTGGTCCTCTCAGATTCCATGAGCTTCTCAGATCTTTCGTTAATCCCTTTTGCTTATCCCAGATAGAAAGGGCTCTCTTGACTACAAATAGCACCTGACTGTAGAATGAGATGTGAGAGCTAGAGCCATGTACTAGTTCTCAGCTGTTGGAATTTCTTGGATAAGTAGAATTTCCAAAAAAATATTCTGGAAGTTTGTTTTGTTTTTGTATTTTTTTTTTTTAAGTTGCCAACCTTTTGCTTTTCCAAAAAGAATTTTAACCATGTAAGATTAATTTGTTATCACCATAATTTATCTAAAGAAATATTTTGAAGACCAAAAAAATATGAAGGGCATGCACTCAGAAAACAAGTTAGTAATTAAAGTGGAAAAAAAATAGCTTTATGAAGAACTCTCCAGTAAATCCTTTCATTTTTCTTTTATTGCCCTTGGTAAACTGACTTATAAATCTCATTGAAGAAGTACTGGGCTAGAAGGGGTCAGCAAACTGCAGCCCACTACTGTCTGTTTCCAAGAACAAAGCTTTGTTGGCACACAACCATGCTCAGTCACATACTTTCATGCTACAACTGCCAACTCGAGCAGTCACAGCAGTTACCATGGGGCCCACAGAACCCAAGCTATTTACTATCTGGATCTCTAACCAAGGAAAGTTTGCCAACTCTGAATGCCCTATGGGATTCTTTCCATGTAGAAGAGTCTAAGCTCCTTGAGTGATACCTTGAGGGATTCACATATAGAACCACTGTTTGCCTTCTCAAAAGTCATTGTTGAATGAATTCACTCCTACGGCACACGTTTACTGAATCCCCGTTATGTGTCGGGCTCTCTTCCAGTGGCTGGGATACAGGGATGAATTAGAATAACGAGCTTCCTTATCAGGTAAGTCAATAAATGTGCAAAATTATCTTACATAGTAACAGATATTTTCATGAAACTACACAGATGCTGCAATGAAGATCAACCCAAGTTAAGGATGACTGGAAGCATTTACCATAGCAGCTTCAGGGTGGTCTGCTCTCCATTTCACTTCGTGCTGAATAGGTTTGTCCATAGAATTACCAGCTAGAAACCATGAGTAAGGACTGATGCCAAGGCCGATCTGCAGTAGTGTATGGGGCAGGAAGAAACACGACACCCAGAGCACAGGGTCACGGGTTACTTGAAATTACTCATTTGGGACTAGTAGAGCAAATAACAGAGAGCT
Source organism: Sciurus vulgaris (assembly GCF_902686455.1). Classification (NCBI taxonomy): domain Eukaryota; kingdom Metazoa; phylum Chordata; class Mammalia; order Rodentia; family Sciuridae; genus Sciurus; species Sciurus vulgaris. The sequence goes on along the minus strand of NC_136466.1, from coordinate 45,069,489 downwards.
TCAAGACTAAATCCTAGCTGTAGTTTTAGACTTTTTCCTACATCAGAACTTAAAAATAAGTTCAAGAAAAGCATAAGCCATCCACATGGAACATGGAGATAAAGTTTTAAAAGTTGGCAGCAACATGTACTTTGGTGTGTTTTTTATTTGCTTCAGATCTTTTTATAAATTCGCTGTGCTAAAGATGGGGATATAATCCAATTAGGCTGGGAAACCATTAAAGAGGAAATTAAAGGTGATACTGAATTAATTGGCTGACAGGAGTATGACAGTAGAGCTGTTCTCAAGAGGATGATGGTGGCATGCTATAAGCAATTTCATTTATCTTCCTTTTGTTTCTCACTTTTTAAAAATAAGGCATGCTTTCCTCTATTCTGCCTTAGAAAAAAATCCATGACATAAAATAAAATAGCATGAATAGACTAATCTATTCTAGTCTGTATCTCTGTTCAATCAAACAAAACAAAGACAAAAATACTGTGAGTCTGAACTTTAGCACTAATGTAAGTTTTTATCTTTTCCGAAAGGGAAACAAATGTTCTTGTTCATAATTTCCTTTGATCAAATGCCTCAAATCATTACCAATGCTAAAATATAGACAGTACTGACCAATACCTGGCTGCAGCATTTGGGACTAATTTGAAAAATGAACTAGAGACATCTAATCCTTCGCTTGTTTTGAAACAATAAGCCCCATATTGTAAAAAAAAAAAAAAAAAATGGCAGAGTTCTTACCGTCCCTGGTTGAGCATAGCTAATTCCTGATCCGTGGGAGCATGTTTGTATTGCAGTGATCTTAATTTACCCATAAATAAATTATTCTCCTCCGAGGCCCATAACAAATATAGTTTTAATTGCATGCCAACTGTTAAACCCTAAAATTAGACAGCTCTGGTCCTCCTTTGCCAAGGGGAGGAGTTGTTCTAGAATATTTGAGTTGAGATTTGCTGTGGCTCTAGAGTACTTTGGGCGAGGCAGAGTTTTTTTGTTTTTTTTTTTTTGTTTTGTTTTGTTATTCCTTTTAATGCATGAACACATTTCAGTTGTAGAAAGCTTATTTCTGGGTCAGACAGAAGATATGTTCAAATGTTTTCTAACAAGCTGAAGGATGGTGCCAGCCTGCCTTTTATCTTATCTCCTCCTTTGAATCCCCAGGGTCCATTTTCACAGATAAAGCCAGAGGGTGTGAATCAGAGGCTGCCCTCTCGGCTTGGTCCTGACCTCAGTCTTCCTTAATTAGCAAAAACAGTACCCACTTAGAAAAGATGCTTGTGCCCTGGTGACAAAGTGCCTTCAAATAGTCGCTCTCTAAAGAAAAATGTAGGACAATCTTACAAATTAACTTGAGCACCAGGGAATACAGGCCATGTGTGAAATTAGGTTGACCCCAATAGAAGCAAGGTTAGGAGCAAATGGGTGATTTGCACCCCCTGAGCCCTCCCCCAACCTTCCTCAACACAGCAACTGAGTGGCTTTGGACAAGGGCTTCCTGCTTCCTACTTTGAAAAACAGGGAGAATAATGCCAGCACCTTTCTCGCCCAGTAGCAGTGAGGGCCAAATCAGACAGGGTTCATAGACAGCAAGCATGGCTACTGCCCCTTCCCCCTGTGCCTCCTGGGAGACACACCCTTCTCTCAGTCACCTCCCAGCCCTGCTTTCCCCTCACTTCCCACTTTCCTCCACACCCACGTTTTTCTTCTTTGGTAGGAAGGGGTCATGAAGAAGGGGTCGTGCACAGGATAGGTGTCTTGGAAGAGTGTGGGGCTGAGTGCTAATACTGGACCCAACATCCAGTCGTTTCTGTTTGCCCTGCAGTCAGTGGAAATCCCAGTTGGAGAAGCTCAGATCAAGGGTGGAGATGACCAGGGCAGTCCTGTTACCTCTGTAGCTTTATGGAAGCATTCTCTCCCCGCTTCATGCAAAGTACCCAAAGTCTTCTTATTCCTCAATTCACATTTTTAACAGTTAGAAGCAAATCTTCTAAAACAATTATTCAAACAATGTTCGAGGAGTTCCATGATTTTTCCGGCCTCAGATATCATATTTCTTACCTTTCCACTAATTAAAAATGTGCGGAGCTAGGGCTGAGGAATGAAGCTCAATGGTAGAGTGTGTACTTGGTTTGCACGAGGCCCTGTGTTCAATTTTCAACACCAGGGAAGAAGAAGAAGGAGAAGGAGAAGGAGAAGGAGAAGAAGAAGAAAAACCCTACCATTTACTTATATATAATCAGAAGGTCAGCAAAATACCTGTAACTCTATTTTGCCATTATAGAGTATTATTCAGTTAATACGACAATTACTTGAATTCCTTGGTTCTTTCTTCTTTGGGGGGAATATAGATTTTCATTTCTCTTTCAAATTGGTTCCTCCTCACCTTTGCCAGGCTTGGGGTTTCCTTTCCCCTTGGCAGATCTGTTCTTCCATGCCTCTGAGCATGTTTACGAAGTTTCCGGGAGGTCAACTGAAGCATTCCAGCATGCTGCTTCTAGCACTTCTCCCAACAACGTTGCACCAAAAACCACACGAAAACTTTCTGCTGCTCATCCTCTTGGCATCTCCTTTGCCTGTGTTCGGTTGATTTCTCCAAAGGTCAGACAGTCTTACTGATTCTTGTGCTTCTACTACATAAGGAACACCCTGGAAGTAAGAAAACAAAGGAAACAAATTCTCAAAGGAAATGCCAGGCCTAAGGAACCCTGGATTTCCCAATAATTTCTTTAAAACAATCCCATCTTCTCCAGACTTACACCTGGAACAGTTAGGAACAGGTTTGAGTACTCTGAAAGGGGTTGGGCATGGTCCTTTGACTCCACAGCACTGTAGCATACTTTTCTGTGGGTTTGACTACAAATGTATTTCTCAATTCTTCCCTTTTTAAACATTTTTTTAAAATTTTTACAGATTGCATTTTGATTGATTGTACACAAATGGGGTACAACTTTTCATTTCTCGGGTTATACACGATATAGATTCATACCATTCTGGTAATCATACACGTACATAGGGTGATGATGTCTGTCTCAGTCCACCATCTTTCCTTCCCCCTCCCCTCATTTCCCTCTACACAATCCATCCTTTCTCCATTCTTCTCTTTCCCTCCTCTCTAATGTATCAGCATCCACTTATCAGACAACACATTCAGCCTTTGGTTTTGTAGGATTGGCTTATCTCACTTAGCATGATATTCTCCAACTCCATCCATTTACCAGAAAATGCCATAATTTTATTCTTATTTATGGATGAGTAAAATTCCACTGTGTATATATATATCACAGTTTCTTTATCCATTCATGTATTGAACGGCATCTAGGTTGGTTCCACAATCTAACTGTTGTGAATTGAGCTGCTATAAGCATTGGTGTGGCTGCATCACTGTAGTATGCTGATTTTAAGCCCTTTGGGTATAAACTGAGGAGTGGGATAACTAGGTCAAATGGTGGGTCCATTCCAAGTTTTCTGAGGAATCTCCACACTGCTTTCCAGAATTTGCAATCCCACTAGCAATGTATGAGTGTGCCTTTTCCCCCACATCCTTGCCAACACTTGTTGTTGCTTGTGTTCTTGATAATAGCCATTGTAATTGGAGTTAGATGAAATCTTAGAGTAGTTTTGATTTGCATTTCTCTAATTACTAGAGATGCTGAACATTTTTCATATATCTGTTGATTGCTTGTATGTCTTCTTCTGTGAAGTGTCTGCTCAGTTCTTTAGCCCATTTATTGATTGGGAAATTTTCTGATATTATTTCATTGAATAGGTTGTTCATTCCTTTGGTTTGTATCTCTGTGCCTTCCTCAATCCCAATAATTCTTAAATTTGGTCTTTTCATGATGTCCCATAGTTCTTGGAGATTCTGTTCATGATTTCTTACCATCTTCTCTGTTTGGGCAACTTTATTTTCAAGATTAAATATTTTGTCTTCATTGTCTGAGGTTCTGTCTTCCAAGTGGTCTAGTCTGTTGGTGATGCTTTCCATTGAGTTTTTTATTTGGTTTATTGTCTCCTTCATTTCAAGGATTTCCATTTGGTTTTTTTTGAGAATCTCTCTTTGTTGAAATGATCTTTTGCTTCCTGCAGGTGCTCTTTCAGCTTATTGGTATTATCATTCACTGCCTGCATTTGCTCTCTTATCTCATCCTTTGCTTCACAAATCATCTTAATCATGTATAATCTGAAGTCCTTTTCTGACATTTCTTCTAACATACTGTCATTGGATTCTATTACTATAGAATCTAGATTTGTTTGGATCATTTTCTTCCCTTGTTTTTTCATGTTGTTCATGTATCTTCCCCTCTAGTGCTGTAGATCTGGGGTATTGCAGATTTCCCCCTATAGGCTTATAGTGGCCCTATAGGTTTCCAAAACCCTTTCTTTAAGGGGAGATCAATATTAGCAGTGCCCAAATCAGACACTATGCAATCCGAGACCAAATAGCCCCTATGGGGACAATAACAAAATTGTCGTAATAAACAAAATGTGTTCAAATGTTATCTTTGGTAAAACAAACAGGTTTACAATAATGTCTTCAGTTTCTAATGGAGGACAAAGAGGATGCAGAGGGATGAAGAATATGGCTGTTAATGGGATAATAAAAGAATATACAGAAGTTCTAGAAAATAGAAAGGGTGAGAGTGTAATCAAAAGAAAGAGATGTTAGCATGTAAATAAGGGAGAAAGCGACTCTGAGGGAACAGGTAAACAGAAGGAAAAGAAAGCAAGAAACGTAAAGAAATAAAAACTTAAATTTTTTTTTAAAAAGGAGAAAAAAGAAAATCTACTGTATAACAGTCATATACTAATGAAACCTCCCAGTGTTCAGTAGCCTGATGTATGAGAGGTACCTGACAATGAGCTTCAAGCCTTCAGCAAGCGTCTCAGGATGGGATTTGCCCCACCCGAAGATCGGAGCTACGGCTTCCAGGATTATCCAAGTTAGCTGCTCTGGCTTCCAAATGTGTTGGCAAATGGGGAGCTGCAGCTCAGGGGTGGACGTGGTCAGCTGGAGGTCCTGGAGACAGGATGCAGTTGGTCCGGCAGTGGTCCTGGAGGTCGGGCGTGTTTGGTGTGGTTGTGGGATCCAGGAGGCCGGGTGCAATCAGTTGGTCTGGGTTCCCGGTGACAGGGCACAGTCAGTTGGTCTGGGGGTCCTGGCGGCAGGGAGCAGTCAGTTGATGTGAGGGCCCCTGCAGGTACTGTAACAGTGAACTTCCAGGCAGCAGCAGGCAGCTGGTTCTCCACTGGTGGTCTGCGGTCAGTCTGCTGGCAGCTGTTGGATGATTGGGAGGTGAACCTCGAGCGTTGGGTGATGGATAGGGGTAAGGCAGGTGATGGATAGGCGAGAGGCAGGCAAATGGCGGATGATAGACGCCTGACAGTGAGCAATCTGCACTCAAAAAAGGCATCCACATGCTGGCAGATTGCAGGTGATCACAGCAGACAAATGGGGTAAAGAGCAGGGGATCGATAAGCAGCAAAAACTGCCTCACCGAGAAACAGATACCCTCTGCTTGAATCCGGCATTGTGGAGCGACAAGGAATGCAGCCTCCCTCTAGACCGCCATCTTAGATCTCCTGATTGGGTTCTTTGTATTTTTTGGTGTAAAGTTTTTTAAATTCTTTATAAATTCTGGAGATTAGTGCTCTATCTGAAGCACTTGTGGAAAAGATTTTCTCCCACTCTGTAGGCTCTCTTTTTAGGTTATTGATTGTTTCCTTTGCTGAGAAAATCTTTTTAGTTTGAATCCATTCCATTCATTGATCCTTGCTTTCATTTCTTGTGCTCTGGGAGTCTTTTTAAAGGAGTCTGATCCTAAGCCAACATGATGAAGATTCAGGCCTACTTTTTCTTTTATTTGGTGAATAAGAGACCCAGAATAGCCAAAGCTATCCTTAGCAAGAAGCGTGAAGCTGGAGGCATCACAATACCAGACCTTAAACTCTACTACAGAGCAATAGTAACAAAAATGGCATGGTGTTGACACCAAAATAGACAGGTACACCAATGGTACAGACTAGAGGACACAGAGACAAACCCACATGAGTACATTTATCTCATACTAGACAAAGGAGCCAAAAACATACAATGGAGAAAAGATGGCCTATGCAACAAATGGTGCTGGGAAAACTGGAAATTCATATGCAGTAAAATGAAATTAAACCCTCTCACCCTGCACAACACTCAACTCAAAATGGCCCAAGGACCTCGGAATTAGACCAGAGTTCTTCCCTTTTAAATTTGAGGAGACGATATGGCATAAGCTCCATTCTTTGTGGAACTATGGGGCAAGATCCTACGCCAGTGCCCCTCCTCTTTTGTCATCTTTGCTCTCTCACACTTTCTTCCATGAGGAACTCCACCAGAGGAATTGGTGATGAGGGGCCTTCTGTCCCCAGGTCCCCAGGTGATGGTCCCTGCCACCTTTCTCATCAATGTACTCATATGTCCCTTCTGAGATATTTTAGACATATGTGAATATGTCCTTCTATGCGGTTCCTCTTTATTTTTGCAGTTTGTAGGTTACTAATCATGATGTTTGCCAACTTGCTTTTTCTACAAAACAAATACTTCTTGGTCATTATTATGAATCAGTACATGAGGTTGCTGTTTCTAAAGGATGGTTTTCTTCTTCTTGATGCATGTGTGTGTGTGAACTTTTTTCTCAATTTTTTTTACACAACATCTGGATCTCTTTGTTTTAATACATGGGGGAAATAGGCAAAAAATTCAAGATCTCTGACTGTTTAGTGAGTGTTATGAACTGAATGTTTATGCCCCTCAACCTCAGAAAATTCAGATGTTGCAGCCCTAACCCCCAGTGAGGTTGAATTTGGAAATGAGGAACTCTAAGAGAGTAATTAATAGTAAATGAGGTCATCAGTGTGGGGTCCCCATGCCATAGGATTAGTGTCCTTATAAGACAGGACACCAGAGAGCTCTCTCCTTCTCTCTCTCTGAACACATACATCAACTAAAGGTCATGTGAGGACATAATGAGAATGTGGCTGGTTGTTGGTTAGCCAGTTGGTTGGCACCTCAGTCTTGGACTTTTAGCCTTTAGAACTATGAGGAAATTAATTTCTGTTGCTTATACCACCTATTCTGTGGTATTTTATTATGGCAGCCTGAGCAGACTATGGCAGCATAGGTCCTATGGTTCTCCAAACTCCTTCTCCGTTGCTTCCCTCCACATCTAGGATTTTGGACAAAATTTGTATATTTGTAGAAAAAAAAGAAAGAGAGAGAGAGAGAGAGAGAGAGAGAGAGAGAGAGAGAGAGAGAGAGAGAGAGAGAGAGAGAGAAAGAAAGAAAGAAAGAGGAAGAAAGAAAGAAAAAGAAAGAAAGGAAAAAGGAATCTCTATTGACTAGAGATTTATTTTCTTCTTTGTATGTTTGGCAATGGCCATGCTTCTAGATTTAGCATAGAATAAACAGCTATTAAGGGTTATAGAGTATTAAGAGACAGCTTAAATGTTGCTTTGAGGCCATCTGACTAATCATCCTTGGTCACAGTACTCTAATTTTCTTTTGTAGATACCCTTTTTACTTCTGTGCATGATCCCAAGAGAGGAAGTAATGGCCCACGTGGGGCTTCACCCTGTCTAGAACCTCCCTGGGGGATGGCCATTGGGTGGTTCACCTGCAGCTGGCCCTTTGTGCATGGTGTCCCAGTATGTGGCAGGATTAGCAGTGCAGGTACATAATAGCAGTGTGTCCTGGTCACCCCGAATGAGTTCTGGTGTGACAGACCTGTGCTGGTGGTTGTCTCCTGCAGACCTGGGCATTGAAGGGCCCCTCATTGATTTCCTTCTGGCTTTACCTTTACCCACTCAAAACACACATCCTTCAGGCACACAGGACCCTGGGATTCTCTCTCCATCAGCCCCACCCCTGTGAGAACAATCAATCCACCACTGTTTGCATTCCCAGGTCCTCCTGGTGACCAAGAGCAGCTGCTTTGGAGGAAGAGTGGTGGAAGGAAAGGCCTGGGTGCTTGTGTGGTTCTGACCAGCAGGTGTGAGGCTCTACCGACCTCTAAGAGGCACTTTTTAAAAAAAATTTTTTTCTTAGTTGTAGATTCACACGATACCTTGATTTTATTTATTTATTTTTATGTGGTGCTGAGGATTGAACCCAGTGCCTCACCGGTGCTAGGCAAGAGCACTACCACTGAGCCACAACCCCAGCCCTAATAGGCATTTTTCTAAATGTAGTCAGATTCGGATTTTGTTGCTCATCACCAAGAATGCATACTGAAATAGAAATCTTACAGGGACTTCATTCCACCTTCGAACCAATAAAGTCTTTGGTTCCCCCGCATCCCAGTTAGTATCATGTTTTCTCTGGGCTAAACACTAAGGTTGGAGGCCACAGTCACATCCTGTGACTCATATTCAGCTTCTGCTTCATCACCAGGTAGCATTAGAAAGGATGAACAAATGGAATTGTAAGTATCAAAATACGACTTTAGAGAGTTGTTGTCCAGGTTCCATCCATTCTAGAAAATTGACCTAATGTCAAACATCTAAAATATTCAGGGTTGCTAAATATTCACCTTCTTTTGTGGAGGTTTTTTTTTTTTTTGGCTACATCTGCTTCAAGTCATTGGAAATACGTCTATCTTTCTAAAAGGATTTTAAAATTATTTCAGTATTTGTTTAGGAGCATTTATTTGTGTAGTGTTTACTTATTCAGAAATCTTAATTTCCAAACTGAAATATGTTGGCTCCTTGAGGCCAGAAACAAGACCTGAGTCAGGCCTATAGCCTAATGTTGTACACACAGTAGGGTCTCAGCAAATATTTGTAGAAATCATGCATTTTATTTAACTTTTATAATAAGCACTATTATACGCTTATTTAGCACTTTACATATACTGACTGATTCAATACCAGTCCCATGGGCTATAGAAAAACTTAATTTAAAATAAGTTTTAAAAAATTATATGCGCATTTACCACTGTCCTATAATAGAAGTTTGAGGCACATTGAAGAGATTATTCGTAATGATGCATAGAGATTTGGGTAGAAGGGGGAAGGTAGACATATTGGAGATTACGTTAAGTAGTGACAGAGTAGGAAAAAGTCCAGGCAGGAAGCCAACGGAAAGTGTGGGTGACAAGAAAGAAAAAGACAAAAATTGGAATCAGAGGAGATAATGAGCATAAACAATGTGACATTACCCGTTGGGTCTTGGTCTTCAAAACTTTTCATCTGGAGCCTCTCATCTCTGGAGGGAGGGAGGACAATCGTGTGACTGGAGGAGAAATTGCTCCTCAATTGCTGATCAGAGGCCACGTGGCTCCTGGAAGGAGGAGCAAGAATTGAAACCAGGGTCTTTCATGGCTGCTCTGCTAGTGTCAGGAGAACAATTGCATCTTAATGATGAAAACAAAAAAACTGCTAAAAATAGCTGACCTTGATTCACTGTTCACCCATGAGTTTGGTATCAATTCATTTAATCTTTGCGACTTAATGAACTATTATTATTCCATTTCATAGATAAGAAAACTGAGGCACGAGGTGCTTCAATAACTTCCCCGGTATCACATAGCTGCTAAATGAAAGTGGATTTTGAATCCTGCCCATGTATCTTCCCCTCATTCTGAACCAACTTCCTTATCCTGGAGAAGATCTGTGAAAACAGCACACACAGGCTCCAATGGCTTCAGTGGGGTTCGCAGAGCAAACAACATGGCTTCTGTGCTTGGCCCAAGTATGAATGATGGTCTCACGTGCTTGCTGAATGCTTACTCTGTGTGACTTAATTTTAGTTGCAAGCATCCTTTAGATGCCAGCTTCTACACTGTGGGAACAAGGGCACAGAGAGTAAGTCACCAGCTTAAGGTTCACACAGTTGAAAAGTGACATAGGTCAGATTCAGTGTAGAACTTTGTGAATCCAAAGACTTTTTTAAAAAAAATTCTACTGGGGATTGAACCCAATGGTGTTATATCCCACTGATCCTACTGAGTTACATCCTCACTACTTTTTATATTTTGCCAAGTTGTGATCCTCCTGCCTCAGCCTCCTCAGTTGCTGGGATTATAGGTGTGCACCACCACACCCGGCATAAGAGCAAAGACTTAATTCCACTAAACATCGACTCTGCCTTCTTCACCCTCTCCAGGTGTAGCTCTCTCTGCTCTCAGCACTCTGTCCTCTAAGAACCCACAGTTTTCACTATCACTTATGAGGTGGGTCATGTTGATTGCCTTCTCAACAGCCATTCTAATCTTCCTTGCTAACAGAGCCATGATTTTGTTCATCTCTTGAGAGGCCAGTGATGGATTTAGGTATCAGCCTCTGTGTGCAATTCTGGCTAATGAGATATGAGGCAAAGTCTGATTCAGGGTAGTTAACAGAAAAATTATCCTTTGCTTAAAAATAAAAGGGTAATCTCTTTCCTCCCCTTTTCTCTTTTTCACCTTTGGAAACTGTTAGAAGATGTGACATCTGCAGGAGTGGTAGCCATCTTGCACCCATGAGTGACAACCCACATTAAGCAACAGTCAACATGCTGAGAAATTCAGAGTGAAGGAAAAAGGAGATCAGAACCTTGATGATATTTTTGAATCAATGATTACCTATTCTAGAAACTTGACCTTATGACTTCTTATCATGTGAAAAATAATATATTCTTGCTCTTTTAGTCACTTTTTTATTGTCCAATGGGTTTTGGAATGGTCACATACACTTACAAGTAGCCTAACTCATATGCCGAGTATCACAAGCATCACCACCATCATTAACACTCTGAGAGCTTGCTGTCACCAGACATGTGGAGCTTCCTAAGTGCATCATCTCATTCAGTCCTCTCTACGGCCTTATGAACCAGGTACTTTCTAGCAGTTTTACTTTACTGATGAGGAAACTGAAGCTTTAAAGGGGTTAGTCTGTCTTGGGTTTCATAGCAGGGAACCAACAGAATAACTTATGAAATACCAGGCACTTTATTTCATCTTTAACACTTTCAATAAAACAAACATTTTCATATCCTTGTATTGTTGATGAAGAATCTACCATTTAAAGAGATTATGTTCCTCCCTAAAGCTAGAAGTGCAATATTCAGTTTGACTCCAAGTCTGCATTTTTTCACAGCATGTCTAGACCTTCCACCTTATCCCCCTTCCCAGACTTTGAAGGAACCCCTTTTTCTCAGCCTCCTCTTTAACTCTTACCTCTCCACCACTTGCCTGTTCTGTGCCCCACTCCTCCAGGTTTGACTTTCTCCTGGGCAACAATGGATACTCACCAATACTCAAAAGGGATCCAACTGATCCTCTATATCTCCTAGTCACAGGATGCCTTACTCTGCACCTGTCTCTTGGCAGGCCCACACTTTGGTGAAAGGATGAAGACCTCACTCTGGTGGAAACCACACGATGGGGAAAGAACGCTGGCTGGCCGGGTGGCTTGTTTCAGACCACTGAGTCCCAAGGTGCTGGTGGGACCCTTTCCTGTGTGTGGCTCATGGGCTGAGCCAGCCTGAACTCTGCTCCTCGGTACGATGAGAATGGAACCCATACAAAAACAAAACCAGAAAAACACCCATGTTTAGAATAAGGCAGAAGCAAAGTATTGACAGTGACAAAACACTAGAGACAAAGCAGAAGAGGAAGAGGATGGGAGGAAAGCTTATTGCTGCCCTCAGTAATGGCAAGTCAGTCTGGAGTTGGAAATCCCCAGCCACTCTAGCCCAGAGGGTCTCCTTCTCTCCCGTAGGCGGCTCTCCCATTCCAGCTCTCAGCCTCAGTCCTGCCCATTCTTCAAGACTCAGTGCAAATTCTACCATATTTCATTGCACAATTGTCACGAATTTTATGCCTTTTTTGGCAAAAAAGTGGGGTATGACTCATCTGAAGCTGTTTTTTAAGTTATGTCAGTATTACTGAAAAATCATTTATTATTAAACTGTCTTGGTGCAAGATTAGGATACACAGAATTCACGTGAACAAATGTTAATGCTTTGGTGACGATTATGCAGTGATGTATGGTTTACTCCCCGTGAAGCCCTTTAGAAGCAGGTTTGCTCAACAGTCTTTAAACTTCCCTGAATTTAGGAGTTGTGATAATTCAGTTCCTGAGTGTGAACACTTCTGAAAGTTGTTTCCCCGACTCCTTCTAAAACCTTTGAACTGATGATATGATTGACATAATTCGTCTTTGAAATTGCTGACCCTTGAGGAGTCTTTGCCTATACTCTAAGCAGCCTCTGCTACATAAGATGACCATGCACAGGAAGAAGGGCATCTACTGTGTTGCCTACCCTCCCTCCTTTTTCCTTCTTTTTGGTGATATCACCTCAGTTTTCCTTTAGAGTTGATAGGGGAGGACATGTGACTGAAGCCTGGCTGATTAGCTGCTTTCATCTCTCAAGTCACCTGATTTATTCAAAGAGAGCTTATTACTCAGAGCATATCATCCAAGTCCCAGTGTGAATCCTTATGGGATTTATGTGGAGTTATTTAAAAAGAGACAAAGACAGAGGGGTGTCGGTGGGGAGGAGAGGGAGAGATTCAAATTGGAAAGTAAGAAGTAAAATGTCTCTATTTGCAGAGAATATGACCTTATCTATAGACAGCACTAAAGAATTAAAAGAAAAAACCTATTAGACCTAATAAATTCAGTAAAGTTAGAGGATACAAAATCAACGAACACAATTCAATAATGCTCCTATACTCTAACAATGAATTTTCCAAAAAAGAAATCAAGAGAACTATACTATTTACAATAGTATTTTAAAAAAAATAGTTATAAGCCAGGTTTGGTGGTGTGGGCCTGTGTTTAGCTACTCAGGAGACTGAGGCAGGAGTATTGCAAGTTCAAGGCCAGCCTTGGCACCATACTGAGAACTTCTTTCAAAAAAACCAAAAGCAATAAATTTAACCAAGGACATGAATGATTTATATGCTGAAAATCATAAGACACTAATGAAAGAAATTGAATAACACACAAATAAAAGCAAAGATATCCCATGTTCATGGATTGAAAAAATTAAATATATATTTTTCTAGGCAATGTTCTAAGCACCTTATGTGTATTTTTCTTTTTTTTGTTATTTTTAGATATACATGACAGTAGAGTGTGATTTAACATATTATACATACAAAGAGTATAACTTATTCTAATTAAGATCCCATTCTTGTGGTTGAACATAATATAGAGTTACAGTGGTAGTGTATTCACATATGAACATAGGAAATTTATGTCTGATTCATTCTTCTATCTTTCCTATTCCCACTATTCCTCCCTTCCCTTCATTCCCCTTTGTCTAATCCAATGAACTTCTATTCTTCCCTACCCCTCAATTTATTGTGTGTTAGCATCCACATATCAGAGAAACATTTGGTCTTTGGTTTTTGGGGATTGGTTTATTTCACTTAGCATGATAGTCTCCAGTTCTGTCCATTTACCAGCAAATGCTGTAATTTCATTCTTCTTTATGACTAATATTCCATTATATATATATATATATATATATATATATATATATATATACATACCACATTTTCTTTATCCATTCATCTATTGAAGGGTACCTAGGTTGGTCCATAGTTTAGCTATTATCAGTTAAGCTGCTATAAACATTGATGTACACTGATTTTAAGTCCTTTGGGACTATACCAAGGAGTGGAATGACTGGGTCAAATAGTAGTTCCATTCCAATTTTTCTGAGAAATCTCCATACTACTTTCCAGAGTGGGTGCACCAATTTGCAGTCCCACCAGCAACATATGAGTGTGACTTTTCCCCCACATCCTCACCAACACTTATTGTTACTTGTATTCTTGATAACTGTCATTCTGACTGGAGTGTGAAGGAATCTCAGTGTGGTTTTAATTTGCATTTTTGCAATTACTAGAAATGTTGAACACTTTTTCATATATTTGTTGATCAATCATATTCTCTTTTGCAAAGTGTCCATTCATATCCCTTTGCCCATTTATTAATTGGGTTTTTTAGTTTTTTTGGTGTTTTTTGAGTTCTTTTCATATCATGGAGATTAATGTTTTATCTGAGGTGCAGGTGGCAAAGATTTTCTCCCATTCTGTAGGTTCTCTCTTCATGTTCTTGATTGTTTCCTTTGCTGTGAAGAAGTTTTTTAGTGTGAATCCATCCCATTTATTGATTCTTGATTTTTACTTCTGCACTTTAGGAGTCTTGTTGAGGAAGTCAGTTCCTAGGCTGACATGATGGAGAGTTGGGCCAACAGTTTCTTCTAGTAGGCACTGGTTTTCTGAGAAAAAAATAAATATTGTTGAAATTACCATACTTCCCAAAGCCATTTGAAGATTTAATGTCACACCTATCAAAATTTCAATGATAATTTCCACAGAAATAGAAAAAAAATTCTAAGCTGGATGCAGAGGTGTACACCTCATGAGTAGTTATGAGGTTGAGGCAGGAAGGACCAGACTTGGCAATTTAGTGAGACTGTGTCTCAAAATAAAAAATTTAAAAATACCTGGGGGTATATATAGCACAGTGGGAGAGTGCCCTGGGGGTCAATTCCTAGACTTGCAAAAACAAAAATAAAACCAAACAGCAGCAGAAAAAACAAACTCTAAAATTCATACGGAACCCCCAAAATCCCAAATAGTCAAAGCTATCTTGAGCAAAAAGGGGACCCATCAAACTAAAAATCTAAATAATCATTACAAACAAGTGATAAGATTATGGGCATACTAATTTTTTGACTTAATAATTTTGCAATATATACATATATTAAAACATCATATTGTACACCATCATATATACAACTTTTCTCAATTTTACCTTGATAAAACTGGGAGGGGGTGATTAAAGGAAAGAAGCTCTCTTTCCGTAATCAAATTTAATGCAAATCTAGGCTTTTGGGGGAGTTTACCCTGAGTTTGTTCTGAGAACCAAAGAAACATAGAAGAAATTAGATGAATATTTAGTAAAAGAGAGACTGATAAATTCCTGGCATCATTTGGCCTGAAATATGTATCCAACCAGATCTACCCTCGAAATTTTCATTTCCTTGAGACAATAAATTTCTCTTTGCTGAGGTCTGTTTGTGTTCCCACAACTGGAACTCAGAAGAGTCTCAGTAGATTCATCCACTCAAGTGAAGTTTCCCAACACCGCATTATTAAACCTGTAAGCCCATGCCCACTGGGAAAAGATAGTTGCCCCCCACCAACAACAAATGCTCTGGTTCTTCCTTCCCTTCCTCCCTTCGGTATAGGAAAGTGATCAGAGACCCAACACGTGGCCTTGACAGCCTTTGCTGTGGCCTTGTACCCACAACAACAGTTCTGTACACAGCGATAGCTGAGCATGGCTCTCTCAAATGTTATACAGCAGAGTCCTGGATCCAGGCTGATATTTTTGCTGAAGGGCCTTTGTTCTTGAGGAAATGTAGAGATGGATTTTTCCTGCCATTGCCCAACCATTCTCAGACCATCCTGAGCAGACTGAATGGATTCGAGAATGTGTTACTATAGAGACACAGCAAGAAGGTGCTTTCAGAGGAAAGGAGGCCTTGGAATATGTCTAATAATTTCATGGTTATGTCATGGGTTTTTGAGCAGGGGTATTATACTCCAGAGGCCTGTGGAGCTTGAGGAGCCTCAGTAAAGCAGAAAGCTAGAGGGGGAACAGGAAGGACATTTGTACCAATTTTCAACTAGAAAATGCAGGAATTGCAAAAAAACCAGAACTGATACTTCTGGATGGCTCTTCCTTTGTGGGCTTTTTGTTTGTTTTATGGAACCAAGTTGAAAACTTGACTCAGGAGCTTATTCAGCAGTTGCTCCTCGTTGGACCCTTATTCATGTGCTTTGTTCCCAGTTTGGTGAGGACCACCGTTGGGGTTTGCCTGGAAACTTTCTGCCTCACTCTTCCCTGGGGGAGAGGGAAGGGAGTGCACTGGACTCCAGCCTAAGATTTGACTGAGGAACTCAGCATGGACGGTTCCTCACTTTGCTTTGTACAGATCACCTGACCTCAAATAGCAGAGAAAGAGGCCCGATGCTGACAGGTCTAACGGAGGCCAACTGGGAGTCAGTGTGGCATGGGCTGGGGAAGCTGGAGATGGACATGGTTGGCATTTTCCTCAACCAAATGGTGTTGGACAAAACTATTCAGGTACCAGGTGTCTTGGCATCTTGTAGGCTCTACCTTATCCTTCAAGTAGCCTCAGGGGCATCTAAGTTTTCTTTTTTCATCTTGTTCTTATTTTTATTTATTGATTTATTTATTTATTGGCACTGTGGATTGAACCCAGGGCATGCTAAGCAGGTGCTCTACCTCTGAGCTACACCCCCAACTCTAAGATTTTTTTATGTGCTTCCAAGCTTCCCAAATTCCTTGAAACAAATTTGAGGTTATATTTTTCTCTTGTTAACTATTTTCTTAAAATGACACCAAGAATTCATACCTATTATAAAAACATGAGAAGATTCAGAAAAACAAAATGAGAAAATAAGGATAAACCCAGAGGTAATCATTGTTAGTTGTTTTGTTTTGTGTATTTTTTTTCTTTTTGTGTTTATTTCTTGAAAACCTTTTTAAAAATTGAGTATATTTTAGACATCTTTCTTTGTCAAATACACTTATATATAATATTTTTTAAAAAACTGTGCTGTCTCCTATAGTCTGGATATATATTATTTATTTTTTTGAACAAAAATGTGTCTTCTGGATTTTTTGTATATAGCATCCTTAGAGTTACAGTTTTGTATTCATCCCTGAATATTTCTCATAACTTCCTTGCATTGGAATTGGAATTTTGTGTTAAATTGTGCTTGTTTTTAAGCTTTGTGTAGGGTTGTGTGTGTGAATTACTATGAATCAAGCTCAGAATCTGATAGATGCTGGATGAAGTCACCAACTCTGAGCTACACACCTAGCCCTGTTAAAATCTCAAGATTTTAATGCACTTTGCTAAATTGTCCTATAGAAAGGTTATGCCATTTTAGGAGTGGCATTACCTGATGTGTTAGTAAACTTTATATCGCCATGACCAAAATGTCCAAAGAGAACAACTCAGAGAAGGGAAAATTTATTTTGGCTCACAATTCCAGAGGTTTAGTCCATGGTAGGCCAACTTCATCGCTCTGGTCCCAAGGTGAGACAGAATGTCATGGCGGAAGGGTGTGGTGGAGGAGTGCTGCTCCATTCATGGTGGCCAGGAAGCAGAGAGAGCAAGGGGAAGGGAACTCAGAGGAGATGAACACTTTCAGGGCACACCCATATTGACCCACCTTCTCCAGCCATGCTCCAACTGTAACACAAGAACCTCTGGGGAGCACCTCATATCTAAACCAGTTTTCACGTAGTAATGATAATTCCACCCACTTTGAGCCCAGACTGCAACAAACCACACAGACTTGCTTTCTTTTTCAATCTGGGTTCTTTTTTGTGGTTTTGCTTCTCATTATTCTGGACACATTGAGAACTTTCAATCAAATGAAAGTATTTTGTCCCTCAATATATTTAGCCAAGATTTTCTCAGTGCCAATGGAGTGCTCAGGCTGGGTTCCTACACGGCTGGAGGCAGGACTCAGACTCTCTTCTGGAGGAGTTTGTAGCTTTGCTTTACAGTAAATGTCACCTCTTGAGATGTATCTCTTTTTAGAGGTAAATAGATACAAAGTTCCCTGAAAAATAATAATGCCTGTGGGTTTTCTCTTTGTAAGAAGGTCTGGGGTGGAACTCAGGAGTTGTGACATCAGGAGTGGAGGTGAATGAACTTACTGCTAGTGCATTGCATGCTTAAAAGTGGTTACAATGATAATTTTTATGTTATATATATATTTTACCACAATTTTTTAAATTAAAAAAAAAAACCTTAAAAAAAAAAAGTGGAAAAGAAGGATTGGGAAGGTGGTATTTCAGGAGATGAACCTTACCTACCCCATATTTAATAAACATTGACTCTTTTTCCATAAAATATTGGGGCTCTGATACTGAAATAGTTTGAGGGATGTTAAATTTTAGAATTCTTTATTTAAGTTCAATAAGTTTTTGTTTCATAAATATAATTTTATAATATCACAAATTCCCTGCATAGTGGTGTGTGTATGTAAAATCCAAAAGCAAGACAGTAGCCTTCTGACTCTCCAATGTGTGGTAGTACCAGTTCCCAGTTCCCAGGATAACCGGATCTTCTTGATTATGATTCAATCACATTGGGAAAGCCCAAGATGGGAAATGGTCATCTGAGAGTTTGAAGGCAGGGGAAATTTTGTTTCTCCTCATAAACAAATGTGTTTCCTTCTATTAGATAAGAGCTTTAAAATTAATAGCTTTTTCCTTTTTTGGAAAAAACTTTTTCCTTCCAGGAAAACAAAACTAACTTGGGGGATTATTGCAAAGATCGTCAGCAGCTTAGGCTTTATAATTCAGTGTTTTCCCAGTTTTTCAATCCAGGTCTTAGTTCTTCTGTTTTGGTTTTAATGGATTAATTGAACCTTTTTACTTTTGTCCTAAAACAACTTATTAAAAAACAGGTGAGGAAGATAAGATAAATAAATGGAAGGGGGTAAGAAAGCATCCACTTGAGTGGCAGGCTGAAATAGAAGGGCAGAGTAAAGTACTTGATCAGTCACCAATCTCGGTTTAGACACCGGTCTGGCTAAATTTTACCTGAGTCAGCTGCTTTTCTGCTCTCGTGTACTACAAGTGTTGGTTTTCTTATCTATCACTTGCCAGGACATGGCCACTGAGTGAAGTCAGCTGGTTATCACTTTTGAAGTTAATATTCTCACACATGGCTTGGAGCCTCTGTGGGATGAGAAGAGCTGTGTAAACACATCTGCTTTTCACACAATCAGAAGAAAAGTTCCCTGGGCCTGAGTGGGCAATTACCAAAGCTCTGCTGATAGAGAGGGGAAGCCCCAGGCACACAGAGAGAAGTCGGGCAGGAGGGAGGCTCCCCCAGAGCTCACCTGGAGGACGAGCCTAGTTGGTGGAGCCTCCCTCTGAGAAATACTTGGAGGAGTGTTTTCCTAGATCACTGAAGATACTCTGAGTTATTTGCTGAGATGACAGGGAGCATATACAATTCAATTCTGGAAACCTCACTTTAAGATAGACCTTGGTAAACTAGGGAGGGATCAGCATTAAGCAAGGAGGGTGTTGAGATACCTGGAAATTATTTACATGGCATGTGAGGAAGTGAGAGGTTTAACTTTGAATGTGGAGGCCAGGATAATGTCTTTTAAACAGACGTCTTGTGGCCATCAAGTAAGGCCTCTTGTTCTAGATTTTTCCACGCTAAAACTAAGATCAGGAGGAGTGGCAGATTTTAAGACCACGAATCAATGAATGAGTACTGAATATCTGGGGGAGCAGAGTTCTCTATCATTCATGTGTCTAAAGTAAGAGAAACAGGTTTATGTTAGATCACTTTAGGAGAAATTATTGAATCAAGGAGGAAATTAACCCAGAGAGCCACGTCTAGTAAAAAATAAAAACTGGAAGTAATCTTAGAGATCATTATTCCAAGTTGAGGAGACTGAGGCCCAGATGGGGATTTGATTTACCCCAGTTCACACTAATTACTGGCGGAGTGGGGGCCGGAGCCCACGTTCCTCACCCTCGCCTCAGCATGCTTCTCACCGTATGCCAGTCTTCCCTTTAAGATCCCATACAAATCTCAGCTTCTTTGATGTTCTACCTTCCCCCAGGCATCAGGTGAGTTAATAGGAACGGGAAGAAAAATCTGTGGGGATCTGAGTGATTTCCTCGCTGCAAACTCTCACGGAGTAATTTAATGCTGTCAAGGCTAAGCTGTCTTCTTAGACTCTTTCCACCAACTAAATGAATTCTTTCATTTCTACAATAGAGACATATTTTTCAGAATATATAATAGAGTTTCAAGCTATTTTCCACCTAAACTTTGATGTCATTTGATAGCCAGTTCAACTGAATATTTCTTAGCCCATAGATTAGAAATCCACTTACGTTTTGAGTCAAATGAAATGAATAATAATTGACCATCGAGAGACAGGGAAAATGCTCATGAGAGAGAAAAATATTCCTTCAAACGTAACCCGAGAACACACTGAACTAAATAGGCTTTACTTAGACTCAAAGACTGTAAGGTTTTTGAGTTAACTATACGTCTTTGGAACTCTCTGGCTCAGTCCCACTCATGGATATGACTGATCTTGCTGATATGTCCCTCTCTGGTACCTGCTGGTCAATCACTGCAGGGTCAGCTTTCCCATCTGTGAAATAGGAGTGATCCCATCACTGTCCCTCTCTTACACCTCCAGGTCTGTTGGGGGTCATGAACAAGCGCTGCAGGAATTGAATTATCAAGAGCCACTACTGGACCCAATAACCTTTAGCAAGAAGCCCAGCAGAAGTAATCAAGTGCAATTAGAACAGTGTGAGGGAAAAACATAAGCTATTTTTAATAACTAGAACTTCAAATCCATTCATTAATCACAATATAAGTTCGTAATTCCATCTCTTACCTCTCCATCTTCTCCTTTCTTTTCATGTTTTCTCTCACCTCCTCTCTTCTCCCTTTGCCTATTCCTTACATGGCCCCTCCCTCCCTTTCTTTTCTTTCTTTCCTTTTCTTTCTTTCTTTCTTTCCTTCTTTCTTTCCTTCCTTCCTTCCTTCCTTCCTTCCTTCCTTCCTTCCTTCCTTCCTTCCTTCCTTCCTTCCTTCCTTCCTTCTTTCTTTCTTTCTTTCTTTCTTTCTTTCTTTCTTTCTTTCTTTCTTTCTTTCTTTCTTTCTTTCTTTCCCTTCCCATTTTTTTCTTTGCTCATCTAGGAATAGAAAGGTGTAATTTAACAGTATAGGGACAGGGAGAGGTAAGATACATGAGTAAAGTCAACCATCTTTGTTTGGCACTTTCATTAAAAATATTTTAGACCATGTATAAGGTCCAAGGCACCATGCTAGACATTACAGAGAAGGAAGAAAGGTGACATACATACCTTGTAGGCTAAACCAGTATGTGTTTAAAAATCTAATGGGGTAGTGGGGTTTGCCTGGTGTGGTGTATAAGCCAGCAATTAGGGAGGCTGAGGCAGGAGGATCTCAAGTTTGAGGCCATCCTGGGCAATTTAATGAGACCCTGTCTCAAAATTTAAAAATCTATAAAAGGGCTGAGGTTATACTCAGTGGTGCAGAGCTTGCCTAGCTGTGTAAGGCCCTTAGTTCAACCTCCCGTACCACCAAAAACACCCAACAAAACAAAACAAACAAGCAAACAAAAAACAAGCCAAGGCTGGAATTTGGCACAGGGTGGAGGATGTGGGACTTCTTAAATAAACTTTTTGATCTTGAAATGACTTCCAGTTCTGGGAATCAAACTCGGGACCTGGCACATTCTAGGCAAGCACTGAGCCACACCCCCATCTCTCTGATGTGGGGCCTTTTAAGCCATGAAAAGGGTTTTGGATTTTATTTTAAGCACAGTTGGAAATAGTTGAAAAATTCAAGAAGCGTAACGGCATGACCCAGTTCATGATTCAAGAAGTCCCCTTAGCTGCCACTGAAAAACTGATTAGAGTAAGAGTGGTGATAGAGGCTGGGATGCACTCGGGTGTCGAATGGTGTGGAGGCCAATTTCCGAGTCTAGACTGAGATGAAAAAGCAAAATAACATTTTAATTAGTATCAGTATTATGCAGCTGAACTGCCTTTTTGGTTCTTCTCTTTTCACTTACTGAGGATGAAGAACCTGTAATTTGCTTTTCAGTAATTTTCTCGGGTACCATTTTCATGTTCAATCAATTTCAGTATCAACCCACTCAAAAGTCACTTGTTCTGCTTCTGACTCCTCATCTCCCCTGGGGTTTTCCAAGCGCGGCTGTGCTAAGCTTGCCCAGGTTCCATCCTCTCTTATGTCCTTCCCTTGCTTGTCCATTCCCTGAGTTGCTTCCAGTGAGGTAGTTTGAAAAGAGGAATTCACTGGAAACTGTCAAAGGAGAAGAGAAAAAGACCACAGGGCAAGGCAGCTAAAATAGGAGGCTGGGGGCCCAAAGGAACTTTGCTGACTTCTTTTAAATTTTGGCCACAGTTTTTCTTAATTCAGCCATCTGTGCTTGGAAAAAGAGAAGCTGTGGGCAATCGCCCTTTCACATCCTACCTCTCATGCCCCACCACAGGGGGAATGATGACCATGAGGCCCAAGAAAGCAGAAGTAGCTCCCTCATGACCCGGCATTCAAACTGGCCACCATGACAGTGATTCCTTTGAATTAAAAAAAAAAAAAAAAAAAAAAAAAAAATGGAGTTGTAACTAAGAGTTCAACCAATGGCAAAATCTTGGAGGGAGGCCAGGGAGTGTGCCAAGAGGGGAGGGCATGACCTTTGGCATCCTTGGAATTGCTGCTTGGAAACCTTCCTGGGAGGGGTTGGAGTATTCCTGTCGAATCCCTGGGCTTAAGCACTGAGGATTCCTGAGAGAATCGGGATCAGACATGAATGTATTGACCCATCTACTCCAAATCCTTTATTAAATTAGGAAATGAGGAAACTGTTCAGCATTTTCTTACTGGTTATATGAGGCAATGAGAACTTCACTTGGACCTCGTCCTAATGGATTATAATTTGAAGGTCTTTTCTTAGGGAGGATTTATAAGTTTCTGATGATAACTGTGGTATAATATTAAATAAAAAATCATCTTGTCCTCAGTACCTGGTGGAGAGTTCCTAAAATCCTTGGAATTTCCTGAGTGACTGGAATGCATCTTGCTATTCATAATAAGCCCTTTCAACCACAGCTGAGTTCATGCTGAGGCAGTGACCAGTGGTGGGCTCCTAGATAGCTTCAGGGTAGGGTCTAGTGATTAGAAGTTTGAAATTTTCAGTCCTTCTCCCTCAAGGAAGGGGAGAGGCACTAGAGATTGAGTTCAATAACCAATGGCGAATACTTTAGCCAATCATATTGGCAGTGACTCCTCCTTTAAAAATCATTGGCAGTAGGGATTCTGATGCCATAAGTCAGGTGGGGCTATGAAATTTGTATGGAAAAAAATAATCCAAGAAGTTTGAATGAGCAGCCATATCCGGGAACTACTTTTATGGAAAACCTGCAATTCAAGTTGATCCAGGTCACCAAGTTTTGTCAGACTTGTGACTAGATTTTGTTGACTAGATTTTGCTACCCAGCATCCATTTCCCCCTTCCTCTGATAATAACACGTTGATTTTCCCAGGGGCACCCTCCCTTCTTTTCAGACCATGGTGTTCTAGAAGAGCTGACCCTCACCTCCAGTAATTTCAGTCAGAAATTATTTGGGGTCAGGAGACTGGGTTTGTGTCCTAGAGTCACCATCAGGGCAGCACATAGTCTCCCAGAGAGCATAGATAAAAATATCTCCCCTGTCTACATCACAGGTTTATTGTGATAACTGATGGAGATCAAGGGTATGTATTTTCTATCTTGGCCTTATGAAAATGTTAAAATGTAAGTGTGGGCCAGAAAAGAAGAGCAATGATGTATCCTATGTACATGTATGATTACACAAATGGTATGAATCTACATCATATACAATCATAGAAATGAAATGGTGTACCCCATTTGGGTACAATGAATCAAAATGCAGTTGTAAAAAACAAACAAAAAATAAATAAATAATTAAAAAGAAAAAGAAAAGCAATGATGATGTTTGGCAGAAAGCCAGGTACCCCACATATAAAACAGTATTTCTCCTTTACAACAGCCCCGAGAGGTAGGTGGAGTGAATGTTCGCATGTACAGCACCTAGCAGATTTCTTGGTTTGGTAAGTTTGCTCAAAAAAATATTAGTTTGCTGCTGTAATTATCCCACCAGTTTAGTGATCTAGGACAAGTAATATCTGGAGTTTTCAGGTTTCTTCACTAGAACATGGAGGCTTGAGTTACATGGTATTTAATGTCCCACCTTAGGCTTAATTATCTGAGGTGAAATTTTGAACATGGCACTTGGAAAAAGGGTTCTATGATCAGAAAACTTTGGGATAGCCTAGGATCAAAGTTAAACAAAGTCCTGTCCAAGGTCGAATAGCAAATCTGTAATCAACATTGGAGTGATTGGATGGTCTGTATCTTAATAGGGATTTGGGTTACACAGGTACATACATTGGGCAAAACATGGCACCTGTAGACTTAACACTCTTGCATTGGGAGTATGTAGATTTAACATCACGAAGGATCTGTAAGCAGATGTTGAGCTCTAGTGAATGATACGCATGCTGAAGTATTTAGGAGGAAGCATATTGAAGCCTGTAATTTACTTCCAAATGTACCAAAATTAGGATGGAGTAATGGATGGTTAGAGGGAAAGATGGACAAAGCAAATACAGTAAAGTGATAATGATAGAATCAGGATGGGGTGATGCCAGTGTTCACTGGACTGTGCTTTCAACTGTGCTGATGTTTGAGATTTGTCATAATAAAGTGTTAGGAAAAGTAACCCAGAGCCAAGACTAGATTTCTGCCCAGGAGCTTTGTCTCTCCAGTCAGCCACGGGCTCCCTGCAGCACCTGGAGAAGACCCATTCACTGCAGAAAGATCTGAGTGCTCCTTCTCTGCAGGACCTCTGAGCTGACACAGGCATGATTTCGCTTGGTGATTTCCCTTCTAGGCAAAAGAGATTCACCCTTTCTTATAACAAGAGAAGAAAAATTCCCTCTAGCTGCTCCCTCATTTTAACAAGAGCAGAGGCACTCTTTAGGCCAGAGTAAGCAGTTCTGAAATAACCCTGCAGCTTCAGCTGTCACCGCCCCTCTTCCCAGCTGCTCCCTTGGCTTTGGCAGCTCCTCTCCTCTTAAGGCACTTTATCACCCTTGTCCCTCCCTCAGCCGCCTTCTTTCCTCCAGGCCTGGGTTCTGGGGACAGGAAGCCCTGGACATACCCAAGACTACCCTCTTTTAATCTCTAAGACAAATGCAGGGATTTGAGCAAACTTCTCTAATTATGATTTTTATCTTTTAAAAAAGTTAATCAGGCACATCAAATCTGCTCCTGCTCTGTCACTCCTTCAGCCCATTTTTTCATAATAAGAATTCCTACATTTGCATATGTTTTTCTTAATTCCAAGCACTTCCCACTTCTTTTCGTTGCTCTATATAAATTTTCACGAGATAGATTGGCAAGTATTATTCCTCTTTCACAGATGGAGAATCTGGAAGATATTGCTAATGACCGTGTATTGAGCTTCTACGGCATACAGTCACCAAACTGTGTGCTTCTATGTACAGTGTCCCATTTAAAACCCATCGCTTCCTTATGAGGTGCTTCTAGTGTGAACATCACTTTTGCAAATGAAGAAACTGAGGCCCAGAGGGAACATCTATGGTGGTACAACCACCATGTGGCAACTGTTACCAGTGGTGCACTGAATGTCAGAGTGGGGAGGGATGCTAGTGGCTTCCCAGCACAACCACATCTTCCACCTGAGGATGAAGAGAGCTATTTAGAAGAAAATCTAGAATTAGAACTCAGGTCTAATTTTTCTGACTTGGCCCAATTTAGCAAATGAGAAATTCCATATAGCTCCAGCCATATGGGGAAAGCCGGAGTGTTTCACGCCCTCAGGGTATCTGTGTGCCACTCTGGCTGGCAGTGCAGTTTTTAAATCTGGCATGAGCTCAGTGCTGGCTTGCTTGAAAACTTAGCCACTCACAGCCCGTGGGGCCCTCAGCAGCTCAGACATAACCTATGATCACTTGTGCAACACTTGCCTCACATGCCAGGAAGCTTTGAAAGCAGGAGCAGTATCGACAGCTGCAGTATTAACATTGCAATGAGAAGTGAATGGGGAAAAAAAATGGCAAACAGAACCCAGCTCAGCTAGGCACCTGGGCCTGCTCCTTAGAGCTCTTCCCTGCTCCACCCTGATTTGGTGTGATTGTGTTTGAGGGTGCAGGCAGACTGCAGAGGTAAAATTTCCCTCCTGGCCTGATTTGCATTGCTTGCATGCAAACAGCATGACCTTAAAGTTGCTTATTAAAGTGCCTTTGGATGTGGCTGTTCCAACCCAAGTGTGGCAGAGGGAAAGATTCTTACTTTTAAGCTGATATTTGCCTCCCCCTCCCAACAGAGTTGGTAGCTAGATCAGAGGTTTGTTTGTATATTTATCTGCTTATATATCTGCTAAAATTGTTTAGTCCTCTGACATATGGGGCTCCTGCTATTGAAAGTGAGTCACATCCCATGTACTGTCCCATGGATGAGAGACCACATATGTCTGAATGGCATGTAACAAGAGAATCCCTAGAAAGGCTGGACTTTACCACCATTTGGACTCCTAGTCAGTAGAGGAGTGGAAATGTGACTATAAAGGGATGGCATTGATCCTGGCATAACGCAGCCGGACTCGGCTTGGCGATGTCCCTCACATGATATAACATGCAACTGAATGAGTCAGACTTTACTCTTTCCAGGCTATTGCTGTCTATTGTTGGAATCCTTGGTGCTAGGTGAGTCCCTTGGGTCTGGTGATGAGATTTTTCCTGACAAAAGTGGATAGTCTCGCTGTTGATCTTCCTAGGGCTTTCTTGCCAACATCTAGAGAGAGTGACCATGTAGCTTATCCAAACCAAGCCTGTTTTGGGAGTGAAAGAGAAAAATATTAATAATTACTAATAATTATACTGGGACATCAAGTGTAAATGAGTACTGATGGTCATCCCTCTCTTAGGGCACTCAGAGGTGAGATACAAGGAAATACTGACCTCCTGGGTGCAGAGGCAGGATAGGCCTGGAGCACCTCCCTGCTACCATGGCAGCAGGCTGGGTCTGGAGAGGGAGATGGACACGAGGGCCCCTAAGGCCCTGTCTGGGCCTTGGTACTTACTAGAAATTATTCCCTGCATTGTACTTTTGATGCACTATTTCTGATTCTTATATGCAGATTGCTTAAATGTTATCACATAGACATCTGTTGTGTGGGGAGAATGCAGGGAAGGGTCATTTGGAAGTAGAACAGTTCAGGGCACAGCAGTACCAGGAAGCTGATGGGACAGGCAGAGATCACACTGTGCACATGGTACTGGCTCTGAGCACTTGACCCAACTGCCAGAGTCCACCTTCCTCCTCCCTGTCTGAATGGGCCTCAACAGGGTGTTTACTTTGCAATCACAAGGAAAAATGCTTTCAGTTTTTATTGGTATGCTGTTCCTTTGATTTCTCACATTTGAAGAGATAATGGATGTCTCTGGGAAGGAGTCTGAGCTCCAGGCTCCCTTGCCCACTAGAGCACACACTTCTGCAATAGCATTTGAGTTCTGAACTGTAATTGCCGTCAGCCTGTCTCTTCTACTCCCTCTGCTAACAGCAACTGGTTGTCACCTCCCCAGTGTCTTAACACAGTGCTTGTCAAAAAGTGGGCATCTAGTAAGTTTTGCTAAAGTGATGGAGAAAAAGGGAAATGACTCTGGGGTGGTACACAGGGAGGTTAATATACAGACTTCATGCTCCTCAAGTCCAAACATCCACGTGGGATTCGGAAGATAATGTAAAAATAATTCTTATTTTTTTCTATTATTTTCTACTTGATTTTGTTGATCTGCTTTCTAGCTATAGACAGAGGAGAAAAGGAACAGGCTATTGTGGCTTAAAAACAACAGGGACCAGCAGAATTTATTATTAACTGAATGTTTCTAGAAGTATTTCTCAATACATCTTTTTCTTTGTTTATGTTAACAACTGATATAGTATGTAGGGCTGCTATTTTGTCATCTCCATTTTTTCAGTTTCTCCGTATTATAGGGATCAATTTAAAAATTACCACCATTGCATCACAATCTAGAAGTAGTACTTCTTTCCTTTAATTTAGCCTACATGCAATTTTCTTTAGAAAACTTTCCAGATTGAACCCTGGGTGTTAGGAGAAATTACATGATATATCAAGTTATATGTCTTGCACATTATAATCATTCAACAAATGTTAAATAGAATGTTTCTTATTTACAAAGACTGAATAAGTGTTTTCTTCTTAAATGAAGATCAAAGAAGCTTTAGCAAATATAAACATAGGCAGGTTTTATGCATGAACAGAATTTCTACAAAGTCCCTGGTAATAGATAGATAGATTTAAAGGTTAAAAGTTTACTTTGAAATATTTTAACATTTTTCTTTTTAACAACTTTTTATTTGAAAACCATGGGAAAAGACGAAAGTGAAAGTAATAATTACCCATAACTTTCCTACATTTTGGGGGAATGTGACCTCTGCCATCATCACCACCATGAAATATCTGGTCATTTTTACCAACAGTTTGGTGCATGTTCCAGGCTCTTTTCAAGATCCCCCCACCCCATGACACAAAGTTGCTCATGTGTTTTTACTTAAAAAAGAACTCTGGTAATTATACCGTACTATCATCTTCTTTTTTCACCCAAAAATATATTATAGACCTATTTCAAAGTTAGCACATATAAATAATATCTCATTCTCTTTTTAGAATTTTGACTTTTGCAATTACACTTTAAATCTTCCTGAAATTAATTTCTCTAGCTGGCATAAGACA
The DNA here is from genome assembly GCF_902686455.1 of Sciurus vulgaris. Lineage (NCBI taxonomy): Eukaryota > Metazoa > Chordata > Mammalia > Rodentia > Sciuridae > Sciurus > Sciurus vulgaris. The sequence goes on along the minus strand of NC_136466.1, from coordinate 45,041,037 downwards.
GCAATCTAACTCTGATTTTTTTCTAAATGAATTAATTACTAGGTGTCTCACTCAGTCATCAAGTAATGATCCTTCCCTACTGCCTTAAAATGCTACCTTTGTCAAGAACTGAATTCCCACATGAATGCAAATCTTTTTCTGGACTTTCATTCTATTTCATTATTCCATTTGCTTATCTTTGTGTGAATTGATTATTTTTTAGCCTACTTATGTTATATATATATCTATATTTTTTAGTTGTAGATGGACACAATACCTTTATTTAATTTACTTATATGCAGTGCTGAGGATTGAACCTGGTGCCTCACATGTGCTAGGCAAGCACTCTACCACTGAGCCACAACCCCAGCCCGTATAAGTTATATTTTGATACCTAATTGGTATTGCTGTATAAGTCATAATTTTAATTGGTATATCTGGTAGGAAAAAAGTCCTCTCCCTTGCTTATATTTTCTGGTTTGTTTTGATTTTGATTTTTCATTTTTAACAAAGTAATACATGTACATAATTGAACAAACTAAATAAAACAAGCAGGTTTATAATTACAACAACACTCATACTACTACTCTTTAATCCTCAGTTCCTTGTCCTCAGAGGTAATCAAGTTCATATGTTTTAGCTAATTTTCCTGGCATTAACTTTTATATTTCTAAATAATATGGTTATTAATGGTATACCATGTAATTACTAATTCTTGTTTTATCACTTTAAATATCATTCACTGACTTGTTTTAGTTGATACATATTCCTCTGTCTTATCTCTCACTCCACTCCCTCTTCTGCTCAGCAGAGTAAATAAAAAATTTTGGTTAAATCAGTAATTATTGTTTACATTAAGATTACGCAGATAATTTTCAACTGCAGAATCAATTAGTATAATTGTATGCCCTTTCTTGTCTAAAAGAAATCCTTTCTTGTTTTTTTTTTTTTTGTTATCAATTATCTCTATTTTCACCTGTGCAATTTTTTATAAACTATTATCTAAATTTTCCCCATATTCCATTAGAGGCACCATATATCTTATCAGCAGATATCCTCACCCCCAAAGCTCACTGGTATCAGAGAGTTAATCAATTCTCTCCTTTTACCTGGAATCTTTCCAGAACCTTCTGTCTTCTTCCTCCAATCCCATTTCAGTCCCATGCTTCTCTCTTTCTTAATTTGCTCTCTCATTTCATTAGAGCATGTTTTCTCTTTGCTGTCAACATTTCTGTATCCTCATATTTTAGATATCCTCTAGGATATCTTTCAGTGCAGATCTATAAAAGACAAAGACAAATGCTTCTTTTTTTTTTTTTTTTGAGACAGGGTCTCACTATAGGGCCTCGCTAAGTTGCTAAGGCTGGCTTTGAACTTGGGATCATTCAGTCTCCTGAAACTATTCAACTTTTTACTTGTTCAATAATGTCTTTTTGTTGCTTTTATTTTTGAGGTATACTTGTGCTGCTTAGAGAATTCTAGGTAGACAGATATTCTAGCATTTTGAAGATATTCCTCTGTGTTCTGACTTTATTTTTTTTTTAAATGGAGAAGTCATTTGTCACTCTACCATGCTTTCACCAGTAATCTTTCTGTAGTTTAAGATTTTCTCTTTCTCTGCTTTTCTTGCAAAGCGTGAATATCTTTTTATTTATCCTATTAGGAATTGATCAGACTCCTGAATTTGTGAATTGCTGGCTTTTAAATCTAGAAATAGTTTTCTTCAATGATCTCCTGCACTCTTTCCTCTCTACTTTCCTCCTGGGTCTAACTGGAGACAAGTGTCCAGGACATAATGTTAAGTATTGATGCACCAGCTTGTGTGATAACCACATGTTTCTGTAAACAAAGTTTTGAATATAGTCATGATTATTTAGTTACTTTCCGCCCCCATTTACAACATCAGAATTGAGTAAATAGAGACAATGTGGCCTTCATGATCTGGCCTTGGAAGCAAACATTTTCAATTCTTACTCTATGAGTTTTATCTTCTCCTCTGTTTTTTCCTTTATTCTTGCAGTCTTTCTGGATACTTTCTTCTGTTTATATTTCAGTTCCCTCATCTAATTTTTGGCTATAGCTGATATATTGTTAAATTCTTAAATTCTTAATTTAATTGTTAAATTCTTAGTAATGATTGCTTTATATTTTAGTTCTAGAATTTCCATTGGGTTCTTTTTCAGATCAAAGTCACTTTTTGTAGGTTCCACTTCCCAGCTGAACTGCTCAAGTTTATGTTTTACCTTTGAAAACAGGAAATATTGTTGTGGGGCGCAACTTAAGAACAGACCAATCACCACTGAGAAGTCCAAATTTGAGAGTCTTTATTAAGCTGGCCAGCTGACTGTCTCACACAATGCCCCAAAAAATGGCTATTGGGAGAACAGCCCCGACCACAGGGTTGTAGGGGTTCTTATACCAAAAATCACATTAATCATAAGTGTCTGTTGCTATGATTCGAAATTACACATTAACATCATGAGATCATCAACAGAGGGGGAAGTGGGTCAAAATGACCCTTACCTAGGTACAAACTAAAGAATGATTGCTAACATTCACACAATTACCGTTTACATGGTACATTGGTTAAGAGAAATAGGAATCAAAAGAGAGCAATTCTTTACTACATAGGAGTTGCCATTGTATATTATTCAACATGTCACACCAAGTAACTGATGATGGGCACAGAGGCGGGGTGTTCCCATGGGAGAAGCTTATTTCCTACATAACATGTAGTCTTAGAGCAAAATGGAGTCTGTTTAGTCATTTCCCTTAGAGTCTGGCCTATAACATTCTCAGGGAGCCAGATCTGTCAGCCCATCACAACATGACTTTGGAGTCTGTGCTCAATACTTTCACTATCTGAAATTGTGAGGTGGGCAGGCTCGTTTCTGTTCCTTCTTTTTAAACTCCTGGTTCTCACTCATAGAGACCTTCTCCTCCGGTTGAAGTTCTATTTATTTACTTTTTCAGTACTGGGGATTGAACCCAGGGCCTCACAATTAGCTAGGCAAGTGCACTACTACTTAGCTACATCCTCAGCCCTGAAGTTTTATTTGTAGAAACAATTTGAGCCTAGATTGAAATCATCTGCCTCCGAATTTGCTCTGACATCCTGGGACTACTTTAATTGAAGTTCCAGACTTGAGATTCCCTGAATCACCCATGCAAAGATACTGTTACTGCTAATTCCCTCTTTCTCTAACAGCAGCGGTTCCCAAACAGGTCTGCACTTTGAATTACCTGGGAAAATTCAGCATGCGATGCCTGTGTCTGATGCCAGAGCCTGGGATTTGATTGGCCGATGGCATGACCCAGGCTGTAGGATTTTTAGGTCTCCAGTAATTTTAATGTGCAGACAGGTCTGGGAAGCTCTGTTCCAAGAGCGAAGCCCTTTAGGTCCTCAATGTGTGGGTGTTTATCGGACTCACCACTTGGCAAAGCCTTTTATCTGTTTTGCCCAGCGAAGCTACCAAATACTACAGCTCCTCTCGACAGCTGTTTCTTCCTGATCAGGGTAAAACATCTTTGGATACTTGCTTCTTGCTTCCTGCTTTTCCTAATCTCCCAAGATTTTTTGCATCATGCGTCTTATTTCAGCCATTTTCCTCAGGTATAAAAGGGACACTTTGCAGCCAGGCACAGTGGTATACACCTGTAATCCCAGAGACTCTGGAAGCTGAGACAGAAGGATTGCAAGTTCAAAGCCAGTCTCAGAAACTTAGTGAGGCTGTCTCTAAATAAAATATAAAAAGGGGTGGGGATGTGACTCAGTGGTTAAGTGCCCCTAGGTTCAATACCTGGTACCAAAAAATAAAAATTAAAACTAAAAAATTAAAAAAGGAATACTTTCCATCTAGAGATGTTTGTTTTACTGTTGGAAAGTTACATTGCTATAGTATCTTCAGACTCCACTCCTCTTTCTCTCTCTTGAATCATTTCAGTTGGATATTGGGCTTCTTTTATTCATCCTCTACATTACTAACACATTTATTTTTGTACTAGCCCCTGGAATATCTCTTCAACTTTATTCTTCAATCCTTCCATTGAATGTTTTATTATGATTCAATTTTTATTTTCAGAAAAATTTTTATTTCTTGTTCTTTGATTTACCCTTTTATATAACCTCTATTTCTGGGCAGAGGATCTAATCTCTTATTTCCCTAAGGTTGTAGATTTTAAAATCTCATATCCTCTCACATTATTTGCTTCTCCAGATTTTTGTTTTGTTTTGTTTTGTTTTGTTTCTTGCATTTGCCTTTCCCTTTTGTGCTAGAGGTTTTCCTCAACCATCTGGGGAACCTTGGTGCTCCTTTCATGTTTAAGAGCTGGAGTTTAAAAGATCCTTCAGAGGCCCTGAGTGTGTGGGCAGGACTTGCTGACCCGTGGGTTCCATTAGGGGGTAATTGAGTTGATGCTCATAAATGCAAACAAAGAAAGCTGGAAACGTTTTCTTTTGCAACATTTAGTTTGTCAAAGAATCTTCTGATATTGATTATATGCCTGTCAGCCTGTGGAGGGCAATTTAAGGAAAGTCAACTGTGTAGTTCAACTATCTCTTCTGTGGATTGCTGCCTCCATCTGAGTAACCCTGAGCCTAAGCCTTTCCCAGTCCAATTATACAAAAAAATCACTCTTTAATCAACAGTTGAGAAAAATAGTAATGAACGTGTAAGGTGAGAGAAGAATGTGACTCCTGCATAAACACACTTTCAACATCTATTCTTAGTTCCTGCCCTCAACCCAGCCCTTCATTATACCTGTTCGCTCCAAAGCCTGAGAGTCTCAGGTTTTTCCACTGCAGTGACTCAGCTGATTTATTCCTGGGAACCCCTCTCCAGGTGACTCAGATCATTGCTTCATCTGCCTGCTCAATCACTCACCTCTCCTCCCATCTGGTCCTGTCTTGCAAAATTGTGTTGAATTCTTTGCCTGCTTGTCTTTTTCATTCTGTCTTTTATTGATTTCTATTTTATTTTTGTTGTAATTCCTTTACTTTTAAATTAGTGGAGTCTCAGGCAGAAAAGGAGATTTTTTAAAACCCTGCTATGTAAAAATATACCCCAATTAACTTTAGATGGCTTGTCTATTAAAAACCATTCTCTTGGGGTTTTGTTAGGATTGCTTTGAATTTGTAGGTTAAGAATTGTCAATTCTACATTACTGTGTATTCCTATTAGGAGCATGGTTAAGTTGCTCTGTTTATTTCAATCATTGTGACTTTCTGCTCGTTCTCAGTTTTCTTTGTGTTAGGCTTATTACTAAAATAATTCCTCTGATGACGAGCATAAGAGACACAATTGAAAAGCAAACTTATGTGCTTGAAGAACGACCTAAGGTATTGATCCAGGACACAGTGCAAAAAGACAAAAACTGAAAAGCCTTAAAGGAGACCTGGAAAATAGATCCAGAAATTCAAACAGCCTTCTGTTGGAAGGAGAGAACAAAAAGAACAGAGGGGAAAATTCATTCAATCTTTTAAAAATTTCCTTAAGTTGAAGAATAAGGAAAACACACATACCCATCCTACCTTAACTCACACTGTGCCGGAATTTCAGAAAGATAAAGTTCTAAGAAATCAAGACAGGAAGTTAGATTAATTATACCCTGAGGACTTTTTCCAGTTCTCATTATAGACAGATTAGAATCACGGACTATAGAAACCTCAAATACTTGCTTCTCGGGAGCAAGCTTCATGTGTCACCAACAAAGGAGTCACATCAGCATTGTGTTGTCACTGTTCACAGTTGGTGGGTAGGATCCACACATCATCCTAGCTACCCCCAGGCCCTCATCAACACCCTCCATCTGGAGAATCACTGTTGGGGCAGACCCAAATGGCTGCAGTTAGGCTCCATGACGGGACTCCCGGCAGGCTATGTTATGTCTTTATGTGTAGCCAGGGCTGGGAACTAGCTATGTTATAGTCAGTCAAGGCCAGAAACACTGGTTTAGCATATATACACAGGTCATAAACATTAACTTGTAAGCATGTGTCCCCTTATGTACCCTGTTGACAGTGTGCCTTCTTTGGTCTGCATATAAAAAGGGACTATGGCTAATGGGGACAAATGAGGGCTTGACTGGGGACTGAAGCTGAAGCTGGAGGTGGAGGCTGTGGCCACCACTGAATAAAGCATGTCTATTATCCTAATTGCGTTTTGCATCTTCTTCCACCTGTGGAGCCCTGAACCCTATTTCCCCTGTCAGAGTTCCTACGTGAAAATCATCTTCACCTCTCACTCTTCCAACTGCTCAGAATACCCCTAAACTCTTTGGAACAGAAAGTGGGATTTAGATAACTTAAAATTTAACATCTCCTTCCACGGGAATGAGAAGGATGGAACCATCCTGTACCTGAAGAGAAGGTCCAGAGCAAGGCCTGAGACTGCTCAAGTTTGGGGATACTTGAGCCCAACATTACCTGTCCTGAATTTTTCTTCAAATATCCAAGAAGAAAAAAAGTTCATTCCAAGATCCTCTTGAGATTTCTAAGTGCTCTCTTTCCAGAACTGTTCCTATTGGAGTGTGAGGTTGAATCAATTTTACCTACGGGGCATATGTGTATATTTATACAGGCATATTCATTTGCTTGGAAGGAATCCCTCAAAACCACCTAAGAAGGAAGGCTTTATCCTTCATTTTACAGATGAGCAAATGAGTTATAAATGGCAGCCTGCTGGTGTGGATGGAAAATCCCACTTACCATTAGGCAGGAAAAGGGAGTTTTCATAATGATTATGATTATGATCACCTGTTCTAACAGAACAGCTGCAAACCCTTCTCCCTTGCCCAGTTACTGTCCATCCACAGTAGGTTTGTGTACCTCATGAAGCAAGGACCATTACAGTTATTAACCAGATAACCTGGACTGTATTTCAGAAGCCTACTCATTCAATCACTTAACAAACACAAATTGGAATTCTCTATACCTGGCCTAGCAGCTAGTAGTGGGAAGAGAGAGATGAACAGTGTCACTTTTAATGGACAAAGATTTTGAGTCTGTCAACTACTAGCCAGATAGACTCTAATTATTCATTTAAACTCCATGATTTTTCAGTTCCTCATCTTTACAAGGAAATAATGCTGGCTTTGTCTATTCAACTTTTTGTGTATTGACGTAGTCAGAAAATATACATAAAGTGATTATAGGAAAGTCTGGAGGACATTATCATTTTCTTGCCATGTCTTTGTCCTCATGAATCTGAGTAGCTCAACAAATATTGAAACAAATGATGCTTTCATTTCCCCCCAGAGTAAGCAGGGTCTGCTCCTTGTCTTATGGTGGTTGAATCCCCTCTTCTTCCTTCTCATCTCCTCTCATCGCTTTTCCTTTGGCTTCCTCAGGGTGTGCAAACATCACTTCTGCTCTGCCGCTCTCCTTGAAGCATCCAGAAGGAAGGTACCACGCCACTGGTGGGATGGTTCCTCACTGAGCTCCACTGAGTGGGAATGTCCACTGACCTTAAACTTCGCAGGGGAAGTCCCAGCTGCTAAACTGAGACTACGAAACAAGGGGAAGCTGGTTTCCATTGCAGGGGCTCTGATTTGTACCCAGTGTGTGCTACCCTGTGAAAAACCTTCACCAATTAATCAGGAGAGATCTGCCTATTTAAAACAAGATAAGGATAGTTGAACTCCAGTGTTGTAAGAACTTTACACATAATAGTTTATTTAATCTTCAACCATCCTGTATTATCCCACTTCATGGAAGAGAAAAGGAAGACTCAGACTGGTTAATAAACTTGCTCAAATTCACAATGCAGGTGAATAACAGAGCTGGAGTTTGACCTCAGGCAATTTCTCCAGAGAGTCAAGGCTTTTAGCACATTATTATCCTGTCTCTTAAATCAGCTTTGCTCTACTAGCTAAAAGTTAAGAAAACCTTCCAGAATCTAAACTGCCTAGCAGGGTGTTGGCATTCCTTGATTCTTTGGTAATTTAAATAAAATCATGTCTGAGGGTCTACCTTCTCTGAGGCCCAAACCTCAGCCAAATGGACACTGATCTTGTTTCTTGAGTAACAGGCTAATGACAGGTAGAACCATGTGAAATTGTCAATATTTGATCCTTTTTGACTTATATAAGTGGAAAGTCTATCTCATTCAATCTAATATTTGTTAAGCCCCTGCCTACTTAGATACATGATTGGTCCTTGGCATTTTCCTTGTGTTATCTCATTTAATCTTCACAGAAATACTTCAAAGAAATTTTACTTCCATTTTTTTCTCATGATGAAACAATCTCACACTAACTAGCTAGAGAGAACCAGCAACTGTAGTAGTAAAGCCAGGGAAGGGTCCCTTCCTACTGTACAGTTCTGCAGGAGCTCAGTGGAGCTGGAGGTCCAGGAGGCAAGAAGGCAGGGTCACATTCATGTGGCAGGCTCAAGTGCTACTAGTTCTGAAGTAAAACGTAAGTCAAAAGGGGAAATAATATGACCTCTGGAACACACTCAGGTATGACTCAATCAGCAATAATCAGCTTTGGAACACTGAGTCAGACCTATTCAATTTCATTCAAGCTTGTCACAACCACCAGGGTCTGCAAATTTGTGAGTGCTTGCTACAGCTTTGAAGAGAATGGAAGGATGATTTGCCTAATTAGAGAATTCTGTTGTGGGGAGCACAGCCAGCCGAGCCACGATTCTGGACCAGCTGGGGATCATTTAGGATTCAAGATTGAGACACACATCTAGAAAACCTAGGGGTAGTTTTGGGGAAAGGCAGGATGGGAGTGTTTGGTGGCACAACCAGAAAGAACAATAATGTGGATGGAGCACTCCAGAAACTCCAGTGCTCACTGAGCTGTTCAGGGCTTGGGAACCCAGAGCAACCACATGGAAGCATTTTAGAACGACTGTAGACTGTACGTTATGAACTCTGGGCTGGGTAAGGGAAGATGGAGTGGGCATGAACACACTGAGATTTGTTCCAATTAAATGGAATATTATTCAGGAATAGAAGCAGAAATTGTTGAAGTGGTTCACAGGCATTCGTTTTAATTCTGTGATTTTTCTCTGTGGGAAACTACTTTCAGCTGTTTTTCCCCCCCATCATGGACTGAATCATATTCTTTTTATTTGCCACAAGCATTTATTTGCTATAAGTATTTTAAAGCATTAGACAATTGTTGCCTCACTTTCAGGGGATTGGTTGGTACACCCTTGCTGAGCTGCTGCCTCTCCAAGCCTAGGAGTTCGAGATTAATTTTGAACTACTGGCATAAAACTCGAAAAAGAAAGTAACAGTGAACGTTGTCACGGATCAACAAATTTTTGTTTTAACTCTTTTCTGGGCAGCATGCTAGGTATCGGGGAGTACAAAGGTTTATAGACTGCCTTTTGTGAGCTTATGATCTATTGCGGGGGTGTGACATATACCTAGAACACAAGACATTCTGTCACAAATGCCAAATCCATGGTGAATAGACAAAGTTATAGCAAGGAAGCTGATATTGGCAATGGGGCTCATTAGGTCCATGAATCCTGGAATGCATAGAGTTGAACTGATCATTAAAGGATGAGTGTTCAGGAGTGCTGGGGAGGGAGAGCAAGGCATTGCAGGCAGATGGAATGGCGAAGTCTGGGGGTGAGAGAGCTCAAATCTGCTTAGTGCCTGCCTACACCAGTTCCAGTGGAGTGGCAAATTTGTGGGGAAGTTGAATGAATGCCCCCTTCCTTTCTTTTCTCTGACCACAGGTTCCCCTGGGTGATCTCATTCAGTCTTTCACATTTAAATAATGTCTATGTGTTGATGATTTCTGGATTTAGAACTCTTCCAAGACCTTTCTTCTGTACTCACAGTGGAACTCTTCACCTGTCCCTGTCCTCCCACCTCTGGTCTTTCCCCTCTTAGTAAATGGCATAATGATTCACTCAGGTGATCAAGACAAAGCTCTGGGAATTATGCTTGACTTCTTTCTTTACTCCCACCCCTAATCCCTCCAGTGATGTCAGTTCTTCCCAACAGTATCTCAGATCTGTTTCTCTGACCCCCAAGGCTACCACTCTGGTTCAAGGCACTGATCTCTCCTGCCTGTCATTTTATCAAGCCCCAATTCATGCCTTCCAACTTAGCTCCATGAAAATCTTTCTCTAACCTGTTGTCAGAATATATTTTTTGAAATGTTATCAGATCAAATGTTGGCAGATCACAATCACTCTCCTGCTTAACACCTGTTGATTGATAGCTTCCTGGTGCTCTTAACATAAAATCTCCACCCCTTACCACAGTCTGTGTGGCCCTGCTTTGTGGACACTTCTCAAGCCTGCCTAGCACTGATGCCTAGCAAGTAACTCTGGCAGTGACTGTCAGCACATTCTTTCCTCATGTCAGAGCCATTGGCTCAGATATGAACACATCTCTGAAGCTGATCTATAAAAACTCAAGCCTAGGTCTTTTGCTTCAATACTGGAGATGACTGGATCTAGAATAGCACAGTTGGAATTATAATGGACCACCCATGGGAAAAGGCTCTGAGCTTGAAGCCAACACAGAACAAGGGAGACTAGGAGAAGAGAAAGATCAAGTTCTGTTGACTGAGCCTTCATGAGCCCCCTTCCTATGCCATGCTGCTACTTTTTAGATATATGAACCAAAAAGTCTTCTTTTTAATTCTGGTATATATATTATATACACAGGCATAGATATTCCCATCTATATCTAGCTACCATCTATATGTATGTATATGTGTACATATTCATATACACACATACATATATATATGTATTAGTTGTAGATGGACACAATACCTTTATTTTATTAATTTATTTTTATATGGTGCTGAGGATCGAACCCAGTGCCTCACACATGCTAAGCAAGCCCTCTACCACTGAGCTACAACCCCAGCCCTCTACCTACCTTTTTAAGGGCTGAGCAAAACATTGCCAGCAGCCTCCCTGGCAGTCTGGCTCTGTGTCTCACTGGCCAGTAGTGGTTCACATGTATCTCCTAAACTAATTCTCGGAGGCTTAGACCAATCCCGGTGGTGCATGGATGCGTGGAGAATAACTGAAATGTGAGTTCTGTTAGAAAGGAGAGAAGGTGGTAGGTGACCAATTGCTTGTTAGGATTTACAAGAGTCTGCTACATAAGATGATCCCATTTTCTGTTTTTGGAGTTTGTCAAAAACTATAAATGAGAATAGGGACTGAGGTCATGAATAAGAGAAGCAGTTAGTTGTTTGTCCATGTAGCAGGTATTTGCCAGGGACTGGGTGTCCTCACTGACCTCTGACAGTCTACATGGCTTTGGGATAATCCTCTGCTTTCTTTGTTCTGGTCTTTATAGAGTTCAGAAGTTCCACAGGAAACAAGCTAATCACAATATGCAGGTCCCTGGACCATCTCGGAAAATTAGATTTTCACAAGGGACTCTTCCTTTCCCTATGTATTGCCTGATAAAAAGTTATATAACATTTGAAAAGTTACAGGGTTTTAAATTTTTGCTACATCTCTTTTTTTTTTTTTGTATGTATTTTATTCAACCCTGTCCTGTTCTCAGCGCCATCTCCTTTCCTTGTTATTTACAACGTAAAGAAAATATTCTTTGCCTTACAAGCCCAGTGTGAAACCCCTGACACAGAGTCCACATCGGTCTCAGCTGCCTCTGAAGGATTTCATGCAGTTGCAATGGGGCTGGTGCCTTCTCTGAATGGTCTGGGTCCAGGATTGACAGAGTGCCATACAAGGTTGGACTCCGGGGAGGAATTTGTAGGGGCTCGGTGAGCAATCCCAGGGAGGGTGAACCCTTGGAGGCTGCAGAGCCTCAGCCAGTTATAAAGTCATCAAAATAAGTGTCACATCTGGGGCACCCACCACCACCACCAAACCCACCGCTCAGGGTGCCCACCCAGTTGCCCTTCCTAAAGGACAGGCATGACTTGGAAGGGGTCTATAGAGGCTGGGGCCGATGGTGAGGGGTTAGGCAAATGGAAGAGGTAACTTGGCCCAGAAAGACATGAGGAAAGACCTCGTTCTTAAGAAGACGGTTCCCCTTTTTTGCTGACTCTTACTCTTCCTTTGTGACTCAGGTCAGCCTGTCCCGATGCCTCTTCCCCATAATCCCCGCAGGTAGCCCTCTGTGCTCCAAGGGCACCCTACCTTTGACTCAAGCAGTCTCTCATGGGTTGAAATGACAGATCATTTCCCTCCTCACTTAACCCAGCTTCTTCAGGATTTTACCACTGACTTCAACAAATACTAGCTGTGGAGCCTCAGGAAGATTAATTAGTCTTTCTGAGCCTCAGTTTTCTCATCTGTAAAATGGAGATAATAATAAGCCTACCTTCAAAGGTGTTCTCATGAGAATTAAATGAGATAGATTATAGCCTGGAAGTGGGGGTATAGTACTCAGTAAATATTGTTATTGATGTGGTTGTGTTGTTATATCATCATCATCATCTTTGGATCCTCAGCACTGAGTCAAAGTGCATGTTACGTGTTCAATATTTCTGAAGGAAAATTAGTATGGGAATTCTTGAACAGAGAAAGAATATCTGTTAAATAATGGCAATGAAACTCATTACTAAAGCAGGCCAACAAAGTGGGGAGACATAGCCAGGTTTCCAGGTGTGTAATTAATCCCCTAATGGAATAGACCTGCAAGCAGTTTGTTGACTGCAGAATGAAACATCCCTGTGAGGTGAAGCAGTCAGAGAAGACTCTATGCAGTAGGGTCTGAGATGGTCTGCAAGGATGGATGGGAGCCAAATAAACAGGGAAGAAAGGGAGGAATTTCAGGTAGAGGTCCCCCACACTCAGACCTAACTTCTTAGAAAGATAATGAGGATATTGCTTTGGAGAAATTGAACTTGGTTTTGGGATCTGAAGCTTAATCCCTAAGGGCCCAGCCCAATCCCAGAGTCTGTTTTATTCCTGCTGGAGAATGGAAGGTGGCGACAGTGCAAAGCCCACACATCTGCAAAAGCACTCTCTATGACAACCACTGCATGTGTTCTGGGGCAGGGGCCAGCTGACTCAGGAATTCATCAAGGCCTTTTATGCCTGTTATCATCATCTTTATAAGGGTCTTTGCACAGAACACTCCTCAATGAGCAGATAATGAACATTCATAGATGCATCTTCCCCATCGATGACCCGGAAGGACGCTGCTCCTGTAGCCCTTTGCTCTTCCTTGGTGGGGTGGACTGGCTTCCGCCTTTGTGCTTATTGCAAAGAGGGAAATGAGTCAGCCTTCAACACTGAAGAAACAACATCCTTCTCTCTGAGATAAACTTGTCAAAGGCCAAGAAGTGTTGGGGAAGGAGTCAGAGGCTTTCCAATTACCACGTTTGTCTGCGATGTGTAGGACAGGCTGGTGCATGCATTGGCCACAAACAACCTGAATCACTCTCTCCAGAGGCACGTGACTCGGTTTCTCATAACCCACCGTTGACTCGTGCCCTTCCCAGAGCCGCGGCTCTCAGCATTCTGACTGGATGCTGCCTTTCAATGCTAATAACTCCAATACTTGAATTCTTTATAGCTCGTGAAGTGCTTCCATCCCATGTTATCTGATTCCCTAAGAGGAAGGGCAAAGAGCGTTTAACCCACGCCACAAGTGGGAGAGCTGAAGTTCACCAACCGTGCACAAGTCAGGTATCTGAAACTCAAAGAAGTTAGTTCAGGCTCAGAAAAACAGAGGTGAACGTGGAACACAGGAATCCTGGCTCCCAGCCTATGGCGTTCTGTGCTGCATGGCCCTACTCTGCCCTCACCCTAGATCTAGGGTTTGACCTATTGAGCTGCAAGTGTCATGAGCTCAAAACCTGGCCTTTCGGAGCTCAAATAATGTTTGAGTTCTTCATCTAAGGGTCTAGGCGGTTGTTTAAATTCTGTTCTGAAAGAGATTTCCCAAAGTACAATCCTGCTATAGAGCACTTTCTAAGACTGTCTAAGCTCAAGGAGATTCAGCATCTCTGGACTCATTGCAGTGTTTTGGGGTACCAACTTGGATATCATGAACCACCTCCCACCAGCCACCTTTCTCACAGGCGCTGTTTTCAGGGCTTTCCCTGGCCCAGGGAGCTGTCTAGCTTCAAACATCTTCCTGTCCAACAACACTCACAGGTGGCTGCTCTGTGGAGGACACTGGAATCATATTCCTCCATATTATGAATGCATTGACTCTTGCATCCCCAGAAATCTCACTTTGGGGAAGGTTTATATTTAATCACGATGTGTGCACACTGTTTTCTAATGAAGCCCTATTTTGTAATGATAAAGGTTGAATACAATCAATTAGGGAAACAGTTAAATGAATTGTGGAGGAATCATGTAAAGAAACCCTATACAGCTACAAAATTGAGTGAGAAATTTCTTAGTAAACTGATAGAAAAACATTACGAGGATATATTGCTAAGTGGAAAAGCAAAATGAAAAACAATGTACACAGTTGGCTACAGTTTGTGTAAGGGGTGGGGGAATACTTGTATTTTCATATTTGCACAAAGAAACAATGGAAGGACACCGAGGGCCGGATGGGTTAATGTGAGGGACAGGGGATCAAACTTTCCAATGGACACTTTTTATATCACTTTGAGTTTCAAAGCATGCATTATTTAAGTAATAAAGTTCAATCAACCTGCAAAGGTGTGCTGACATCTCGTCCCTGAATTTCTACCTTGGAAGCTTCAGTGAGATGTATGTATTTGAATGGAATTTAAATTCTTAACCCTTGAGTCACCACTCAGGCATCTCACTAAGTCACAGGAACATACTGTCACCCAAAAGAACCCAATCAGGAGAGAATGTGTCACCTCGGATGAAAATATGAGGGGAAGTAAGGGGGAATCATGAGCTGGAGGAGGGTAGGGTGAGCACTTGAAGGATCGAGAAACTGCCCAAGATTCTTTAATGACTTTAGGGTTTTGTGGAATTCAGCACCTTACCCTTTGAAGCAGGTAAATCCCCAGGTCATCTTCCTGATATGGTCTAGCTTGATCCAGTCCTGTGCACTAAGATATGCTGCTCTCAGAATCAGTAGACAACCTAATGTCAGCTCAATTGTTGGTCCTGGTCTTGCCTGAAATGAGGCCTGGCATGACCCAGCTTAGTGAGGTCTTGTCCCTATCGTTCCACCCCACCATCAGGGATGCTAAAAATCTTAAACCACCCCAAGGGTAGAGAGCGGTCCCACTCACAGCAACCAAATGCCTGGCCCGCTACCCACCCCAGCTTGGCTCTGAAAAGATTAAACAGCACAGCCGTCTCTCTACTTCATCTCTCCACATAGCTTCTCCACTTCGCAAATATGCTTCTCTGCTCTTGTTATCTGTATGGACAGTTCATGAAGCCTTCAATGTTTTTACTGCATTAGAGGAAATAAAAATGAGTCTTGCCTCCACCAGTAGAGCTGGTTGTGGCTGGATCTGCCCCACCTCCGTCGCACTGCTGGGAAGAATTTTGTCATTCTTAAAATTTCCTAGAACAATGAGAATAATACCGGAAAGAACAGGCTTGCAAGACCCAGCTCAGAACAGCTCCAAGTTGGCTGCGTTTGTTAGGAATTTTGAATTTTGCCTTAGCACACCCTAAGCCCTGTGAGCATTCTGGAATGGGTCAGGGACACAAGATGCTCAGGAAATTTTAGAGCATTCCTACAGGGATAATAGAGCCATACAAAGAAAGCTGGGGTTTGCTGAGAAAATAGACTTAATGTGGTCAATTCACTCCACTGTGTTCCTTTGCTTTCACCATGAATGACAGAAATGAAAGTTATAACTGGTTTGGTTGTTTTCCTTTCCATAGATGAAAAAAGTATTTGTTTTGCTTTGATTTTCTTCTAGGGAAATATCCGGTTAAGTCCAAAAAAGACAAGAATACTTAGTAGATAGAAGTCTGAGTTGAAAACCTAGGCTCTCTTCCAGGTCCCTACTACCAATGGTCTGTGTTTGATTTCATCAGTCTGTGGGCCTCAGTCTCCTGACTGGGGAATGGGCATAATGCATCTTTTTTTTGTATGTTTTGAAGGATGTTATGAAAAGATATGAGCTGGCTTTTCACAACTGCTCTCTCCTCTCTGTTTTCCCACCCACTCCCACCTTCTCTTTGGTATTATCATAATGCCCCTAAAAACGTCGTGTAAAAATACTCACTGTTCAAGACTAAGGAACTCACTGTTTCTAACCAAAAGGAGGAAAAGCACATACTGACCAAAAAAGAAAGAAAGAAAACAATCGCGAATATGCACACACTACCCTGTCACCAAGAATAAAATCATGAGGTAGGACGGCGAGTACCTGCACCAAGGAACCCATGAGTCAGTAGGAATGGTGTCTGGGAGGTGCTGTGAGCACCTGCAAGCCAGGTGTTGAAGTTCTGAGGTCACATCCACCACAAGACAGACAGACACATGTGCGGTGGCCAGGACAAGACAGTGAACTGCTGAGCCAAGGTCCCAGGTGAAGATTTTCAGGGTAAAGAAAAACAAATATGAACACTTTGCAGGAGAACTAAAACCCTCCTGCAGGCAGGGTTGGTCCCTTGGCTGCAGATGTCAACTCTGAGCAAGGACCACCTGAATGGGTCCAGAAGTCTGGGAAGGAGAAACAGCAGGGCCAGAACTTCCCAACCAGAAAGAAGAGGGGCTCTCAGTGGAGGTGCAGGGCAGCACCTCTGGGAGGAGGGCTCTGAGTGCTGAGCAGCACCTGCTGCCACCGCCGCTCAGGCTGGCACTTAGTTGATCTGCCTCTGCAGCAAGGAGCCCCAGCCAAGAGGCTCTCACTCTTAGCCTCTCAAAGGCGTGCAACTGTGCATGCTTGTATTGTTTTTTATTATTGTCATTACTGTCACCAGGTAACCCTTTGTCTGGGTCTGCCTGAGCCCACCCACGCCTGTACCAGTGCCACTCACCTCTCCTGCCCAGGAGAGCTTGAGTCTGTGCCCAGCACACACCCTTCCACTTTCCCAGTGGGCAAGGTGCAGAGGCCTGGTGGGGGCTGCCTGCTGCCCAGCAGGGAGGTGGAGGGACTGGTGGGGGAAGTCATTTACTTTCAGCTCCTGCAAGAGCTGCTCAGTTGCACAGCTTATAGCTCATGATAACACACACCACACACATACAGCACACTGCACATACCCCCACAACACATCCGTACCACACAAACCACACCTCCCCCCATCACACCACACACAACACATACACGCCACCTACACATCACAAAGACACCATTTACACACACCACACTCAAACACACCACACATGCCCATACATAAAACACATATATCCCACACACACACCTTCCCACACATACACACCATACACAGCACATCACATACACACACTTATACACCACCCACACATTACACCCATGCAAACACCTACACATCACAGACACCATATGCACATAGCATAGCACACACACACCACCCTCAAACACACATGCACACACACACAACACATGTATACCACAGACACCACACCTTCCTATACATACAGAGCACACCCACAGAACATCACAAGCACAACACATACATGCCACACACATATTACACCCAGACGCACACCTACATACCATGCACATACCATGAACACACCACACCAGACCACACACACGCCTCACATGACATACCATACCATATACACACAACACATACATACCATACATCACACACCTACACACCATACATACACACAACACATACACTACACACACATCACATACATACCACACACACACACGTCTAGGCGACAGTATTAGGTAAATTTCTAGTCTAATCAGGCTAAGGTAATTTTGACCAGAAAATTCCTGGATTGCTTAGAGTGTGGCACCACACAAAGTGACAGCGTCCTGCCCCTTATTTGTATTAAAAACAAGCCAGGAAACATGCTTCTGAGGCATTTAATAGTGTTTCTCAAATGTTCTAGAAGAAAAGCATAGCACATAAAAACTAATGTATGTGCAATTAAAAAAAAAATTCCCTCAGAAAAGACTGGCTGTGAGAAATGAATCAGATTGCAGTGAAACCTGAAGGATTTGCTGACACATTAATTGAATACATATTTCCACTTGAAGAATTGTTTCATTTCATTTCTCATCTCAGTTCAGGCCCCACCCAGCAAATTACATTTCATTATTGGTACTTCTGCTACGCTGAAGGGTCAAGGAGAGTTCAGTTTATTCATGGGTCAGACTATCTAGCTCAGTTAGACTGAGCCTACAGTCAACAAGGTACCTGGATAAAAAGTGGGTAGATCCCATTAACCACCTGGAAGTTTCCTGGGTGTCCCCAGTTACCACCTTTATAAGCTAAATATCCAGAAGACTTCTGAAACTTTCTCATTTAATCTGACAACTATTTCAGAACCAATAGTGCTGCTTTCTTGCCTCACATGGGAAATTCCCTGCATTTCCCCTAATCCTGGGGCCTTTGGGCCATGTGAAGTATTGCTGGGGTTTGTTCTGAGGAGAGACTCCTGCCAACTGGAGATAGGTTGGCAATTGCTTTTCTTCAGATTTAGACTCCAGTTTGCTCCATAAGGAGAGAATTAAAGCTTATTTCTCTTTAGGGTCTTGACTTGCTTTCACTTTCAATAGAGTTGAGAAGAAAGGCAGAAAGAAACCAACTGAGACTGCAGGTAGTTGTTGGTCTAGGAAATGGCTCCACAGGCCTCCTGAGAAATGGGCCTTCATGTGATAGCCTAGGAGATGAAGTCAGTGAGGAATCAGGAACGTTCCTTGGCATGTTGTCATAGGAAGAGTTGACAGGTAGGTTGGCTACAAAAGGAATGGTTTAGGTCCCAAAGTCCGGTGCCTATAGGGATCAGATCAGTAATTTCAGTAGGGTGGGAAGGACTTGTGGCTAGTTGAAGAGTCTAGGTCCCCTCCCAAAGGTGCACCTTAATCAGCTCCAGCCACTGTCATTGTCCTGTGGGTTTGGTATTGCTAAAGGTTGTTTTTGCAGAGTGGCTGGAACTCTAGACTTTTGTGTACAATCTTCCAATTTATTAAAAGTTGAGAAACTGAACTAAAAACGTCTATCACCTTAAGAGGATCATTAAAGTATGGTTGTGGGTCAGCTTCCTATCACTAGGGTAGAATATCCAAACACATCACATACTTCCCTAAAAGTAGGGAAGGTTTATTTTAGCCCACACTTTCAGAGCTTTCAGTCCATGGGTGCTTAGACTTGTGACTTTGTGTCTGTGCTGGCACAGGACATGATGGCAGGAGTACATGGCAGAATAGGCCTGTTCACTGCATGGTAGCCATGAAGCAAAGAGGAAAGGGCAGGGTCCCAATCTCCTTCAAAAGCAAGCCGCCAGTGGGCCTCTTCCATGCAATTAAAGGCCTAAGAGCCAACCCTAGTTGCGCAGAGTAGAAGGAAATTTGCCTCAAGAATGCAGACTAGAAACCCTCCTGAATTTCTAGCTGCAGACTCAAAACTGCAAGATCAAACTCTTACTAAAATGCCAGCTGCCAGCCTGCCCAACAGATTTTGAACTTGCAAGTTCCACAATGGCATAAGCCAACTCCTTAAAATTTCCCTCCCCCTCCACATGTGTGTGTGCACACATGCATCACACATGTATGTATGTGTGTGTCTGTGTGTATATAGTATATCTTTATATCTTTATCTATCCTATTGGTTCCATTTCTCTGGAAAACCTGACCAATACAAATTTCTTAAAACTCTCAGGGGAGAGAGGAAAGGAGGGAGGAAGAAGGAAGGAAGGAAGGAAGGAAGGAAGGAAGGAAGGAAGGAAGAAATATTCCCAGATGAAATCAAGAAACATGAGGGCAAGCCAGGCATGATGGTGCACACCTATAATCTCAGCAACCACAGAGGCTTGAGGCAGAAGGATTGCAAATTTGAGGCTAACCTTTCAATTTAAAAGGACTGTGTCTCAAAATTTCAAAAAGCTGGAGATGTAGCTCAATGCTAAAGTGCCCTTGGGGGCAGCCGGGGGAATGGTGGGAGGGAGGGAGGAATAGAGGGTGAGAGAGAAAAGAAAGAAGAAGGAAGGGAGAGAGGGAGGGAACATGAGGTGTAAGACTTCAGAAAAGAACTCATAACTGAAGGGGGTAATGTAGGAGTGGCAGAGGACAATGAAGACCTAGCTCCTTCTAAAAGGAGTTGATTCTATTCAACCCCATGCAAATGATGCCAAATGGGAGTAAAAATTCAGTGTCATCAGACAATGTGATTAAGGGAAGCCAAAATCCAAATTATTATGGGAAATTACTACAGGAAGGACTTTGTATCCTTCCTGGAAGGAAGGACTTTGAGCATCTCACAGAACTACGATCTTGGATGGGGCAGAGGAAATACTGGGTTTGAAACAATGTAAAGTAGGCACAAAACTTTTAATTCAGGCACCTCCCAGCATAGAGAGAAATATACATCTCTTGAGTTTTAGCCTCTCTGTAGAAAATAAATGGTGCTAACTTTAGTTAATAGAGAGGCATTTGTTTTCATTTAATCACAATGTTTCTTGTTATAATGCTTAGGGAAATGGGGATTAAAGAGGGTTCAACTTTTCATTGACTTCATTTACATCATGCTTTTGAATCCTGTCAAATATATTTTTAGAAGTCTATAAATGAATGGAGCTTCATGAAGACAAGGTGACTTCCTGAAACTTCTACCCAGGTTATTTTGGTCTTGCTACTTTTAAAGGGCATTGGAGCTCACAGAGCAAAGGCAAGGAACAGATAACAAAAGTGGAAAGCAAGCCCTTGTACGTAGGAGGCCAACTTGGCATGGAGCATATGATTATATGGCAGGAGGTATGGATGTGAATCATAAAAGTGTATAGCAATTCTTTTTCCCTAGAAAAAAAGGTTCAATGAAACAGACCAACCTATCATTGAAAGTGACATAAATGCTGGTTAGTATTGAACCACAAAAGTTCAAATGATTTTGATTTTTTTCAAAAGCCGCTAATTGCTGAAGATATATTTCCCCCTTATTTCCAGTGCATTCTGATGTTAGAGCAAATTTGATGATTCATGTAATTGAACAAAAATGTGTGTTATTATGTAAGAGGATAAAAATGATTAAACTATCACTTGGGTGCCTCTCATTTCCTAGTTCATTATGCAAAATTTAATGTCTTGGAGTTTTCTGTTCTCTTAATAGTGAAAAATGTCCTTTGGCTGAAATGATTGCAGGTAAATCATTTGTACTAAGAATTCAGCACCAAAAATAATAATGCCCTAATTCTGGAAACTTTCCCTGGAATATGCTGAGTGCCAGATGGCACTAGGAGCATCAATAAAAGAAAATCATTTCTAATTCAGCAAGTGAAATGCTTATGGCAGATGCTGCTAGCTGCAGGCTCACTTTGGCTGCAGATGGGGGTCTCTGAGAGGTAAGCTCTGCCAGGGTTCTTTTGTGACCCCATTCAGCTTGGTCTTCTAGTATGAAATGGAAAGTGGTTCTCACCTTCATTGCACATTGGAATCACCTAGGGCAATTTAAAACATATAATGATGCCTGGGTCCTGTCACCAAAAGTCTTATTTAATTTGTTTGGGTTGTGGCCTAGAAGTCAGGGTTATTTTTAAAGCTCTCCAGCTATGTCTAACATGCAGCTGAAGTTGGAAGTCACCATTCTGTTGGAGAACTCAGTAGATCATGGATGGTCTCGGATTACAGAATGCCCGAACTTGAGGAGAATTATTTGCTTTATAGACAAGGCAAGTGATGTTCAGAAAAACAAAGATTTGCTCAAAATCACATATCTTATTGATAACAGAGTTGTCACTAGAACCCATTTGGATATTTTTTCTATAATAATCCACTAAATGGGCTTTGGTTGATTGACTGGAGAGAAATGTGACATTTGAAAGTGTTTGTCAAAATACTGTATGAGTAGCCACCCAATTCCTATCATGGGGCCAATCACTACTTAAAATGTTCTTCTATGCTGAGGGATCTCCCTGTACATCCGCTTGGGGCTTTATATTCGAAGTTAAAATGTTTTCTAAATAAGCAGGCAACTATAAAGACTCCTTAAGAATCTGTGCGTGTACACCCTGCCCTTTGGCAAGGTTCTTTGTCTGCACAGTGTGCTATTGGGGTTCAATATCGACTGATCCCCAGAAAGTCAAAGTGCACACACGGCAATGCAAATCACACAACGAGGTTTTATTGCAAGCTCGAGCCTAGACCACAACCAGCCTCTCAGACCATTGCAATGGCTGAGTGGGGAGCAGCCCCGAGGGATGAGAAAGCACTCCACTTAAGAAATTTCCAATCATTCACATACAAAGACCTGTACATTATTGGTTAACATTGGAACAGCTAAACATTTGTTCTCTTTTGGTTGGGTCCTGCCAATTTATTTGAATTTCATTGGGTCCTGCCAAAACTGAATGGTCCTGGAGGAAGAAGGGAGGAGGGAGGGGGTGAACTATGCAGGAGATGAGTCAGGGCTAGGCCCCCTCCCCTGTCCTTGATAGATAAGGTTTCCGGGCAGCTGCCCATTTCTCGGACAGATATCTCTTAAGAGCCTTGATAAACCCCGGGGGCCCAGTTCGTCCTGTTTGTCCTGTATTGGCTCTTGAGGATAGTACCCCTTTCCTGGGGGGAGGTTTTACGGGCCAGTTCCCGAAAAGGCTTGTTCATACCACATGGCTGCACAGATGTCACCTTGTTCTCAACAGTGCAACTGCATGACCCCTGCTGAGGGGAACCACCTACCCCAACTTTTGAGTTTTCCACACCAGTCAATCAACTGATTAAGAAGTGGAGGTGAGCAGTTACCAGAGATGAGGATCTATGCTAGCTGCTTTGAGCGTGAAGATACAGGTATGTGTTGTCCTCGTTTAATGTCTGATGTAAACAAGGGGTCAGACATCATAGTGAATATGTTTTCGTGCTTGCCCAGGATCTCCTGGGAAATCACCCCTTTCTCTTATGTATGTGGGCACCCCTCCTCCAGATTAAGGGCTGGGCATGAACCCCAAACAAAAATTCTGAACAAGTGGTACAAGCTGAGCCTAACAGAGATAGCCCTAATGTTTCCAGGAGCTGAGTAGAAGAGGCTCTAGTCTGTGGAGTGATCCAAACTTCAGGGTCCAGAACTTAGGGAAGAAGAATTGAAGGATAATTGCTCTGATGGTATGCTGAACTTCCTGGATAGAGTCTTGCCTAAAGTTCCCTGGCCTTAGCTGAAGACCCTGGACTTCCCAGGTACATGTTAACTTCCCATCCCACCTTTTTCCCCTTGAGCTAGTGTGAGCTTAGTGCTTTACCTTACTCCACTTGAGTGGCTTGGACAGTCTGCTACCATTCATCTTTGGGATGTCAAATCCAGTTGAGGCTTTTGGCAAACAAGCCCATCTGGAGTGCTGATAAATTGTGCTGCCAGACCTTTCTGGAGGCTATTTTAAGGTCAATTTGTTTTCAGAAGCTAGGAGAGAAACTGCTGGGGCACACATTTGGTGATATGTAGATTAATTTGATTGTCACTGGTAACACCCTCATTTGATCACAATAACCATTCCTTATGAGACTTTCCACTCTTTTATAAAAAGCAGTTCTCCACCTATCTGTATGCTACCCAGGGGACCTAATTTGAGACACCTTTCTTAAAGTTTTTTATTTTTCATTGTGGATGGACACAATACCTTTATTTTATTTATTCATTTTATGTGGTGCTGAGGATCGAACCCAGTGCCTCACAGGCAGGTGCTCCACCACTGAGCCACAATCCCAGGTTTTAACTCTTTGTTTCTAATCTTCGGCTGCTCACACAGATTTGGAATGTAGTTGAATATGACATGATATCAGTGAGTTTTTTCACTAATAATTCTACATTGCAAGTAGATCCATAATCTCAGATGTTTCACTGCTGTGATTACTGATTAGGCATACCACAAAAGGTATGCTAGTGTGAAAAACGAGGTCCAAATGAAGAAGGAAGAGGGAAGGATCAGGGCTTTTCAATTATAAGGATGTAAAACTCTTCTCAGTAGAGAATGTTCCAGCAGTGTGCTAGGTTTATAATATTCTGTGTGCAGAAAGAGGAGTCTTATTTCTTTTGTAAACCATACTTAGGATATCAGAAAAAACAAGAATATTTTTAAAATATATTTGATATATCCAAGAAGGCATCACAGCATCGAAATACTCATCACAGGAAATAGGAGAACTTTATTGTCTTTCTTATGTAGTCATTGCTTGGTATCCATGAGAGATTGGTTCCAGGATCCCTGCCCTACAAAGATACCCTAATCCAATCATGCTCAAGAATCTTACATTAAATAGCATAGCATTTGCATATAACCTATGCACATCTCCTGGGATACTTTAAAACATCTCTAAATTACTTGTAATACATAATACAATGTAAATGCTATATATAAATTGTCATCATACTCTCTTATTTAGGGAATAATGACAAGGAAGAAGGAAAAAAAGTCAGTACATGTTTGGCACAAATTAAAAATATATATATATTGTCAACCCAACATCGGTTGAATCTACTGATGTAGAACCCAAAGATAACAGAGGGCCCAAATCATTCTGTGATTTAGAATTGTGCAGATTTTCAATTATGGATCAGTGGGGTAGGGGAGATGCAACAGAATTCAGTCTTAAAGATTTTAATGTGCTTCTAAATGCCAAATAGCATAAAAGCAAGAACTGAAGAAGAAAAAGGAATAGTAATATAGGAAAGAAGGCCCCAATGAAGAAGGAACAGGGAAGGACCAGGGCTTTTTAATTATAGGGCTATAAAACCCTTCTTAGTAGAGAATGTTCCAGAAGTGTGCTAAAAGTTTGTATTACTCTGTGTGCAGAAAGAGGAGTCTTAATTCTTTTGTAAACAGTTTGCGGTTTCAAGAGTCTTTGGCTCTCTAATTTATTTAAAACATCCATTGCTTCATGAGTTGGCCTGGAGCGTGCCTCAGTAAGTTATTTATGTGGTACTTCACTGCTGTTGCAGGTTTATATCAAGCCACAGCTGTATAAACAAAGACTATTAACCTGTTGGCTGCATTTAGCAGACACTTAGTCTGTTTAAATCCACTGACATTTCAAATGTCTATGTCTCCAGATTCTTCACAGATCAAATGTGAAGGTGACGGGACTGTTTCTAAATAGCCCTAAAGACAAACGTGTGTTTTAAAGAGTGGCCTCCAAAGAAATGGGGACAGGCATTTTATTTTCATTCATGCAGAGAACTTTCAAAGGGGCTGAAAGTGGGGGGTCAGGTTAGAAGGGGGATGTTCAAGTCTTTCTGAAGTTTTCCACCTTTAGGTTAATCATGTGAGTTCTTGTATTTTTCCACATAAGGCACCTGATGAGTAACAGTAAATATTTATTGACTGTGAAATATTGTTTTTCCTTCTCTGTGTTCTTTCTTGGATATGATTTTAAATGTGTGGTTTGTGAGGTGAGGGTCTGTCTCCAATTCAGCAGTTATTCATGAGGGATCCTGGGAAGCATCACTGATGAGTGGGGACAGTTAGGCAGCAGAGGGGAAAGAGCTAAAAAGATTACCACCCAAGCAGGCATCTGATGTTTGGGGTCCTACCTGGAACTTTTGAGTAACTGAGTAGAATGCTCTTCAGGACTTTCCCAGGGAAGGGCAAGGAAATGGGGTATTTACCTGCTGGACGTCCTCTCCTTGGTGGAGGAGTTTCCTGGAACTCTGAATCCTGAAGGAAACCCCCAGACTGAGAAGAAGAAAGTCTATGTGCTTTAGAGGAGAAGTATCAGCTGGAATGAATCTAAAATCCCTTCAAATGAATAAGTGAAGGGAAATACAGATGGGACATCAACAGGTTTGGCCCCAGTGGCCATTTTTATATGGTGGAAAACCAGGTTTGTCATGAGGAATTGTGCTTATTTTCTCCAGCAGGAAGAGGACCTTCTTGGCTATTTCTAAGGAAAGACTTCAGTGAAATGATTTGAGACAAGTTTCACAGTAGTACCCTCCGATTGACATGACATACGGACACTATAGTAGTAGGAGCACAGTTAAATTAGTAGAGTACCTCTGCGATATGAAATTTTATGAAGCCATTAGCATTGTGCTTTTGAATATCTAATAACTTGAGAACATCGCAAGTGAAGTGGTAATATTAAGCAAAATATCAAGCTATAAAACTACAATTTCAGTTATTTGAGAGAAATATTTTTACATAGAAAAAAAGACTAGAAAAAAGTATCCCAACAGGTATGGTGTTTACTTCTGGGTGGTAAGATAATAGAAAACTATGGTTTTTTATACTTTTCTTCATTGCCCAAATGTTCTATAATGAACATTTGTAACTTCTTTAAAAAGAAAATACATGTTTATGCTTCTCCCTATATGATCAGATTAAATGGGAAGCTTGCAGGGTATACAGGTAGATTCACGTGTGTACATGTCATGGCAGAGCAGCTTCTCCATAAACAGTCACATACTCTTGATCTTGTTGATTTGATCACAAAGAGATGAACCATTACTCAGCTCAGTCTTTGCTGCCAGTTCCCCAGGGCAACCTGGCAATCCGCAAGTGCTCCTCTCAAGACTGGCTCGTGAACCTGCTTCTGTGCGAACTTGCAAGGCCTAGAGGGTGGTTCATAGCATGGTATCCCTCCAGCAAGACTCCAGCAAAGCCATTGCCTCCCTGCTTATTTCAGAGGAGACCACCAGAAAGGCAGTACCTGCAAAGGTCATATCCTTGAGTCTTCTGTGCTTCAATCTACAGAACACATCCTGGTTCACCGTTGCATCAGCTTCTTGTCTTCAATATTAGCAGCCACTCAGTGGTGGCTACAGGACAGAGCATCCTCAACCCCATCTGAGAATAAGCACAGTGCCAGGAGCATAGAGGAATAAAAATAAGAGCACTATATCTCCTTCAGGAGAAAATATTCCAGAAAAAGAACACCAGGAGGATATTATTATTCAAAGACCAACAGAACACACAGATAAAATGTATATTATGAGCTCAGGCGGTAGCTGGGGAGGTGCATTCAGGAGAGTCACTGTGGATTGGAGTGGTTGAGAAAGGTTTTCTAGAGAAGGCAAAGCTTTGAATAATGGGTCAATCATAAAATGAGGAAAATCTACCTAACTCAGTAGTGTTTAGTGTCTTGGATCATGGACAGCCTGAGTATCTAGAATTCTGATCATGGTTCTGCCACAGATTCCCTATGTGTCTTTGGAATATGTTTTCTGGCCCATAAAATGCCAGTGTTAACCAAGCTATGATGAGTAACTGATGGCAAACATCCTGGGTAAACTTGGTGGTGTTGTTCCTAAGGACTTAAAAATGTCAGACAATTAAATATAGAGGCAGGCCCTAGTAGGTTCTTGAGATATAAAATGATAGTAATAGAAAGCTCAAAATAGGCCTGACATGGTGTTTGGTATCAGCAAGTTGATTTATGAGAAATTTCTCTTCTGGGGTATGCTAGTTACAAACTGAGCAAAGAGAGGTGGAATCAACTGAGAAGTAGTTTTCCCATTGCTCAAATGGACTCAGCACTAAGTTGTGTAATATTGGGAAAATATAAAGCATCATGAGCAGGAGTGTTGTTGGGTCAGTCTACAGCATACCAACCTGAACTGGAAGCTAGCAAAGCTCAGGAATACAGACACTCAGATTTGTGTCAGAGTTGATACAGCCCCCAGGAAGAACACTGAAGATTGGATTCATCACTGAGCCAAATTCATCATGTCTTCAAACACAAGACCCCTTAGGAACTCACCTGTTGTGAATACAAAACGGATTCAGTTAAACAGGGAAGCAGTGCACCAAATACAAACACAAACAATTGAGTACTGGCCCCAATTTGCACTGAGAACACACCTTTCTCTATGCAGGGCTCTATGACCATGGTCGGACCTGCCCTGCATACCTCTCTGGGTAAATACCCCCAGTGCCAGCTCTCCTGCCCTGTGGCATTGGGTGAATCCTCCTGTTAAAAAATCAGGAGAAGATCAGGGCTTACATTCAATTGTGAACATCAGATGAGGCTGTGTGGCAATTTTTGCACATCAGTATAAAATTCCATACTAGGTTGAAAACTACTTGATAAGAAACCTATCTTAAACCTGGAATAGAAAATCAATAAGCAAACAATAAAAGTGAGACCACAGGAACATAGTAATAACATTTCCATGAGGTGATATTTGCAACACTTCTGCAAATATTGACTCACTAAGTATGAGGCTGAAAAATAAACCTGGCTGATATTTGAGTCAACCTTGTAAAGTGATGGGAGTACTCCCCTAGGGAGTTTGTCTCTGGCCCTGGGATCAAGCCTAGAAATGAGCGCTCCTTTGTATGCAACCTGGACTCTTACACTGCACAATCTCCCACACCTCATCTAAATTCATCAGAGGCTTTCTCTGCCGCCTTACAATAGCCTTTTCTCCCAGTGACTGGAGAAATGATGAGTCAAGATCAGCTACAAGTGATGACATGTGGCCTTATAAAAGCAATCATTCTATTTTAATATGGAACTGAAATGTTTGTTTCTCTGCTTCCTTTTTTGTTTGCACTGAAAGAAACTGAAATGTCTCCTTTGCTCTTGGGAGAGTTGCTGATTAGGGCCTTCTGCTACATGGAAAGACAAATTAACATTTTGTTTGTTAATAACCATATTATTGGTACAGTAGACCAAAAATATTATAAAAGAACAGGAAAAGGATGAGGTTGAGAGAAGGAAAGGGCATTAGAGGAAAACGATTGGTTAAGAGAAGATTCTCTTGTAGCAAAAAAGACCTGTGGGTGTCTGGAGAAGGCAGTGTCCCCCACATTGGGCTCAGGAGCCCACAGAGGAAGTCAATCTTCAAAGGACAGGATTTTGTGATGTGCCTGAAGATATGGGGACACATGCTCTGGGGTTTTCAGTTCCTGCAGCAGTTGCTGTCTCTCAAGCAGCCATCCTCACTCGGGACTATGTGTGTGTGTGTGTGTGTGTGTGTGTGTGTGTGTACACAGGCAGCACCCAGCCAGGGATCCCAAACAGAAATCACTGATTTATAGAAAATAGGGAGATGTAGTTCTCTTGCATACCTAGGTTAAAAAAGCAGCTCTAAACATTTTCACCCATGACCCACATCTAAGTGGCTATACACTCAGGGGCCAATTCAGATTTTGCTGGATGAAACTTACGTAATTTGGGGGGTTCCTCTTTAAGAAAAAGAAAACAAATTTATAATCATCAAATTAGCTAGAGAACGTTGGAAGGAGCCAGTGCAAGTGAGCAATGTTGAAACGGAAGCTTCATTAGTTACATGGTAAGTCCTCCTCTGCGGGCATCCTTGCCCTTTGTCCTGGGTAAGCTGGGGAGAAAGCTAACTCTGAAGGGCTCTTTAAATACCACTCTCCGACATCCTTCCTTCTCTTGAGGGTGTTTCACACACTGTGTCTTTTCTAGATTCCCAAGCCATCCAAACCACCGGAGGTCCTAAAAGAGGGTCATTTACACAAAAATTTGTTTTCTTTAAAGGCTTACTCTGTCCTGGAAATACCTTAACTAGGTTACTCAACCAGGTATTTACCTTTAATTTTTCTAAATGTTTTATTGCAGGATAAAGGTTTCTTAATTTAGTAATCTTTCTCTTTACCAGTTCTCACCCTTCCCTTTGAATGTGAAACCATTTTAAAAGGAATTTTTGGCATCAGCAACCAATCCAGAAAACTGAGAGGAGGAGGAGGAAGGGAGATGACATCCTCTCAAACTTCACTGCAGCTATTTACCTGGTTTTGAAGGGAGACTGATTTTCTTTCTTGAGAATGAGCAACAAGGACCAGAGGCCCAGTTCTGAGATTCTCTTCATCTGAGCACAATGGGTTTCATAGAATTTATTGACTTTCTTACAGCTGGAAGAAGATTTGGCTCCACATCAATGGTCAGTATTCTCTGAATCTCCGTGGTGGAAAGGTGGAGAAGGAATAAGGGAGTCACTCTTTATGTGACTTTGATAGAGAAGGGGCCAAGAGTCCTGTTTCATCAAGATGGAAGATCACTTCACAAGGACATGCAAAAGACCGTGCCATAGATTCCCAAGAAAATTTCAGAAGAATTTCAAAACATTCTGAGCACGGTATTTCTACTACTCAGTCAGACATTTTGCCTTGTTTGGAAAAGGAAATCTTGTCGTTTTGTAGTTAGGCTTCACATATATTTCAATAAAAAGGTCACAGGATGTTTAAAGGTATAAATGCTTTATGTATAAAATTCTGTTTTTCCTAGTTGACATTTTCTAATCTTTGCATTGAGCATAATGAATAAAGAATCAGCAGGATCTTGCAACAGGGAAAGAGCCACATTTGTTTTCCACATGGACTTGGAGCCCCCGCTGTATTTTCTTCCCTCTCCTTCTTAAGAAAACAACTGAAATCCCAAGTCTTTAAAAGAGGATTAGAAGTCCAAGAAACAATTTTGGCCTAAGGTGAAGGAGCTCTGCAAAGAGTGTCAGGAGACTTTGATCTAGATCCCTTTCGGCTTTAGGCCGACCATTCTGGGGACTTTGCTTACGTCTCTCAATCTCCTTGCCTCAGTTTGCTTATTAATGCAATGAGAAGCTGGACCAACTCATTCCTTTGTCCTTCCCAGTTCTAGTGCTTGTTTAATGACTTCCCTCTAAGAATAAAGGCTGCACATAACTTTCCAGGCCACAAGTCCATTTAGGGGACCTCGGCTGTGCTCTCCTCACCAAGAGCTAGCTGAGCTGGGAATCGTGTGTGCAGACACTGCGTGGGAAGTGCTCACAGCATTCACATCACTCTTGCAGACATTGGACTCGGGCTGCTGTCCAGCTCGAAGCTTGACAGAGAGAACAGGCTTTTGATCAGAGCCCTGCCATAATGAAAAGCCCTGCTGGAGTAAGACCTAAACCCAAGGGCAGCCCAGCTCTGCCAGGAACACTGTCTGACCTTTGGCCAGCCACTCACCTCTCTGTGACCCCATTCCTACATAGGTGTGGTATGAAAGCAATAAGTACAGTCCTGCCTCTCTGGCTTTTAATATGGTCAAAATATATACAAAAGTAAAAGGTTTTGGAAAGTACAAAATGACCCAGGAACAGAAGAATTGTGATCAGCTTTGAAATTCCTTTCTGTCCCTGTAAGGTTCAAGGGAAGAAGCAGGGCGAAGAAATTTCAGCACAGGGTGCAGGCTGAAAGAGGGGTCAGAGGGCTAAGGGAAGGGAAGGCCAGGTAAGGTGCAGGACCAGAAACCCAGCAAACTAGGAGAAAGGGCTCCTGTCTTCTAGCCAACTCCAGTCTCTGTTACTTAGACACTCAAAGCCTACTGTCTCCATTCTTCACGATCCCCACTTCCAAAGGCCTTCCCTTTACTGATGGTTAGGCTTTGCTGGAAAACTCTGTTGCACTGTTTCTTTTAAACAGAAAATGTCTTGCTCTGGAACTGCAAGGGTCACTGGCTGATGTCATGCTCTGGGCTTCTCTTGCTTTGGGAGACAGGGTAAGGCCTGGTATACTACACCTAGGAGGAAGCGCAAAAGACTAGTAAGCTGAAGACAATGCAGAGATGAAAACCAGGTAATAGGAGTAAAGATAATCAGAGTTACATTTTACAAAGTATGATGTGCCTGTCAGATGCTGAATGAAGTGTTTCATACATACTTATTTAACCTTCACATCTACTCTATAAGCTTATTCTATATTATTTTACATCAACAATAAGAGGTTAGGAGAGATTATGGAGTTTATCCCTAAATTGCCCATCTTGTTCTCAAGAGAGAATAGACTTTTTTAAAAAGCTCCATTTTTTTAGAGGGGGGGGTGCATTATAATTGAATATAATGATGGAATTTTTTGTTACTCATTTATACATGCATACAATATAACAATATTATTTGGCCAATATCATTCCCCAGCACTTCCCCACTCTTCCCCACCACCATACCTCCCACCCCCTGGTCCCTTTCCTCTACTGATCTCCTTTTGATTTTCAGGAGATTCCCTACCCCCACAACCTCTATCTTTCTTTCTTTTCCTTTTTCCTCTGTAAGCTCCCACATATGAGAGAAAACATAAAGCACTTGACCTCCAGCGTTTAACTTATTTTGCTTAACATAATGGTCCCAACTTCTATTCATTTTCCTGCAAATGACATAATTTCATTTTTCTTTGAATAAAACTCTATTGTATATGTATACCACATTTTCTTTATTCATTCATTTGTGATAGACACCTAGGCTGGTTCCATAATTTGGCTATTGTGAATTGTGCTAGTATAAACATGGATATGCATGTATCACTGCAGTATTATGACTTTAATTCTTTAGGATAAATATGGAGGGGAGGTACAGCTGGGTCATATGGTGGTTCCATGCCTAGTTTTTGAGGAACCTCGTTACCGATTTCCATAGTGGTTGTACTAATTTACAATCCTACTAATAGTGTGAAAGTGTTCCTTTTTCTCCACATCCTCTCCAGCATTTATTATTATTTGTGTTTTTGATGACTGCCATTCTAACTGGTGTGATATGAAATCTCAGTATAGCTTTGATTTGCATTTCCTTAATTGCTAATGATGTTGAACATTTTTTTTCATGTAGTTGTTGGCCATCTGTATTTCTTCTTTTGAGAAGTGTTTATTTAATTCATTTGCCCATTTATTAACTGGGTTATTTGATTTTTTTGGTGTTAAGTTTTTTTGAGTTCTTTATATATTCTAGATATTAACCCTCTGTCAGAAGAGTAACTAACAAAGGTTTTCTCTAATTCTGTCAGTTCTCTCTTCACATTCTTAATTATTTCCTTTGCTGTACAGAAGCTTTTAAATTCAATACCATCCACTTATTAACTCGATGTTATTTCCTGAGCTTTAGGGGTCCTATTGAGAAAGTCATTGCCTGCATCTATATGCTGGAATGTTGATCCTATGTTTTCTTCTAAGCGTTCCATAGTTTCTGGTCTAATTCTTAGTTCTATAATCTATTTTGTGTTGATTTCTGTGTAGGGTGGGAGCTAAGGGTCTAGTTTCATTCTCCTCCATATGGATAACAGTTTTCCCAGCACCATTTGTTAAAAAGGCTATCTTTTCCCCAGTATGTTTTTGGCACCTTTGTCAAGGATCAGATGACTGAATCTGTGTGGGTTTGTCTCAGTGTCTTCTATTCTGTATCGCTGATCTGTGTTCCTATTTTTACAATAGTACCATGCAGTTTTTGCTCTGTAGTATAATTTGAAGTCAGGTATTGTGATGCTTACAGTATTGCTTTATTTGACTTAGAATTGCTTTGGCTACTCTGGGTCATTTATTCTTCTAAATGAATTTTAGGATTTTTTTTCTAATTCTATGAAGAATGTCATTGATATTTTGATAGGGATTGCATTGAATCTGCATATTGCTTTTGGTAGTATGGCCATTTTAACAAAATTAATTCTTCTGATCCATGAACATGGGAGATCTTTCCATCTTCTAAGGTCTTCTTCAATTTCTTTCTTCAATGTTATATAGTTTTCATTATGGAGGTCTTTCACCTCTTTGGATAGATTTATTCCTGGGCATTTTATTGATTTATTTTTTTGAGGGTATTGTGAATGGAATTGTTTTTCTAATTCCTTTCTCAGAAGATTCATTGTTGGCCTTATAGAAAAGCTATTGATTTTTGTGTGATTTTGTAAACTGCTACTTTAGTGAATTTGTTTATTAGCTCTAGAATAGACTTTGAGCCCAGTTTGTTTGGACTGTAGGTCTTATGCCCAATCCCTGTGCTCTCTGACTTTTTTTGGTTACAGAGTCAGATCGCATCAGCCTGGGGTTGCCCTACTTACGCAGAATTCCCAAGTAGGAAGCAAATCAATCCTGGGCAGGGAAGAAACCAGGAAAACACAGTGTTTCCTAAAACGTACCAGACTTGCTTTTTTTTTTTTTTTTTTTTTTTTTTTTAATAGGATAAAAAGTAAATAAGTAAAATAAAAAGCAGTAGTGGTTCCTTTTAGGGAGATGAAGTGTTATTTCCCTTTTGGAGTCATTCTCCACTGGTCCAGGAAAAGTAAGATACCCTGAAAGATACAGGAAAACTTTTTGTCGACTATCCCAGCTAATGGTGTCTGATGTGGGCTTGCTCTGGCTCACGCTTGCCCTCAAGAGCCAAGGGCATGTATCTTTTCCCAATCCACATCGGATGAAGTTAAGTCAGTAGCTTGAACTTTGCCAAATTGAATATTGACACCATGGAAAAGAGTAAACACAGCAAATCAGAGCATTGTTTCCCTGCGGAGCTATTTGTTAAACATTTACCTGATTCTATACTGATTCCAACCCAGTTTGCCATTTTGTTCAATAAATTATCAAATGTGGCATTTGAAAGGAAGTCTTAATTCTACTTATCTAGATAAGGTACATGAATTTAAGGAGGTATTTAAACATGTGTAGTGAAGTCATCCACTGAAAATTGCTTAATAATCCAACTTACAGACCGAGAGTGACCAGACCCTTGCTGCTAGTTCCCCGGGATCATCTTGCTCTTTGCGCTGCCATCTGTGCTCTCAGGAGAAAGGATCTCCGATCAGTTTTCCTTGGCAAGTGTTGGTACTCAACTTGTGACAGGGAGATTACATGTCTATGCAAATGACCCTTTCCTTCTTGACATTTTAAAATAACATACCAAAAATGATATGGATAAAAGAATCAAAGCCCAGAGCTGGATGGAATGTTTGGGGAAATATTTGATCAGATCACCTCACTTTTCAACTTCATATTCATTCATCGGAAATGGCACTCTCAAGTTATCTCTAGTAGTTTTCATGAAAATGGGAGTTAGGAATAGAATGGAGAGATAAATTACCCCCACAACTTAGTTTTGCCATTACTTCTAGTCTCGTCATTTAGGCTTTTGTCTAAAATGGAGTACAAGTGTGTGCTTTTCAATTGTTCTAACCTTTTCCTTCCTCTATCTGCATAGGTGTTCACGGGAGAGGTAGAAATGTCTATTAGACACTTATCCCAACATCTTTTAACTGGAGTTAAGAGAGATTAGCATTACATAATCCCTCTTCTTAAGGTCTTCTCTAGTTCAAAGATTCTGCATCTAAACATCCATGTGACCCATGGTACTTGCAACTTTTCAAATTTGCAGTGTCTTAGTCTAAGGTAGGGCTGGGTTTCAGTCCCAATTCCCCAGTAGCAGCCAGAGCTTTAGTAAAAATAACAAGATTAAATAACCCACTGAGCAGCCAGTGCCCCACTGGATGTGCCTTGAGGTCCTGCTTGTGCTGGTTTCTGCTGGACCCTGCCTCTCAAGTGTAGGGTGTTACATAAGGCTCAGGCACAGCAGCCTGCCCCTTCCTGCCGGGGCAGTTCATAGCACACAGGATTAACTGGCTAGAATCAGGCTCTATTTCTGGAAGCTAGAAAGTTCAGACAATGGGTAGCCACTGAGAAGATATTCATTTACTGCACTGAAGAGAGCAGAGATAGGGACTCCTAGGGAGAAAGTTATTTCAGAAGATCATATCATACAGCTAAAGCAGGAACATTTGGACTCAGAGTAGGGGAAGAAAGCAGAGTGAACAAACTGTAAAAAAGTTAAGTGCTGCTGCTGTCATGTCCCCCCACCCCACCCTTTGGCTGTTGCACAGATTCAAACCTAAAAATTTTAAAAGTATAATTTATCCAGTGGACCTTGATGAAACAAGACTTTTTGATGATGTCTTAGCCATCAAACTAAACTTACACTTGGGAACACATTCTATATCAGTAAGAACAGAAAATTCTGATTATTCAGCACTCTGGGGGAACTTTTATTAGTTCAAATACTAAATCCCCAACCAGGCTAGATGTTTGTTGTTATATGCAGGTGGGAGAAGGAGCATTGCTATTGTGTTTGTGCAGTCTGCTTCATTGCCTCACTGGGTGGTTAATTCCTTCACGACAGAAGGAAGTAGGAGGTATGGTGATAATTTAACGTGGTAATTAGGGATAAATGATCTGAACTCCTGTGTCTTTGGTGGTGGGATGGTAGAGTGTGTTTGTATGTTTGTGTTGGCAGAAAGGTATGTGAAGTCATTTGGAAATGACAGGTATGAAAGCGGGGTAGGTCCAAAGCTGGGAAGGGGAGAATCAAGCTGGGATCTAGGAACAGAAGGTGATAACTAGCAACCACAGCAGGTTGGAACCAGAGACACTCAGACACATGTGCAGGTACAAATCCAGAAGGCAAGAATCAAATCAGGAAAGAGCTATTCTACAGCAAGTGGGGATATAGAAGATGAAGTCCAGGAAAATGGACTTTGAGTCCCAGGACATTCCCCAAGCCCCACCCTTACCAAAAAAGAACACATGCATTTGGGGCCAACATGACCCTGTTTGTACAACAGGCAAGGGATTCTTTCACCCAAATATTTCATTGCCCTGCTTGATATCTGATTCAGATAAATAGTCACTGTTTTTGAAAGTCACATTTGGAAAGTGACTTCATCCTACCTAGAATGCACCTGGTTTATCCTAAACTAATATCAGAGTCAGGCACATCCCTGGAGCCAGAGTCTAGTAGTAAAACCCCACAAAACACTCTAATGGTTTTATCTATTTGTGGGAATAACTAGAGGGAAATATGCAGGAAAACTGAGTAGGCAATCATGGCAGTTACAACTCAAGATGACAGTAGCCATGTCAAATTGAGGCCAAACTGATTCTTGTTTGTTTTTGTTGTTGATGTTTGTTTTCAGTGCTTGGGATTGAACCCAGGTATTCAAACATGCTAAGCAAGTACTCTACCACTAAGCAATGTTCCTAGCCCCCTATTTGGATTCTTGATTCAAGTAAATTGTTGAAAAGTTTGAGTCTTGGAAAGCTAAATACTTTATTAGAAGGAACTATTATTTCAAATGTGATAAAAGTATCATGGTATTTTTTTAGAGTCCTTTATTTTTTAGAGATTTGTGCTGAAACATTTGAAGAAATTATCTGACTAGAATTTTCTGACATATGTTTTCTAATATCTATTTCTAACTTGTATATACTCCCATTTCCAATTGGCTCTGAGTTGGTATTTGTTAGAGCTGGATAATGAGCTCATGGAACTCATCATGCATGGAGCCAGGGCTTTCTTTGTGAATGACAACAGCTAGTGCCATATATCAGAAATATCTTTCAGTGCTGCATGTCTGCTCTGCTCATATAGATTAATTTTCTTATTGCACTAGAATATCTAAATGTGTATATAATAGAGAGATGAAACAGCCACAAGAATGTGGGAGTTGTACAGGAACTTTTTGTTTGTTTTTAATTTGTATATCCAGTTCTTTGTAGTAAAAATTGAAAAGCAACAGCATTTTGGAATTTGTCAGTATAAGTAATGTTGTGGGAGAAGCCAATTTCTTCCCTTCTGCTCTTCCTTAGTAACTGAACCATGACTGATTTGCACCCTTGCTATTCAAAATCAAGACAGCACTTCCCTGCCTCCTTCATTATGAAGCATGGCCATGCACTTTAGTTGTGGCCAGCGTGGTGCAAGCAGGAATGCCATTTGGAACTTCCTGGAAGGCTCCTCCAAGGGAGTTGATTCATCTGAGTGGTGTGAACCTCTGTTTTCTTCTCCTTCCTCTTTTTCTGCTGCTTGGAATGCAGAGAAGAAGTGTGGAGATCCAATAACCATGCTGTGCCATGAGGTTGAAGGCCACATACCTCACCTGGCAGAGCAGAAAGTGGGATCCTAGTGTTTCTTTGGATGACTGACACCTCTGAACTGCCTACTTCTGGACTTATTTTACCAATTGAGAATAGATGTTCATGTAATTAAGCCAAAGTTCCTTTAGGTTTCTAATTATTTGCAAATCAACTTGATACTATTGACCAGGTAACATTTTATTATTGACAAAACACTATTTATTTGGTGTTATTGTCTTTCAAAGTATATAGAGTCATTGACTCAGTGATCTCAAAGTCAGGACTTTATAGTTACAAATAAACACACAAGAAATAGTATTGTTTGCAATAGCAAACAGCCATCCATGGGGACCAGTGACATGAACTGGTTATTCAATGGATGTCAGGCAGTCATTCAAAGAATGAAATGGATCTGTAGTGTTGCCATGAAAGTGCCTCATGTTTTATCAGTAAGTGAAAAAAAGTAACTTATAGAACAGTGTGTAATCTCTTTTGTGTAAATTACACACACACACACACACACACACACACACACACACACACACATATATATATATATATATATATATATATATAGTCTCCCTTTATGGGTTCTGCATTCATGGATTTAACCAACTACAGACCAAAACCATTTTTTTAAATTGAGTCTGAACATGTACAGACTTCCCCCACCTTGTTGTTACTCCCTAATAATAAAATCAAATAACTATTTACGTTTCATACAATATATTACTTGTTATAAGCAATCTAGGGCTGATTTAAAGTATTCCGGATGATGTGTGTAGTTGTATGCAAATATTACAGCATTTTATACAAGGAATTTAAGCATCTGAGATTTTGGTATCTGTCAGGGTTTTGAATCAATCTCCTAAGAATACTGAGGAATGACTGTATACACACACACACACACACACACACACTTTTTGTCTAGAAGGAAACAAAATCTTTTAACCAGAGAGGGCCAGGGATTTGGTTGGCCATGGAGGCCAACTTTTGTGTCTATAGAGAACTTTTTTTCTCTAGTATCTGTTTCCTGGTTGAAAAAATTATTTCCAGTAGCCTAATTAATAGCACAAAGAGTTTGCACTCATTGAACTTTCTCTAATATCACTATTTTAATATTTAAAGTATAGTCTGACTTCTTGTCTGCACAATTGTAATAGTTACAGTGAAAGTACTGTTGACCTCTCGTCCAGCTCCCTCTCCTTCCCTTCTTTCACTGTCATTCCTGCCTCCTGCCTCTTCCCTTCCAGTAAATGTATAATGTTACTGAGTCTTCAAGGACTTGGTCTTGGCAGGGGCCATACAAAGGATCAGGGGAGACCAGGACATGGAAAGCATCTCCCAGGAATGGCTAAGCTAGCTACAGTTTCCCTCTGCCAGCTCTGCGCTTGACACTGTTATTTTGCCTGAACACAGAGTCCTGGGAACATTCAGTGTCCTCTTAGTGGCGTTAGCCAGGTTGTTTGTTTCTTGTGGATGAAGGAGGACACATGTGTTCTGACAGAAGTTGGCGTATGACCAGGAGTTTATTTACTTGGGCTTCATCTGAAGGCAAAGTGTTTTGTTTTGTTTTTTTGTTTTTTTTGTTTTTTCTTTTACTCCCTCCTGTAGCACCAGAGCCTTGCTTAAGGGAGCAGAATGGAACCACAGCGGGAAGAGAGCAGCATGACAGCCTGTGCCATGAGCAGATGGCAGAAGGGTGACATCTGATTCCAAAGGATTTGAAGGCCTGACGAAGCTCACAAGAGAAGCTCACTTGGTTCTTTAATTTTAGGACAGTTATTGCCATGGAAAGTAACCTTGGTTGCTGGCTGCATACTTCAGTGATAAAATCTGAATTTCGGCAGCCGCCATGATCCAGGAAGCGTTACTGTAGGATGATCAAGAAAACTCATCTCTGAACAGTGTCAAGCCCCAGAGTTGCCTCAGGGATGAATTCTGATGTAGACTAATGTGAGGTGATTAAGTTTTAGACATGAAGATAGAAGTATGTGGAAAATTTTGGGATCCAGGAATCTGTTACTTAGACCAGGTATATTAGTTCCAACCATTTTGTTTGTGAAATACATGCTCAACTCAAGCTTGCTTAAAGAAAAATCAGAACTTAATGAGCCAAATAAATGAAAAATTCAGTGAGCGATTTCGGGCAGTTTGATCCAGGGCTTTCTGCCGTGCGTGAAGGACACTCACAGCTCCTTCCCTTCTCAATTCTGTCTTCCTCTGAGTTCATTTTGTTCACAGGCAGGCATTCCCTGCAAGGTGATAAAGATTGCCTAGAGTTTGCTCTACCAGTTTAGCAGTTCCAGGGTAAGGCAACTCATTCCCTAAGTTCTGCGATCTCAGGCTGATTTTCCTTGGCCCAGCTGGGAGCTCTGAACCAATCCCCCTGCCCCTCTGATCTAGGTCCACACCAGGCCTTGGAGCCACAGTCACTTCAGACCAGGCAAGGAGGAGGAGGGGAATTCAAGGAAAATTAGTATGCTGTTGTCAGGGTCAGCAGACAAGAACACGTCCATCATATCAGGACCATATCCAAGTTCCGATTTTTTTCCAGTAATAAATTAAAGGGAAAAGAGAGACTACCAAAATGCCACACAGTGTATGATCCTTCTGCAAAATGTTAGCAGTCCGAGGCTTTGGGACTTACTCTAGAATCTGAGTATCTCCGGGTTACTCTAGATATCTGAGTTGACTACAGATTGGGACTGGGGACTGGTGTGTGTGTGTATGTGTGTGTGTGTGTGTGTGTGTGTGTGTGAGAGAGAGAGAGAGATCATAGGGTATTCAAAAGGCCTGGATGAATTTCTGATCTAGAATTCCCTTTAGAGATGTAACATAAGTAGAACATTTTCCTAAGGGCTTTATAATTTCTCTCCCAAACCTAAACAGGTTAGACTAATTTACTTTTGGTTTCATTAGTGCCTCTGTTTTACAGATGGGTAAACTGAGGTTTTCCCAACATTCATTAACAGGTTCCTCTCTCCCTGCTATGAGAGATAGGGGTGGGGTGGGGGGTGAGAGGAGGTAGAAATAACAGCAAAGAAAATTAGTGCCACTTTCTAGAAATGAGATTTGTTGAAAGAAAATCTTTGTGAGGTTGAGGAACTCTTTGTCTCTCATTCTTCTCAGAGTAGAGCCAAGTCCTCAGAGACTTTGAAAATGTAGTGGAAAGTGCTAGTCAGAATGCAAAAGACGTGAGCAGGCCAAGCTGGCACAGAGAGCTGCCGCACAGCTGAGAATGACAACCATGTGGAGACAATCACCTCAGAAAAACAAGAGCAAAAATTATTTTCCTTAATGGGGCAAGAACATTCTAGAACACTTTCTACAGGAAAGGCCATCAGGCACAGACCTCTTTTCAAGTGAACATTAGTCATAAGGAGGGGTATAATTTGGAAATGTGAAGGGAAAAAAGAAGAGTGAACCTTGAAGACAGGAAAAACCCAGGTGATGGCCTGTGAACCGAAAACCTTACCCCAAAGTGACCAGTGGAGGCACAGGCCACCATCCTTGTCAGAGCTGATTGCCACCTTTTCTCAACCTGGAGGTTTTAGGGGGCTTCTGATCATTGCTGATCCCTTGTAGGTTCAGAGAGTTCAGGTGAGGCATATCTTGCTCAATTCTCAGTTCAAGAATGTGATACAAAAGAGGAATCAAAATCTGGAAACATCCGACGGATAGTGGGCTCTCAGTTTAGCTGCCACACCTATTTCCTTACCTACAACTTCTAGAAACAGCAATCCTACCCACCAAGCAATTAGACCAGACATGGCCTCTATCAAAGCCCAGAAAGTGAATAAAGTACTCTTGCAGGATTCTGGACTCAGAGATGTGGTCAAGTGGGTTGAGGACCAGGAGGGACTAGATATGTGGAATATACACCCATGCACAGGGCGCCAATCGCAGGGAATCAGCCACCCATAGGACATGTCTGATACATGATGTGTTTTGTCAGTTTGCAGGGTTTTAAGTTTGAAATGATTGCCAACATCTAAAAAACGAGGGTAGTTTGCATTTTAAATGGGTGGACCTGGTGGAGGAAGCTACCCCCAAATTGTGACTGTTTAGAATGAACACGCTGACTCTTAGAGACCAGGCTCAAGGGGCATTTGGGACTTTTCAAACCTTCAGGACATGCATTCAAAGATCACAGGAGCACATATGTTTCCATTGGTTCCCTCCAGAGCACAAGTGGTCCTGCTCCAGACTGACCTGCTGCTTAGAATAATTGAACAACTTTCAACAAACTGTAGGAGACACGATGAACAAAGAATTGTTTTATATGAGTTTTGTAAAAGTGGCCCACACTCACCACCCTCCCAGTTGTTCCCAGGTCTTGAGCCGAGCAGCCCCAGTGAGTGGCCATATTTGATCCTGCCATCTCAAGTGTAAGCCCACAGGTACTGGTCCTCAGAGCCATGCCTGTAGTGAAGGGGCACAAGTTCCAGCTGTGGAGGGCCTCTGAGGGGTCCCAGTTCCTGCTCTTAGTGAGGTCTGGTTCTTCAGAAACTGCAGAACTCCCAAAAGGTTTTTTTCATACCTAAAGTAAGCCTCCTTCCTTCTCTCTTCCACACAATACACAATTTACTTACACTAACAGGAGTGGGTTTCAGCCTTGCTGCCAAAGGGCTCTCACTAAAACAACCTCTGACAATTAACCTCACAAAGGAAAGATCTTACGGGGAAGGGAACTTGACTGTGTTCCATGAAATCACCTGGAGCCATGGGCTCCTTTAATGATGCCCTCCACACATCCTTTAAACCATCTCAGAACCCTTGTTGATGTGGATTCTTTCAGGTTTCTTTCCACCCCCAGCATCTGGACATAGCTTAGTTTAATATAGAAGACATCAAGCTATATAAATGACTTTACTTTTTTTTTTTTTTTTGGCCCCCACATCTTGCTCAAGTTGTTAACCTATATATTGAAGAGCTATTTTGTTACCTTTAAATGTTTGTTTCCTTTTTGACAAATCTCAGTGACCTTGTTAGTTGGATCTGTTCGTCCAATGAACAGCAGAGAAAAGGGTCCTTACCTTACACACTCTGAGATCTGAGTGTTTTAGGGCTCTTGCCTAGGGGAGTGGGTGTGTAGCGTGTTTTACAGCCATTGTGCAGTTCTTTGCTCTTTTCTGTGAGTCAGAGTCATGTGCTGTCTAAAATAGGTGGTGAGCGTGGACAGGGCAGTCCAAACACAATAGCAATTCTTTGAGTTTACTGCCAGAGAGGTTGTGACCCCTACTCTGAAGCCTCCAGGAGACTCCATTCTACAGCTGTAGGAGTATAAGAATGAAAACCTATTGACTGGTTC
Organism: Sciurus vulgaris; assembly: GCF_902686455.1. Lineage (NCBI taxonomy): Eukaryota > Metazoa > Chordata > Mammalia > Rodentia > Sciuridae > Sciurus > Sciurus vulgaris. The sequence continues at coordinate 44,998,202 of NC_136466.1, read as the reverse complement.
AGCTGAGCACTAGATATCTCAGATACAGTTGCACAGTGTGCCTTTAGGAAGACAGGAGCTGGTGGATTTTACCAGATGTCTAAAAAGGAAGTAAACAGTCACATACTTGTGGCCTGACTTCCCTGATACACTGCACCAAGCATGTGGTTTCTGAAGAATGCACCAGTTCACTAATGCAGCTCAAGACCAAGTAAGGCATGTTTGGGATTTTCATACTTTTAGAACACGCGCTTAAGGATGACACAGCCCTCCTCCACAGACAAACGTTTGTGTAAATGTGTTCTTGTGATGCCCTTAGGCAGCACACGAGCCCTTGGGCAGCAGCTCACGTGGATTGTAAGATCCATGGCTAAATCTACCTGTAATGCTCAGCTGGTTTTTCAGCTTCAGATCATTGATAGGATGATCACATGACTTCCAGAAGATGATTGTGGTGAGTGCTTCAGATGTCAAAGCCATTGGGGGATGAACAAACTACAGGTAACTGGGATGCATCTGAGCACTAAGTGGACACGGATTTCAGGAAGCAGTAGCAGCAGCAGCAGCAGCTTATTCAGAAGTATTACAAAATTCCAGTACAACAAAAGTATAGCTGTTTCCAAGGATGACGTGTCAAGGGCCTGTCATGTCAGAGAAAACTTTTTGAAATCATTCTGGGAGCCTGTGCAGGGGTAGGAGGTTTTGCTGGACCAACAAAAATTACTTGACGGCCACCCAGCCTTGCCAAGGCAGGTGTGTGGCCACAGGTTGTCCTTCCACATCCCTTTCTGTATAAGTTTCTTGTTCACACCCCCTGGCTTTCACACACCTGCCTACCTATCATCTATGCTATGGACACCTGTCACTCTCTCTATATAAAATAACCCTCAATTTTATCCTCAGATGAGGATCAGTCACTGGGGTAAGTCTTCTGAGATGATTCTAAAGCTTATTGCTGATTATGAAATAGGAACCTGTGTCCCCTCCACCACGATCAGGGCCTGTGGGCAAGAGGCTGGCTTTGTTAAGTCCTTGAAACCAAAAATCATGGTTTCAGGTTAAGTTCTGCTTCAGGCAAAGAAAACAGCAAACAGCATATCTAACAGCAGCTCAGAAACCTAGAAGCCCAAAGCTATCCAAGTAGAAGGACAGTGTCCCTGCAAGAGACTTGAATTGTTTTTATGTGTGGCTACTTTTTTGTTATTGTTGAGGATTTTTGTTCTACTTTATTTTTGTTTTGTTTTGAGAACAGGACTTTTGCCCTCCTCCAGCAGCCACAAAGGCAGAAGCAGCGTTGGCCTGCATTTGGCATCTTTCCAGGACCCAGCAGTCAATAGCATTTCCTCATATGATCTCAGCTCCTGAGGGGCCCTGCCTACTGCATTTTGTGATGCTATTTTCCATAACAAAAGACCTGCTAACAAATTACAATCTAGCTAAAAACTTTGCTGGTAGAAGACAGTTGTTATAGTCAGAACCCTACCTTGTCATCCCTGTGAAGGCTGATCGCTAGCTCAAGCTCCACAGGCATGACTTCATTGCTTAAATTTGTTAGCCTCTGAGAGCAATGTCAGGGAGACTAGGTAAAGGATTCTTAAACTTACTAAAGGTTTTCTTGGGTTCTTAAATTATTTTTGAAATGCTCACGGGTGAAGATATATCTCAGGCAATGTTTTCATCCCCTTTAAATAATTACTTCAAGTGATAATGACTCTATGAATTGGATCCTATACATTTTTTTTTTTTTTTTTTTGATACTGGGGATTGAACCCAGGAATGCTTAACTAACAAACCACATCCCCAGTCCTTTTTAATTTTGAGAGAGGGACTCACTAAGTTGTAAGTTGCTTAGGGTCTCAATGGAAACTGACTTTGAACTTGTGATCCTCCTGCCTCAGCCTCCTAAGTCACTGGGATTATAGGCATGAGCCACCTCGCCCAGTGGATTCTGGTTTTGGTAGAATTAAATTCCATTAAGTCTTCATTCACTTCAAAATAATTTACCTGGTCCCCTTTACTTATCAATGTCACCATGCTTGAGAGACAAAGTAGAAATTATTTTTCTATTTTTGATAAGTAGAAGTTAAAATATTGAAAAGAAAGAACTAGAGTTCTTTTTCTCCAAGTGTGGGTCTGTTCCTTCCTAATATTATTCTATCAACTCTCTTGCCAATATTTTCTAATTTCTTTTTATTCTAAAGGTTTTCTTCTAATTTATTCCACCTTCAGAGCCCATGTCCTGCCAAATAATCAATTTCCCATTCCCCTCCCAGAGTCTTTCCAGCCAACTTTCAACCTTACTTCCCTTTCATTCTTCTACTCCCTGTCTTCTTCCTTTACTCCTAGAATCAAAGTTAGGTGTACATTTGCCATCTCTGGTCCAGCAAGCATTTTGGGTCTGCTGGGCTCTACTTGATATTCATTCTGCATGAAAAACTTGGTGGTTTCCTACTCTTTATTGGAGAAAGTGCTCTGTAAAGTTGTAAAGAACCTCACAACACCATGACTCTTGACATAGATTGTAGACCTTATTAGAGAATATGGAAATATCTAAATTATATATAATTGTGTTCTCTGTTCAATGTTAAATGCTTATGTACACTACAAAACACAGTGTACGTACATATATATACAGGTAACTAATATAAATTCTTTTTTTTTTTTTAGAGAAACAGAATGTGGGTTCCACTTCATCTTCAGAATCCATTTAATTGACCTTCTTTTGATTTTTATTCAGAACCAAACAAAATCTAGTGAAGACTAGAGAACATAAAACAGAGTTGGCTCTCTGTATCCATCATCTATATCTATGGAATCAACCAACCCTAGATAAACATATTGGGGGAAAAAGTGTGCCATACATGTACATTCTTTTATCCTTTGTCATTATTCCCTAAATTACTATTTACAAAGCACTTACATTGTGTTAGGTATCATAAGTAATCTAAAGATGATTAAAAGTATACACACGCTACAATATTTTATACAAGGGACTTCAGCATTGCAGATTTTGATATCCAAGGGGGTGTCCTAGAACGAATCCTCATGAATACCAAGGGGTTACTATACATTGTTATTTCATTGCAAGTTGGTTTTATAACTTACACACTAGAAAATGAGGTCATTAACTGAGGTTAGATACAATAGCGATATCAGGGAACTCTACCAATCAGATCAAGGCATGGCCACACAGGAAAAGCTGTTTATTCAAGACAGCAACCCCCCAAAATCTGAAACTAGTGTGGTATTTGATGTGGCATTTGATGAGCAATACAGATATAATGAAAAATGTTAATTATCCATGATGATGACTAATGATAAAATATCCATTGCTTAAATATGCATGTGTGGGAGGAATAATGTGATGAGGGGAACAGAGTCCTTTGTGATGAAAGTCCCAGCTGGTGAAGACTGCCAGGTGGCTGTGAGCCTCCACTGAAGACCATTTCAAAGACTGGCCCTGACAGAGGTCGTCATCTCTGGTATTTTAGATAGTGGTTCACGAAAGTTGGGGACTTTTAAAAATATACCCAACATAGCAATGCCTATGCCCCCATTCCAATCAACTTAACTAAACCAAAGTGTCTAGAATATCAGTATTCTGTCTTAAGGCTCCCCAGATGATTCCAGACAGCCACAGCTCTGGGTGGTGTAAGATTTTGTTGTTTGAGAGTGGACAAGGGAATCTGGTTCCACTCCAGGATGGAGGGCTGAGTACAGCATGGAACCTCTTCAGTCCTAAGCAAAGGCCTTCACTGGTGATCCTAAATAAGAAGTGAAGCATTCTGTGAACCAGAAACTGATATAATTTCTAAAATATGGGGTACAGACTGGGTTGATCCAAAGACAGAATGTCCAATCTGAAATGTACACAGAGACATGTTGCTGTAAAGGTGAAGGGGGCAGCAAGACTGCCCCATCCAAAGCGGGTAGACCAGGAGCAGATGTCAAGAGCAGTCAGCTTGCAGGTCCTCAGGGACCTGTTTCAAAGAGTTAGGCAGCTCATCCTACCTAGTGATGCTCTTGCCTCTGCCCTGGCAACCAACAGCAGTGACAAAGTGTCAGCCTCCAGGGAGGAGTTGTGGCCAGGAAGCCCAAATTAGACAGGCATGGCCATGAGGTTGACCATTGCCAGGGGTACCAAACCTTATACCTCAGAGAAATCCCACCTGGTGGCTCATCTTTCTTCCGTTTTTCCTGACAACAAGCTGGAGGACATTGAGAGGAGCAGTTTCCCCAAGCAGCTCAGAGCCCCAGACAGAGAGGTCCAATGGAGAACCTTAACCATAAAAGGAAGATGGTGATCAAAATTACCACATTCAAAGATGACCAACACTGTGAGAGATGACAAACTCAGCAAAATAAAGATCTAACACATGAGTAAGATAAATAATAGAGCAAACCAAATAGGAATTAAGAATAAGTATATGATGGTGCACACCTGTAATCCCAGTGACTTGGGAAACTGAGACAGGAGGATCACAAGTTCAAGACCAGCCTCAGCAACTTAGTGAGGCCCTAAGCAACTTAACAAGACCCAATTTCAAATTTAAAAAGCAATAACAAAAAGGACTGGGAATGTAGCTCCTTGGCAAAACTTACCCTGGGTTAAATACCCAGTAGAAAATAAAATAAGTATGAATAATTTTTTCTGATAGATGTGGGAGAAAATGACAGTCAAAAATCTGCCAGAGGTCATTGAAATTAAAATTTGATTCTTATAATACTAAAAATGAATACATAGATGAAACTATTTTTTTCATGAAATTTGAGTTTATTATAATAAAGATTAATGTATACCTTATAACCTAGTGACTAGTGATAGTTCATAAGTTGAGAAATTCATGATTTTTAATGCACAAATATATTCAAATAAGACATTATAGAAAGCATCTTAAGGAATGAATTATCTGTAATCCTTTTAAAAAGAGGTGGTCTATTTTGAACAATAAACAATGAGTGAAAAACAAAATTGAAAGAAAGAAAAATAAATTTTCCCCCAAACACCTAAAAAACACTCACTGGCATTTGTATTTTAAGAGCCTGTAATAAAATGAGCCAAAATTTCAAAAGCAGTTGACAGCTTGTTCAGGACTCGTATCATTTGTTTTAGCACCAAGTAAAGGAAGAGTAAATATACCGTGGAAGATAGAGTTAGGTTTCTTCTCCGCCTCTCAAATCACCCCACTCTTCTTTCCAGGTCATGGAGTATAAGTACATATTCCAGTAACCTCACTAAGGAATCTAAAATGATGATTTAAAAGTAGCTGCTCAGATTATACATACTGTCAGAGATTTTGCTCTTAAAACAGGGAATTGGAATATCAGTGAACACTAGCAGGTATCATCTTTGATATGGAATAAAGAACTTTTTGAGTAAGCTCAATTACTTTCCAGGTCCTTTATAATTTATCATAAAAGACTTTTTTTTGTTATACCTGTTTACTAATTATGATTGCTATTTTTCTCAAGGTAATTTTCCATAAGGCATTTCCTAATAATAAAGTAGGTTTATTTTACCTAGTGCCACTAAAATTATTTCACTCATATATGTTTGATTGTTTACTTCTTTTTTCTTACTTTTTCAATATTTATTATTCATCAAGTCATATTGTGCATTAGAATTAAAGAGGACTGGCAGCACACATTTCTTAACCTGAGTAACATCTAAAAGCATAAGACCCCAAAACATTTTCCACTGAAGAAAATCCATTCAACTTTGGTACTTAGCCAAGAAGTTACAATGCCAATTTTTAATGAACATTATGTTTTTCAGGACACATGTATTTTTGAGAGCAAGTTATATCAAAGTAATATTTTCCTAATACCATTTGATATATTTTCATAGAACACTGAAAATTCTGAGTATGAAAACTGAAAGTATATTTAACAACAAATAAATACAGTTTATATAGCCAGCTTATAGGCTTCTTAGTTTAAAGGAGTGGTAAATTTGCATTCTGAATGTGATCTGTAAATCCAATTGTTTTTCTCTGAAATTTCATACAGTGTCTCATAAGACTGTGTTCCATGTGCTAGAAACACCTTTTTTGGCCCTTGAAAAAGTGTTTGAAATGTCTTTTTTGACCTATGAAAAAGCTTCTGATGAAATATTTTTGCCAGATTCGTATAATGTAATTTTTGACTTTTCTAAAAAATATGGCAACCAAATCAACCACGTACTCATTCTGAGTAAAAGTCATTTTACTACCAATTGTTCTTTCAATTTTGCTCTAAAAGAATCTTGTAAAGTTTAGACCTCTCTGATGTTTTGAATTGAACATCCAGAGACGACAACCAGATGAAACATACTAGGCAATTTCAAAGAAAAATCTTGGTATGTGACTCATGTGGCACATCCTCAGTTTCCAGCATAAAATCAATAGAAATGAAAGGAAGGGTCATTTTCAGAGAATTTGAGCACGCTGGAGTCTTAGAACAAGGAACTTCTAAATTAAAACAGAAGGTTGGGTTCATCTTGCTAATTGCATACGTTTTTCCTCATGGGGTAAGTAATGTTTTCTGGTTAATTTGTGGAGCTTTATTTGTACGGAAACAAACAAATCAAGCTAGATCTTCTTGGTTTCTCTTCCAGTGAATGTTTCCAACACCCCTTTTATTCTGGTAGTATTCCAGAACCAGTTGCATTTGGACTTCATAAGCCTTCAGCTTTCTTTTCTTTTCTTCTTTTGGGGGAGGGGAAGCAGTGCTGGGGATCAAATCCAGCTTTGTGCCTGCTAGGCAAGCTGCCTACCACTGAGTTACACCCCTGGTGTCCCCCTTTTAATTAAATAGAAACTTTATTCATTTTATTTATTTTCAGTGGTGCTAGGGATCAAACCAAGGGGCATCTCTTGATAATGGTCTCTGGTCTATTATTGCTGCATGGAATGAGATGTTGTTCAGTCATCTAGGAAGTATTGGATTTGAGGTTGCAGACCCGGCCACCAGCTTGGATGACTCCCTGGAGCAGGTTACATAATGACCTTAAAGGGGACTTCCTGGCTCGTCACCAGGTTTATCTGCAAATTCTATTTGAGAACTTCAGCCTACGGGCATGTCCTGGGGAGAGCGATCAGCTAGCTTGAGTGAGAGTTTTCAGTTCATGGATGGTCAACTGAACCCTAACATTGCCAGAAATGAGCTTCCCCAGGTCAGCAAAAGGCTTGGCCAGTACACCAGTCTTTGTTCCTCAGTATACTGACTCAGAACCTCCTCCCCCAGCCCCCCGCCGCTGGAGGAGTTCAAAATGTTTGATGATGAGAAACAACAGGATGATCTGGCCAGAGCCCAATCAGGGTGCATAGTTGCCTCTAGATAATGGCCACTATGTTAGGCCCAGGAAATGACACCAGCAAGTTCCAGGCTGGCCTGTGTCTCTCCAGCTCTGTGGCTAGTCAGATGGCTGCAGCTCCCACCTGAAGACACATGTCCCAGAGGATGCCACTGGCAGTCAAAACAGGTAGTTTTAAATGGACCCTGCTGAATGATTGAGCCAAGGAATTCCCCAAGATGCAGTGCAAAGCTGACAAATATAAAAAGGTGGCAAATATGACAGGAAAATTAAGAGACAAAGTACAGAATCACAAGTTCCTTCACATGTTGGTTAGAGAGACACCATATTTAAGGAAATAATTACAGCATAGACAAGAATTTGCCAGAATTTAGGAATGGTTTTATTCTGCAAGAACAGATAGATTTATCTGTGGATTGGTATGGAGCATCTAGAAGTAAATATTAGCAAAGGTGTGAGAAAATGAGTATTCTGACACTCCACTGGTGGGTGTAACACAAACAGCTAGTTTGGTAGGCAATCTGGCAGTGATTATTAACTTTTAAAAAATTATCTGTTGGTATTCTCCCTGAACACTCTCACATGACAGTAAGGACAGAATCATCACTGTAGCCTTATGTTTACAGCAAAAAATAGTCAGCAATCTAACTGTTCACTAATAAAATAGCTAAATCAACTTGAACCATATTATGAAGCAGCTAAAAAGTGGGAGGCATATCTCTATATATTGCCATGAAAAGATTTCCAAGACACTGTAAATACAAAATTTGCAGAATATTATGTTTGGTATAATAGATGTTAAAATATATATCCATAAAGTGAACTGGAGAGTCGATGAAAGGTTTGGGACAGTAGAAAGACAAGACCAGACCTTTGTTTTTAAAAATAGCTCTGTCAGCAAGAATGGAAACAGGAGTCCTGTGCCATGCTCTGATCTGTTTTTCACCATGATGTTCTGCCTCACCTTGGGCCCAGAGCTATGAAGTTGGCTGCCTATGGACTAAAACGTCTGAAACTGTAAGCCAAATAAATTTTTCTTCCTCTACATTATTCTTTTCAGGTCTTTTAGCCACAGCAATGAAAAAGCTGACTGAAACACCTGCCAATACCATGCTAGCCTAGTCAGGCTTATTTCAGACCTTTGACCTGCATAACAGTAAGATGATAGGGAGTGGACGAGGCGCTGAAGAGCAAGATTGAGCAAATTATGTCATGTGAGTGTACAAATATGGCACAATGAATCCCACTATGTGTAGTTATAATGTAGCAATAAAAATTTCTGTTATTTTAAGACACTCACATTGAGGTAATTTGTTATAGTAGCAGTCAGAAACTAATACAGCCTACTAATTAATTCCTCTTTCTTTGTGTCTTTAACCTTTCCCTTCTTTAAGGTTATTTCCTATTTGCATGTAAAAATGCTTAAGAGTCTCCCTTAAAATAAATCATAAACAGAGAAAAATATTCTTTAACTCTACTAGCTTAGTTCTACCTACCACACCTTTTATACGGTCCTTTTTAAAACTACAGGTTTTTATTTTAATCATCTCCTCACTTCTCATCTATTCTTTAATCCACTGTCTTCAACTCTTATTACTCTAGTAAACTGCTGTCAATTCTTAACAATGTTATTATTTTTATTAAAAATTTATTTATTGGTCCACATTAATTATACAGAATGGTGCTTCATTGTGGCTTTTTTACACATGCACATGATATGGTTTTGTCAATATTACTCCCCAATAATTCCCCTTACCCTTCCCTCCTCCCTCCTTCTACTCCTTTTCCTCTACTCAAGTGGTTACCCTTCTACTTTCTTGACATCCCTTTTTTCCATTTGCCCCTCTAGATCCTACATATGAGAAAACATAGACAAATACCCAGTATTTGTCTTTTTGTGTCTGGCTTATTTCATTTAACCTGAAGCTCTCCAGTTCCATTTGTTTTCCTGCAAATGACATAATTTCATTCTTGTGATTAAATAAAACTCTCATTGTGCATATACACCACATTTTCTTTATCTATTCATCTGTTGATGGGCATCTAGGCTGATTCCATAACTTGGCTATTGTGAATTGTGCTATGATAAACATGGGTATGCATGTGTCACTGTAGTATGATGACTTTAATTCTTTTGGATAATACCAAGGAAGGCAGAGCTGGGCCATATGGTGGGTCCATGCCTAGTCTTCTGAGGTGCCTCACACTGATTTCCATAGTGGTTACTAATTGACAGTCCCACCAACAGTGTGCAACAGTTCCTCCCCCTGCTCCTCCTCACCAGCATTTTTTATTGTATTCTTGAAATGGAGTGAGATGGTATCTCACAGTGGTTTTGATTTTTATTTCCCTGGTGGCTAAGGTTGTTGAATTTTTCTCGTTATTGTTGACTACTTGCATTTCTTCTTTTGAGAATTGTGTTCAGGTGTTTGATTCATTTGTCCATGTATTGAAAGTGTTTTTCTGAATGTTGAGTTTTTTTGAGTTCTCATTCTTAATTCTAGAGCATTTATTTTTCTGTCTATTCTTTTTAGTTTCCTTAATGGGCTGCTCTTTTTCTTTTTTTCTTAGCATTTTTTTTTTTTTTTTTTTTTTTTTTTTTTTGTACCAAGGAATAAAATTGAACAAACCAGGGTCACATCCCAGCCCTTTTAAATATTTTATTTAGAGACAGGCTCTCTCTGAGTTGCTTAGGGCCTCACTAAATTGCTGAGGCTTACTGAATTCATGATCCTCCTGCTTCAACCTCCCAAATCACTGGAATTACAATTGTCCACCGCTGCACCTCACTTTTAGTGCTCTTAATAGAGCTCCATTTTCTTTTCATTGTACATACTCTCTTTGAATAAGTTTACCTATTTTTCAGAACTTCAGTTATTATCTATAGTCTGAGTACTCCAAATTTTCTGTTTGACATTCACAGTACTCACCTGGTCAAATATACTGTTCTTCTTCACCTTACTGCCACACTAAAATGACCTGAGTTGGAATGATAGCCTCTGCTGTTGTGCTACACACACGTTTTTATCAGATGGCAGAAATGAAGTATATGGATCTGGCACCACTGAAATGAATTTAAATTCTGCTTTGTTCCCTTAGTACCTGCAATAGTAAGTGATTTATCACCTTAACATGTAAAGTAGTAAAGACTCCCTAAACTGCTATGGTTAGATGAGATGATACACACCAAGTACAAATATAGAACCGGGCATGGAGTCCAAGGTCAATAAACATTGGCAATTACTCTTACTACCGGCTTTCTTATTTTCCTCTTTTATGGTTTGGATGTGAGGTATCCCCCAAAAGCTCACATGTGAGACAGTGCAAAAAGGTTTGGAGGAGAAATGATTGGGCTAGAGACTTAACCTAATCAGTGGGGAAAAAAAAAATCCCTGACGGCATTAACTGAGAGGTAACTGGAGGCAGGTGGGGTGTGGCTACAGTAAATGGTTCATTGGGAGTGTAGCTATGGGGTATATGTTTGTATCTGAAGAGTGGAGCCTCTCTCTGCTTTCTGATCACCACGTGAGCTGCTTCCCTCTGCCACACTCTTCCCCCATGATGTTCTGCCTCACCTCAAACCTTGAGGAATGGAGCCAGCCTTCTCTGGATGAAGACCTTTGAAACCATGAGCCCTCAAATAAACTTTTCCTCCTCTACAATTGTTCTGGTAAAATCTTTTAGTCACAGCAGTGAAAAAGTTGACTAACACACTCTCTACGGACTATATCTGCTGGTAATGACTACCATGGCACTTCCACTTCCCATTACTGTCTTGTAGAAGTTTCTAATCTCTTCTACAACTTCCGTGTTCACCGCCTTCTATTAGTACCTCCACTTCTGATTTCATTCATGTAGCTTCAAACTATGCAAGAAATCATTTCCATGGAAATGTATAGATTTCTTCTCTGGTTCAAGTAGGAACTGAATTTACCAATGAACATAGCTTCTTTTCAAAACATCCTATCTTCTTTTGAAATTTTTAGCCTAAACTCTTTAGGCATCATTTGTGAAATAGAAATACAATACATGATACTTGTATCCTTTATTTTTGTGGCTGTTTAAATGAATGTCACATATTTCTCAAATGAGCTATTTTTCAGACAAATGCATATTTCATCTTATTTTAATTAGCACCACAACATGTCCTAGAGTGTTACTTACATCTTAATGAAAGGATAATCATGCTATGAAACTTTATATTTTGGGTGTCACAGTTATTTCTTAGTAAATATTTTCTTTTATAAATGCAACTTTCATTCTTTTATATTTTGAATGCATCATTACCACATGGAAAATAAAATAATCCTAAAGGTGGGGAGGGAAAGAATGGAAACAGAAAGGCCTGTCAGGAGGCTATCTCAACAGACTAGCAAATAGTTGAGAAAGTACTACTTTAATCTTTATTTCTTCAATAATGAATGAGATTCAGTATCTTTTCATTTGGTTTTGAACCATTTGCATTTTATTCTATGCAGAATTTTTAAGCCAACGATTTCCTACCCAATTACTTCCTTGGAACAAAAATGCTGTCGATTTAGTTCCCTGCTCGAGCCATGAAACAGATCTTCAGTTCTGTCTCGGGTGGTCCAATGGCACTGGCTTGATACAGAGCAGGCCCTGCATCATATGGTGCTAATGCTATTTAGAGGTTGCTGAGCCACCACCAACCACGCATTCACTTCATTCTCTATCCATTCTTGAGCCGTCTCATTTCTAAAAAAGACCTGTAAAAATAACGTGACAGGTTGCTATCATTCTATAAACATGAGAGAAAGCTATTTCCAGAATAGAGATTTTGAGTCTAGAAACCTAATTTCTGTATTTGTATTTTGTGGGGGCAGAGTAGAAATGTTGCTCTAATTTCTCAGACTTTTAAAAAATTGTTTCTACTATTTTGGGTCTCTAATTTAGTCATATAATCTCTCATTGCTGTATTCAAAGGAGTTACACTGAACACATAAGAAGTTTCAAAAGGTATATGGATATTTAATAGAAATTTGGCTCATATCCTCCAGCAAAGGAAGAAAATTATAATTTGAAATGGTATTTTGCATAATACTAATTGCCTTGCAGAATAAAGAAGCCCACCATTACTGTCTTTTAGGATAACTAATTATATATACAAAAAGTGATCCTACCAAGGCCTTTCTATCCTCCTGGAATAGATTTAGACTTCTAGTATATTCAACCTTTAATTTAAATATCTAATTTGGTATCAGCCCCTGATCCCAATATATCCAGATAGAGCATCTGTGAAGAGTTGGTAGCTAGCATTCGCTTGGCTCCAGGTGTGGGTGGGAGAGGGTGTGCTCTGGAACAGCTGACTATAGGCACCACCCATGGCCTGCTGGTACGTGTCAGATTGGAAAGCACATTGAGTCATTTCTAGCTCCCCAGGCTATTCATTTGATTCTCCTCTTCCAGACCTATGCCAGATCAATGGTAGCTTGCTTGTAATAGCATCTGGTAAAAGATTCTTTGAAAAATACATAAAAGCCTCTAGCCAAGCGATATCACTTAATACAGTTGACCTCATCCAGCAGATAACATCTAATGCCAAACAAATGTGATTGTGAAAATTTATTGAAACTTGCTAGATATGTTAACATTCTTGCTGATAACACAGCAAATGGCGCCACAGTAAAAGAAAAAAACAGTAGGAGCTTACCAGATTAGTCTATTTTCTATAGCATTAATCATTTTGTGATGAAAATTTCCATGTTAATTTATGTCCACCCATCAAGGGAGAGTTAGCAGTTTAGGGCATCTAAGGAGACAAGGCTAAAAGTCACAAGGATGATAATAGGCTTGGTAATCATTCATTCACTGAATTCAGCAAACTTTAATAGGGTATTTAACTATGTGACTAGTTGTTCTAAGCACACAGCCCATCAGGAAGAATGCTACCTCAGTACCTGTCCAGTGCTGGTGACATAGTGAATATTATGGGCCAGTGCTTCAGAGTAACAATTGCCTCTCTGGGGAACATGAGATGATTTTTAGGTCTCTGGGTTTGATAGGACTGTTTTAGTTTAAGTTCTTAAACTTTTTTACTATGGACAATTTAAAAAGACACATAAAATTAAGGAGATAATGGTATGAACCCTGTGTACCCATCATCCAGTTTCAACAATGATTAACATTTGCCAGACTTGTTCTTGTTATTTTTTTCCTGGGATATTTTAAACAATAAATTTTATTTGATCAGTTAATGTATGTGTTTTAATATGTATAAGAAAAAATATGACCAGCACATCGACCTATAATTTTTCAGTTATTAATGCATCAGACAAAACTGAATTATGAGTTTAGGTTTTAAAACTGCTACACAGATATGACAAAGTTCAAAAAGAGCATATGCTAATGGTTAACCACCATCAACCATGGTTAGAGGCAGTATGGGATCGGGAGGTAGGAAACATTCCTTCATCTTCCCTTCCTCAGTGAGGTTAGGATGGTTAGAAGAAATTTTTTTTCTATAGAAAATGCTTAGCACCATGCCTGGCACTTAATAAGGACTCACAAAATAGGAGTTGATATTGTTTTTGGCAAACATCTTTGATTCCAGAGCACTGATACTGGCTAACATTTATTAAGTTCTTACTGTGTACAAACAACTGTGATGGGAAGTGGGTCTTTATCTCATTTTATCATCAGAACCAGTAGATGTTATTTCTCCCATTTTTAGAATTAAAAAAAGCTCAGAGAAATTAAGTAATTTAGTTAAGATTACAAAGCTATTAATTGGTAGAGCTGATGATGATAATATTAATTACCTAATTTGCAGGCATAAAATAAAATAATGCATATGAGAAATTGACAGAGTAGGCACTAAATAAATGTTTGTACTTTATTTTTTATTTATTTATTTTTGCGGTGCTGGGGATCGAACCCTGGGCCTTATACTTGCAAGGCAAGCACTCTACCAACTGAGCTATCTCCCCAGCCCTGTACTTTATTCTCATGCCACTGTCAGCATGTGACCTGGAGCAACACCTTTCTTTCCTGGGTCTTAGTGTTCTCAGCTGTGAAGATGATTGGGTGGGTCAGCCTCAACATCCTTTGGGCCCCTCTAGGGATAACATTCTAGAATTGTATTCTGACTGGACCACAGTAAGTTTTATTGACTCTGAAATTAATGGAAATAACTAGATAAATCTCTGCTCAGTGTGATTTTATTTATAATTATTTAAGTAGCCATCTCTACTTTATCTCCTTTTTATCCACAGAAATCACAATTTCAGTTGCCATGGTCAACCACAGTCTGAAATATTAAACGGAAAATTCAGGAACAGAACATTTTATAAGTTTTGAATTGAGCGTTGTTCTAAGTGGCATAATGAAATCTCACACTTTCTGGCTCTGTTCTGTCCAGAGTGTAAATCATTCCTTTGCCCAGGGTAGCTGCACCAAATATGTTACTTGCCCATTCGTTACTTGGTAGCTGACTGGGTTGTTAGATAGGCTGTTAAGTCAAAGCAGAGCATGTGTTCAAGAAACCCTTATTTTAGTTAATAATGGCTCCAAAATCTAAGAGTAGTGATGCTGGCAATTTGGATCTGCCAAAGAGAAAAAATAAAGTGCTTCTTTTAAGGGAAAAAGTGAAAATGCTGGATGTAATAAAGAAGAAAAGAAATCATAAGCTGAGGTTATTACAATTTAGAGTATATTTTGAGAGAGGTACCATATTCACATATAATACTAATTATAGTATATTGTTATAATTTTCTATTTTATTAGTTATTGTGAATTTCTCAATGTATTTAATTTATAAGTTAAACTTTATATATACATATATATATATATATATGTATATAGAGAGGGGAAAACCAGCAATATAGTATTCAAAAGATCCACTGTTTCAAGCATGCACTAGGGATCATGGGGTATTTAAGTCCTTCCCACACATAAGTCTGGATTCCTTAGAAAACAGAGCCTGTTAATGCCAGGTTACCACTACTTTGAGAGTATAACCCCAAGGAGCATATGTGGGAAACGGAAAAGTGAAGCAGCAAAGGAGAGAAATTTGAGCAACAAAACTTAATATCTGTAAAGCATTAAAAATGTGTGTGGCATACAAAAGCTACTAAGTAAATGTTTCTTTAAGAAAAATACCAGGTACATATGTGAACTTGGATGGTTTCTGCAACTGAGCCCTAAATTTACCTGTAAGTGTTCTAGCAGTTAATTTTAAAAAAAAGGAAAATATGACAGAATTTATAATTCACATTAACTGATGTGAATGAGCCTAATTTTGAAAAGAGCCAAGAATCTATCTGGCATGAAAGTCTAAAGGGAATTGACCACAAGAGGCATTAAAAAGCAGAATAAACATTGTTTCAAATGGCTTAAGCAAGATGGCAAGAGTTCTAGCAGGGCACAGAGGCACATGCCTATAATCCTAGCCACTCTGGAGGCTGAGGATCCAAGTTTTTGAGGTTAGCCTAGGCAACTTAGCAAGACCCTGTCTCAAAATTAAAAAGGACCGGGGGTGTGGCTTAGTGTTAAGGCACCTCTGGGTTCAATCCCTAGTACCCAAAACAAAACAAAATAAAACTCCATGTGAAGAGCTCTTCATTTGACTCTTTCATTGATACTTCACCAGAGAAATATGTTTCTTCTGGAAGCTAAGATAAAGAGGTTCAGATTTGTAACTTTCTCATGTGTTACTCTGAATCAGTGGTTCTCAATGGGCCATTTTGTTTCCCAAGGGGTCATTGGCCAATGTGTGACATTTATGATTGTCAGAACTGGGGACCAGGTGATACTGGCATCTAGAGGATAGAGACCGGGACACTGCTAATACCAGACAGGACATGTGGTAAAAATAGAATTATTATTTATCCAAAACTCAAATGTAACTAGGAATACTGTATTTTAATTTGCTAACTCTAGCAACCCTAATTGCCAAACATTCTGTAATGCATGGGACAGTCCTCCACAACAAAGAATTGTCTGGTCCCCAAAGTGAATTATGTGGAAATTAAGAAATCTTGGCCTAAATGAAGTATAGATTTTTTATTCATACTTTCCTAGATGAATGAAGACAAAAGTGTAGATATTAAAAATATATTTTCCTTATTCAGACTTTTGTTGAAGATTAGTTAGTTGAAAATTTCAGGTTAAAACCTGCAGCCTCAGCCTAGCTTATACATACTTTCAATGCTGATGACAATTCAAGTCCTATCTCCAGCAAACCAATGACAAAGTAATGTTCTATAGGAAATCTCTTAAAAGTCCCCTGGTATGAACCTAGATGGCCTTCAATAGATGAAAGGATAAATAAACTGTGGTATATATACATAATGGAATATTACTCAGCCATAAAGAAGAATGAAATTCTACCACTTGCAGGTAAATGGATGGAATTGGAGAATATCGTGCTAAGTAAAATAAGCCAATCCCAAAAAAACCAAAGGCCAAATGTTTTCTCTGATAAGTGAATGATGATACATAATGGGTGGAGGGGGTGGGGGTGGGGGGTAAGAGAAGAATGGAGGAACTTTGGATTGTGTAGAGGGAAATGGGGTGGGAGGGGTGGGGGAAGGAAAGACAGTAGACTGAGACAGACACCATTACCCTATGTACATGTATGATTACATGAATGGTGTGAATCTATATTTTGCACAACCATAGAAATGAAAAGTTGTACCTCATTTGTGTACAATGAATTGAAATACAGTCTGTAAAAGTTAAAAAAAAAAAAAGTCCCCTGATATGTCTTCTGTGTACTAATAATTTGACACTTACCACCTACTATCTAGTTGGGTTACTAGGAGAGACTTGCATACACAAGCAGCAGCTAATCCAGCTATACTTCTTTTTTCTTTTTTTTTGTGGTGCTGGGGATTGAACCCAGGGTCTTGTGCATGCAAGACAGGATCTCTACCAACTGAGCTATATCCCCAGCCCCCCTAGCAATACTTCTTAAGACTGATATTGAACAAGGTGATTTCGCATAAAGAGAAGTAGGAGGTCAAGACTGCAGTATTCAAGGTGCTTACATTTGAGTTGCAGAGGTAACCGAAGGGGAAGATCTAGGAGAATGCTCTGAAGTGTCTCCGCATCAGGTTAAGCAAAGGTTGGTGAGTTCACCGAATAACAAGCTGGAACAGAGCAGGAGGATCAAGTCCATTTTTGAGAGGCTCATCTCTTGAGTGGGCTGTGCGGGCAGGCAGTCACTGGACTCCAGGGAGATGTGGTCTTTCTAAGGAGAGAGCATCCACTGGCATATATCTCCAGAACAGGATAATAGAAAAGGGAATGGGAAACACACAACTGGGGGAAGAATTTTGATACGCTCTTTTGCCCTTTCTTAAAAATTCCCTTCCTTCCTTGCTTTTCTTTTTCTTTCTTTCTTTCTTTCTTTCTTTCTTTCTTTCTTTCTTTCTTTCTTTCTTTCTTTCTTTCTTTCTTTCTTTCCTTCTTTTCCTTTTCCTTTTTTTTTTTTTTTTTTTTTTTTTTTGGTACTGGGGATTAAATCCAGGGGCACTTAGTCACTGAGACACATCCCTAGCCCTTTTTTGTATTTTATTTAGAGACTGGGTCACACTGAGTTACTTAGGGCCTCTCTAGGTTGCTGAAGCTGGCTTTGAACTCGAGATCCTCCTGCCTCAGCCTCCCAAGTCCCTGGGATTACAGGTGTGCACCACCGTCCGCGCCCCCTCACCTCAGCTAGGCACTTTTTTTATGTAGAAAAAAATAATGATTCCCCTCTGATATATTTAACAAAGAAAATGTTTTCTAAGTAGTTCTGAAAAAGATCATAATTTAAATTCCTTATGAAAATATCAGGTTACGCTCCCCTTCCATCTGTTTGCCCTGCCTGGGATGAGTTGCATAGGGTTTACTGGTAGTTTCAGTGATAGTTAGTCCAGAGGATAGTCTTTGCATCCAGAGGTTGTAGTATTATCGAGAAATGACACAGAAAAATGGGAAAAATCAGCTGCTGGCTGCTCTCCTCTGTAAAACTGCTTACGAAGTGGAGCATAACTCCACCCAGTGCAGGCTCACCTGAGGTTACATAAGCTCCTATCTTAATCCCAATTCACATCCATCTTGTGTGCCACCCCTTAGCCATACTTTTTATTTTTTAGCTATAGGTAAACAGTTCCTGCCTTTCCAACTCCATGCCACCATAAGAAAAGGAAAAACAGGACCATGCTTTGTGTGGTGTCATTTAATAACAGATGTTCACACCAGTGACCCTGATTCACCCAGAAAAGATTCAGTTACACTCTGTCCTCTGTTCAGAGGGCAATGAATTTTGTGATCCATTTTTGAAAGCTTGCTGTCAAAAAAAAAAAATAGCTGAAAATATCAATATTTTGTGATGGAAGTGTTATTTTTAATTTTCTAAAAATGAGCCATCGGGAACACTTCTTTCTCTTATCTGCTGGGAAACAGGGCACCACTGAGTTTTCATAGGATGCTGAATTCCTGAGGCACTGATGAGTTCTCACTGGTTTTATTTTTTAAATCATTCTCCATGCATGCACTTACTTACAAACTAATGCAATAATGTTAGATTTACATAAAAGTTGCAAAAATAGTATGGAGAATTTTCACATAGTCCATAAAACCATTTCCCCTATTGTTAAAATCTTATATAACCAAGGTACATTTGTCACAACTCAGAAACCAACATTGGTACGTTGCTACTAACTAAATTCTGGATTTTATTTGGATTTTTACCAGTTTTTCCATTAATGTCCTCTTTCTGCTCCAGATTCCAATCTAGGACACCATGTTGCATTTAGTTGTCCTATCTCTCACACTCCTTGGTACTGGGACAGTTTCTCTGTGTTTTGTCTATTTATTTAATGACTTTGACAGTCTTTAGGAGTACTAACCAGGAATGCCCCCAAATATGAGTGTATCTATTGTTTTTTCATGTGATTAACAAGGGTTGCACATTTTTAGAAAGAATAGCACGATGAAGTGCCCTCTTGTCACATCGTATCAAGGTGTACATAATCTTTATATACCCCTGGTGATGTTAAGTGTCAGCACTTTGTCAAGGTGGTATTTGCAGTTTTCTTCATGGTAAAAGTACTATTTTTTTTCCTTCCCCTCCTCTGGTTTTTAGAATTGAGTCACTAAACCTAACCCACCTTGGAAGGGGTTGAGGAAGCTAGGCTCCTCCTCCTTCAGATGTGAGCATTCTTGGGCAAGAAAAATTTCAGGCAGATTTTTTTTTTTTTTTTTCTGGTACCAGGGATTGAACCTAGGGGTACTCTACCACTGAGCTCCATCCTCAACTCTTTTTATTTTTGATTTTGAGACAGGATCTCTCCAAGTCGAAAAGGCTGGCCTCTAATTACAATCCTCCTATCTTAGCCTCTCAAGTAGGTAGGATTACATGTGTGCCACTATAGCCATTTTAATAAAATATTTTAAAGAAATACACATACTAAACTCTGAGATTTAACAAATTTAACATTTTGTCAAATATGCTTCAGATCTTTAAATTTAAACAACTCATTAGCAATATGATTGAAGTCTCCTGTGTTCTTCTCAATTATTCAGTTCTCATTCCTATACAGATAATAGTCATGTTTTAACACATATGTATATATATCTATAAAAGATTTTTCATATTTATGTGTTTCTTTTGCAACTGTATTTTTTCATTTGACTTTGTTTCTGAGATCTACCCAGGTTGAAGCATATCTATAGGAAGGCATCTTAATCTTACCAATAAATTATCTCTAAATCACTTTATAAATTGTGCTATTTGTAAAAAGTTTCCCTGTAAACTACTAATCCTACCCATGGGTGTGAATTCTGGTAAGGTTTGGTCATGGGAAGTGAATGACACCCCTGACCTCGTTCCTAAAAGCTGACTAGGGTGGGGGTGCTGACAGGTAAGAGAGGGGAGAGGCACTGTCCTGTCAGGTGGTTCTTGCATTCTCTCTACTGCCCGTCCCTGATGTTGCTTTTTCTATCCTGGCCACCACTTTCCAACACCTCTGGTGTAGGTGAATCATCAGAACGAATACCTGATGATCGATGAGGAACAAGAGAAGTTTCCCCATCAGCCCTCAGGAGACCATGCAAGGCCCAGTGGCACCAGGACAACAGCCCTCCAGCCCCAGAGCTCTGTCTACTGTGGGTTTCTCCAACACACACTCGGTATGTCGCAAACTCAGACATGGCCTTCCCCCCAAAAGTTGTTCTTGCATCACTGCTCCTACTTTCACTGTCCACCCAATTGCCAAAATCCTGGAGGTCATCTTTAACTCCCACCTTCCCTCTGCTCGCCCTAAATCGTGCCCCCAAAGGCCTCTTATTCCACTGCTTTCTAGCTGCATGCTGTCACTCTCATCAGAGTTGCTTTAACTCACACCCAAAATATGACAGCGTTTGCTCAATGGGGCTACCTGGCCAGTTCTGCCTCCCCACCCCAAACTATTTTCTGTTCTGAAGGCTAGAGAAGTCAAATGATCTTACACTCCGTTAAACCTTCCCCACTGGCCTCAGGACAGGAGCTGAACTTCTAACAAGATTTACAATGCCTCCAAGTTTCTCTTTTACTTACGTCTCTGGTTACTTCCTACTCCTCTGTCCTCCTTTATCAATCATAATCAGATTTTTTTTTTCTTTTCCAAATACTCTATGCTCACCTCACCTCTGAGGCCTTCACACATGCTCTTATCTCTGTTTAGAATATATCCTCATCCAACTCTGGTCATCTTTCAGTTTTCAACTTAAATACTCCCTTCTGCGGGAACTGTCAGATGTGACCAAACTTGAGATTGACTCTTCTGAACCCTATTTTTGTTTAGGTCTTGTCCTCGAGCCCTGTTTTTGGTCTGCAGAGGCCCATTGTAGCAAGAATCCTGTTGACTCAGTTTAGCGAGATTCCCCTTGATATCTGATGAATCATCCCCGCCACCCTTGATGTCTGCCTTTGGCCTACCTTTATCAAGAACCCTGTTAGGCCAGTTTAGCAAGAGTCCCTGTACCTTTGATGCTCCTCTTAGAAACCTTCTATCCACAGACCCTTTCACTGTGCTGTTGACTAAATCCCCAACTTGTTTTTGCTGTTTGCAGAATGAAGCTCCATTCTATACTGGTGTCTCTCTCCCTTACTGCAGTAGTTACTGAATAAAATCTTCATTGCCTTTAACTAATAGCAAGCTTTGTTTCTCTGACAATTCCCTGACCTAGGACTACATAAGCCTCCATCCATCCTCTTCACGTCCCCTATTGTGAGTCTCATAATGCTTCATGTAGCGTCTTCTGTAATTGTGTGTGTGTGTGTGTTTGTGTGTTGTATTTTTTGTTTTTGTTTTACTAAAGGAAAGAAAGAAAGAGAGAGAGAGGAAGAAAGAAAGAAAGAAAGAAAGAAAGAAAGAAAGAAAGAAAGAAAGAAAGAAAGAAAGAAAGAAAGAAAGAAAGAAAGAAAGAAAGAAAAAACCAACTGCAGGTGCCCTGAGAACAAGCCCTTGGGTCTTTTCCACTGTGTAGCAGGACACAATATATGTTTGTAAAATAATGTAATGAATTTCCAGGATTCCTTTTTTGCCTGTTTGGGATGTTCCAGCAAAATGGGCAGTTTTAATTGCTACAAGGTATGTTGGGCCTGTGGCATGGATGGAATGAGTCTGATCTATTTCTGTACTGTAAGCAATGTTCAAACTCCTTCCTGGGTCTGGTCTGCCCTGTAGCAAAATCACTGAGCTCATCTCTAGCATTGGCTTCAGGAAATTCGTCATGGCCTGACTCTTTTACTTACACAGACCAACTCTGTCATCACATGCCTAAAACTCATTATTGCAAACTATATTTGTTAACTTGTCTCTCAATATTTTCAGGATACCACCAAAAATAGACAAGACCTAAATTAATCAAATTTAGTGCTCAGGCATAAAAAGACTTAAATTTAGAAGTTCTTTGTTCAATGTTACCATTCCTCATTTTGCATCTTTCTTTGCTTATTTATTCCATTAATGCTTGGAAGTAAGTGACTGGTTTGGATATACTGTGGTACACTGAGAGAGTTTCACTGTTGTGGGATTCATACACAGAGAGACAGGGCCAACAGGAAAGAGTGTTTATTTTGTGTCAGCACAGACAGGGTGGATGTTTTTATCCAAAGGTCAAGGAACATAGGGAGGCATTGCTTTATATACCTCTTGCAAGCTCTTTGTCTCCCATATAAGGTAATGCACATTTTGATTGGGTATTCTTATGTTATAGAATTGTAACAAAGTTGTGACAGTGTCACACATAACTGAGTTATGACAGAGTCACAACATATTTATGGCACAGTTGGCATACACACTAAGTGTGACACATTGCCTTCTCTTTGTTCTGCAAGAACTCCTACCACATCACATCCATCTTAAATTTGATTGGGGGCTTTCTACTATCCAGAAAAAGAGAAGTAACTGCTCATTTTCAAATGGAAATATCTTCATTTTCTAATGAATTTTAATAGAGTTTAGAATGTGGATAAAGGCAAACAAGACAGTAATAACATTAAGTGACGATTTTTTTTGTTAAGAAAATAGGTTGGAAGCAAAAGACTGTCATTAATGTTGATATTAAGAGATCAAAAGGACCACCTGTAGGTCTTTCGCAGACCATCAGGGTTACAGGCCCAACAGAAAGGTCTCACTAAAACCACTGGGCTTGAGGGGTCTTTGTGATGGTATTGAAGGTTCATAGAAAAGAGAATTCTGTAACCACTTTGGCAAAACCTCCGAGGTTTTAGAAATGCTGACTTGGGGAAACCTGGATCTATTGATTTTTCACTTGAAATTCTTCAGGCTGTAGATAAAATCTAATTCTTTTGCCTTTTTGCAGTGTAGGAGGAAACTTAAAGAGATTATAATTACTTGCCCATAATCTCATCTAATAACCATAGATGTAAGATTTGAACCAAGGCCTGATTCTACAGCACCTGCTCCTCAGTGGGCTACCTTGCTTGGTCTATGAGATTGCTCAATGAACAAGGCATTCAATTCCTCGCCTAGCTTGGATTAAGGGTAATGACTACTATTGGCCATAAATCCATATGACTCCAGCTCTGTGATCAGGGACCAGGTCAGTGAGGCAGTTCACAGACTACCTTTGGGAATATTCAGATGGAAACAGAAGACTGCAATGCCTGATATGCTTCAAAATAAAGCTTGAGAAGCTCTGTCACTGAGCACCCCAGGCCTTTAGTACAGCTTCCCCCTTCATATTACCCTACACAACTCTGACCCTGGAAATGTGGAAAAGGCTGATCTGAGCTACAGACCAGAAACTCTGGGCCTGGCACAGTAGCACTTGCCTAAAATCCCAGCTACTTAGGATGCTGAGGCAAGAGGATCACAAATTTGTAGGCCAGCCTGAGCAATTTAACAAGATCATATTTCAAAATAAAATTTTCATAAAAGGACTGGGGGTGCAGCTCAGTGGAAGAGCACTGGCTGAGCATTTGGAAGGCCCTGGGTTCCATCCCCAGCACCACAAAGAGAGAGAGAGAGAGAGAGAGAGAGAAAGAGAGAGAGAGAGAGAGAGAGGAGAGTAGGAGCTGTCTGTAATGTGAAAGTAATGTGTCCCCACCTCATAGCTCTAGTGAAGATCAATACCATTTCACATACATGTAAAGAGGTTGTCATAGAGCCGAATAAATAGAAATCTCTCATTAAAGCTTAGGTGTAAATTTATTTTTAAATTTTGTTATTTACAATTTTTGTAATAGCACGCTTTGATCAGATGCCCCCCTGCCCCCCATGGTGGTTGTCATGAGAACAAAGTATTTAAACATAACCACTGCCAAGTCTGTGCCAACTAGACACTCTGTAGTGACTTTCCTGACTGGCTGGTTATTTGACCAGAAAGGAAAAGAGGAGGCCCCCAGCAGCTGCTGTGTACATGCACACACACACACAAACACACACACACACACACACACACACTCACACAGGCACCTAGACGCCTGTGAATTTTAGACATTCACTGTAGCTTTTCCCAGAATTACATTCACTGTTTTAGAAAATGTTAATATTTTCTATTAAAATATTACTATATTTAACTCTTGTCCCCAAAGTCTTACTTTACAGTATAATTCTTAAGTTTTCCTTTTTGATTAAAATTTATTGATCATTCACTTCCAAAGATTGTTTTTATTGGTTTTAGATCTACTCATCAGATTTTTTATTTTTATTTTTTTGCAGTACTAGGGTTTGGATCCACAGGTGCTCTATCTCTGAGCTATATCCCCAGCCCTTTTTACTTTTCATTTTGAGACAGGGTCTTGCTAAGTTTCCCAGACTGGACTTGAACTTGCTGTCTTTCTGCCTCAGTCTCCTGAGTCACCAAGACTATAGGCATGACTGTGTCCAGTCAGATTTTTAACTTTCTTTCAATGTTCTTTCCCTCTTTCCTCATGTTGGGTAGTTTTGTTTCATATTTATTTTTTCGTAACTTTGCATTAATATTTCTTACATGTAGCTCATCTGTTTTTGCATCTATTCAAATATGAAACACTTTTAAGTATATAAATGCTCAAACTATACAAAATTATTTTCTGATAAAATACCCAGAAATGTAGAAAAGTCTTACAAGCACTTGTTCATACTTTGTTAGCTTCGAAGTACTGAATACCTGTTTAAAGTTAAAATTGTAGAAACTGTATGCCTTAGTTTTAAATACATAACAAATAATGCCCAGAAATGCATAACATTATTACGAAGTGTCATCTGACACCGTAACCATTTCATTAATTAACAGGCATGGTTTTTATGGGGTCATTAGATGGGTGCATGACCATTCACTGGCGGGGTTTCATGAATAACTCTCTCAGATGAGTCAGGAGGGTGAATGCCTGTGTGTTAGCCTGCAGATAAAGCCAGTGAAGTCCCCTCCTGCTTGCACACACACCCCTGCCTACATCCACATACCTAGGGCTATCCTTCATTCTCTCTCTTTAAAGACCACACCTGATGTTCATCTCGATTTTATCTCTGCAAAAAGAGGGGTCACATGTGAGTATGTTATTGGGGTACACCAATGCCATCCTGCCTGCACCCCTGCCAAACCCTTTTCACCATACCAAAAGCTGTTGGTTGGTGAATATGTATACTTGCTTGAGCATGATAGAATAGAATAGGATAGAAAATATCTAAAGTTATTTTTAGAAGAGAAGCAAAATGTTTTAGTTCTTCCTACCAGTCTGGATGCTATTGAATGTAAGCCCACTATCACTCATGTTCACATCTTTGAGAAAAAACTCTGTCATGGCAAATGACACTGTGACCTGACACATGGACTCATGCAAATATGAGGAAGTTATGGAGAGGCCAAGGCCCTAATTAGCCAGAGTTAATGGGACTTGCTAACAGGACCTTCTGAATACACTGCTAGCTTATATACCCTAATTATGTGCACCTGCCTGGGGCCAGCTGCCCATGTGGAGGGTTCAGAGTGTCCACCTAGCTAAGCAACAGATGAATATCATTCTCAGAAGCAGGAAAAAATCTCTACCTCATCTAACTACTTCTGGCTGCTGGGTAGCAGGAAGTGTCTAATTAATGCTGACGCATCCTAAGCATTTAAGGTCAGAAAAATAAAAGGTATCAGAAGTCAAAGGTTTTTCTAAAGGTTAAAGCTACTACATGAACTGATGTTGAATTTGTAGGACATTTTGCTTCAGAGATGGAGGTGAAGAGGAGTCTGATTTCTAACTATGACTCAGCAAACCACCAGGGCACTAGATCAAAGGAGCGCACGCCTAGCTATGCATCAAAGCAGCAGGTGGAAACAGCTGTTCTGTGCAAATTTATCTGGACACATCACAACAGCAGCGAAGGAACCAGGTTTGTGTCAGAACTTGGGCCAAGGCCCAGGCTGACTTTTCTAGGAAATGGCTACAGTGCCAGCAACCTTTCAGCACCAAATGTAAGAACAACTAAGATAATGGCAAGCTCTATGGAGAATTTTTTAAAAATCCATTAAGATTGTTATTCTGTTACAATAAAAACAGAGGGATCTTTCTTTCTTTCTTCACTGTCTGTAATTCATAGCAAGCAAGATGAGATTGCTGTATTCCTAAGGTTCTCCCCACTTTCATGTCAACAGAACAGAGGAACTTTAGACAATAAATACTATGTAGGATCATGATACACAAATGCCCAACTTGACCACATTTTATTTATTTTTTTTTTATTGTAAACAAATGGGGTACATCTTGTTTCTCCGTTTGTACATGAAATAGAGGTGTACCATTTGTGTAACCATACATTTACATAGGGTAATGGTGTTTGATTTATTCTGTAATTTTTTCCTCCCCCCCACCCCTCTTTTCCCTCTGTACAGTCCCTCCTTCCCTCCTTGATCCACAAATGCCCAACTTGATCACATTTTATATGTTTGCCTAGTTCATTTCCTACAATCTTTT
Source organism: Sciurus vulgaris (assembly GCF_902686455.1). Taxonomy (NCBI): domain Eukaryota; kingdom Metazoa; phylum Chordata; class Mammalia; order Rodentia; family Sciuridae; genus Sciurus; species Sciurus vulgaris. The sequence continues at coordinate 44,971,530 of NC_136466.1, read as the reverse complement.
CTTGAGCTGTTTTTAAAACATTATTATTTTTTTAAATTTATTTATTTATTTATTTATTTTTGGTATCAGGGATTGAACCCAGGAGCACTTAACCTCTGAGCCACATCCCCAGCCCTTTTTACATTTTATTGAGACAGGGTCTTGCTGAGTTGCTTAGGACCTCACTATGTGGCTAAGAATGGCTTTGAACTTGCCATCCTCCTGCCTCAGTTTCCCCAGCGACTGGGATTACAGGCCTGCATCAACACACCCAGTTTTAAAATAATTTTGTCCTATATAGATTTTTTTTTTTTCTGTATTCCCTTCTTCTCAATATCACTGACTTGGATTTCTGCCTTAGAAATTGGAAAGTTAGGAGATGGGAGTAGATACCAGTAGTATTGATTCTTAGGTTTTAGGAAATGAACAAATCTGCCTATTATTTCATCCGGAATAACCACAAACTATTAGATAGCTCTTGCTGCATAATAGGCTACTTCAAAGCTTGTGGTTCAAAACAGCTTTGATGTAGTTAACAATTTTGTGCATCAGCAGTTTGGATTGAGCTTAACAAGGCAGTTCTTTGGGCCTTGGCCAGGCTCAGCTGTATGCTGACTTGGCTAGGAACTGCATGGGCCTTAGTGTAGACAACTTGGTCCACTTTTCATGGCTCCTCACCTTCCAGCAGAATGGCCCTGACTTTTCCACGTAGTGTCAAGCAGGGATGCTAGAGCAAGAGTGGAAGTGTTCAAGGTCTCTTTAAGGCCAACCTTTGGATTGACATCTCATCATTTCCACCACATTCCATGGGCCAGGTGGCAAGGCCAGCCCAGATTCCTGGCCAGCCTACCTTTTGATGGAAAGTGCTGTGAAGTCCCACTGCTAAAGACACGGAGACAAGAAGCCAGAATATTGTGGTCATCTTTACAATACATTTCACCCACAACAAAACAAAGGTGGAGCCAAATAACTTTATCATGGTTGAATTTTTCCACAGAAAATGAGCTGATAAAAAAATGTATATGTTTGTACCTTATTTCAAACAGCAGTAAGAGTCATTTTTGAAATGATACCAATAAATACAGGAGTAATTTCTCAATTTGGTCTTGCTTCCTAGATTCTATACACAATTAATGAAGGCTGTTCCCTTTAATACAGTGATTTTCATTTGCAAGTTTATTCAGAACTTTTTTTTGCAGGCTGAGTACTCTGGGAGGCAGATGCTGAGATGGAGTCTACTGTGAAGAATGTTATTAGGGATAGTCCCTGGGATCAACGCCTGTGGAAGGGAGAGACGAGAAGAGGGACGAATTGAGTATTCCTGCATTTCCACAGCCTTGACTGAACCTATGAGAACTCTGGACCTACCATGGCCATTTTATTTGAGCCAGTGTGGCTGGGCCTTTATAACCAACTCCTCACACATCACTCACCAAATGCAGGCCTCCTCCAGAAAGAACATAACCTTGGGCAAGGTGACTTTCTGCAGGTGAGCCAATGCTACACATGCTGACAGAAGGTGGCAATCTGCTGACAACAATTCTGAGCTAAAGGCCCTTCCTTCTAGATCCCTCGCAATGCTAATGGAATTATGGCAAGATTCTAGCTATACCCAACTGCCTTAATCTGCAGGGGTAGCTGCATGACACATAATGTGATGATATTTATTGACTCTTTTATTTTCCTTAGAGGGTTTCAAATAGCTTCATGAAAAGCGTCTGACTCATAGCACTGTTACCTTCATTTTGCTGCTGGAGCTAAGAAATAAGTAGTGGGCTCACTGAGGAATTAGTGCCTCTACAAGTCTGCTTTCATGCATATTTCAGGCTTCTTCCTCTTCCCAAAGGAGTATTGATTTCTGCCATCCTATCCTCTGGCCAATAATTCCTAGCTTGGTGGATGGGAATGTGGACTCTTTCTCTTCTGTCTGAATCACAAATTACCTACATCATGAGGAGCAAGTAATTCAGACTAGGGGGACAGAACCCAGCAGTCAAGCTCAACTCTTAGGTAATCATACATATAAAAATCTAAGCTTACCAAGTAGATCTATGGAACTGAATGTGCCGCAGTCATTTTCTCTCTCTCTCTTTGTTAAGGAATGAAACATACTCCCCTGGTGAATTTAGAATAGGATTTGGCTTTCAAAAATATGATTTACATACAACCTTTCAGTCATCTGCAGCACTTGCAGCTGGCCTAGGAAAGCCTTAGTGACACTTCTGGTCTGACTGCAGGACTACACTTGTAAGGACCTTAAAGTGGTCTTTGCACAAGTTCCATTTGCCATAATGAGAGGCTTTATTGTTTAGTGGTCAAGAGGCCAGGTTCTGGAGAGAGACAGACCTAACTTGGGATCCCTTATCTGACACTGTCTAGTTGTGTGATCTTAGACAAACCAGTCAATCTCAAAAGCCTTGTTTTCCTCATGCATACAATGGGGATTGTAAGAGCTGCTCCTTTGTGAAAGCACGTAAGGGTTCAGAGAGGGGAAGCTCACAAAAAACCTGGCTAGGCCCTAAATGTTAGCTCCTCTTCTTTACCACAGTGATCACAATGAAGGTGAGGCGTTTGGTCCTTGCCCTCAGTCATATCCCTACAAACTCTCTCGTCTTCATGGTCAAATTAATCCACCACTTATTTCCCTGATGCAGGAAATCTGAAGCAACAGGTAGTGGGAAGATGTAGAAGAACACAAAGGAAATGTATTTTTGAAATGCCTTTCAAAATATCAAGAGAGCATGCATAGCATAAAGAACTTCTAAGAGAATTCCATTTTAAAAAAAACAGCTAAGGCTGTTCAGTGATGCCCGAGAGCAGGCAGCCAAGGGAACAGAGGGAGGGGCATGCACACATGGCATAGACGATCAGAGGAATGCATCACTCGGGTTCAGGAACGGAGGGCAGGGAGTCAGCAAGCAGAGTGGGCCTGTGGGAAGCACTCAAAACCATGGGCTTCTTTTTGCCAGACCCACCTGTGGCTGCCAGCAGTGACTGATTGAGAGGGCTGATATTTCACAAGGCAAATTGAGGTGGCTTCTAAATATAAGGACTTTTGACGTAGTTAGCGAAATCTCAGCTGTTCTATAATAAGGTTTAACCTTCGTCCGCTCTGGAATAAGTCTTCACAAGAGTTTGGTTTACTCTTGCTTGGCCTCATGTCACAGTGAGGGACACGGCTAAATTTACAAACTATAAATAAGTGAGACTTATTTTCAAAGTGTGGTTTAGGTATGAGCTTAGTCATCTATAGTGTAAAAGAAATTCTCTACATTTGGCCAAGGTGATTTATGAGTGCACAACTAGATTTGGTAGACTTATGTCCGTGGCATGATAGGGGACTGGTATGTTCTCATTAATCATTCTGTCTTATTAAGCTATTTATTGTGGTCATAAGTTTCAAAGAATTGGAATTCAACTAAATGTCAATTCAACGTTGACACTACTAAAATTAGTTTACCTTTTCTTCGGCAATTGAGACAAGCATTAGGATCTTTTAGGACCTTGTTATTTCACTATGCAGTTCTACAGGTTTAGAAGATTTGAGCCTGACCTATGCCCAGAAGTTGTCTTGTGAATATGTGCCTAGTATCTGATTCTGGACTTCTATGCTATTTTCTCATAAAGGCACACAGTTTATTTGAGTCTTCTGCTCGTCTGAAGTCAGAGTCAATGGATTGTCTTCTGAAGTAGCTTCCTATTTTTGCCTTCCCCATGGCATGCTAAAGTGAACCACAGGCAGGACTCCTCCAGAGAGAGGGGAAATGTTGATGGGAGACACTTTGTAAGGGAATTCTAGACCCTCAAGCTATCTCCCTGTGGTTGGTGACAAAGGCCTTGGGTTTGAACATAAACTGCCTGGTGTTTCAGTCAGGTTCTCATAGTCTGGTAGTGAAGTTAGTCTGAAGGACTTTTTTGTAAAGTCCTCAAAGAAAATGTCAATCACTTTTCAGCTGAGCAATTTCTGGCTTCATATAAACATGACCCACATCCTGTAAGGTCCTCTGTATCAACGTATTTTTGTTGCTTTTGTTCCAGTTGTCTTATTCCTCTTAAAAACTAGGAAAAACACCTCACTGGGTTCTTAAACCTATAGTGGGTGAAATTTAACTCTAAAGATATGAGGCTGGTTTTCTTGGATGGTTGTTAAATGGACTGGTGTCAAGTGGGAGTCCTAGGAGGATTGTGAGCAACACACAAGTTTAAAAACCTTTAAAGCAATGCAATGGTGTTACAGGGCTCTTGACCTAATTCTTTCCCAGCTAGATGGCAAACACCTCTGCTTACTGCCTTGGTTCCCATCCTGTCTCTGAGTATTCCGTCTGCCCTATCTGCTATTCCTCCCTAGTTCCTAACCCTCTTGCATCTTAGCTTTTGTGTCACCTGCAGTCTCTAGCCTCACCTGGCCCATTAGCTCTGGTGCTTGATGCTTCTCCCATGATGTTCCCTGGCTGCTTCCCCTGGGCTTCGGTTTGCACTCCCCAGGGCTAGAATTCATGTGTGGAGGACTCTTGGTCAAGAAATGGATGTTAATCACAAATGGATCCTAAACAGCTCTTACTAGTTCTATGACTAGTTTATTCTTACTTTAGCAGATCCAGCTTTTTTTTTTTTTTTTTTTTTTTTTCATCAATTGTCAAGTATCCATTGAGGCTTACTAGATGCCCAGCGTAAGGCTTGGCATTCAGAAGTCAACTTGTTCCCTTTAGTCCTGAAGAGGAAGTGGAAGTGATCTGGCTATAAGAGCTGTCCACCCACACTAGGGTGAGTTGTCTGCACTTACCTGTTCAGTTGGCAGATAGGCTGTTTTCCTAACCTAGTCCTGAAGCTGTCAAAAGAGAGGCAACCTTCCCAGATACTCTGATTTTTGTTTCGTTTTGGTTTTGGAACTAGGGGTTGAACCGAGGGGCTTTACCAGTGAGCTATATTCATAGTCCTTCTTATGTATTTTTTATTTTTGAGACAGGATCTCACTAAATTGCTGAAGGTCTCACTAAACTGCTGAGGCTGACCTCGAACTTAAAATCCTCCTGTGAAGTTGCTGGGATTACAGATGTGCACCACTATGTCCGGCTTCAGATACATCTGTTTTTGTTTTTTTGTTTTAATAAAGAATATACACGATGCCAAATACAAAAACACAAAGAACTTCGTGCACTTATGCTAATTGTTAAAATGCATGGGAGAGAACACACACACACGCGCGCGCGCGCGCGCACACACACACACACCCTCTGGAAAAACACATGAAAAAGTGATAGCACTAGTTGCCCCTGCAAGGGAACTGGGTGATTGGGAGTCAGGGGAAGAAGGAAAATACTTCACTGTGTATGCTTTTGTACCTTTGCATTTTTAAATCATGTAAGTATTATAACTAGTAAAAAGTAAATCTATTTCTAAATGTTGACTCCTCCAAAGAGAGGCAGGGGAATGCTGAAATAGGAGGAGCCATGATACCTTTCTCTACACTGTGATCTTCGGCAAATCAACGAGACCTCAGTGCAGGGATAGAAAGTGAAAACCAAAGAATCTACAGAACAAGGAATCGGGTCTTGGCCTTGTGAATCATGTGTGGTTGCTTTCTTCTGAAGAAGGGTATCCAGACAACCTCATGAGTGTGCATTATTTTGTGAGGCTTATTTGAATTTCAAGCAGGAAAATATTGGGATTTTTAAAAATATTTTTAGTTGTAGATGGACACAATGTCTTTATTTTATTTATCTATTTTTATGTGATGCTAATGATCAAACCCAGTACCTCACACATGCTAGGCAAATGCTCTACCTCTGAGCTACCACCTTAGCCCAATACTGGGTTTTGATAATACTGTCACATCACACCATCTTCCTTAATGAATCTCTGTTCTTCGAAAGCAACATAAATTTCTATTCCTTGTTGAAAACAGTAAACAATGCACATAGAAAGTCCCGCACAGTATTAGTTTAGGCTATGTCTTCAATCTGCTGTTTATGTTCCCATCACTTTTTGTTGGTGACAATGAGCTTAATACAGTGTAGAAGCTGCCACATGGCCCTGTGCAGCCGCAAAGAGTGAGACCCGATTCACCAGATACCCTATTGGCTGTCAGTGCTTCAGATCAGTCACAATGGGCCACAGCACGCAAACTCCGCACAGGAATTCATAAATGTTGAAAAGAATTAACATTTTTATTTTATTAGGCATAGTTCTTGTACATATATATGGGATACGGTGTGACATTTAATACATACATACAGTGCATAGTGATCACATTGGTAATCGACATATCAATCACCTAAGGCATGTATCATTTCTTTGTGTAGGGAGCAAATGTTAAAATTTTTAATTAATAAATATTTACTAAATGAAAGTACTGAAGTAATTTATGTGTACAATCTTTAAAATATGTGGGCTTTTGTATTTCGGTCCTGGGATTGCACCCAGGAGCACTCTACCACTGAACTACTTTCCCAGCCCTTTTTAGTTTTTATTTTGAGACAGGTCTTTCTAAAGTTGCCCAGACTGGATCAATGGATAATGTCATCAAATCTTCAAAACTACAACTAGGGCTATAATTACTCTGTTTTATGGATGAGGAAGCTGGGACACAGAGAGAATAAGTCATTTGCCCAAAGTCATACAGCTCATCAATAGTTGAACCCAGCCAACATGATTCCCAAATCAACATTCTCACCACCCCATTGAATTGCTGCTCTGAAGAAATATACTCTGTTCAATAGGATCATTTACATATGCTATGATTAATGCAAAAGTATTAATTTTATGCTTGAATATTACAAAAAAAGATAACTGTGGTAGACCTAGTTGCCTTGTACAGTTGTACAGATGAGCACTGCCCAACCCCAGGGGTCCCATCCATGTTACAGTCCCCATGAAGAGTATCTTTTTTTTTTTTTTTCATGAAGAGTATCTTGCAGAGCTGTGCATGCATGACACAACACTAGCATATGCCATGATCCTGAGGAACCTTAAGGACTGATTGATAAGGTTTGTGTAAATGTTTCTTAACCACAAGATATTATTTCCTCAATGATTCCTATAAAGTTGGGAATCTAGATTATGGAAGAAGAAAAGCAGGGGAGGGGAAGATAGTCTCTAAACCAATAAAAGACTGATGAATTTGTTTTTTATCTATATGCTTCAATTTAACAGACTAATTAATTCACTTTGCTATGAGAGATATGGTAGTTAGAATTATGACCTGTCCTTCCGCATCTTTTTACATTTTCTTCTGGATTATGTTATTTATTTATTTTTATTATTATTCTATTATTTTTTACATGGCCAGGATTTATAATATTTATAATTTATTAGGGATCATAATTCCCACAGTTGATTTTTCTCAATTCCACATCTAAATGGACCACCAGAGCTTGTGCTATGGCTTCTCCACTTTTTAGCTCATATTGAATTCAAAAATTCATATTAATTTCTTAATTGACCCAAAAATTATCACTGGGTTCCTATAATTTTGTGATTTTTTTTTTTTTTTGAGAATTTTGGTGGAACACATTCCAAGAACCTGGAATTGGTGGGTAACAGGGTATAAAGGCATTTTAAGTTTTCATTGACATTGTCAAATTGGCCTCTGGATCAAGTTATGCACTTGCCAACAGTCCATGAGAATCTTTATTTTTGTGCCTTTTGTCAACCCTAAATATTATTATTTTAAACATTTTTTTGTTTTTTTTGAAGAATTGAAAAAATATTCTTACACAGAACCAAAGTCAGAGATAATGACTATTGATAATTTCTTATATATTCTTCATGATAGTTTGCTGATATACAAGCATAAAATGTATATACACATATTTTTGGCATAAAAGGGCACATACCATAAAACTATTCTCCACCTTGCTTTTTTTCCCCCATTAATGACATTATAGAAAATGTCAATAAATGTCATTTAAGAGCTGTGCAATATATACATATTCCATTATATCTATGTTTCAATATTTACTTAACGTTCTATTAATGGATTTGTGGGTTAATCCAAACTTTAATTTTAAATAACGCTACTGTTAATAACTAATATCTACTTCTCTGCACAGAAGTGTGAATATGCCTATTGAGTAGATTCCTAGAAGTGAACTTTCTGGGTGGAAATGTATGTGCATTTAGCATCTTGATATATTACTGCAATGGCCTCCAAAGAGGTTGTACCAATTTCAGCTCCACCAGCAACGCATGAAATTGCCTGTTTCCCTCCAGCTCTGCAAAACAGTGTGCTATCAGGTTTTTGGAATGTTGCCAATCTATAAGACAAAAAAAAAAAAAAAGTCTCCATTCAATTTTAATATCCACTTGTCTTTTTATGAGTAACATTTGACAAACTTTCTCATGTCTAAGAACATCTTTATGTCTTTTCCTCTGAGCTCTTTTTTTTTTTTTTTTGAGTCCTTTACCCATGGGGTTTTCAGTAACTATTTATTTTTAATTTGTGAAATTTATTTATAAATGAGCCTCAGCCATCTGCTTTGTTAATAGTAGTTTCCATTTGGCGTTTGTCTTTTGTCTTTCTTTGAAGTATTTTTGGCCATGAAGAAATTTCTTTTACTTTTGTGTAGACAAATGCACTAACAGCTTACATTTCTAAGTTTTGTGTCTTCCTTAGAAAGGCTTTCTTCATGCCAAGATTGATTTAAAAATTATTTCATACTTTATTCAGATGCTTTCTTTTTTTTTTTTTAATATTTAGATATCTGGTCCACCTGCTACCTATTTTGGAACAAGGTAAATGAAGGATCTGTCTACTCTTGAAGACTGTGAGCTCCCCTAACAAAATTCCTAAAAGATTACCAGCTCCTTGGGAGGCTGAGGCAGGAGGATCACAAATTCAAGGCCAGCCTTGGCCACTTGGAAAGACCCTATCTCAAAGATAGAATTTTTAAATAGAGCACCTCTGGATTCAGTCCCCAGCCTGTCTCTCCCCCACCCTCCGCCTTCCCTGACATACACATACATAAAATGCCCAGCCTCCAAAGACACTGTAGAAAAAAGTCCCATCTCTAAGTAGTATAATTGACTAAATTTGTGATTCCCAAACCTGGCTTTCCATCAAAGTCACACAGAGGAATAGAATTTTACTTTACCCTTCTATATTGCCACATTCTTATCCTAAGAACATAAGAACAAAGTGTAGTGAATACTTATATGTTGCCTCAGCATCTATTTTAAATGTAAGTTGAACTCTGTCATGCCAGAAGCAGGGTTCAGCAACCCATGATACTGTTTTCAGCTCTATACCCCCACCCCTACTTCCTCAATGCAGTCAATCCAGATACCTGCCTCATACCACTCTGCTATAAGATGACCACCTCACTATGGGACTTGTAAACGTAGTCTGCTTCAAAGGTCCTGCAGGGCCTCATATTCTATATGAACTGTGCAGATACACCACAGTGAGCTCCTCTCAGTCACAGAGTGACCTCCTGGAATTCAACATCTGCTTACTTTAAACCCACCAATTAAAACTCTCTGCAGGAAACTGGTTTGCTTAACACCCTGGACCCAATACAGGTGTTGGCCCACAGGCATCTCTCTCCTTGCCCATGTTCCATGACTTCTAGGTATATTGCAGACCCCTCAGGCCTGTAAGTACTAAAAAAATTATATTTTCACGCTGTGGTTGAGTCAATGAGGACTTCCCAAAAATTCAATCTCTGATGGTGAAGTCACGCAGAAGGGACCCATTCAGGAGGATCCCTTTCTGGTGCTCTCTGTCCAAGCCTCTGGTAGCCAGAGGAGAGAGTAGCTATGAGCAAATTGATATAGAAACTCAAAGAGCTTCATTAAAACTCTATTATCTAACACTTCACATTCGAACTTCCTCAGTTATTCCAATAATGTCCTGTCTAGTTGGTTTTTCATCCAGGATCCAATTAAGAATATGTGAATACATTTAGTTTTTATACACCTCTTGTCTCTTCTAACCTAGGACTAATTCTAACTTTTTCTTTCTTTTTCTGTCTTTAATTACTTTGAGGTTTTTGTTATTTTGTAGAATGACCCTCATTATAGATTTGTTTTCTTAGGGTAAGATCCAGTTTGAGCTGGGCAGACTGGTACATGCCTGTAAACCCAGCAACTTGAGAGGCTGAGGCAGGAGAACCACAAGTTCAAAGCCAGTCTCAGCAACTTAGAGAGGCCTTATGCAACTTAGTGAGATCCTGTCTCAAAATTTAAACATAAATAAACAAAAAGGGCTGGGATGTGGCTCAGTGGCTAAGTGCCCCTGAGTTCAATCCTTGGTACCAAAGGGTGGGTGGGAGGGTGGGGTTCCAGGTTGAGCATTTGGGGCAGAAATGCTGCAGGAGACAATGGGCATCCATTCTACCAGAAGACACGACATCAAATGACCTCATCATCAGTAATGTTGATTACTCAATTGGTCAGTGTGTATCCACCAGGTTTCTAGGCTTCTGTGATTTTTAAATGTTTGCCGAGCAATTCTGATATAAAACCAGATTTGGGCATCACAAATTTAGTCAACTCTACTAAAATAGGAATGGGAATTCTTCTACGATATCTTTTAGGCATTTTGCAAAGTAGTGGGTATTTGTTGGCTCTAGTAAAGGAGAACTTAAAAAATGTTGGGGGCTGTGCCATGTTGGCAGCGCCGGGATGGCACCTAATCACATCAGCAGTGAGGAGGTTAATTGACATGAGCACACTCAGGTGATTTTCTCGTCCACGCACACAATGTATGCGCATGTGTTCTCGAGCACTAATTGCCTGCTTGGAGCAACTCGCCTAATCTTTGCGTAAGAGGCGTGGCCCTGCTCTCCGCCTCCTGGAGGTGATATAAGCGTAGGCAGAGCGAGACAGAGACACAGCAGCCATTAGCAGAAAAGCAGTAGAAGAAGACACACGCGCGGCAGCAGCCAGAGGGAAAAACACGCTACAGCAGCCATTAGCAGAAAAGCAGCTAGGACACACAGAGAAGCAGAAGAACACGCGCGGCAGCAGCGAGTAGGGGCAGCGGCGGAAGGCAGATCGCAGAATGGAGAACTGAGACACATCACTAGGGCACCTTAGGTAGACGTACCCTTAGTTCACAGAATGCAGGACTTTAAGGCGTAGCAAGTCTCTTCCTCTAAGCTCTAAGCAAAGCCTGTCCTTCTCTCAAAGTCTCTCTTAAGCAAAGTCTCTTTCTCTCTGATAAGCAAAGTCTCTCTCTCCTCTCAAAGCAAGTAAACCTCATTTCCTCTATCCTCTATAAACAAACAAGCAAGAAAACAGTGCACTAAAGAGAAAGATAGAAGTGCCTCAGTTTCCACTCACCACCCATAAGACCCGTGCAAGTTGTTGCTGCAGGCAGTGACAAATATCCATGGATTTTGGAACCGCAAAGAGCCAGCGACAAAAAAAACTTCCAGAGTCAGATCCTTCATCTAGTTAACATTTCTTAACACACAAAGAGAATAATTAAAAGCAGGGATGCAAACAGATATTTGTATGCACATGCTCATAGCAGAATTATTCACAATTGCCAAGAAGTGAAAACAATCCAAATGTCTGATGATGGATGAATAGATACACAAAATGTGGCACATACATACAATTCAATATTTTTCAGCTTTAAAAGAGGAAATTTTGACACATCATAATATGGATGATCCTTGAAAATATCGTGTTTAATGTTCTTTAGTGAAGGAAGTCAGACACAAAAGATTATACAACATACGATCCTTCTTATGTGAGGTGCCTAGAACAGACAAATTCATAGAGACCAACAATGGAATGGTCCCAGAGACTGAGAGGAGGAGGATAGGGGGTTATTATTTAAGGGGCTGGGATTGTGGCTCAGGGGCAGAGCACTTGCCTGGCATGTGTAAGGCCCTGGGTTCAATCCTTAGCACTAGATATAAATAATAAAATAAAAGATCCATTCACAACTAAAAAGTATTTTAAAAAAATAAATAAATAAAGGGCACAGAGTTTCAGTTTGGGAAAGTGAACTTCATCAGAGATGGATGGTAATGATAGTCCACAACGATGTGTATGAACTTAATGCTACTAAATTGTTCACTTAAAATGGCAAAAATGGTAATTTTTTTGTTGTATATGTTTTACCACAATAAAAAAAAACTTAGAAAACAATTGTTTATACTTAGATAAAATTTGCCCCTTTGTAAATTTCCCTTCCTGATTTTGACAAAATGCACCTTTCCTGTCTTCTGTGTAGCATCCTTTCATCAAGTCTCCCGTCCACACATGCACTGCCTTCCCTATCTCCCATCTCCCCAGCCATGCTGGGAAAAGTATAGAATTGAGTAGAAGTTTCATTTCTTACAAATTCCTCATAGAAGTCCGAGCGGCCTAAGACTGCCTTAGGATATTCTTCTTCTTGACAAAAGTAAAACTAAACATTCAGTACCAAAGCAGTGCACCCTTTTCAGACATGAGACAACATCTGTGGCCCTTGCAGCAGGTGCTCCTTCTCATTTTATTCTCTCTGCACTCCAGCAGTGGCTGCTTGAAGCCAGGATGTGTGTGATGGTTTATATCAAGCAAACTGTAGAGAATAATGAGGTCTTTCATCTCCTGAAAGCATCAGGGGCAAATGAGAAATCGGTCACCTGGAAATGGCTTGGCACTTCTTAAGAGGTTCATATAACAATTCATGGGCAAAAAGATAGATCAACTTTGCCACAGCAGTGAATTCATTTTCCCCAATGAGAAAGGCCTTGGTGAGGCCTTAGCTGCCCTCCCAGCTCAGGAAACCCTTACCTGCCAGATTGCAGGCTTGGTGAGAGGTGCCCCATGGAACTCCAAATTTAGTCCCAACTCTGCAGTGAGTTCTTCAGTGTCATTCGGATGGATTCCAGCAGATCAGAAGGGCCCAAGGCCCAGTTCCACCCCAGGGAAGTCAGCGAGCACATGCAGGTCTGCCTCCTGCCCCTCAGGGGTGATGCTCAGCTTTGAAGCTCTCTGTGGAGGCTCCACCAGCCTAGATTTTACTAACCCTCCTTGAAGGAGTTTGTTTGTCCTTTCATGGGAGCAGAGAAGGTCAAATAATCAAAGGAGAGAAATCCAGAGTGAGGAGAAGAGGAAAATGTCAGAGAGTACAGGGCCTTACAGGGGAACCAGTCTCTGCTTCTCCAGAGCATGGGCACCCGGCACCCACCACCCTACAGGACAGGCCTAGGGCCGGGAAGCAGCTATCCCTACCTTCAGCCTGACCCCAGCCTCCCACTTCCTTCTCTAGAGTTTAGGGTTCCACTCTTCAACCTCCTCTTAGGTGAAGTGACCCTTAGGTGTTCAATAAAAGGATGACTGCTGTCAGTGAGGGAACAACCAAACTTCCAAACAAAAACAAAAACAGCCAAAAAATTCCAAGGGCTCAAAGAAGAAGGGAGAGCTCCCAATGCAAGGGTGAAGAGAAAGAGGTAAACTTTTAGCATACTTTAGACCAAGCCTGATCTTTCCAAGACAAAGAGTCCAGTTCAAGTGGGAAGTCAGATCTTCAATGGAATGCTCTAGGCATGAGATTAGGGTAGAAGACTCAAGATCCTGAGAGTAAGGTCCTCTCCTCCACCCACCACCTCCATCCTCCTTCCCACCCATCACCCTAGGCTCAAGCCACACCTGGTGAATTGGAAAATTAAGGCTTTTTAAAAAAGAGAAGAGGAGACACCCTGAGCCATAGAGGGGACATTCTCCTTTGGTCCATCTAAAATGATAAAAGCTCTCCTCATTCCCTTTGCTTAAAGATCAACTGTGTGCTCTGTAAAATAGTATTTTTCTGCTTGTGACAAGCTGCCTACGAATCCCTCCCATCCAGGCAACCATCACCCACTCATCTGGAGACTATTTTTGTGCCCAATACGCTTGCTGGAAACTGCTGCACTTCAATGTCTGCAGTGCAGATGGAAAGCGAAGCAAAACAAAACAAAATAAAAAACACAGTCCTCTGTCTTGGTGATGAGGGTAGAGAATCAAATCAAAAGCAGCAATATAAGCAGCTAACAAGCATGCAGTAGTGAGAGAAGAGGGGAAGGGAGAGAGGGCAGAGGGCTTAAGGGCCCAGGTCAAGACACGTTGCTTCTGTCTGCTCAAAATTTGGTCTGGGCCTGACCATGTTCCTATATATCCCATTCTGTCCTCCAGAAATAGGCGCAGCGACCCACACAGGAGAAACACTCTAAGCAAATGGGTTGCCTCTATAATGAGATAGAGAATTTGTCTTTGCAGGTCAGCCATAGAGTAATCTGTAGAGAAGATGTTTGTGTGTGTGTGTTTTCTGAAAAAAAAAAAAAAAAAAAAAGAATTGCCACCATGAAAAATAGCAATTGTCTGGAATTTCCTGAATTAAATATAATAACAGAAATATAATTCTTTGTTATTAAGTAAATGAAAGAAATGGAAATGTCTACGTATGAACAGATATGGAAACATGCAGTATTGTCCCTGAACACAGGACAATGTGGCCATAAGATTCTCTGCACAGAAACACATTTGTGGCATGCAAAGCAGAGAATAGAAATTATCCTGAGAATGAACAGACCGCCATGGAGTAAATACTCCATATCAGGTAATATTCTAAGCTTACACATCTTCCCTTCAGTGATACCACCCATCATCTTGGAATATTTAAAGCAATGCCTGTGGGAAGTTCAGAATGAGCTGGAAAGACACCTTCCAAGGTGGGAACACTCCAGACCCAGAGCACTCCCACTGCCCTGAACTGACTGACATCCACTCCCCAACAATACATTCTGCCCAGGCAAGGGAAAGGAAAGGGATGGGTGAGAGCAGCAATGAAAGAAACCCTCTTTTCAGCTCTGTAGTATCTATCCAAGGATGCAGGAGCCCTCTCTGAGTGATCACCCGTTGATGAAATCATGAGACAAGAGGTTGACAATTTCCTAATTGCACAGAGGAGGAATCTATCCAGATGGCTCCACCTAAATGCATTGGGAAAACCTGGCACCTATAAGTGCAGGACAACCAGATGCAGGTCTTTTGGGGTGGCACAGTGTCACCTAGTAGATAATCTTGTCAAAAAAAGTTCAACCTAAGTTTGATCAATCATGTAGGTCTGACTTCCGGTTTATAGGAAATATATGGGTAAGCAACAAAGTTAAAGACCTCACCAGGAAGCAGTCAAAGCCAGACCTTGGAAAATTTAATAAGACAACCGGCTTTGTTTTTACCTTACTTTCTTAGGATTAAAAATAAGAAAAAGGGGGAGGAGGGGAAGGAGAAGGAGGAGAAAAAGATGAAAAAGATGTCAGATTGGTTCTATATTAAAAGATACATAAGAAACATAGGAACCAAATGCCATGCATAGACCTTATTTGGATCCTGATTATTATAAACTGACAGGGCAGTGGGACTGAGGAAATCAGGGAAAGTTGTACATAGACTGCTATTAAGTTATACTGAGGAATATTGTTTGTTGATTATGATATGGGCGTTGCAATTATGTAAGAATATGTCCATGCTCTTTAAAGAGGTATGCTGAAATTTGTAGGGATTAGCCCAGAAGTCTGATAGTTGCTTTATAATACTTAATTTAAAAAGATAAAGCAAGAATACTATTTGGAATTTTTAAAAGAGATACGTTCATCAGTGATTTTAGGTACATGAATATACAATGAGCACCAGGAGAACAAATGTGCTCCAGGAAACACACAAACATAGACTTGCACAAATTTAAAACAGGTTAGGCCTGTTAACACTCTCTTAAGACAAGCAGAAAGTGATTTTCCTGAGTAACTAGAAATAGATCTGCTCTTTCTCCATATTTCAAAATAATCAAAACCAAAAGAACTTCTTTAGAACAGGGACAGGCAGTTCACACACAAAGAAATATGTATGGCTTTTTGAAAAATATATCATCTTTGAAAATCCACTGGTTTTGAAGAAGGTCAAGAAAAGCTGACCTCAGATTTGCCACGTGGCGCAAAGTAGGGCTGAATTCTTCCTGGTGCCCAGGCTTTCTCCAGGACAAAGGCGCTCAGGGCACCACTGGAGCACTTTTTGAAATGCAAATTCTACAGGCCCATCACAGACCTACAGAATCAAAAACTCTTGGGAGACAGGGTCAACAATTTTGCCTTAATAAGCCCTCCAGATGATTCAATGAATACTCAGGATGAACTACTACTCTAAGAACAGACATATTAAGTATTAAGAAGTCACATCAATTCTGGTTAGTGCCACTGAGAAGAAACTGACCAAGTGATTCGCCCTTGTTTGCTAAATGGTAGGGGTTTCTCCAGCATAGCCCTTCTATGAACATGTCTCAGCTGTAAAGCTCTGTCAGGAAGCATGGTTAACAGTTGTCTTTTAATACAGACCTGGCCAGAAGTTAATGTTCTCAAAGGGTTTAAAATCTGTTTGCCAACATGTCCCCAGTTAACTTGAAGACCCCTCATTCATGATGCACAATATGGTTCCTGATTTGACTGGCTGGACTGTGAACATCTTCCTCTGAGTGTAACTAAGTGTGGTCAGCTGCAAAGTTTTTGGAGGATTCCTCCAGTCTTGGGACTCAATCCCTAAAGCCCCCACTTGGGCATTTTTATCTATTCCATTAGTTGGTTTATATATGAGTTGGAATCAGAGGCAAAGAAATAGCAGAAGCCTGTGCTTACAATGGAAAAATGTTCTCTCTCTTGAGCTCTGTGAAAAGTGAGAAATTTTTGTTCCGCAAGAAAAATATCATATTGTACAAAGAAATTAAAAACTCCCTTTGGAAAATAGAGTTGTACTGCTAGAACAATCATTTGAATACTGAGTGAATATGGAAAAAGGAAACTTACCTGTTAGACAGTTTCAGGAACTCATAGAGCCAGCTCTGAAGCTGAAGCTGAGTCACTGGATGGTCCAAAGAATCAAGTCTCCACCTTGGAGAAAAATCCACGTGGACCAATCTTTAGTTTGAAAGACATCGTTGGTTATATAAGTCCATCTCATTAGGGTCATGTCTGCTTATGACTTGGAGATGTAGGTCTACATTCCTCAGAGTGGAAGCTGGTTTCCTACTAAATAACATTTCACAAGACATTCTGAAAAGAGTATTGATCTTAAAACCTGATTGTACAATCTTTGAACTTCAGTTTAACACTTATTTCTATTTGATCTAGGCCAGATTTCTTATTCTCTGAGCTTCAATGTCCTTCTGTGCTGGGAATGACGACACCCAGTTTGCAAAGGTCTGTCATGTTATACACAGGGAGACATACATTGTATACTGCAACACTCCTGTTTATGAACATGACTCTGCTCATGTGTGATTGGTACATAGGGCACTAACAGCAGTGTTATGTGGAAAACCCTGTTGAACATCATCACAAATGGTTTCCTCCACAACAGCAGCAGTTGATCACAAGGCTCACCTCTGCTGCTGATGGTGCCACGCCTGAGGACTAGTGCTGTCCCTGATGTCCACTCACCCTTTTTCTTTTCAGCTCAGTTTGACCTCTTTTTGGTTCAGAAAATATTTATTCCAAGGTCTTTCCCGCTCTTCCGGTATTTTGCCCTTAACTACCCTAGCTCAGCAGCCTCAATATACCCTTGCTATCAAGGTACATTCGCTTTTTAATTTTTTAAATAAACAGTTTAGGCTTACTTTTATATTTATTTAATTTATTAAGAATTTAACTTTTCTTTTTATTGTGCTAATAATTTTATTGTGACTGTTACTATTTTTGCTAATGTCCTGGTTACAAATTTGAATATATTTTAAAAGAGATGAACCTAATATTTTTCCCATAAGCACTATAAATTTAGTGTGATAATTTTGTAGAATGCTAGATTTATTGGAAAGATATATCATGATGATTCATAAATGGCATATTACAAACTAAATATTTCTGAATCTATCTATATAGATATATATAAACTTATAATAAGGTTTTGATTCCTGGTAGCAATGGCGGACTTTCAGTATTCATTTTTTCTTCTCATTTTCTAAATCTCTGTCTTTAGAGGAGTCACCCCTACACCTTATGTCTTGGTGAGGACAAAGATTACCTATCCATATAAAGTCTTAAGATGCCTGATTCTTATTCTCCCAGCCCCCCTTGCAGCCAGGACAGAGGCCTATGCTTCAGGCTCTGCCTATCAAGTGTACCCATGGCAATAGTCTGGCATGGGCGCTAGTGACACCAAGAGCTCCCTGTCATGTCTGTGGTGATGAGTTAGTTCTTTCATCCCCAGAATGATTTTGGGTTATAGCTTTGAGTGTTATTTCCCTGAATATTCTAGAGCTCAATCTTTAGGCCTTATGAGAATTCATGAGTTACTTTCTGTCCTTTGCAAACATTTTTCTGCTTCATTCAGCCAGAATCAGCTAATTTATGTTGCTTGCTATGAGGAACCCTGGCTAATATTGTAGCTATTACTATAATAAATTCAGTTTTTTAAAACATCTATCACATCCTTTATGCTTCTTAAAATTTTTATTGATTTTTAAATTTTTATTAGTATATTATGATTATATGTAAGAGTGGGATTTGTTATACAATAATCCTACATGCACATAACATAACTTTATGACTCTTTCCTAGTACCTCCCCTTTCCCTCCTCTCCTCCCCCTGATCCTCTTACTCTAATGTACTGATCTCCCTTCTGCTCCCTTCGATTATTAATTTATTATTTTAATTAGTACATTATAATCATATATATGTATATATATATATATATATGTGCTTATGTGATTCATTGTGGTATATTCATACATGGTCATAGCATAATTTAACAGATTTCAGACACTCATATCAACAAATGA
Source organism: Sciurus vulgaris (assembly GCF_902686455.1). Lineage (NCBI taxonomy): Eukaryota > Metazoa > Chordata > Mammalia > Rodentia > Sciuridae > Sciurus > Sciurus vulgaris. Next base: position 44,952,808 of record NC_136466.1, on the reverse strand, counting down.
CTTATTTGTTCCAAGTGTCCATTGCTGCATCTAACAAGACCACTCCTAAACCTTAGTGGCTTAAAACAAAATTTTATTATTTTATTTCATGGTTCCAGGGGTTGAGTGAGCCTGTTGGATGTTTTCCTCTTAGGATCTCTCATATAGTTGTATTGAGATAGTGGCTGGCTCTGGAATCATCTGAAAACTGAACTGGGCTAGTTGTTCAAGACAGTTCCTTCACTTTCACTTCTGTCCCTCCTTCATCTCCACTCCCCCTCCCTCCCTTCACACCGTGTCTCATCCTCCAGGATCTCTCCATATGGCTTGAGACTTTTGACAGCATGGTGACCTCATGATGGTCACACAAGGCAACAGGATTTCAAGAGACATGAAATTAATACTTAGGGCTACAGTTGGAACTGACCCAATGCAACTTCCATATTACTTTGGTCAAAGCAGTCATGGGGCCTGAATAGGTTCCAGGGGGTGGGGAGGAGTGGAGAACTAGACTCTAGTTCTTAATGCAGAAGTGACAAGGTCCTGCCACTGCCAGAGAAAACTTCATGGCCATCTTTGGAAAATACAGTCTGTCACACTATCCTTAAGGGGATAGGTACCATCCAGAGAATTATATTGCAGACATTCAGCAATATAAGTTTTACAAGATAAAGTGCCTGTACATAGGCATCCATGAAGTAATTCATCCTGTCTTTAGTATCTTGGCTTTTAAAAGCAGGCATTAACTTCTCAGCAGACCCACTTCCCCTCTCCCTCACACTGGGTCCTCATCTCTATTTTGCAGCAAATAATGCAGTGTAATTCGAGGACCCTTGGAATCTGAGAATCAAAGGGGAAAATTCTCTCCCAGTTATTGATTTTTTTTTTGCATTACTTGGGGAAAATCTACCAAGTGAAGAATGGTAAGGCATCTCCCAGTCAGTCACACTTTGGAATTGAGTGTTTAAAAAATAAGGAAATAGGACTGGGGATATAGAACAGTGGTAGAGTGCTTGCTTAGCATGTGCAAGGTACTGGGTTTGAACCCCAGCTCAATAAAAAAATTAATTAACTAATTAATTAAAATAAGGAAATAAAGGTAATAAATAAACTGCTAGGTTCCAGGCAACTCCACAAATTACTTGATACATTATTGGGCCATCTGAGAAAAAGGACAATACTTTCAAATTTCATTTTAGTGCTTATAAATTGAAAATATGTCTGAACACAACTTAATTGAACTTAATGACTGCCCAAATAACTTTACCTTCACATTAAGCAATGCTTTCTCTGACTGTTTCAGGAATACAAGAAAATACAACCTTGTTTCCGATGTCTAAAACCTCTGACACTTAAAGAACATCTTTTTTACTTATCTTTTGAGGTTTCTGCTTTAAAGCTACATACACTCTCCATAGTAAGTAGCTGACAGAAACATCACTATCTGTTGCACAAAGCTAGTCTGCTGAAGCTAGCTTTTCTTGTTGTTCATGTTGTTTTTATTCTGTTCATCCTTAGGCTCCCCCAAGGTTAACCAGGAAAGTGCCCTCCTTTGCTGGAGACTCAGAAGGTTAATGTTTTCTGTGTGGTATTTGTTTCATGTTCCACTGGGGTTGAGGTTAATTCCATTTAGTTAATAGAGTGAGCCAAAAGTTATAAATGATGTCTCCCTGGGTCTTAGTTCATTTGTTTCTGTTTTGCTTCTGTCGAGGCAAAGCTCCTGTATAATCTATAGGGTCTTAATACCGTATATAATTTTCCCTATCACTTAAAGTTTTCATTGACTTCAAACTGTCCCCCCAACACACACACACACACACACACACACACACACACACACACACAATTTTTACCTTATTGTCATTATCAGCATTATTTGTTGCATGAATTAGTTCTTTCTTAGTTTCAAGTGACCAAAATCAACTTGGCTGAAGATAAAAAGCTAATGTACTAGCTCAGAAAGTTGAAAGGCCCGAGGGCTGGGTTTGCTCAGACATGGCTGGATTTAGTGCTTAAACTTTCATTAGCACCAAGTTCTCTCTCTACTTTTCTGCCTACTGTTTGAGCTTTATTCTCAATCTCCATTTAGTCCCTCCAGGAATTCCAGGCTGTCTCTTCATGTGACAAGCAGCTCAAAAGAATCTTTCCTGTAGTTTGTGAGCAAGTTCTGAACTTTACTCTGATTAGATCAGTTTAGGTTGTGTGCCCACTCTGAACCAATCATTGTAGACAGAAGAATGTGCAGCACATTCATTGTCTAGGCCTGAATCACATGCTCTGTCCTTAGAAACAGGGAAAGGAGAACCCTACTGGGCAGAGGGTGAATCAGGAGCTGCTATTGGAGAGGGAGAAAAGGAATGTAGGGAGGCCAAGCACAACTATTAATGTTATTGTTAACATCGTAGAAATTATTTTAAAACTACAATTTATATCTATATCTATATATGTCTATATATCTATATATGTGTGTTGTGTGTGTGCATATATATATATATATATATATATATATACATATGCATCCATTTAATCCCTAGTAGTATGTGGCATATACTAAGTACATAACACATATTGAAGAAATGGGCTTTTTCCTAATGATAAACATTAGTTCTGTAAACTGCCAGTAAGACAGGGCTGTGAAGAGTCACATACATAAAAGAAAAAAAAATTTACTCCCTTGAATGATAAATAATGCATTAGATTTTAAATCAGTTCTTCTTCAGACCTTTCTTATTAGATTGTTTTGATTACCTAGACAGCATTTGCACATGTTATAAAGTGAAGTACATTTTATATTACTATGTAAATGGATGGTTTTAAGTCTCTCCCTAGGCGAGCAAATCTGACATACTTCACTTTCAGCCAATTGGAATTGGATTGCTTCCAAAATGTACTTTCAGATACTGCGGATGCACCTCATTGCTGGTGCCTCACTGTCTAAGTAGGAAATCTCCCTGCCTCCTGGGGTTGAGGGCAGAAGCCAGAGGTCAAAGGGGAGGAAATTGTCCAGTCAGCTTCCACAGTGGAGAGGGCATGTATTTTTGTGCCTCTTTCCATTCCTATTGCTGACCTTTACATTCTAAGCAAGGAAAAGCATTCAGAGTCATGATTTCTGAATGAGGGTGAGATACAGAAAATCATGTGAGTGTGTCTCCCAAGAATGGTATTAAAAATGGCACATAACTGGTACTATTGTGGGTGCATAGATACAAGTGAATTCATAACTTGCACCAGGGTAGATGCATAGAGTAGGATTAGTTCATTATATACAGGGAGTATTAGGAAATCATTCTCTCATAGAATCTCAGTTGAGAAAGTCTGAGTCAGACATTGATGCAACATCATCTCATCTGATTTGAGTACCATATTTTCTGTTGAAGAACAGAAGGTTAATTATTTCTCTTGCCATTGACAAGAATGTAAATTGAGTTCCAACAAATGCACACATATTTGCATACATATGCATATATAATTTGCTGTTTCTATATATATGTAAGTAGATATGCATATATAATACATAATATATATGCTTACTATCCATTATCTATTATACCTTTCTCTTTTTTCTTTTGTGAGTACATTATAGTTATACATAATAGTTGAGCTCATTTTAATAAAAACATACATACATGAAATTTGATTTACTCCATTTCAGTCCCCAGTGCCCCCTCCTTGTCTCCTCCCTCTCCCTGTTCTCCTTCCTCTACTCTACTCATCTTCCTTTCATGTGTTTATTTATTTTTGATTGGTGCTTTATAGATATACGTAAAGGTAGAATTCAATATGGTATACATGCACATAGCATGATTTTCTTACATTAATTTCATATTTCCTCCCTTTCCCCATCTCTCCTCCCTCCTTCTCAAACTCTTTTTTCTACTCCCCTGATTTTCCTTATATCTTTATGATATCTGACCCCCCCCTTCCCCACTTTTCTCTTATTTTGCCCAAGCTTCCCATATGAGAGAAAACATTCGACCCTTGATTTTCTAAGTCTGGCTTATTTCACTTAGCATGAAGTTCTCCAGTTCTAACGATATACCAGGAAATGTCATAATTTCTTTCTTATTAATGGTTGAACAAAACTCCAAAATATATACCATATTTTCTTGATCCAAACTTGGTCCATTCATTTATTGATGGGCATCTGGTCTGGTTCCATAATTTGGCTATTTGTGAATTGTGCTGCTATAAACACTGATGGGGCTATAGCACTATAGTATGATGACTTTAGTTCTTTTGTTTAATCTATTATATCTTTCTATATTTGTGTATATATGTAATTACATGTGACAAACATATATACATACATATAATAAAGTATACGTACATATATAAATATATTTTAACTTCAGAAAGAAATAAGCAGTGCCGCCTCCCAAGTATGGAAGAGAAGGAACTTTGTTCAGTAATTCTGATCTCTCTTTTCCTGCTGAGGAGCTTCACAGCACCCTAGTATGAGCAAAGAATGGGGGTGTAGTCAGCTTCAGTCTTTGGCCATGTTATGGTTTAGATGTGGTATCCCCCAAAAGCTCACACGTGAGACAATGTAAGAAGGTTTGAAGAGAAATTGTTGGGTTATAGCCTTAACCTAATCAGTGAATTAATCCCTGATGGCATTAACTGAGTGGTAACTGGAGGCCCGGGGCGGGGGTATGTGGCTGGAGAAGTGGTTCATTGGGAGTGTAGCTATGGGGTATGTATTTTGTATCTGGAGAGTGGAGTCTCTCTCTGCTTTCTGATCATCGTGTGAGCTGCTTCCCTCCACCACACTCTTCTGCCATGATGTTCAGCCTCACTTGAGCCCTGAGGAATGGGGCCTGTTCTCTATGGACTGAGACCTCTGAAACCGTGAGCCCTTGAATAAACTTTTCCTCCTCTACAATTGTTCTGGTAAGATCTTTTAGTCATGGCAGTGAAAAAGCTGACTAAAATAGGCCATGTCCCCATCTTTGTACTCTTAAGTCCACACAGGGAAGGGTGGGTGGTCTCCTCTTGGACAGCTTCTGTGGGTGCTGTGGGCGTCTCTCTTGGTGGCTGTGACAGAGTCTCCACACTTCAGGGAGGTGAATCAGGGGAATTTCTTCCCTGCCACCTCCTTCCTGCCCATGATGGCAGCCCTTCTAGCTGAGAAGAGACTCCCTCCATTCTGCAAGAGACTACCCATGGTTAATGGCTTCCTCATTGCTACCACTCTTCCCTTCGGTCACGAGGTAGCTGAAAAGATTCCTTCTGTGTATTTGTTGGAATGAGAGCCCTGGAGACAAGTTTAGAGCCATCGAGTCTTCTGATAAAGCTGCGGGATGTGTCAGCGCTACTAATGGTGCCTTCTCAGCACTTGGCCGTGACCCCAAGCAGCAGAGTCCAGAGACTATAAAAGCAAATATGCCATAACTCCACAGTCAGGCAAGGGAGGGTTAGATGGATTTTCTCTATTCACAAAACCCATAGAACAACCCTCAGCTTCCCTATGTGCGGCCCAGTGATGAGTTGGACACTTTGAACTAACATAATGCTTTCTGTCTGGATACCTCAAAATATTGCCTTGAAGTGAATTTCTGAAAAGAAGAGGCAGGGAATGGGAGGGAATTCAAAGCTTGGTTCTGCAGCTTTGCTCTGATTTTATAATACACTGAAAAGAAATGATCTGTCACATCGGTTAATTTCTGTGTGGATTTTTTTCTCCTCTCTCCACTAAGGGCTTCCCAGAGGTAATTTAGCAAAATCCAGTATTCAAAGGATTTAATCAATCAGGGCCACATTGTGAGATTTTTGACTCAGTGAAGGCAATTTGGTGAGCAATTTTTCAAAGCTGATTTTTCAATAGAAAAAAAGATGGGAAGTTGGGAATTAAGTGGGAACAAAACAAACTGGCAAGAATATGTATTACAACTTCTAAATCAAACAAACAATGAGTCATCTGGTCTCACCCAGCCCTTCGCTGTGGAAGCTGCCAGTGGACTTTGCTGTGTTTTTGTATCTGTGAAACAGCACAAAGGTTTAGAAATATTATCCTGATAACAGTGGATTTAATTTATTCTTTTCCCCAATCTTGAGGTCTGACCCACCGATTAGGTTGGGAGTGGATTTCATTAATAACAACTGTTCAATCTATAGTTAAAATATTTACTCAAATCTTCTCTCTGGTTTTGTTTTGTTGTTGATTTTTTTTTTTTTTTTTTTTTTTTTTTTTTTTTTTTTTGGTACTGGCGATTGAACCCAGGGGTGCTTTAACACTAACCCTTTTAATGTTTTACTTTGAGAAGGGTAAGTTGCTGAGGTTGGCCTCGTGTTTGTGATCCTCCTGCCTCATCCTCCCTAGTTGCTAGGATTACAGGCATATGCCACTATGTCTGGCTCTTCTCCTTCCTTTTAAATGAAAAGTAAACTGCCCTGTTTCATATTCCTCTGTCCAAGGAAAAGATAAAATTCACCTTCTCTTCTTTGGAAATAATATGAAGTATTTGTTTCACCACAAAACAAACTCAAAGGGCAATTTGAGTTTGGATTTAAACAGGCTATGGATTTAAACAGGTGTCATGAATATGTGACTTTCTGTGATCATTGTAATCAGGTAACCAAGATGAGCTGGAGAATGCTTGCTCTATCTAAAGAATTCACATGTAATTTTTAACACTGCCAAGGCCTGCTGTGGGCTTCCAGAGTTTCATCTCTGGGATTTGGAAGAGGAAGTCAATACTTAGGGAAGAGTGAGCCTTGAAGAGTAAACAGAATTTTAATAAAAAGAGAAAGAAGAGGAAAGAACATTCCAAACGTGAGAAAGCTTCGCAAGAGAAGTCTAGGATGTGGGGAGAGGAGTCTGTGTGAGCAGGATGAAGTCCAGGTATCAGTGTGAGGAGGCTTTATCTAGTAGGCCCAGAAAGGAATTCTAGATCCCCTGCAGCCTGTTTCTGGCCCAGGGCACCATGACCCAGGAATGGCTGTCTTTCCTAAGGTTGCTCTGGTCCAAACTTAGAAAACATCATTCTTAGTTATCTTTTTTCTCTCAGATCCCAGGGAAAGATTCAGATTTTGTGGTAACTGAGTTGTATACAGTAGTGGAGAAGGAGGGTTCTTCTGAAGGAAAAGACTACAAAAATAAGTATTTGTTTTAGATGGACTGATACAAGTAGCAGATCCAGACCCTGCATCAAAACCATCATTGGAATTTATTGCCTCAGTTTTCAAAAGTATATCCCAAATCCAATGGCTCCTTCTGACCAAGCCCAAACACTCCTCCAGGCCAAGCCATGACCAGCTATGACAGAGATTCTAACCAGCCCCCTAACTGTCTTCCCAACTGAAAGTCCTCCCTGCTGCAGTCCATTCCAAACACATCAGGCAGAAGGATCATTATAAAATGTAAATCAGATCACAGCATGCTTTTCCTCAAACTCCATCAATGGCTACCCATTACTCATAGCACAATATGGGAAGCCTCTCCTATGGGCTACAAAACTGCTAATATTCAGGACCTTCTAACTTCTTAGCCATTTTCTGCCATTCCCCACTAACCACTCCAGTGTAGTCACTTGGTGCATCCTTGATATTCCTTTAGCAAAGCCTTAGGGCCTTTTCATTTATTTTTCCTTTTGCCTAGAATACCTTTTTAAAAAATTATTTTTGCATTTCTTTCCCTTAATACGCAAATGTCACCCTCTGAACCCCATGTCTAAAAGAAATCCCTATTCTCTAACCTCTATCCCATATGTGATTAACTTGTTTTTTATATCACTTATCACTAGTTATTATGTACTCATTTGTTATTGTCTGTTGCTCATACTGGAATGTAAGCTCCATGAAGGCAGAAATTTTGCCTGTTTCCTTCACTTCTGTTTTCCCAAAGCCTAGCACAGTCTCTAACATAGAGAATGATGTACATACTTATCTGGAGGAATATGACATGCTCCAAGGCCTTCACAATTCTTCAAACATAATGTCTAGCCCTTAGGTTAAAAAAAAAAAAATGAAAATTTTCAGGGATACCAAGAAGCAGGACCAAAGGAGGAAACATAATAAAAATAAACCCACAAGGTGATCCAGTTGTTGGAAGTATCAGACACAAACTCTACATTAACTTAATTATGTTCAAGAAAAATGCATAAGATAGAAATGAATTTAATCAATAAATTTCATACCAAAATGCAATAGGGATTCTAGAACTAAAAACTTCAACAATTAAAATTAAGTAGTATATTAGACTTGTCTGAAGGCAGGGTTATTTTAAAGATCAGTAGAAAATTTAGAAGCCTGAGGGTGAAAAATACTTAATAGAGTAAACATATGGAACATTATGAAGATATATATCTGACTTGATGTAAAGGCCTAACATAAGTACAATTGGAAAAGAAAATGAATATTAAAAGCAATATTTGAAGAGATGATGACCAAGATCTTTCCAAAAAATGATGAAAGACATCAAACCAAAAATCAAACCCTAAATGGGACAAATACAAAAAAATTCCACCACTAGCGACATCATAGTGACAGTGTTAAAAATGACAAAGTATAAACCTGAAGAAGGTGAAGAAGAGAAAGGAAGAAAAGGAGGAAAAGGAGCTAGAAAAATAAAGACAGTGCCTTCAAAACAACAGCAATAAGACTCACAGGTTGATTCTCAGAATGTTGGAAGTCAGAAGGCAATGTAATAGGATCTTTAACACGCTGAGAGAAAACCACTACTAACCTAGAAATAAATACCAATTACAAACATATTCTTCAAAAATTAAGACAAAACAGAATAATTTCCAGACAAATTAAATACAAGAGAATCTTATCACCACCAACAGACCTGCACTACAAGAAATGCTAAAGTTATCCAGGCAAAGGGGAAATTACGTCAGATAAACTTACAGAAAGGTAGAAAGGGAGGATGAGCAATGGGAAGGGCATATCTAAATGAATACTGTCTCAACGAAAAAGCCTGACATTTACGTACATGAAGAAATAAAAATGTGTAGCAATGATAACACAAAAGATGGAAGGGAAACAAAGAGATTCGAAGTGTTCTAACATCAACATCTGAGAAGTAATAAAAGAACTAATTGATGCTAGACTGTAAAAAGTCAAGGATGGACATTTTATTAATTATAATACCCATTAGAAGAATGGTATTTTAAAAAATACACGCATGCCAGTAAAAGAATGGGGGAAAATTTAAAAATACAAATCTACTCAATCTAAAACAAGAAAAGGAAGAAATGAAACTTTGAATGAGTAGGAAAACTTGTAAAAAAGGAAAAGTAAGGCAAATCTATTAATAATTTATATTAAATGTTGAATCAATCATGCAACCTATCTGAGACATACTTTCAAATATAAAGAACCAGAAAAGTTGGAAGTAAAAGAATGAAAAATGATTCACCATACACACATTAACCAAAAGCTGGTATAGCTATATTGTTAGATAAAGTAGATATTAAGACAAAAAAATTATTTAAGATTAAACGGTGTACCTATGCTTTACATATGGACAGAATTCCTTTAATCATGCTTTATAATGAGCATGATGCTAATTAAGCATCCCTGGTTGACAGTGCTAGAGGAATATTGTTGGAGGAAGGGACTTTCAGTCTGGTCTAGGGAAAAAAATCTTTTTTTTTTTTTTTTTAATGGTACTGATTGGGGATTGAACCCAGGGATGCTCTATCACTGAGCTATATCCTCAACCCTTTGTATTTTCAGACAGGTTCTCACTAAATTCCCAGTCCAGTCTTGAACTTTCCATCCTCCTGCCTGAGGCTCCTAAGTGGCTGGGATTACAGATGTGCACTGTTGTCCCTCACTCCCATGACCTTTTTGACATGGAAATCAGCACATTCTAAGCCTCCTATCCACATTGGCACCTTGACTCCCTCTGCAGGCCACCAGGCAGTTTGCCTATGGCCTGGAGGCTTTCTACGCAGGTCATGGTTCCTCTGCATACTCACACCACCAGTGACATATCCCCTGCCCTGACCTGCACTCTTGAAGGCCACCTCCAGTATACCCAGTGACTACACACCAGCTCCAGCTTAGGAACACTAGTGAATCCTGCTATTCAAAAGGCCAGACTACTTCCTCCCCAGTGAGTTCTGCTCCTTCCAAATTTGTCTCTTCCAAATTTATCTCTTCTTGGATACTATCTAGGGTTTCCTTATGTCTTTCAGTAACTCTTATCAGAGTACAGTAAGTTTTTACTATTGGCATCAGCTCTGCTATTTTGCTGCCGCCATTATTCTCTCTCCCCCACACCACTTTACAACCCAGATTATAAGCCCACGAACCTCCTCGCCAGCCATTGGTCCATTGTTATTAGACCATGAAATTCCACTAAAGAATGGATCCCCGACATTCTCTCTCTCTCTCTCCTCCTCGCTTTCATGCTCTCTCCTCCTCCTCCTCCTCTTCCTCCTCCTCCTCCTTCTTCTTCTTCTTCTTCTCTCTCTCTCTCTCCTCCCTCTCTCTCTCTCTCTCTCACCCTGCAGGGAGACACTCTGCCTGTCTGGTTAATAAAATTGCTTGTTCGAGTTCCCACATCCAGAGTGGTTTCTGGGTGCTTTCATTGGTGCCGAGACTCAGATGGGCTCTTCTACCACCGCTTGGCAGGTGGAATCTCATCTGTCACCCCAGACCCCAAGATGCTGGTCTCACCTTCCATTCGCCAGGACACTCTCCTCCACATCCACCACCAGCTTCAGATGGGTGAGTTATCCCCTGGATCGACTTAAATACTCCTCTGCTGACCTGTCTCCAGCGGCAGAGAGGTGAGTAACTAGAATTTGGTTCCAAACAAATTGGCTTTATTTGATATACTCGGGATAACACAAACCTTAATCTTTCTAATATCACACATCAATCAAATCAAATGGAAAATAAACACACCTCAATCAAATAGTCCAAAGTCCTCTCTGCCTTGTCAGTTCCGACGACCCCGAATGCTACGTTATCTTAATCGGAGAGCAGACAACGGGTGGTCACGGAACTCTCTCTGGCGGATGGTCTGGGAATCGAGGACGGGCAGGTCTCCACTGATCGTGAAGTCGTCAGAGTAGCGGAGTCTCGGCAGTCTCACCTGATGGATGGTGGATGGGGCTTGTGAACCTGGCTGACTTGGATTTGTCAGGAGATCTGGGCTGAGCCGAGGAGCTGTCTGAGAGGGGAGTTTATATACCCTTTTTCTTGGCTTGTTTCCAGTTCTGGTGCAGATGGTGTCTAATCTCCTTGGTGCAGTGCTCTCATGACACTTATGTCTTTTTTTTTTTTTTTTTTTTTGGTTTGCCGTCCACTAGGGGCTTATCATTTATTCGTTAGACATCCAAGTCTGCTCCTTTCATGACCTGAGACGCAAGCGTTGATCATCCGGCGCACTCAAGGCAGTTGAGGAGTGGGGGTTCCCTGCCATAACTTTTACAGTTATGGCTGGCTCCCTTAGTTGGCCTTATCTGATGGGTGGATCCCCGATCTTTATGGTAGAGATTCTCTTTCAGGGTTGAGGTTCTTCTTTGTGCACGCTCTTGAAAATCCTGATGTCAGTTCCTCAACTCTCTCAGCTTTTGCCCGGCACACTGATGGTCCGGTGACGACCCCATCACTGTGCTGTCTTCTCGTCACCAGCCAACTAGTCTGTGACCTTGGGATGCCTTGGACACTGACTTGGCTGTATTAGTCTCCACCATGGGATCTGGGTCCTCCATTCCGTCAGATTCACCCCTGGGGTGTCTACTAGACAATCTTAAACCCCTTTACCTGACCCCCTAGCCTAACATCACCAAAACTTATCCTTCAGATAATCAATCCAAAATGGCCACATAATGGCATACAACTTCTGTGAGCAAGCAGACAGATGGAAAGGGATTCCTGATCTTCAAACCTTTTCTTTCTTGGACTTCTTTGCTCTTCCTGCAAACCTGAACACCTCCTTTTGATTGCTTCTCCCCTTCTTAATCCCTCCTCCTCCTCTGACTTCGACTCAGCTAACAAACCACCCCCATACCAGTCAGCTACAGCAGAGGCCCCTCCAGCCCCTGCTCCTCCATTTCCTTCTCCTTGTTCTGTTTCTACTTCCATTCCCCTGCCCAACCCACTCAGACCTCCTGCCACGAGGTCCCACACACATATTCTAGCCCCCCCCACTAGAGGTGACTGGTGTGGAGGGAGTGACCCTAACCAATCCAACAACCAGTGGCATGTCACAGTAAGAAGTATGATATAACAACCCCATTCCTCAAAAGTAGTGGGAAATAATGTTTCATAATTTTCTGCATCCAAACCTGACCTGATTCCCAACCAGGAAAAAGGGTTAAAAAGTCCTAGGCAATTTCCCCTGCCTAGCCTTGCTGAAGTCTATGTTGAAATGTAGAATGCAGCAGGTTCAGCGAGGGACCAACCTGAGACTGAAGAAAAAAAAGTGTCCATTTTAAACTTCTCCTGGGCTGCAACACAGAACTAAATAAAACACTCTCTCTCTCTCTCTCTCTCTCTCTCTCTCTCTCTCTCATCTCACCCCTTCTCTCTGCCTTTCTCTTTCTCACTCTCTCATGCTATAATTAATGGCCATCATTTTTTCTTCTTGGACTCTAGTTTTGTTTTTCTAAAATGCTATATTTTTCGAGCTTACAATTTTGATCGTACATACCTATAATGATTTTTTTGATCAGTTCTGTTTTTATTCAACTCTAGAGTTATTTTTGAACATCTGTTACGTTGCAATGGAGATAAAAGCTACAAGGCCTTTGCTTTTGTGTTATGTGTATATCATGTTGTCTAACGTCTTGTTGTCTATGTATGTACATGATAACAAAATTGACATAAATAACAAGTGCTCATAAAATTAAAATTTAAAAAATGAATCCTGATACCTTAATTCACGTGATTTAAAAGGTTCAATTTAAATTGGGTAAACAGATGAAAGTAAAATGTCTTTGAAATTACTTACCTCACAAGTCTCTGGGTGGTCAAATTAACAAAATGTTGATATCTATAAAATGTCTAATACCAATTGTTTCTAGGACTTTTCTTCCTCAGGAAAGAGATAGTGATACTATTCAATACACTTGTCTGATATCTTGGTTTTTACAGTAAAATCAGTAGATTTGACATGGGATTACTCAAATGTGTTTGTTAGAGACATCTGATTAATTTACAAAGTTAAAATGCTAACTCCTTAAATTCTGTGGTAACATACTTAAACATTATTGGTGTTTTCATAGATTGGTAAAATTTGCTTTGTGTTATCACTAAAAACAAAGTTACTAAGACTTAAGTCCTAACAGGTATAATTCTATATACAAAGGGATCCAAAAATTCCAAGTGTGTTTCAATTAGAGTACTGCACATAACAAAATATTTCATCTTATTAAAATGGAGTAATTTATCTAAATTCAGAAATTTCATAAGAGTTGTTTCAGAATGTGAACAAAAAGGGGTCAACATACAGGAAAGAAAAATAAAAGGTTCTGGTACAAAAATATATTTAGTAGAAGGGAGAAGAAAATGTTTCTGGGTAGGAAAGTCTTTCTGTAATGAAACCTGGGATGGGATCCACGGTCATTGCCTGCTGGCTCTCCCCTCATGGGGATCTGAGCCACCTTGACCATGCCCCCTCCTCCCTGGCCAATATCAACCTTAGGGCATTTCTGTCTCTTGCCATTGCCAACCTCCTCGCCCACCACAGAATTCCACTCTTGACAGTCTTCCTTCTACTGTCAATGAGTCCTCAGAGCTTTTCTATGGTGGTCCTGAACTCCCTCCCTCTCTACAAAAACCCCAGCGCTGGGTCAGGGTCTCCCTCGGCTTCAGCCACAGACCTGTCAGGGACAGTGACAACCCTCACTGATGGTCTGCTCCTACGTGGGAAATCAGAGAGGTTGTAGGGAAACCCCGTCCCCTCCTGTTTCCCTTCTCTGGGTTCCTGAGAACTCTTAGCCATGGGCTCTGCCCAATCAAAAATTCTTTGCAACCCCCATCCTCTTGGATATCTCCTCAAAAACATTCAGCCTCTCCATTTGACTTCAGATCTCAAACCTCGCAGGCTTATTTCCATTGCAACACAGTCTGACCACAATATAAGTTAGATAATGACTCCTCTTGGCCAGAGAGTGGAACTTATACAACTTCTGTCACTGCAGCAAGCTCTCAGCCTTTCCTTGATTTATGTTTTGGATGTAATGTCATTGTGTTAACTAACATTCACATAGACTCAGGAAACAATACATGTAAACTTTGTAAAATGATGTTTAAAGAGGAGGCAAAGATCAACTTCAGATCTAAGATTTGTAAAGAGCCCCACCTTACCTGAGATAGGGCTCTGTCTCCCTCCCTGCTGCATGTCAGAATGGTTTCAAAATAAGCCAGACTTCAGCTTATTTAAAGTTATATTCAAAAGATTGTTTTTTTGTTGTTGTTGTAAAATTACTGTGATCTCAAACAGGGGATATAATGTATAGCTCAGCCAAAATTCAAGATAGCTATTACACAAACTAAATGTTATACTGTTGTTAATTCCATTTTGTATTTTCCTTGTAAACTCTAATAAAGCCCAGTACTCCTACTTTATGACTGCTGAGACTGGCTTGCTGGATATTTAAGATCAAACTTAGATTAAAATACAGGGGTCAAGAAAACCAATATTTGGCTTTTGCCATCTGAGTCAGCCTGAACCCAGGTTATGAGAGAACTTCTCTAAGGAGCTTTGCAACTCTGGCCACATGAACTCCTGATCAGGGAGATTAATGAAACCACTAGAGGATGAAAAGTCAATCAGTGCATCTGCTGCAAAGAGGAGCATCATTGAAAAAGGGAGACCTCACTGATGCTTCCAAAGGAAGCCACCTTATCAAGGAGACCCTACTTAGCAAATGGCACTAAAGGAGTTAAGATGCTGCTCTCAAGTTCTCCATGAGTAACCCATGGGAACTCAGCTAATGCTTAACAACAGATAAGAACAAGGTCAATTTGACCAGCTTGATCTTGAATGCCTACCAAAATAGTTAAAACCAAAACATAGCCATTCCTGGGCATTTAAAAGAAGAAACAATAGTTAAACGTAACTCAAGATGTACACTTATGCTAGTCCCCAAGAATAAGTAAGACTGGAGGCTACAAAAGAGATTCTTAGGCAGGAGTGCTTGATAACCATCAAGAGAAACTGCCGGAGTCAGAAATTTTTGGTCATTTTAATGTCTACAGATCTTCCTAAACAGGACCATGCCTGCTAAATTGCCTACTGAAGTTACTACAAGATCAGATACACAAGTTACGGGGCTGGTAGATACACACAAGTTCACCAACCAATAGGCCAATCAACCACTTCTCCTTCAAGACTACCAGCCCCTGACACCAAAAGTTGAGACCTGCGATTCACTATTGACACCTCTGGTTCCAAAAGTTCTGTTCCCACATAAAGCCCTCCCTAATCCTCTTTTTTTTAATAGGAATGAGACTCTTCGCCCTTACCAGCAGGAAGAAGCTACAGAAGAAAGACCATTGTCCCACTTCCAGTATCTATACAAACAAAAAGGGAGGAATATTGTCATCAGATCTGCTATTTTGCTGCCACCATTATTCTCCCTCCCCCACACCACTTTACAACCCAGATTGTTAGCCCACGAACCTCCTCGCCAACCATTGGTCTATTGTTATTAGCCTGCGAAATTCCACTACTTAAGAATAGCTCCCCCATCATTTTCTCTCTCGCCTCTCCAATCTTGCATGCTCTCTCTCTCTCTCTCACTCACTCACCCTTCAGAGAGACACTCTGCCTGTCCACTTCATAAAATCTCTTGTGTGAGTTCCTGCATCCAGAGTGGTTTCTGGGTGCTTTCATTTACTAAGCCTATTAACTTTTTTAAACTTCTATTGTTTAACCCAGTGACTGGACTCAGAATAATACAGAGGATTATATCAAAATGATAAAGAATTATTCTGCCAGAGAGATAAAACAATTCTAGCAACATAGCTTCAAATTATAGAAAGAAAAAAATGACAGAACTAACAAAAGAAATTGAGTAATCTATAGCCATGGTGGGAGATTCAACATCTCTTTCAATAATTAATAAAATAAGCAGAAAGTAGCATTAATTAGCACATGGTGGGTCTGAAAAACATGATAAACACATTGACCTAATTGACACGCCTAGACTACTCCACATGACAACAGAATATACATTCTTTTCCAGGGCACATGGAGCATTTATCAAAATTGACTAATACATTAGGCCATAAAGGACTAAAGATTCATTGAATCTTTTAAAATTCAATGAATTTTAAAAGATTGAAATCACAGAATTTGTTCTGTGATCATAGTGGAATTAAACTAGAAATCAATAATGAAAAAAAATATGGGGAAATCCCCAAATATATTGGAAATTAGTAATTCATTTCCAAATTAGGTGTAACCTTGGCAAGTTTGGAACTCTAACTAATTCTAAATAATGCTGCCTTTGTTCAATTTAGCTTAAAAATATTTCCTTCTAAGTTATTTTCTGAACTACCAATAGATTTAACCAAGCCAAAAACACTGACTCCTTACTCATTACTTGTTGTGTCAGATGTTATTCAACTGGATCTGTACCCCACCCTTGTTCCTTATTCAAAATATTTGACATTAAGTGACTTTTGTGTATTTTTGAAAATCAAAATGTGCATTTGAAAGATGATGGCTTGTTAACATTACAGATATTTTTAAATTGATCTGCCTTTCCCACTTGGCTCTCACTTATAAAAATGAGGGTTTGAAATGGAAGTCTCTGAGGACTTTGCAACTCAACATGTTTGAGTGGGTGAGCTCTGAATATATACAGATATTCTATCAAAATTAGTGTATACATTATAACAGATTACCAGAAGACTGTAAAAACTATCGAAGTAGATACAAATGTATAGTCCTCATTTACATTGACTCTTGGTTGAGCAAAGAAGTAGGAGGAGTCCAAGTCATTTTTGTCTGAAGTAGTAACTACTTGGAGTTTGGGGTGACCATGGGATGAAAATTCTCCCCGTGCAGGTATGGTGTAAATGTGAGAGGCCTTTCCTGGAACAGACTTCTGGCCATTCAGAACAGGCCTTGGTTCATTGATTTCAAACTGGATACTTGATAAATGGTGGTTAGCAACAACAACAACAACAACAACAAAAAAACAATAACAAAGGGCTGGTGGTGTAACTCAGTGGTAGCTGAGTAACTACCACTCATTAGCATGTAACTCATTAGCATGTAAGAGGCCCTGGGTTCAGTTTCCAGTACCAAAATAATAATAACAATAATAACAGGCTGTTGTCAAGAACTGTGAAGGAAGTGCCTGAGACTTGATGCTATTTGCAACCTAAACAAGTTAGTCTACCATGGTTTAATGGATCCTGATAAAAGATGCAACACTCCTGGGTCAGATATAAACAAATTTCTAACTGTGGTAGTGATATCTAGAGTATTAGCATTTCTTACACTGGTTCCTTGCATCAATAATTCATAAAGAGTGATTCAAAGAGGACCTGGCGACATCTACATGAGCAGTAAGTTACATTGCAGAAGAGAAACCCTGTAACAGACTGAGTTTATATCCCCCACAATCCATATGTTGAAATTCTAACCCCCAATTTAGTAGTATGAGGAGTAGGGCCTATGGGCTCCTTCAACTCTTCTGCCTTGTGTAGTTACAAACAGAAGACAGTCATCTATAAAGAAGGCCTTCTGCAGAAACCAAGCCTGCTGCTGCCTTATCTTGGACTTCCCAGATCTAAGAACTGTGAGAAATCAATTTCTATTGTTTCTAAGCTACACAGTTGATATTTTATTTTAGCAACCCAATAGAACTAAGATGGAAGGCAAGTTTAATTTTTCCTACTTGGAGTACTTGACTAATCTTCTGTTGCTCTAAGATTTACAGCATCTGTGATGTGGGGACCAAATGTTCCTGAGCTCACATATGTGAAGTCTGAATAGAGCACATGAAATTTATTATGTGTAATCATCCACAGCCCACTCACAGTTAAGTGTTCAGGGGTAACTGGGGCAGCTCTAACTGGACTGCCTTAGGAATGACAGGTTAGTATAGATTATGTGCTATGCATGTGAAGGCCAGAACAACTCTCAAACGCAACAAGGTACTGTCCTCTGACCTTATATTAAATGGATGCTTGAAATAATATGAACAAAGGGGAATTGTGGGTGTCCAGAAAGAAAATGTATAACAGATAGAAAGCCACAGCTACTAAACCCTGTTTATTTAACAGTAAACAAGGAGATTGAATTTCTCTCTGTGTTAATAGCACTGGATTTCTACTCACAGGAGAAGCTGAACTTTGCTTGATTGAGTCCAGCGTACAGGACTTCAGTGAACTTTAGAGTGGACATTGCAGTCTCTGCTGCTTACTGGCTGTGTGGTGCATACAAGTTTCACAACATTTTTTTTTGTTGTTGTTGTTTCTGCAAATAGAGATGATAATAGCACCTATGTCATAGGGTTATTGTGAACAGTAAGTTCTGAAAAGTGCTTAGCACAGATTTCAGTATATATTGTCAATACATGGTAGCTGATATTCTTGTTTGAAATTTTTAATAATACTAGTCTTAAGGATATTGGGGGTGAAGGAATATGCCCTGTTCACCATCCTTTCTTCCCAGCAGACACATGTGGAACAAAAAGCCAACTCACAGACCATCTACATGCGGTGAATTTAGACTAGTCATTAAAATGATGCGGCATCCCAGACACTAAGCACCACCTCTGTGCCACTATAAGGTCTCTCTGAATAATGTGTCTGTCTATTTCCTGGACTCTATGCAGCCACAGAGCCAAATTCCACTCTGGGAAACAGAGGTGCAGTAATAAGATTGTAGAAGACTGGATATTCTCCCTGGTTCTGCCTCTTTAAAAAAACAAAATGTTCTTTTTAGTTATACATAGCAAGAATGTACTTGACACATCGTTCATACATGGAATATAACTTCCCATTCTCATGGTTGTACATGATGTGGAGTTACACTGGATGTGTATTCATACATGAATATAGGAAATTTATGTCAAATTCATTCTGCTGTCTTTTCCATTCCCATCTCCCTCCCTTCCCCCATCCTCCCCTGTTCAATTCCTCCCTCCCCCCACTTCCCCTGCCTATTGTGAATCAGCATCTGCATATCAGAGAGAACATCTGGCCTTTGTTTTCTTGGGATTGGCTTATTTCACTTAGTATGATAGTCTCCAGTTCCATTCATTTACTGGCAAATGCCATAATTTTATTCCTCTTTAAGGCTGAGTAATATTTTGTTGTGTATTTATACCACATTTTCTTTATCCATTCCTCTGTCAAAGGGCACCTAGGTTGGTTCCATAGCTTAGCTATTGTGAATTAAGCTGCTATGAACATTGATGTGGCCGCATCACTGTAGTACGCTGATTTTAAGTCCTTTGGGTATAAACCTAGGAGTGGGATAACTGGTTCAAATGGTGGGTCCATTCCAAGTTTTCTGAGGAATTTCCATTCTGCTTTCCAGAGTGGTTGCACCAATTTCTGGTTCTACCTCTTATGAGGTTAATTCTGTCTCAACATCTCAAAACGGAGTTGTAATATTTAAATAAAGCACATGTATGAATTTCATGATTAGCAGAGTTTCTGGTACATATTACACAATTGATAATTATTCCTTTCTTTATACCTGTATTGTATTCAAGTGGAACAAATGTTTTCTCCAAGTGACTGTCACATGTGGAGGACCAAAGAGAAGCGATTATTTCCATGAATTTTAACTAATTTAAATTTTCTTGAGCATAAGAATCAGGGAAGTGGTTGAAAATGCAGAATTCCCAAACCCAACCCACAAAAATTTTGAATAAATCGATCTGAGGAGGTGCTCAGTAATCTGTTTTAACAAGCTGTCCGGGGGCATCCTCCCACGTAAGTGATGTGGTAAGAAATGCTAGCTCCAATGTACCAAAATGTTTTGGTCTCTAGTATCTAACATTCTATTTCCTTTTAACCTTTTAATAAAAAAATTTTTATTTGTTCTAATTAGTTATATATGACAGTAGAACGCATTTTGACATATCATACATAAATTTCATTCTTATGGTTATATATGATATAGAATCACACCAGTTATGAAGACATATATGTGCATAGGGTAATAATTCTCCATTCAATCTACTATCCTTCCTACCCCCGTACACCTTCCCTACCCTTCCCTCCCCTCTGCCAAATCCAAATCCAATACCTCTATTCTTCCCTAGCCCACCCTATTGTGAATTAGCATCCGCATATCAGAAAACATTCAGCCTTTGGTTTTGGGGGATTGGCTTATTTCGCTTAACATGATAGTCTTCATCTCCATCAACTTAACTGCAAATGACACAATTTCATTCTTAAGGCTGAGTAATATTTCATTGTGCATATATACCACTATTTTCTTTATCCATTCTTCTGTTGAAGGGAACCTAGGTTGATTCCTTAGCCTAACTATTGTGAATTGAGCTGCTATGAACACTGATGTGGCCACTTCACTATAATAGTTGATTTTAAGTCCTTTGGGTATATACCAAGGAGTGGGATAACTGGGTCAAATGGTGGTTCCATTCCAAGTTTTATGAGAAATCTCTATACTGTTTTCCAGGAATTTTTAGGAATCTTATTGAGGAAGTCAGTTCCTAAACTGGCATGATGGAAAGTTGGGCCTACATTTTCTTGTAGTAAGCTCAGGATCTCTGGTCAAAGGCCTAGGTCTTTGATTCACTTTGAGTTGAGTTTTGTGCAAGGTGAGAGATAGGGGTTTAATTTCATTTTGGTATATATGGTTCTAGTTTTCCCAGCACCATTTGTTGAAGAAGCTATCTTTTCTCCAATGAACGCCTTTGGTGCTTTTGTCTAGTATGAAATAACTGTATTTATGTGTGTTTGTTTCTATGTCTTCTATTCTGTACCATTAGTCTATGTGTATCAGATTATATATAGGTTAAAACCAACTCTGATCTTAGTTGATTTCTCAACCCAGACCCTCAATGCTAGAAGGTCCTGGAACAATATATATCAAGCTCTGAAAGAAAAAGGATGCCAACCAAGAATTTTATATCCACAAAAATCATGCTTCATATTTGAAGATGATTTTAAAACCTTCCATGATAAAAGTTAAAAGAATTCACAACTAGAAAGCCTGCACTACAGAACATTCCCAACAAAATTTCCCATGAGAATGAAATGAAAAAAAAAAAGTGAAAACTAGCAAAAGGAGAAACTACACTAAAGTAACAGTCAATCAAAGGAGAAACCAAGTCAAATTAAAAGCCAGAAATAATCCAAAATGACTGGGAATACAAATATCTTAATAATCACTTTGAATGTTAATGACCTAAACTCATCAATCAAAAGACATAGAGTGGCAGATAGGTTTTAAAAATAAGACCCAACAATATTCTGTCTCCAAGAGATGCATCTCACAGGCAAAGACATCCACAGACTGAAGGTGATAGGATGGGAAAAAACATATCACTCATATGGATTGCATAAATAAGCAGGGGTTTCCATCCTCATATCAGATAAAGTGGACTTCAAGTCAAAGTTAATCAGAAGGGACAAAGAAGGACATTTCATTCTGCTTAAGGGAATCATACATCAAGACATAACAAGTGAAAATATTTATGCCCCAGACAATGGAGCATCTACACACATCAAGCAATCCCTTTCCGATTTCAAGAATCAAGTAGACCACAACACAATAATACTAGGTGAATTTAACACACATCTCTCACTACTAGATAGATATTCCAAACAAATACTAAACAAACAAACAAAAAAAACTATAGAACTAAATAATACAATCAATAATTTAGACTTAATGGACACATGTAGAATATTTCATCTATCAAGGAGCAAATGTACTTTCTGCTCAGCAGCACATGAATCCTTCTATAAAATAGACCATACCTTAGGCCACAAACAAACTCCTTTTAACCTTTTTACACAATAAAAATTTGCTTTTCAAAATGAGATGTAGAATAATGGCAGAGAAGATCATGACCATGGGGGACTTCTATTTCCAGGTTCTAATTATGTTAAACCACAACATCAATATCTCCTTGACTTGGAAAGAGAAAAATCATATACAGATAAAATTGATAATGCTCCATCCTCTCCCCTCATACATTGCATGATGAAGAATGGCGGTCATTTCTCCCCATAACACAGGACTTGTAACATTGGGTACTGTGTCCTATTCACAGTTGACTGTTTCTAAGAAATAAACCATTTCCATTAGAGAAACTGTGTTCTTAAAACAAGTTTCTTATTCATTATGCAGATCCATGCACCCTGGAAGAGGATCAGCAACAGACATTTGGGATGGTGAGGTAGAAATAGCTTTGTAAGGTTGAACGCCCAGATTGTCTCATAATATTGAGAATGTTGGAATGTAGCTGTGAGTCAGGTTTTAAGTTGTACCATTTATTGAAGGAAAAAATAGTTATACTTTTTTAATTCATTCCTCAAAGGTTTAATAGATTTAATTGCTCCTATTTTGATCCTGGCTTCAAACAGCACACCCAATTAACCTGGCTCTATTTAAAGGGGGGGGGGTCATCAAATAAAATAAAAAGGCAACACTAGAAATGCAAAACTGCAAACACTGTTATCTGGAGTCAATTTTCAAGGCAAGTGACCGGGAGGCTGGACATCTCCAGAGCATCCTAACTTGAAAGGGGAAGGGTTGTCATGGAAACAAGGACATGGAATGAATGACTTTCTGGTCCTGGAGGAAGGAAGCTGATCTAGAGCCCAAGAGGAGAGAAGTTCCCTTCTAGGCTGTTTCTGAAGGAATAATACCATACCTTCCTAAGCCTGCCGAGAGAGAAAAGCCTTCTTCCACAGCTTGCCCAAATTTCATCACAAGAGAACAGTTTGTGTGAGATGCTCATTCAGTTTCTGACAATACTTTTAAATATAGTGAACACAATTTCCCAGTTATTTTCAATCTACCAAACAACTATGAATTTCCATACATATCTCTTCTCCTTTGCCCTCTCTTAGATATAGCTGGTCAGTCATTTGTCCATCTCCTCCCTCTCTCTCTCTCAAGACTCATTACTCAAAGAAGATCACTCTCCCAACCCTTTCAACCGTGGTCACTTCCACATCTAACTTCTTATTTCCTCAGTCCAAAAATCATCAAAGGAAAGTGATGAATTTCAGAAAGTTATAACTGTATCTTCAAGATGCACCACAATTACTCTGTGCACTCATGAAAAGCACTGGGTTTGGGGAAATCCAACAATAGTGTCCAGCATTTTACAATGAAGTAAATCAAAGAGGAAGAGTAACTTGCCCAAGGTGACAGTTGCAAGTTTTGGAGCCAAGATAGAAATTTAAGCAGTAGGTAAAATCTATGTTTTTAGCCACTATCTAAGCAAAAAGATTAACAATCAGCATATATTCAACACCCATTCTCCTGGCCAAACCTTACATGAACCATGTGACTTGAGTAAAAATGAAGGCTAGAACTCTGATGCCAGTGCTCAGAAGGACCAACCTCGAGTCTCGCTGTTATGGGGCGAGATTTTAAGAACAGACGAATCACCCGTGATTGGGAGGATAAAGTCAAGTAAGATGTCTGTACTTAACTCAGTCTGGTAAAAATAACATCAATAGACTGACAGATATTTGGTAATCCAGAGTGACCACTAAAAAAGTTACACAAAAAGGCACACTTGAAAAAACTGTACATGTTAAGATGAAATTCTGAAAAATGTTCAAGTAACCTATAGGGAGACAAAAAAAAAAAAAAAAAAAAAAAAGAGAAACAAATCAAAACAAAGAAACAGAACAAAGAGAAAACAAAATATAAAATGTCAGAGTTCAGTCTTAACATATAACTACATAAAATGTAAATAGGTAAAACACATCAACTAAAAGATATTGACAGAATAAATATAGAAACATGACTCAACTAAATGCTGTCTACAAGACGCTTACCCCAAATATATCAACAATCACAGGCTGAAAGTAAAAGGATATACTACTGAAAAAAGATACATCATGTAGACATGAAGAAGTGACTATATTAACATCAGATAAAGTAGACTTCAGAACAAAGAGAATTATCAGAGACAGAGGGACATTTTATAATGGTAAAAGAGTAAGACCATGAATACAATGTCTCAATCTTAAATATGTATCACCAAAAATCACACAGCTGCAAAATATGTGAAGAAAAAAATTAATATGGCTGAAAAGAAAAATAAAAACCCATAATTATAAGTGGAGACTTCAACTCTCCTCTCTCAACAATTGTGAGAACAACTAGACAGAAAAATGAATATGATAGGATCTAATCAGTATTTATAGAATACATATTCTTTTCAAGTGCCCACTAAACATGTATCAGCTAGAGCATATCCTGATTCATACAATAGACCTCAACAAACTTAAAAGAATTAAAATAATACAGTGTATTCTACATCTACAATGGCATTAAACTAGGAATCAATACAGAAAGGTAACAGGAAAATCTCCAGACACTTGGAAATTAAGCGATATACTTCTAGATAATCTATGGATCAAAGAAAAAGTTGCAAAAGTAATTTTCAAAATGCATTGACCTGAATGAAAGAGGAAATACAACACATAAAAATGTTTACGGCCCGGCTGAAGCAGTGCCAGGGGTGAGGTGGGAAAGGGGAGTCCTGGCACTAAATGCATAGTTTAGAAAAAAGAAAAGATCTCACATCAGTAATCTAAGTGCCCATCTCAAGAACCTAGAAACACAAGAAAGAGGGAGCCCAAAGCAAAAGAAGGAATGAAATAATAGAGATATGATGGATAACCTGTAAAAACACAACTTAAGTTTTAGAAAAGGAAAAAAATAACACTAGTTTTGAATAATGAAATTGAAGTCTAACATGAAAATATTGGGATGAATTGAAGCCAGAGTCTAAGGATTTGTGCCTAGCTTCTAAATTTACATATACATTTCTATTACATTTATAATCTGTATAAATTTCCAGTGTAGAATCACATGGATCAGAGTGAAAAATAGGCACCAGGCAGAAATCAGACAGTTGTTCTTATGTTTTCACTCTTATTCAGCATATTGACTCCTTACCTTGTTCTAACTCAAAAATGATACCTCCTCAATTCTAGACCAATCTGTTCTAAATGATACTGGAGTCAAAGTACTATCACATAATTTTTTTAGAGTATGATACATAGTGAGATTCAGAAAAAACACAATAGGAAGTAAAGTGTTTACCTGAACTTTATTAATTAGAAATTCATCAAATATAGCATCTTAGATGT
This sequence comes from Sciurus vulgaris, assembly GCF_902686455.1. Classification (NCBI taxonomy): domain Eukaryota; kingdom Metazoa; phylum Chordata; class Mammalia; order Rodentia; family Sciuridae; genus Sciurus; species Sciurus vulgaris. Next base: position 44,927,578 of record NC_136466.1, on the reverse strand, counting down.
TCAAGATATTGGTTTCCTCTATGTCCTAAAAATTTTAATTTTTAAAAATTGCACAATACATAAATATTTTGAAGTTCAAACTATATGGAAATATGCAGAAGGTAATATTTGATATATATCATTTTGGACAAAAGTATACCTATTCAATTAATACACACGTGTATTTAGAGATCTACATATAGAAAAATAACCACTGGAATTTTTAAATTATTTTAATTGTTACATAAAAACATTCAAATTGTACATATTTACCAAGTACCATGTGTATTTGGATACATGTATACATTGTGCAATGTTCAATTCAGGGTAAACATATCTGTCTCCCAAACATCTATAATCTCTGTGGCAAGAATATTCAAAGGCATTTCTTTCAGCTTTATAAAGTATGCAGTATCTAATTGTGCTCTACTGTTACCCTCCAGTGCAATAGAACTCCAGAACTTCTTACTCCCAACCATCACTTAGTCCCATTCCCTCCCTTCTCTCTTCTCCCTAGCCTCTGTTAATCATTCTATTCTCAACTTCTATGAAATCAACTGTTTTAGATTCCATATCCAAATGAGATCATGCAGTATTTGTCTTTCTGTGCTTGGCTTATTTCATTTAGCATAGTGATCTCCACAAAAGACAGGATTTCATCCCTTTCTATGGCTGAGTAGTATCCCACTATGTTATGCACTGAATTTGGGGGGTGGTTCTACTACATCTTAAAAACTTTGGCAAAATACAGTATCTTGATGATCTTTACATGCTGGTATAGGGTGTTTAATGCATGCCCCACATTTTTTCACTGTTATGAATGTATCACATGATTATATCATAATTCAATCACTCTCAAAATGAATATCTTGTCCATACTCTGTGCATGTATGCATTTATTTTCCTAGAGAAGATATATGGAAATAGAATTCTTGGTTGAAGACCATGCATATATAAAGTTGTTAATGCATTTTCTCAAAGAAGTCAGAAATTTCCAATAGTAAGTGTGTCTCATTTCCTGGATCTGGAATCCAGGGTCTCTGAGTTTGGACCACCTAATAGAAAAGCTCCCACCTCTGCAGCAGTTCTTTCCAATGATGTCTTGGGTTGTAGTTTCCTTTACTAATCCAATCTCATCCTCTTTCTATCTTTCAGAGAATTTTCAAAATTTCTATACAATCAATGGCAATCATTATATTTCTAGCATTACTATATATTTATTTAGTTTAAAAATATGTATGTTAAGCCCCACATGATGGCACATACCTACAGTCCCAGCTACTGGGGAGGCCGAGGCAGGAAGATCACTTGACCCCAGGAGTTCAAGACCAGTCTAGACAACATAATGAAACACAATCTCAAAAAAAATACATATACATATCCCGGTAACTGAAAGACTTTGCAGAGGAGGGCAGATGTATTCAATCTAACATCCTCATCTAATTTCTTTCAGCTCTACAAAAAAAGGGAAGAGTGGTTCAGAATAGTCCAAAGAGAGAGACTTGCCTAGAATCTTTATATAGAGACTCTCTAGGAAATTTTCCTCTTTAGGGAATTTCTGACCCTGAAATCTGCCTGTGGGTTCCTGTGAAAAATCATCTATGATGTTAGTTTTTCTGTTGAATGCCTCCCATAATAGGTCATGGGGCAGAGGGCATAGATTTTTATATAGTTTTAATGGATTAATGGCTCAAAATCAAATCCTGGCAGAATATCAAAGACTCACATCAGAAAAACAGGGTGAAAGTTCCCTCTCTTGAAAATGTATAACTAGGGCTTTTTCATGTATATTTACCATAATCTTTTAATCTATAAAACCAAAAGAAAACTACATGGTGCCAAAGAAAGCAAACTTCCAAAGAATACGAAATGTTTTTGAAAGCAATAAAATCTATTTTAAAAAATGATTTGCCTGTTTTAAGAAGTGGCTAGATGTCCTGTGCTCCCTAACAAACTCTCTGATCTGAGCACACCCGTCGTGTTTTCTATTTAAAGCCCTGAACAGGAGCTCAGACAAGTGCTTTGTCTCCTGGTTTGTTCCTTGAGCTGCCTGTGCTCTGACAGGGTTTCACTGGCTTGAATCAAGCACGAAAGTTTCTGGCCACAAAATCAACACCAGAGATGGAAGCTCAGAGTTGTTATGAAGTTGTGAGTTTTTATTTTATTTTATTTTATCCATTTGTCCCCTGGTTACTTCGTTTGGGCAAACTTTTCCTTCTTTCTCCACACGTTCTTCTTTCTCTCCATTATTAAAATGTTTCAGATTCCTTACTTAGATCGTGGTGCAAATGACTGATGACAGCTTAAACTTTTAATTCTTTAAAAAATACCTGCATTTTAACATTGATTCTCCAACTGTGGAATCCTGGTGTTAGTAAGCAGATGGGGACAGGCGAGATGGGACTTTGTGGGCACCTGAGCCGACCAAGGACTGTTCTTTTGGGGGCACTAATTTTGTCTTCTAAGCATGACTTTCCAATGGAATAAAGGTTGTGTGCCTCTTTGGATCAGAGCCAAGGTAAGAGTGAGCAGGGCTTCATACAGACACTGCTTACCTGTCGGCCTCCCAGGGGCCTCCAGAAGTGGGACTGACCCCTCCCCATCCTGTTCTATCAAAGCAATTTCTTGGGTTTTTTTTTCTTTTTTTTTAGTATAAAATGTTTGAAAAAATAAAGGGGAAGAAGGGATTGTGTCCAAAAGAAATATGGAAAACAATGGTGACGGAGATGAAGTTTTCTGGAGTGTCCCAGAATCAGTCCTCATTTCTGCCTCCTGGAGCTCTGGCAGCTCACTCGCGATGTACTGGCTTGCTAAGTCTCAGTGCCACACTTGCCAGAGAGCATCTTATCCTACAGCTGCCTCCTAGCTTGAGCTGCACACTTGTAAGAGACAGACCTGTCCATTCCACCCTCAAGACAGGAAAGATGTGGATGAGAGATGTTTTCTCAGTAAGCAGGGAAAATCAGACCATTGCAAATGACATGGTATATTCTAACTATGCCTCAGCTTCCTGGTCTGTGAAATGGAAATGCTGATGGTGATCTCATAAGGTTATGGTGAGGACTGAGTGAGTAGCTCATGCAAATCTCTCTACCCAGTGATTTGCCCACAATCAATGTAAGTGCCACCCGTTATCATTAAGCACATGCCCTTTTCTCCACTCCTCAGGCTCTTCATGCGTGATTCACTCATCTCTCAGCTGGAGAGGAAGTGTTTGGTAGGCATTTCAAATTCCCATCTCCCACAGCACCCACTACAGTGTCTGGCAAACATAAGTTTTCAACAAATACGTGTTAATTAAGTCATAAATTGGACTGATTGTGAACTCTTTCTGCAGTCTATGAAACTATGTCACCCGTTGTCCTCATTTCTGTTTGCTCTTTATATATATATAGACACTTCCTTTACTTCTAAGCACGTTTTGATTTTTTTTTTTTTAAAGAGAAGCTTCTGAGATAGATCTTTTTAGCTACGTACATAAAAATATAAAGGAAAAGAAAGGACAAAACCCCATTTGTTTTGTGGGTTTTCAAATTTTCTTTTGAGACAACCCAATTAGAGCCTGTATTTTGTGCTCTTCCCTATAGGTCATTGGAAGAGCCTTTTGGTTTCACTTAGCTTTCTATTTTCTATTTATGAAAATATTCTGAATACCCCTGGAATGTTATGGAGACCACATTGTCTTTGTAAAATTAATGAGGTAAAAATTAATAAAAATCAAGCACATGAAGTGTGTTCAAGAGTGGAGGAACATAAAAAGGATTAATTCCCTTACAACATTAAGTTGATTTTAACTTAAAAATAGATCCCCAGCTTGGTATTTAAAGAACACAGAAACTTGTATTTTTAAAGAAAGAAAACAAGGCATAAATTTTTCACTCTATATATACAATGTGCTGCAGAATTTTTGTTATCCCAGAAATTCTTATTTCTCCACATGTCTCTATCTTTCCCTTCCATTTGGTGCTCACAATAATTATGTGAAGTATGTAGGGAAAAACAAAAACAAAATCAAGAAGCCTTAGACTGATAATACTACCACTCTTCTATGAAAAGCCAAGGCCATCACTCGTGACCAGTCACAGATGTCCCCACTAGCCCAGAGACTCCAGGTATCTCTCAAATATACCAAAAGGACTTTAAAGTGTGGAATGATGTGACAACTCCTCCAAAATACCCTGCTGACAAAAGCACTGTACTGTTGGTTCATTTCATTCCCCAACATTTTATTCTCCAACAATCCTATGAGGTAGGCATTTTTAGTTATATAGAAACCAGAAAAAAAACATAAAATGGTCCATGCCATCTACAGAAGACCAAGCATGGCCTTGGCCCAGGCATACTTTCAGCAAGCCTGTGCTCAGCTCCAAGAGCCACACTGTGTGGGTGGAACCTCAACTTTACAATGGCTGAGTTACACCATTCAAAGTCAATTACAAGATCACTCTCTACCACAGGTTCCTCCCCTACAAGTTAAGGGTAATAATAACAATCAGGCTATTTTGAGGATCAAATAAATTAACACTTGTCAGTTACATAAATCAAGAGTCCGCTGACCATGTCTTGTGGACCAAATCTAGCCCACTATTTTGGGAAATAAAGTTTCACTGGAACACAGCCTTTCTCAGGTTTTTTTTTTTTTTTAAATGTATTATATGTAGCTGCTTTCTCACTACAACAGCAAAGTTGAATACTTGTCATAGAGACCATATGGCCCACAGCACTGAAAATATTTACTATCTGGTCCTTTGCAAAAAAAGTTTGCCAAGGCCTGATTTAGATGAGTGCTTGGCAAAACCTAAGTGCTCAGCAAGTGTTGACTACAGTGGTTATTGTTATTGTTAAAGTTCACCCCAATGTCTTGAAGAACAGATCTGTTCCATCCACTAAAAACCTAATACAGTTTGTGCTTAAAATAGTTTATGCTTCAATCATAATTCCAAAGTCTCTTACTTGGAAAGTTCGTAAATTGGTCACTGAGGCCTGTGGCAAGAGGTCAACAGCCTCGTAGAACAGCCTTTCTACTTTCAGAGAAAACAAGTCACTATAATTAATCATGTACAACTTAGTATCCAAAAGTCCTGGTTTTGGCATAATTGCAGCATGGCTTTTCCAGGTCAGAAAAACAAACGTGCTTATCAGGAAAGAAGGAAGCAATGGTCTGATTTGCTCTGTATCCTAGGTCATTATGAGCATATTCTCTGGGGATGGGAAAGATTATTACCTAAAAAGGCCCTGCTATTTCTGGAGGTCAAATCTAAAGAGGAAGAAAAATAATGGAAGAGATCTTACTCATCTGAGAAAATTGAAAATAATATTACTTGCACTGACCCAGGTCGAGCTTCTGGAGGAATTGATGATGCCCAAAGTATAAGGCTAGAAGGAATCCACTGTCCAAACAGCGCAGAGAGATCTTTGAAAACGCAAATCAAATGATGTTCTTCCTTTGACTAAAATCTTCCAACAGCTTCTCACTTTAGCATAAAATCCAAATTCCACAATCTTCCTTGGTCTAATTCTCTGACCTTAATCTGCTGCCATTCTCTCCCTTCCTCTCTTGGGCCAATCACATAAATCTTCTTTCATTCTTAGCATGTGCCAAGTATGTTCCGGGTGTTTGCACTTGTGTTCTTCTCTGCCTGGAACACGCTTTCCCTGCTCTTTACAGACTCCTTCACAGGTTCCCCACATCTTCATGGTTCCTGCTTATGTGCTCAGTCTTGACTTACATGACACTTCCCCAATCAACTTTCACCCAGAATCGCCTACTCACATTCTCCATCACATCTTCCTGTTTTACTTCATTCATGGCCCTCATCACTAACTAAAATTATCTTGCTTCTTTATTTGCTTACTTGATAATTGTCTATCTACCTTCCCTAGAACATAAGTTCTGAGAGAGCTTGAAATTTCCCCTTGTGTATAATAGAAAGTTAATAAACAGCTGACCAGCAAATGAATGGACTAGCAATATTTGTACCACACAACTAAAAAATTATTTTGTTAAAGCTGAAGAAGAAAATAAATCTTTAGTTTTAGTCGAGGAGCAGTGTGTAGTTGGAGTACAATAAGGTGACAAAACAATTGGTAGAACTATCCAGAATGTGCTTCCCAAAACGCATTCTTCTTTGTGGGTGCAATCTCCTGCCATTTAGGAGCAAAGTCTATGGAGGTATATTTTTACTAGAAATCATGTTCTTCCTTCTACAAATAGCTAGCAGTTCAGTGGGAGAGCTCAATTTGAATTTTGTCTGACTCTGGCATCCATAAGCACTCAGCCACTGCACTAAGTCCTCTTTTGGTTGAGACATGTCATTTCAATTTGAATCAAGAAGGTGTTAAGGTCCATTTGGCTCCTTCCCTAAAGAGAAGTGCTTGGATCCATTGGATAAACTCCAGGGCATTTGCAGTTCTCATTTTGAGAGTGCCCAGCAAATATTTGTTCTTAGTGCTTTGATTTTTTTTTTACTGTGAATCTTAATGCAAATGAAGTCATTGAAGAATGCTTTCTGCATCGAAGGATGGCTTTTCAGCAAAGTTATGAGGAATTTAGATTAAGGAATTGTCTAATTTAAATGTCTAATAAATATCTTAAATAAAAAGCATTGAGAAATAATATAACAGATGCCTATATAACCACCTCCAAGATTAAGGAGATGCTAACTGTTGGGGTGCAAATGGGGGTTCATTTCATGCCTTCCTGAGATTTTTTTCTCTATAAAGGGACCTAAGCTATTAATACAGTCCTGGTCTTTTGCTGTTGTCTAAGTCACTCCTGTTCATGGAAGGCAGTAGGTCTTCCATCACTGGCAAGTATGGGAACAGGATCTATTCATGCTCTGGGCTGTCCTTTGCTCTCTGCTTCCTTTGAGAACAAGCTTGCCTGCAGGAAGTATATGCTCTAGATTGCTTTCTGCCATACAACAAGCTAAGTTTCAAAGTCCTCGTAGGAGAGGCCCATGAGAGGCCTGGCCCTGTTGGTGACTGGATGAGTAGTCCTGTCTTTCTGTATCTCCAGGATTTGAAATTCCAGATCCGAGTTACATTTTCTTCATCCATAGAACTACTAATAAATGGGGTATTTTATTACCCACATTTCTGATTCTAACTTTATTTGTTCCAAAACAGAGAAGGGAAGAGAGGTGCTATTTTGAGATACTCTTCAAACCCCAACATTAAAATCTAACCATGCCCAGAGCCCTTCTCTAAAAAATGAAATGAATAAAAGTTACAATTGTGCTAACTTTTCCCCCCACTCACAACCCCACTCATTTTCTTCTTCTTCCTTCCCTAGTGTCACCACTAACCAGAAAATGTCTTTCCCATAAATGTTTTGGTAATTTTACTATGTAGGTATATGTCTATAAACAATATTATATTGTTTCAGGTACATAAAAATTTTTAAATAGCATCAGGCTGTACAATTCCTTTTGTAACTCCTGTTTCTCTCAGTGTTTTTGAGATTTTTCCATATTGATACATTGTAGACCTACTCATTATTTGAATAAGCCACATTCCATTTAACCCTCAGAATGAACAATACTATCATTGATTTTCTTACATATGTTCCTTTATGCCAGAGTTTTTCTATGGTAGATACCTATATGAGTTAACAAATGCTAGCTGATATAACAGATAAGCCCTAAAATCCCAGTGGCTTACTGTAGTGAAAGTTTAGTTCTTACTTATGTAAAGTCCAAGTAGATGGGAGAGGGAGAAACAGTTCTGTTCCACAGATCCATTCAGAGACCCATGCTAAGGAGGTTCTACCTTTTCTCAAAATTAGCCTGTTTGTTGGCATCCAGTCAAAAGTTAAAGAATGAAGGAGAAACATCAACCTTTTAATCTCTCTGACTCACACACCTCACCTCCACTCAACTATCACTAGTAAGAACCAGTACACCTAAATGCAACCAGCTAAGAAATACTGACCCTACTTGGGCAGCCTTGGCCCCCAAACTATTCTACTTATGGAAGGGGAACATAAACTTTTGACAGCAAATTGACCATTTCTGCTACAACACTTAAAGTGGTATTGTTGGTTCTTTCAAAGAAGAGTTGTTCATGGTTAAGATTTTTATCCTCTTGGCTCACTCTTCTATGAAGGATGGTGCTACAAGCTTGTAAGGTTTGGTAGCAGCAGAAATGTGTAGAATTACTACTAGTTTCTCCTTGCCATCATTTCTCACAGTAAGATGAGAGTGAGCCATTGTAGATTGTTCACTGTTAGTGGTGGGGAGGCAAGGGCAACACGGCAGATTCCATTTACTGTCACTGTGTGACTTTGACAGAGCTCTCAATTGCTGCAATGCTCAGTGACCCCATTAGGAAAAAATCCTAGCAACTTTAACAAAATGAACTAGCAAATCAGATTGGTTGGCCCAAAAGTTAGGCTAATAGAAATTCCAAGCTTAAATTTTACCAAGCAAAGACACTCTTAGAGCAGGATGGACATGTGGTTTGGCTTCTACCTAGACTACCTTCAGACTTTTGTGTCCTCCTGGTCATTTAACCCTGAATGAGACTAGGAAACAGAATTCCATGAAAAGGACTTGGGAATAATTTAAAACAACCCCTCACAGATTGAGATGCAGTAAGCATCAGTGCCAAGAGGACAAAAAGTATTTGAGGAAAACAGAGTTTTAAGTCTTTTGTCAAAAAGCAGTCTTAAGAATATGGTAGAACTCCAAGAAAACAAAACTATTTTTGCTTTTAGCAAAGTACCCTTTAATCCCCTAAGTGGAATTTTCAATAGAAAGGTAAAGTTAATTAGGTAATATCAAATACTGCCCCATCCTATAATTACTTTTTAGTTGGCAATTATATGAGGGTAGGGAAAACTACAGTAATTTGAATTTAGTTGAGAGATTATCAATTTCTATAATACAGTCAAACATTACACATTCACTAAAAAGAATAATCATGGGTGCTGATGTAGAATTCTCTCTAAGATATTTGTTAAACTTTTAAAATGCATGTGTACACCAGGTGTTATTGTACAACTCTATAAACCAGCAACTTGGGAGGCTGAGGCAGGAGGATGGCAATTTTGAGGCCAGCCCAGGCAATGTAGTGAGGTGCTGTCCCAAAAGGTAGAGCACTTCCCTAGCAAGGGTAAGACCCTGGGTTCCCAGGCAGTCTGTGGTCCCTAGAACTGTTAAAAAAAAAAAAAAAAAAAAAAAAGTGTTAGTAAACAACATATATAATACATAAATATTGGTAAAGAGAGAATACACACACACACACACACACACACACACACACACACGCCAAGTAACAATATTTATAGTAGCTGCTCTGTAGGGGAGGAAAAAGGGATTAAGAGAGTGGAAACCAGGAGTGGGATGCAAACTAACTCATCACCACATACTCTGATGTTTGGATTTGCTAGATGAATGTTTATGTTTAAGTGGGAGAAGAAGAAAGATGTAGTAGTCGGTCCCACTACCTACTGAGAATGGAGTTTCAAATTATGGCTTAGAATCCAGTGAAAGTAGACTTAGTAATATCATTTGATATTAAAAAAAAAAAAAGGAAAGCCAGATACTACAAGACCTATCCTCTATTTTTTTTTCAAAACGAATTATTTTTAAGCCTTAGATCAGAACATTAAAGAATAGATCTCTCCAATTAAAGAACAGCCATGCCTCCTGAAAGTATTTCCCAGTGGGAATGGGGGACTCATCTCTATAGACCAGGACAAGCAGCCTTGATCTTGTTCAAGGTGCCATTGACATAGAGGGATGGGAGGAACAATGGGAGGAGCAGAACATTCCAGAACTGAAATAACAGAATAGTTAACTTTAAAGAAACAAATCCTTATAAAACTATTAAACATGAATTTATAAATATCATTGGCTTCTATTACCATGTTGTGATGAATATAGGTTATTTTTAAAATATATATTTCTACATGTTCTGTTTGGGGCAGAGTTTGGACTATACCAGGCCATCTTTCCAGCTAATGCATTTTGCATTAAATTGTTTCTGATCAGTTTCACCTAAACCTAACACAGCGCTCTCTTTCTTTGCTAGCCTCACCCAAAGGGTAGCATATGATAAACTTGGAGGAGGACAGTAGTAGTACTGATACCAAACACCACTTAACATCCACATTCGCTCACTAACTTACTTGCTCACTCAGCCATCCGCAGTGAATAAACAGTTTCAAATCAAAGATCAAACTGGTAGCCATTGGGCCATTATAACCTTCCACTCTAGGAAAATTACAATGAATGAAAGGAAAGTTTCACCAAATTCTTTTTAACTGCTGAAAGGGAAAAAAAATCACCATAACAATTCCAGTAGTTTGTGGTCCTAGTATAATAATACACTTGCAACATACCAGGAACATAAGTGGACACTTTCAGGCGTAAATCTTTTCTGAAGATTCTTGTGGGCTTTGACTTAGATTTCTGGTGTTTCCTACAAATTTGCTAATTATTCTTATCACAAGGAAATTCGTGACATAGCTAAATGCTAAGAGATCAGAGAGTAAAATGAGGGCTAGAAATAGTGACCTCATTTCCCTCAAAATTGAAAGAAAGTACTGGTTTATAGGTCACTGTTTTTTGTACCAGAAGTGTCTGACTAAATTAGGTTATAGCCTGCAGGTCCTTCACCTGTCTCTCAAATAAATAAAATTTCCCAAGAGTGCCCTTTTGGCCCTACTCATTGAATGACTGACATGAAGACATCTCAACCCAAATAAATTACTTCTTCTTCTACTTTCAGTAGAAACTTGTTTCCCTCAAAAAGATGTAATATGAAAATTTGCTCAAAGGCAAGGGATAAAACAAAATGGACTCTGAAGGAATACTTCTTTAAGATTCCAGAACTGCATGATTCTAGGACTGTGGTATAGAAATTAATGAGATGTTTCCCATAAACAAACAGATTGAGGATTAGAAGTATGACATAACTTGAAGACAACTCAAAATTTATTTTTAGGTTACATGAATCTTTCAGAGTTCTTAATTTCGGACCAAAAAGCACAAACAAAACAAAACCCTTATTCTACCTAGTTTAAGCAGAAAAATAATTTTACTAAGGGTTTTAAGTAGTTATCAGAATCTCAGTGAAAGGTACAAAACCAACCATGGATACTCTGAGACCAGGAGTCACACAAGAGGATGGTTCCAGGGAACACCCAATTGCTGCCATCCCTGAGCAAATGGAGCCCGGTTCTTGCCCCCCATGGTAAAGGCCTCTACTACAGCCTCTGACCATGGACCTGGGAGGGTGCTGCCTCTCCTTCTACCTGCCATGATGGATTCTGTGAAATGCCTCACACACCTCCACATGGAGACTTCAATCCAGCGGTACCAACTGGCAGAATCTGGACCATATATCCTCAAATATGCGATGTTAAGAGAATTTTTTACTTCCTCTTTGGAGAGCAAACTCTGAAAAATTAGAATATTGTCCAAATATAAAATGTGTTCAAAGGTAATGAATGGCAAAAAAAATATGACAATGTCCACTTTGCCTAGATTGCCTTGAGAGTTTAGGTCACACCTTTCCAGGGAAGTTAATGCCCCATAGCCAGACTCTTGACCACTGAGATATGGGCAATGGGAGGGAGAGGCAGGTAAATTGCTTTCCCTTCCTTTCTCCTGATAGTCTGACTTGAGATGCAATAGTTCATTTGGCCTTGCTGAACACAGCCATGAGATGGAGTACTAAAATTATATTTGTACAAACCAGAGGCTGGCTTAAGCATCCCTCATATTTGGTCCTGTGTCTCTTGCCTTCCCCCCACTCTTGCTTCCCTGGGATTGCACCTTTCCCCCAAGTGGCAGCACATATGCTTTTCCCTTAGGCTCTAGTTTCTAAGGGAAACCAGGCTATAATAGCACTGTATTGCAGATACAATGTAGCCTTACTAGCATCTTTGCCTGGTCTCTCTGACCAACTTCACTTAATTTCCTTTGGAAACTGGTTATAGAAGTTCATGCTGATTTGTAAGACTGTTTTTGCTGTAACTGTCATTCATGCTGGGAACTTCTTTCCTACTATCTCTAATGTATTTTTGCCTATGTGCAAAAAAGGAATTATTCATTGGGGGATTGGGTTTTGAGAGTGGGGGTGGATAAATTAAGTTGTCAGCACCATCAGATTCACTGTGTCTCTCCAGCTTCCACATCAAATGACTTCATGCTTTGCTATAGCCAGGTTGATTTCCTCTAGTTCCCTAAACAAGCCATCCTGTCTTGTTTCTCTGTGCTTTCCTTCAGGTTATTTTCTAAGAAGCTGTTTTCTCTTCCCTTATTACTACAATGAATTGTTTCTGGTCCTTGAAAACTAAGCTTGGGTGTCACACCTCTTTAAGGAAACCATACTGAAGACCCTCTACCTAGTTCTACTTTATATCTAGCTGTATACGTCTACTTATATATATTATATAAATATAATACCCTGTGCATAATATTTATACAAAACATACTGGACTTCAGCTGTTGGCCTTATTGGCCTGTCTTCCCCACCAAGATAGTAAGCTTCCTGAGGGCAAGGCCCATATCTCATTTTGCTTTGCAGTCCTAGCATTGAGCATTTAACTAGCACATAATGATCATTCAATAAAAAAAAACCATTGAATGAATGAATGAAGTTAGTTTGTGGTCCCTTGGCCCTGTTGTGGCAGACTTGGAAAAAGCCCCTATACGACCCCTTCTCTATGTGGAAGAGATAATCCATGCTTCTACCCACCTGTGAGAAACCGTCGATAACTACTGCATCATCCCAGCTAAAATCCCTATGAATGAACACCCTATGAAAGGGTTCAATGTCATGTTTTTATTGGTTTCTGAGTAAGTGAATGAGGGTGATGAGAAAAATCAGTTGCCACTTTAAAAAAAAAAAAACAATGACATGTAATTTCACCTAGGACTTGCAGTGTTTTTGTCATTTCCATCCCATTTCACCAGTGGACAAACACAGCTACTTTTAACAGCTCCCATGTTTGGAGCTCCTGTATTTGGAGCTATCCTCTATCCCACAGTTCTAAAGTTAGTTCTCATTTCAAATCCTTGTCCAAATATGTCCTAATTTTTAGCTCAGAAAGTATATACTCATTTATTTATTCATGCATCTGTCTAACAAATATTTATTGGTGACTATGATGGGCCTGTTTCAGACATGTGGATGCAACAGTGAACAGAACAAAGCTCATCCCTTGCTGAGCTTGCATTCTAATAGAGGGAGGAAAATAAACATTAGAGTCTGTATTCAGTAATATTTGCCTTCAACAAACATTAATTGGGCACCATGATGGACTTAGTGCTGGATAGCAGTGACACAGAGGTGCACCATGGATGTTACTGTAGAAGGGAATGGACATTACTGAAATCATCACACAAAGAGATAACAAATGGTATCAAGGATTGTGAAGGAAAAAAGTAGAGTGGAAGGGATACAAATATAGATGGGGGTGGGAGTGACTAAAGAAGTCTCCTTCCCTGGGAACTGACTTTCAAACTGTCTCTAGAAGATCACAATGAATAAGATAAAGGAAGGGCTAGAGGCTCATTCCTGATAGAGCTGCTAATATATACAAAGGGGAACTGGCACATTCTGGAGGCCAAAAGAAGTAAATAGTAGCTGGAGGATCAGGAGACACAGAAGGAAGGAGAAAAGGTGGTTAGGAACCAGAACATGCAGTTTACATGTATTCAGACTATTAGGGAATAAATGATTACAGAACACCAATGTTGCTAGTCTCTATTCTTTTGGAGTACACTCTGGTGTAAGCAATTGAGTTTTTTTTAACTCTTTGCATCATGTAAAAATTGATATCCTTGAAAACTACTGTAATAGTTTCCACTAAAAAAAAATTCTTAGATTAAGTATCAAAATTTTGGAAACAACCTATTTAAGAGACTGTTGATTATATTTGAGAATCCAAATACAACAGTAAATGTTTTTATTTATCTTCCATGATTTTAACTGGTATGTTTCTTCCTACTTCAATTACTGATATAACAAGAACATTTTTATTTTCATTTTTTTCATAAAAGATGAAAATCATTTTTCATTTGCAAAAAAAGCAGTCTACTTTTTTTTTTTTACTGTTTCTCAGGTGACATCTGGTGGATGAAAACTGAAATGCATTTTATATAGTTAAGAAAGGTGGGGTTCTCAAAGAAATCTTTAAATTGGGAGCTGAATTGGTTTAAGATTAATTTTGCTCATATTTTTGGCATTCTATTATTCACAGTAAGTAGGCTTCATGTAACGAGGTTTGACAGAATATTCTGGTGCTCAAGTAGATTTGGCAGGCTCTGAGTCCTGCTCAAGCCTCTGGCAGTAAGTGGTTAAGTGACTTAATTTTATTTTGTTTTTCAAAGAGCTTCCAAAATGGAAAAGGATTAGCTAAAGATGAATAAGAATCAGATTCATACTGGGTTTCTCAGTGGAAATAATAGAAAGAAACAATAAAACAATATCTGCAGTGTTCGAAGCAGAATTTTCTTTCTATATAGAGCTAAAAAATTGAGTGAAATTTTCCTGGTCTAAGTAAAATAATAGTGTTTTTAGACATGCATGGATATGAAAGTTAACCCTGCTGATGTCTTCGCTGAAATAGTAATTAACTTAAAAAAATTTTTTTAAAGAGTAACTAACTTAAAGTATCACCTTGAGCATACATTAAAATTGTATTTGTTTCTGTGTGCATGTTCCAATAAATATTTGGTAGAATGTGTCCCTTATTATTATTAATTTTCTTCCTGAAAATTTCTGAGTATTTTTGTTTATTTTTTTCATGTAAGTTACAGACATGCTGTTCTATTTAAAATTTCTGTTTGGGACTGGAATATAGGTCAGTGGTAGAGTGTTTACCTAGCATGTGGGAGGTCCTGAGTTTACTATCCAGCACTACAGTAAATAAGTAAGTAAATAAATAAAATTTTATTTACATTTTATTATATTCTTTTATATATTCTAAAAAATAGTGAACAGGCATGCAAGGTCCTTTCTAGATTGGAGATTATGTTTTAACTTATTTTTAAGTATTTTCTTTTTTGCTATGTCAGATTGGGTCTTTATTCTCATTATGTTTTCTAACTGGTTGTTTACATAAATGAAAGAAATTGACTTTCCTTTTTTTTTTTTTTTTTTGAGATGGGGAGTCTCCCTGTGTTGCTCAGACTGGTCTTGAACTCATAATCCTTCTGCCCTTGACACCTGAGTACCTGAGATTACAGGTGTTGGGCCATCATACCTGGTTCAACTTTCTTTTTTTGTGTGTGTGTGTACTAATTTTATATCCATTCACCCCACAAGATCTCATGTTGTTTGCAATAGATTTTGAGTTGAGTTTCTTGAATTTTCCAAGTATTCAATTATCTGTAAATAGTGATCATTGTACCTGTCTTTCATTTTTCCACTGTTTGTATCTCTTATGTCTTTCTCTTGTCTGAGTGCACTGGTTAAATCTCCAGAGATGTGCTAAATAATAGTGGTAATCGCAATCATAAATGTCTTGCTGCTGATTTTAATGGAACTGCTTTTATTGTTTCTTCATTAAGCAAAATGCTGGCTTTTGATACATATTGATCTTTCCTATTTTATTAAGATTTTTTTTAAAAAATCGAGTGTGGGCATTAAAATTTATCAACTGCCTTCTGTCATATTTGGAAAAATATGTAATTTTTTTCTTCTTTAATCAATTTTATCAGGCAGATTCAGTTTCAGTAAACAGAAAAGCATTTAAGACAGAGAATCAACTCCTTGTGAATAGGTAATTAACTGAAAGCAGACTTGCTAGAAAGGACCCTCAGAACTGCAGAACTGGCCCCCAGGGAACGTGCTCCCTCGTCAGAGTCAGGAAGTCTTTATGTGATATGAGAACCAAAACCTGCCATCATGATTCTTAGTTCCAGGAACACAACTTATGTGTCACCTCTAGATTAGGAAACCAAGGCAAGAACTGTCAGCTCCAGAGCCTCACCATGTCTGCTACAATAGCTGCCCCCTGGCAAATAGATGCCTCAGGTGCCATCTCCTGCTCTATTTTGTTGAGTTCTAAAATCAAGTTTTACACAAGTACATAGATCTGATTGGCAAATATAATTCACATTGAAGACCTCAGCAGCAAGGGAACCTGGGAAATAAAGATTCTTAACATTCCCACCTCTATGGCATAGGATGGTACACCAAAAAGATTGTAATAGATACTGAGTAAGCCAGTTGGTCCTACCAACCAGTTACTAACACAGTGCTGAATCGTTGTGTAGATCCTGGCCTGGGGACAATGACACTTTTTTTTCTCGTAATTCTTTTAAGGTGTTGTTGGATTTAGTTTGCTAAAACTTTGGTAAACAGTTTTTGCATCAATATTCAGAAATGATTTTTGTCAATGATTCCCCATCTTTTTTGCTAGTGCTGTCAGTGTTTGTTAACAAGTATATGTTGCTTTTTCCTTCTCTACTTTTTGACTGTGAAGCTCTGGAGCTCACAGTTCCTTTTTTTTTTTTTTTTTTTTTTACAGTTCCTTTTTGGTTGTTGATTTTTTTCCCTTTATTTTTGAACGGGATGGCTAATTCACTTATTCTCTTGTTAATATAATTATTGAAAAGTGATTTCTTTCTTCTGAGGATTGCTTTAGCTATATCCTATGAATACTAGCATGTAATGTTATCAATGTTTCCAGATTAAACTATAATTTTAGTTTTTGACATTCTCTTTGACTCTATAGTTTTAAAATTCCAGGTGATCAGATTTTTTATTTTTAGTTAATATGCTTTGTGATCAGAAAACTATAGCTGTATTTTTCCTGCCTTTGGCATTTATTAAGGGGATTGTGGCCTAAATATAAGGTGAGTTTTGTGAATGTTTAAGAAGAAGACAGATCATGCTGAGTGAAATAAGCCAAACTCAGAAACTCACAGGTCAAATGTTTTTTCTCATATGCAGAAGTTAGAGTAAAATAAAGGAAAGGGAGAGGGAAGGATAGGATGACATAAAGACCCAATCAAAGCCAGGTGCTGTGGCCCACACCTATAATCCCAGCAGCTCTAGAGACTGAGGCAGGAGGATAGCGAGTTGGAAGTCAGCCTCAGCAAAAGTGAGGCGGTAAGAAACTTGGTGAGACCCTATGTCTACATAAAATACAAAATGGGGGCTGGGGATATAGCTCAGCTGGTAGAGTGCTTGCCTCGCAAGCACAAGGCCCTGAGTTCGATAGATAAATAAATAAATAAAATACAAAATAGGGCTGGGGATGTGGCTCAATGGTGCTTCTGAGTTTAATCCCTGGTACCCCACCACCCACAAGAAGAACCAATCAAATATAAATTAATAGATGAGTGAAAGGAAGTCAAGTAGAGTAAAGAGAATGGGAGAGGGGAGGGACATGGGAGGGAAAAGGGGAGAATCGTGAACTGAAATAGAATTCCATGCATGTATGAGTTTGTTGAAATGAACCCAATTACTGTGCATAACTATAAAGTTCTAATAAAAAGGAGAAGGAGGAAGAGGAGGAAGAAGAAAGAAGGCAATCTCTTGCCAGGCTGAGTGGTGCATGCCTGTAATCCCAGTGACTCTGGAGGCTGAGGCGGGAGGATTGCAAGTTCAATGCCAGCCTCAGCAATGTAGCAAGGCCCCATGCAACTTAGTGAGACCCCTGAGGGCTGGGGGATGTGACTCAGTGGTAGATCACCCCTGGGTTCAATCCCCAGTCCAAAAACAAAAGAAGGTAGTCTCAATTTGAATGCATAGAGTAAGTATTTATCAATCTACTTTATAAAACACAAGTTGAATATTCCTTATCCAAAATGCTTGGGACCAGAAGTCTTTCAGATTTTGGGGTTTTTCAGATTTGGGAATATTTACATAGATTTACCAGTTGAGTGTCCCTAATCTGAAAACTCCAAATCCAAAATGCTCTGAAATCTGAAGTTTTTTGAGTTTAAGATTTTTGGAGTATTTCATGTTTCAAATTTTCAGATTGGGGTACTCAGTTTGTACAATATTTAATCTATACCAAAAACACCTACTCTTTACACCTTTCTCTAATTAGCTTCCCCATCATTTGTCAAGACTGCTATAGGTCTCTGCTAGCTACAGTTTCAAGCTCTGCCAAGTCAGTGAACACCATTTCCTCCCATATTAAAAGCCAGTTCTTGCAGAAATATTGATAAGGAGAGGAAATAAACAAGAATCTTTCATTATCTCTCATTCATTTACACTGACCAGCAACCAAATCAAACGTGTGCTTGTATTTACCTATTCGTAACAATACCAAAACTTTTTCGGTTCATTCCACTAAGGTTTTGTGTTAGTCAGCTTTTTGTCACTATGACTAAACTATATGACCAGACAACTCAGAGAAGGAAAAGTTTATTCTGAGCTCACAGTTTCAGAGGTTGAGTCCATAGTTGTCTGATTCCACAACAAATGAGGTGAAGAATCATGGCAGAAGGGTGTTGTGGAGGAAAGCTGATCATCTCATGGCAGCCAGGAAGCAGAGACAGAGAGGCGAGAGAGAGTCAGGGACAAAATGGAAACCGCAAAGTCAGCCCCCAGTGATCTACTTCCTCCAACTACATCCTATCTGCCTATAGTTATCACCTAGTCTATTCAAATTAATTAATCCATCAAGTGAATTAATCCACTGATTAGGCTACAGATGTTGTAATCTAATCATTTTCCTTCCTGGAAAACACAGGAGTTTTGTTGGGGGTAGCTCATATCCAAACCATAATAAGTTTTTACCAGGTACTTCCCTCAGATTGATCTGTAACACCTCCTGTGTAATCTGTCTATCCTGCCTGCTTGGGTATCCAAATCAGAGTGGGACATCCACTTCCACTTTCTTTCTTGTGTTTCTCTGTCCTAGGCAACCTGGTTTGGTGTCTGCATCTTTCCCTGATTAAAAACGCTCATAATTGCTGCTTTCCTACCAATGTGAGTAAGTCATATAGTTTCTATGCTCCAAATTATATCCATCACTATGTTTACTTTTTGTCTTATTTTATAGGCCTAGTAAATTGACAGTATTTGTAAGCATTATCTGAGTTTAAGTGTAACAAAACTCCAAAAGCAATGGTTTTAAAGATAGTTGATTGTTTTCACATCAAAAGAAACTCAGACCAAGGAGGAATTTCAGGATGAATGGAATTCTCAATGAGCTCCTGAGTTCACTGTGACTCAACCTGAGGTCACTGGCCTGTCTGAAGCAGGCAAGTGGGCTCCATGCCTATTTATTGCATCCTCACTGAAGACCCACCTGTAATCAGGCTACTGAGTGGGTAGGAACAACAACTGGGTGGGCTTAAGGTGTTCTTGCACAGGCTCCTAAGCAAAGTGAGAATAAGGTTGACTGAGAATAAACATTTCTTTTTTAGAAGGAGAAGAAGCAGCCCCAGCAGCAGCAGAAGTAGCCAATATAGCTGCTCATACAAATAAACAGTAATTATAAAAAAATTTCTTTCATTACTTCATCTCTGGTGTTTTATCATTTTCTTGATATATGATTTCTTAACTTCTACATTTTTATATGGATCCAGTTCTGATTTAAAATTCTCAAACAAGAATAAATAGTTAATTGGAAAATTCTATGGTATATAAGAGTTAGATGCTTCTGAGAAATTTCCCCTAAATCCAGGGAACAATATAGATGATATATGAGTTTAATTTTCTATCTAACTATAAAATAAAATGACCCTACAGTAACTTTTCTGAAATTAATTTTGAAATGATAGGTTCATGTTCATCATATGGGAAAAGTACTCTATTGGAATTGAGTGATGAGATCATAAACTATCATCCACACTGAAGATTTTTCATTTTTCTAAGTCTGGTCTGAGAAGTATAAACTTGGAACTAACAGAAAAGAGTAACCAAAAACCATTCAAACACAATTTATTGTTTTCTTTGATTTCTACTGGTTTCCAGTGAATTATTATATTTCAAAAGAAGGAAAATAGACTTGGAGCTTTTCTAGTTGAGAAAAATAAGTACCAACTATAAAATCACATTCAGGCTTGATGTTTGGCTCTGCCCTATGCTAGCTATTTTAGCTTAGAATGTTTACTAACAAAGGCCCTCGAACTTAATATATTTATTTATAACAAAGAGAAATTATTAGCAGAGACAAAAATGTTTGCACAGTAAAAGCAATGAGAAGGTAGAGGTTATTATTTTTTAAATAAATATTTGCATTTTTTTTTCTCTTTTGTTCAGACCTGACTTCAAACTCTTTTGTCAGCTGCTTTTGAAATAAAGATTTCCTATTGTTGCTGTGGCTGTTGTAGTTGTTGAACAATAAATCTCTTTGACCCACCCTGGGGGAACTTTAGTCTCTTAGGTGTCTGGTTAGAGAACTGACTTTTCTAAGGATCTATAAAATGAAAGTTGAAAGACTGGCAACTCTATAAATCACGTCCTCTTTTTAGTGTTCAGAAATATAGTTTGGTTAAACAATTGAATGTCTTATATGGAAATAGTCGGTAATAGATTGATAGAGAATCTCAGTTGCCCTTATTTGAGAGAGAAAATTGCAGAGGGGGTTATTGCCTCATATGTAAGTAATATTGATTAACTTGTAGTCTGTTCTAAAGTCAGTATAAAACAATTTATTTCTGCCCTGGCAATTTATATTGGTGAATTCTGTAGGACAACAAAATCATCCATTTGTTGTATTTGAAAGTGTAATGCAAATATTTTGTTGATAAGTAATCCTTATTCTAAAAAATAAACCCAGTGCCCAGGCATAAGAATGTATCTGATTTTTGCCTAACTCTCTGGAAAATTCCACCCATTTTCAGCATATTATTCTGTGACGTTGGGATGAATTATAACTTCTCAATCTTTTGCTGGACTGATTCTCTATAAAACACTTCAAGTCATTACTTAACAACACTACATAACAGGTTCATTAATTGGACTAAGCTTATTTGGTTACACTTGGAAAGTAACCTTTTCCCCCCTCCTCCTGATGGTTCTTTAAGCTTCATCTGTTGACCATCTCTTTCCTGTCCCTAGATAACATCTTTGGTGGAGCCCATATGTTTTCTGGTTACTTTGGGTATTACTTGTTTTCAGATATTAAAAAGTCAACATTGCCCAAATAAAAAAGATCATATCTAATTTGAAAGCTTTTCCTTATCCCTTGATCAAAATCAGTAACCAGCATTAGAGAAAATGGTTACAGTTTCTTCTTTCACTTTTCTTGACCCACCTCCCTGCTTCACTCACTAACCTGCTACTTCAGGGTCAAGGCAGGTTTGAGGAGCTAATGGAAAGTCAGGGATTGGTGACTGTAAATATGTAATTGTTTGGTTTTCAAAGAAAATTGACAGTAAGCCAGAAATATAAGGCTATGACTTGACAAACACATTGGTCATGAAGCAATGTTCAATAATATGCTCCATATAAGAGACATGCCAAGAAAAGTGATTTTAAAATGTTGAAGCAGATGGAAAAAGCATGCCAGAAAAATGCAGATAAAAAGAATCATCAGTTAATTACCAGATGTGTTCAGATAAGAGGACATTCAGAGCAAAAACAAAACAAAAACCAAACAAAAAAATCCCAAAACCATTAAATAAGAACCAGTACAATCCACAATGCAGATCCCAGTTATAAATTCTATACACCTAAATAACAGAGCATCATAAATTCATAAGAATTATTACAGGAAATACAAGAAGGAAAAGACAAAGAAGCATAAGCAGAAAAAGACAAAGACAGATCAAGAATCAAAAAATTGAGGAGATCCAAGATGGCAGACTAGAGGAAGGCTGCGTTCCTTGTCACTCCATAACTCCGGATTCAAGCAGAGGATATCTGTTTCTTGGTGAGGCAGTTCTTGCTGCTTATCAATCCCCTGCTGTTTACCCCATTTGTCTGCTGTGATCACCTGCAGTCAGCCAGCATATGGACGCCTTTTTTGAGTGCAGATTGTTCACTGTCAGGCACCTATCATTCGCCATTTGCCTGCCTCTCACCTGTCCATCACCTGCCTTACACCTATCCATCACCCAATGCACGAGGTTCACCTCCTGATCACCGACAACAGTCAGCAAACTGATCGCTGGCCGCCAGTGGAGCACCAGCTGCCTGCTGTTGCCTGGAAGTTCACTGTTACAGTACCTCCAGGTTTGATTACATGTGACTGCCACCATTTTGAGATAACAGCCAGGCCTTGTAGGACCCCTGGCCAGACTGACTGAGCCCTGTCTCCAGGATACCTCAGCCCGACCAATCACTCCCTGTCTCTGGGGCCCTCATATCAACTGACTACTCCCTGCCGCCAAGACCCCCAGACCAACTGACTGTGCCCTATCATTGAAACCCCAGACCGACTGATTGCACCCGGCCTCCAGGATCCCACAACCACACCAAACATACCCAACCTCCAGGACCCCTGCCTGACCAACCACACCCTGCCTCTAGGGCCTCCAGCCAACCATGGACACACCCTGAGCTGCAGCTCCCCATTTGCCAACACATTTCGAAGCCAGAGTGGCCATCTTGGATAATTCTGGAAGCCATAGCTTCGATCTTTAGGTGGGGCAAATCCCATCCTGAGACGCCTGCTGGAGGCTTGAAGCTCATCGTCAGGTACCTCTCATGCATCAGGCTACTGAAGACTGGGAGGTTTCATTACTATATGACTGTTATTCTGTAGATTTTCTTTTTTCTCCTCATTGAAAAAATTTCAGTTTTTATTTCTTTACGTTTCTTGCTCTCTTTTCCTTTTGTTTACCCTCAGAGTCTCTTTCTCCTTTTTTTGCATGCTAACATCCAATTTCTTTTGATTACACTCTCACCCTTTCTATTACCTAGAACTTCTGTATATTCTTTTCTTCTCCCATTAACAGCCACATTCTACATCTCTCTGCATCCTCTTTGTCCTCCATTTGAAAGCGCAGACCTTATTGCAAATCTGTTTGTTTTACTGAAGATAATATTTGAACTCATTCTGTTTATTATGACAATTTTTTTATTGTCCTCATAGGAGCTATTTGGTCTAGGATTGCGTAGTGTCTGAATTGGGCACTGCTAATATTGATCTCCCCTTAAAGAAAGGATTTTGGAAATCTATAGGGCCACTACAAGACTATAGGGGGAAGTCTGCAATACCCCAGATCTGCACTGCTAGAGGTTAAGATACATGAACAACATGAAAAAACAAGGGAAGAAAATGATCCAAACAAATCTAGATTCTATATTAATAGAATTCAATGATGGCATGTTAGAAGAAATGTCAAAAAAGAACTTCAGATTATACATGATTAAGATGATTCACGAAGCAAAGGATGAGATAAGAGAGAAAATGCAGGCAATGAATGATAATACCAATAAGCTGGAAGAGCACCTGCAGGAAGCTAAAGATCATTTCAACAAAGAGATAGAGATTCTCAAAAAAAAAAAAAATGGATATCCTTGAAATGAAGGCAACAATAAACCAAATAAAAAACTCAATGGAAAGCATCACCAAAAGGCTAGACCACTTGGAAGACAGAACCTCAGACAATGAAGACAAAATATTTAATCTTGAAAATAAAGTTGCCCAAACAGAGAAGATGGTAAGAAATCATGAACATAATCTCCAAGAACTATGGGACATCATGAAAAGACCAAGTTTAAGAATTACTGGGATTGAGGAAGGCATAGAGAAACAAACCAAAGGAATGAACAATATTCAATGAAATAATATCAGAAAATTTCCCAAACCTGAAGAATGAAATGGAAAATCAAATACAAGAGGCTTACAGAACACCAAATGCACAAAATCACAACAGATCCACACCAAGGCACATTATAATGAGAATGCCTAACATTCAATATAAAGATAGAATTTTGAAGGCCATGAGAAAAAAACATCAGATTACATATAGAGGGAGACCAATACAGATAGCAGGCAACTTCTCAACCCAGACTCTAAAAGCTAGAAGGGCCTGGAACAACATATTTCAAGCTCTGAAAGAACATGGTTGGGGACCAAGAATCCTATACCCAGCAAAACTAACCTTCAGATTTGAAGATGAAATAAAATCCTTCCATGATAATCAAAAGTTAAAAGAATTTACAAATAGAAAGCCGGCACTACAGAATGTTCTCAACAAAATATTCCATGAGGAGGAAATGAAAAACAACAATGGAGTCAGCAAAGGGAGGAACTACCTTAGAGAAAAACCACTCAAAGGAGAAACCAAGCCAACTTAAAAACCAAAAATAAACCACATGACTGGTAATACAAATTATATCTCAATAATAACCCTGAATGTTAATGGCCTAAACTCATCAATCAAAAGACATAGACTGGCAGAATGGATTAAAAAGAAAGACTCAACAATATGCCGCCTGCAAGAGACTCATCTCATAGAAAAAGACATCCACAGACTAAAGGTGAAAGGATGGGAAAAAACCTACCATGCACATGGACTCAGTAAAAAAGTGGAGTTTCCATCCTTATATAAGATAAAGTGGACTTCAAGCCAAAGTTAGTCAGAAGGGATAAAGAAGGACATTTCACACTGCTTAAGGTAACAATAAATCAGGAAGACATAACAACAGTAAATATTTATGCCACAAACAATGGTGCATAAACAAATCATTCTCAATTTCAGGAATCACACAGACCACAACATAATAATTCTGGGTGACTTTAACACACCACTGTCACCACTAGATAGATCTTCCAAACAAAAAACAACCAAAGAAACCATAGAACTCAATAACACAATCAATAACATAGACTTAATAGACATATGTAGAATATTCCATCCATCAATGAGCGGATTCACTTTCTTCTCAGCAGCACATGGAACCTTCTCGAAAATAGACCATATGTTATGCCACAAAGCAGCCCTGAGGAAATGCAAAAAATTGAGATACTGCCTTGTGTTCCATCAGATCATAATGGACTGAGAGTAGAAATCAATGACAAAATAAAAAACAGAAATTACTCCAACACCTGGAGACTAAATAATATGCCATTGAATGAAACATGGATAACAGAAAACATCAGGGAGGAGATAAAAAAATTCTTAGAGGTCAATGGAGAATGACGATACAACATATCAAAATCTCTGGGACACTATGAAAGCAGTACTAAGAGGAAAATTCATTGCATGGAGCGCATTCCAGAAAAGAATGAAAAGTCAACAACTAATGACCTAACATTGCAGCTCAAAGCCCTAGAAAAAGAAGAACAGAATAACAGTAAAAGTAGTAGAAGATAGGAAATAATTAAAATCAGAGCTGAAATCATTGAAATTGAAACAAAAGAAACTATTCAAAAAATTGACAAAACACCAGGAGGAGGAGGAGGAGGAGTGTGGCCACTTGGATTCGGAGTGACTATACCAGAGTTACTGGCGATTGCCAGAGGAGGAGCTGCACAGCGAGCTGTTTGGACTCAGAGCGACCGCTTCTGAACACCAGGGCCTGCCCTGAGGAGGAGGAGAAGGAGGAGAAGGAGGAGGAGGAGGAGGAATGCGGCGGGTCGTTTGGACTCGCAGTGACTACATTAGAGCTCCAGACGGCTGCTCAGAGGAGGAGGTGATTGGTGAGTTGTTTGGACTCAAAGCGACCGCTCCTCAACACCAGGGGGCTGCCTGGAGGAGAAGCGCGGTGGGTTGCTTGGTCTCGAGTGGCCGCACCAGAGCTCCGGGCGGCTGCCCGGAAGAGGCGTGCAGCGGGTCACGTGGATTCAGAGCCACTCAGAGCGACCGCTCCTGAACACCCGGGGGGGTTACCTGGAGGAGGAGGAGGAACGTGGCGGGTCACTTTGACTCTGAGTGATTGCCCGGGCTATGGGCGGTTGGTGGGAGGAAGAGGCACTCAGTGAGTTGCTTGGACTCCTAGTGACGGCACTGGAACACCGGGCAGCTGTCTGGAGGAAGAGGCGTGCGGCAGGTCGCTGGGACACAGAGTGATTGTACGGGGCCCCAGTGGCTGCTCAGAGGAGGGGCCGCATAGCCAGGCGATTAGGTGCAGAGCAGGGTCCCTGGATCTAGGAGGCTTCTTGGTGGAAGAGCCGCACAGAGACATGCTTAGGGGCGGAGCAAAGGTTCCAGGACTGCGGGCAGATTCGCTGAGGAGGGGTAGCCTAAGGAGATTCATCTGCGAAGGGTGAGGCTCCCAGGCCCAGGAGGTAGGGCCGGGCCCCTGGGAATGTTGCAGAGGAAGGCAGCCCAACCCAGGCGGTAGTTGTGGATTGAGGGGAACCTCTAGAAGGGGAACTGACCAGTGAGACCTCCCCACTGGGTGAGTCTTCCCTGCCGGGTGAGGTTTCCCCACAAGGACGGTAAAACCAGAGACACAGGCCCAAACAGGCCTTGCCTCAGCCTGCAGCCTAGTTCCACTTTGGATGACCATTGGTCAACAAGTGGAGGCACCTCTGCCCACTAGCAGGGAATATACCCCACCTGAAAGCCACCACTCCTAGAGAGGCAGCTTCCTTGTGGAGCACCGCATTATCAACTTCCTCCAAGACTTCAGTCTACTGAAGGCTAAGAGGGGATATACAGAAATCTTCAGGGACATTATAAGTCAATAGAGGAAATCTGCTATATCTCAGCGGTCCACTGATACCTGAACAATATGAGAAAACAAGGAAAGAAAATGCTGCAAACAAATCTAGATGTTACATCAATAAAACCCAATGACAGCATGGCAGAAGAAATGACAGAAAAGGAGTTCAGAATGTACATAATTAAAATGATCAGGGAAGCAAAGGATGAGATGAAAGAGCAAATGCACACACTGAATGATGAGATGAAAGAGCAAATGCAGGCATTGAATGATCACACCAATCGACAGTTAAAAGAGCAAATACAGGAAGCAAAAGATCATTTCAATAAAGAGTTAGAGATATTGAAAAAAACCAAACAGAAATCCTTGACATGAAAGAAACAATAAACCAAATTAAGAACTCCATAGAAAGCATATCCAGTAGGATAGAACACCCGGAAGACAGAACCTCAGACATTGAAGACAAAATATTTAACCTTGAAAACAAAGTTGAAGAAACAGAGAAGATGGTAAGAAATCATGAACAGAATCTACAAGAACTATGGGATATCATGAAAAGGCCAGATTTAAGAATTATTGGGATTGAGGAAGGCTTAGAGAAACAAACCAAAGGAATGAACAATCTATTCAATGAAATAATATCAGAAAATTTCCCAAATCTGAAGAATGAAATGGAAAATCAAGTTCAAGAGGCTTATAGGACTCCAAATACACAAAATTACAACAGACCCACACCAAGGCACATTATAATGAAAATACCTAACATACAAAATAAAGACAGAATTTTAAAGGCTGTGAGAGAAAAGAACCAAATTACATTCAGGGGGAAACCAATACGATATCAGCAGATTTTTCAATCCAGACGCTAAAAGCTAGAAGTGCCTGGAGCAACATTTTTCAAGCCCTGAAAGAAAATGGATGCCAACCAAGAATCTTATACCCAGCAAAACTTACCTTCAAATTTGACAATGAAATAAAATCCTTCCATGATAAACAAAAGCTAAAAGAGTTTACAAAAAGAAAGCCAGTATTACACAACATTCTCAGCAAAATATTCCATGAGGAAGAGATGAAAAACAAAGAAGCAAATCAGCAAAGGGAGGAATTACCCTAAAGGAATTGTCAAATAAAGGAGGAACCAAGTCGTGTCAAATAAATAAATAAATAAATAAATAAATAAATAAATAAATAAATAAATAAATAAAATTTAAAACATGAACCAAATGACCGGGAAACCAAATCATATCTCTATAATAACCCTGAATGTTAATGGCCTGAATTCATCAATCAAAAGACATAGACTGGCAGATTGGATTAAAAAGAAAGATCCAACAATATGTTGCCTACAAGAAACTCACCTCATAGAAAAAGACACCCATAGACTAAAGGTGAAAGGATGGGGAAAAACATACCATACACATGGACTCAGCAAAAAAGCGAGAGTATACATCCTCATTTCAAATAATGTGGACTTCAAGCCAAAGTTAGTGAGAAGTTATAAAGAAGGTCATTTCACACTGCTTAAGGGAAGCATAAATCAGCAAGATATGACAATCATAAACATCTATGCCCCAAACAGTGACTCATCCATGTATGTCAAACAAATCCTTCTCAATTTCAGAAACCAAATAGACCATAACACAATAATACTAGGTGATTTTAACACGCCTCTCTCGCCACTGGACAGATCTTCCAAACAAAAATTGAACAAAGAAACCATAGATCTCAATAACACAATCAATAATTTAGACTTAACGGACATTTATAGAATATACCATCCAACCAAGAGCGAATACACTTTCTTCTCAGCAGCACATGGATCCTTCTCTAAAATAGACCATATATTATGCCACAAAGCTAATGTTAGCAAATACAAGAAAATAGAGACACTACCTTGTATTCTATCAGATCATAATGGATTGAAGTTAGAAATAAATGAAAGAGTAAAAAACAGAAACTATTCCACTTCTGGAGTTTAACAATATGCTATTATATGATGAATGGATAACAGAAGATATTAGGAAGGAAATTAAAAATTCTTAGAGGTAAATGAGAACAAAGAAACATCATATCAAAATCTTTGGGACACTATGAAAGCACTACTTAGAGGGAAATTTATTTCATGGAGCACATTTAATAAAATAAGTAAAACTCAACAAATAAACAAC
The DNA here is from genome assembly GCF_902686455.1 of Sciurus vulgaris. Lineage (NCBI taxonomy): Eukaryota > Metazoa > Chordata > Mammalia > Rodentia > Sciuridae > Sciurus > Sciurus vulgaris. Next base: position 44,898,944 of record NC_136466.1, on the reverse strand, counting down.
CTAACACTACAGCTCAAAGTCCTAGAAAAAGGAGAACAGACCAGCACCAAAAGTAGTAGGAGACAGGAAATAGTTAAACTCAGAGCTGAAATCAATGAAATTGAAACAAAAGAAACAATACAAAAAATTGACAAAATAAATAGTTGGTTCTTTGAAAAAATAAACAAAATTGATAAACCTCTAGCCACACTAACAAAGAGAAGACGAGAGAAAACCCAAATCACTAAAATTCAGAATGAACAAGGAAATATCACAACAGACAGGATTGAAATACAAAACATAATTAGAAACTATTTTGAAAATCTATACTCCAAAAAAATAGAAAATTTTGAAGACATTAACAGGTTTCTAGAGACATATGAATTGCCTAAACTGAACGAGGAGGACATACACAATTTAAATAGACCAATTTCAAGTACTGAAATAGAAGAAGTCATCAAAAGCCTACCAACAAAGAAAAGTCTGGGACCAGATGGGTTCTCAGCCGAGTTCTACAAAACCTTTAAAGAAGAGCTCATTCCAATACTTCTCAAAGTATTCCATAAAATAGAAGAGGAGGGAACCCTCCCAAACTCATTCTATGAAGCCAATATCACACTGATACCTAAACCAGACAGAGACTCATCAAGGAAAGAAAATTTCAGACCAATATCCTTAATGAACATCGACGCAAAAATTCTCAACAAAATTTTAGCAAATCGCATACAAAAACATATTAAAAAGATAGTGCACCATTATCAAGTGGGTTTCATCCCAGGGATGCAAAGTTGGTTCAACATCAGGAAATCAATAAATGTAATTCACCATATCAATAGACTTAAAGTCAAGAATCACATCATTATTTCAATAGATGCAGAAAAAGCATTTGATAAAATACAGCACCCCTTCATGCTCAAAACACTAGAAAAAATAGGGATAGTGGGAACATTCCTTAACATTGTAAAGGCCATTTATGCTAAGCCCATGGCCAATATTAGTCTAAATGGTGAAAAACTGAAACCATTCTCCCTAAAAACTGGAACAAGTCAGGGATGCCCTCTTTCACCACTTCTATTCAACATTGTTCTTGAGACTCTAGCCAGAGCAATTAGACAAACCAAAGAAATTAAAGGGATATGAATAGGAAAAGAGGAACTCAAACTATCCCTGTTCGCTGATGACATGATTATATATTTAGAGGAACCTGGAAATTCCACCAGAAAACTCTTAGACCTCATAAGTGAATTGAGTAAAGTAGCAGGTTACAGGATTAATGCTCATAAATCAAATGCATTTTTATACGTAAGTGATGAATCTTGAGAAAGAGAAATTAGGAAAACTACTCCATTCACAATAGCATCGAAAAAAATAAAATACTTGGGAATCAATCTCACAAAAGAGGTGAAAGACCTCTACAATGAGAACTACAGATCACTAAAGAAAGAAATTAAAGAAAACCTTAGAAGATGGAAAGATCTCCCATGTTCATGGATAGGAAGAATTAATATTGTCAAAATGGCCATACTACCAAAAGTGCTATACAGATTCAATGCAATTCCAATTAAAATCCCAATGATGTACCTTACAGAAATACAGCAAACAATTATGAAATTCATCTGGAAGAATAAGAAACCCAGAATAGCTAAAACAATCCTCAGTAGAAAGAGCGGAGCAGGGGGTATCGCAATACCAGATCTTCAACTCTATTACAAAGCAATAGTAACAAAAATGGCATGGTATTGGTACCAAAATAGACAGGTAGATCAATGGCACAGAATAGAGGACATGGACACAAACCCAAATAAATACAATTTTCTCATACTAGACAAAGGTTCCAAAAATATGCAATGGAGAAAAGATAGCCTCTTCAACAAATGGTGCTGGGAAAACTTGAAAACCATATGCAACAGAATGAAATTAAACCCCTATCTCTCACCCTGCACGAAACTAAACTCAAAGTAGATTAAGGACCTCGGAATCAGACCAGAGACCCTGCATCTTATAGAAGAAAAAGTAGGTTCAGATCTTCAACATGTCGGCTTAGGACCAGACTTCCTTAACAGGACTCCCATAGCACAAGAAATAAAAGCAAGAATCAATAACTGGGATAGATGCAAACTAAAAAGCTTTCTCTCAGCAAAGGAAACTATCAGCAATGCAAAGACAGAGCCTACAGAATGGGAGAAAATCTTTGCCAATCATACTTCAGATAGAGCACTAATCTCCAGAATATATGAAGAACTCAAAAAACTCTACTCCAAGAATACAAATAATCCAATCGACAAATGGGCTAAGGAAATGAATAGACACTTCACAGAAGATGATCTACAAGAAATCAACAAACATATGGGAAAATGTTCAACATCTCTAGTAATAAGAGAAATGCAAATCAAAACCACCCTAAGATTCCATCTTACCCCAATTAGAATGGCGACTATCAAGAATACAAGCAACAACAGGTGTTGGCGAGTATGTGGGGAGAAAGGTACACTCATACATAGCTGGTGGGGCTGCAAATTAGTGCAGCCACTCTGGAAAGCAGTGTGGAGATTCCTTAGAAAACTTGGAATGGAACCACCATTTAACCCAGCTATTGCACTCCTTGGCCTATACCCAAAGGACTTAAAATCTGCATACTACAGAGATACAGCCACATCAATGTTCATAGCTGCTCAATTCACAATAGCCAGACTGTGGAACCAACCTAGATGTCCTTCACTGATGAATGGATAAAGAAACTGTGGTATATATATATAATGGAATATTACTCAGCCATAAAGAATGATAAAATTATGGCATTTGCAGGCAAATGGATGAAATTGGAGAATATCATGCTAAGTGAGATAAGCCAATCTCCCAAAAACCAAAAGACCAATGATCTCGCTGATAAGCATTTGATGACACATAATGGGCGGTGGGGGGGCAAGAATGAAGGAAGGAGGGACTGTATAGAGGGAAAAGAGGGGTGGGAGGGGTGGGGGGAGGGAAAAAATAACAGAATGAATCAAACATCATTACCCTATGTAAATGTATGATTACGCAAATGGTATGCTGTTACTCCATGTACAAACAGAAACGACATGTATGCCATTTGTTTACAATAAAAATAAATTTTAAAAAAATCAAAAAATTAAGTAAGGATTGGCAGGAACTACACTGATGTGGCGTAAAATTGTTTATATAATAAACTATTACTTTCAAATAATATTTCAGTGAAAAGTAGACTAGTAGAGGAAAAACAGGCTTGTACTTAAAGACCAAACCAAGAAACATAAGAATGATTAAAAAGACCAACAGGCAAGGCTGACTCTAACCCATCCATCCTCACAACAACCTAGAGAAAGTACATTTTCAGGATGCCTAGACCTAGCGGTGGCCATGTGACTCAGCTTCAGTTAAAGATATCTAAGTGGAAGGCATTGGAACAGTCGCCTAAGAAAGCTTTGTATGAGGGACAGATTAGCTATCACACTCCTTTTTCTCTCTGTCTTTTTAGCAGACACGATAGATATCCTGCCTCCATGTACACCCAGGCCTCTTTCCCTGCTTCTTGACCTAACAGTTTTCCCTGGGAGCCTGTTTAGTCATGTGTGGGACAGTCTGTAAATATTGGTGTTTAATGTCCCCACAGCAACCTTTGATCAACAAAGCTTGGAATTTGGCAGGTAAATTCCTCAGCTTCCCATCTTTTAGAGGGAATATTATGAGGAATGTTCTGTAAGATGCCCCAGAAGATCTCCAGCTAGAGTGAGCCCTAGTTGCCCACCCCACCTCTTTATTGATTTTTCCCCCTTTCCCTGTCTCCCTTCCTTCTCTAGAACTTCCTTGGCTTCCTGAGATCACTTCCCAGATAATTTACTTGCTCTGACCAAATCCTGGTTCATGATCTAATCTCAGGGCAGCCTTCTTGCTATCTAGAATGTAAGAATGGAATTAAAGAGAAAAAAATACCATGATCTCCGTTTGCAGATAATATATAGTATATATGGAAACCCTAAAAGATTTATTATAAAAGTAATACCAAAATTAAGTATTTATTTAATAACAATTTATAGAATAACAATATAAAAATAATGAATAAAGAACAATTGTCTTCATGCAAAGAATAACCAGATAGAAGATATAAGTAAAGGGGAAACCACGTTTACAGTTGTAATAAAAAAGATTTTTAAAATTTAATAATAAAATAAAATGTTTACTATTCAAAAAATGCAAAAGTAGATTTAAACAAATGTAGAAGGCATACCTTGCTTATGAATAAAACAACTATGCCTCATAATACATGTTAATTATTTCCAAGTTAACAAATAAATTTAATGAGAGTCTAATCAAAGTGTCCATTTTTTCCCCTGAAGTAGACCATGGATACTGAAATTCTTATGAAAAGTGATCAAATAGGAACAGTAGTAAAACCTGGAAAAGCAGAATATGAGAGGAACTAGCCCTATAAACTATTATAACATTTATAAAGTCCCTATAATTTAAAAATGTGTTCATTTATTAATACACAGACAAAAAGAATGATAGAACAGAAAATTCAGAAATAAAACAATTATATGTGACAAGTTCAATGACACCAAAAATGATAAATTAACATATATTCTTTTTAATAAATGTTGGGATATCCATTTGGGAAAAAGTAAAATTGGATCATTATCTCACAGTGGATACCAGAATGAAATCCAAATAATCTAGATATGTAAAATGGTTATGGTTTGAATCTAGGAATGTGTCCCAAAGAGTTCAAGTGTTAGGCAATGCAGCAATGTTCAGAGGTGAGAATATTTGAATGATGAGAGTAGTAATCTCATCAATGGCTGAATCCATTTGATGGATTAATACTTTGAATGAACTACTGAGTGGTAACTGTAGGCAGGTGGGGTGTAGGTGGAAGAAGTAGGGCACTGGGGTATGACTTTGGGGACTGTATCTGTCCCCAGACCCTTCCTCTCACTCTCTGTCTCTCTGCTTCCTAGCTGCCATGAGTTGAGCAACTTTTCTCTGCCATGCCCTTCTACCATGTTATTCTGCCTCATCTCAGACCCAGAGCAATAGAGTCAGTTGATCATGGACTGAGACCTCTGAAACCATGAGCCAAAATAACTTTCTCTCCTCTAAGTTATTCTTGACAGGTATTTTGTTCACAGCAATGAAAAGCTGACCAACATAATAAACGTGAAAAGTGAAACCACACAAGAAAAGAAAAATTAGTCAAGAATACAAATAATAAATGTTGGAGAGGCTGCAGAGAAAAAGGAACATTTTTACATGGTTCGTGGGATTGTAAATGAGTACAACCACTATGAAAATCAGTAGAGAAGTTCCTCAAATGACTAGGCATGGAATCACCATATGAACCAGCTATACCACTCCTTGGTATTTATCCTAAAGAATTAAAGTCATCCTACTACAGATATATATGCCTACCCATGTTTACAGCAGCACAATTCACAATAGCCAAACCATGGAAACAACCTGGGTGTTCATCTATGGATGTATATATACACAATAGAGTTTTATTCAGTCGAAAAAAAAATGAAATTATATCATTTGCAGGTCAATGGATGGAACTAGAGACCATTATATTAGTGAAATAAGTCAAACTCAGAAGGTAAGAGTCATATGTTTTCTCTTGTATGTGGAAGGCTAGAGAGGAAGAAGGAAAAGAAAGTTGGAGGGTTGGGAAACTCATGAAAATCAAAGAAAGATAAGTAGAAAAAAGAGAGCCAAGGATAGGAAGTGGGGAGGGAGGAAGAAGGACTCACTGGCGAGTGAAATTGGCCAAATTATATTGTTATATTGCGTACATATATGAATATGTAACAACAAATCCCATCATTATGTGCAACTATAATGCACCAATTTAAAAAATGGAAAAAAAGGGAAAAATTCCCTGCCTTAAAAAAAGAAAGAAAGAAAATGGTTCAACACCTATGGAGAGGAGCTTAGCAGCATCTGACCAGGTTGCATTTGAAGTTATCCTCTGACCTGGCGATTCCACCAAATATACATTTTGCCAAATATAAAATACTTATGAATTGTTTCTTGCAACAGGAAAAGATTGGAAATAGCCCAAACATCTATCGGAAAACTAATTGAAAAAAGATAACAGAATATTACACTTCCATTTTAAAAATTTGAGGAAAATTTCTGTGAACTGATAGGAAATGAATTCCAGGATACATTGGTAAATGAAAAATGTAAGCTTTGGGGTATTATATATCATATGTGTTATTGCTTGAATTGTGTTCAAAGAGTTATGATTAAGACCTAACCCCTGATACCTGTGAATGTGACCTTCATGGCAGGCATAATCAAATTAAAATTAATATTGGATAATAATAGTATCCTTATAAGAAGAAGGAAATTTGGACAGAAAGACACAGATACTCAGGGAGGTCATGCAAAACTGGAGACAGAGATTGCAGTGATTGCTCCACAAGCCAAGTAACATCCATGATTGTTGGCAATCTTCAGGAGCTAGGAGACAGGCATGGAATAGATTTTCCATCTAAGCTTCCAGGAAGAAATCATAATGTTGACATCTTGGTTTTGGACTTCTGGCACCATGAGTTATGGGAATCAATGTCTGCTGTTCTAAGCTACCCAGTTTATGGTACTTTATTACAACAGCACTAGAAAATTAGCACAAAATGATACACCACCTCCTTCTTTTTAGTATGGAAGATTGAATCCAAGGCCACTGAGCTACATCCCCAGGCCTTTTTGTATTTTGAGACAGAGTTACCCAAGCTATTCTTGAACTTTTAATCCACTTGTTCCAGCCTTCTGAGTCACTGGGTTGTAGGTGTGCACCACTGAGCCTGGCTATGCTGTTTTTGTAAGAAAAAAGGAAAAGTAGAAATTCATATGTATGTATATTTAAATTTTTGCAATAAGAAGTCTAAAAGAATGAGTCAGAAATGACTGAAAATGGTTACTCATAGAGAATCAGTTTAAGTGGTGTGGAGAGAATGAGTTTAGGAGCAAGACTTCTTCAAACATAATACCTTGTCATATAGTTTTGACTTTACATATATGATACATTTTAATTTATTTTAAAGGTAAATCAAATAGAAAAACAACAAAAAAGGAGAAATACTGAAATTGAAGAAAAGCATAACCAAAAGAAGTGAACTGCTTATCAAATTGGTTCCCTAACTATGTAGAGAAAAGACTGGTATCAAAAAACTTCGAAACACAATACTCTGGCAATCCCAAGGACAAAAAGAACTGTGAAAGGATCTTAAGGCTCAGCTAGTAGATTTACTTAAAATGGTAATATTAATTTAAACTACATGATTATTGCAAGATAAAGGGGACAAATATATTTGTTGATATTCTAAGTAACCAGGATTTTCAGTGTAAGAGGAAAAAATGCAAATATAAAACCAGTCAGGAAGCTGGTTGTGGTGGTGACCACCTATAATCACAGTGGCTGGGAGTCTGGTATGGGAGAACTCTGAGTTCAAAACCAACCTCAGCAATTTTAACGAGGCCCTAAGCAACTTAGTGAGATCCTGTCTCTAACTAATATAAAAAAGGGCTGGGGATGTGACTGGGGATGTGGCTCAGTGGTTAAGTGTCCCTGGATTCAACCCCTGGTACAAAAAAAAAAAGTCAGGGAAAGATAAACCTGTCATGTGAAATTAGAATTGGCACAAAATGAAAAATGGAACTATACAGTAAATATACATTTATAGCTCTAACCACTGGGAGGGTTTGCAAGTGAGGACAGAGGAAGCTATCTAGTCTGCTGGTCACAAAGGTCTGCTCTGGTTTTCTGCTTAGGAGATTAATTTTTTTAAAAAAAATTTACATTCTAATAAATCATTAAAAACCCTAAATTTGGTGAACATCTGGGTGGTTGCTCCTATTTCCCTTATTTATTATTTATTATTTCCAGTGCAGTGTTGTCCCTCACAAAGGTCACTTGATTCAAAGTGCTGATTGACTTATTTTCTCCTAAAGCTGCAAGATTTTCTGAGCTGACTAATACAGAAATTTGGACGATGTACAAAGCTCTCCTCCCTATCCACTATCGAGATGAGTCCCCGTTCCTGTAAAAGACCAAAACTTTTGCTTGTGCTCCGGACTTGTCTTGCCTTCCAGCAGTCTTAGTAAACTTTCTTTTCTGTGGCATCAAATTTTGTCCTCCCCTGGGTCATTCCCAAACATTCAACCAATCCTCCACATGGGAGCACAAAACAGCAACAACAAAGACTCTCCTCTGAGGCCCATCTTCCTCTAGCTACTACCTTATTTCCTTTTTTATATTTTATTATTTATTTATTTATTTATTTATTCATTCTTTTTTAGATATACATGACAATAGAGTGTATATTGACATATTATACTTAAATGGAGTATAACTGTCCATTCTTATGGTAGTACATGATGTGAAGTCACAATGGTCACGTATTCATATATGAACATAGGAAAGTTATGTTTGATTCATTCTATTGCCTTTCCTGTTCCCCTCCCTTCCCTTCCCTTCATTCCCCTTGTCTAATCCAATCAATTTATATTCCCCACCCCCACTTATTATACTTTAGCATCTACATATCAGAGAGAACTTCAGCCTTTGGTTTTTGGAGAATGGATTATTTCACTTAGCATGATAGTCTCTAATTCATCCATTTACTAGCAAATGCCATAATTTCATTCTTCTTTATGGCTGAGTAATATTTCATTGTGTACATTTGCCACATTTTCTTTATCCATTCATCTATTGAAGGGCACGGAGGTTGGTTCCATAGCTTAGCTCTTGTGAATTGAGCTACTATGAACACTGATGTGGCCACATAACTGTAGTGTGCTGATTTTAAGTTCTTTGGGTGTATACTGAGGAGTGAAATAACTGAGCCAAATGGTGGTTCCATTCCAAGTTTTCTGAGGAATCTCCATACTGCTTTCCATAGTGGTTCTACCAATTTGTGCCCACCAGCACATATATGAGTGTAACTTTTCCCCCATATTCTCGCCAACATTATTATATATTTTTTTTTCTTTTTTCTTTTAGTTGTAGATGGACATAGTACCTTTATTTTATTTATTTTTATGTGGTGCTGAGGATCAAACCCAGTGTCTCCTCACACATGCTAGGCAAGTGCTTTACCATGAACCACAACCCCAATCCCTGCTACTTCTGTTCTTGATAATTGCCATTTTGACTAGAGTGAGATGAAATTTCAGCGTAGGGTGTTTTTTTTTTTTTTCCCCAGGAAGCAGGGCTTTATTCTTCAACACAGAGGAAACATGCTTTGCCCACCTGCCCCAGATATAAATTGTTACAACTCAAGTACTGGCCAAAAATACCCCTTTTGGGCCCCATGAAGGGTTCTAAAGACAAAACAGAGCCCCAAAATTCTGAGCTTTTTTCCCATAAACACACCCATATTATTTACAGAATTCACTTTTATACTGGTATTAAAAATTACAATAAAAATTTATCACCAAACTAACTTTATTATTTTTTCCGTCTTAAATTTCTTTGTTGAATATCTTCACTATCCTGATGGGTTGGGTTGTTTTTTTGTTGTTGTTTTTTTGGTACTGGGGATTGAATCCAGGAACCCTGTACCACTGAGTGAGCTCCATTCCCAGCACTTTTTAAAAAAATTTTTGTTTTTTGTAGTCATCATAGATGTAGTCATAGATGGACAAGCATGCCTTTATTTTATTTATTTTTATGAGGTGCTAAGGAGTGAACCCAGGCAAAAGCTCTGCCACTGAGTTACAGTCCCAGTTCCTCAGTATAATTTTTATTTGCCTTTCTCTAAACAGCTAGAGACCGTGAACATCTTTTCACATATTTGTTGACCAATTGTATTTTTTCTTTCATGAAGTGTGTCTTTTCAGTTCCTTTTTCCATTTTTTGATTGGGTTATTTGGGTTTTTGGCATTAAGTTTTTTGAGTTCTTCATATATCCTGGAGATAAATGCTCTAGCTGAGGTGAATGTGGCAAAGATTTTCTCCCATTCTCATTCTGTAGGCTCTCTCTTCATGTTCTTGATTGTTTCCTTTGCTGTGAAGAAGCTTTTTGGTTTAATACCATCCCATTTATAGATTCTTGATTTTACTTCTTGTGCTTTAGGAATCTTGTTGAGGAAGTCAGTTCCTTGCAGGCATGATGGAGAGTTGGGCCTACATTTTTTTCTTGTAGTAGGTGCAGGGTCTCTGGTCAAAGGCATAGGTCTTTGATCCACTTTGAGTTGAGTTTTGTGCGTGGTGAGAGATAGGAGTTTAATTTAATTTTGCTACATATGGATTTCCAGTTTTCCCAGCAACATTTGTTGAAGAGGCTATCTTTCCTTTAATGTATGTTTTTGACACCTTTGTCTAGTATGAGATAGCTGTATTTGTCTCCTGTTACCTCATTTCTTTGATCATCCTGTGTACCTCCAAATCCATTAAAATAGTTGTCAAAACGCACCGTTTCTACCACCCCTCCTCCACTATTTCCTCAACCCATTCAGCCAGCCATTGGTCCTTACCACCCACTGGGACTTTCTCTTGGCATGCCTAACAATGGCCTATTTATTGCCAAACCCAGCTATCATTTCTCTGTTTTCTCAGCCTCAGAACTGTAGACCACACTGTTGAGCCTTCTCTCCTTGAGACACTTTCTTCCAGAGTCTGGTTTTCCTTCCTCCTCACAGACTTCTTCTAGGTCTCCTCCTCCTGTCTGGGACATCTACACTGGATAGCCCTAGATTCTATTATCGGATTTCAGGTTATATATTCCCCGGAGTACTCAATTTTATTTTAAGTAACTCCTATATGGAGATGAAGGCCAAATTCATATCTGGCTTTAGTCTCTCTCCTGGGATCCAGAAGTATTTATCCAACTGCTGTTTAATGTCTCTACCTGGTTCTCTGGAATCAGACTAGCTTCTTCCTGTGTGATCTGGACTGTTTCACTTATTTGTGAAAAGGATAATCCACATCACTAAGTTGTTTGTGAGGATTAAACGGGAAAGCACATTTGAAACATTTATAATAGACTGATCCAAAATAATTGCTCAGCAAAGACCCACTTTGTTTACCTAAATTTTCTCCTAAAAGTCATGACAGAAGAAACCTTGTGTATCTCATTCAAGGATGAATTCGCAAGACCTGAAATGATTGATAAATGAATTCATTTAAACCAGGTAAAGGTAGAACCTATAAAAACTAGATGCCCTGCCACAGGTTGCCTTAATTGGAGGAATCATTCAGGTCTTTTCTTCAGCTTCCCAACACACACTCTTTGGAATCTTTTTATTGACCAACACCGAGAAATCCAATTATAGCATTTCTGCCTCTGATATCTGCTTTGCGGGCCATGCTTTATTTTTTCTTAGAAAATGTGAAATATATTGCTAGAACCCATCAACAGTGCTTTTTCATTTATATTCATTTTCACCAGCATTTATTGTAGCAGAAAACTAGAAAGCAGCTACATCCTGTGAAAAAGATATGGCACCAATTCAGTTTAAGGAATACTATGTAATACAATAAACTTTCTTGGCAGGTATGGGGTTGTGCCCACACTAGCATACCAGCAACTAAAGAGACTTCACAAACCGCCAGTGGACAGAATGATCCTCTCCCCCAGCGTATACTACACCCGGCCCCACCTCCCCACCGTTCCCGCCCTTCACCCCGCCCTTTCCATCCGAGGCCACGCCTCCAGCCCCGCCCCACCCTGCATTCGGGCCCCACCCTCGATAGCCCCCCTTCCCGGCTCCTCCACAGTCCCTTCCTTTACCCAGGCCCCGCCCTCCGCGACCCCGCCCTGCACCGCGGCCCCGCCCCGGAGTCGGCCCCGCCCTGCACCGGGCCCCGCCCCGCGTCTCGTCCCGCCCCGCACCGGACCCTGCCGGGCGTCTTGGCCCTGCACTGATTCTGCCCATCCCTGCGGCTGCTGTAGGAAAAGTCTGCAGAGACCAGAACCCCCAGGCCTAAGCCGCTCCGGGAGGAAACATGGCCGCCCTGACTACGGTCGTGGCGGCTGCGGCGGCCACCGCGGTAGCTGGGGCGGTGGCGGGGGCGGGCGCGGCCACCGGGACCAGCGTGGGAGCGGCGCCCGCGCCGCAACAGGTAAATCGAGGACCGCTGGGAGCGGCTCTGGTGGCGGGCGTGGGGCTCGGGGAGCTGTGGGCCCTGGGGGCGGACCGGGTCTCTGGCCCCAGCAGAACAGGTGTCCTCCGCAGCGCCGCCCGGGAGGTGCCGAGTGCACTTCCCTTGCTCGAGGCCTGGTACACCCGGCGGCGTTGCTCTTTGTTGGTAAATGCGTTTGTCTAACAGCTTTGATAAGCCACCTCCACGTAGTTTTGAAGTCGAGGAAGACCAGGGTGGAAGCCCCGGGCTTTGCCGCTTTCTAGCCGTATCATAGGAAAATGCCTCGGCCGCTCAATTTCTTCTCTAAAAATGGGTACTGATAAATAATCCGCCCCTCACCGAGCTGTGGGCATTATGTCTGGGGAGCCGCTGACATAAAGCTTGGTTGGAGGGAGACTTGGCACCCAGTATCATTGCCAGCTTTTTTATTGTACGGGTACTGGGAACACAAAGAGGGATAAAATATGGGAGGATCTGAGCAGAGGTGTTTCCCACGATGGGCTTAAGGACCATTTTCTCCACAGCGAAGACCAACATACCTTTTGTCAGATGCCATCAGCTTAACGAGACTTTTCCTTACCCTCTAAACTAGATCCCCCTTATACCCAGCACACCCAGCCTCCTTTTCTGGTTTTGTTTTTCTCCATAGCACTTATTACCATATGATATAGTACATATTTTTTCATTCTTTTCCCCGCCTCCTTGAGAATGTAAGCTCCATGAAGGCAGAAATTTTTGGAAGCTTTATTCACTATTGTATTCCCAGCACCTAGAATATGCTCGCTTTGTAGTGCCAAGGATATAGTAGGCACTTACTAAATATTTGTGGAGTAGTCCAAACCTGAAAAAAGCTGTTGTGAACTAAGGACAGGCTTGATAGTTTTAACCCTCAAAGAAATTACAGTGCCTTTTCACCTTTGCAGTTCAGGAAATTCCACCTCAGACAAATTTCTTTCATGTTCTTTGTGATTCTGTTCTAACTCTGGATCAAGTGCATCAGGAAAAAAAATATAAAAATACAAAATAGATCAAATGTTTTTAAGTATGGACTAAAAAATGTATGATCCTGGTAGTTTGCCTATATTACTGGCTTTCTCCATGAAAACTATTCAACTAGTGCAATGTGATTCGTTTTCTAAATTCTCATAGCCTGTTTTACCTCCTGATTTAGTTTTTTAAAAACTACCTAATATTGCTATTGACAAAGCACTTGAATCTGCTATAGTGATTCTCAGAAGTGGTGTTTGCCCCAGGACTTCATCAGAATCACCTATAGAGTTATTTCAAACATTATATTAGTTCTCAGAAGGCATTTAGCAATTTCTGGAGACTTAGTTATGACAAAAGGGAAGAGGTTTTGAGTTGCTGCTAACATGAAATAGGTAGAGGCCAGAAGACCACCCCCCACAACAGGTAGTAGTACTAAAGTTGAAAAAACTTGCTTTATATACCTTTCCCCCACTTTATTAGGGAAGACAGAGCCTCATAACTGAGAATCACAGCAGGAATGAAGTAGAAATCCTCAGGTGTTTGGTTCTAAAAAAAGTTAGAATTACTGCTGTACTGTTGTGATATTTTTGAGGAGTTTAATGTGTGATGTATCTTTGAATTCCCCCAATATGTCACACGCACACATATTTCTAAATAAAAATTCTACAATCTAATTCCAAACCTGAATATTTATCATGAATGAATATTCCTGCTCCTTAACACTGAAACCTACTAATATTTCTTGAGAAGAGATGATCTTTCTGATAATCTCATGATATTCGAAGTATCAAAAAAATATCTGAAACCTAGGGTTTCCTTAACAGCGTATTACAGGTTGAGTGACTAAAACAACAGAAATTAATTTTCTCACAGTTCTAGAAGCTGAAAGTCCAAGAACAAGGTGTGTTAGGGTTGGTTTCTGGTGAGACCTCTTGTCCTCACCTGTAGACAACTATCTTCCTGCAGTGTCCTCATGGGACCTTTCCTGTGTGTGCCTGCAGAGGAAGGGAAGAAAGGAGGGGGGGGAGAGAGAGAGAGAGAGAGAGAGACAGATCTGGTGTCTTTCCTCTTAAAAGGATACCAATCCTATTGGATTAGAGCTCACCCTTATCACCTCATTCAACTAAATATCTCTGGAAAGGCCCTATCTCCAAATGCAGTCACTTTGGAGCTTTGAATTTGGGGAGGAAACAATTCAGTCCATAACAATTCCCTTAAATTAGTCTGGAATAATTATCTTTAAAGTTCTAGAACTATTTTATATTGTATTTTATTTTATAATCTCCTTAGGGTGTAAATGTCATACATTTAATGTACCCTCTCTATGCTTTTTGATGTTTGTATATGATTCAGCCACACTGCCTTTCAAGACTAAAGGCCACAGATCTTTTTATTCTCCTCTCAAGTGCCATTGCCCTCTTATTCCTGTAAACTGTTCACCTGATCATTTTAGTTTTGAATTATGAGTTTTTTTTAATTGTCTCTAACTGATGCTGCTGGTTTTGTACCACAATAGGGCTGTGTCTTCTGTTTTATTTCTAGTGAACTTTTCCCTAATGAACTGAATTTTAAGCCCTTTGACTGCCTCAAGTAGCCCTTCAATAATAACTACATTCCTTCTTTAACTTTAAATGGTCATTCAAAATGGATTTTCTCTCAAAGGTCATGCACATGGATTGGGCTGTATATGTGCTCAGGTGTAGTAGACTGAATAGTTCCCCAGGGCATACATCATAAGCATCTCTGCTGATTTAATTAATATCTTAAAATGGGGACATTTTCATGGACCTTCTGATGGGACCCATTATGATCACAAAGGAGGCAGGGGAGTCAGTCAGTAGTAGATGTGATAACAGAAGCAAGGGGATAGAGTGACTTGAGGAAGGGGCCATGAACCAAGGAGTAAAGGTGGACCCTAGAAGCTAAGAATAAGGTAAGGAAATAGTTCCTCCCCTGAAGCCTCCAGAAGAAATATAGCCCTACCCATACCTTGATTTTACTTATCTTTTATTAAGATTATTTTTAGTGAATAAATCATGATGTACCCTCATGATATACATTGTGATGTTTTGATATATGTATACAATCTGGAATGATTAAATCAGGCTCATTGACATATCACCTCACTTTTCATTTTTTGTGGTGATACATTTGAAAATGCATTCTTTTTTTTTTTTTTTTTTTTTTTTTTTTGCGGTACTGGGGATTGAACTCACGGCCTTGTTTGCAAGGCAAGCACTCTACCAGCTGAGCTATCTCCCCAGCCCTGAAAATGCATTCTTTTTCATGTTTTATTTATTCATTTATTTTTAGTTATAGATGGACAACTTTATTTTACTTATTTTTTATGTGGTGCTGAGGATCAAACCCAGTGCCTCACACGTGCTAGGCAAGCACTCTACCACTGAGCTACAACCCCAGCCCTGAAAATGCATTCTTAATAGTTATTTTGAAGTATACATTTTTATTGTGCAATAGGTCTCAAAACTTACTTCTCATTTCCGTCTTGACTTTGTACCCTATGACCAACTACTCCTCATGCCCGTCTTCCCTGTTCCCTCCAATCTCTGGTAACAACTATTCTGCTCTTTACTTCTATGAGATCAACTCTTTTTTAGATCTACATGTAAGTAAGATCATGAGGCATTTTTATTTCTGTCTAGTTTATGTCACTTAGCATAATGTCCTCTAGTTTCACATCATGATTTTAGACTTGACTTCTACAACTGGAAGAGAATAAATTTGTAATGTTTAAGTCAGAAAGTTTGTGGTAGAAGAATTTGTGATAAATTTGTTGTAGCAGCAAAGAAACATCAGGATAGACCTGAGAAAGTCCTGTGTCCTCATCTTTGACTAACCTTAAAGCTTGGTGCAGACAGAAAGAAAAGTCTGAGGTAGAGTTGTAAACTTCCTGCCTGAGTTGAAGGTGTGCCCCAGAATGTATGCAGACCCTCTCACCCAAAGATAGCAAAGGCTAAGACTTATTGGTTAAAAGCATCTCAGGAAATTTATGACCAATTATTAACTGACAACTCACTAACCAACCAGAGATTTCAGTGCTGCACCCAACAAAGAATATATACAGTTCAGAATAATGAGTAAACAAACAGCAACAAAATAAATCCTAACAATCTTATTTTCAGAGTTGCCACATTTTATTATTTTAAATGTCCAGTTTTTAACAACAATAAAAATATGAGACATGCAAAGAAACAAGAAAGTATGGTTCACACACAGGGGAAAAAAGAAAAGTGGAGGACTAAATGATATACTAGACAAAGACTTCATATCAGTTGTTTGTTTTTTTCATATTTAGTCATTTTACCTTTTTACTCATTTATTTATTTAGATGGCATTTTGATGTTGCCTAGGCTCATCTCAAACTCATGACTGTAGTGATTCTTCCACCTTAGTATCCTGAGTAGCTGGGACTGCAGGTGTATGCTGTTGCGCCTGACTTAGATCATTTATTTTAAATATATTCAAAGAACTAAAGGGAACTAAAAGAAAATATGAGAATGATTTGTCACCAAAAAGAAAATATCTATAAAGAGATAAAGATTACAAAAAAGAATCATATAGAAATCTTGGGGTTAGGGGCTGGGGATATAGCTCAGTTTGTAGAGTGCTTGCCTCGCAAGCACAAGGCCCTGGGTTCAAATCCCCAGCACCACAAAAAAAGAAAAGAAAAGAAATCTTGGGGTTAAAAGTACAAGAACTCGAATGAAAACTTGACTAGAGAGGCTTAATACCAGGTTTAGCTGGCAGATAAAAGAATCAGCAAACTTGAAGGTAGGTCATTCAGATTATCCAGACTGAAGAACAGAAAAAAAAAAAAAAATTAAGAAAAATAAAGACTCAGAGATGTGGGACACCAGTAAGCACACTAATATTAATAATGAGAATTTCAGAAACAGAAGCAAAATGTACACAAAGAAATGGATATTTGAGTGATGTCAGAAAACTCCCCAGATTTGGTGAAAAACGTTAACCTACACATTGTTGGAACTCATCAACTACAAGTAGGATAAACTCAAAGAGTCCATACCTGGATATGTCATAATGAAGCTGTCAAACAGTATAGATAAAATAAAAATCTTGAAAGCTCCAAGAAGCAATTCATTACATACAAGAATGAATTCTCAATAAGATTAGCACATCAAAAACCAGGGGCATTGTATTAGTCTGTTTTCTGTTTCTGTAACAAAATGCCTGAAGCTGGGTACTTATTTTTTTAAATATTTTTTTTAGATGTTGATAGATCTTTATTTATTCATTTACTTATATGTGGTGCTGAGAATGGAACCCAGTGCCTCACACCTACTAGGCAAGTGCTCTACCACTGAGCCATAACTCCAGCCCTATGGGTACTTACTGGATAAAAGATTTTTATTTAATTCTCTATTTTGGAGGCTGAAAGTTCAAGATAAGTGGACTCCATATGTTCAGCCTCTCATTAGGGCCCCCCACCCTGTGTCACAATGTGGTGTATGGCATCATGACAGCATATGTGAGAGGGAGAGAACAGTCACATGTGAGACAGGAAGCAAGGGAATGACTGAAAAATGCAATAATATCACAGAGTAAAATACACAAATTAATTTAGTAAAAGGGGTGCAAAACTCAAACTTTAAACATTTTTAAAATAAATTCAAGAAAACCTATGCAAAGGGATATTTCATGTTTATGAATTTAAAGACTTAATTCTGTTAAGAATGATATTCTTAACTGAGAATCCAATTCAGCTGCCCTTTTTTTGGACAAAAATTTACAAGCTGATCCTAAATTTCATATGGAAAATGCAGGGTACCCAAAATAATAAAAACAGCTTGGAACAAAGAACACAGTTGGAGGGCACACACTTTGTAATTTCTAAACTTATTTCAAAGGTACAGTAACCAATGTATATTGGCACAGATATATAGATCAGTGAGAGTCAAGAAATAAACCTACATTGTGGGCATAAAAAGTGATTTTCAATAAGACAATTCAGTAAGAAAAGAATAGTCTTTTCAACAAATGATATTGGGACAATTGGATATCTGCATACATAAATTGAGCTCCTACTTCACACCATATATGAAAATAGAGACCAACATGTGGGATATAAAGCTCTTAGGAGAAAACACAGGCATAAGTCTTCATGACCCTTGAATAGGCAGTGGTTTCTTCTATACAAAAACCTGACATATAAACAACTGAGCTCAAGTAAGATAAATTGTACTCTATCAAAATTTAAAAATTGGTGCCTCAAAGACATTATCAGGAAAATTAAGAGGCTTGGGGTATAACTCAATGATAGAGCATGTGCTTAGCGTGCACATGGCCCTTAGTTTAGTTCTAGTACCAAAAAGGTGGGGTGGAGGGGAGAAAGAAAGTGAAAAGACAAATCAGAGACTGTGAGAAAATACATGCAAGTTTATAAAGGTTTTATGTCTAAAATATATGCTAAAAAACAAAATTACACAACTAGTTTAAAAATTGAATTGATTTATTTACAACTCATGAATTGGAGCAGTATCTCATTCTATAAAATAAAATAACTCCCACAGAACAGTGTTCCATTGCTGTTTTTCTTTTAAGGTAGGAACTAGAAAACAAGAGAAAACTATATCGCTTAACATCAGGTTGCTTCAGTTTACTTTTCTCGTGAGAGTTAAAGAGGATTTATTTATTTCACTCCCTCAAGACTCCCTCAAGACTGTTAAATCACGAGAGGAGCGGAGAGAGAGGAAGAGAAAGAAACTTGTCCATTTTAAAAATAAGTTGCAGTGACAAAGCAGTGAGGGCTATATTCAAAGCATAAAGTGGACCACTGTTACAAGAAGTCACCTTTGTGTGCCTGCGCTACTGGGAATCTTCCTTCCCAAACAAATGGAGATACCTCTCGCCGTAATTACTACCTTCATATCAACCTCAGTGGACCCTGTCAACAGTTAGTTGCATTAATCCTTTTTCTTTTGATGTATTTTCCCATTAACTTCTTTGCTTCTGTTTATTTTCTACAAATTAACTACCACCCTTTGCTTTCTCATCTACTTTGAAAGTAGTTTAAAGAAGACCCTAAAGTAATTTAAAGAACACTTGTGACCTTGCCATGCATTTCACTGCTCATTGCTAGCTACTCTGGGATTACAGGAGTGTTACCACCATGCCTGGAAAAATTAGTGATTTCTACAGTCAGCTAAAACTAAAGAGGAAATGAAGAAGGGTACATGTTAAACAAGAGAGAAAATGAGAAGTGGAGCAAGCCGAGGGCTTGGTCTTCCACCTCCTGCAATCAGTGACTAACTTTGACAACATTGGAGCAACTTTTTGAGGATTCAGCTCACCTACCAATGGACCCATTGCAAAAAATTAACCCAATCGTGACCCAGGAGTCTTTTCCAATGTCTGAAAATGAAGAAAAATTCCCTAAAGATTCAGTAGAATCTCGTCCATTCAGCTCAGAAATGCTAATAAGCAACTTCATAACTTGACACTGAATCCTTGTGCTAAATACCCTTCCCCAGATAAAGAAGGACATTTCATACTGCTTAAGGGAATCATACACCAACACATGAATCCTTCTCTAAAATAGACCATATGTTATGCCACAAAGCAACTCTCACCAAATGCAGAAAAATAGAAATACTACCCTGCATTCTAAATGCCTTTCCCCTCTGCCCAGAAGGTCCACCACAACCACAGGAAGAAGGAGAGAGTCTTACAGGAGGTCACAAGTGGCTTTCCCTACAGGTAGCAAGGAGTTCGGACATTGTTATCTGAACATGTGGCAAAATGGAGATATCTCCTCAGTGTAAGATTTTCCCAGCCTGAAAGAGAACAACAAAGAGACAACAATCTTACGGGAGTTCAGAGTGAATCACAAAGTGTACCATTCAAATGTACCTGCAGTTATTAGGTATATCATGGATGGGATCCTTCTGAGAATGCTGGAATAGGGTATGATTATGACACAGAGTCAATATAGGCATAAATTATATCTTGTTCCTCATGATGATAACTTTAGGCATGCTTTTCTACACTTAGACTGAGTACCAGTGATTTTGAATAGCCTATGTATGAGTTCTGTGATGTCTTTATTCTTTTGCATCTATTTTTTTTCTGGTGTTGGGGATCTCTTCATGCCTTAGTGTCAGTAATTTATAAGGAATCTGTGCAGTTAAAATGTACATAAATGATTTTAATATACTTTAGTTTTACTTTTCTGTTTGACCTAAAGAAGTACCCATAGGTCTCAAGTCTTCCTGTGGATTTTATAAGCCTGAAATCCATGAAATAAAACTCAGGAACTGGAAGAGATGTAAAGAGAATATTGGATAGTTTGATTAGACTGTAATAATTAGAGTAGATAATTTGATTTTCTGGTTTTCAAAAATTTGAGTTGGAATAAAAGGAAATTTTGATGTGCTATTTTAATTTTCAGTAGCAAATAAATGTGTACATGGGGAGTGAGGGAGGAAAGACTGATAAAGCCTTTCTGATTGGTTGTTGTGAATGTCCTGTTAGGAAAAGTTGATCTGTTTGGGGATCTATTGGCTTCCTTAGAGTTTCAGTTTGATTATGTAGCACTTAGCATGAGTGATTCCATTTTGGTTTGGTCTGGTCTTTGGGGACTTAGTGAAGGAGTTCAGTCTAAAACAATGCCTTCCCATAAAAATGAACATACATAAATAACTCTTAGAATTCAACAATAAAATGGTATGTAGCCCAATTTTTAAAATGAGAAAAGGCAGAAGCCACCATATTCTTTGTTTTTCTAGACTCCAATTCACTTGCATTTATAATGCTGCCTGGAAGCCAAAGTCACACTTCCCATGTGGTCCTTCAGCCAGGGGGCATGTCAGATGAGAGCTGCTCCCTGGGCAGCACCAGAAACTTAGCCACCAGCAGCAACTGAACCATTTGCAATTGACTTACCCGCATCTGCACCTCCCAGCAAAGTCTGATGCCATCTGGGTACTGCAGCTAGTGAGGCTGTGTACACTGCTGTCCAGCACACACAGGGTCATACCATTTTTAAAACTATAGTGGAAGAAGTAATGCTGCGCCCTCAAGCCTGACCTCACTTACCAGGAGTCTCAGGGACCTGAGCCAGCACAGCAGCAGCAATTTGGTGGCCCTTGCTTTTGAGATACAATAGTTTTGGGAGTATGCCTAGAACCAGAGTAATGTGAAGCCATTGTAATGATTTCAGTGAGGTACTGAGACAGTGCAGACTTGTAATAGTCTAATCTAATTAAGAAATTCAAGTTGAAGAAATAGAAGATCAGCTCTGATGACCAAATTACTTCAGCATAAAAATGTAACTGGTAGTGAAAATATATTCAGTATGGCAATGGAAGAGGAAGTTCCAAATGTATAGAAGTTCATTGAGATGGTATAGAATTGGGGGCTGGACAAATGTTTGTGTGACCCAAACCATTCATGATATTATTGCTTATGAGTTAGTAAAAGTTATTTTCTTCCAAAACAAGAATGAGAAAAGATTTAAGTAGGTAGACATTCCTCAAGAGTAGTGATGTATAAGCTCATGAAAAGATGTGCAGCATCATTAGTCATTAGGAACTAGTCAAAGATTAATCACTGTGAAATGCCCTTTCACAGGCATTAAAATGGCTAGAATAAAACAGATAATAGCAAGAGTTGGTGAGAAATTGGAACCCTTATGCAGTGTTAGTGGGAATGGAAAAGGTGGAGCCATTGTGGAAAACAGTTCGGCAGTTTCCTCAAAAAACTAACAACTTTTGTGCATCAGAGGCATTACTAAGGACATGAAAAGACAACTCAGAGAACCAGGGAACTAACTGCCAATTGTTTAATAAGATACTTATCTTCTGAATATATAAAGAATGCTTCCAACTCAACAAAAGGGCAACCCAATTTTTTTAAGTGGGAAAGTAAAAAATAAAGCTACCTTATGACCCAGAAATTCTGCTAGATATTTACCCAAGAGAATTGAAAACATTAGGGCTGGTTATGTAGCTCAGTGGTAGAGTGCTTGCCTAGCATATGTGAGACCCTGAGATCAATCCCCAGTACCATAAAAATAGTCAAGCTAAAATTCACATGCAGATGTTCATGGTGACATTATTTGTCTGGGTCAAATAGTAGAAACAACCCAGTTGTCCATCAGCTGATGTCCAATGAGTAGGTAAATAAAATGTGGTGGATCCATATAAAGCATCACTATTCAGCCACAAAAAGGAATGGAATACAGATTCATGGTACAGCTGGATGAATCTTGAAAACATTGTGCTAAGTGAAAGGAGCCAGACAGAAAAGGCTACATGTTGTATGAGTCCATTTAGCCAGAATAGGTACATTCATAGTTGGAAAATAGTTTCATAGTTGCCTGGAGTTGGGAGAAGTGGGGATGGGGAGTGACTGCTAATGGGTACAAGACTTCTTTTTGGCATGACGAAAATATCTCAGAACCACGTAGTGATGATGGTTGCACAGCTTTGTGAATATACTAAAAACCACCAAATTGTACATCTTAAACAGATAATATTTTATGGAATGTGAATTATATCTCAACTTTTTAAAAATTTCCTAAACTCTTTACTTTGTTCTTGCTCCTAGAAATATAGAGCCTGAATTTCCCTTTTTCTTCATCTCTCACATCCCATTGTTCAACAATTCCTTTTGGTTATACCTTCAAAATAAATCCAAGGTTCTTACTTACTGTAATTTCTATCACCTGAGCAGTCCTGGACACTCATTCCATGCCTGTTTTGCTGTACCAGCTACTCCACTGATCTTCCTGCTTCAAGTCATGCCTCACCCACCCCCACACTTCCCACCAGTTAATTCCCCCAGAACAGCTAGAAAATTTTTCTTAAAGAATTAAATTTACCACAGCATTTCCTTACTCAAAACCCTGCATAAAATACACTCAGTGATCTAAACCATGTGTGTATCTGGCATGTACCTACCTGTCAATTCTCATCCTACCAAGCCCCCCACCTTTACTAATCTCATGCCACATTACCTTTTCTCTGCTTGAACTAGTCAGTCTTTCCTGCTCTTTCTAGTTTGTGCAGCTAATCTGTAGACCTAGCACACCATTCTGTGCTGCTTCTGGCTTGGCTGACACTATTCTTTCTTAAATGTCACCCCCTCAAATAGAACCCCTGAGTCTATTCAAACTGAAAAGCAAGCCTGATCCCATTTTCTCCATGTTAGCATTAGTTCCTTAATAGCACTTATGACAGTTGGTGCATTTTTATTTGTTTTTATTGTTTGTTTTGTATTTTCTTTTTAAATCTGTTTCCTCACCATAGGTTTTAAAGAGGGGCCATACTAGGATGGATCATTATTGTTTCCCTAGTGTCTTATTCTGCACCTGTCACATTGTAGATAGTGTTCAATCTATAGGTGACAAATGACTGGTGAATGACCTAGATCTTTTTTGTAAATAATCTCTGGATTATTTATTATTATTATTATATATTATTAATTTAGCATTTTAAGATAGAAATTCCTTCTTACACAAAATGTATTTTTGAAAAAATTAGATTTACCTTAAAAATGACACTCAATAAACTCCAGTATTGATGTTTTACCATCTGAAAAAAAATTTCTCATTATTTCTTACCACTTTTATTATGGATAATACCTTCTTGTTATTCTTTATGCAGAATGATGGCTGTTTTAGTACTTCAGGTGGAATTCGTCCTTTTCAACTTCAAAACTGGAAGCAGAAAGTTAGTCGAACTAAGAAAGCAGAATTCATACGCACAGCAGAAAAATTAAAAAACCAGTAAGTATGTTTTGTTCAAATAACATTACTAGTCAATTTATAATAAACAGTATTCACCCTACCAAATCCTATACTATTAGAAAATTATAGTCACTAGCCTGTCAACCATAACAAAGAAAGGTGGGAGATATGAAAGGACAAATGGTAATACAGTATTTAATATAAAATTGTAAGTGAAATTGTTTCAATTTTATTTTATTCTTTTACCATTTTGAATTTGTATTTTAAGGAAAACAAAACAGTTGTTTCTTTAGATTTGTATATCAGATAAACTGAGTACATTTTCATTTTTACAACTGTAGGTAACATTCAGTAAGTATTTTTGGGTAAGTGAATAATTTGTGGGGTTGAAATATATATGTGTGAAAAATGCTTTATAAATAAACATGTATTTAAATTGCTATTCTTCCTACTTTGCAGAGGACGATTATAGGGAATAATATCTTCCCATGGGTTAGTTAGTAAATGATTGATTTAGGGACTCTTATGGGTGGGCTTCAGCCACTCTGAAGCCATTGCATTTTTTTACTAACCAGTGCTGTTCTTCAGTAAAGCCTGTTGGAGTGTGTCAGTGTGATCTCATTGAGGAAAAGCAGTGACTAGTTTTCATGAAAAATCTGTACCCTTGAGTTACCCTTTTTTTAAAATAACATTGATCTCTACTCCTTTCTGATCTGTTCTATACATTATGATGAAATTGAGAAGTTTCTGTTTATTTTAAAATGTTAGTGTATAGTATATGTATTTAGTCCTTAAGCAGTGATATTTATTGAATGTTCATCGTTGTCTACAGCATCATGATGTAATATCATGAGGAATGGTAATAATTAGAACTCAAAGTGCCCCACTCTGCTCTATAGTTTTTTATAAACATGCTGCTTTGAATTTAAACACTATCAATTGCCAAAGACTTGAGAATTCCTTACTATTGTAAGGAATAGTCTCTGGAACAGAATTAATGACAGTTCTCTTAGAAATTCTGCCAAAGAAAAACTATACTATTTGAATTTTAAAAAGTTATACCATATGTAGCTTTTGGAGATTAATTCTTACTACATTTATATAATACTTGTCTTTCCCCCCCAGCTTTATTGAAGTATAATTGACAAATAAAAATAGTATGTTTGAGGTATACAACATGATTTTTTTAAAGTGAATTTTTTTAGCTGCAGCTTTATTTTACTTAGTTTTGTATGTGGTTCTGAGGATTGTCACAGGTGCTAGGCAAGCACTCCACCACTGAGCCACTATCTCAGCCCTGATGTTTTGATATATGTATACATTGTGAAATTATTATTGCCATCAAGCTAAATAACATATTCATCACCTCAGATATTTACTGTGCACATGCGTGTGTATGGAGTGTGACTACTTAATATCTGTTCCCTTAACATGTTATACTGAATAAAACAAGTCAAATTCTGAAAGACATACATGGCTTGATCTCATTTATATGTGGAATCTAAAAAAGTTGAACTCATAAAAACAGACCAGAAGGGTAGATACTAGAGGGATGGTATGTGAAGGTTAGGGGGACAGATAATGGGGAAATGTTGTTCAAATACTATGTGTTCACGTTGGTTAATAATAATATAATAATAATATATTTGAAACTTATAAATACTATCTCTTTAATACCCAGAATTCAGTAAAATACTATTTACTTATTTGTATTTTTTCTAAAATGCATTACTCTAGGTAGATTGGATTCTTGTTAAGTGTTCTGGTTTATATTTCTTTCTAGATGGCATAATGTCCACTAAATGGTTAAGGTCCATAAACACAGCAATTTGATGTGTTTCTGTTCAATTCTTATTGAATAATAAGGGAAAAACAATTTGTTGTATCATTGTTATTTAAAAAAAATTTTTTTTGGTTGTCGATGGACCTTTATTTTATTCATTAATTTTTATGTGGTGCTGAGCATGGAAACCAGTGCCTCACACATGCTAGGCAAGTGCTCTTCCACTGAGCCACAACCCCAGCCCCATCATTCTGTTTTTAGAGTAGGTAATACATTCACGTAGTTCAAAAATCTAAACAATATCAAAGGGTACTCAGTAGACAGCTCAGTTTTACCCTTAATTGCAGCAATCTAGTTCCTCTTCCCTCAAATAACCAGTAGTACTAGTTTTTTGTATATTCTTCCACTTATTTTATGTGTTCATTAGGAAATGGAAATATATATTCACATTTGTCCTTTTTATGTAAATGGTAGCATATGGTACATACTGATTTACATCTTGGTTTTTATTGTTGCTGGTTTTATTGTTGGTTTTATTGTTTTTAACTTCAGAGTATATCTTAGATACAAAGGCATTGTTGATTTTGTCAGGTTCTGCAATGGCATGGTAGTTATATACATCAAATATCCTTAATCTCCAGAGATGCACATGGTAGTATGTTAGAGAAAAACTGCACAGGGTGGAGGATTTACTTTAAATACTTAAGCAAAGGAAGAAAGGATAGATTAAAGGAGAGGTAAAATTGTTGAATCAGAGCAATATGAAAGGCACAGCATGAGGGTAGATGAGGGGTCAATTTATCATTCTCTGGCTGTGGGCATGTTTGACATTTTCATAAAAACTTTGTAATAAAAGAGTGTCTTCTTGGAGATGTTTCCTGTTCAGTATGTGGAATATACTTCTGCTGCATTATTAGTCTGGTATTTGAGTGTAACATGACTTATTTAGCCTGTTCTAAACTTGTGGATGTGTAAGTTGTATTATAATGAAAAATGCTGCAATTAATTAATCCTTATAGGTCCACATTGTTTTGCACATGTGTGTATCTTCAGGAGAAAGATACATGTGTGTATCTTTAGGAGAAAATACTGGGTCAAAGGCATATGAATTTGTGATGTGATAAATATTGCTGAATTGCCATCCATAGGCAATTTATAATTTCACCAACAATGTATGAGAAGAGGTATCTCCCCACAGTTTTAGCCAGTGGAATATGTTATTTAAACTTGTGATTTGGGGATAATCTGATAGAAATGCAGTGTTACTATGTTACAGTTTTAATTGCATTTCTCCTAATTTGAGTTTGGACATCTTTTCATATATTTAGCAATTTGTTTCTTTTAGTATATTTTGAATGTCTTTACATGTTAGTATTTCTAGTCTGGCAATAACAACATGTAACTGTCATATTGTATCCTGTGTCCTTGGCAGACATTTCTATTTGATCATAATATTATCCTTGCTCCCTATCTAGAGCCTTCATGGGATTCCCAGTTCTTAACACACAGGACTTCAGTAGTAACCCTTAATGTGTTAGAAATTCATGTAGAATGAGTCTATTCAACGTCTCTGTTCTATTTCTTGCCTCCTCTTACAAACATCACAAACCTCCTAATCATACATGCTAAGATATAATCCCCTCTCTCTTTAGGGCCTGAGGCTTTCTCATCTATTTCCCTGTTGTGCCTCATAAATATTAAATTTTTCTCTGTGTGGCAAGGTGAAAAACACTGATAGTTGCCCCTCAGATTGTGTGAAATTAAGTCAATGGCCAGAGATACTCCAGCACTCATTAAATCCAGGATTAAGGAAGAAATATTCATATTAATTTCCACCTTGTGAGAGAAAGGAAACTAACATTAACACAGTTAATTTCTTTGCCCAACTAAAAAAAAATTCTTAATAATTTATCTTTTGTTTTATCCAAGGGCTCAAACTAGCAATTACAACTTCTTACTGGTAGATGGACTAAGTCCAAAGAGCAATAATAAGATGAAAGAAGCTTTGAAATAAATGAAGACATTATCCCTGAAGTATACTCAATTTCCTGTCTTTGTAGCTTGTTTACCTCTTGAAGTTTTAGAATTAATATCTGCACTTGAATTTCCATAGTACATATTTATATATTGTAGAAAGATCCCTCGAATACTTTATCTCATTTGATGTTAATTATAGCCCTATTAGGTAGTACAGCACTGTTATTAATCCTGTTAGCTATGAGTCACGTCAAATGAGGTTAATGACTTGGCTAAAGTTACAAAGTTAAAGGTATCTATTGCTAAAAACAGTGATCAACAGTGACTGCCATTTTCAGACCCCATGAATTGGAAACTATAAACAAGTGGTCTGGTGTATTTTCAAAGGGAATTCATATATCCATGTTATAAATTAAGTAATAGTTCAAATTACAGTTGATATTGGTTGAACTTATTCCTACCTACTATTTTGATTCCTTAACCTTATTAATCTAAGTAATTACTTCTTTTTAAATGAATTAATCTATTTTGAGTGTCTTCATATTGTAAACAGTTAAAATATATTTAAATCATATTTATACCATTTGTTTCTTTTCCTAAAGAGTTATTATCATAGAAAAGATAAACACAGTCATTTCTACAACCAAGAAGTGACTTCAGAATTGAGCATAGTATGCTGGAAGAATTGGAAAATAAATTGATAACAGCAGGAAAACAGAAAGTAAGTTGAGTTCATGATGAACTAAAAACTGTTCAGTGAAATAAAGTTATAGTTTTGCCCTGACTTTGTCTTTGTGCATTGACTGTATTATATTCTGTATCAAGGTATTTTAGTTGGTAGTAAGTTTGTCTTTTTAGGGACATGTGTTTATTTTCTCAGGTCACTGTTTAGTCATTCTAACTGGAATGTTTTCTAAGTATATTCTTCAATTTGATAGGAAAGAGAGGGTTTTGGTGTTTTGGTTGACGAATTTGTAAATGCTATTAAAATTTCCTAAAATAAAAACAAAATGGTTCTGAGCTATCTGATCTTAGCTGGTCACCCTGGCATTATTAACCAACCTCTGGACTCAGTAGGCATTAGCAGATTTAGAATCTGTACTGTATGAGGAGAGCATGTCACATGATTATTTAAATCTTAGTTTCCTCATCTGTACTCTAAAACCTACCATTTCTACCTCAGGGAAGATAATATATAAGAAAGTGCTTTAAAGATTGCAGTGAATATTTTCTAATATTGTCATGAAAATTAATCATTTTCAACAGAGTGTACTAAATGCTAGCCCTAAAGAATTCTATGAGAATACCTTGTAAAATTAAATTCTTTAAGTTGAGAAATCCACTTAATAGAAAAGCAACTTAGCATTGCTTACAGAAAAAATAATGGTTATCAGTTAGCTAAGCTTTATGACATGTTGACTTACTATGTAGAGATTAGGCTATTTATGGTACTCTCATCAGCAATTAAATCCTAATAACTTTTTTCTTTCACAGTACAAAATTATACTATTTTTAGAAGACATCTTTTGTCAGGTAGTGGCAAAAAATCATCCCCCTCTTCTGTTGGAATGACAATAGGACTTAATGTAAATAGCACTTTTCCAGTTCTTTCTCCTTTGAGTCATAGAAGAATACAGACTTTGCTGATTTAGTATTTGTTAATTTCCCTTAGTTCTTTTGCAAGCAAATGGGAAACTAATCTTTCATTTCTTGGTTATGTTCTTAAGTAGAATATCTCAATTTGTGCATTTTTAAAGTCTACTTGATTTTCTCTTTTTTTAAGACAACTTTGTTTTCATCTTTTTATTTCCTTTGTTCTGTAGTTTTGCGTTTTGTTATTAAGACTTACACATATCTAAGACAGGAAGGAGTATATTGTTTTACTATAGAGATATAGAAGCTTCCACTTTATAGATCACTGCTCAGAAATAGTAAATACCTTTTCCTTACCTCAAATATCCGTGCCTCAGTTTTAGCCTGAATTTAAATTTTGTTGTTCTTTGGCTATGCAGAGTGTCAGTTCCAAAGGATAAATAAAATAAGGTTGTTTGCCATGTAGTGATTTTACTGTAGCTAATCAAGCTAATAAAACAACCAAAAATTCTTTCTTAATTATTTAAACTTACTAGAGAAGTTTCTTGACTTAAAGTTTTATGACTTAATGTTTTATAACTTCATAGTCTTGATAGTGATCAAGATTATTAAATTAATGGGATAAGCTGTCTTTTATAGAGCTCTCAACTGTTAATTAAAAAATAGAACAAAGCCATATAAATATTCAGAAGCTTCTTTTGGATATTAGCCCTGACTCTAAGATTAAATAACCTTAAAATTCATAACAATTAATTATTATTATTGTTATCATTATTATTGCCAGGGCTGGGGGCATAGCCCAGTGTTTGCCTTGCCTATATAAAGTCCTGGATTCCATTCCAACACTGCAAGTAAATAAAATAAAATAGAATGTCTTTACAGACTTTTGATACTTGATGCTCATTTGTCAAAGTTGCAAAAACGCTGGATATGGTGGCACACCCTGTAATCCCAGTTGCTCAGGAGACTGAGGCAGGAGAAGCATGAGATCAAAGCCAGGCTCAGCAAAAGTGAGGCACTAAGCAACTCAGTGAGCCCCAGTCTCTAAATAAAATACAAAATAGGGCTGGGGATGAGGATCAGTGGTTGAGTGCCCCTGAGTTCAATCCCTGGTACCCCCACCAAAAGTTGCAAAAACAAAAGGAGGAGGGCACATAAAGTACCCAGTGTTGATAAAATAATATTACTGTTATACGAATACATATGCATGAATATGAGTATTTACAACATAAGCCTACTAACTTAAATAAATCTTAAAGTAATAATATTACTTCAGAAAAAAATGTGAAAGAAGAATCTAGTCTTTCTACTACTGATAAAGACCACTTGAAAATGTCTGAGACTCTTAACCTGTTTTCCAGACTTTTTAAGCCCAGGGCTTAACATTTTACCTCAGGATATTCCTCTGGTTGAGCTTGGCACCTGTAGCATAGATACCCCTTAATGGCACCTGAGGGACCTCTTCAGGGGCATGACAGTGACACCAGTAGGTATCCTCTCACCTTTGTCTTAGAGAATGCATTTAGATGAATTTAAATCTTGGTGGGAAGTTTGTCGGTATCCATAGAATTAGTAGTGGGTAGACAGTTTTAGTATTCCCACTAAATTCTATTTCCATAAATTACAACAAATTAAAAAATGCTTTAAGCCTGGTGCAGTGGTGCTGTACTACCAAAAAGAAAAGAAAGAAAGATAAAGGAAGGAAGGAAGAGAGAGAGGGAGGGAAGGAAGGAAAAGAAAAGAGAGAAAGAAAAAATAATTTAAAGAACAAAACATGATAAACTTAAACTACTAATCCTGCATTCAAAACAATGTGCAATACTTCAGTCTCCACAGAAGGTAAAAAAGACATTTCCTTGGCACAAGTTTATAGTAAAATTTAACCCACTGTACTTTTAAATATTGGAGAAAATTAAGAATACTGTTTTTAGAACAGGGTACTTATTTCGGTTGTTTTCATATAAACATCTTTTATTCTTTCATTGTTCTTTGCTACCTTTTGTGATCAGTGATGTGAGGCATCTCACATCACCTCTGATCAGTGATGTGATCACTGATTATGACCAGTCTTATGTGTAGAATCCTAATTGCAACCACACTTGTCACAGAATAATTTTACAGTATGTACTTCCTCCTCACAGGAGCAAAAATCCAGCAACAATTGGCCAAAATACATAACAATGTAAAGAAACTCCAGTATCAGTTAAAAGATGTGAAGCCTACACCTGATTGTAAGTAAATTCAAATTGTAGAATTTTTGATATATTAATATCTCTTCATGCTCATTAGAAAAATTTATACTTTTCTAGTATGAAATGTCTGTTTTTCTTCTTGGCATTAATGATGGTAACAACTACTTTATTGTTTGGAGATTGATAAGGATATATCAACTGTAGTATCTGGTGTTTACATAGATTTTTTTTTTTAATCTTTAGAGTGCTACCAAATCCTTAAAAATTATAAGGTAGGATAAACAGATATTAGTGTCATTTATAAGACAGATAATCTGTGGTACAAAAAGTTTAGATTGAGTTAATTAAGGTTAGAGGGAACACTGATGTCCTGATTTCTGGCTTAGTTCTTTTCCTGTCATTTGCTTTTTGAAATAATTACCTTGCAGAGGAATTTCAAATGTGTAAGAAAGGTTCAATTGTATTGGGGCAAATGCTAATTTTGGGAGGAAAAGTTGGATCCCTGTCTCCTTGTTTATATTAACATTGATTCCCAAAGGTTCAGAGCAATAAAGTAAAGTGCTCAAGATTATGGACTAGTACAGATGACTTGATCTGTCATCTGTTAGTTTTATAATTTTAAATTTTAGGCAAATTACTTGAACTTTTGTTTTCTTAGTTCTCATGGTGTTGTTGAAGAGATGAAGTGAAACAATGCACTAACACACTTATGCAGTGGTTATAACATAGTGAGCACTAAAAGAAAGTTAAATATGAATAGCGTAGTTATTTTTCATTAAATAAAACCATAAAATATTAGAATAGAACATGGTTTAATATATTTATAATAATATTATGTTTCAAAGGATAAGAACAAAGTATAAAGAAAAAAGTGAATATAACAACTACTTACAAAACCTTCAACCTGTAAGCAAATGTGATAAACAAATCAGAAAAGTATTAATAGTATATATGTAATTTTAAAAGCCAACATCCATAATATACATAGAATGCCAGAAATTAGAGCAACCAAAATAAATAACCTAATAGAAAAATTAGCAGCATAAGATTATAAGGTGTACAGTGTAGCAAAAGAAATTCAAAATACATATAAAAATGCTCAAGCTTATTAATGATCACAAAAATGTCAGCTTACATCAGTGATGATAAATTTTTGCTGCATTTTGGAAATGGTTAAAAGTACATAGGAAGGGGCACTCAGAGAAACAATGAGTTGGTATAGCATCTTTGAAGAACAAGGTAACAGTATCTAGCATACTATAAACTTTTCTACTTAACATTTAAAGTTTTATCATTTATTCTCTAAGATCACTTATTTGAGTGTGCTAAAAATGTATGCAAGGAGTTTTACTATGACATTGTATATATTTAAAAGTTAAATTGGAGAGTGGATTAAATGAATTACAATATATGTAGCCATATATAGCCACAGGAAAGTGAGATAGTGATGTGTGTGTGTGTGTGTGTGTGTGTGTGTGTGTGTGTGTGAAAATTTTATCACAATTTTTTTTACCTAAAAAATTTTTTTTTAATTTATGATTTTTTTTTAATTTTTGTAAAATTTTGTTAAATGAAAACTCCAAACAGCAGTATGTTTTGAAAATTTTTGCAGAAACTAATATTAATTATAACATTTAATTCTGTGGATACATAGGAAAATTATCTGTAATCAAAAATAATTGTAATCATAAAAGTTTACTTTTGAAAAAGGTTTATTAATTCCTTAGGCCAAGAAGTATTTTAAAATTAGGGAAACATTCCACTTTTTTGTGTTAATTTTTAACTCTGCTGTACTGAAATATAACAAAATAATTTGTCCCTGGCTTTTTTTTTCTCTTTCTTTTCACAGTTGTTGAAAAGCTCAGAGAAATGATGGAAGAAATTGAAAATGCAATTAACACTTTTAAAGAAGAACAGAGGCTTATGTATGTTTTAAACTTACTTTAATATCACGGACCTTTAATTTTTAATAACACCACTAGATTGTTGTATACAACCATATTATTATTTTGTATTGAATCTTACACAAAAGAAATATAACACCTCTCCTTTTGTCTTAGAGTTTAGATAGCTTTTCATGTCTTTAGGGAATTTTCATTCATATTTGGACACTATAAAATTTCAAATAAGAATTAGAAAGATTGATTTTATCTTTGAGAAAACTTAGGCTTAGATTTATAAATGTTAATGTCAATTAGAGAAGAAGATATAAAGAGTCAGGAATAATTGAATTTGAGGGCAACTGGAAGATTACTATGGTTTGATTTTTATCTTCAAACTTTTTAAAATTTTAGATATGAAGAGCTTATTAAAGAAGAGAAAACAACGAATAATGAGTTGAATGCCATATCAAGAAAAATTGACATATGGGCTTTGGGTAATTCAGAAACAGAGAAAGCTTTCAGAGCAATCTCAAGCAAAGTTCCTATAGACAAAGTGATACCAAGTAGTCTTCCAGAAGAAGTGGTAGATTTTGAAAAATTCCTTCAGCAAACAGGAGGGCGACAAGGGGGCTGGGATGATTATGATCACCAGAACTTTGTAAAGGTGAGAAACAAACATAAAGGGAAACCAGCATTTGTGGAAGAAGTTCTTGAATACCTTCCAGGAAGAACACAGGATGAAGTTCAGCAGCATGAGAAATGGTATCAAAAATTTCTGGCTTTAGAAGAAAGAAAAAAAGAGGTAATAATAATGGCTGTTATTCATTGTATGTTTCTCTGATCTAGGCACTGTGCTAAACTTAACTATCATTAACTTTGTAGCAACACTTTTAAGTGTATTTGTAGTTGTTTTTACCCCATCTTACAAAAGATGAAACTGAGGCAATATGAATTTAAGTAATTTTACCCAAGTAATGGAACTACAGTTAGGCTTCCTAAAGGGCACAAATTTCTACCCCTAAGAATTTGCACAAGGGGCCATAAAATTAGTAACTGTGGACTTTGTCTCCATTTCTTAAAACTGTATATAATTTATATCTACTCAAGACTTTTGAAAAAAAAAATCATCTTTTCAGCAAAGGTTACATATTTTGAATAGAAAGTCAGGAAGCAGAGGAGAAAATACTATTAAAAGAGGATTTTTTGTTTGTTTTGTTTTTGTAGTCTTCCGCTCTGATGAACTTTCACTTGCTTGGTTTAATAAGAAATGTATGTCTGTTCGACAGATGACACACCTAAGGAGCAGCAAGGAAATATTGATTCCATGTTTAGTCTAAAGTTTTAGAGGAAGTAGCTACATTTTTTGTTATTGTCATTGCGTGCCCTACCTCCCTTTAAATAAAGTGAATGTATTGAGATTGATTCTGGGAGTTTGAAAAATATTTTTGAGATGTTATTTTTAAAGACTCAAGAGAGTCTAAAAATAAAATAAAAACTAAAAATAAACTAAAAATTATTTTGTTTTTTCTTCTGGCTACTGAAAAGAAAGGGGTGTTCTCAGAATACTCCCTAAACTAACAAAATTAGCATCACCTGGGAATTTCTTAAGACCTTTCTAGACCCCAATCCCAGATCTAATCAGAACTAAGACCGGTGGGTGGTCCCCGCAATGTGTACTTTACCAAGCCCTCTGTATTACTTGTTTCAAGCTCATATTTGAGAGAACCCTCACTGGAAAAAAAAAGAACAGACATTGTACTGCTTATAATAAAAGTAAACCACCCCAGTCCCAGATTACTGTTGTTCCCAACTACTCATTTCTTGATATTTGATGATTGATTGGATGTAGGACTGAGATAGAAGGGGGTGTAGAGTGGAAGTAATAGTTCACTGAAGAAATGTTGGAGGAGAAGAGGGAAATTTGGGGAGTATATTAGGAATTCAGTTTGAAATCTACTGAGTTTAGGATGTGTGGGAAATTTAACATTGCTATCTTCCACTTATTTTAATGTAGCCTTTTTTTTTTTTTTTTTTTTTTTTTTTGGTGCTGGGGATCGAACCCAGGGCCTTGTGCTTACAAGGCAAGCACTCTACCAACTGAGCTATCTCCCCAGCCCCTAGCTTGTGTTTTTTGTGAATGAAGCTACTTACCATTTTCATACATACTCTGAACTTTTTAAGTGCCCTCCAGTATCTTGTTCTTACTTTATGTGTCTCTATTCTTTCCTCTTCAATGTCCAGCTTATCAAAATCTGCATAGAGCAGAAGCTGCCTTCTTCTTGCCCACCCAAACATAGTTGTCCTTGTCACACTTTCATAACACGTTGGTTATACTTTTTTTTTAAAATGATGTACTATGGCATGCCCATGTGGTATCTCCCCAAGAATAGTGCTGCTCAAACTTGGTCCGTGGACTGGATATTAGTTTGTAAACTGTTACTGGTTTACAATGAGATAAGGTGATTGCCTGAAAATCAGTTCCCAGTAAGCACACTATTTAATTCAGTTGACTTTTTTTTTTCATAGAAAATTTTCTCATTGAAGGCAGCAGTGAATTGATTTACATTGTCATGAATCCCTTATACTTTTTTGGATTGGCACTTCGAATGCGTTATATCAAATGGTATTTGGTATTGTTTAATCATCTATGAATCTTGTCACATTGCCTTGTGTATAATATACATTCCATGTGAATGTAATGAATGAATGGTACATGATAAGATGATAAAATGTATTTATATATGTCCTATGTGGCATTGAGAAGGACAGTAGAATTTTAAATAATCTTTCCATACCCAATCTATACAGATATTGAACTATTTTATTATTTGTTTTTTTACATTTATGAAGTACTGTCTTCCAGGTACTGCCTTGTCGCTGCCCGCGGCAACAATCGTGTGGGTATTTATCGGAGGCGGACTGGGAATAAACTACTTTTCCTATATTCACTAATTTATAGAGGAACAGAGACTTTGAGAAGAAGAGATGCTTTGCTTAGAGGTTAGAGGAAGAGAAACTTTGCTTATCAGGAAGAGAGACTTTGCTTAGAGGAAGAGAAACTTTGAGAGAAAGATAGGTTTTGCTTATAGAAAGAGAGACTTTGCTTATTAGGAAGTTTTTAGAGAAAGAGAGGCTTCTACACTTATCAGAGATCTATTTCTTCTTAGAGTTGCGTCCCGCATCCTGTGAACTAGGTGCTATCTATCTGAGGGCTCGCTACTTCTTCTAGATGCTTCTTCTCTCTGCTAGCTGCTTCTGCTTACTGCTGCTCCTGTTCTCTGCTAGCTGCTTCTGTTCTCTGCTAGCTGCTGCTGCTTGCCTTCTGCCTATTGCCCGCTTATATTCCCTCCAGGAGGTGGAGGGCGGGGCCACGCCACTTGAGATTAGGCGAGGAGCCAGCTGCCCTATCACGGCAAAGGTTAAAACGAGCAGGCCTGAGCAGGAGCGCTCGGGAACACCTGTGCATGCGTTGTATGCATGGACTTAATTGAATACGGCCAATGATAAATCACCTGAGTGTGCTTATGTTAATTAACCTCTTCACTGCCAATGTGATCAAAGCAACCTCCGGCTGGCTGCCAGGCGCCATCGTGGCGCAGCCCACATGGCACAGCCCCCAACAATGCCTCATTTGGTCTTCATAATAGCCCTGCATAAGAAATACAGGACAGAGTAGCTTATTGATTTATCCAAGGTCACATCTAGTAAATGGCAGAGCCAAGATTTGGTCCCAGATAGTCTGACTTTGGGGCTCTTGCTCTTAAACTACCTCACTTTTAATTCTGCTTCTGATATTTGAACAGAGAAAGATCACCCAGAACATAGGCTAAGCCTAGAAAAAGAATTTGGAAGCAAAAGTGAAATGATTAAAGGAAAGGGATGTTGCCCATGAAAATAAGGCAGGTGAAGAGAAGAAGACTTAATAAGTATCGTCCTTGTGAGCCTAAGTATTTAGAGAGGAAAAGGAAGGCCAAAAGAATGACCTACTATTCAGAGTTTTTAAAAGAGTAATATTTTAAAACGGAAGTAGAAAAAAATTTTCATTGGTTCAAACAAAACTTAAAACCCTAAGTACCCAGCATCCTATAATTTTTATCCTTTCTAGAAAGATGGAATTGTAGTTGTATTTTATATTACTTTGGAATAAATATTTTTCTCCTGCTATCTTTTTTTTTTTAACTGTTTAGTCTATTCAGAATTGGAAAAGTAAAAAGCAGCAAAAAAGGAGAAAATTTTCAAGTTAAAAGAAAAGGCAGACAATATACCTTTGCTCTTTCATAATAAACTAGAAGATAATCAAAAGCAAAAGGAAGAACAAAGAAAGAGACAGAAATTGGCAGTTGAAGCTTGGAAAAAACAGAAAAATATAGAAATGTCAATGAAATATGCTTCCCAGTTAAAAGAAGAGGAAGAGAAAGAGAAAAAGCAGCAGAAAGAGCGTCAACGCCAGTTTAAACTAAAATTACTTCTAGAAACTTATACCCAGCAGAAGAAAGAACAGGAAGAATTTTTGAAGCTTGAAAAGGAGATAAGAGAAAAGGCAGAAAAGGCAGAAAAAAGGAAAACTGCTGCTGATGAAATTTCCAGGTTTCAAGAAAGAGTGAGTAAATATATTTCTTAAATAATACATGGAGGTATTATTTCCAGATTCAATTCAACAAAAGTTGAGTGCATCTTATACATCAGAGCTATGCTTGGCATCACCATACTAAAATGAGTAAGCCAGACTCTCTTAACTTCCAGTGGGTATAATCTAGTGGGAAGGTGTATACAAATAGATTTCAGTATCAAGTGGTAAATAGTGCAGTGATTGAAGTGTACACAGATTATTTTAGGAGGTGATATACAGAGATGCTTCCCACAGCTATGAGAGAAAGAAGGTGTTGCTTGGGTTGATTCTTGAAGGAGAAATCTTTCCTAGTAGCGGGAATACCATGAATAGCATCTTAGAAGAGTGTTACAGCATGGTGTAATATAGATACTTGATGTATACTTAATTCATTTTGTCCTATCATCCCAGATGTGAAACACTTACAAAACTTAAATTGAGCAACAAATATACCACTTATGATAACTTTGAAATCATATTTCCAGAACTGAAACCTTGTGACTTAATGGGTTAAAAAACTCTGTCTTTGCTAGGTAATAGGACTACAGGTAATTTTCAACAAATATATCCCAGAAAAACATTAGTAAAGACAAAGTGGAATTAAGTCCAAAAAATATTAAGACAAGGAAAGGTTTTTTAAATGCAAAAGGGTGCAAGTAAGATATAACTTATGCATGTAACTGTTAAGAATTACTATGTTCATCAAAATGTATAGCAGTAACATTAAAGCAAAAAATAGTGGAAGTATAAAGAAAAATAATAGACAAAATACATTAATAATAGAAATTTTAGTTCATTTTTTAGTCCATATATAAAAATCTTTTTCCTAATAACAAAAGATTTCATGCCTTCTCACTTCCTCAAAAGGTAAATGGGACATGTAATAAAAGACTTAGAAATAAGAAAACCAGTAAAACCGAAATATGAGAAATCTAAAGCTAGACCTATCTGTAGCAATAAATGAAGATGGACTTAACTTATGTATTAAAAGGAATTTTAGGTTGAACCTTAAAGTGAAATAAGTGATACCTAAAAGTATACAGAAAGGATGGGCATGTTACAGTTATATTTAGAAAAAATAAAGCTCTTAGCCTTTGTTGGAAATGGTTGATATTGAAAGAGTATTGATAGTTAAGGTAATTTAATTTTATTTTCCAACAACTAAATTTTAAACAAATTCTAGTTGATTTTCTTTTTTTTTTAATATTATTTTTAGTTGTAGATGGACACAATACCTTCATTTTATTTATTTATATGTGGTGCTGATATTCAAACCAAGTACCTCACACATGCTAGGTGAATGCTGTACCACTGACCTACAACCCCAGCCCCTAACTTTTTTTTCTTAATTTTTTTAAGGATTTACATAAACTTGAATTGAAAATTCTAGACAGACAGGCAAAGGAAGAAGAAAAGGCAGAAAAACAAAGAAGAGTGGCAAAATTAAAAGAAAAGGTACTCTGTACTGAGATTTAATTTCTTTTTTAAGAAACTACATGAAAACATAAAAATTATACATATTAATGGGGTACCATGTGATATTTCAATACATATATATTCACTGTGTAATGTTTAAACCAGGACAAATATAGCTATCTCCTCAAGCATTTTCATTTCTTTACAATACCACTGAAAATCCCTTCTTTTAGCTTTTGGAATTGTACAGTACATCATTGTTACCGACAGTCACCCTACTGTCATTAGCATACCAGAACTTGCTCCAAACTATAACTCAGTACTCATTGATCAGCCTTTCCTTATCTCACTCCTGTCTTAATTCCTTGGTTTCTAAGTCTACTGACATCATATGTATTTTCTTCATATCGTTTTTATATTTGTATACTTTAAATTTCCTGTTCATTAATATATTACAAAACATAGGCTTACAATTTAAAAACTATCATTTGAATTCTACCATTTTACATTATAAGTAGCCTTTTCTTTCACCCTGAATTCTCTCTCTTCCTACTTTTTCTTCTCATTTTCATTCTTTCTATGTAAACCTGTTTTTTATACCTGTGGCAGCTGTGAGCACTTTGAATCTCACTGATAATCCTGAGAAATAAAGAGGTTGATGATCCGAAGGATTAAACAGAGGACTCATTGGTGGTTATTTATCCTAAATTTTTGTCTGCCTATATCAGTATTAAACTTAGTTGTTTTACATTTTTCTCATAGTAAAAAGAGAAAAAAATAGAAATAGAACTAGGAAAAAATCTAATAGTTTATTAATAAATTGATGTAGTCCAAATGCTATTTTAGCTATATGAGCACAATTAGAAGTTTACTGAACAGGTTAACAATTTTATTATTGTTTAACTGATATCAAATATGTTTTTTAAAACTGCTTTGTGTTATGTTACTAAGGATCTTATTCATTTAAATACAAACTTAGTTCATATAAGTTAACTGGCACTATTTTGCTTTGGATTATAGGTTGAAAATAATGTTAGTAGAGATCCCTCTAGGCTTTACAAACCTACCAAAGGTTGGAAAGAACGAATCAAGAAGACAGAACCAACAGGCTCTGGGCCTCTTCTACATATCCCACATAGGTAAAAAGGAGTTAGAAGGGGTGTTCACTTTAGAGAAATTTAATAGCTGCATGTTTGTATTTTATATAATTTCTGTATTATATTTTACAATTAAGAGGTTGATAACGTAAATCTATACACATTTTTAGCAGTTAACATGTAATCAGATGGATTTATGTCTTTAATTTTTTTCCTATATATTTGTAATTGCTTTTCTCTTTTTCTCCGTAGGGCTATTCCAACCTGGAGACAAGGAATATAGAAAATGTCAGATAACTGAATTGCTATTCATTTTTTGAGAATGTTAACATATTCAGTTATACTAAGAGAGTAACTAACCGTATTCTTTAAATATCACTAGCTTATTAGCCAGGTTAATTATTGTGCTGTAGGTGAATTGAGAGGTATTTTTAAGTTTCATGCACCATTGTCATTAGTATTTCCTGCTTCTACTAAGAGGATACTTAAGGTGTATGTTGGCCTTTTATTAATGTTAAAGTTATTTAAATAACTTGTTCAAACTTTATTCCATTTAAATACTGAAAACATTTCAAAGATATTTTGTTTTTTTGTCATGTGTAGCAAAATAAATTGGGATAGTCATAGAAAGACATTTTTTAAACCAAAATTTTGTAACTTTTATAACTTTGAAGTAAGTTAGCTAGAGTAACAAAAATGTAAAGTGTCTTTTTTTTAAGAGTTATGAAATACCTTAATATTTTTTCTAAGTTTAACAAATTGGTAGTTTGTCAGTTATTACATTTTTGTGTAATAAACATTTTGTATTTGTTTGGAGCATGCTTTGTTTTATAAAGAGAATACTTTAAAAATATACCTTGCACCTCATATTCCCTATTAATTGAATTATTGCTATCATCCTTTTGGTTTCCTTCAGCTATTCCCAATTGCCCTTCAGTCTTTCTGAACTTCATACATTTATAAAATCTTTGTGTCTTTCACATCTTACTGGCTAATGCAGTTTTATTGTCTGCTCTGTTTGCCTTACAATAGAAAAATTCTTTGTTCTGAAACATCATCTGAAATGAGCTAGCTTTAAAATACTTTTTTTCTTAGGTGACATTTAAAATGCTTTAAAATTGCTAGACAAACATATTTGGTACAAAGTGTTTATTTTTAAATTTCTAAACTTTTATAAATGAAAACACAATTTTACTGAATTCAACTTTTCACATTATAAAATCGTAGTTCCTAATCCTAATTACTTTTCATTTATAGGAAACATACTGTATTCATAAAAATACAAAAAAAGGTTTTTCTTATAACTTTAAAGTATCTTTTAATTGTAATGTGTTACATATAGGCTGAATGATTCATAGTGGTCAAAACCTTTTCTAATATAATAGATAATATTCAAAGCGTGTAGATTCCAAATTTTACAAATTGAATTCTAATTGTATAGTTATTGGTGCAAATGAGAAAACCAACTCAAAAGATCTTTAGTTGCAATTGTCCATTCTACTTATATTATTTGTTCCCTGTAACTTAATGATCTGAAATAATTAAAAAATAAAATGTGTAAGACAAGGGAATTTTAACAACAGCTTGAACCAGCTACAAGATACAGAAAAGCAAATCTTTCTTCTGTTGCTTTCTGTTATACACAAATGCAGCTTTCAATTTCCTTCATCTAAGCTAAGCATTCTGATTGATGTGTTTCTTATGGCTTTTGTTTATTTTGGAGAGTTTTGTTTTGTTTCAGTGCTAGGGATTAAACTCAGGGCCTCAAGCATGCTAAGCACATGCTTCCCCACTAAGCTATACTGCTAACTCTCTTTTATTTTATCTTATTTATTTATTTTTAATAAAGTATGGAAGTTTCTCTGAAGAAAATCATTCTTTTTAACTGAATCTGAAGTAAATGAGGAATTTATTATATAAATTCCTACATAAAGAATGTCAGATATGGCAGAGCACTTGCGTAGCAATGCAAGGCCCAGAGTTCAGTCTTCAGCCCTGGAAAAGAAAAGAAAAAGAATGTAGGATAAACATAATTGAAAAAACATTTAGCTATAGTTTTGTAGATGAGATATCAAATAAACATTTCTTACACTGGTTTAAAAAGTATATGAATAAGAAATTTAGAAAGAAAACACCAAAGAAATGTTACAAAGCATCTGTAATTCCAAGACAACAGTTTTCTAAAATATAGCTATATATTTTATAACAGATACATGGAGGCACATATTAGTTACTATATTATAATCACTTAATAATACATTATACATGTTTTCCTACGTTTCTACATAAGTTGAACATTATTTTTTTTGTGGGAGGAAAGGCACTGGGGTTTGAAACCAGGGACACTCTGCCACTGAGCTACATCCCCAGCCCTTTTTATTTTTTATTCTGAGACAGGGTCTCTCTCAGTTGTCTAGGCCAGTCCCGAACTTGTGATCCTTCTGCCTCAGCCTACCAAGCCTGGTATTATAGGCATGCACTGACACCCTACCAGGCTTCAACA
Organism: Sciurus vulgaris; assembly: GCF_902686455.1. NCBI lineage: Eukaryota > Metazoa > Chordata > Mammalia > Rodentia > Sciuridae > Sciurus > Sciurus vulgaris. The sequence continues at coordinate 44,856,087 of NC_136466.1, read as the reverse complement.
TTTTCATTTAATGGCTAAATAATATTGATTTATAGATATGATGTCATAGCTTTGAACTATTCGTACTTAGCTAATTATGTAGAGTGGCATTTTATGTGGATGTTAGATTCTGTCATGCATATACCAAATATCTTGTATGATCAGACTCACTGATGGAAAGTCTTTTACTTACTTAGGAGGTGTATAATATATCTTTCAATGAGTTCAGCATAGCAAGTTTTTCCTTCAGCTTCGTATTAAATTGCTAGCCCTTGAGCTTAAGAATGAGATGAAATATTTGCCTTCCCTAATTTAAGGACTATGTTGACAAGAATTGTCAAACATGTATAGAGCATACACAGTTGATTCTAGTAAATTAAATCAGTGTTATGACTCTATTTTTAACATCTTCAGGTTGTGTGTGTGTGTGTGTGTTACCTGTTGTGTGTATGAGACAGCTTAATTGTAATAATAGCAAAAATATGATCCAGTCTGGCCATAACTGAGAACAAGAACTGTGAGCTCCATATGTGTAGCAAAGCACCAAGGACAACCCTGAGACCATCAGGCTGTTTGTTAATACATTATTTATTAAAGAAATGCAGGAATGCCTGTAAATAAGTAGTTACTAATAGCAAAAATCACAGAAGGAGCCTTAGATTGTTGAATAAATATAACACCCGCCCACAGGCACATTTAAAAATTTTTTTCTTTAGTTTTACAGACTGCATTTTGATTCATTGTACACAAATCAGGTGCAACTTTTCATTGCTATTATTGTACACAATGTAGCTTCACACCATTCCTGTAATCATACATGTACATAGGGTAATAATGTCTCAGTCCACTATCTTTCCTTCCCCCACCCCTTCTACCCCATTTCCCTCTACACAATCCAAAGTTCCTTCATTCTTCTCTTGCCCGCCTGTCATCCGCCCTGTTATGTATCATCATCTACTTATCAGAGAAAACATTCAACCATTGGTTTTAGGGGCTTGAGTTATTTCACTTAGCATGATATTCTCGAACTCCTTCCATTTACCAGCAAATGCCATAATTTTATTCTTCTTTATGGCCGAGTAATATTCCATTGTGTATATATACCAGTTTCTTTATCCATTCATCAACTGAAGGGCATCTAGGCTGGTTCCACAATCTAGCTATTGTGAATTGAGCTGCTGTAAACATTGATGTGGCTGCTTTACTACACAATGCTGATTTTAACTCCTTTGGGTATAAACCAGGGAATGGGATAGCTGGGTCAAATGGTGGGTCCATTCCAAGTTTTCTGAGGAATCTCCATACTGCTTTCCAGAGTGGCTACATCAATTTGCAATCCCACCAGCAATGTATGAGTGTGCCTTTCCCCCCCACATCCATGCCAACACTTATTATTGCTTGTGTTCTTGATAATAACCATTCTACTTGGAGTTATAGGAAATCTCAGGTTGGTTTTGATTTGCATTTCTCTAATTACTAGAGATGATGAACACTTTTTCATATATTTGTTGATTTCCCCACAGGCACATTTTTAAATAAAACAGATTCTAAGAAAGCTAGCAAAAGTAAAACCAAATTTCTAATAGCATAGTTATTTTTAAATAACCTAGTTTTGGCCTGATCCTTCTCCTCCACAAGAGTGCCTCATGAATCTTTAAAGGAAAATGTACATAACAGCAGTAACTTAAACCCCCATTTTTTATAAAAGATCTAGAAGCACCCTATTTCAGTCTTAATATAGTTAGTTGGAGAATATGTTGAGCTTATTTTGGTGTTGCAAATTGATGCAACGATTCCTGATGACACTTAGTCACAAGTGTTAAATCTGGTAAAATGTGTGAAAGAAAAAAATGCAGTCTCGTGCATATGAATACTGTAAGTTATCTGTAAAGTGTGTATAGTGCATATATATAAATGCTCCTCCATGATAGGATTATATCCTAATAAACCCTTTTTAAGTTGAAAATAAATTTAAAAATGCAATTAATACACCTAGTTTAATACATAGTACCTTGGAAATATTATGAATATTACACTATGCATTTTGATACCCTAAGAGTATTGGTTAGTCCTGGCTGATTGTGCCTCCCAACCCTCGTTCCAGCCTTAGGACAGTATCCTATTACCTATTACTAAGTTGAGAGGAAAAAATAAGAATTCAAAGTATGATTTCTATTGAAAAATCGTTAGGTCATACCCTGGTAAGTTGAGGACTATACATTCATTTTTAAAAGATTCTGGTCAGTCCAAAGAAAATTAGGAAAATCTGAACGTTTGTGGTGCTGACAATTATATGATAAGCATGTTTATCTCCATCATTTTAATTAGGTTTAGTTTCCCTATTCATTGAGATTACAACTGTGTTCCCTTGGAAATGACTCTATTAGCAAATTTATGCTTATCCATCCCTAGCTTCAGATCTACCAATTTTACATTCTTTAGGGCCAGGATTTTTACAAAACGAACACGGAGCTCTTGTCCCACTAAGACCAAAGTTTTCACAGAGGAATTTCCGGGCTGAAGTTCACAAGATCAAGTATTTCCAAATCTCTGGAAGCGCAAGGTAGAAAATGCTGGACATTTCCAGTCTACAGACTATAGCTCCCACTATCGAGTTGGTTTACAACCCGGCACATCCGGGTCGCTAGTGAGGTTTTGGTTACTCTTTACGCCTATTGCTTCCGGGTCGCGGCGGACACCACTTCCGGAGCAGCATGGCAGCCGCGGAGGATGAGCGGCTTCCTGGGAGCGGTGAAGGCGAGCGGCTGGATTTCCTGCGGGACAGGCATGTGCGGTTCTTCCAGCGCTGCCTTCAGGTCTTGCCGGAGCGCTACTCCTCGCTGGAGACCAGCAGGTAATTCATGGCCACGGCCTGGAGGGCGTACAGCAGAGCCCGGCCCCCTCGGAAAGGCGCAGCGGGGCTGGAATGAGAACAGGGCGTCCGCCGGGGAACACGCGACACTGACCGGTCCCCCCCCGCCTCAGGTGGAACTACAGTCACCCTTGCACCCCTGAGGTATGGCGGAAAGGTTTGGAAAGCTCTAAGTGAACGGTTTTTTGGAATCCTCAATTTCCGCCTCTTATACTTCTCAGCCATTTTTGTTTGTTTATTCTAAGCTGCTTTTTTACTTGTTTCCCAGATCCCGTGAATCAGTTTGTTTCGTTATTTATGAGTATAAAAGGAAAACACCAAGCTCCTGTGCTTCCCTTCTTCCGTAGTCAGTAATGCGTAATTGAAAGCTAGTATGGTGTTTGGTGTGTAGGAGCAGCGGAGTGTAAGGTATGAGTAGAAATTTACTTTCCAGGAATTTAAGTCCAATGGTAAACAAAAAAGGTGCAATGTTGCATGAAATATTTCGTTAAAGTGTTTTTGCATTTGCCTTTGTTGAGGTTGGAGACGGCTGAGGAATGTGATTCACAGTAAAAGTCTGGGGATGAGAAAGAGAAAGAGGTGATATTTGCTCCGCATTGCTGTGTTTTAAAGTGAGGCTTCAGAACTGCATGGGACTGGATGAGAAGAAACAGATTGAGTTTTTGGTATTTTGAGTACTGCACAACTGGGTTAGTTTGGGGAATTTCAGATTGCTTCTGCACACGAGGTCAAGTATGTTTATTATGGTAGTTTTTGAAATACAACTGAATAAGACAAGTTCTTCCAGTAGAGTTCTATTTTAGTTCAGTAAAGCTTTCTATTAATACAGAGTTCATGGGAGCATATATAGAAAGGGCATGTACCTAATCCACGATTCCTTAAGAGAAGCCATGTGTAACCACCACTTGACGTGTGTTTATTATTTGATTTATTTACTAACTTTGTGACACACAGAATTGTAAATTTGTGAAGGCAGGATTTTCTATCATGTTTACCTCTGTAACACATTGAGACTGCCTTGTCCATATGGTATCTACTAGCCGCATTTTAATATTTTGTTTTGAGTAAATTAAATCAAATTTAAAAATCAGTTCCCCTGGGGCTGGGGAGATAGCTCAGTCGGCAGAGTGCTTGCCTTGTAAGCACAAGGCCCTGAGTTCGATCCCCAGCACCCCCCCCCCCCCAAAAAAATCAGTTCCCTTATTCCAGTAACCACCACATTTCAAGTACTCTGTCACCATATTGGCCAGTGGCTGTTTTTCTTTCTGTTTCAGCAATTTGCATCATCTTACAAAGGCCTGTGAGGCTGCATTGCACTGATGCCTTGAATGGTATTTGTCATATAAGCAGTACAGAAATATTTGTTGAATAATGTGAGCTGAGCCCAGGAGGACAAACAGACTCTTGAAAGACTATAATGTTACTTAGGTTCTTTTCTTCATCTGTAGAATTGGCTAGCAGAGCCCGTAATAACTACACCTTAAATTGAGATTTCAGGTACTGGTTCAGTAGCAAGAGTGCTTCTTTAGCATGCATGGGACCCTGGGTTCAATCCCCAACACTGAACATGCAAAAAAAAAAAAAAGAAAGAAAGAAAGAAATCCAGAACTTAGTCCATTGATATGAAATGTTTAAAAATGTTAATAGATCAATTTTATGGAGATCGATTTCATGTAAATTCAGATTTTTGTTACATTGTGACTTTACTTACAACTATCCATATAGATCTGTGGTTACATTTTCAAGATGCCACCATGTTTGATCTATAAAATTCCAGCTTATACAAAACCATGTAGACTAATGCATGGTGGCATTAAATTGTGTAATTCTGCTCACAACATAAGTAACAGCAAAAATTGCCTGACTTAATTAATTTAACAATTTATTTAATAACTTTTTAGTAGGACCTACACCAAGCATTATGTATTAGAGAATAGATAGTACTGTTGCAGTGGTTAATTATATTCTTTTTATGTTTAGTATTTGTCACTTGCATAGAATTTTTTATCATTTTTAGTTTTCCTATGCTTACTCACTAGCCGCATTTAAAGGTTAAAAAATGTTTCAGATTTTGTAGTTCGTTTTTCAGTTTCTCTTTCCCTAGTCTTTACCTTTCTTCATTCAGCATTAAGGTGTGTGGGATTCATAATTGACTTTCAGATGATTGTGAAGAAGCTTTAACCTTTTAAATAAAGGTGACTAGTCACAAAATTTCTACTGGTATTAGAGTTTTAAGATGAAAACAATGCCTTGGGTAGGTCACAATTTTTACCTAGTTTTGCAGTTCAATTCCACAAACATTAATTGAGTGACTACTAGATGTCTAGTTACAGGAATACAGTGTTAAGACAATGACTCAGGTGTTCTCTGTTCAGTTATTTTTGCAGATGAATATGAAACAGTTGACTTTTTAAGGCAAATATTGAACCAGATATTTAGACACTTATTTTCTGCCCCAGTATTTTAGCAAAGATAAAGAATAAGTTTCTGTCAAGTAAGAATAAATGATTTTTTACTTTTCTGGTGACAGTTACTTCATGCAAATAAGTATATTGTTTGCTGTTTCATCTGAGGTTTTTCTTTTAACCTTGGAAAAGTGGTAGTTACTAGTTAAGTGACTAACCTTCAGATGGTAAGCTTTGTCAATTAAAAACGTTTTTGTGACTCTAGAGTTTTTTGTTGTCTGAGTTATTGTCGTTTGTACTGGGGTAATAAAAATTAGGTAAAACTTTTTTTTGATTGAGGAACACCATAGTGAGCATTTTCTATATATTTATTTGTTTAATCCAGCTGTTCTAGAAGAAGGGTTTAGGCAGTTTTTATTTTAGGAGGCATTTTTAATCTACCAAATTTTTGTGTATCCTGTGTTGTGACCTCTCTGCTGCCTCCCATTCTGCAACTACAGTGTCCTTTCATTCCCTTTCTTATATCCACCATATTGTAGTCTAGCAGTGTTTCTTTCAAAGCATAATTGTGAGAAACTCTTTTTTTAGTGACATGGGTGCTTATAAAAATGCTGGTTCCTGGTCGCCTCCCCATATCTGCTATTTTAGACATGGGCCTGGGATTTTGTATCATAACAAGCATCCCAAGTGGTTCTGATGCTTGCTGAAGTTTGAGACTGTTTGTCTGATAGGAGAGAAATATATGCAACAGATTATTGCAACAGTGCTTCCCAATTCTTATGTGCATATGACTCACCTGGGATCTTGTTAAAATGCAAATTCTAATTGCGTAGTTCTGGGTGGGGTATGAGATGCTGCATTTCCAACAAATTCCCAAGTGTTGTGGACACTGCTGATCCGTTGACCACACTTTGAGTTTGTATATACAATGATGGTGATATTCACAGGGCATAATGGAAGCACCTAAGTAACTGAACCTGAAAAGAGAGGAACTCAGAGAAGGCTTCCTGGAAGAAATAACTCCCAAATTAAATATTATTAGAGTGTGCTCCAGTGTTTTTTGGTGTTTTTGTGGTTTGTTTGTGGGTCGTCACCATCTCCACCCCCTCCCCCCCGCCGCCCCAGCCAGTGGTGCTTTGCAAGTGGACAGTAAGAGTTAAGGCAAATGACCAGGTGTTTAGGAGATAACTAATATTGGTTCAAAATGTAAGGCAAGTGTGGTAGGAATTGAGCCTAAAGCGGTAAGCATGGACCAAATCATTGAAGACCTTGTGTACCCTGTTCAGAAACTTGAATTTGATATCATGTGATGGAAAATCACCGAACAGTGGATCTTAGTGTACACTTCAGGGTGATCGTTGGATTTGAGAATCATCATTATATTGGATGAGACAGGTCCAGAACCAGGGATATCAAATAGAAAGCTTTTGCAGTAGTCCAGGAGAGAGGGGCTAGAACCACGAAGTAGGAATCCTCATCTCAGAATTCCAGTATTGGAACTATCATCTGTTCTAGAGAACAAGAGACAAAAAGGAGCAAGTTTAGAAAGGAATGATTTCTATGTATGTATTGTAGAACCTGCTTTAAGTTACAAAGATTTATTCATTTTTGTGATGACATCAGGTTCTGTCTAGTTTTTAGTAACTTTCTTCTTGAGTTAATAAGATAGGAGAAAAACTATTTTACACATTAAGTAATTCTAAAGTCGTGTGACTATACTTAAACATATTTAATGAGTCAGCCATTGTAAAGTATGAATGAATAATGCTTAAAATTCTAGAATTCATACTGAATCATTTCAAAGTATTGGGGCATCTATGTGCTAGTATTTTAACTTCATGATTGATTTTAATGTGTCCTCTAAGGGCTGTCTGTTGACACTGTTATCAGTTTAATGTGTATATCTGTTTCTCAATGTAGCTGCTTGTTTATAATTTTAGATTTCTGCAGTATGATTTAACCATAGCCCCACCTGAGATCTAGGCTGAAATATAATCCATCTTAGAGATATCCGTAAAGGAAGGCCAAGGTGTTGTACCAGAAAGGGACAAAGCAAGTGATCCAAAATTTGGGAAGCCAATTAACTCCCATAAATCAGTATTTCCAATGTATTCCCAAATTGTCACTCACTGCCCTGGCCTGACAGCACACTGCTTATATCACTGCGACTAAATTCTTTTTTCCATCGCCCAAACTTAAGCTTGAAAAATGAGGTCTTTTGGAGATGTTTATTTCATCCATCCCATCTTTGCATTGATCCAGTGATGAAGCAACTTTTATTTAGGGTGGGAAATATTACTTTACTGCCCAGGTAAGATAAACTCTGTGTGTGTGTGTGTGTGTGTGTGTGTAGATATATGTGTGTGGATGTGCGTGTGTGTATAAATTTTTCCAGTAAGAGTTAGGGGGTACATGGTACGTGGCTTGTTTGCTTGCTTGCTTCAACTTCTCAAGCTACAAACTCAGAGATTCAGTTATAGGAAAAAGAAAGGAAGGAAACAAATGTTCTCCAGAAGTAGTAATAAAGTAAAAATAATTTAGTTGACCTGATTTTAGAGGCATATGTTGACAAGCATTACCCCTCTATATACCTGATTAGAAATTAACCAGCAGTTTATATCCTAAGTAGCAGTCATTTGGGCAACATAACCCTATATTATTTCTCTCAGAGGCCTACAACCTAAAATTCATTTACATATCTTACAACTTGTTTAATTCTCTCCCTCATCAACTTAGGGCTACTTGAGAATTCTGAAATTATCAGAAAAGGAATGCTTTACCAGCCTTAGAGGGATGCTGGGCCTTTGCTCCAAAGAACCTTATTGATTCTGTGTACCAGCTGTTACTGAACATTTCTGATGGGGCCTTCATTTATTTATTCTAATGGTACTTTATAGTTATACATAATAGTGGAATTCATTGCTAAATATTGGTACATTCATATAACATAATTTGTTTAATTTCATATGTTGCTAACCCCTTTTTCCCCTCCTCCCTCCGCCTGATAATGGGAACTTAATTTATAAACATAAGCAATTTTGGACTGTGGTTGTAAGTCAGTGGTAGAGTGCTTGCCTCACACATGGGGGCCACTGGGTTTGATTCTCAGCACTACATAAAAATAAAAGTAAAGGAATCGTGTTGGTATACAACTAAAAAACAATAAAAAAAAAAAAAAAATAAGGAGTGTACTGTAGCTGCGTTAATCCCCGAAACTTTAGAGTCTCTACTTAAATCTTCAACCATGAGTTAAAAATACTGGATTTTTTAGAAGCCCTTAATAATTTAAGTGTGCAAGATTTTAAAATTCCTTACCATCATATGATTGATTTATTATATATACTATTTGGCATATAAATTAAGTGCATCAATATGCAGAAGCAAGTAAAATAAAACTCATTTAACCCTTCAGATAACAGTATGAATAGAATATGCAGAAGCAAGTAAAACAAAACATCATTTAACCCTTTAGATAACAGTATGAATAGAATTTCTCATCATTCGCATTGACATTAGGAATCAGAGGATTCTTTGTTCTTTGGGCCTGTCTTAGGTATTGGAGAACTTGAGCAGCATCCATGGCCTTTACCCTATAGATGACAGTAGCAGCCCCTCCCAGTTGCTTATGATATATCCCATTCAGGGCAGTGTTGCTTCAGTAAAAAACCACTGTGAAACCTGGCAGCACATTAAAATCATCTGGGAAGTTTGAAAATGAGAACAGTGCCCAGACCCTATACCCTGAGATTCTGATTTAGAAGTGGCCTGGACTTCTAGGTTATGTTCTGGTGTTTTAACTTTTTTGTCTGTTTGTTTTTGTTTTGTTTAAGTGGATTCTAATGTGCAGCAGGTTTGAGAAGCACCTCTATGGGAAAGAATACTGCACTGAACTTTAATTGATTAACCAAAGCATAGAAATCTAAAGTAAATTTAATCCTTTGGACTTTATTGTCTTCAACTTAAAGAAATGGTCTTAATAATTTCTGAAGTTTTTAACTTAGAAAAGAATACCATAATTGGGCATGGTGCTGCACATGGCTCGGGAGGCTGAGACAAGAGCACTGCTAGTTCAGAGCATCAGGAAAAGTGAGGTGCTAAGTAACTCAGACCGTCTCTAAATAAAATATAAAATAGGACTGGGGATGTGGCTCAGTGGTTGAGTGCCCCTGAGTTCAGTCTCCAGTACTCAGCAAAAAGAAAAGAATACCAAGTTGTTTTTACAGCCCTTTTTTTGTTTGTTCGTTTATTTGAGATGCTAAGGTTGGAACCCACGACCTGCAGCATGCTGGGCAAACTCTAACCATTGAACTATACTCCCTTGCCCTGCCTTTTGGATGTTACCTTTATAGCTTTTACTGACTAAAAGATCTTTGTTCTGTCTGTTTCCAACCTCAAGTCCTTCCTTTTTTTTTTTTTTCAATTTTGATGTCTCTCTTGCTTTTTTATATAACAATGCTTTAATAAACTATATTATTCACTATTAATTTTATCTGATCATGATCATTCATTTTATGGGTTATACCAAAAACTGAAAACCCTGCTAAAATTCTCCAGGAATATAGATATATGTATTGCAGGATTTTATTTGTCAGCAAATTCAATAAATATTTTGAGTACATACCACCAAAAAAGTAGATCTTTTTACATAAAAGTTACCTCCAGGAACAGTAATTTTCAAACTCAGCTGCTGTTAGTAGAGGTTTTCCCAGTGTCTAGAGTATCATTTTATTTTGGAGAAGAGCATTCCTCTAGGGAAGAAGGTTGCCAACCAAGGACCTGGAGAAAAGGTCTGTAATACAGTGTGATTAGAGCTTAAGGTCATTATTTTTCCTGTCCCTGCATGTTAGGATAGACACCAATAATGATGGTTTCCATTTGAGTGCTTGTTGTGGACAGATAAGCACAATACTGTGTGATGACTAATGATGATTTACATCATTCTAGGAAACTAAAACTTAGGAAAGGTAAAGTAACCTGCGCAGATTCATGTGACTAGAAATTGGCCAAAATTGAATTTGAATGTAGCTCCTTTGACAGCAGAGTTTGAACTCTGAATTGTATAACACTGTTTCCCACATAAAAGGGTTCCACTACCCTTAATTTAATCCTGATCTTATGCAGGTTAATAACCTTAATTAGATAGATCTCAGTGGGTTTAGAAACAAAGTGATACATTAGCAATTTCCTAATTCAGTATCCAGTATATGCTAATAATCTCTAAATAATACTAGTTTTATTTTTCTTAAGTACATCAGTATCATTGGTTTTAGTTTTTACCCTTAAGGTTTAGTTGGAATTAAAATACTGTGATTTCTTCTTTTACCTAGTGGATGCCAGCCCTTTTTTTTAAAACAGGGATCAGAGAGAGAATTACACCCTAAAAAAAAAAAAAAAAAAAATGAATGTTTTCTCATTTCTCTTAAAGTTGGTAACACCATTGTAGATAGTTCTAACCTAGATGCACAGTTAATTTATTACATACAGTGGATGGCTTATGGCATTAAGGCTTTATTTTCTCTGGGACCTTCCTAAAAGACTACAGCATGCTTCAGATGGTCTGCCATACAGTATTATACTGGAAAATTTGAAATAACTGTTTTTTGCTATTACTTACAGAGATTTTTAAACTATGGAAATGAGTTAATGGTGCTCAAATGAGCAACATTATAGACTTTGTCAACTTAAAAGGAATTAAACTTTCTTTTTTTTAACATACTTTTCTATGTATTTATTTTTTGCAGACTGAATTTTGTGATTTTTTTAAAAAATATTTTTATTGTAAACAAATGGGATACGTGTTGTTTCTCTGTACATGGAGTAAAGGCATACCATTTGCGTAATAATACATTTTCATAGGGTAATAATGTTTGATTCATTCGGTTATTTTTTCCCTCCCCCACCCCTCTTTTCCCTCTATACAGTCCCTCCTTCCTCCATTCTTGCCCCCTCCCCCCAATTATGTGTCATCATCCGCTTATCAGTGAGATCATTCGTCCTTTGGTTTTTTGAGATTGGCTTATCTCACTTAGCATGATATTCTCCAATTTCATCCATTTGCTTGCAAATGCCATAATTTTATCATTCTTTATGGCTGAGTAATATTCCATTATATAAATATACCACAGTTTCTTTATCCATTCATCAATTGAAGGACATCTAGGTTGGTTCCACAATCTGGCTATAGTGAATTGAGCAGCTATGAACATTGATGTGGCTGTATCTCTGTAGTATGCTGATTTTAAGTCCTTTGGGTATAGGCCGAGGAGTGGGATAGCTGGGTCAAATGGTGGTTCCATTCCAAGCTTTCTGAGGAATCTCCACACTGCTTTCCAGATTGGCTGCACTAATTTGCGACCCCACCAGCAATGTATGAGTGTACCTTTTTCTCCACATCCTCGCCAACACCTATTGTTGCTTGCAGTCTTGATAATCGCCATTCTAATTGGGGTGAGATGGAATCTTATTGTAGTTTTGATTTGCATTTCTCTTATTACTAGTGATGTTGAACATTTTTTCATATGTCTGTTGATTGCTTGTAGATCTTCTTCTGTGAAGTGTCTGTTCATTTCCTTAGCTCATTTGTTTATTGGATTATTTGTATTCTTGGTATAGAGTTTTTTGAGTTCTTTATATATTCTGGAAATCAGTGCTCTATCTGAAGTATGAGTGGTAAAGATTTTCTCCCACTCTGTAGGCTCTCTCTTCACATTGCTGGTAGTTTCCTTTGCTGAGAGAAAGCTTTTCAGTTTGCATCTATCCCAGTTATTGATTCTTGCTTTTATTTCTTGTGCTTCCTGTTAAGGAAGTCTGATCCTGGGCCGACATGTTGAAGATTTGGACCTACTTTATCTTCTATAAGATGCAGGATCTCTGGTCTGATTTCAAGGTCCTTAATCCATTTTGAGTTGAGTTTTGTGCAGGGTGAGAGATAGGGGTTTAATTTTATTCTGTTGCATATGGATTTCCAGTTTTCCCAGCACCATTTGTTGAGGAGGCTATCTTTTCTCCATTGCATATTTTTGGCCTCTTTGTCTAGTATGAGAAAATTGTATTTATTTGGGTTTGTGTCCATGTCCTCTATTCTGTACCATTGATCTACCTGTCTATTTTGGTACCAATACCATGCTGTTTTTGTTACTATTGCTTTGTAGTATAGTTGAAGATCTGGTATTGCGATACCCCCTGCTTCACTCTTTTTGCTAAGGATTTCTTTAGCTATTCTGGGTTTCTTATTCTTCCAGATGAATTTCATAATTGCTTGCTCTATTTCTGTAAGGTACGTCATTGGGATTTTAATTGGAATTGCATTGAATCTGTATAGCACTTTTGGTAGTATGGCCATTTTGACAATATTAATTCTGCCATTCCAAGAACATGGGAGATCTTTCCATCTTCTAAGATTTTCTTGAATTTCTTTCTTTAGTGTCTGTAGTTCTCATTGTAGAGGTGTTTCATCTCTTTTGTGAGATTGATTCTCAAGTATTTTGTTTTTTTCGAGGCAATTGTGAATGGGGTAGTTTTCCTAACTTCTCTTTCTGAAGATTCATGACTTATGTATAAAAATGCATTGGATTTATGAGCTTTGATCTTGTAACCTGCTACTTTACTGAATTCACTTATGAGGTCTAAAAGTTTTCTGGTGGAATTTACAGGTTCCTCTAAATATATAATCATGTCATCATCAAACAGGGATAGTTTGAGTTCTTCTTTTCCTATTCGTGTCCCTTTAATTTCTTTGGTTTGTCTAATTGCTCTGGCTAGAGTTTCAAGGATGATGTTGAATAGAAGTGGTGAAAGAGGGCATCCCTGCCTTGTTCCAGTTTTTAGGGGGAATGCTTTCAGTTTTTCTTCATTTAGAATGATATTGGCCGTGGGCTTAGCATAGGTGGCCTTTACAATGTTAAGGAATGTTCCCACTATCCCTATTTTTTCTAGTGTTTTGAGCATGAAGGGATGCTGTATTTTATCGAATGCTTTTTTTTTTTCTGCATCTATCGACATAATCATGTGATTCTTAACCTTCTGTCTGTTGATATGGTGAATGACATTTATTGATTTCCAGATGTTGAACCAACTTTGCATCCCTGGGATAAAACCCACTTGATCGTGGTGCACTATCTTTTTAATATATTTTTGGATTCGATTTGCTAAAATTTTGTTGAGAATTTTTGCGTCGATGTTCATTAAGGATATTGTTCTGAAATTTTCTTTCCTTGATGTGTCTCTGTCTGGTTTAGGTATCAGAGTGATATTGGCTTCATAGAATGGAATACTTTCATTTTCATGGAATACTTTGAGGAGTATTGGAATGAGCTCTTCTTTAAAGGTTTTGTACAACCCATCTGGTCCCAGACTTTTCTTTGTTGGTAGGCTTTTGATGACCTCTTCTATTTCATTGCTTGAAATTGATTTATTTAAGTTGTGTATGTCCTCCTCGTTCAGTTTAGGTAATCCATATGTCCCTAGAAACCTGTTGATGTCTTTGAGATTTTCTGATTTGTTGGAGTATAGATTTTCAAAATAGCTTCTAAAATATTACATTTTGTATTTCACTCGAGTCTGTAGTGGTATTTCCTTATTCATTCCGAATTTTAGTAATTTTTCTTTCTCCTTCTCTTTGTTAGTGTGTCTAAGTGTTTATCAATTTTGTTTATATTTTTAAATAACCAACTCTTTGTTAATTTTTTCGATTGTTTCTTTTGTTTCAATTTCATTGATTTCAGCTCTGATTTTAACTATGTCCTGTCTTGTACTACTTTTGGTGTTGGTCTGTTCTTCTTTCTCTAGGGCTTTAAGCTATAGTGTTTTTAAGTCGTTTATTTGTTGATTTTTTTTCTTCTTTTATTGAATACGCTCCAGAAATAAATCTTCCTTTAAGTACTGCTTTCATAGTGTCCCAGAGATTTTGATATGATGTCTTTGTTCTCGTTTACTTCTAAGAATTTTTTTTTATTTCCCTCCTGATGTCTTCTGTTATCCATTTATCATATAACAGCATAATAGCGTATTATTTAATCTCCAGGTGTTGGAGTAATTTCTGTTTTTTATTCTGTCATTTATTTCTAATTTTAATTCTTGGGTTTTTTTTGGCGGTGCTGGGGATCGAACCCGGGACCCTGTGCTTGTAAGGCAAGCACTTTACCAACTGAGTTATCTCCCCAGCCCGCTCTATTCATTTTGATCTGAATGAATACAAGGTAGTATCTCTATCTTCTTGTATTTGCTAACATTAGCTTTATGGCATAAAATATGGTCTATTTTAGAGAAGGATCCATGTGCTGCTGAGAAGAAGGTATATTTGCTCTCTATTGGATGGTATATTCTATATGTGTCCATTAAGTCTAAATTGTTGATTGTGTTATTGTGATCTATGGTTTCTTTATTCAGTTTTTATTTGGAATATCTGTCCAGTGGTGAGAGAAGTGTGTTAAAATTGCCTAGTATTATTGTGTTGTGGTCTATTTGATTTCTTGAGTTGAGAAGGATTTGTTTGACATACATGGATGTACCAATGTTTGGGGCATAGATATTTATGAGTTATGTCTTGCTGATTTATGCTTCCCTTAAGCAGTATGAAATGTCCTTCTTGGGGCTGGGGAGATAGCTCAGTAGGTAGACTGCTTGCCAGCACCAAAAAAAAAAAAAAAAAAATAGAAAGAAATGTCCTTCTTTATCCCTTCTGACTAACTTTGGCCACATTATCTGAAATGAGGATGGATACTTCAGCTTTTTTGCTGTGTCCATCTGCGTGGTATGTTTTCCCATCCTTTCACCTTTAATCTGTGGGTATCTTTCTATGAGATGAGTCTCTTGCAGGCAGTATATTGTTGGATTTTTCTTTTTAAACCATCCTGCCAGTCTATGTCTTTTGATTGATGAGTTCAGGCCATTAACATTCAGGGTTATTATTGAGATATGATTTGTATTCCCAGTCATTTGGCTCATTTTTATTTTTGACATGACTTGGTTTCTCCTTTATTTGGCTATTCCTTTAGGCTAGTTCCTCGCTTTGCTGATTTGCATCATTGTTTTTCATCTCTTCCTCATGGAATATTTTGCTGAGAATGTTCTGTAATGCCGGCTTTCTTTTGTAAATTCTTTTAGTTTTTGTTTATCACGGGAGGATTTTATTTTGTCGTCAAATCTGAAAGTAAGTTTTGCTGAGTATAAGATTCTTGGCTGGGCTGGGGATATAGCTCAGTTGGTAGAGTGCCTGCCTCACAAGCACAAGGCCCTGGGTTCAATCCCCAGCACTGCAAAAAAAAAAAAAAAAGATTCTTGGCTGGCATCCGTTTTCTTTCAGGGCTTGATAAATGTTGTTCCAGGCCCTTCTAGCTTTTACGGTCTGGATTGAAAAATCTGCTGATATTCTTATTGGTTCCCCCCCGAATGTAATTTGATTCTTTTCTCTCGCATCCTTTAAAATTCTGTCTTTATTTTGTATGTTAGGTATTTTCATAATAATATGCCTTGGTGTGGGTCTGTTGTAATTTTGTGTATCTGGAGTTCTATAAGCCTCTTGTACTTGATTTTCCATTTCATTCTTTTGATTTGGGGAATTTTCTGATATTATTTCATTGAATAGATTGTTCATTCCTTTAGTTTGTGTCTCTGTGCCTTCCTCAATCCCAATAATTCTTAAATTTGGCCTCTTCATGATATCCCATAATTCTTGTAAATTCTGTTCATGATTTCTTACCATCTTTTGTGTTTGGTCAACTTTGTTTTCAAGATTAAATATTTTTTCTTCAGTGTCTAAGGTTCTGTCTTCCAGGTGTTCTATCCTATTGGTTATGCTTTCTATGGAGTTTTTAACTTGGTTTATTGTTTCCTTCATTTCAAGGATTTCTGTTTTTTTTTTTTTTTTTTTCAGTATCTCTGTTTATTGAAATGATCTTTTGCTTCCTGTATTTGCTCTTTTAACTGTTGATTGGTGCGATCATTTAATGCCTGCATTTGCTCTTTGATCTTTTCCTTCAATGCCTGCATTTGGTTTTTCATCTGTTCATTTGCTTCCCTGATTGTTTTAGTTATGTACATTCTGAACTCCCTTTCTGACATTTCTTCTGCTGTGCTGTCATTGGGTTTTATTGATATAGTATCTAGGTTTGTTTGGGACATTTTCTTCCCTTGTTTTCTCATATTGGTCAGATATCAGTGGGACTCTGAGATATTGCAGAGTTCCTCTATTGGCTTATAGTGTCACTGTAGATTTCCAGTATATCACCTCCCAGCCTTCAGTAGCCTGATGTCTTGGAGGAACTTAATAATGCAATGCTTCCAAAGAAAGCTGCCCCTAGCCTGCTACTGGGTCCAGGGCTCAGGGGTTCTGCGTGGAAATCCTCTCACTGGGCGGGTCTGCTCTGAGTAGCTGGATGTGTGCCGTGCCTGCCGCTGGATGGAGCCAGGCTGCTTGGGAAAGCCTCTACCCTGGTCCGAGAAGCTGTCTGAGGTCAGGGACCCGCCACTGGGTGCGGGGCTGTGGGTGGGTATGCTCGGAAACCCTCTCACTAGGCGGGCCTGCTCCGAGAAGCTGGCCGTGGACCAGGCCTGCCGCTGGATGGAGCCGGGCTGCTGGGGAAAGCCTCTGGCCCCGCTGCCCTGGTCCAAGAAGCTGCCTGCCGAATTAAACTATGTTGAAAGCAACCACTAAGATGCTGATTTTTATAGAACAGCACAGGGTTTAGAGTTCTGATTTAATGCACAGTCTTGGAGAGGAATGATGTTGCTGTATAGGTTTTTATTCCATCAAATAATGTTCCTCTATGGAAAGATGAAGTTGAAATGCATTTGTATTTAAAGTATTTCTGTTTTCCAGAATTCACAATTTTTCTCAAGGAGTCATATTTATAAACAGATTTGAATAAAGGTTAAATTGGTATATTCCTCAAGAAGTAAGCATAAGTTTATAAAACACATTTGCTGTTGGCAAATTAGCGGAAATTGACCTTTTTATACATTTTCTCAGCCTTTTTGGCTTATTCATACTGATTACATGCAGGGAATTCTTTACTTTAAAAATCTACGTTTAACCTTCATGTTGTTTATGTGCTGGCTTTAGTGGATTCACTTGTACTTCAATTGAGGATTGATTTCTTAGCCCATAAATGTCCCTTTTTTACAATTAAAGGTTTGACTGATACTATTAAATTATTAAAGGTAAACTATGTGGAGGGGATTTTTTTTTTAACTTTGACAAAGTGGGAATACTGCTTAAATTGTTTAAATGTTAAAATGAGTTTGTTTTTGTTTTTGTTTTTTTGAACCATAAAGAGTTCAGTTGTTTGATAGTTAAGATGGAATCTTACATTTTTTTCTTTTAGGTTAACAATTGCATTTTTTGCGCTCTCCGGGTTGGACATGTTGGACTCCTTAGATGTGGTGAACAAAGATGATATAATAGAGTGGATTTACTCCCTTCAGGTCCTTCCCACAGAAGACAGTGAGTGAGTTTTTAACATTTTATTTTTAGTGTGACTAGTTGTACCTGATATAACATGTGTTGAACTAGCAGATCTTAATATTCATTCATATAATATTAACATATTTTACATGTTTTCTTTGTAATGTGACACTCCCATTCTGTTGAGATACAACATCTAACAAGTCTATTCAGTAATCTCTGGAGAGGACAATTTAGAGTCCTTAGGGATTAGAGAGTCAACAGTTGTAGCTCTACACTATTTTGTACACTCCCATGTTGATGACTGCTTATTTATATTCAATGTTTATGTATGATTAGTTCCATAGCATTCACTCTCTTCATTCCCAGCCATTCATTTTGTCTCTTCAGTGAAAAATTCTACAAGCAAAAAGTTTCATTTCAGTATCTGGTCATGTTTAATTAGCATTTTTAAAGGGTTTCTTAGAGTTCTTACTTATATTTCAGACATTTTTATACTTCTTAAAACAAAAAAATTTTGATTGACTTATCAGAATTCCTAAATTACCTGATCAACTAAATGTACACGTTTTATAAACTCTACTAGATACTCTTAAGTATAAAAAAACCTAACATATGTAACTTATACATGTTAGAGAGTCTAACCTTAAAATGATCCAACATGGCTGGAAATGTAACTCAGTGTCAGAATGCAAGCTTATTTTAGCTTTTGTGGTCTCCAGCACCAGCTGTGTACAAAAAAAGATTAAGCAAATGAACTTCTAGAAAATCATGCAGTTTGTCAGTGGTCACCACTTAACTTTTAAGAGTCAGCATTTATCAATTTAAAATATGGTTCATTGATTAAAGTAGTCATTTATAAATCTCATCCAATGGCTTTTGGAGAAATAAGCTAAAATTTTATTTAAAAAGAAGTTTGGACTGGAAATGTGGCTCAGTGGAAGATTTTTTGCCTAGCATTTGTGAGGCTCTGAATTTGGTCCCATCACTGACCAAAAAAGAGAGAAAGAGGTTTTATATATTAACAGATAATCTTGAATATAGTTTATAGCTTTCTACTTTGTTCTTGAAGTTCATAGTTTTTGTTTTTACATAATTTAAAAAATATATACATACTTACCAATTCTTGTTAATTAAGCATTTTGAACTGGGTCTTTCAGAATAAATAATCAAGACACTTTTCCACCAGCTTCACGAAGAAGTGTATAAGACAATGTGATCATTATTTATAGGTTCCAACATGTTGGTTAGTCAAAGATACTGAATTTTTTGTTCAGAATACTCAGCTAAACCTATAGAAAAGTTTTGTGATAAATTACAAGACATAGTCTTCTCTGTAGGATGGCTGAGACCAGGTCATACTTAATCCTAGTTACTTGCATAAAGAATTAACTTACAGTTTTCCATTTTTGCCAGGATTTTTTTTTCTACAGTTTTAAGTGTAAGTCTAGATTTTTTTTTTTTTTTTTTTTTTTTTTTAAGTTCAGTGTTAGATGTAAGATAGTATTACAGATTCAGCTTGGGGTCCCCTCCCCTAAAAATATATGCCATAATCTAATTATAAACTGTAGTTTCTTAAATGTATCTTACATAGTAAAGATAGGCACATATACTATACTGTAGCACATAGAAAAGCTATTCTGTGATTATTGAAACATATTTTAGTATTGCTTTTATTTAAAAATAGCCTGATTCATTCTCTTGAAATAAAGTGACATTTGTCTCTGTAGCATAATATGAACCATAACATTTTAGCGAGAGAATTTATGGAATAAATTAGTTTCCAGATTACTAGTCACTTATTAGCCATGCTTTCTATCTTCTGCAATTATATCTTCCTCTTTTTTTTTTTTTTTTTTAACCTCTATTTTACTTGTTTATTTTTATGTGGTGCTGAGAATCAAACCCAGTGCCTCATGCGTGCTAGGGAAGTGCTCTACCACTGAGCCACAACCCAAGCCCTCTTCCTTTGATTTTTAAAGACTATTTGGTGGCTCCATTTTTGAGCTGGTTTTTTTTTTTTTTTTTTGGCTGGTTTTTGATCTATTCTTCAGTATGTGTTTACTTCCCACTATCATTTTATTAGTGAAATGAGTGGGTTTTTTTGTTGTTGTTAATATAACACTCTAAACCCACTTTTTACAGCCTACATGCTGTTTTTATATATTTAATCTTTAAGAGATTTACTATTATCTGAAATTTGGCATCTGTAGTAATTTTGTTTGCTCCATACCTATCAGAATGACTTAAAAAGGGAAAGGTGAAATATAAGTGTTGACAAGAATACAGCAAACTGGAACTCTTAGATTGCTGAAGGAATTTTATAACTACTTTGGAAAACTAGGACTGGGATGTAGCTCAGTGGTAGAGCTACATGCTCAAAGCCTTGGGTTCAATCCCTAGCACTACCAAAAAGAAAAAAGAAAGAAAAACTGTTTGGTGGTAGTTACTAAAGTGGAACATTATACGTTCTGTGACTCACAGTTCCACTCCTAGTATAGTCCCCAAAAAATGAAAACATGTTTACCAAAAGGACATGTGCTAAAGTGTTTATAGCAGTATTTTTCATAAAATCCCAGAGATAGGAACCATATAAACAACTCTCATTGGTGTGATGATATACTGGCCTCTTTGCACAATGGAAGACTATGCAGGGGAATGAACAACTACAAGCAGTTCATGAAATGAGTATCAAAAACGTGTTTTGAGAGAAAGTGCATACTTTTTTTTTGAATGCTTAAAATCTTCTGAAGTTAATGTTGCAATTTACTGTGTCTTTGAGACCTATTAGAAAAATTTTTTTCCTATTGTCATTTTTCATCTGTTCTATCAGTTTGAAGCCCTTTGCTACCTAAAATATTTGTTACTTCTGTCTGAATTGTAAATGCCCAGAGCATGATCTGACTCAAGTATTTTCTCATTCATAAAACATTTACAAATTAAGTAGAATTCTGCAATTTACAGGTCATTATTTGCCTTACTTTATGATGTCATAAAAATATTAGGGAATTTAAAAACCTAAATGTTAAACAAAACCTGGAGACCATAAAGGAAAAATTTGATCAATTTGACTAAATAGTTAGAAATTTTCTGTAGTGAAAGCCAATAATTTACATAAGTGACAGACTTGGAGAAAAGTGTAGCTATAATCAAATTATTTGTATCCAGACCATGAGAATTTCTTAAAGAGCGAAGAGAAAAAGATATACCATCCTTTAGAAAATGACAAAACTTATAGGTTGTTAACAAAAGAAATACAGATAATCAGTAAATACATGAAAAGATAATTAATAATGCTACAAATTGGGGTGTGCAAATGAAACAGTGGTGTTACATTATTTTTACCTAACGCATCAGTTTAGCAAATATTTTTAAGAGTTGGCAAGGATGGGGGAAGCACTTTAATATTCAGTTGGTAGACGTAAAAATTATTACAGAATTTTGAGATGTAATTTAGCAGTTTAATTTTTTTATCCTACCTGACATACTCTCATGTGTAGTGGATGAACAGTGGCCTGATAAGGGTATGTCTACCCAGAACCTCACACTGAAACCTTATTTGGAATAAAAATCTTTGCAAATATAATTAAGAAAGGATCTGGAAATGAGACTGTTTCTAAGAGAAAGGACAAGGAGATGAATCAGAGGAGGGAGGCTAGGTTGAGACAGGTGACTTAGAGTGATGCATTAACAGGCTAAGGAATGCCAAGGAATGCCCACAGCCACTAGAGTCAGAAGACATGAAACGATTTCTCCCTCAGAGTCTGTAAAAGGAAGCAACACTGATAATATCTTGATTTTTGGTTTCTGGGTCCCAGAATTGTGAGAGAATAAATTTTGGTGACTTAAGTCACGAAATTTGTGGGAATTTGTTACTAACTTCAGGAAACTAAGAAGAGTGTTTATTTGATGTTTTATTGCAGTAACAAATTAGAAGCAAAATAAATGTTTATCAAAACAGAACAGTTAGCCAAGCATGGTGGTGCATGCCTATAATCCCAGCAGTTTAGGAAGTAGAGGGTGGATGATGATTGCAAGTTCAAAGACAGCCTAAGCAATTTAGTGAGACCAAGATCCTGTCTCAAAAAATAAAAAGGGCTGGATATGTGGCTCAGTAATTAAGCGTCCCTGGATTCAATCCCTGGTACCAAAAAAGAAAAAAAAAGGAACCATTAAACCATGAGTCAGTGAAGAATACTGCCTAACAGTAAAATAATTGAGATAGATCCGTATATGTACTGACTTGAAATTCTGTCCATCATATATAGTTAAATACTAATAAAAACATGCACGAGAGTAGAGCATGATGGTTCACACCTGTAGTCCCAACTTTTGGGGAGGCTAAGCCTGAAGAATCATTTGAGCCCAGGTGGTTAAGGCTATCCTGGGCAACATAGAGACCATGTCTCAAAAAAAAAAGAGAAAATCATTTTAATAATCTATGAGGATAAAGGTATAGGAAAACTCTGAAAGTATATGTAGATTCTCAAACTAATTTTTGAAATTTAGAAAGTAGATTTGGAAAAAATCATGTTTTCTTAGAAATTAATTACTTTATCCTGTTCTGGCTTGACATCCTTAAACAAGAAGTTGGGTAAGACGTGTCCTCTTACTAAGAAATTTTATGTTTCTGGAAGTGCGAAGAATTATATTTATATTCGTAAAATATAAATGTCCATTTTTAAATTACATTGCCACATTCCTCACTTGAATTCTTTCTGCTTAATGCTAACTTTAAAAATGGAAATTAGAAAGTTAAGAAATTATCAAATCAGGTTTTGAATTACATTTAAACAGTGTGACCACCATTAATAGTGTAGTAATATTTTAGCCCAAGAGTTGCCCTTTGTTTTTTGAAGTACCTAAGTGTAATTTGTATGTGTTTTTATTTTCTCTTTCATAGAACAGTTGTGAGAGGGTAAATATACTACTTTGAAAAGCAACTCCTTCAGTTGAAATAAATTTTATTTAACTGTCATTGACTTCTTATTCTGTTAGTTTATAACCATTTTCTTTAAAAAAAAAAAATTCTACATGTACTGTCTTGTAATGCATGACATATAGTTATGGTTATATAAAACCCTAAGTTTTAAAGTGAGATATGTCATCAGACAGGAGTTAGCTTAATAATTGTTCTTAATGTGCGACTTGATAGATAAAAACATATTCTTTAATAATACTCCCCTCTACTTATTTACACATAAGCACATATACCCATTTGCATCCATGCATAAATTCTCAAGTTTGTTGCTTCTCCCATCTACCAACTTTTATTTTTCTTAAGTCACTTGGGTTTTTTTTTTTTTTTTCTTTTGTACCAAGGGTTGAACCCAGGGGCACTTAACAACTAAACCACAACCCCGCCCTTTATTATTTATCTTGAGACAGGGTCTCCCTAAGTTGCTTAGGACCTCACTAAGTTGCTGAGGCTCACTTTGAACTCATGATCCTCCTGCCTCAGCTTCTGGAGCCACTGGGATTACAGGTGTGTGCCAGCACGTCCAGCAAGTCACTTTATTATAGATTGCCACCAGAACAACATATTTCATGAACTAGTTTACCTTCATAAAGACTAGAAAGTAGAGGGTACATTCATTAAATCAGTGGTTATCAATTGTTTTTTAAAATATGATTGTTCAGGCCCCACATTTGTGGTTTTTATGCAAGCCTTGGATAGGATCCAAGAGGTACCTATATTTTTTCAAACTCCTGTGTTTGATTCTGGTGGGCAGACAGACCCACCAGATAGGAACTTTCATTGTGCTACTGTTGAGTAGGAACGCTAGATGGTGCTATTAGTAACCTCCAAAGAAGTTTAAACTTAACCTGGATTAGAGTGAATTGCTGTTATACCTTAGTCAATATCATGAAAAGGTTAGATTACTAGAATTATTACTAGCACAATAGCAAACAGATCTTGACAGGAATCAAAAGGGAGTGCCTAATGAATCAGAGTGGCAAAAATGTTACCTCTTATCACCATTTAAAAAAATTAGGATTTAATTAGAATTAAATAGGATTAATAAATAATTTTTCATGGGTTCTTAGGTTTTTAAAGTTAATCAAATTCCCTAAGAAGTGTTAAGATCTCTTTTTGTTGCTGTTACTTATACTGAAATATACAATTTCATTTTTCCAGCTTTGTAGACCATAGACAGATTAGAAGAGGGCAAGAAATATACATTTTTTTCCATATACTGTGACTGGTGCTTAAGATTATGTTTTTTTTCATAGTGACAGTATGCACTCTTATTTTTGAAAAGTTATTTTTACTTTAAAGATATTTTCCTATGGTAAAACTGTTAATTCTTATTTCATTTTTGATAAAATGTAATTGATTTTAAATGGTTGCTGTATATTAAGCCTTGGTCATTGCTAAAGTACAATCTAAACATGTCCTTTTAACCCTTACAAGAACCTTGCAAGGGTTATATTTGCAATGTTCCCAGTTCAAAATGGAAGAAACTAGCTCAGAGAGGTTTTTCTTCATGTCCAAAAAACATAGTGCTCGGGAAAAAAAAGATCCCGAGTTTGATTCCAAGAGTTCATACCGTAGTCTCTTATCCTTATATGGCGTTTTTGAACATTAATATTTCTGCTTTTCACAAATGTTATTAATGTAAAAGACTAAAATTCAGAAATAGCAAACAAATGCCATTATTTATTTACATCTAAGGAAGTGATATTTTACTCAAACAGATATTTCATTGAATTCTTACTGCATGTTTGCCTCTATGTAAAACATCTTGCAGAATTGTCAAATTCAGCAGGGGAATCAATATAAGCTTCCAAATGAGAGCATAAACTCAGACCCAAAAGATGGAATTAGAGCTTTCTTCCATCAAAAATAGAAATGGGGTCAGATTTTTATGAAGAAGTTTCAACAGGTTGGTAGCTGGAAAGAAGAACCTTTAGAAAGGCAATCCTAAGTGGCAGAGGGTGGGGGATTGATTATATATCTTACAGGAAAATACACCTTTTGACACTGCCCCTCTCTCAACTTTAGGGTGATTTAAACAAAGGATAAAGGGATTCGATCTGGGGGCTGTTTTAGGCAGCTTTCAAATGATACTAACTGCACAAGATTCTTTTTCCCCAAACACTAATCTAGGCCCTGCTGTGAAGGGACTTTGCAGATGGGTATTAAGGTAATACTAATTAGCTGATCTTGAAATGTGGAGATTATTCATGGTTGATAAATATATACAGGTGGGCTCAGTATAATCATATGAGCAGCAGAGGAGTCAGTCATGGAAAATGTAGTGAAAGAGAAAAGAGAAAGCCAGAGAACCATGGAAGGGATTTGAGTTTTACTGTCAACTCTGTTAAGAATTCATTTGCAAGAAATGGGAAGAGAGTCTCTAGGCACTAAGGGGAGTCCCTAGCCTTAGCCAGCAAAGAAGTAGAAACCTTGGTCCCATATCTGCTAGGACCTTCCTACTGCTAACAGCCTGAATGAGCATGGAAACCAAATATTCCTACACTACCTCCAGTAAGTAATTTAGCCCTGCCAACACTTCGAATTTATTCTGGCAAAACCTGTGTTGAACTTCTACCCTTCCAGAACTGAGAGATAGTAAGTGCCTAAAGTTGCTGAGTTTGAGCTGATTTATTATGGAAACAGTGACTAATACAGAGGACAAAATTCACCGTTGTTCATATCATCCTACACACTTAAATTGTGTTGTTTATTCCCTTCCAGACTTTGTCGAAAAATGTATCATTTGCTACATTATAAAAATAATAATGCAGACACACTTTAGTATCCTGCTTTTTCTCTTACATTTCTCCATGTTGCTATATAGTTTTATTAATAATTGTTTTAAATAGGAGCATAATGTTCCTTTTAGTGGATAACAGCATGATATACTTAATATACTTAATATAATATACTTGGACTTTTATGTCATTTCTAGATTATCACCATTATTATACTGCAGATTATCACCATTATTACCCATTTCTATGCTTATAATCTCATATTTGAAGTAAGTTCTCAGATACAAATCGTGACTTTGTCAGAGTATATAATTGTTTTTAAGACTTTGTTATGCATCAGCAAGTCTTAATGGCTTAATTTAAGTCTTTAGCAAAATAAGAGAACCATGTTCACTAGTCATTTTCACTATAAATATCTTTTTAAAATAAAAAGATTAATGGGGGAAGATAATTGATGGAGAGTTTTAAATTCAATGGGTCCTAATTTGTCCAAAGAATGCATAAGCAACTATTCCAAATATTTCAAGCAATAGAAAGCTAAATAAAGTACAGTGCCTGATTTGAAGAATCAGGAGAGTGAAAAACAGTTGTTCTGAACAAGTCAAGAACTAGTAAAGAGAGATATTAAAGCAGTTCCTCACATCAGAGCATATTTTTAAATCAGGTTTTTTTAGTAGTTCATTTGTAGTCTCCAGATCCATTCTGTCAGAATTATTTTTTAATAGCTGTCAAAACCATATTTATTATGGATGCAATTGTTTTGTTAAATTCCCAACTTTCATTCCAGTTAATGTCTTGAAAAATGAAAATTTTTTAAACAGAAAAAAAGTATGAATAAATATACCTTGAATGGGTAGAGACTTAAAGGTTAACTTATAGTACTCTATATGCTTCAAAGCCATAACCTAGAACAAAGGTCTAATACTGAAATACAGAGTACATGTTTTCTCTGGTTCTAGAGCAGTTCATACCTTATCTTGCTCTTGTGTAAATAAGCAGTGTGTTAAAGTAAAAGAAACTGAGCTGGGTGTAGTGGCTCAGACCTGTAATCCCAGTGACTTAGGGGGCTCTGACAAGTGGATCACAGTTGGAGGCTAGCTTCAGCAACTTAGTGAGGTCCTGTCTCAGAAGGACTGGGGTTGTAGCTCAGTGGTAAAATGCCCCTGAGTTCATTTCCCAGTTTTACCCCTGAAAAGAAAGGCAATTAAAAAAAAAAAAGAAAAGAAAGAAAAAGAAAAGAACACTGAGTGGGAAGTTAGGATTCTAGACCTGTTGTTTTGAACATGAATGTTTTCCATTCTGTATAAAGTGGGATTAAATATGTTGATCAAATGAAAAATGGTCATACAGGAGAAGTACAAAAGCATTTTGTGTGCGGTAAGATAGGCTATAAATAAATGTACATAGTAGGAAATCACTATTTTGTTTCTAAGTGGTATAGAAATTAAATGAGGATGTTCCCAGAAAGCACTTAGAATGGACCTGGCACATGGTAAGCATTTAACATTTGCTAGCATGAAAATGGAGACAGTGACAAAGCTTTGGTACTAAAATACTTTTTTTCTGAAAGATTGTATAATTAAACTGCTTTAAACTCTACAAAAATAAGGTGTATTTTAAATATGTTTTATTTTCTAGGATCAAATCTAAATCGCTGTGGTTTCCGAGGCTCTTCATACCTGGGTATTCCGTTCAATCCATCAAAGGTTAGTTCTTTTTGGGTCAGAAGATAGGAGAAGGGATGTAGAAGATTTTAGTGAGAAAGAAGACTAAGAAATTATTCAGAGAGAACCAGACTTCCAGGTTTTAATCAGGCTAAATGCTATTTAATAATGTATAATATAAACTGAAACCTCTTAAAGGAAAATCGTATTCCCCTTCCTGTAAGAATTACATAAACACACAAAAATTTCAGTTTTTTTTTAAAACCTCTCTTACTATTGTGACTAATTCAATGACTACCTGAATTTAAAGTTTATTGAACATTACGCAAACTTATTCTCTGTGAGACCACAGAAAGTTGTTATACAAGAAAGTCATGTAAGTCATGGTGTTAATTTTCCAGTATTTAAAACAGTACTCGGTGAACCCTAACAAACAGAAGGGAAAACTATGGGAAGACGAATTAAGAATATACTCATTCTATCAGAAGTAAACCTTTCTTCCTCATCTCCCCCTTTTTTGGGTGCTGGGGATCAAGCCCAGAGTCTAAAACTTGCCGGGCAAGCTCTCTATTAATGATCTATACCTCCACCTTCCACCCGGCCTCAAAAGAAAACTTTCTTGATCTGAGAAATTAATGGGAAATTTTATATTTTTCAAGTGAAGTGTTCTTTTTAAAATAACCAATTAAGATCAGCTGAATATTTGAAATTATAAAACTATATGCTTTTGTGTATTGTGGCATATAGAGTTACTTGATATAACTTATTTTGGGGAGTGGGGGTACCATGGAGTGAACTTGGGCACTCAGCCACTAAGCCATATCTCCAGCCCTATTTTATATTTTATTTAGAGACAGTCTCACTGAGTTGCTTAGTGCCTCACTGTTGCTAAGGCTGCCTTTAAACTTGTAATCCTCCTGCCCTGCTAGGATCACAGCAGTGCACCACTGCACCCAGCAACATAACTTTTTTTTTTTTTTTTTTTTTAGTTGTAGATGAACATATGCCTTTATTTTATTTATTTTTATGTAGTACTGAGGATAGAATCTAGAGCCTCACACTTGCTAGGTGAGTGCTATACCACTGAGGTACAACCTCACTCCCCATGACCATTTTTAAATTCAGATTTTATCTATGACAATGCCAACTCTCAGGGTCTTTATAGGATTTCTTATAAGAAGTCACATGTTTTGTGAACTTAAACAATCTTTTATAGCTTTTCAATAAAATTAACTAATTTTATTGAAGCAGTTAAGTCAGGTCAAATTAATCCCACACATATTTTGGTTTCTAAGTCTGATTTCCCGTCTTTGTGCTAGTCTAATAATTGTCCCTGTGTAAGAACATAGGCTTCATAAAATGCTTTTTGCTTGAATTCTAAATATCTACATACTTCAAGTTAACAGTATTTTATTTCCAGTTTTTTAATTTTAGTATTTTGAGTTTTTGTTTGCATTTTTTTGGTTTTTGCTATCCTAAGTACTAGTGTTTTAGTAGAGACTCAAATAATTAAACTTACATAGGAACAGAATGATTAGGTTTTTCAACTGTATTTTTAAAAATTGTTATGTGATTACTACTTTAGTATTTAATTTACATTTGTGCTGTATAAAAGTCTTTATTTCTTTTATAAATCTTTTTTGTTTAAAAGACTGTATACAAGCCTGGTGTGGATCACAGGTTTAAAGCCAGCTAGGGCAACCCTGTCTCAAAATAAAATAAAAAGGGCTGTTGATGTAGCTCAGTGGTAGAGCTCTTACCTGGCTTGCAGGAGGCC
This sequence comes from Sciurus vulgaris, assembly GCF_902686455.1. Classification (NCBI taxonomy): domain Eukaryota; kingdom Metazoa; phylum Chordata; class Mammalia; order Rodentia; family Sciuridae; genus Sciurus; species Sciurus vulgaris. The sequence goes on along the minus strand of NC_136466.1, from coordinate 44,827,268 downwards.
CTGGGTTCAATCCAGTACCCCCTTCCAAAAAGACTTAAATTATAAGTAATAAATTTAATTAAATATGAAGTTCATAACTACTTCTATAAAACTTTTGAGGGCCCTGAGATAAATTTAAACATTGTGTTGCCTGAAATGTATTTGATCATATTTATACCGAAATATATATTAAAAAGGAGTTTTGTTGGGTATAGAGGCACACACCTGTAATCCTAGTGACTTGCTGAGGCTGAGACAGAAGGATCACAAATTCAAGGGGAGCCTTGGCAACTTAGCAAGACCCTGCCTCATAATGAAAAATAAAGCGAGTTGGGGTTATAGCTTAGTGTTAGAGTGCCCCTGGGTTCAATCTCCAGTACTGAGGGGAAAAAAATTTTTTTAATGTGAGTTTATTTTTCTCAGTTGGATGTCTATACAAATTAGTATATACAACATTTAATTTTACTGTTTATTAACAACACTTCATGTCAAGCTAATTAATGAAGGAAGTTTTCATTTCAATTCATTAATTGATATATTTTTAAATTTAGAATCCTGGAACAGCTCATCCTTATGATAGTGGCCACATAGCAATGACCTACACTGGCCTTTCATGTTTAGTTATTCTTGGAGATGACTTAAGCAGAGTAAATAAAGAAGCTTGCTTAGCAGGCTTAAGAGCCCTTCAGCTGGAAGATGGGAGGTATGAGTCATTCCTTGTTGTTTTTTGTTTGTTTTAAAATAAAAATATTGTGGAATAAAAGAGATATAATACTAACTAGACCTTTAGAGGATCACGTACTCTTCTTAGAACTACTTAAAGTTTATTGAATACATAGTTATGTGCTTAATCAAAAAAGTAATGCGGGAATTTTTTGTGAATGAAAATGATAGTAATTTTATAATAGCACAACTCCTTTTTCACTTCATTTTTAATTTGCCTTCCATAGGAAAAAAGCGGATATTTGGAGGCAAGTATACGTTTAGTCCAAACATTCCTTAAAAATATGGAAGAATGGATGAACATGACATTTTCAAAGGGTAGAAAAAATAGTGTGCTCCTCATACATTGCTGGTGGAATTGCAAATTTGTGCAATTTGCAGCCACTCTGAAAAGCAGTATGAAGATTCCTCAGAAAACTTGGAATGGATCCATCATTAGAACCCAGCTATCCCACCCCTCGTTTTATACCCAATGTACTTAAAAGCAGCATACCACAGTGATGCAGCCACATCAATGTTTAGAGCTGCTCTCACAATAGCTAGATTGTGGAACCAGCCTAGATGCCCTTCAGTTGATGAATGGATAAAGAAACTGTGGTATATATACACAAAGGAATATTAGTCATAAAGAAGAATAAAATTATGGCATTTGCTGGTAAATGGATGGAGTTCGAGAGTATCATGCTAAGTGAAATAATCCAAGCCCAAAAAACCAAAGGCTGCAGTTTTTCTCTGATAAGTGGATGATGATACGTAACAAGGGGAGGGATGGCAGGGGGTAGGGGCACAGCAAGAGAAGAATGGAGAAACTTTGGGTTGTGTAAAGGGAAATGGGGCAGTAGGGGTGGGGGAAGGAAAGATAGTGGACTGAGACAGACATTATTACCCTATGTACATGTATGTTCACACAAATAGTGTGAATCTACATTGTGTACAACCATATCTATGAAAAGTTGTACCCCATTTGTGTACAGTGAATCAAAATGCAGTCTATAAAAATTTAAAAAGGGAAAATAAATAATTATTTTCAGAATACAAAATTAGATTAGATTTATAATCATTCTGATTTTTGAAACTCCATGTAATTTGGACTGTTCCCTGTTGTTTAGATATTACTTTGTAATGGTGGTAACCATGTAATAAAGACCAAATTAAAATCCAAGAAAAAGAAAAAGTAGTGTGCTAATATTTGGTAGTTTGTATGGTGTATCTAAAGAATTTTTCTAGAATTTTAAGTCAAAACAGTTTTTAAGTCTGCAAAGTGATACAGTGATGCAGTTTAAAGAAGACTTTGCAAACAAATCCTGCTGTATTGTTACATCTTTGTATTCATCTACTAATATTTTTTCAAAACACTGCTCCTGGTGCAGGAAAAATTAATGTAGACCTACAGAATAAAATGACATTCATAGGAAATATTATAATACTTCAGCCAGAATGTGTGATTAATATTTTACTATTGTCCTCAATTACTGCCACCTTTGTTCATAAAGAATAGCCATGAACACATATTATTACCTCTCAGAAACTAATTAGATGTGTAAAAGTTAAAACAATGTGGTCAATTAATAGTTATCTGTATGTACATTTAGAACAAATTTTACATAGCAAAACATGGGCTTAGGAATTTCTTACTGCCCAATAGGACCCAGATTTTCCTTTCTACTTTTTCTACTGTTACTTCTCAAATCAGTGTATTTCAACTTCCCTCCTTGGGAGTAAATAAACTTATTCTGAATGGTAGCATCTGGGAAAAAGTAACGTGGTAGGGTATAATACCACCCAGGTATCAGAACTTTGAAGTAGAATGTTGACTTAGAGATCATTTTAATTTATTCAGTTAATAATCCTGTAATTTACAGACAAGTAGAACATGGTTTCTAAATGAGTGATAGATATTTCTGTTAAGACACAAAATCTAACAGAAAAATTTTTTCTAACCCCCTTGCAAAAAAATTGTAGTCCAGCATTAATAGAAAATCACCTTACTGTTTTAATTTTCAGTTTTTGTGCTGTACCCGAAGGCAGTGAAAATGACATGCGATTTGTGTATTGTGCTTCCTGTATTTGCTATATGCTGAATAACTGGTCAGGTATGGATATGAAAAAGGCCATCACCTATATTAGAAGAAGCATGGTGAGTTATGTTAATGACACTGAGTAGTTTAGGTTATTATTGCTGGTATATGAGAACTGCAATAATAATGTATGCCTCATCCTTTCCACCTAAAATTTGGAAGTAAAGCCAGTAAGATTGATTTCTTGGTACCTCATGTATCAGAACACTGTGTAGAAATAGTTGTAAAGAGCAGATCAACTCCTTAGCCATTAAAATTTAATACTTTTTGTGTGTGTGTGTGTGTGTCAATGTTTTATTTTAAGTTTATTTTACGTTTTATTTTAAGTTTATTTTTACGTTTATTTTAAGACTAATACCAAGTAAAATTGCTGTTCTTTCACACAGGACAATTTAATCTTTTTATTGGCAGTAGTGAGGAAAGCTTAGTCTCAGCCATAATTATTATTTGCCCTGTTCCATCTCATATGTAAAACTGAAGTCTGACTGAAATACTAAATTTTAAGATTTATTTATTTATTTATTGTTGATTTATTTTAATTAAGTTCAAAGAAGTAACAAAGAAAACCTGAAGAAATAGAAATACTGCTTTCTAGGTTTATTACTTCCCAAGTATGAAGTTTTTAAGTTTTATAAATTAGAATTTTCAAGGATGTTAATTCAGCTTTTACAAGTTCATGTAAATACCTCATATTTCAATCTGACACTATAGGGTTCATGTATTTTCCCTCTTTAATGTAATTATGTGTTATATTTGAAGTACAGTTAAGTTTGTTTCTATTTGGATTCCTTCCATTTTGCACCCCCCTTCAGTTTGTTGATTTTTGTTTGTTAACATATGAAGCATTAATTTGATTCTGAATGTCACAGTGAAAAGGTGCAGTCACAGAAGTTTGTCTCCTTATTTCCTCTTCCATCTTCCAAACCCTTCTTGACCCCCAGATTTAACATCTTATTCCCATTCACTGTAGGTGACCATTCTCATTAATTTTTTGATTTTCTTATAGTTTTATGTTACTCCAGTGTAAGAATATGCCATAGTTATATCATCTAATTTATATATAGAGCATGTAGTTTCTGAACAGTGATATAATTAATAACTTCATGCCTGTATGTTGGCGTATTTTGTTAGAGATGTATCTTTCAGGATCAATTTGTGATTGTGGAATTGCTTGATCAAAAACTAAGTCTGGGCGCAGTGGTGCATGCCTGTAGTCCCAGTGGCTCTGGAAGCTGAGTCAAAAGGATCACAGGTTCAAAGCCAGCCTCAGCAACTTAGCAAGACCCCATCTCAAAATAAAAAATGAAAAAGGGCTAAGGATGTGGCTCAGTGGTTATGCATCCTTGAGTTCAGTCCTGGTACCACAAAAAAGCTAAATATATGTGTAATTTTATTAGATATATCTCATTTTCTCTCCAAAGCAGACGGACCAATTTGTATTCCTGCCAATGTAGGCAAATAACCTGTTTCCATACAGTCTAACCAATAGAATGTACTTTTATCTTTTTATGTCAGTGTATTTTTAATTTGCATTTCTTTTATTATGAGTGAAATGGACTGTTTTCTTAAGATCTATACAAAACCAGGCTGGAGGCCTGACTTTTTTTTTTTTTTTTTTATAATATTTATTGTTCTTTTTTGAAAAAAAAAAAAAAAAACTTAGGTATTTCAGTTTTATGTATATTCTTTTGTGTTTAGTAATTTCATGGATTTTTTTTTTTTTTCTTAAAAGAATTTCTAGTTTAAGGCTACCTGCTTTTCAGAGCAACCAAGTGTGATTTCTGAAAAGGATGGTTCATTTTAGTAGAAGGGAAAGGGTTGTGTGTTTTGTGCTGTTTCTGGCAAAAAAGAGATTCTCTTGTTTCTAGGTTCTTTGGGGTTTTTCTTATTACATGATCTTCAGACGGCCCCTCTTTCTTTCTGACTTTTCTCATCAAAAGTCATGCCCTTTGAGCACTGTTACCTTGACTTGCATACCGTTTTAAATCCCTTTCCTGTATTTAGTGCTGTATTTTATCAGATCTCTTTCAGTTTAGGCAGTCCTTGATTTTCATAGAAGTACTAAACCATAATGATAACCATGCATACTGAAATTATGCAAAATTATTTTAATCATTGATGGGGAAAATGCTAATTGTTCTGTGACCTTTGAAAGTTTTTGCCAAAGCACAAAAAACATTTACTGTCAAGAACAAATGTATGCAGTACATTAAATATTTAGTACACTATAATTTTAAAACGTTACAAATGTAATGTTTATTAATTCTCAGTAATACTGAGAATTAAAGTGTTTGAACAGCACTTTGCCTTCTCGCTTTGCCTTCTCATTATGTAACTGACTATATGGAGTGAGCGTTTTTTGTCTAGGCCAGTGATCATACTCCCAGGTTTCTGGTAGTTTTCAATTTGTTCTTTGTGTTTTCAATGTTGTGAAATATCTCTTGAGATTGTTACATTTTTGTCAGAAATGTTTCTCTAGAATATCTTCATCCTTTTTTATCTCAACTCCTTTCACCTTCACTTATTTCTTCTGATTGCATATCTAGAACTTCTCAAACAGCAGCATTTTCAACATGTCAGCGACAGCTGTTTCTTCTGTGACTGTTTGTTTTCATGTTTATTTACAGTGTTATCGCTTTTTATTTCTTTACTGTACTTTTCGTCTTTAGTTACTAATCCTTTCTTTTCATTATGCATTTTTGTAAAACAGCATGTGGTTTGTCACTGAGAAACAAAGAGACAGTATAGGCACATGCTTGCTGTGTGAACTGAACAGCATTTAATGACCAATTACTAACAGACTTTGAAAAGGAGGATGTAATTGGTCACTGGTTATGATGCATATCTGTTATTTATGTAATGACATGTGGACTGAAAAACTTAACACTTTATGCAATTATGATTAATATACCATACTTAATGAAATTTGAACCCTTTTTATTTTTAAAGTTATGGTAACTGGAATTTGTACAGATTGGAACTATGCAAAACAAGGGTTATTATATTTTTGGTATTGGGGTGAACTTTATTTTTTAGGCAGTGATCTTTAAGTGAATCTCAGACCTATCATCTCCCCCTGTTGTTTTCCTCATAATTTTTCACAAATCACCCTTCACTTTCTAAAAAAATATATCAGAGGTTTGAGAGGTAGGTTCCTGAGATTTGATATTTCTTTTTCTATAGACAGTTGGTAATCTGAAGCTTGAGAATTTCTCGTTGCTTTGCTAAGGTTTGAGTTTTGTAAATTTTATTGTTCTTATTCTGTTTTGATTTTTTTAACAATATTGGGAAATTGAAATTTAGGCCATTCTTACCCTTCAGCAAGTCCATACTGTCTCACTAGATTTGTTTCATGTTCATAAAGTTCTATGACACTAAAATCCTTATGTTTTCATTCAACTCTTACGTAACTGCAAATGTTAGAGGAATAGGGGTGAGCACTTTTTATTAGGTAAAAATTGAACATGTGGATGCAATCTTTGAACAGTCTATTCTCAGAATTGCATGCATTTAGTGATTTGGCTTGGTGAATAAAAGACAGGTATTTGGAAAATGCCTGCTTCTACTTCTCTGTGGAGAAAAATGCAAATTTTGAAAGATGCAAAGGAGAAATGAAAATAAAAGATTTTCTAAAAAAAAAAAAAAAGCCACAATGGCGACTGTTAAGTCATTTATTATTCCATATTTTTTTCTTATTAAACTAAATAATGTTTTTCTTTTTCAGTCCTATGACAATGGGCTTGCACAGGGAGCTGGACTTGAATCTCATGGTAAGACATCTTAAATGAATGTGTAGTTTCTTTAAACAGTATGGAAGATCTCTGAAATTTGTCTTAGCCCTTTGGGTAACCTTATTATCTTCTTTGTAACTTTCCTACCTCTCTCTTTAGACCCTGTTGTACCTATTTGAAGCCTCTTGGGTCAACATTCATTAAGGCATTATTCAAACTAGTGTTCATACAATATTTCCTAGTAATTTATTCAAGTGTTAACTGTACAAAAATATCTTAAGATTTCTTAACCTTTGTTAGAAAACAGCAGGTTTTTTGTTTGTTTGGTTTTTCTTTTTGTTTTTTTGGTATAATGTTCAAAGACCAGAACAAAGAGATGCAGAATATCTAATATGAATCAATAAATTCATGAAGAGATGAAGATTTTTGTTCCTTAATATTATTATCCATAGACATAGACATAAAACATTTTGCTGCTTAACATATGTTTAGTAATAGTGGTCTCTCAAATTTTCCTCACTTGGCAGAAGCAAAATAGTGAGATGGTGGTCATTAAGTTTGTCAGCACATCAATAGCTTGAACTCAATGAAATTAAAATTGCCATTCAGAAGTAAATAAGCGTGCATTCTTCTTTTCTAAAAAGGAGCCCAGATCTTATAGGTTTTCTGAGTGAGCTTCAATTTTCTCTTCATCACAGCAGTGTTTGTGTTGTTGTTGTTGTCTTGTTTTAAATATATTTATTTGTTTTCTCCATCCCTCTGCTAACATGATAGAGTAGGAAGAACAGATCAGTCTTTATGTCATGATTCTGGCACCAGTTGTGTGACCTTGACTTCTCTTTTTATTTATTTTATTTTTTTGTGGTGCTGAGGATTGACCCCAGGGCTTTGTGCTTTCTAGGCAAGCACTCTACCCTCTGAGCTATACCCCAGCCCTTGGCTCCTCTCTCAAGCGCAACAGAATGGAAATAATTGTCTTTATTATGAAAGATAAAGGGGAAAGTTGTTTGTAAACAGTAAAACATGTATAAAATTTTATTTTTAACATATATTCCTTGACCCTATATCCTAAAATATCTCCCAGGTTGTTGTCCTATCAGATATCTCCTCCCCCTCTTGCATCTTCACTCCTTCCTTCAGTTTAGATATTTGTAGGGTATATGATACTAAGGGTATATGGAGGACTATCTTGGATTTTCCTCTGAAACCATGCTATAATTTTGGCTCCATAATTCTTGTGTGTGCCTAAGTTACACATGATTGATTGTAGGAGGAACTGGTAATAGAGATACTGGGCAAGGACTCACTGACCTGTGCACATAGAATCCTGTACAGTGGCATTAGTTACTGCAAAAAGAGTGTTATTGCACAACCAACAGGGAGGTCAGTCTCGATAAGTTCAGATCTGCTTCCCTGGTCAACTGGTAGGTATCAGGAGGAATTTATAGGAAGGGAAAAAGAAGAAGCTACTTACTGATTGAATGTCAAGGGGAAGCTTTAGGGTTCTTTTACATAGGTGTAGATGATCATCATGCCTCTTTATAGGTCACATGTTTCTTTTCTGAAGGCAATTATTTTGAGTTTGTGATGTCAAAGGTCTTAGCTGGAGAGCTGACTTCTTCAGCACATCCTCATTCTTGAAAAACTGACTTCAGACTTTCAGACTGTCCTTAAGACTTGTCCTGCAAGATAACTGAGAACTTTGTTATCTAAAGGTTATTTAAAGACTTTGTCCAGCTGGGTGTGGTCGATGCCAGCTTCAGCAACTTATCAAGGCACTTAGCACATCAGTGAGACCCTTTATATTATACAAAATATAAAAAAGAACTGGGAATGTGGCTCAGTGGTTAAGCACCCCTGGGTTCAATCCTCAGTACCAAAAAAAAAGACTTTGTCCAGGTCTTAACCAGTTTCCATAGCAGTTACATTACTAGTTCATCCACATAATCAGAAGTGATATAGTTATAATGATACTAAGAAAATGGGATAACTCTTAAAAATTTCTGAAAAGATAGGATCGTGGTGCTCACTGCTGAAATACTCAAGCTGGAAAGACATTTAACCAGCACAGGAGACCTATGGGACAGACACTGTTATTTCCAGTAAATTGGAATTATGTTTTCTGGGATATGAAACAGGGGCTGCTCAAACACTTTGGAAGGCTCCTAACAGGATAAAAACCTTCCTGAGGCATGCAAGTCATTCTTTTTTTTTTTTTTTTCTTCCTCCTTTTAATTCCTTAATTTTGTATTCCTGGTACCACTACCACAATTTACAGGGCAATATAACTGATGTAATGAAAAGAAAAAGCTACAACAGATAAAAGGCCTCAGAAGTGTACATTTAATTGACACTACATTGCATTAATCAATAGCTGCACTTTTTGCAGATTGTGGCTATTACAGTCCTGAACAGGAAGGGTTTCCTGTTTAAGCTCAGTAACTTTTCTGACTATGGATCATCATTCCTTCTGTGGCAGATTTTTACAGTTCCTCTAATGCGTTTGGGATGACTGTCTCAAAGTAGCCTGAAGTTTTTCTGACAACTTCCCACTCACTCTCTCTCCCACTAAGAACTGTAGCTCTTTTCTGCTATTTTTAAAACCTTCTGCTACCATATCCATCACTTTCACCAGATCCATAACCATAGGAACTGCCAGAGTTTCTTCCACCAAAACTGCCCCTCTTCATGGGTCTATAATTTGATTGCTGTTGTCCCCTGTAATTTCCAAAATCATTATAGTTCTCACCACCACCATAGTTACCACCATCAGAATTTCCTCCTTCATTCTAACCATCATATCCTCCTCCTCCACCACCATATCCACCGCTACTACCATAGCCTCCTCTACTACCATAACCAGGACCACTGCCATAGTTGCCACCATTACCTTCAGATCCATTATATTCACCATCACCTCCTCCATAACTACCTCTGCTGCCACTACCTCCACAACCATAGCTGCCTCTTCCATGAAAGTTTCCACCATAGCCAAAATTACCTCCACCACCTCCAAAGTTTCCTCCACGACTCACAAAGTTGCCAGATCTACTTCCATGACCTCTTTGTGATTCAGCAGACTGCATCTCTTGTTTAGAAAGGGCCTTTTTCACTTCACAGTTATGCTCATTAGTAGTGTGGTATTTCTGAACAACAGTTTTGTCAACTATATTATTATCACCAAAAGTTACAAAAGCAAATCCTCTTTTTCCCACTCTGCCTGTCTTCCATAACTTCTATGGTTTCAATCTAGCCATACTTTTCAAAGTAATCTCTTAAATTATATTCTTCTGTACCACCAACAAAAATTTTCTTCACTATTAGGAGGCTTTACAGAATCCTCTCTAGAAACAGCTCTCTTTGGTTCTACTACACATCTATCAACCTTGTGTGGCTGAGCACAAATTGCTGTATCCATCTCTTCAACACAAGAGTGAGTCACAAGACCAGAAACCCCTGGAATGTTTTGTTTGGGGGTCTCTCATTACCACACAGTCTGTTAGTGTTCCCTATTTCTCAGAATGTTCTCTTAAACTATCATCTGTAGTTTCAAAGCTCAGACCACCAATAAACAGCTTCCTCAATTGCTCTGGTTCCTTTGGATCATGGCTGTCCTCCCCGCACCGCAGGCAGCAGCAATGACAACAGCCGGAGTTGGGCTGTAGATGACCGGGCATTGCTTTTATCTTCATTTTGAGACTGGACTCGCCTCTTCCAACTCAAGTTCAATATGGGACCAAGAAGAAGAGGCGCACAATTCACTCTTATGAGTTGGTTTTGTTTAGCTTGATGGGTTTGAGACCTAAAGCCCTAGAAAAGAGTTTCCTAATCAGAATGCCACAGTATCCTTGTATATCTCAAATAGAGTGTAGGTATTTTCAAATACTTTATATACTATGAAGGTGAGTGAGACTGAAAGTACTACCCTAGAGGTCTTTGGTGTAGCCTTCCTTCCCTTTTTTAGCACTATCCATACTAGCAAGTAAAACTTTTTCCTAACATGAAGCCCTGCAATTTGCCAACCCCATCAGGTGATTGTTTTCTTCCTTTTTTCTTCTTATTGTTAATCTTTTTTGGAAAAGTGGTCCAAATATATACTATTTGCCTGTTTTTGCAAATGCCTTTTTTTTTTTTGTACCAGGGATTGAACCCAGGAGCACTGAGCCATATCCCCAGTCTTTTTTGTTACTTTGAAATGAAACAGGGTCTTGCTAAGTGGTTAGGAACTTGGTAAGTTGCCCACGCTGGCCTTAAGCTTGTGATCCTCCTGCCTCTGCCTCCACATCTGACTTTTTCCTTAATTTTCCATGTAAACCTTCAACAACTTAACGAAGTTTCTCTTTTAAAGTCATGAATAATTTACTTTTCAAATCCAGTGTGTTTTGCTTATTTCTCATCCTTTATTCATTGAAGCATTGAAAGCTGTTAACTTCTCCCCTTCTTTCTTGAAATATCATCTTCTGTTTGTACAGCTTTCCAATTAATTGTATGTGGTTCCTTTACCATCTGTTTTTTCTTTGTATCTCTTACCCTCAATCCATCTTTTCCTTTTTATTTTTACATTTTTTTTTGGGCTTTATTGATTGATGGGATTTACAATGATATATCCACATATAGATATATACATAGTAAATTGGTCATGTCCATCCACCCTTCTGCTTTCCCCTATCCTGCATCCCATGTCCCCCATTACCCTTGCCAGTCGCCAGTAATCCCTCTTCTTTCAGGTTGACTTTTTAAATTATTTGTTTTCCTTTTTTCAATTTCCATATGAGAAACAGAAAATACAAAACTTTCTTTCTGTGCCTGACCTTAATAGAAAAATAACGTCCTCCATCTCCATCCATTTTGCTGCAAATGACGGGATTTCATTCTCCTCTATGACTGAATAATACTCTCTGTATTGTATACACATTACATTTTCTGTATTGATTTATCTGTTGATGGGCACCTGAGCTGATTCCCTGTTGTAGCTATCACAAAAAGTACCACTGTAAACACGGGTATGCAGGTATCTGTTTTATGTACTTTATTCATTTGCATAGTGGCTACTAGTTCACATTCCCTCCAACAGTGTTAAAAAGGATCCTTTCTTTCCATATCCTTGCCAACATTTATTATTTTTTATTGTTGATAATAACCATTTTAACTTGAAAGAGATAGTATCTTGTAGGTTTGATTTGCATTTCCCTGATGACTTATGTATTAGGCATTTTTCATTTATTTTATTGTCCTTTTATACTTCCTCTTTTGTGAAGTGTCTGTTCAGATCATTTGCCCATATTTTTAATTTGATTACTCATTTATTTTTGTTGTTTTTCGAGTTCTTTTTCTAGATACAAGCCCTGTGTCAGATGAATAACTGGCAAATATTTTCTCTCATTCTGTAGGTTTTCTCTTCACTCTTTTTTCTTTGCTATACAGAAACATTTTAGTTTAATGTAATCCTATTGGTTAATTTTTTCTTTTGTTTCCTGGGCTTTGGGAGTCCTATTCAGAAAATCATTGCCTCAATATTTTTAAGTTTTTCCTCTATGTCTCTTCTAGTAGTTTCAGAGTTTCAAGTCTTATATTAAGGACTTTAATTCAGTTTGAGTTGATTTTTAAACAGGGTAAGAGATAGAGGTCAAGTTTCAGACTTCCACTTGTGGAAATTCAGTTTTCCTAGCACCATTTGTTAAAGAGGCTGTTCTTTCTTCACTGTATGTTTTTGGCAACTTTGTGAAGAATCAATTAGCAGTAGATATGTGAATTTATTTCTGGGTTCTCTATTATTGCTAGTACCATGCCATTTTTGTTACTGTTGCTCTGTAGTATGTCTTTTTTTTTTTTTTTTAAGATGTTATTGGATCTTTATTTTATTCATTTATTTACATGTGGTGCTGAGAATCGAACCCAGTGCCTTGCACATGCCAGGCAAGTGCTCTACCTCTGAGCCACAACCCCAGCCCTGTAGTATGTCTTGAAGTCTGGTATTGTGATGCCTCTTGCTTAGCTCTTTTAGCTCAAGATTGCTTTGGCTATTTGGGGTCTTTTGTGCTTCCATCTGAATATTAGGGTTGTTTTTCTAGTTATGTGAAGAATGTCATTAGTATTTTAATGGGGATTGCATTCAGTGTGCAGATTGCTTTGGGTAGTGTAGATATTTTAAACAATATTCTTTCTATTTATGAACATGGAAGATCTTTCCACCTTTTAGTATCTTCTGTTTCTTTCTTCATTGTTTTCCACTTTATATTGCATAGGTCTTTCACTTAGGTTTATTCCTAAGTATTTTGTGGGAGGCTCTTGTGAATGGGATCACTGTCATGGTTTCTTGCTCAGCCAGTATTGGTATATAGTAAAGCTGCTGTTTGCTTGTTTGGGGGGCATTGGGGATTGGACCCAGGGGTGCTTGGCCACTGAGCTATATCCCCAGCCCTTTTTTTTGAGACAAGGTCTCACTTAGTTGCTGTGACTGGCCTTAAACTTGTATTCCTCCTGCCTCAGCCTTTCAGTTTGCTGGAATTTCAAGTATGTACCTCCACATCCAGCAGCTGCTGGTTTTTGTATGTGGATTTTGCATCCGACTTTACTGAATTCATTTATTCTATGAATAGGTTTTTGGTGGAGTCTTTCGGTTTTTCTGTGCAAAGAATCTTAGCATTTGCAAACAGATCATTTGACTTTTCTCCCTTTCTATTCGTATGCCTTCTATTTATTTCTCTTGCCTAGTTAAAACTTTCTCTTGTCTAGGTAAAACTCCTAGTACTGTACTGAATAAGAACCAAAAGAGTGGACACTCTTGTTCACTGTATGCTTTCAGTTTTTCCCCATTCAGTGTGATATATCATTTATCATATTAACTTTCAGTCCTTATGCTAGACTAAACAAAAGAACAGAGGAAGACCCAAATAAATAAAATCTGTTAAGTGCTTTTATTATGAAAGAATATTGAATTTTATCAAATGCTTTTTCTGCATCTATTGAGATGATCATGTAATTTTTATCCTTCATTGTTTATGTAGTGTATTGTTTATTGATTTGTGTATGTTAAATAATCCTTGCATCACTGGAGTGAAACCTTCGTGATCGTGGTATATAATATTGTGTGCAATTAATGTGCTACTATATGTATAATGTGTAATGAGGATTTTTGTATCTATGTAAATCAGGGATATTGGTCTGTAGTTTTATTTATTATTTATTTTCAAATATGTCCTATTCAGGTTATGTTAACAGTGTAGTGCTGACCTTATAGAATGGTTTTGAAAGGGTCAGCTACCTTTGAATTTCGTGAAATACTTTTAGGAACATTTATGTTAGTGCATTTGAAGTTTTGGCACGTTTCATCAGTGAAACCATCCAGTCCTGGGCTTTTCTTTGTTGAGAGTCTTTATTACTGATACAATTTCATTATATGTTATTGGTCTATTCAGACTTTTTATATCCTCTTGGTTCAGTTTTGATAGGTCATATGTGTCCAGAAATGTGTACATTTCTAGATTTTCCATTTTGCTACCATATAGTGTTTCAAAATAATCTCAATGGTCCTTTAAATTTCTGTGGTTATCATCAGAGATTTTATTTATTTGGGTCTTCCTCTTTTCTTTTATTTAGTCTAGCTAAAGGTTCGTCAGTTTCATTAATTTTTTTCAAAGAACCAAATCTTTCAGTGGTTCTTTGTATTCTTTGAGTTTCTATTTCAATTATTTCTGCTCTGATCTTGCTCTGATCTTTATTTCCTCCTACCAGTTTTGGATATTTTTTTTCTTGCTTTTCTGAGACCTTGAGATGCATCATTAAGTTATTTATGTGAGATCTTTCTTCTTTCTTCTTTTTTTATTTTAATGTGGACACCACCTGTAAACTACCTTCTTAGTACTGCATTTGTGTATCCCACTGGTTTTGGTATGTTGTGTTTTCATTTACGTTTAATTCAAGTATTTTTCTAATTTCTTTCTCAGTGACCCACTATTCTTTGAAAAATGTAATGTTCGGTCTCCACGTATCTATAATTTTTAAAATTTCTCTTTTCATTCTTATATTCTTTCCATTATGATCAGAAAAGATGAAGATTATTATTTCTTTTTTTTAATTTCTTAAGATTTGTTTTGTCATCTGATATTGTCTGTTTTAGAAAATGTTCTGTGCGCTACTGAAAAGAATGTGTATTTTGGAGCTTTTGAGTGGAAAGTTCTGTAAATGTCTGTTAAATTTATTTGCTCTATAGGATAATTACTGTGTTTTTTTGTTTTTTGTTTTTGTTTTTTGGTTTTGGTTTTGGTCTGAATGATCTGTTGGTAAGACTTAGGGTATTGAAATTCCCCACTGTTATTTTATCGGAGCCTATCTCTCTTCTAGGCCTAATAGTATTTTACTATAAAATTGTGTGGTGCTCTGTAATAGCTAAGCTCTGGACCCAACATAGGTGCCCTTCAGCAGATGAATGGAGAAAGAAATATGGTAAATATACACATTGGAGTATTTCTCAGCCATTAAGAAGAATGACTTTGTGACATTTGCCAGTAAATGGATAGACCTAGAGACTATCATGCTAAGTGAAATAAGCCAGTCCCAAAAAGCCAAAGGTCAAATGTTTTTACTGATATGTATAAGCTAACCCAGAAAAAGGGGGAAAGAAGGAAGAATAGATATTCAGTAGATTAGACAAAGGAGGAATGAAGGGAAGGGAGTGAGGATAGGAAAAGGAAAGACAATGGAATGAACCTGGTGTACTTTTCCTCTATGTACATGTATGAATACACCATAGTGAATCCCACCATTGTTTACAACCACAAGAATGAGGTCCTTATTAGAATAAGATATATCCCATGCTTGTATAATTTTATCAAAATGAATTCCACTGTCATGTAGAACAAAAAAGAACCAATAAATAAATAAATTGGGGGCTCTGACACTCAGTGCATAGAGATTTGTAATTATGTCTTATTGATGATTTGCTCTCTTGATCATTATATAGTGAACTTTGTTTCTTTCTATTGTTTTTGTTTTAAAGTCTATTTTGTTGGATAGAAGTATAACTGTTCTTGATTGCTTTGGGATTCCATTGCTTGGAATATCTTTTTTGGGGGTCCTTTGTCTTTGCAGTCTATATGTCTGTGTCCTTACTGGTGAGGAGAGTTTCTTGTAGGCATACATACTTGTTTTGTCTTGGTTTTTTTTTTTTTTTAATCTATTCAGCCAACTTGTATCTTTTAATTGGAAATTTAAAGCTATTTTTCAGAGTAACTGAAAGGTGTGGACTGGTGACATTTTGTTGGCTTTCTTCTAGTTATTTTAAATGTGTTTTTTTTTTTTTTTTTTTTTTTTTATTCAACTGTGGTTTGATGGTTTACTGTATCAATGTTAGGTTTCTGTCCTCTTTCTCATTTGTATATCTACTCTTCCAGTCGGATTTGTTCTTTCATTTACTCTCATGATGGTAGTTACCTTTCTTCCACTTCCGGGTATAGGAATCCCTTAAGCATTTTTGTAAGACTGGTCATGAATGCCCATAGTTTATATGATTATCTTAGAAAGTATTTCTCCTTCAATTTTACTAGATTCAGTAAACTTGATTGGTAGTTATTTTCTTTCAGGACTTGAAATACATCAATACATGCCCTCTGGCCTTTAATGTTTCTGCTAAGAAATCTGCTCTTCGTATAATGGGTTTGTCTTTAAATGTGACTTGGCACTTTTCTCTTGCAGATTTTAGTATTCTTTTTCCTATAATTTTGATATGTTATGGTGAGATTCTTCTCTGGTCGTTTATTTTGGGTACCAAAGGCCTTCTATACTGAATATCTGTGTCTTTCTCATGATTTAGGAGATTTTCTGCTATTATATCATTGAACAGATTTTTCTCTGTCTTTAAACTTTATTTCCTCCTTTTTAGGGTATGCTGATAATGTAGACATTTCATCTTTTAATGGTGTCCTACAGTTCTTGAATGCTTTCCTCATTTTTTTGTGTGTGTGTCTGAAGGTAGTATTTTAAAAGGTCTATAAGTTCTGATATTCTTTCTTCCACTGTATCTTAGGCTTTTAACTGAATATTTTATCAGACTTGAAACTTTTCATTTCTAAGATTGTGATTGGTTTTTTTAAGAATCTCTCTTTGATGAATTTCTTACTCATAGCCTGCATTGTGTTCCTTATCTGTATTAAATATCAGCTTTTTAAATATTACTTTTTGAATTATCAGTCATTTTATTTATTTTGTTATCTACAAACTGTTACTAGAAAGCTATAAACCATAAGAAGTGTCATATTACTTTTTTTCCCCCATATTGTTTGTGTTTCTGTGTTGAGATTTGTGCACCTGTTCAGATGAATATCTCTACCACTTTTACAGAATGACCTTCTTACTAAACAGTTTTCTCCAGAGGATGTTACCTGGGATATCGGTTTGTTGTGTGATGTTGAGTTTATTTCTAGCTGGGCAGCCTAGTGTAATCTCCCTGTCGCTCTTTTGGTTGTGATTAGTGTTTGGTCACAGTACTGTATCAGAGTTCAAAGAAAACTGTCTTTGCAGATTTCGCAAGAATGGGAACGCTCTAGGAATTCAGGCAGGTATTTGTAGGCAGCAGAATGTGGGGAGTGCACACTTTGCGGTTAGTCTTAGAGAAGGAGTGGTGGCCCCATCAGGTGATGGGGGTTTCTTCAAGGCACTCTTGGTATTGGTTCTGTTACTTGAAAGGGTTTCTATTACTGGGTGCTCCAGTTGTGGGAAAGGGCCGGAAATATTTGTCTTTTAATTAGACATTGGCGTTGGGTCCAGGTGCTTCAAGAGGAAGGGCAGGAGTCAGAACAATAGCTCCCTTCTGTGGTACTCATTCCCAGTGGTGTCAGCAAGGCCTGATCTAACCAAGGTGCTGGTAAAACAAGGCAGAGGACTCACGTAGGTACGGTATTAGCAAAAAGTGAGTTATTCCATCTTGCTGCTACTGAGCACGTTGTCATCAGGCCTCAGATCCCCCCTATTTGTGAATGGCCTGGGGCTTTTCTTCCTACAATTCTTTTTTTTGGAGGCGGGTACAGGAAATTGAACTCAGGGGCACCTGACCACTTAGCCACATCCCCAACCCTATTGCATATTTTATTTAGAGACAAGGTCTCACTGAGTTGCTTAGTGCCTCACTTTTGCTGAGTCTGTCTTTGAACTCTAGATCCTCCTCACTCAGCCTTCTGAACTGCTAGTATTACAGGTGTGTGCCACTGTGCCCAGCTCCCCCCAGTTCTTTATATTGGAGTGCCCACCAGGGCTTTGCATGGATGTGGATCAGAGCTGGAGCTGGACAAAACTACTCTCAGCTAGACTTTGGATGTAGCTTAGTAGCAGAGTACCCCCCTAGCATGTGTAAGTCTTGGGCTTGATCCTCAGCACTGCCAAAAAAAAAGAAAAAAGAAAAACCATAAACAGATCTTCTGCTACCACCACCACCACCAAAATGACAACAGGGAAAAAAATTCTTCTCAGCTGAGGTGTATCCATGGTCTAAGTGAAATAAAATTTCTCTGGATTTGCTTTGGCTGAGCACCTTCTGGGCAGGGCATTGGCCATACATGGCCAATGTGAGTCCACCCCCCACACACACCTGTCCACCAGATATAGAACAGTAATGAGTCATGGCTGAAACCCATTAAAATTTCCTCAGTGCCTACTGAACCATTCGGGTCAGAATGCAGACAGTGCCAAGCAACTTTCTCTCCTAATCTTCTTAGACTCTGTACCCCAGGAGTAATGTGTGGTTTATTTGTAATTGCCACAGGAATCCTCTGTGGGTGTCCAGGTAGAGGGGAATAGCAGACCTCACAAAGTTTTGTGCTGGGAGAGGGGCAGCAGTATGTGTGGGGGCCACAGGTGCCCTGAGTCCTGGCACCTGTGCAAAACCAAATGTGACTCTGCTGTCTGAGTCTCCATTTCTAGAGGGTGGCACCCTCTGCTCCTCTCTGAATTGTAGCTCCTGTTCCCTACCATTCGTCACTTTCAGCAGGTTTGTATCAGTCACTCCAGTGAGCCAGGTCTTTCTCATAATCTCCTGCTTGAGCACTATAGTGGGATGACCACAGGCTTCCAAAGATGGAAATATGCAGGAATTTGTGACCCCAGAGCAGCCCAGACTCAGTGGGTCTTTTCTCAGTATGGCTCCCATTAGTGACACCCTGGGAATTCACTGGGAAATAATAGTGAATTTCTTCTTCAGAGTCAGCCCACTGTGCGGACACCAGAGCTCTTATCTGTTTAGGCTATAACTCTGCCTTATGCCAGCTGCTGCATCAACAGAACTTGCTGGGACTGTCTTTCACCTTTATTCCTATATAGGGGAGATTCCCCTCCTCTGTGGAGCCAGGTGGCTGGTGTTGGAGTATTTTGTTTCTCTTACATGCTTGTCCCCAGTCTTTGGATTTTACAGTCTTTGGAGTTTACAGTTCCGTTGTTGGACTCCAGTAGCATTCCACAGTCACTGACCTCAGTATGCATCTACACACCTGTTACTTTGGTTCTACTCCACATAGGAACTGATGAATGCTAGGTGCCTCTGTCTTGCCATCTTGCCCCTCCCCATCCTCATCTTTCTTATCTCAGTGCTTTTGTTCTTGTTATTCCTTGTACACATTATCTTCTAGTCCATCCCATATACCCAGCATGTACCTGTCCTTCCTTCACATCCTTCAGATCTTGGTCAAATTATATTTGTTACGAACCCCTTACTTAAAATTGTTAACCACCCATATACACATAGTTCATTTAGAATTGCAAGCCAACTATATGTACCCCATTCTTTAACCACCTTTCTGGCTTTATTTCATATCACTAATATTTTATGAGTGACCTTATATTTTAGCTGTTTATTGTCTGCCTTTTGCCTCTTATTTTGAGCCTTACCAGAACAGATTTTTGCCCTGGTTTATCCACTGATATGTTTACTGTGCCTATAACACGCTGGGCACATAGTGAAGGAACTAACTTTTTAATTTGTTGCTTCTGTGCTGCATAGTCCCCTTTTCATCTGCTCACCAGGCATGTCCTCTGTACTTCCATTTTAACATCTCACACTGGATACTTTGAATTATTAACTCATTAATTGTACAGATTACTGGGTTTGACTGAAATTTTCATACATGTACATATTGTACTTTGATTGTATTTACTTTCCTTGCTACCCCTTTCACCTCTCCCTTTCCCTTCCCCAATAGTTCCTCATATACTTTCAGGCTTGTTTGTTTCAGGAATAGTTGGAGGATAAGAGAAAAGTCTCCTACAAGTTTTTCAGGTTTTCATTAAAAAGGGAAAACATGGAGTACTTATCTTTCTGTGTTGACTTATTTCACTTAACATCATGACCTCTAGTTTACATTTTACAAATTACAAATTTATAAATTAGTAAAGCCACTATGGAAAACTGGAGGTTTTAAACTGCATACATTTAAAATCACCATCATTTTTTCCTTCCTAACAAGCCTGTTAATGCTATGAAGAAATGTGGAATAACTAACCACCAGATCTGATTTTTCAGAGAAGCCAGCAGTCCAGAATTTAGGGTGTTTTTTCTCCAGATTTTTTGTTTTTATTTACCAGTTGAGCCACTTGTCACCCCCCATAGGTCACTCATTTATAATCTGATTTAGAGATTAAGAGCAAAATTATTTATTAAGCAGGAGAGCTGTTTGCCAGTAATATTTGATATTTTACATCCATAATCCTCACACCAGCCCTCTGAGAGTAGGTATTTCAATAATAAATTCAAATTCAATCAGTATAACAAAACATTATTCGTATTAAAGAATAAAGGAGGGCTGAGGTTGTGGCAAGTATGGTAGAACACTTGCCTCGCATATGTGAGGCATTGGGTTCAGTCCTCAGCACCACATAAAAA
Source organism: Sciurus vulgaris (assembly GCF_902686455.1). NCBI lineage: Eukaryota > Metazoa > Chordata > Mammalia > Rodentia > Sciuridae > Sciurus > Sciurus vulgaris. The sequence goes on along the minus strand of NC_136466.1, from coordinate 44,806,893 downwards.
TAAATAAATAAAGGTATTGTGTCCATCTGCAACTAAAAAAAAATTTTTTTTAAAGAATAAAGGATGTATTACAGGAATAGAGTTTTACACAACTATGGAAGAAGATGGAGAAAAACATAAAAGGAATAGAGGATCAGAGAAAAGTCACCTACAAGCCATCATGAAGCACTGGCAGAAGTGGGCAAACCATACTTCACAGGGGAACCTAGAAAGCCAGATGTATCCACTGCCAAGATGTGACTATAAGTAGGTTAGTTTGTGGAGGGCTATTACTCCTGCCTCTGGGTCGTGTCACACCAGGGCAAAGAAAGAAGAATTTGTATGGCAAAGTAAAGCCAGCACTGCTGCCTTCGTTATTTATCTCCTTCAACTACAACTAGGGTAATGACTGCTGCTTCATTTCTGCTTTACATATTTCACACAGATTTCTCTGACAACTTTAGATCACATAGTGAAGGAGTTTCTGGGAAAATAATTCTTGATTAATGAAGTTGAAAAACCACCACAATAATTATAGTCAATTTTCTTAGAGATTTTGCTGTGCCTGAGTGTCAGACCCACTTCATAAATCCATACTTGCCCATCAGCACTGTCCTACCTATGTTCAGGTCCATTAGTTTAGTCCAGAACTCATTTTCCTTCTAGTTTTATGGACCCATGTAAAGTGATCCGTCCAGGCACTCTAGGCTTAGAGAAAACATATTTTTTAAACATTTGCACATTTTCAACTTTGCTAATATTCTTTTTCCTTTCCTTCTGTTTACTTTCTCCTTGTTCTCTTTTCTTAACATTCACGAATTTGACCTTTCTGTGCTTTATTCCAGTGTCAACTTTATGAAATTCTCATTGTCTTTTGTCCAACTACTCCTGAGCAATTTTTTCCTTTTCCATATTCATGTAACATTTGGTCCATATCCTGTTTATGGTACTTCCTACATGAAATCTCTGCTTCTTAAGCCAGAACAGAAATATGAAATATCTTTGCCCTTAATTTCATGTAAACATTCAGTTCCCTTGAATTTGTTTCACTTTACCTTTTTCACGTGGTATTTAAGTACAAAATGATGTACTTGTTTGTGTTTTTATTTATTTAGTTTTCTCTAGCCATGTGATTGTTGACTGCCCTAAATGATACATTTCTGAGGTATCAAATACTAAGAGAATGTTTACAACTGAGCTGTAAAATTATGGCAGCAATAAGTTAATCTGTAACTGTTCACACTGCTAAAATGTCTGTAGACCATAATATATAGAACTAAGTTCTATAGTACATTCTTTACCCTGCACCTGCACCTCCTTCCAACTGGGATATTTTATCACTCTGGTATTCTTCATATATTGATTCTCCACAACTATAGCATATCACTTCAGATGACAAACTTTTAATCATTTCACTTGGAAATCTTTCTTTTATTCTCTTTTTATATGTACTTTATTTAATATTCTCTTACTGTTATGTGCCTTAAAGAAGTAATTTTTAATGGTCTTCAACTGAGGCAAAATGAACAGTTTAACCTTTTCTTAATGAATTCAGATCATTATTATGAGACACACTCTTGTATTATACTTTAATGATATAACCTTGAAGTACTATGAAGTATGCAGAGTTCATTAACCTATTTAAGTTCTTTTGCTTGTTTTAAATAGTATTTCTTGATCATCTTATTGATGAACTGTTACTAGTTTGTTTTTGGTGTTTTTCCTCTACCACCTTCTGATATTCTACTTTTAACCTACATCTTTAGAACTAGTTTTTCAGAATTTTATGTAAAATGAGACTTTTTAAAATTATTGGTTTATAATTATACATAATAATGGGATTCATTGGGCCATTTTCATCCATACACTTAACATAATTTGATCAGTCTAATTTCCCAGTACCTTCTCTTTCCCTTCCCTCCTTCCTTCCCAATTCCACTTGCACCACTTCTTTTTTTTTTTCAGTTGTAGATGGACACACTACCTTTATTTTTATGTGTTGCTGAGACTCGAACCCAGTGCCTCACATGTGAGAGGCAAGCCCTCCACTACTGAGCTACAACCCCAACCCCTACACCTGTACTTCTTTACTCATTGATCTTCCTTCTAGTAGTAATGGCCGTAGTAGTAGTAGTAGTAACAGTTGTAATTCTTTATGACTATAGGTTTAAGCAGAATTCATTGTGGTATATTCATACATGGATATAGAATAATTTGGTAGATTTCTTTCCCCATTACTTCTGCACACGTGCACACACACACACCATCATCTTCCTCTATCAAATTGGTCTCCCTTATTATCTAAAAACAAAAGAGACCCTTGTTGGTAAAATTGGACACTTACAGCTCAAATTTACTTCTAGAGTTACCATTTTCAAAAACTGGGAAAAAATCAAGTGTTTTTAATTTGAATTGTGATCGTTTTCTCTACAGAATCCTAACAAGTAGTTTAGAGAATAATACTTAACTTGCCTCTTTTTTCCTTTTGGTATTTGAAGACTATGTACTGTTATTTAGAGGTTTTATCTTTAATGATATAACAATACCTGAAGTCATGGGTAGGTTATCATGAAAGAGAAATTAAAATTAGTGAGTCATTATAAAGGAAATATGATTGATGGTTGCTTAGTAGAAATTATTCTAAAGACTTGTAAGAAATTTGTTTTGCTTTTCTGTTTTAATTCACTCTAGAATAGATCTCCCAACTAATTTGGAAGATTCTAAAGATTAAGTAATTGTTATCATCAGTAACATTTTTAATTTGATAGTTTCCTTGAATTTTCTAGAGGTAATGCTCACTTTTCCTTTCCTGTTGCCGCCTGTGGCAACAATTGTGCGGGTATTTATCGGAGGTGGACTGGAAATAAACTATTTCTATTCCTGAGCTGCTTCCTTCTTGCTTGCTTATTCTCTAGCTTATTGAGGAAAAAAGAGGCTTGCTTGATTTTAGAGAAAGCGAGGCTTTGAGAGAAAGAGGCTTTGCTTATAGAGAAAGTTTTAGAGAAAGATAGGCTTCTATGCTTATCAGAGATCTATTTCTTCTTAGAGTTCTGCTGCTTCTTAGAGGTAGGTCGCGCATCCTGTGAACTAAGTGCTATCTATTATATCTGAGGTGCTTCTTAGTGGTGCATCCTGCGTACTGCAATCTGAGCTGCTGCTTCTCTCTGCTAGCTGCTGCTTCTTTCTGCTAGCTGCTGCTTTTGCTTACTGCTGCTTCTCTTGCCTTCTGCCTACTGCCCGCTTATATTCCCTCCAGGAGGCGGAGGGCGGGGCCATGCCAGTTGAGATCAGGCCAGAAGCCAGCTGCCCTGTCACAGCAAAGGTCAAAAACGAGCAGGCCCAAGCAGGAGCACTCAGGAAGCGTGCGTGGACTTAATTGAATACGGCCAATGATAAATCACCTGGGTGTGCTTAAATTAATCAACCTCCTCACTGCTGATGTGATCAAAACAACCTCCGGCTGGCCACCAGGCGCCATCCCGGCGCAGGCCACATGGCACAGCCCCCAAAACTTTCCAAGATTTGCAACACCAACAGGAAAGTTAAGGGATGAGACATATTAGGAACAATCTATTTAAATTGCTGAAATTAATAAAAATCACTAGGTGAAATTATAATACATGGGAAATATAAGTATTTTCAAATTGGAGTTGACAACAGATAGTGCCAGTGGAAAGTGTTGTTTCTTTTCTAGAAAAGTACTAACTTTTCATTTCCTGAGGAAAGTACAGTCATCCTATGCAGGATTGTTCCAGGATCTCTGCAAATGCTATTGCTCAAGTCTCTTATATAAAATGGTGTAGTACTTGCATATAATGCCTTCCTGTATACTTTAAATAGTCTCTTCGTTATAATACCTAGTGCAGTGTAAATGCTGTATAGTTTCTGTATTGTTTAGGGAATAATGACAAGGGAAAAAGTCTGTTCTACTGTACAGGCACACTTTTTTTTTTTCCCAAATATTTTCGATCTTCATTTGGTTACATCCCTGGATGAAGAACCCACAAATATGGAAGGTTAGACTTAGGTGATTGAGTTGGACAGGGACTTTGTAGTTCCAGATTTTAGTTACAAATTAGCCATTAATGATGTAATTTTGAACAAGTTTCTTAATCTTGTTCTGAGTCTTTTTCTCATAATCAAAATGATTCTTGTAACTTTAAATTATTTTAAAGTCTTGTTTCATCAAATCAACACTAAAGACTTTAGGGTTCTTTTGAAATCAGCTGGCACTTAAATTTTATTTCACTGCTTTCTAGAATTATTTAACCCCTTTTCCCCCCAGGCATTTTGTACTGTTTTTATAGGCTTCTAATTTGAAGTTTTTAACATTGTGTGATTTTGATTAACAGGAGGATCTACTTTTTGTGGCATTGCATCACTATGTCTAATGGGAAAACTAGAAGAAGTTTTTTCAGAGAAAGAATTGAACAGAATAAAGAGATGGTGCATAATGAGACAACAAAATGGTTATCATGGAAGACCTAATAAACCTGTGGACACCTGTTATTCTTTTTGGGTAGGAGCAACTCTAAAGGTAAGAGAAATAATAAAAATGAGAAATCTAAACTTCTTGTTATTATAAACAATGCTAAAATGTTAGCTCTTGGTCATGTGCATTAAGTACTGCTAAGTTTAGGCTACTGTTTTATTTTTTTCTCTCTGCTACCTGAAATTTTTTAAGAAGTATCTTCAGATAGTCTAGAATCCAAATAGTCTGTGTTCATCTTCTTTATAATATCTTAATTTTTTTCTCTTAAACAAAATTTATGTGTATGGTTAAAACAAATTCAGAACGGAAAATGATTTAAAATGAAAGGAATAACATCTCTGTCTCTCCTTACTTCTAGTGCTCTTTCTCAGATGTCCTGGTTTTATTTTCATTTTTTAATCATGGGAAATTTCAAACATACTAGAAAGTAGGTAGAATGGTGTAGTGAATCCCCATTTATTCATCAACCATCATCAATATTTATCCCTGGGCTGGGGAGATAGCTCAGGCGGTAGAGTGCTTGCCTTGCAAGCACAAAGCCCTGGGTTTGATCCCCAGCACTGCAAAAAAAAAAAAAAAAAAAAAAAAAAAAATTTATCTCTAAACCAATCTTCCTTTATCCATACTTGCCCTATTTCTCTCCCATTCACCATGTTATTTAAAGGCAAATCTGATATATTTTATCTGGAAATTCTTCAGTATTATCTCTAAGTCAAATTAACTTCTTAATAAATACAACCTTACTATCATCACATCTAAAAAATTAGCCATAATTTCTTGTTACCAGTAAATATCCAATCCATGATGGTATGTATTTCCCATTGCATCACATCAAGAGGCACATATCTGATTGATTTCTCCTTTTATCAGAAGGCTCCAGAATTGCCAGCCTGATTTCTTCCATTAAGTTCCTATTAATTTTTTGTTTTTCTACATTGTTTTATTGTAAAATATACATACATATCAGTTTAACCATTTGTAAGTATGTAATTTAGTGGTATTTATATTCACAATGTTGTAAAACCATCACCACCATCAGTATTCACTTTTTCATCATCCACAACATAAATTCTGTATTCATTAAATCATTAAACAGTAACCTCCTATTTTGTTCTCCCAGCTCCTAACCTGTTCTACTCACTGTCTCTGTTAATTTGTCTGTTCTAGTTACTTCATAGAAGTGGAATCATACTTTTTGTCCTTCTGTTATCTGCCTTATTTCACTTAGCATAATGTTTTCAGGGTCTGTGTTTTGTAGCATGTGTCAAATTGTTGTTCCTTTTATGGCTAGATAATATTCCATTGTATGTGTATGCCACATTTTGCTTATTCATCTTTTATGGTTACTTGGGTTGTTTCCACTTACTGGCTGTGTAAATAATGTTGCTATGAACATGTTGTACAATCCATGTTCAAGTTCTTATTTTCGTACTTGGGCTATATGTGCCCGGGAGTGGAATTGCTGCATCATATAGTGGTTCTGTGTTGAACTGTTTGAGGAACCACTAAACCGTTCTCCGCAGCAACTGCCCTATTTTATATTCCCACTAGCAATTATGAGGATTCCAGTTTCTCTACATCCTCACCAACATTTTTTTCTGTTTTGTAGTGGTTGTCATCATTCAGTTGTTTTTGTTTTGTTTTGTTTTTTAAGTAATCACCATCTTAGTGGGTCTGTGAAGTAGTTATCTCATTGTGGTTTTGATTTACTTTTCCTGAATGATGAGTGATATTGAACATTATTGTTACTGAGTTGTAGGAGTTGTTTATTCTACATATTAATCCCTTAGCAGATAAATGATTTGAAATTTTTTTTCCTTCCATTCCTCGGCTTGCCTTTTTACTATGTTGATAGTATCCTTCAGTGAACAAAAAATTTTAATTTTGATGTAGTCCAATTTAATCTTTTTTTTTTTTTTTTTTTTTTTTTTGTGGTGCTGGGGATTGAACCTAGGATCTTATGCATGTGAGGCAAGCACTCTACCAGCTGAGCTATATCCCCAGCCCTATTTTTTCTTTGACACTCATGAGATTATTGTCCAATCAGAATCATAAAGATTTTTCCCATTGTTTTTTTTCTAATAGTTTTATAGTTGCAGGACTTAAAAGTTTGTCTTTCATCAATCTTGTATTAATTTTTATACATGACACAAAGTAAGATCCACACATGTCAGTTTTCCCAGCACCTCTTTGATATTCTTGGAACCCTTGTCAGATCAGTTAACCATATAGGTGAGGATTATTAAAACTTCATAGTAAGTTTTGAAATGAAGAAGTGTACATCTTCTAACTTCCATGGTTTTTAAGATTATTTTGGCTGTTGGGGCCTCTTGCAGTTTCATACGAATTTGGTGATTGAGTTCCATTTCTAAAAAAAACATAAGAAAAAGTTTTTGGAATTTTGATAGGGATTGTGTTGTATATGTAGGTATCATTGGGTTGTATTAATATCTTGACAATATTAATAATCATTGGAGATCTTCCCATCAGAAATGTTTTTAGTGTACAGGTCTTTAACTTCCTTGACTAGATTTGTTTCTAAGTATTTAATTATTCTAAATGCTTATAAATAGAATCACTTTAAATTTGCATTTGGATTATGTATTGCTAATGTTTAGAAACCCATCAACTTTACACGTAATGGTTTTAGTAACCATTGAATACATCACATCATTTGTGTCAGTAAGTGATTGTAAAACAGCAATAGTCTTATCATTTCTTCTGAAATTATTAACTAACATTCCTTATAAAGAATTTTACCTTAACCTGAGGTATAGTTTGTCCAGAGAAAGGCAGATTATTTCTTTACAATTTCAATAGTATTTGCCACAGTAAGTTGGTTCTCTAATATCCCTTCAAATTTTCCAGTGAAATGGCTTTTTTTTTTGGTACTACCTTTGTGAACTCATATATTTCAATATTTCATTCTTTATTTTTTTCAGTGCTCCTGATTGTCCCATCTGTGGCCAGTAGGAGCCTTTTAAAGTTGACTCTTGAAGTTTTTTTTATGATCTCAGCAACTACTTTTAAACATTTCTTTTTTTAGATTTTGTGGACATTTTACTTTATAAGCTGATTTTATTTATTTATTTAGGTATCAGGGATTTGAACCCAGGTGTTCTTAACCACTGAGCCACATCCCCAGCACTCTTTTTCTTTCAAACATTTTTATTTAGAGACAGGTCTTAATAAGTTGCTCAGGGCCTAAACTAAGTTGCTGAGTCTGGCTTTGAACTTGTGATCCTCCTGCCTCAGCTTCCTGAACCACTGGGATTACAGGCGTATGCAGCCACACCCCAGCCTATGCTGATTTCTTGACTTAACAGCTTTAAATTAAACATTTTCTTTGATTCCTAACTAAGAAATATTTAGGATTTAGCCTTCCTTTTTTTTTCAGCATATTGTTGCTGACTACATTATTCTTACTTCTGAAACTTTTCTCCTACCTTCCAAAACTATAAGTTTGCTTTTACTTTTATTGTGTCACATTAGGTAACTATTTATATTGTTAATATTGTTTGATTGCTATCTGATCTTTTATATTTTCCCTATAAGTAGATTCTTCACTTTGGAAACCAGTAATAAACACTTTTGTGATAATATGTAAATATTGTTTATTGTTGGACCAAGTCAGTATTAGATTATAATTTCTTGAACTGGAGATGTAGTTCAATGACAGAACACTTGTCTAACATGCCCAGGCCGAGTATTCAAACCCCAGTAGTAAAGAAACAAAAGTTAATTTCTTCTTTTAGGCAATGATTCATGTGCTACTTGATAGGAAATGTGTCACTTTCTTTCCTTATATTCTGTTAACTGAATCAAAGAAAATAAGTTTGTTTCTTATTTATGTGAATTTTCTTAAAGTAATTTTTGAGAAATAGTGCTTGTTTATCGGTCACTAATATCTTTCCTGATTCTCTGATTCCTGAATACACTTTACACTTGAAACTACTTTGTGTCTTCAGAAATTTCTTGAACCCTCTTATCTACCATCTATCCCATCCTTATTCCTGTCATAGTTTTTTTTTTCTTCTTAATGCCTCTTGAGAGAAAAGATGTCCTAAATCATTAAGCAACAAAGGTTTTTATGTCGCAATCATATTTTGTCTCACTTTTATCTTTCCTAACTAAAGAGCTATAATTTTTTACTTTTCTCATAGAAAATTATCTCTAGCATGTAGTTATTAATTTTGCTCTTATTTGAGATACTTTGAGTTCCAGTTACTAACAGTTTGCAGTAAATGAATCAAAAGTCTATAATAATAAGTTAAAATATGACTAGATAAAATGGTTCTTTTTTAAATGACTGATTACGTTTAGTAGGTTGAAGAAGTCGTGTTTTAAATGTAACTCAATGTGGTACAAAGAGCCAAGTTGAACCTGGTTTGGAAGAAGGAAACAGTAGATCAATAAAAGGAGAGTAGATTTTGGAAAGAAGATAAAAAATCATGTAGCTTGACTGATTTTAAGTGCTGAAAAGTCCCCAAAGATTTCCTCTGTAAGTGTTAGCTAGAAAGAAGCATATCGAAATGATGTATACCTGAAATGTGAGCCAAAGGTCAATATCAAAGTTTTACATCAATTAATTTTGTCATTTCAGCTTCTGAAAATTTTTCAATACACTAACTTCGAGAAAAATAGAAATTACATCTTATCAACTCAAGATCGCCTTGTAGGAGGATTTGCCAAATGGCCAGACAGTCATCCAGGTAATTATTTTCTGTATGAATACAGAATAGTATTTATCTCTTGAGTAGATCTTTAACATCTTTATCAGAAAGGTGTGCGATAGGAAATGTTGCCACAGCTCTAAAGTTACAATAAATAATATTTTTCAAAAGATAAATCATTTAAGTTTGAGATAGATGTAGGGTATTAGAATGTATATAGGAAGGGGATGATTATCAAGATGGATCAGCATAGTATGCATTTTTTCCCAAATACTTATTAGCAATGTCTTATTTAATGTGTGACTTTAACAGATGGTCTGAATGGGTCTTTTTCCAAAATAGGATTATTTGGCCATCCAAAATCATTAAGATTATTAACTATGACTTGCTCTAATTAGACTAAATTACTCTCAGTCCTGAAGGGAAACAGTTTTTATTCTTTGAGAAGTCATTAAAAAAAAAAAAAATACAGTTTTTCTCACTGCTCATATGCTTGTTCTATAAAGAATTACTGTAAATACATGAAATTAGATGTAAGAAAGATTGTTTTTATAGCACTGCAATAGAATCATGATTTTTATTATCATCAGTCTAGAAAGTAACTCTTCAGCTCATCTCTTTATCATAGAACTGGTATGGTTAGAACATGTACTTGAATCAATATATAAGGTGCTCATGAAATCATATTTTTGTTCTTGAAATGGGCAGGAATATTTCCTCACTCCCATACTTAACCTATATTTTTATTATAAAACATACTTCCTTAGAAAAATGGTACAGTGCTTTCAGACATAAAGTATGTTTTCATAAATTTCTAAAGCAAATTTTTTTTAATTTTTTGATACATAAAACATATAGTTATAAATGTTTAAAAAGTACCTCAAGAAATATGAGATGCCATTTTTTTGAGATGCCATTTTTTTAATCTGTGTGGTACTATTCCTAAAAGTAATGAAAAATGAGTAGATGGAGATTATAGCCTCTTGGAAAGCATTTCTTTTATAAACGTAACTAAAATAAATATGAACCTTTTTCTAGAATGATCAGTTGTTAACTTGGACATTTGTGTAAATATTTGAATAGGATATGGACTTTTTTACAGATAGATTAAAGTGTCTCCAGAGCCTGTACACTGGGGAGTTCTAGTAAGTCTAGATTTGACATGAGGAGATTTTTATATATATTTATGGAAGGAGACTTTAGTTATGAAGTAAATAGATCTTTCACCATATAAAGTGCTTTTATATGTTACCACCTACAGATAATATTTTTTTTTTTTAAAGAAACTATTCCAGATTTGAAACAAGTTCTGGTCTTTTTGACTTAGAAAATTCCTTTTGAGGAAAATATAAGCTTTACTTCATCTGTAAAGATTTTAATTTTATATAAGATCCTATTTTTCATTATTCTGTGTGTATATATTATGGCCCCTTCTCCCTCCCCGTCTTTCTATGGTACTTCAGAGAGAACCCAGAGGCCTCTACCTCTACCACTGAGCTATACCCCCTAGCTATTTTTATTTTGAGACGGGGCCTCCCTAAGTTCCCCACGCTGGCCTCAAAGTCAAAATTCTCCTGCCTCAGCTTGCAGTGTAGCTGTAATTAAAAGCATGTGAATCTGTGCCTGGCACTTTTATACTTTCTTTTTCATTTTTTTTCCTGGAAAAAATTTCCTCATTTATAAAACTGAACCTTAATGTTGCTTTGTGCTCTTTGTAATTTTAAAATAATTCTATGAAATAATGTAACAGTACAAAGGAAATCAAGTTTAATTTTTCTAGTCTGAAAATTGGAGGAAAGAAAGCCAGAAGAAACCTAATGATTAACCTAACTTAATGATGTTTAACTTTGTGAGATGTTTTGTACTTTTATAGATCTTGAGGTCATATGTGCTAGCCAGTTCAAAAATAAGAAAAAACCTCGACTGCTCAAAGCTGTTCTTTTGTAATGTTCCCACAACAGCACAGTTCTGAGCTTTTCAGAATTTTTAAAAATAAGGCTCTCAGGCAGGCAGTAGATGCATACATGATTTCAGTCCCTACACTTTTTAGAAGGTTGCTGTCCCCTGGAAGATGGGAAACTGTAGTAAGGCCCCTACAGAAGAATTGTTATTGTAACCAAATAGAATGTGATTGAATGTGAATTTGTTTGTTTATTTTTGGTAAAGTCAGATATTTTTAGAATGGCTGACATTATCCTAAATAGAAGAACTAAATATGGGGCAACATTCCAGAACAGATTATTTTTTCACTTAACACAATATTAGTATATGGCTTAAGTAAAACTTAGAGGTAGGAGGGAAAGCTATATTGCTACTTACATTCAGAAGTAGGTTTGTTTTCTTTTCTAATGTAGAGTGAAAGGCACTTGTTTCCATGTTCTATAGTAAGCAAAAGGAAAAACTCACTAATATGAGAGATCCTTTTATATTACTGCTATTCTTTCTTTGTCCTTAGAGAATATTGGCAGTTTCATCTCAGTTGGTAACTGTTCTTTAATTTCATTAATAAAATATTTTAATCATCTGATTTTTAAATTGGTTTTTGAAACAGAAAGTATTTCAAAAACTATTTTTGCCTTTGTTAAAATTTATTTTTAATGTAGTATCATAGACATGTAGCTAAAATATTTTGTAGCAGGTACAGAATGCCTATTAGAATTTTAAAAATACCTTCTTTTCAGATGCTTTGCATGCATACTTTGGGATCTGTGGCCTGTCACTAATGGAGGAAAGTGGAATTTGTAAAGTTCATCCTGCTCTGAATGTAAGCACACGGACTTCTGAACGCCTTAGAGATCTTCATCAAAGCTGGAAAACCAAGGACTCTAAACAGTGCTCAGAGAATGTACATATCTCCACATGACTGACTTTAGATTGGGTGGGGGGGATTTGTAGCATAATGGTAGCTCAAGGTTAAAAGCCATGTATAACCAAGTGTGCTCTTTTTTTTAAAGGGTAGAGTCTTGCAATCAAAGCTCATACTGATATCACTTTAGAAATGGTCTTGAGCCAGTAACCTTTGTACTAGGTTTCAAGAAAACCTTTGTTGAAGTTCGAACCACAGTGGATTCTGTTATGGTTCTTAAATGTTTATACAATATTTCTAAGAAGTTCTCTGGGGTAAATTAACTGTACGTATGTAGGTTATCTTTTTAAAAACTCTTAGTACAAATTGTATCATAAAGTGAACACAAATCTTCAAAACAAGTTTACACTTCGTATAGCACTGATAATCTTCAGCTGAGGACTTAGTGATCATTTCAAAATCTTGACTGCTGATGTTAAAAAAAAATACTGCTTTAATGAATTAAGTATCTGGGATTAGTCTTTGAAAACAGATGATCTTATAATTTTTTTTAAAGAATGGCTTATTTTGTCTTATTCTGAAGTGTGCCAATTAAACTTATGTGGCCAATATTTAATTTCATTAAATGAAATTAATAACTTCATAAAGAGTAAATAGGCTTTAACTAGTATAGTTTTCTAAAGGGAGATTGTTTTAAGAAGACTATTATGTAACTGAATAAGGAAAGAGTAATTTAACTGTGATTATGAATGAGAAAGTTTTGTGCTATGTGGATCTTTATGTAGACATTGTTGGGGTGACTACTAGTTATGTTTTATTTTAATCTCATATCATAAGTTGTCTTTTCTAGGGTGGGGGAGAAAACATTCTTATCTAGAATGAAAAACATTTAGTGTTTTTGTTTATATTTCTGAGATTCATGATACTGAAAATTATACTTTTCTAACAGTTACTTTTAGCCATTTGAAATTTTTGTTTGTTGACACCAATGTGTTATTATTAGCTGTTCAAACTATCAGGTTGAACATCCCTAATCCAAAAGTCTGAAATCTAGAATGCTCCAAAATCCAAACTTTTTGAGTGCCAGCATAACACTCAAGTGGAAAATTATCTGACCTCTTGTGACAGATCATGATGAAAATGTAATAAGCACACTAAAAATATATAAATTAGCTTCAGCTTTTTATGTAAGGTATAACGAAACAAATTCATTGTGTTCAGAGTTAGGTCTCGTCCACAAGATATTACATATGTATACACACACACATATATTCTAAAATCTCGGGGGAAAACATTGAAAATCTGAAATACTTCTGGTTCTAAACTCATGGATAAGGAATATTCAACCTGAAATAATTTTGTAGCTTTTAAAATTAAGTTAAAATTTAAATGCAAAAACAGGACCAGTCAAGTAATTTCAATGGTGCAGCTCCATACATAGTCATGGTAGTTTACAGTATATTTTCAGGTAAATGGGAGGGAAATGTAACCACTTAGAGGGTAAGAATTGGAGTTGTCCTTTTATTCATTATTTTGTATTAATGCAGTGAACTAGCTAATTGCAAAGTTGATGGTGTAAAGACTTTTCATTAGTAGTCAATTTGTCAATAAATCACATCTATCACTTAGTCACATTCAGAGATATGAGCCTAATACTGATATTAGGCTAATACTGATATAGAAGGAAAGCTCACTAAAGGAGCTGGGCTTAAATTAGTCTTGGTAATGATAAAAGTTGAGTCATTAGTTCTACATACATCAGTATAAAAACTAAGTTGTGTTACTTTTTAGGCATTATATTTTCAAATTATTTTAATTTTGTGCCTAGTTTCAAGAATATTCTAAAATAATTCTTCCCAAGGGAAACCTAGTATGTACTTGGGAAAATGATTTGTTTATTAGAATTATTGGTATGTTTAGTTTTAAACTGGAGTTTGCAAAGTCAGATGTACTTTATTAGAAATAAAATAGGGCTGGGGTGTAACTCAGTTATACAATGTTTGTCTAGCACGTGTGATGCCCTGAGTTCAATCCCAGCTCCACCAAAAAAAAAAAAAAAAAGGAAGAAAGAAATCTTCCAGTGGTGAGGAAAATATAGACTTATCAAAAGGTGTTTTTCTTCCGTGAGTTAATTCCAGTTGCTTCTCTTTAAATCCCCACAAGTTAGGTATCCCTCCCTATCAAACTCAGTCATCTATTAGAGATTAAGAGTTAAAATAACATGTATGTAATGGCTTTACAAGTATGTAGAAAACCCACATTTTTCCTGAGTCACCATCAGTGGTTAGAAGGTAAGAATGGTAACTATATTCATAAATGAAAGTTAAGTGAATTCTAATGTAAAAGTCATTCATAAAATAGTTGGATACTTTTAACTCTTTGAATAATTTAATAGCAAAAAATATTAATAATAGAATAATTCTAGTTGATATACATTAGGAGACAAAGTTTCTTGTGAAACTTTATAGACCGGTGAATGTTCACTTTTCACCAAAACATACTGACCAAAAAATATTGGGCTGTTGAGATTTGTGGAAAGACTATTCCTAACTTTTTAAAAATAATTTACAAGAAAAGTATTGATTAATAAAGTAAATTATAGACAATATTTTACAAATATACTTTGTTCTTTAGAAGTAGTGATGTAATGAGAAGAGAAATATGAAGATCAGAATCTCAAATAACTATTCCCAGAGTCTCTAAATTTTCTCCTTCCTAGCAGTTTTCATTTATATATATATATATATATATATATATATATATATATATATAAATGGTGTTATATATATATATGGTGTTTTAAATTTCATCTACAGTATGTATTGGGTTTTTTTTAAGTTCTTATTTGTAAGTAATCTAAATTCAAGCAGAAATTTTGCTACTAGAAGTATATAGTTTGAAAATTCTTGAACCTGATCATATTTGATTGTTAAGAAGAAGATGCTCTGGAGTTAGGTAGCTTGGGTTAACATCCCAAATCTTCCAGTTCGGCTTATCTTGGAACCCAGGTACCCCATTGGTAAAATGAGGAAAATAGTAAAACTGAATTCACAGGGTTGTGTAAGGATTAAATGAGGTATTGCATATAAACACTTGGCATGGTGCCTGAAATCCACCATATTCTTAATTATAGTGTCATAATCACAAAATTATTTTTTAAAGCTTCTACTCCATAGTAGAGGTCTTAATAGAATGTAATACAACTCAGGGAAGATGATGGCAGCATTGTAGTTTTTAATCTCTCCATAAGAAGACAGTAATTGGGGTAGCCACAGACACATTGTCTATAAAAATAAATGGCAGGATATTCCCATGAAATACAAAATACAAGTAAATGAGAATAAAACGCTGACCCACATGGTTTCACTATCTGTGAGGATGTGTGAGGAAGGTAGTTGGTTTCTGAAGACTTTTGAGTTAGAGAACTATGACATTGCCCAGAGCTTCTCACTGTGAAGTGCAGTGGGCCATCTGAGAACAGAAGCTGAAATGAGGAAGGGTTCTACAGAATCCCATCTGCAGGTGAGTGCTTAAGCAATGTGGTATGGTCTAATAGTTAACTAGAGCAGCCGGGGTCTTATACTTACTTTTGGTACAATCTTTTGAAAATAAGACAAAGGCCAGCACTGCAAGAAACTGCTGGAATTAAAATCCAGGGTGGACAGGACAGGTATAATAGGATAAAAAAAAAGAGGTGGTCAAAACGAATATTGGAAAGAAGGCCAGTAGACAAAAATATATAAACACAGACAATCATTTCAATCATTGTGGGGGAAAAAAAAGGGAGCTCTGGGTCCATGAAACTGAAAAAGTTAGAGTACTCCTTCCCAAAATCACAGGAAAACTCACTTTTTAAAAAAACTAAACAGGGTTGCAATCAATTCCCATTCAAAGTTAGTATAAGAAATAGGAAAATAAGTAAATCAGCATCCCCACAGACAATGAAAGACAAAAATCTAATGCTTCAAAACAAAAAGCAGTGATGAGAGCAATTACAGTATCTTGTATGGTTTCAGTAGTCTTAAAAGCTGAAGTAAACACAATGAAGGAATTAGTAAAGATAAAAGCAAAAAGAATTGATCCTCAGCACTGCAGAGGAAAGCAAAAGTAACTGGTAGAAAACAAGAACAGTAGAGTCAATAAACTGACAACCTGATTCTTTGACCAGGTTGGGGGAATGAGGAAGCTCAATGAAATAGACCATCAGCTCACTGATTTAAGAAATAAAGGAGGACGCACAAATAAGAAAAACTTAAATGACAAGGGGGAAATAACCATAAAGCAAAATTTTTTTCGAACTGACCTTTTATGCAAATTAGAAAGGAATTGTATTCAAATTAGAAAGCTTTTAAAATAAATATGCAAATTGCCCAAATTTCATACATGCAGAAAACCAAAACAAACCAGGCATAGAAGAAACAAGTAATTAAAGGACCTCCTACCAAAAATAAACATTTAGGCCCAGATTGTAAGTTTTACCAAATATTTAAGATCAAATATTCCCAGTATTACTTAAATTACAGAGACTATCCAAAGAATCTTGAACCTTAAATTGCAAAAAAAAGAAACTTTTTCCAGATTTTGTTGTTGGGTGAGTATAATAGCATTGATCAAAAAGCTTGGCAAAGATTTTAACAAAAATAAAATTCTAGGCCATTAACATGAATATCAGTGCATAAAGTTTAACAATTTATTAGCAAACAATCCAAGAGCACTTTCAAAAAGTATTAATCATGACTGAGTTCAACTTATTTTAGGAAATGCAAGGATAGTTCAGTATTAGACAATATATTACAAGCTAAAGAAAATATTATGGTCATCTTTGCAGAAGACATCTAGTAGAATTAAGTACTTTAGGTGTAGGAACTGATGAGTAACTCATTAACATTGTATTTATGCACCAAAGCGGCTTCCCAGCCAAACTCAGGAACAAGACATGCCCACTATCTCCTCTGTGCTTAAACACTGTGTTCATAATTTTAGCCAAGGAAGGTAAACAAAACAAAGGCATGAACTAAAAAAATACAAAGCTATATATATGTCTGGAAAACCCAAAGGAATTTATATATAAACTATGTATATTAGAAAAGAACTTGGTGAAGCAGCTGTTAAGTACAGTTAAATAATCAGTAGCCTTCCCAGGCACAAGAGTGCATACTCTGATTCCATTATAAGTTCAGAATAGGCAGAGTTCACAAGTGTTTTCAGAAATCACCCCTTTCAGCTACAACCTCCCTTCGGAAAGGTAAGTGCTATCAAGATGTAATCATTAATTAATTTTGCCTGGTTTTGAACTTTATATGAGTGGACCCATGTTGTGTACATTATTTTTTTACCTGGTTTCTTTGGGTCTCGAAGAGAATACAGGGAGGCTCAATGGTGCTGGTAATGTTTTGTTTTATGATCCTAGGTGCTGGTTACATAGGTGCATTCATTTTATGAATATTAAGCTGTACATAAGATTTTAGCACTATTCTGTATGTATAATTATAGATAAATAAAAATATTTAGTAAAAAGAATAAAAGACTTTATATGTGTGTGTATATATACATATCTATATATACACACACAATCCTAAACTAGATTTACTCCAAGAGAAGACCCCTGTTGATTGCAAAAAAAAAGTATAAACCTGATACATCTAAAACCTATATGAGAAATCTTTTTGTTCAGAACAATGACTCAAAAGTACCAAAAAAAAGACTTGAACAGTGAAAAACTATACCATATTCTTAGATAAGAACACTCAATATCAAAACAGGATCTCCTCTCTATGTTAATTTGTAAATTTAATGACATCCCCTTAATGTTATGCTTGTTTTCATTTGAGAGAACATACTAGAATAACAATGAGAAAAATAAAGAATGAGAGGCACCAACCCTACCAGACATTAAAGTATATTCTAAACCCTCCTTTGTAAAAGCTATCAGAATTTAAAATGTGCACTCTTTGCCCCATTAATTCTTTATTTGTAAACTGCAAATGGGCAATGTTATAGTTTCAAAGATATTACCGCAATATTTTTGTAAATTGTGAGAAATGCACTGATGATGCATTTATGCAGCGCAATACTATGCAACTGTTTTAAAGTGTGGACACAAAGCCATATGGCTGAATGAATTATGTTTGATATAATATACCAGACATATAAATAGGCAGTCCAGTGGAACAGAAGAAAATTCCAGGAATAGTCTCAATGTCATATTATAATACAGTAAGAGACAAAACTCAGATCAGTGAGGAAAATGAACTTTTAAGTGATACTGGAATGACTAGTGCTTAATTACTCATTTTTTTAAATTTATAGCTCCATTCACTTTGAACCTTTGCTTTTTACACTGGACTCTTAGTATTATAATTTAAAAAAGAGTAATAGTCCTCTTCATCCTCACCCGCAACCTGTTCTTCTAAGACAAATCCTGCAAACCTCTGTGTGTGTATACAGAGAAAGAATGTTAAGTGACTGTATTTAAGCATTACTCATCCAATTCTTTATACATACTTAGACAAATACAGATATAAGGATGCATACAAAGATCTGAGATTGAGTCCATAAGATAACTTTTCAATAATTTATTATTAATGCCTTATGATATCCATATTTTTCATGGTTCTATAGTGTTGCATTTCATAAGTATCAGTACCTTATTTTCACAATTACAAATATTTTGCTATTAATATCCTTGAAAATATGTCATTGTGTGTTTCTTTAAATTTATAAATAACAGAATTGCTGGAGCAAAAACTATATTTTAAGTTCTGGTAGTTTTTCCCATGCTGCTTTCTAAGATAGGCATACTAATGCATGTATACCTCGATATTGAGAATTTAAGTATCAGAAAATCTAGTAATAAAACTGCTTCTACTTGTAACTCAGAATTGTGGCTTTAGAAGAGACTTTAATGGCTTAGTTCCTCACCCTTTTTTAAATTATTTATAAATCTGAGCCCAAACTATAAAGTAACTTATAAGATCTGTGTGTGTGTGTGTGTGTGTGATTAGTAACAGTGCTACAACTTGAGTGCACATTTTCTTTCTCCAGCACAGGGTACTTTTGTTCTTTTCATGCCACGTATTTTTGAGGTGTACCCTCATCCTCTTGCATTTTTTCATATTTTTCCTAATGTTCTAATTTTTATTAAAGTCCTAACCAAAATAAGGGTTGCTATTAAAAGTGTATGTGCGATTTCCTGGAGTGATTAAGTGATTGATAATGTACTGCAGCTTTCTTTGTTTTGTTTATGGAGAATTGAACCCATTGGCACCCAACCACCAAGCAACATCCCCAGCCCTTTTTTAGATTTTATTTTGCAAGGACATCTCACTAAGTTTCTTAGAATACACTGCAACTTTGGATGATGTACTCATTGAAGAAGCTAGTGAGAGGTGTGACTGCAACTTTAAGTATTTCAAAGTAAAAGGTTTTATAAAAGTGTATGCAGAGTATTGGGCATGTAACTCAATGGTAGAACACTCGCTTAGTATATGTGTAGGTAGTAGATATCCAGGACTGGGGGAAAAATCATAAAATGAATATGCAAGACTGGGGATGCAGCTTAGTGGTAAAGTTCTTGCCTAGCATGCATGGGACACTGGGTTCCATTCCCACTATCACAAAAAAAAAGGGGAGGGGGACATGAAAATAATGTAAAACTCAATGGAGAAACTGAAGTGAAAGTAGACAACAGACATGGTAAGCTTAGGCTCATTCAGTTTCTCATTTAATCATACATGAGTAAGTCAGGGGAGTTTGTTAGAGCTTTATAAAATATCAAAGGAGTGAAGGAAAATATGATTAAAATGATAAAGTGCACATGAGGAGGTTTCTAGAATGCTAGTGTATTTTTCTTGTCATTTAAATTTCAGCAATTGAATAACACTAGAATATTCACCCTTTTTATTTTTTGAGACAGGGTCTTGCTAAGTTGCCAAGGCTGGCCTCTAACTTGTAATCTTTCTGCCTCCTCCTGGGTCACTGGGATTACAGACATGCACCACCAGACCCAACCACAAATGAGATTTTGTTGTAGAATATCCTTTTCTGCTCCAAAACATCCTGTAGGAAATCAGTAAATTATAGAAATAGTTACATGATTGTTGAAGCAATACCTTTTTTTGCTTTTATGACTCAATACTCATTTTAATATTTCCTATATTAAGGGACACTTAGGTTTTTTCTAACTCACAAATGTTGCTGTGAACAACATTCATTTCTGTGGAGTTCCTAAAAGAAAATGTCTGGACTAAAGGATATCTGATTTAAAAATATTGGTAGTTACTGCCAAATTGCCATCCAGAAACAGTAAAGTCATTTCTTAACTCACCAATAAGGTAACAGCATATAGTACCATTGGATTTTATCAATCTTAAAGTGTTTTTATTCTTAGTGGGGAAAATAATTTATTCCCTTTTCAATAATGTGTAGAAAAGTTCTAAGTTTGGGTTCATTTTTTAATATGTGTTACATGAGTGAATGTCAGATGTATGTGAGAATGAAATCAGAATATTGTCTGTGCATTAGCATAGGACTTTGTTTTTTATATTTTTTAGTTATACATGATAGTAGAATATATTTTGACATAACATACATATAAGGAGTATAACTCCCTGTTCTTGTTTTACATGATAAGGAATTACATTGGTGATGTATTCATATATATGCATAGGAAAATAATGTCCAATTCATTCTATCTTTATTCCTATTCCCTCTCCTTTCCCTTCATTACCCTTTGTCTAATCCAAAGCACTTCTAATTCCCCCCCACCCCATTGTGATTTTAGAATCCAAATTATCAGAGAAAACATTTGGTATTTGGTTCTTTGGGGTTGGCTTATTTCACTTAGCATGATAGTCTCCAATTCCAACCGTTTACTGGCAAATCCCACAAATTCATTTCTCTTTTATGACTGAGTAATATTACATTATGTAAATGTACCACATCTTCTTTATCTGTTTAGCTGTTGAAGGGCACCTAGACTGATTCCATAGTTTAGCAATGGTGAATTGAGCTGCTGTAAACATCGATGTGGCTGCGTCACTGTAGTGTTGATTTTAAGTCCTTTGGATATAAACCACGGAATAGATAACTGAGTCAAATGATTCCATTCTGATGCACATTCATATTTCAGGACAAGTCACTGGGAAAAAGCAGATTGGGTAGGAAAAAGAGTGAGAGTTCTAGAACTATTTGCAAATAAAGATAGGGTTTTTACTCAACAGTGAACTGAGTATAATTCGATAATGTGATTTTTACCTCCACCCCAAAAATGCTGCAATGATCTTTGTAGGGTTGAAATTTTAATATATGACATTTATTTTTTGAAATACACCAATAATCTTAATTTACCTATGTCTTTGAACATCAAAGGATTGGGGAGGCTACAGACATGGAGCCTTTTGAATTTGTCAGCTAACAATCTCAGTCTCCACAGAAATCACTTTTTTTTTTTTTTTTTTTTTTTTTTTTTTTTTTAGTTATCAATGTATCTTTTGTTTCCTTGTATGTGGTGCTGAGTAGTGAACCCAGGGCCTTACACGTGCCAGGCAAGTACTTTATTGCTGAGCCACAACTCCAGTCCAGGCTGAAGCACTCTTATCTTTTTCATATATATATATAGCTACCTCCTCTTTAACTTCAATGCTACTGAACCACCCTGGATAGCAAGTGATCCTCACTGAATGATCCTATACCAAAGGTAAGCCTGTTTCTCTTGGCCTATATACCTCTCTCTGCTAGGCCTGAAGAAGATCACTGAGTCACCAAACACACTACATCTACCTTTTTTTTTTTTTTTTTTGGTATCAGGGATTGAATCTGGAGGTGCTTAACCACTGAGCCACATCCTCAGTCCTTTGAGACAGGCCCTCAATAAATTGCTAAGACTTTCCTCAAACTTGAGATCCTCTTCCCTCAGCCCCCCAAGCTGCTGGGATTACAGGCATGCACCACTGCACCTGGCACGAGTCTACATATTTATAAGTTGGAAATCAAACTATCAAATTATTAAGTTTTCCTAGGTTGACAAGTACATCTTCATAATTACAGAACTGAAAAAATAGCAAACCATACCAAATAGCACAAATCTACAGTTAACTCCATTTTCTACCCCAGGCCACGGCTGTCTGGAGCAAAATGAAAGGAAAGAATGTCTCTCTAACTTGCTGGCTTGCTAACCCTGGCTCCCTGTAATCACTAGGGATAACCACAGGATAAACATCTTTCTCCTCTTGGAGTGCCAGGGGGTGGGGTTTGGGTCATGGTTCTCTCATGCCTGTCCAGTCTCTTCTCTTTGCCCACCTGCATGGTCTCCATTGGAGTATAAGGTTTCTTTAAAAAGAAAGCAAACTTCACCTAGCCTGAGTCAGACAATCTTATGTGCACAGTAGATATTCAGCCGCCTATTCCCACCATTATCCTTTCAATTTCCTCAAAGGAATTTGAGGCTGTAAGGCCAGATTCAAATTTAGAAATCTTAGCCTCAGGGTTCCCAGCCTTCTTTTTGCCATACCTTGAGGAATCCAATTACCCTTGTGGAGGCTCCCTAGCCCCTTTTTCCAAGCTCCCCATGACCTTCAACTCCACATACAGCTGCTCATTTATCACACCTTGGGTCTAGGGCTACATAACCTGGCAGCACAGTCTGAAAAGGACACAGGGTAAAGCCCATGAAGGCCCTGTTAGTGGGCTGGGACAGGGAATTGCAGAATTTCTGGTGCCTAGGATGACCTAAAAAGTGGCCTCACAGGTTTTTCTGATATGTAGGGGCTTCCCTTGCCCAGATCTAAGGGCAGTATCTGAAAGACCACCAACCTTTATGTACTTAATTTCTTTCATATCTATCTAGACCTTGCTATTTCCACACACCTCTTCCTTCCATCTTTTATCCTTTCTGCATAGTCTCAGGGCTTGGAGTAATAGGATTTCCTTGCTTCATCTGTGGCAGTGACTTACCGTCCTCATTTTCTTAGACTTTAATAATTGGAACTTAAGAAAATTAGGAAATTCTCTCAAGTGACACAAACTACAAACTATATTTTTTTGCTGCATATTTCCTCCATCCATCTCTGCTGTCATGATCTAAACACCTCCAGGTAAATGGGTGTCTCTGATAGAATAGGAAAAGAAAGGCCAAAAAAAAGAAGAAGAAAAAAAACCACACATTTTTCAGATATGATTTCCCTACCAAAGTTCTTTAATAGAAGTAGAATGGCTAGGATGGATCCTCAGCTGAGTTCTATGAGAGTAGAAGAACTAACTCCAGTGTCCGATTCCAGGAAATTGAAAAGGAGGGTACACTTCCTTATTCTGTGAAGCCAATATAACCCTGATACCAAAACCACATAAAGACACATCCAAAAAACTACAAACCAATATCCTTGATGAAAATAGATGCAAAAATCCTCAACAAAATATTAGCAAAATACATTCCAAAACATTAAGGTATTATACTATGATCAAATGGGTTTCATTCCAGGGATGCAAGGTTGGTTAGTATGTACAAATAAATGTAATTCATCACTTAAATAGAATCAAGGATCTCATGATTGTCTCAATACATGCAGAAAAAGCCTTTGATAAAATGCCACAGTCATCCCTGTTAACACTGGAGAAACAAGGCATAGAAGTAATTTACCACATTATAAAGGCAATATATGACAAACCCAAAGCCAATGTCATACCAAACGGAGAAAAATTAAAGCTTTTCCTCTAAAATCAGGAGCAAGACAAGGATGTCCACTTTACAATATAGTTCTCAAAACTAGCCAGAGCAATCACGCAAGAGAAGAAAATAACATCAGAAGTCACTGTTTGCTGATGATATGATCCTTTCTCTAAAAGACGCAAAAAATTGCACCATTAGACTTCTAGAGCTTATAAATGAATTTGGCAAAGTAGCAAGATACAAGACCAATTCTCAATCAATAGCTTTTCTATACTCCCAACAGCAGTTCAACTGAGAAATCAGGGAAACCATCACTTTCACAACCTCAAAAAAAAAAAAAAAAAAAAATCTGGGAGTTAATCTAACCAACGAAGTGAAAGAACTACGGTGAAAACAGTAGAACACTGAAGAAAAAATCAGAAGAGGAAAAGACCTCCCATGTTCTTGGATAGGCTGAATTAATTTTGTTCAAAATGACCTTACTACCAAAAGCAGTATATAAATTCAGTGCAATCCCCATCAAAACCCACCAATGACATACTTCACAGAACTAGAAAAATCAGTCTTTAAATTCATTTAGAAGAATAAGACCTAGAATAAACAAAGCAATTCTGAACAAGAAAAGTGATGCAGGGGGGTATCAAAATATCCAGTCTCAAATTGTTACAGAGCTGTAGTAAAAAAAACAGCATGATACTGGCATCAAAATAGACATGAAGACCAATAGATTAGAAGACACAAACCCAAACACAGCTGATACTTGACGAAGGTGTGAAAAATACATGTTGGAGGAAAGACAACTTTTTAAACAAATGGTGTGGGAAAACTGATTATCCGTATATAAAGACTGGACTCTAATCTTGCATGAAAATCAACTCCAAGCAGATCAAAGACCTGGGAATTAGACCAGAAACTATGAAATTCCAAGAAGAAAATATAGGTTCAACATGCCAGCATATAAGCATTGGCAGTGACTTTCTGTTGGACCCCCAAAGCTCAAGCAATAAAACCAAGAATCAGTAGGTAGGATGCCATCAAGCTGAGAAACTTCTCTACAGCAAAGGAAAAGATTCTAAGACAGTGAAGAGAAACCCTACAAAATGGGGGAAAAATCTTTGCCAGCCACGCCTCTGACAGGATTAATATCCAGATTACATAGAGCTTAAAAAAAAAAAAAAAAAAAAAAAAAAGAAGAATACAAATGGCCAACAAATGGATGAAAAAAATGTTCACTGTCTCTGTCAATCAGGAAAATGCGAATCAAAACTACAATAAGATTTCATCTCACTTCTATCAGAATGGCAATTATCAAGAACACAATAATGCTGGTGAGGATATGGGGGAAAGGTACACTCATACATTGCTGATGTTTTCAACAAGTTAATGGCAGGGGGAAACTAGAGAAAGATACAATAAATTGCTCAATATTAAAGGCAAGTAGCAACCAAATGCAACATGTAGACCTTATTTGGGTTCTAATTTGAACAAACAACTTTTGAGACACCTTTGAGCTAATTAGGAAATGCGGATCTATACTAGCTATTAGATAATATTTAAAAATTATTCTTGTTAGCTGTCTGTGATAATGGTTGTTTTATAAGAAAATTTCCTCATATTTTAAAAACATCAAGAATTGGGATGATGTCAAAACTTTGCTTTAGCCAGGCATGATGGTACACACCTGTAATCCCAGCAGCTCTGGAGACTGAGGCAGGAGGATCACAAGTTCAAAGCCAGTCTCAGCAACTTAGCAAGGCCCTTGGAAACTTAGTGAAAGCTTGTTTCAAAAATAAAAAGGGCTGGGGATATGGCTTGGTGATTAAGTGCCCCTGGTTTTAATTCCTGGTACCAAAACAAACAAGTTGGCTTTAAAAAGACTACTAGGTGAGGCTCAGTTTGTAGCTCATTGGTAGAGCGTTGGCCTAGCACGTGTGAGGCACTGGGTTCCATCTTCAGCATAACAAATAAAATAAAGGTATTGTGTCTATCTACAGCTAAAAAGATATTTTTTTAAAAAAAAGACTAGGGGCTGGGGATATAGCTCAGTTGGTAGAGTGCTTGCCTTGCATGCACAAGGCCCTGGGTGCAATCCCCAACACCACACACACACACAAGACTAGTGGTTACTGGGCACAGTGGCACATGTCTGTGATCCCAACTATTCTAAGACTGAGGTGGGGGATTACAGGTTTGAGGTCAACCTCAACAACCTAGCAAGACCCTGTCTTAAAAGTGTTAAGGATTTAGCTAAGTGGTAGAGCATTTCCCAAGCATGTGCAAGGCTCTGGGTTCAATCCGCAGTACTGCAGAAAGACTACAATGGAACTTCCACTTCAAACCAAGATAGAGAGTAACAGAGACTAGTTTTATGTTCCTCTTGAATAAATCAAAAACCTGGATGGAATATATGAACCAGTGGTTTTCAAGACATTGGTCATCAGGCAATGGAAAGTGATCCCTGTGAAATGAACAGTGAGCAGTTGCCCTGTCTTACTGCTTTGTTTATCTCTAGACCGCCAAAGGGAAGGGAGACCCAGATGGAGAAAGTAAAGGTTTCTAGGAGATTAAGATGGCAAGGATTCGTAGGTCAAAGTGCCAGGAAAGAGCTACACAGAGACCTAATCTGAATATCTGCAGGGATTTCTCTTCCAAGTCTAGTTACACCTAACTCATCTTAAAAATTAGACACCAAAAGATCAAACTCCTTCCAAGTAACTGTCCCAGAACAAAGCCCAATAATAGTTGTAGAAATATAAAACTATCAGAATTCAACAAGGTGAAACAATGTCTCAATCAAAACATAAGGCATAGAAATTATAAAAATGACTCCAATTGAGAAAAACCAATCAACAGAAACTGGCACAGAAATGACAGGATTAGAAGATAAGAGCATAAACAGTTATTTTCATATATTTCATATGTTCAAGTTAGAAGGATTAAACATTGTCAAGTAGAGACATGGGAAATATGAAAAAGGCCAAAATGAACTTTTCAATATGAAGTCTATAGTGTCTGAGATGAAAACTACCCTGGATTATATTAGCAACAAATTAGACTTTGCAGGAAAAAAAGATCAGTGGATTTGAAGACATAACAGTAGAAACTGTAAAATGAAATGCAGAGAAAAGGTTATTTTTGAAAAATGGAAAGAACTTCAGTGGACTGTGGGACAACTTCAAGCAGCCTAATAAATGTACATGTAATTGGAGTCTTAAAAGTGGGTAAAGGGGATGCAGGAAAGAATACTTGAAATGACCAAAATTTCTCCCATATTTGATACAAAGTAGTAAATCCACAGATCTAAGATATCCAAGTGCAAGAAACAAATTGATCAAAATCAGTGGTAAAGAGAAAATCTTAAAAACCAGAGGAAAAATACCTAAGTATATAACAAAAATGTAAGTATGACAGCAGATTTCTCATCAAAAATAATGGAAGTGAGAAAACAGGTGCAGCATCTTAAAGAAATAAATTGTTGGCCTAGAGTTCTATATCCAAGGAAAATTTTAAAAAAACCAGAGAAGCCAGGCACAGTGGCTCAGGAGACTGAGGCAGGCGGATCAAGAGTTCAAAGCCATCCTCAGCAAAAGCGAGGTGCTAAGCAACTCAGTGAGAACCTGTCTCTAAATAAAAATACAAAATAGGGCTGGGGATGTGCCTCAGTGGCGGAGTACCCCTGAGTTCAATCCTCAGTACCCCCACCTCAAAAAAAAAAAAAAAAAAAAAAAAAACATAGAATTAGATGAAGAGGAAAAGAGAGATAAAGCAACTATGGCAAAATGTTAAAGTTCTGAGGTCTGTGTTAATAGGAAATCATTTTGCTATTATCGTTGTTTGAAAACTTTGATACTGCAGAGTTTTAAAAATGCTAATCTGAGTGTCTCAGACTGCAAGTTCATCAGTCCCAGTTAAACCACTTCCTTGGCTTTATATTTATTTGGTTTTGAACCCTTAGGGGAATTCTTTTATTTTTATATTTTTATTTTCTATTTCTTTCTATATCTTTACTGGTGCATTACAGATGTACATAATGATGTGATTTATTGTTACATATTCATACATGCACACACTATAACTACATAATTTGGCCAATATCATTCCCAAATCTTTCCCCTTGCTCTCCTCTCCTTCCACCTTCTGGGTTCCTTGACTTTTATGCAAAAGTATCTCCCATTTCTGTTACCTAACTGGCCCTATCTTCACTGAAGATAGTGAAGTTGTATAACGTTTAATAGAGTTTGAAATGACTATTTCTAAACACCTTATTACACACTGAAATTTATGTTTTATTAGAATAACCTAGTAAACCTATAAAACATTTAGATTCCAAGGACTTAGCCCTGAAACTTTTTGTTTTTATTCAGAAGGCTATGGTGGAGACAGGCTTGATTCGTGTTGTTTGCTTGCTTGCTTGCTTTTTGAAATTTCCATGGATCATCTAAACCAGGTTTAGAAATCACTGTATTAAACCGGTTAGAACAAATTTAAAAAATTTTTAAAAATCACTATATTAAATAACTCATAAGTTTCCTTCTAAAGTGAAGAGTATAGGTCTTGAAGTGGCAGATTAATAATTGTATTATGTCTCTTAAGCAATGGTTTGGGGCAATGTCTTTAGCTAAGTTTCTAGTAAAATATTCTTTTCTTGGGAAGTTCATCAGTAGTAGGAAGACTGAAATTTAAAAAGAATAAAGACCAGCAGTTCTTTACCTTCTACTTTAGGCCTAGCCTTCCAAAGAAGGAAGATGTTTTTGTTGGAAACAATTATGAAATATTATTATATTGAAAATGAATTTTATCTCTGTCTCTCTCATAGATGAAAGCTTAAAAATTAAGGATTTCTAAAAGACCTATTAATTATAAGTAGATGAATGAGTTTCAGGAAGCATTGCTTTTACATATTTATGAACGAGATTGTACTACCCACTTGGACAGGAAACAGTATGGAACAATAGAGCCCCAACCCAAATCCCTCCCTCTTTCACTGTACAACAGGCATGTACCAACATAACTTTAGAGTCAAAATAAGTTCAGAGAGTTCAGTTCAATTTATTAAAATGAGGTTTTATGTAAGTCATCAGATTGCAGATTAGGTTATAAATGTTGAATGTTTCACATGCATTGTACTTGTGGAAGACAATAATGCTTCTATGCTCATAAATATTTAATAGCATAATGGAAGTCCTCCATTAAGCGTTTAGTCTCTATAGCACATATCTGGAATGTGCTTTGCCCCAGAGTTCTATGATATGGTGGGAGAAGAGAGGGGCATCAAAGAAGATGTTTGCTGTATAAAAACAAATATCTGGAACAAAAGTCTTTTCCTTCACTACTTTTGTATTTTGTAATGCTGCATCTCATTTCAATTGTTTCTCTATTGTCTAAAGAGGGGACAAATTATTTACCTAGGAAACAACTGAAAAAAATCTATGGGGAATATTTTATCTCAAAGACTGATTTTCTTACTAACATTCTAGGTAATTTAGCAACCTGGATTTAAACTTCAGGAGACTTAAAGATTATTAATCTTTTCCCCTTAAACATACACTACAAGACTGCAAGTTCAAAGTCAGCTTCAGCAACTAAGCAAGACTCTAAGCAACTTAGCTTAGCTGTCTCAAAATAAAAAATAAAAAAGAGTTGGGGATGTAGTTCAGCGAGTAAGCATTCCTAAATTCAATCCCTGTACCAAAAAAAAAAAAAAAAAAAAAAAAAAGGGGTGGGGGTGGGGGAGCTGGGATGTGACTCAGTGGTAAAGTACATCTGGGTTCAATCCTCAATACCAACACAAAACAAAAAACAACAACAACAAAACCCACTACCTGCCTCAGTCAATTGAGGCCAAGTGAGACACTAGCTCATTTTCAAGTCTTACTTCCACCCTGTTGCTCCCTTTTCTGACTATGTGCTTATTACAGTACTTATCACATTGTACCATAATCCTCTGTTTACTGTCTACTTTACCAAGGGACTAGAAGCACTTAGAATATAGCACAGTTATATGACTTGTTAAACCTCTCATAGGAAGAAGGGTGCCAGGAAGTATCTCCCAGAATGTGGTTCACACCTAAAGAAAAAAATGCCTTAGCCTTGCTGTCAAAGGGTATTACAAAAATGCCATTGATCTCCATCATCAGTCCTAACAACATTAACAAAAAATCAAGACTGTCCCCACTCTCCTGGGAGTGCTAACATATTTACAGTTCAGAAAATCATGCACAAGCCTCCTTTCTCAGAGAGACAGGAGTAAGCCAAATTACTTGGGCTGTGATTTTGCTGCCCATGTATATCAAAGTCCTTTCATAATCTCCCGAAAACTGGGCCACTGAATGTAAGATTTATGCCCTGACAAGAAAACTGGCTTTAGAGTTATACTACTACTGGCACCTAGTAACTCTTCAAAAGGGTCCTTGAGTCTGTAAGAAAACACACCGCAGAGTCCCAACAGCACTAAGAAACATTTTCCCTAGCCAGGAATCACCAGCAATTCAGGCTTAAATTTTTTTCCCTGGGGTAAACAACCATCTCCTTTCCTGAAACCGGTTTAATACAGTGAGGTGCCTTCCCTCTGAGCTCCCTCAACACGGGAGCACTTGCTTCTCTTATACTGAAATTGCCGACTGATAATATTTGCACCCCCCCACACTGTACCACATGGTCCCTGAATCAGTTTCTGTTTTAAGTTCCTAGTGCTTACATGGTAGGTGCTAGCCAACATATGTTGAATTAAGTGGAACTGAATTCATCTAAGCAGATTTCCTGCCAGCCTCTCAAAGGCACTAGAGAGGTAAGCAATCAGGACTCCACACCCAGCTATGACCCTGTTCTGGTGACCTTTATCAAGCCATTCCCTATGCTGGATCTAATTACTAGGTATCACAGGAATCATAAAATTGCCACCTAGATCAGCAGAAACAAACAAACAAACAAAAAAAAACAATGTATACCTTTCTACAAAGTGTCCAAAGCTCTTCAGAAGAGAGAAAGAACATTCAAGGTTTCTATAAAAAGGGGGATAGTATATTAGCCAGCTGAATAAAATCTCACAAATAGGAGAGGACTTTAATACATTGCCCATGCTTGCTTTTTTTTAAAAGTATTTTTTTAACATTAGAATGGTTTAGATTTACAGAAAAAAAAATTGCAGAGTCCCCAAAGACTCTGTGCCCAGTTTCTCCATTACTAACACCTAACATTAATATGGTGCATTTACTATAAGTAATAAACTCATATTGATGCATCATGATTAACTATATTCAGATTTCCTCAGGTTTTTCCTGGTATCCTTCTTCTGTTCCAGGACTGCATCCAGGATACCAGCTGCTTTTAGTTATCATGTCTACTCTTGGCTGTGACAGTTTCTGAGACTTTCCTTGTTTTGGTGCCTTATACAGTTTATTTATTTATTTATTTATTTTTAGTTGTAGATGGACACAATACCTCTATTTTATTTATTTTATTTTTATGTGGTGCCAGGCAAGAGCTCAGCCACTGAACTACAATCCCAGTGCCCCTTGGACAGTTTTAAAGAGTACTGGTCAGGTATTTTATAGAACGCACCTCAACTGGGATTTATCTGCTGTTTTTCTCATGGTTAGATTGCAGTTATGGGTTTGAGGGAGGAAGATGACAGAAATAAAAGAGCATTTTTCTTCCTTTCTGCTTACTAAAAGTCCTGTGTCGATCGCCCCCCTGCGACTCCTGCCCCACTCCACTGCACCCGAAGCTCTTAATTACTAGAGCAGGACAGAATTACTAGGATCCAGGACAGAAGGCCTTATTGCAGTGTACATTATAGGAAGTGATGCTTACCCTGTTGAAAACCACTATCAGCAAGGCAATCCTCAGAAAAACTTCCCTGAAGGGCTGACCTTACACTCTCAGGCCAAGGTTCTCCACAACTTTTGATGGTTAGTTGAGATGACAGGCACCCCAACCAAAGGCAACAAGCTTCTGGTGTGGAAGACAGAACAATCAGCTTACTGAGTGGTAGAAGACAATCCTTTCTAAGTGATTAAAGACTGGAATGTGGAGTAACAGGAACACTAATATGACCATAGTCAAAAGCATGTGGGCAAAGAAGCACACCCAGGTGCAGCAGAGTGACTGAGGCTTGAAAAGTGAGGATAGAAAATTGAGTTTAAGGATGTAGACAGGGGAAGCAGGTGATGTCTAAGACCCTAGACTCTCACTTGGCTCTGCCACTGCTTTATCTGGTGAATGAGTCAGTTACTTCACTGTTTGGTCCTCAGGTGGCTAGCTCTGAATAGTGCATAGAATAGTACCTGCCTTGTAGAGTTTTATGAGGATCAAAAGAGATAATGAGAAAGCACTGCAGTGGTGCCTCACCCATAGTGCTCAATACATATTAATTGTTAAGATTATATTATGATTGGAGTGGAGCCAATCTGGAGGCATGATAGAGTTAAAACCCTAAGATTCAGAAGTTTCTAGATAACCTAACTGGGGGAACAAAATTCAGATCTCTTGAAAAAATTCAGGAAACTCATTTTTAAAAAGAACCAAACAAAAAGCTTTAGTTGTAACCCCACATACCTGCTGACAGATGGGCTCAACCACCCGGAGAAGGCAGATGCTTGGCATTTCTTGGAAGGATGGCTGAGTCATACTTCCTCATATCTCCTCCCACACAATTTGAATTTGGAACCATGTTTACAGGGCAATTAACCAGGGATAAGTATGCTGTACTGTCAAAGGTCATGAAACAGATCCAAGCCAACTTGGCCCTTCTAGAAACAGTATACTTGGATTCAGACTGTGGAGCCAGCCAGCTAATGATTTGCCACTGCAAACAAGCTTCCAAGTTCACTTTCATCCTGGAAAGGATTAGAGCAACTCAGGTATATTGAAGTGCTTGTAATCTGTGAAGTACTTTTAATTGAGAAACACAGTAGGTTCTGTTAAGATCTTTGCCAAGGTCTATTACTCTGAAGAAAGTGCAAAGAAATGCAGTGATTTTTCCTCTTCATACACCTTTTCTAAGTATGATAAAAATAGTAAAGAGAAGTCACTGAGCCCTCAGTTTGTGTTGGTTACAATTCTACCCTCTTTACATGTATTAACTCATTTAATCCTTGTAATGACTCTGAGTCCATACTGTTATTGTGCCCATTGTTACAAATGAATAAATCGAAGTGCAAAGAAGGTAAATGAATTGTTAAAATTCAAACAGCTACCATGCAGCTATTTCAGCTTGGACTTAGGTTTTGTTTTTGTTTTTGTTTTGTTGCAGTGCTAGGGATTGAACCCAGGGTCTTGTGCTTGCAAGGTAAGCACTCTACCAACTGAGCTACATCCTCAATCCTGGACTTGGGTTTGATTGAATCAAACTCAACATGGTTTAAACAAGTTATACTTAAATTTTCTCTTGAATAAAAGAAGGTAGGAGGTAGGAATCAAGAGTTAAGAGTGGCAACTCCACCACTTACACTCAGATTCATCTCTCTTTCTTCCCTAATCTTCTTATTGCATGACTTCCAACATTAGGTTCTCCTCAGTAGTCCAAGACCATGGTTGGAGCGCCACATATCAGAACCATGTTGTCAGTTGAAGGAAAAGAAAGAGGGAAAGAGAGGGCCTCTTGACTTTTCCACAAGTCCCACCTAAGAACTTCCCATAGCATCTCACTGACTACTCCTTCTGCAAAGATGGCTGGAATGTACATTTTTAAAAGTTGGGCACGTTGGGCACATTTGTCAAGGTTCTGTAACAAAGAAGGACTCATTCACCATAAAATACTGCTTCTTAGACTATAACTGTGCTATTGGTTGGCAGAAGAGAAAGCAGTATTACTGCTTTTATTTCATACTTGGAGTAGTCATTTGGAAAATACAAACAATGTAGGGCATACAATTAAAAAATTAGAACTTTCCCTTATCCACAATTTATTTATAATTGATGAAATTCTATAACTTCATAGAATTTAAATGGTCACTTTAGATTCTTACAACCACGGTTAAAAGAAAGAAGTAATATAGACATAGTGGTACATGCCTGTAATCCCAGCAATTTGTGAGGCTGATGCACGGGGATTTCAAGTTCTAGGCCAACCTCAGCAACTTAGCAAGACCTTATCTCAAAATAAAAAATAAAAAAGTACTGGGGATGTAGTTCAGTGATAAGTGCTCCTGGGTTCAATCCCTATTACTGCAACAAATAAACAAACAAACAAAAACAGTATTTGTGTGAAATAATTTTCCTTCTTATGTTTATTCTGAAATTGTAATCTGAAATGTCCTGTCCCTGCAGGCATTAGTCTCAGATTTCTCTTTCAAAGAGTAAATGTTCAGTTTTCATTTGTCTTTTTAAAGGAAAAAAATAATATTTGAATTAGATATTTAGACAATTTCAAAATTGAGTTATACCAAATTATGGCTAAAATATTTCTTTTGACCTCAGTTTCTCCAATTGTAAAGCAGATACATTCATTTGTTTGTTCATTCATTCTTCATTAAATAAATACTTATTTTGGAACTTTATAGATATTAAGTATTTTATACTTAATAGTCATTTTTGTTTCATTGTTAACATAATGGGGTAATGTAAATAAAATTTTATGATATTTTCATAATTCAATAGAAAGTATTTCTTTTCATACAGGTAAACAAAATTGGTCTTGATGGTACATTGAAAAAAGAAACTTAAAATTTCTCTTGGAATTATACGACATGGATATTTCAACGAAGTATTTTTTACCCAGAAAAAAAGCATACTTTATATTATGAATCTTTACATATTAGAAAATAAATATTAACAATTTTCCTTTTTAAGATTAACATACTGTGAAATGCCTTTCTGAAACACAAAGCTCCCCCCTAGCAAGCTGATGCAACTCTAGAATAAATAAATTTGCAGAAAACAGTTTTCTCATTTATCCTAATGTAGCCATATTGATTCTCTAAGGAAATATAAATATTGCTACTATGTTGCATAAATGTGTTAGGAAGAAAATTATAGTAGCAGAGTTGCCTACAATAGAAAATATAATAAAAATGTTTCCCCTGATAGAATTAAAAACTGTGCATGTCACTGTAATTGAAGAGAGAGAACTTCAGAATCAGAGTTTGGGGCTATGGCTGGGATGCTGTTGATTATTTTTAGTTTGTTACTAATTCTGCTTACCTTCTGACACTAGGCAGTCATGCAAATAATTGAATGCACCTTTCATTTGCAGAGTGCACAGCTCACAGTGACTGTGGGAGGAAGCACCTGGGTACTGTAGTATCCCAGCTGGAGACATGTGACCGGGTGTGGGCAATGGGGGAATGCGTCCCATAAATGTTCAGCATTCTTAAAATACAGTAGGTTCACTTAAAATCACAAAAATCAAAACCCCTTTTCAAAAAAAAAAAGCAAATGACGTAAAGCTGAGTTCGTGAGAAGGAAAACTTTAAGAACAGAGTCTTTTGTGGAAAGGAAATAAATATAGTAGTTATTTTTTAAAAAGCAGAAACAGGTTAATACAATTTTCAACCTGTCTTCCCTTTTGTGTCCTTCATATTACTCAGAAAAAGGTGATTAAAAAAAACCCAAAACTTATCATAGCTCTTTATCTTGCCTTGGCTGACCAACTTGTAGTTTAGGAATAGGTGAAAATGTGCCTGGCCAAAAGCTTGCCCTTCCTGTTCCTCAAAGTCAGTATTATTTTTATGGTATGATGACGATGCTTACAGAATCCCTTACTTAGCACTTTTTCTGCTTTGCGAATTTCCCCAAGCCCTACCATATACTCGATTTAATCAATGAATCATTAGCCTGTATTGATGTTAATCTTAATTTCCACTTAATGGCAAATGAGCCATGTGCCCTTTGTTGGGAAGCTCTATTTTATTTCTGTAAAATAGAAAAATAGTCATGCTTTATAATGTTTGCCCAAGCTAATGAATTCCTCATTCAATAATCAGACAGTAGCCAATCTTCTACTAATCAATACTTCCTCATATACCCCATCTCCTTACTTAATGCCCACTAAAAGCAATACTAGATCTGAATCTGAGATACTGTAAATTATCTCTCCTCCCTCCTTTCCATAGCATCCCTCCATCAACACCTAAAAACAAACAATGTTCTAAAGTAAATAAAGAACAACTGAAAGCAGGCTTCTAGAATTAGCCCATCTGTCTTATTCCCAGCACTTATAGGTAACTTCCTTTATCTCTGGCTTAGAACTCTCAAAGCAACAATGCCAAAATACTTCAGAATGATTTTTTTTTTTTTTTAAATGTTGCTTAGCTACGAGGCAGGAGGAATAAGACTGTAGACCTTTGTCCCAGGAAGATGACTGAGTTTCTGCTGGAAGATTCTTCAGCCTTGAGGAGTGAACTTTTGTGGCAGTAAAACAACCAGGCCTGATGAGAAGCAGCTCTAAGAAACTAAAAGTGGAGTATGTGGTTAAATTATTTATGATGATGATGCTGAAGCTGTATTGATCAGAAGCAGTTTCCTCTCTTGGCCCTGCCTTCCCTATACCTACAGAAGCTCTTCACCCAGTGAATTGTGCCCCAGTCTGCAAGTGCAGGTGGTGGCAGAGGGGTGTGGGTAGCTAGTCAGGACCTTAGTTACAAGAAGACCGGTTACCCAATATAGTTCAACCATATCTAATGACAAACAAACTGATGATCTCTCCACATATCTCATTTCCTAGGAAAGAAATGGTATATCATTTCACCCTGTACCCTGCAGGGAAAAAAAAGTTTCTGCCCTACCTGCCGAGATCACATTACCTCAGTGTCAAAAAGCTCAATACAAAATTGAAGTTTTCAAAACACAGCATGGTATTAAAAGGACACTAATATTTTGCAAATCTTATTTATTGTATTCCAGGCTGAACCTCTACTGTCAAGCACACAGTAGGTGGTCAGTCATGTTTAATGAACTATTTAATGAAGGAATATTGTTGGACTTTTGAGATTTAGGCACTGAAGGCCTAAATCCTTGTCTCACAGCTTGTCTTAGGAGGCCCCTGGATCCCAGGATAGCCTGGGCTAGTTGTTCTAGGATTCCTCCTGGGCAAAGGCTTGCTTGCCAGAGGAATAACTTACTTCTGCAGGCTGAAGATGAATGTAGGATATGTGCATACAGTATCCACTTTGCCATTTCAGAAACCTCTAAGACAAGGATTGAGCCTTTGCTCTTACACAAACAATCCCAAGGAATTTGCTATTGTCTTTGGACCAAGGATTGTGATAAACCTCTGAAGAAAGGGAACTATTAGAAGATACACTGTCCTTTTCACCTCAAGGGAAAGGAGTCTTAAAAACTTTGTTCTTAATGCTACTGAAGTAATTAGCATTCCATTATTCCATTTGGAAAGTGAGGTTGAGGGGAGCTCCTGTTCTAACATAGAAGAGAAAAAAAAATGTAGGTAGCTGACCAAACTGGTTTATTCCAAGAGGGAATGCTAAGAATTTGCCCCACATGATTGTTGGAAAACCACCTAGGAAAGGTATATTGTGACATATCTCCATTACAAACAGCATTGACTAATGTACGGCCTTTCTTCCTAATAATAAACATCTTATTAAGTTAAATAAGCAACCACATTATAAAAATAGGTGTCCCTAGTGTTCTGATGGAATTTAAATTGATTTAAGAGTCTTAGAAATAATCAGTTTCCAACAAAAGCCTATAATGGCACCAATTTAGATCTTGGATCAAGATGAAGGTCAGAGTTCCTGTTAATGTCTCTGCCTCTCCCATCCCAAATTTCAACAATTTATAGATATTTAATTTTTAAATCCATAGCAGTACTAGAAACACAGTAATGGATACACTGGTTGGGCCAGAAATTACTACAAGGAATCCCTACAATATGTGAGGCTGATGAAATAATATCAATGGAGGAAAGTTACCACCTAAAAATGGAATGAGTCCAAATGTGCTGCTGACTCAGAAAGGGTGCATATAGAGAACAGCAAGAGCCCTGGGCTACCAGAAAGTGATCTGCACACATTAAAGCAAAAATGCTCCATCCATCAGATTGAGGAATTGTTATACAATTAAAACCAAGCAGGGTATAAAACAGATGAAAGTACCATTGGGAAAATTATCAGTGTAACTCATTCTGTTATTAGATTAAAAATGGAAACCATACAATCGTGTAAATAGATGCTCCAAAAAGACTTTGATAAAATTCAATATACATATCTAATAAAAAGTTTCTTTCACATACTAGACTTACAAAGAAACTTCCTAATCCAATAAAGTTAAATAAATGAATATATATTTAATGATATATACATCTATATATGATATTCTTGGGAAAAAATGGTGTATAATTTCAGCCTGTACCCTGCAAAGAACCATTTCCATTAAAGTCAGAAATAAAACAAGAGTGGCCGTTATGGCTTCTGCTGTCCAACATTATATTACAAGTTCTAGCAAGTAAAATATGACAAACATGACCTTCCAATAATGGCAAAGAGGAGGAAAAAAAGACCTATATGTAAATGCAGATAACATAATAGTCTTTTTAAGAATTTCCAGTAGAATCAGCTAACAAACCACTAGAAATAGTAAGATCCCAATAAGGGGACCAGAAACCAGATCAACAGACAAAATCCGGTGCTTTCCTAACCACTAGCACTATCCATGAAGCTATGTATTAAAAAAAAGAGCCTAGTAAGTTATAAGGACTAATACTTAAGACCTTATCTAAGGGTATGATTATAAAAGATGACCTGAATAAGAAGACATACAATGCTATGTTACAATGCTATGTTATTGGACAACAAGATACTACATGGCAAACTTCTCTCTTGTTTAAATCTAGAAAATATTTAATTAATATCTCTCCCTTTAAGAAGAAGTTTGCTGATTCCCACACTGTACCATAAAAAGTCTCAGTGTTTTCAAAAATATCGAAATCATCCCCAAAATTGTCTTTGTTAAACAGAATTGGATTAAAAAATCAACACAAAAATATAGGAAATCTAAACTATTTGGGAATTTGGAATAATTTGGAAATTAAACAATGCATTTGTAAATAATCCATGTATCAAAGGAAAGATCACAATAGAAAATTAGAAAATATTTCTAACTGAATAGAAACAAAAACACAACTTATAAAAGTTTATGGAATGTAGCTTAGCTACATTCATATTACAATATGTAAGAGAGAAAGAATGAATGCTTTTACCCCAAGTTTGGGAATAAGGCAAGGATCTCCACCGTTGCCACATTCATTCAATATTGTACTTTACCCAGAGCAATAAGGCAAACAAAGTAAATTAAAATCACACAGATTAGAAAGGCAAAAATTAATTTTTCTTTAATTACAGATGATATAAGAATCTATGTATTCTAGTTTCACTCCCAATAATATTTAACAGAATAAAAATACCTAGCAATACATAAATAAAAGAAGTGTGATATCTGAACACTAAAAGCTATAGATTATTGCTGAAAGACAGTAAATAAAATCTCAATAAATGGAGATATTCCAATATTTAAAATCAGATCATGAGATGATTGCACAACTCCACAATTTAATAAAAACCACAAAACTATACCCTGACAACTGGTTAACTTTATGATAGTAAATTATATAACAATGAAACTTAAAAAATAGAGGAAATTTTTAGTTTTTAAAAATGTTTTTATTAGTACATTGTAGTCATACATAATTGTGGAGTTCATTTTGACATAATCATACATGCATGGAATATAGTTTCATTTCAGTCCCCAGTGCTTCCTCTTTCCCTCCTCTCCTTCCTCCATTTCCTTCCTCTATTCTACTGTTCTTCTTTCTAGTTAGTTATTTTTCTAATTATTTATTTTTTGAATTGGTACTTTATAGATTTAAATAAAGGTGGAATTCATTATGTACATATATGTACATATATTCATATATGTACATAGCACAGTTTGGTCAATTTCATTCTGCACTTTCTCCCTTTTCCTATCCCTCCTCCGTCTTCCTTAAGCTCCTTTTTCTACTCCAGGTTTCCCCTATATTTTTGGAGAATCTGCCCTCCTCTTTTCCCCAATCTTTGCTCTAGTTTCTGCATATGAAAGCAAATATTTGACCCTTGACTTTCTGAATCTGACTTATTTCACTCAACATAGTGGTTCCACCCATTTACCAGGAAATGCCATAATATCATTCTTCTTTATATACCACGTTTTCTTTATCCATTCATCTGTTTATGGGTATCTTGGCTAGCTTCATAACTTGACTATTGTGAACTATGTTGTTATAAAC
The DNA here is from genome assembly GCF_902686455.1 of Sciurus vulgaris. Classification (NCBI taxonomy): domain Eukaryota; kingdom Metazoa; phylum Chordata; class Mammalia; order Rodentia; family Sciuridae; genus Sciurus; species Sciurus vulgaris. Next base: position 44,767,056 of record NC_136466.1, on the reverse strand, counting down.
ATTGATGTTACTGCTGATTTTCACTCTTTTGAATAAATATCAAAGAATGGGGTAGCTGGGTCCCGTGGTAATTACATTCCTAGTCGTTCAACCTCCTTACTGTTTTCCAAAACAGTTGTACTAATGTGCAGTTCCACCAACAATACATGACTGTACATTTCCCCCCACATCCTCATCAGCATTTATTATTATTATTTGTATTTTTTATGATTGCTATTGTATCTAAAGTGAGATGAAATCTTGATGCAGTTTTGATTTGCATTTCTCTGATTAACAGGGATGTTAAATATTTTTTCATATATGTTGGCCATTAAATAGTTTTTTTTTTAAATGTTCTTTTTGGGTATAGGTACTGGAATGTATTTATATTGACATTTTTGAAATAAAAACTGGAGTAAATGTGAAGGTTTACGATAACTAAGATATTTTTAGAGTTCTTGTTTTAATCTCTTTAAAAAGCTAAACATTGATCATCATAGATTTTAACTTTTAAATCTTCACAAATACAATTTCTTCATTTGATAAAATTTCGAATGAATTTTCTTCATTTGATGGAAATTGTCAAGTATCAGATTTTTCTAAAGCAAGGAACCCTTTAATATTTTGGTCTCCTCAGTGTGAAAAATTCACACATCACAAAATCCCTCTATTAAATATCTTCATCTTAACTGGGAAGTTCCCTGTGAAGCAGCATCTGTCATGTTAATTTCATTATTTTGTGAGGAATATGAATTAACTTTGGGGAAAATAAAATTTTATACTAATTTACATATTAATTTTTGTTCTTAGAAGAAAGAAATTATGAAGCAAAGTTTTATTTGATAGCTATTGACTGTTTGACCCTATGTCTTTGAAATCCATGCAAAGAATTTCAGGAGAAATTTTAATGTGGTCTTCATCTTGTATACCTGTCCTTTTTCTTTTCTTTTCTTTTTCTTTTTCTTTTTTTTTTTTTTTTCTTTTGTATCAGATTGAACCCAGGGTGGTATTAATCACTGAGCCACATCCCTAATTTTATTTAGAGACAGGGTCTTGCTAAATTGTTTAGAGCCTCACTAAGTTGCTGAGGCTGGCTTTGAACTTGTAATCCTCCTATCTCAACCTCCTGAGCTGTTAGGATTACAGGCATGCACCACTATGCCAGCTACCTGTCATCTTTGGAAGATGCTGTATGGTGTTCTTCACACACTGATGACAAGAAACCCACCTGGTATTTGAGTAAATGCTCAGGACCAGACCTGTATTTTAACTTCTGGACACTGGCATGAACCCTTTTATGGGCAATGTACTGCAGCAGCAGCTGATTTTAAAACTTTCTTGGCCTGGTGGAGGAATTCAGGCAACTGATGAGGATACTTTGCTGGAGTATTTCCTAGGAGTAAGTGATTAGGTGGACAGCTCTTTTGTAATAGCATCTTTTTCAGAGAGAAGAGTGGCAGCTAGTGCTGCCAGGTGGCAAAGGGATCTTCAAATCAGATATCTTAGCATTAAGAGCAGGAAGCGATTAGGACTGGTCAAAATCAGTCATTTTACAGAAAAGAACACTGAAATTCAGAAAGTTGAATGGACTTAACTCAAGGGATAGCAGAAACTAACAGTTTCCTATCCAATATCTGTCTCCCCTTCTTCCTCACTAACCGTTGATGTTGTTTTAGAGTGGCAATATTCCCAGAGCACTATAAACGCCCTCCCAGTCTTCTCTGCAACCAGGGGTATACATATGACCCAGTTCTTATATTGAGGAGGTGTAAGATAAAGTTGGATGGGGTTGCAGGCAGGGAAAAGTTTTTTAAGGGGAAACACTTGGCCTGTATGTCCTTGTGTTTCTCCCTTCCTCTTGCATGTAGTACAGATGTAAGATTAGCTTCTCAGATCTAATACAGTGTCTTTAATCATGTGTGAGAGTCCATTCTGGGTGTGAAAAACCTTTACTTTTAGAGCAATAGCTCTCTCTGGTAACCCATCAAGTATTACTAATATTGGAAAAGAATCCATTCATGGATGCTACAGATTTTTATGAATTCTACTGTTTTCCTTATGGAAGCAAGAGCACAAAACTTGAGGACAAGAAAGATCTAAGCTCTAGTCCAAGAAACATTGTGATGTGTCTTACCTTCTGCAGGGCCCTGACTGTGAACATCCAGCACACTAATTGTTGTTGCTTGTTCTAAGTAGCTGGCAGCTCACAGAGGAGAGTAGCACTCTGAAGAAGCAAAGTTTTGGTACAGCAGTTAAGCAACATTACTGGAGCATTAAGGAGAAGTGTACTAAAGGGGTGGGGGATAGTGGGGAGGAGGGGAGGAAAGGAGAGAGTATCTGGGCCAAAGAGGAGAAATTTAAAAAGGACTGAAAGGAGAGGCAAAACAAACAAAACCTATGGTTTATTGAGCCTGGCAAACTCGCAGGTGCCTGTAAAATAGGTCATTTCCACACACCACCCTGCCTTCTGATGCCCAACCCACGGCAAACTCTGCCAACCTGCTTAAGAAAAGTGGTTTCACTCTTGTAGTAAATCTTGTTCTTGTCTAATCTAATTATCACTGGCAGTTTTTTCCTTTTAATTAAAACTCAAGCCCTTATCCTTTTCTCCTTTTCAAGAAAGATAAGAGATTGCCCAGAGCAGAGTAATAGACTGACTTTGTTTAGTCTTTTCTTTTCAAGAGAGGTAAAGATTGGCAGGTATGGTCTAAGAGGTCATTTCAGCTGCAGTCTTCTAGGGAAGCTGCTATTATAAATAGAAGTATAAAATGAAAGAAACTGCTCTGTTAAACTCAATCAAGGAAACAATTAGAAAAGTGAGTGGATAGTAACTGAAGGTGAGAGCCTCCAGGAGCCTTGCTGTCATTTTTTTTTTTTTTTTTTTTTTTTTTTTTTTTTTGTTGGTATTGTTAAGGGAAAGTCGAGAATCAAGAGGATATGGAGATACCATCGACCTTACACACTTAGAGTGTTTAAAATACAATCCTTTTATTTGTTCTCATCTCAGAAGCCCTGGGCTTGGTCTTTGTTACCTATTGGATTTCAGGAAGGCTGACTTGAGATGCGGTGTTGCCATTTCCTGGGCCTTTTTTTTCTCCGGAGCTAGCAGCCAGATCCTTTGTTGTGCCTCCTCTGCATTCATTTTTCTCTGCCCTCACACCTCCAGACAGTGTGATGGGGATGTTTCCTGGTCTTTTCGCTGGGAGGCCGGGACCGTCAGCCTCCCTGGCGTGCGACCGAGGACCAATTTAAAAAGCCAGTGGGGGGGTCGTAGCTGGGTCCGCGCCACGCCGGGAGCGGACCCGCTTTGTGAGCGCGTTTGTTTGTCTCCACGGCTGCAGGACCGCTGGCGCGAGGCGCGGGCCGCGACCCCCGAGGAGGCGGGGCCTCTGCGCGCCAGCTCCGCCTGGAGAGGGTTTCACAGTCGTCGCCGCCCTCATTTGTTCGGTTAGATCGCGCTGCCCCGACGCTTCAACCAGAGCCAAGCACACCGGACAGGGCTGCCCAGGAGTCGTCTGTAGCCTTCATCCCACCCAATCCCTCTTCGGACGCTCGTCCTCCACTTCTTCACTTTTCCTCATTAACAGCATACTGGAGGGGCGCTTGGCAAAACTCAAACCAAAAACAGAGAAAGGAGAGGGAAGAAAAGAAAAAGAATTCCATGAACCCGTTTCGGTTCTCCAGAGTTTGTGAAGGGTCGTAACCATGTCGGAGTCGGGGGAGATAAGTGAATTTGGCTACATCATGGAATTGCTAGCCAAAGGCAAGGTAAGTGCTCGGGCGCTCGGTGTCATGCCCCGCGTCCTTACTCTGGGTACTGTCGGCCCTGTAGCCACCGGTCCGTTTCAGCGTCTGGGGAGGACGGGGGCTAGACCCCATGGTCCGTGCCCGCAGCCCAGGCGTCCCAGCTGCTGCAGAATGCAAAGTAGCAGCCTTTTCTTTATTGCGAGGCATCACTGAAATGAACCGTGGGACACTTTGGAGCGCGTTAGGAGCCAGCTGGGTGACAGCGGGGGCGAGAGCCCACTGTGCAAAGATATGGGGACGATGACCACTCGTTGGTCAAGGGGACTCTCCCTTACGCACCCAAGGCTGCCCAAGCGTGGTGACTTCGAGTGGGTGACCTCCCCTGTCAAGGCGTGGAGGCGGAGGGAGGGTCTAACCCACCAGCGAATAGGCCTGGAGGGCGGGGTCGGATTCAGCTCCCAGTCTGTGGTTGTGGAGGATAAATAGCAGCAGCAACCCAGATCGCCCTGCCTTGGCGTTTTCAGCGCTTCTTCCAAGTCCTTAGGCGCTCCCCCAGGTAGGTAACGTTTCAAGCCGCCTCCTTTTAGTGGGTAGAGGGGATGCTGTAGGAGCCAGATGTCAGCTCCGCACCTGTTCTGAACCCTTTGGGGACCTAGGAGCGGTGGGTGGCTCTCGGCGACCACTCCCTTAACTCCGTCAGGAGAAGCCTGTCCAGGGTAGAGAACCTTGCAAGAAGCTGGGCTCCGTAGAGCATAAGAAAAACTGCCCAGAGAGCCTTCTAAGTGGTTTGCAAGCTGGACGCGTCGGGAAATAACTGAGGCAGCACCGCTCACTACCCACCCGACTCAGGTGGTGAGAAGGTGGTAAATGGCATTTGCTTTTGCCCTCTACGCTTGGAGAGAAAAGAGCAGAACCCAACACCCTGCGCGCAGTCATCAGAAAAGAGGATGATGAACCCTTGAAACTTCAGTTCCACACCCCACTAAGTCCAGCCGACGGTATAGAGCGGGGAGTAGTTTTAGTTTTAAACCAGATGGTGACTAGGAGCCCACAGGACTCTTTAGAGTCCCAAGTGAACCAACACCTCCCTGACTTCTCCTATTCTCCAACGACCGAATACAGTCATCTGAAATAGTATACATTAACATTTCCAAGGTGTGGAGTGAAGGGTCCCTCGGAGCACCGCTTCAATTTATAGACCGGGGCAGAAGTACAAATGGAGGATCCTTGCTCTACTTCTTTCCATCTTGCATCTCAAGGGATATTCCGCGTGTGCAAGAGAACACCCTGGCCCGTACATCCAGGCTCTTCCTGGTCTCAAACCTTTCCACCATCTCCAGACCTAAAGTATGCACCGCAGCCCCCTCCTCCCTCTAGAAATGGACCCCGCCCCCAGAGAAAGAAGTACAGAAGATAGGCTTGGCTCCCAGCGAAGAGGAGCACAGCCAGAGGAAGGCCAGAACATGAGTCTTTGGAGAGCAGGATGCACAGACCGACGCTGACTGCCCAGTTCTAAGTACCAGTGCCTGACAGGGACATCTGTTTGGGAGCTGGGGGGTGAGAGGATGCCTTTTGTTTATCTCAAACAGACACTCTTGATAAGATGGTGAAGAGGATGATAAATAGGTGAGTTTAGGCTTATGTTCAGGCATTCTTCAAAATAAGACAGAATTGTATTAGTTGGTTAACTAATACACTTGCATCCAAACTAATCAATTGCATCCAAACCCAGAAATTCTGAGGGAATATTTCTGGGGTGGGCCTAGGGATGGGCATGTTAACACCACCAACATGGGTGACCATGAAGCAGCTGAACTTACCACAAACATTAGATGGAGAGGTAGGGCATACCATTAGTGAATACTGAGACACGTTAGAATAAATTGAGGTACACAAAAACAGAAACAGTCCCCTCAGAACAGCAATGTGTTCATCACCATGTGCTCTTTGTCGTGAAAACAAAATTATCTTCTCGTTTTCTGCACTGGTTTCCTCTGCCTCTCATTGTTGACTAGTCAGAGTTTCTCTGGGCTTTAGCAGGGGGCCACACCTAACTTCCATAGCAGGGAGGCCAGGTGTCTCTTGGACATCTCAAGTTAGACAGCAAGCTCCCCCAGTAAGAGCACAGAACAGTTCCTCTCTCTATTTTTTTATTGGGTTGGAGGGATCAGGAGTTGGCTCCTAACCAACTCAAGTTTATTACCTACCCACTCTTCTTAGCCCCCATCTCCGTTTAAAACCCCTTGTTTTGTGCACACAGACTTTGGACACCTAATATTAGCCATGAAATAACAAATCTTTGAGACTGACTTGCTTTATTTTCCTCTGAGGAGTTAGGTTTCACTTTGTAGTTCAGGCTTGTAATGTAATGAATAATGTGAAACTGGTCTAATTATGAAAGTAAAAGGAGATTAGAGGCCTATAGTCTGCCAGTGTTCTCCCTGGTCTCCCAAAGTCGAGACCAGTGAGTGACATCATAATAATTTCTTTCACTTTTCCTTCAGATGTTGTTTAATTCTCGTAGGACTTCTCAAATTGTACATAAGTTAATTTAAAATACATGGCTTTAAAATCTTACAAAATTAATACGTGCATGTTGCAAAGTATTCTAACTTTTCAGAAGACTTTACAGAGGAAATGCTGGAGGTTCATTCCCACTTTCAATCCATTGCTCAGTGGCAGCAATTTATGTGACTCTTTCAAATTAAATTAACTTATTACGTATTCACTGATGTGGGAGGTGAGCCTTTCCTCTTAGGGTAACCTAAAACCCACGTGTTAAACTTGATCGGCTTATTTTACTCTTACTGTGATGCTTACTTTAATATTTAAAGTACACAGTAATCTCTACCATTGCAATCTTTCAGCTCATCAAACAATACTATATAGGTACACAGTAGCAAAAAGTCTTATAATTCTCAAGAGTTTTAAAAATCAATATAAATGTATTCCCCTGTATTTCACTATCAGTGAAACTTTTGCCGTTTCTGAAATTTGCTTCTTTTGCAACTCATCTCTTTGGATTTAGGAAGAGCTTTTCCAATCTGTGGTCAATATCCAAGATTACTCAGGCAGTATTTTCAAACTGCTTTGATCTCTTCAAAGATTTGCCTCATTAATTTTTTATCATCTTTATATACCTCTTCTCTTAGACTATCATGCATTATTTTGGACTCAAACAATGAAGATTTGACGATAAAGAATATAGCATTTAAGTCTAATATACCTATTTATATTTCTAGTATTTATCATATTTATGTTTACATATAAATATCCAAAAAATACTTCTTGTTTCTCAGAGTTTAATACTTACTGTTTGGACACATTTAAGGAGTAGAATAGTGTGAACAAATTAAAGGGGCTTTGGAAAGCTCACATTTAATTTTGTTAGAGAAACAAGCAATGATACCATTATGTGGTGAATTATTAACTTTGAACATCTTTGAGGCACATAAAATTCGAGAATTTTTACGAACATAAAATTGACTCTAAAACGAGATAATATTTATACTCTGAAAGAATTAGGTTTAGAATATTTTTAAATCCAGACTAATGTAAAGTCGTAAATGTCTCCTGGGACCAAACAAAAAAAACACCAAATGAGGTGTTTCAGAAGGCTGAATAGATAGTTGCTCACACAGCTGAAACTTAAGCTGGGGTGATAAAGGTAAGGTGTGTCCACTGTAAAGTATTCTTCAAAATATTTTTTTATACATTGGGATGGAGTGAAATGTGAAGGGTAGGGAAGAAGATTTAGAGTTTTGCAATATCATTTGAAAATAGCTAATTTCATGACTCTCATAATTTTTCTCTTTTTAAACTATATTGTTCTAAATTTTTTGAGGATAAAGGGATCTCCTAAACTACACTGTAAAAGAATGAGCTGGATATTTTGTGAAATTATAAATTACATCTTTTATACATATCTGTGGGCAATGCAAATAATGATGCTAGGGTAACATTCAGTTTTCAGTCTGACTGTTTGATATCTAGCCATGCAATTGTAAGCATATTACTTAATCTCTGGGTAGTGGCAGAGAGGTGTGATGGTTTCTACCTGTCCCCTCTGAAGAGAATCAAACTCGTTTCACAGGATTATTATAAGGATTAATGAATATGTTATATGAACTTCCTACTATTATTACTGGCACATAATAGACCCTTAGTAAATAATTAGCTATTATGGTAACAGGGTTAGATCTTGAGATATCTTATATCTAAACTGCATGATCATTAGTAAGTGGAGGTAGAATTTCCAGGTAAAATACAGACTATAAAGTAAAATTTGCATTTCATATCAACAACAAATAATTTTACTATAGGTATGTTTCATGCAATTTCTGGGACATATTTATGTAAAAAATTCTCAGAACATATCTGAAATTCAAATTTTACTGGGTGTGCTTTGTTTCTATTTGCTCACTCTACAACTCTGAGGATGAAGGATAATAAGGTTTGGCTAAAGGGGACCTTCTAGAAAACTTTAAAATATTACCAGTGTTGTTCACCTCAAGTGACCCCTTCCTTTGCCCATCAGTTATGCAGCAAGCACAGTCTGGCTATTATCAGAAAAAAGTCTGCTAGAGCAGCAGTGTGTTCTCTCGTTTTCCCAGTTTCAAATTATTGGTCTGGTGTTGCTGTTTAGTAGCTAAATACCTACTGGATTTTGTCTTAAATGAAAGCTTAAATGGTTGGAGAGGTAAGAGTTACAAAATGTCAAACATCAGTGGATGTCAAACATCAGTGGTATGAAATGAGAGTATGTAATTGAGTTAAATCGAGCAGATAGACTCTTAAGTGCTAAGGGGGTTCAAGAGTAAGGAGAGACAATCAATGTAAACTAGATTAATGAAGGAGGCTCTAGAATTGTCGCTTGAAAGATGAGTGGGATTTGGCCAGGCAGTGGAAATCTAAACTTCCTGGCTCTCTGGACTCCTCTCCCCTGACTTTGTTCCCATAGAAACACTTTATGACTGGTAAGTTGGCATGTCAGAGGCTTGGGTCAATAATTGATAGACGACGCCATTCATTATGGCTTTACCTTTAACTTCCTAATTCCCAGCAGTATGGACAGTCTGTATGCCCCTGTGATTTACTTAATTTCTATTTACCTTATTTCCCTGAAGTCCAGGACTCTCTTGATTTTATACCAGTGTTGCAAAATGACTGGGGGTTCCCAGCAGGGCCAAGGTGTAGGGGTATGTGGTCATATCACTTTGTTTCTCTTTCTTGCTAAGGACATATTAATAGAATGATACACAGAGTGTCTGATCTCAGACAAACAATTCATATGTGAAGAGACTAGGTCAGCTTAATGAGTAGTATATAACCTACAAGTAACAAGTTTGTATTTTAAAAATCAAATAATGAATGTGTACTGAGCCTCTGTTTTACCAAAACCTGAGTTGTGTATATATGTTTGAGGCCTAGAAGGGCTTGTTGACTTTTTGGACTTCATGAAGAAGGTAGATGTAAGACAGTTCACACTTCTGTTATGAAAGATCAAATGAGTAACACCAACAAGTGCAAGACATCACAACGAATTCAAGAGTTGAAGGTCTGTGGACTTGGTGAGTGATAGGAATGGGCTCGGCTAACTTCTCATGAATTTTGACCCAGATTTTAAAAGAAACTATTGAAAAAAAGGTGCTAGGATTCCTAACTGGGAAGGGATAGGTGCCAGGGTACAACCATTTCTCTGTAAAAGTCAGGGGACAATCATTTCTCTGTAAAAGCCTTTAAAAGCTTTAATGTCTACAGAAAATATGGCATTCCCAGCCCTCTATCCTTTATCTGACTTATTTTGTGTTATTGCAAGTTTATCATCCCTGTAAACCCTGCCACCAACAGGGCTGGTGTACACATGCACATACATATATATCCTCTCCTCCTTACATTCACAAGCCAAGCTGCTTGTGGTCCAGCACTATAGCTTATTCTGCCTCTTTCTGATTGAACTCACAAGGATAATATTGCCCATATAGGAAGTCAACTGTAAATACCTAATGGCCTGTGGCACTGTAGGCATGCAGAGAGGAGTCTCAGGTTGGGCAGGGGAGTTTGCCAGGAGGATGAGAAAGAACAGAATCTGAGGAGAAACAGTATGATTTGAAGGTTGACCAGAGGTAGAGAGGAAAGAGGAAAGGATATTCAAACACACACACACACACACACACACACACACACTTACTTACAGAATTTTAACTGAAGAACTGGGAAGGGTCTTGGTGCTTGTATGTGGGAGACTAGGTTGTGTGGGAGTTGAGAGAAGTTGATGAAAGCATGGACTGTTCCAGCAAGATAGAAACCATGAGGGAACTGGGAAGTGGAGGTTTTAAATGGTCATTTTCATATTTGCTCTCATCTTACCAATGTACTCCTCCATGTTTTTTGCTTTTAAAAGTATATACATTAAATAGAAAGGATGTTTTTACATAAATGTTTTAGAAGCGAACCATGCACACATTAAAAATGCAAATACCAAACTAAACCCTGCACTCCTGACTCCATCCCCTTACTTCTCTGCAATAATGTGAATACTTTTTGTGCTTTAGAGACACTTATTTTATTTAACTGTCTGTACAAGCACATATGCCGGCCTGAATGTTTTTGTCAAGAGTGGCAGCATATAGAATTCATACGACTTTACATTTTAAAAACACTGTATTTTAGGCATTCTTTATTATCAGTACATTCATTTTAACTGCTGCATAGTATTTCCAGGTGTGGAAACACATTATGGAAGATAAGTAGTTACTACAAGTTCCCAAATAGGATCTATGTATGTATGCGTATTTTTTTGTACACATGCAATAAGAAAATCTTAGCTAAAAATAACTTTGTAAAAATGTGTTAAAAATTTTTGCAAAATTTCCCTTCAAATAAGCTGTACCAATCTACACTGTCACAAAAAGTTTGAAAGTGCCTAGTTTGGTAAGGTTTTTTTTTTTTTTTTTTTTTTTTTTTTTGTGGTGCTGGGGATTGAACCCAGGGACTTGTAGCTTACCAGGCAAGCACTCTACCAACTGAGCTATCTCCCCAGCCCTTGGCAAGTGTTTCAACATAATTTTTTGAACTTGTTAAATAGGTGAAACTGTTTCCTTGAAGTTTGATTTGCATAACAGAAGGCCTTTAAAATTTATTGTATTGTCTATACAAGTTTATCTTTGGTTCATTTCACGAAACAGTCTACTCTCTTTTACCCTGCCAACTAGTAATTTTTTGGACCCACAACACTATTCAGGTGTGTTGATGTGGAATTACAACCTGTGGGGACTTATTTAACCCAAAGCTCAGTATTAGAAAAGTCTTATTACTTCAATGGTTGAGCCTTTACAAATCTATTTAGGCTCGTGGCATAGGGCACGATTTAGGTACCCAAATAACACAGGCATTTGCCGTTTTCCTCATTTCCCTGTTGATTAGGACTCTTGGGAACCCTAGGGAAGAAAGAAGCCCTCTGGGGTCTATCACCTGCGGCCATGGATCCGAATCAGAACAACCCAGTCTTGCTTGAAAAGGCGCTTATCCTCTCTGCCCCTCATCTGTAAATTGAGGATATTCCATTAAAGCTAATTGCAGTAGTTCCTTGCTGTTCTCAGTTCTACACTACTACCGTCATTTAGCTGCCGGGTTGGAGAAGAGGCTACCGCTGCTGTGGGAAGACAGCGGAACTTGCCACACCGAGACCTCTCCCAAACAGGAAATTAAAAGTGGGAAGCATTTCAAAACCTAAACGAGATGCGTCTCTACAGCTCTGTGGTCCCTTCACCCAGTTTAGGGCACCGGTTCTTTCAGTCTAATACTGGAAAGGCAGTGGTGTGATCTAATAATAGTTTCCGACAATCCCAGGTTAACTTACTCTCCCTGCGAGCAAGAAGAAACGTGCCTGAATCCTGGCAGATGAAACTAACTCCACTAAGTCTCTGCGTGCACATGCAGCTCAGGACCCTCTGCCCTCTATTCTTAGGGGAGAAAAATATGGGGTGTTGCGGGCTTGGGGCACTCCCTTGCCCCTATCTCTTCAATTCAATTCTTGAGCAGCACTCGGGAGCGGAACTCCTACCCCGCGGGCTGTCTCCTTGCCACTGGGCAGGAACGTGTGGTGCGTGACGGGACCGCGCCCTGGTAAGAAGCAGCAGAAAGCAGTGTTCATCCATCACTGCGGGAACGTGAGGTTCCACGAGAAGCCAATCAAGTCGCCAAAGAGCGAGAAGAGTCGGGCGAGGACGGAGACCCAAGGGGGTAAATCCCCAAGCCTGGCATTGCGGGCGGTGGCGGTGGGAGTGGGCGGGGTCTCGCTCTGGGCACCTCGGGAGCGCGGCTCTGTGGTGCCCTCGCCCCCTCTGCTCAGTTCAGAGCCAGGGGGTGCTGCTAGTTTGTAGTGTCTGGAACCGCGCTCTGGGAAAGCCCGCGGGGAAAGTAAAGTGAAGCACCAAGGGGCGCGCCGACGCGGGTGGCGAGGGATGCGGCGGCTGCATCCTGCCGCAGCACAGCGGGACCGCGCCACCCGGGCCCCGCCCCGGCGCCGCCCTCCGCTCCACCGCCCTCACTTCCGCCCCTCGAAGCTTCCTACCCCCGAGGGGGCAATGAGCCGCGGCCTGGGTGGGAGTGAGGGGCCAAGGAGCGGGAGGGGTGACGGCGGAGAACGCCGGGACCCCACGCGGAGCCACACCCACCGCTGGCCCCGGGCCCCCGCCGTCCCGGGCGCTCCGCTGCCTGCCGCCCCGCCCTCTTTGTGCGGCGGGCGCTGTTGCCTGGGCGACGGCCCCGCCCCGGCCCGCCCCGGCCCCGCCCCCGCGGCGCCCCGCCCTGGTCTCCGCGCGGCCGCTCGCCCAGCTGCAGTCCGCAGGAGCCGCCGCCGCAGCCGGCCGTGGGGCGGGTTTCCCGGGGCCGTCGCTGGGAGCAAAGCTGACTCTCCCGCGCCTGTGCTTTCGCCTGCCCGCCCCGGCTTTTCCTCGCCGCGTCGGTCCGCTGGCCGGATCCGGCTGACCAGCTTGCCCTCCGGCTCTGAACCGAGGCTCCACCGTCGCAGGGACCCGCCCACCAGACCCTGCCTGGGGCCGCCAGTCTGCCTGTTTGGACTGCCGTTGATGACACCTGGCAGAAGGCTACCATGGAGGGGGATGCTTCAGAGACTCTGGTGAGTGGGGGCCGAGCGCAGCCGCCTCTCGCCTCGGTGGCGGCGCGCGGGGACCCCCGGGGCTTTCTCTGCCCTCCGCCCGAGCCGGGAGCGAGTCTCTCCTCCGGAGCTGCGAGAGCTGCCGTGTAGTGGCCCCGCTTCCTCTTCGCCTGCCCCCGCGGGGCACTGGTTCCGCCATCCCCGCCCTTTATTAAACACGTTGGGCGGGTGGGACTTGTCATCCCTTGGGCCCAGTGGAGGGCGCGGGTAGGTGATTGGTGATTGCCCACCTAAGCACCTCAGGGAATCCCAACAGGGCTCTTTAAGTGGATTCAGGTTGGAGAATTTGCTTTAGGGAGTTGGGTGCGTGACCCGCCCCGCTTTGTCTGGGAGCGTCTTGGGGCTCTGGAGTCCCCGCCGCCTCCCGCGGCGGACCCTATCCAGGTGCTGCCGCAATGAGCGAAGGCTTTTTGGCTTTGCCTCCTTGCTGGGCGGGGCCTGCTGGAGTCCTGGCAGCCGTCTAGGAGTCGTGTATACACACTTACTCCGAAGTTTTTCATTGAACACCTTTGAAGAGCGAATGAGCCTCTACATCACATTTCTCTTAGATTGTTTCCCCTTTAATACAAAAAATGGACACTTAATTTTTCTTTTGTGTAAGAATTATTTTATTGTGATTATAAAGCCAAGTTCAAGACAGTGAATGGTTCATGTACAAGAAAAATGGATTTTAGATCTTCTTCCAGTGAGAAGTAAACCTTCACCAAGTTATTTTATACACAGATGGGGTATGAAAATCAATTTTGGGCATTCAGTGCAATATTTTCTTTCATGTTATTGTCAAACTCTCTATGTAATGAGATAAACTGAATATCCTGTATCTTTAGTGTGAATTGTAGGTGTGGTTATCTCATTTACAGATTTATTAAAATCCTGACATTTGGGCCTTTAGAAAATATTTCAGTGATGTAGCAAGAGAACTACGTTGAAAGACAGTGATAAAAGCAGTTGACTGTAGTGTTAATAAATCGTTAAGGATTGTTAAAATCCTTTGTGACACTTTAAGGGAAATAGTTTAGCATGCATTTTTGTTTAAGGTAAGTTATACTCCATGCATATATGTCAAAATACACTCTATTGTTAGGTATATATGAGAAGAACAAATAAAAAAAGAAATGTTAAAAAAGATACATGGATTAATCCAATTTTAACTTTCCATGGATTTCTACTAATTGAAATCATTGTAAGGTTAAGAATTGAAATGAGGTTCTCATTTCAAGAGTCCTTTAATGTTGGACGTCATTTAAATTGCAGAGATGCTGACAATAGATACATAGCATTTGAATTTCAGGTTATTTGAGGAAACACATAGGGCAAGGAAGGGAAAGCAGTGTGACTTTGTTCAACTTCTTTAGGTATAAGAATCTAAAATGTTTCTCATTTAAAGAAATAATGGAAGCCTATAGTATTGAAGCACTTAAATGATGCCTTTTAGTCCTCTACATCCTTTTAATATTCATTAAGTGCTTTTATGGTAACAGCTTTGATATATAGCATGAGGGCCTCATGCATTTTAGCTGCATTACAGCATATGAAAAATGGTCATTTAATGCACAAAATTGCTGATAATTCAGCTTGTAAATAGATTTCAACTAGGATTCTGTGAACATACAGGCTAGCCTAATTTTTGTCAGCTTTTGTTATTTGGCAGTCTCAAAACTGAATGTGCCAAGTAGGAATACAATCTGTTCTTAGTGTTATATTTAAACTACTTTATTAAAGTAATTACTTTTAGAATATTACTGAAGTCCTAAATCAGTGAGTTATTCATGATGATTTGAATGACTTTTTAGTTTTTGATAGAATATTATGGTCCCCTGATATTTTCTGCCAACTTTTCCTCTTATACTTTCATTTCTTTTTGTCTCATGTCTGATCTTTTTTTTTTTTTTTTCCATTACTGGGGATTAACCCAGGCTCTCACATGTACTAGGGAAGTGCTCTACTGTTGAGCTAGTATCCAGGCCTTTTTTTTTTTTCTTTTTTTTTTTTGGGGGGGGGGACAGGTTCTTACTACATTTCCCAGGCCAGATTTGAATTTGAGATTCTCTTGCCTTAACCTCCCCAGTAACTGGAATTACAGATGCCTGCCATATTGGATTCTCAGTTCTGAGCTAACGATCTTGAAGGGAGGTTGATGGCATGGAATTGGGTAGTCTGAGGGAGCTTCAGATTTTAAAAAAGTCTCTTAATTCTCTTAAACCACATGCCTTTCTACAAGAGGCTATAAGCATGTTAATATATTGCTGTCTAAGAGCTTTTGACTGATTTTTTTTTTCATTTTAAGGTGACTATTAAGAATATCGAAAGAGAGCTCATTTGCCCAGCATGCAAGGAGTTGTTTACCCACCCACTGATTCTCCCTTGTCAACATAGTATCTGTCATAAATGTGTAAAAGAACTCTTACTGACTCTTGATGATTCATTCAATGATGTGGGATCAGACAACTCCAATCAGAGCAGTCCTCGACTTCGGCTTCCCTCTCCTAGCATGGATAAAATTGACAGAATTAACAGACCAGGTATGTGGCAGGACCTTGGGTTGGGGCTGGTATGAGGAACTTATAGATATATGTTTAGGTATAACTGTGTAAATAAAATTGTTTTCATCATTTTGTATTTTAATTTTTCCAGGTGGATAAATTAAAACTATAATTAATAATGGATTACCCCCAATTAAAATGTGAGAATGAATTCTTGTGTTTTGATATGCACTTAAAGCATATGTTGGATATTGAACACTAACTTTGTGATAAACCTCTTATTAACTGTGTCTGTGTTTTAGGGGATGTGCTGACCCTGTGGTATCCTTGATATGATAAATAACGAACTAGTGAGATACTTATTAGAGAAATATTCATATATGATAATAACCAAATAAATACTGCAGAATTAAAAAGGGAACTACATAATGGTTAGTCCTGGAAAACTTTTTATAGACAAATTATTTGGTATCATATGAAAGTTTTATTTTCTTTAGCCATTTTTAATCCACTTTTTTAAAATAAGAATTTTGAACATCACAAATAGTATAATTCTGTAACAATGTATAGAAGTAGATCTGATATGATGCAGAGCACATATATTTTACCTTTATTATATTACCAACATTTCAATTGTTTCCTATTGAGATAGTGGTACTAATAGACAGCTATTGCAGGATTAATATATTACAGAATTAATTTAAAATCACTGGAGATGCTGAAATTCTTAGTACAAAAGTCAGTACCAAGGTAGGTTAAAAACACCACATCCTCCAGGTAAACATGTAGTACGTGAGTGGCCATAAATTCCAGACTTCAGAGCTTCAGCTCTGCCCAATTTGAACCTTGAGATTTTAAGTTCAATCCTCTGTGTGTTTCTTTCTCTTGTAGTATAGGAGTAACCTTTTAATCATGTAAACATTTTTTTTTTTCAGAGAAGGATATTTTTCTCTAAGTTGCATTTTAAGGACTATCATCTTTTTTTGGCTCAACCCTAAAATATGGAGTCTTCTTGTGTGGTATTTATATCTGTGTTCCATCAGAGTGGATAATTTTCCTTTAAGGGTGATACTATGCTATGTTGAAAATGTGTTTTTCTTTAAATTTGAATTACTAATTACTTGGAAGATATTTTACACATATAAAAATTGTATGAGTATACCAATAAAGGAGCATTTAGCAAATGCGAGATGGCAGGGACGATGAACACAGAGAGGATTGTGTTCTTTGTAAAGTCTTTACATTTATGTTTTCCTCCTGACTATAAATCAGGCACACTGAGGAAGGGAAAAAGACAGTTATCACAACAGATAAAACTTGATATTCTAATTATAGATTTTCTTTATTTTGGTAGGGGGTACTGGGGATTGAACTCAGGGGCACTCAACCACTGAGCCACATTCCCAGCCTTATTTTGTATTTTATTTAGAGACAGTGTCTCAGTGAATTGCTTAGCACCTCACTTTTGCTGAGGCTGGCTTTGATCCCGTGATCTTCCTGCCTCAGCCTCCCAGGCCCCCCAGATTACAGGCTTGTGCCACCACGCCCAGCTCTAATGATAGATTTTCATTGGCTGGTTGGGGGATCCTTGCCTGATAGACCATTCAAAATTTAATTTTGTATATCAATACTCAGCACAGACAATTAAGTAGAGTATTTCTACCTAAAAAATTGGTTGCACTCATATTTCATGAAATCTTGCATTTTATGTGGGCTTTTAATATCTAGATGTTTTTAGGAACAGAGTACTCTGTAGGTGTTTAATATTTGAATGGATGCTAAATGACAAACCTCTGCTACAATATTCATACAGAAAGCACAGCATAGTAAAAAATAAATAATAATGCAATAATAGTGGCGTTTTTCCAAAACAATCGCTCCATTCCATATATCCCACTGTGGAACAAGAATTCATTTCTACCATATTTGTGCTAAGTTAAAAATAGTTACTGAGGTATTCCCCTCTCTTCTATATAAAGAAGATGGGTTATATCCTGACGAGTGAGTTAGGATGGTGAGGAGTTTGAAAACTTCTGTAAAGAATAATTACAGGAGATAAGAGTGTTTGACATGGAAAAGGATGACTGTAGACTGTGATGGCCATGAGAGTGAGTGGGCTGCTTAATCATATCTGACCCTGTCACTAGAAGTACTTAAATCAGGTGTTAATTTTTAGGTTACACGCATAATAAATACAGAACCTTTCTTCATTTTACTTTTTTGGTATAGATGCAAAGATGAATAATGCATTTTCCCACTAACTCAACTACTGTAAGAAAACCAGCAGCCAATTGATTCTAGACCTCCCTGTTGGCGACAGTGGACCATGGTTGGGACTATGGGGATTAGGATGGTTGCCTCATTCATTAGAGAGGGCAGAAGCTACTTGGCACCAAATGAATTATGTGGGATTGAGGGCACCAA
The DNA here is from genome assembly GCF_902686455.1 of Sciurus vulgaris. Lineage (NCBI taxonomy): Eukaryota > Metazoa > Chordata > Mammalia > Rodentia > Sciuridae > Sciurus > Sciurus vulgaris. The sequence goes on along the minus strand of NC_136466.1, from coordinate 44,749,242 downwards.
ATTGTCAGATTTACTATTTTGTCACAAACCTGGTAATGGTTTTTAATTGAAAATATTGGCAGTTAATTCAAATTGTTTAAGAACGCCATGCCGGCTCAACATAGGGCAAGACTGCTAAAACGTGTCTTTCACTCTGCCTCCTCCAGCTTTTGGGTCATCAGTGTATGTAGTCTTTATTTTAAATAATGTACAGGTGACCAATATCTGCTAATATTGTAGAGGGGGATTCTGCTTTGGGTAGTGTACTGAGCAACTTCTGTCATTGATCTGCCAGATTTCTCTAGCACTGAAGTTCTGTGTCTTATCTAATACCAACTGTACTCATTCAATCAACAAATATTTGAGTCCTCACTGGTTGCCAGATAAGACTAAACGCTGAAGGGGGAAAATGCCAAATAGGGATGAATAAAATAGACCTGTACTTCTGAAAAGGTGTATAATAAATAGCCTCGCATTGCACAAAGCTTCACAAGGGATACCAGATTTAGAGCATAATCCTTTGTCAAGCACACATACTGAGTAATTGAACAGATACATGAAGAGGACCTAAAAGGTAAGAATGCCCCAAATGTGGTAATCATTCCTGGAGGTTTGTATCAATAAATATAAATTTTAGGATTGTCCTCCACATGATCATATGATCATCAGGTTTAAACTAATGGAACTCATTGTATTACTGATGTACTGTTACTTACCCTCCGTTTGGACATTTGTCTGCAGTTTTTCTTTTTGTAGATTTGTGGATTCATGGGTCAGTAGTGTCACTAACCACCTCTTTTACTGACAGGCTTTTTCTTTATTTTTATCAGTTATACATACTTGAGAAGGAAAACAAACATTATTCACAGGTATTAGGATGGGAAGAATAGAATTCTAAAAAATATTTTTGCCATTGTTTTAATAAAGGATTAGATTTGGCTGTCCAGTGGAGTAGCCACTAGCAACATGCAGCTGTTGAGTGCTTGAAATATGGCTAGTTTGAAGTGAGATGTGCTGTAAGTAGAAAATGAATTTTAAAGACTTAGGATAAAAACTAAAATATTTATATTGATTACATTTTGAAGTGATAGTACTTTGAATATAGTGGATTAAATAACATTATCAAAATTAATTTCACTTGTTACTTTTTTTAATGTGTCAACTGGAAAATTTAAAATTACCTATATTTTGATTTTGGCTCCTGTATTTCATTTGGATAATGTAGCCTTAGACGCTTGATAGAGTTTTTAAAATAAAGAGTTCCTTCAAAGGAGTGTAAAGTTTGTATGTATAACACAATTGCATATTATGTAAAAAGAGCTGTATTGCCTCATGCTTCTAATCATATATGAGCAAGTTTTCCCTATTTTAATTTTCCTGAAATAAAAAATGGAAAAAATATACTCAGTTCTAGTAATGTTTATTTATAGAAAATATACCCAGTTTCAGTAATATTTATTTATAGCTTTTAGATCAGTAAAAAACAAACTTGAGAAATTGATTTTACTTTTTTTTCTGTTACCAGAAATAGGATTGTTTAAAAATACAAATCTATAGGACAAAGCATAGGTCTCTTAAGCACTGCACCAACAATGATGAATTCTGAATTCCATTAGCTTGAATGTTTTATATTGCTGGCTTCATAAATGCCATGTGTACTGGGAAAAACACATTTTTACTGTTAATTCAATAATTGTACTATGTGTGGGACACAGTTACTGCTTTATCTTTTGTTAACAAGTTGTGAATCTTCTCTTTGAAATTAAATTCTAAATCCAGCTTTCTGTTCATTGTTCACAGCTTCACAACGGAGATCTTTGGGGTGGAGAGGTAGAAAATGCTTTATTGCTTTTGTGGCCGCAGGCAGTATAGTGTTAGATTTAGATTGTTATCTTGTGTATATATAAGGTTCTTAAACATCAGTGGTCAAGTCTTCAAAATTATGTAGAAAGTGAACAAATTGGACTGAGATGACTTAAAGGTCAACAGGATTAAATTTTAAAGCAAGTTCTGATGTTTTGAAGGGGAGCACTGATTATTAGTGCTTGCATTTTGTCAGTGTACATAAGACATTTTTGAAGAAAATATGTATTACCTTTGCTTGTTTTTTTAATATATGGTAACTGAACATTCCTTACATTTACTTAGTGGAACAAAGCTTAATATAGCAACATTGGGGAAGGTAAATAAGCCAGTACTTTTCTCTTGTATTGGAAATTTTAATTAAACTCATTGATCATTTTTGCAGTTAATAACAATTGTTGCTTGTTATATGCATATGCTGTCTTTATAGGTTAATGTTTTTAACATATTTGGCATTAGGGTTTTAACTCTGAGGTCTTTACCCACTTGTGGGTAAATAATGTACCCTCCTTTTTAGGCTTTTTGAACTATTCTGTGTGAAAGATGGACCCAACCTATCAATTTTTTTTTTAATTCCAGTTGACCTTTAAAGTAAAATGGACTACTTTTCTTGTGAAATGCTGGTGGTACCCTCTTGCTCATTGGAGAATAAGAAAGACCTGAAATGTTATCCCTTTTCTGTTTTTCTTGCCACCCTTTGCATCTCTTGATTTTAAGTTTTAGAGCCACTTCTAGAAGTCACATGTCATTCTTTAGTGTGTTTTACTGAGTTTCTGACAATTTTAAATGTTGAAATTTAGTAACTAGGAGAGAAAGGAACAGTTTTCCTAAAATAAATTAATTTCTTTTTCTTTTATTTTGGTACTAGGGATGGAGCCTAAGGGGAACTTTACCACTGAGCTTCATTCCTAGTCCTTTTTATTTTTTATTATGAGACAGGATCTCACTTAGTTGCTGAGCGTTCTGCTAAGTTGCTGAGGCCAGCCTTGAACTTGCGATCCTCTGCCTCAGCCTCCTGACTGCTGGGATTATAGGTGTCACCATTGTACTCAGCTTAAAATGTTTATTTCTTATTACCTGTTTTTGATTCAGAAGTTAGCTGAGAAAAATAGTTTTTGCAAGTTGAAGAATGCTAATATATTATTCAAAGAGTAAATGTAACACATGGGCATCAGATGGTCAGAATATGCCAAAAGAAACATTACCATTGCAGTGCAAGGTACCAGCTCATTGGCAAACACAAGAAGCCCAACATGAATGTCCATTGTGGGGAGTAGTAGTCCATCAGTTGTCCAGGTGTAACAGAGAGAAGTTATTTGCTGCCAGAATATAGAAGAAGATGGTAACTAGTAGAAAATTGGAACTTGTTATGAATTGACTCTTTTTATTTTGAAATACTTTATTTTCTCTTTGACATTTAAATGGTAAAATATATGACTAAAAGTTGACTGTTTTGGAGAATTTGCTATAAAGCAGTTTGCTTACTATTTAATTGGTGTTTGAAGTGAAGATATATAGGGAAAAGGCTAGATTTTGCAAATTGATAGTATTAATATAATTTTCAAATATTGTGGTCCCACAAATTGACTATTGCTTGGTCTACATTACTTCCTTACCCTTGCAAGCCATCATTAGTTTTCTTCATTATATCATTCAATAAAGCAGTATTATTCATTAGAACTTTTTATGATAATGGAAATGTTCAACCCTGCACCATGCTATCTGGTAGCCACTAGGCCCTAGGGCTCTTAAGTATTTGAACTGTAACTCATGCAACCAGAGAACTGAATTTTAAATTTTATTTAACTGAATTTAAATAGCCACATTGGTTAATCACTACTGTTGTAGATAGCATAGCTATAGAAAGTTGAAAGTTGACTCTGTATTACATTGTATTCTTAGTTCCACAGTTTTAATTTTTTCATTAAGTTTACTTCCCCAGAATATCCTTGAATCTGTCCTGTTTACCTTTTTGCCCTAAATATACATTGCTTTTATGAAAACAATGGTAGAATTATAGGACTGATGAAATAAAATGTAAGTTCTTCAGCATTCATAAGAAGAATTTGAGAGCTTTCAACACCTACACAGAATAATAGCCAACATATCTATTCAAATAAGTTAGGTTAAAAATACTTATGTCTTGGTTTAATATTTTACCTGATTTAAGAAGTCCAATGTGATGCTTTACCCTTTATTTATGACTGTAAGAAACAAGTTAACAGAGGTATACAGAAAAGGGATGAAACATCTTTTTTGAAATTTCTAAACATGACCAAAATCTTGAGTATCACCAGTATACGTGTTAAAGCATGATTTTGTTGTCATGATTTTTGTTTTGTCTCATTACTTAATTGATCACAACCTTCATAAAATCAATAATAGCTTTTTTTTTAAAAAAAAAAAAAAACATTGTTGAGATCAGTTATTCATTCATTTAAATTGCCATCACCTTGTTCATGTGTGGAAGCATGCAATTGTGAATTTCCATTTGTTAAAACTTGACCACTGCACTATACCTCTTCCAGAGTTGTTCAGTTTGTATTTTAACTAAATGAAAATTTCATTGGCATGTGTTTTAAAAACAGCTTTGCTGCTTATTTCATTATATGCCTGCTGTGGTGTGAAACATCCTGGACTGTATTGCATGTTTTTAGAATTATTACAAGAATATATATTTGGGTGGAAATTTCAAATTTTTATGAGATATAAAATGCATATGTTTTCATATGCATTAAAGTAAAAATATCTTTAGAGATATTAAAATATTCTGCATGTTTGTCATGTAATTAGCTTTTGGGACCTAATGCCATTTTAGCATGTTATAAAGTCACTTCAAATAAGTATTATTGTGGGCTGATTGTTATATTTTACATATAGTGATATCATGCCAGGCATCAAGAGAGTAAGCATAGTCATGTGCAAAGGCAATATTAATATAGACATTAAATATGATAGACTGAGTTTAACCATTCATTTTTGGTTCTGTATATGTTGTAGTATGTAAGGAGGTATAAATTAAGAAGCTTGTGTTTATATTGAGTTATTTTGTGGGGAATCAAGCTTACATACTTTAAGAATAGGTTCTTAAATGAGAGGAAGAAATGTGGTGTGCATGCACCTATGTTCAATGGACAACTGAATTCCTGTAAACTACTTGTGGGTAAGGACTGTCATGCCTTGGTTTCTTGATTTTTTTAAAAATCAGGATGATAATACTGAACAAAAAATGGTGTTTTATATTATAAAACTATTTGTAATATAATTGTATTATATTTATAACCAATAAGTAATCTTAATGATTCTTTGTTGCAGGTCATAAGAAGATAATAAATGGTTAGTCACTCTTAACGTTACAAAATTCTAGGTGTATGAGTGAGTTTTTCACTCTTCTATAGATTGCACCTTAACTAATGATCTTGCCTTCTGAATTTTTCTAGATAAAACAATACTACAGTGGGAAACCTTCTATTGTAGTAGTTCTTAAATTTTTTGTGATCATATATTCCTTTGAGAATATGATAAAAATTATAGATTGTTGAATCATATATATATAAATAGATGGATGGAAGATTTTACATAGAGTTATCAAGTAGTTCATGGATCTGCCTGGAGACTATTCACAGACCTTGGCTTAAAGACCTCTTCTCTTTTTTGCATCCACGCATTTCCTCCCAGTCAGCTAAGACTGTGTTCATTTAAATGCCTTTGGATATGGTACATAAAATAACTATAAATGTTAATTATGTAATTTTAAAAGATCCTGATTCCATGTAGTATTGTATTATATGTTTTATCTTTGTCTGTATTTTCTTTAATATGGGTTTTATATGGGATTTACTCTACAGTATTTTCCTTTTCTATTTGATGTGATAACTATTTAATAAGTTGAGTTTGTCTTTTGCATACCAAAGAAAAAATAGTTTTTAGAAAAGAATGCAAATCAACTCAAATGGAACCACTGTGGGTATTATGCTTTTGGACTAGATTTGTAGATACAGTTTTCTAAAACATGCTCCTCTTTTCTTCATTTTAATCATTTTCCTACTTGATGTAACTAAACAAGGACTTAATAATTACACAGGCTGGAAGCGCAATTCATTGACACCTAGGACAACTACTTTCCCTTGCCCTGGCTGTGAACATAATGTGGATCTTGGAGAACGAGGAATCAATGGTCTGTTTCGAAATTTCACTTTGGAAACTATTGTTGAGAGATACCGGCAGGCAGCTAGGGCAGCTACAGCCATTATGTGTGACCTTTGTAAACCACCACCTCAAGAATCCACAAAAAGTTGCATGGACTGTAGTGCAAGCTACTGCAATGAATGCTTCAAAATTTATCATCCTTGGGGAACGGTAAAAGCTCAGCATGAGTATGTGGGCCCCACCACTAACTTTAGACCCAAGGTAAGTTAGAATGTAATACTTAATGTTACAAAAGAGGTTATTGTGAGTCTAGAACTTGACAGAAAGAAAATTACATTAAAAGTTGGAGTAATACAAGAATCTAAGACCTAGTCGTTTTATTTGCAGAGTATGGGGCTAAAAATCCCTAGCTCAGAAGGCAGAACTTGGGTTTCATTCTATTATAATCCAGTGTAATCCTATACCATAAGTCTTCATACTAATAAGTCTGAGTAATAGGAGAAAGAGTATCTCTGTGATTAGAAATTTTTTTTGTTTTAATGGTTTTTTAGTTGTTGATGGACCTTTATTATTTTATTTACTTATATGTGGTGCTGAGGATTGAACCCAGTGCCTCACACGTGATAGGCACGTGCTCTACCACTGAGCTATATAACCCCAGCCCATGTGATTGGAATGTTTTAAGAAACTTTATGCTTTAGTGTGATAAACTCATAATTGCCTGCAAGATTTGCTTGGGAAACACATTTTTCTGATGGTTTTAGCTAACTTAAATTGTACTATGAATAAATAAAGGACAATTGCAACTTTGGGTATTCTTAATATTCTGAAGCTCATGATATAATGTTTTTATAATATCTCAGGTAGAATATTCAATTTTTAAGAATTCTGGGCAATTTGTTTAATAATGCTCACAAGAACCTTGTGTATTGTCATTTGCCCTGCTATATGACTAAAAAGCAGAATGATTTTTGGTTATCTTCACTTTCAGATTTATATGGATTTTTAAAAATTATAATTAATTCTTTTAAAGTTTTTATTTCTTACAACTTAGTAACTTGTAAGAATCTGAAAGTATAATTTCATTCTTAAGTGTAAGGCCTTTAATTTATATTAAAAGAGGAAAAATATCCAAAGTTATCTTGAAACTATGAACTGTTTCTTAAATAATGTAGGACTGGTAGAGTAAAGCAAAAACAATCTACACTCGAATTTTGAATGACTCTTCTCAAACTATCTCAGTCTGGCAATAAATTTATCAAATAGCTATTTATGTTCATCTCATTTTAAATGCTCAAGGTCATTGATTCTTAAAAATTTATGACTTCAATCTGGTGTTTTAATGTTTCTTTTAAAAGATTAATTGAATCAGTTAATACTATTCTATCATGAAAAGACCTATGATTATTCAATGAATTATATTAGGCTTGAGTTTTTATGAATTGATTTCATGAAGTTTTGAGCATAAATTATTCTTATACTTCTATTTACAAAAATACTGAAATGTTGATAAGAAAGAACCAGAGAAATATAAATAAGGTTATATTGAAAAAGTATTTTTTCCCATTGTAAGTGTATTATTTAACATAGTATAATTCTAAAAGGGATCCCTTGTGCTATAGAGTATTCGCATTTAACTTTCAGGTTTTTTTTTTTTTTGATAATTTCTTGTAGAAAGCCAAACTTTGTATTTTACTTTACATGTAATGATTTTGAGACTATAGGAATTTGGACATTCTGAAAAGCTTGAGATATTTTCTACTGCTTTTCTCCTGAACTTATATTGGTTATAGGATTTTTCATCTTGTACTATTTTTCTTAAATACTTATAAGTTATCAGACAAATTTTAGTTGGCTAAAATCCAGTCTCTTGGAATCATAAAACAACTTTTTAATTTCATTAACATACTAAAAAATTCTCTTGTTTGAAATGAAAACAATTATTTTACACAAAATTTCAAATGTATCTACAATGATAATTTACAGAGTAAATAAAAATGTAGAACTGTGTAGAAAACCACAGTTAGTCAGTGTGGTTGTAATTAATTTATAAAAGCTAACACATTGGAAGCTTACATCATAATGTGTTCCAAGATTCTCTTAGCAACAGACTTCTTGAAGGGGTGGTCAAGACTGTAGATTCTCATAAGTTGTTCTGGTATCTTACAGAAATATCCATCAAGATCATTAAGAATTACCTGGTCTGTGTGGTCAGAGGGCCTTTCTAGATTGGTTAATCTTTCTACTTGAGTCTGCTAGGAATGAAACTTTCACTTTCTTATCACCACATTTAGGAGAAAAAAAATCTATACATTAAAACTGAAAAATGGTAATTCTAATTCAGAAAATTTTTATTTTTTAATATTTTTTATTCATTTAAGTGACTCTTTACTGAATTTATAATGAAAATGTTTGTATTTGGGGCTTCATCAGATGACTTGAAACCTAGATGCTTAATCATGCTTTTATTCCTTACTCAATAGATTTTAATGTGCCCAGAACATGAAACGGAGAGAATAAACATGTACTGTGAATTATGTAGGAGGCCAGTTTGTCATCTTTGTAAGTTGGGTGGTAATCATTCCAACCACCGTGTAACCACCATGAGCAGTGCCTACAAAACCTTAAAGGTAGGACTTGTTTATTGTTTTGGAATTTTGATTCTTTGTAACTTTACTTTATGTCTTTAAGTTTTTATTTATGAAATCATAGCTTGAAAGTGATCCATTTTACAGAAATGAGTTAACAATGTAAAGTGTTACTTAATAATCTATCGACTGACAGTGTTTCTGAGGGACTTTGTGCAATACAAGTTAAAGCCTACATGCTGGTTTTGAACTCTGAGGGAGATGGGAGGATGCAGGACACTGTTATGATCCCCAAATGAACCCAAAGCCTGTGATGCCAAGTGTGTACATGGGAATGACACACCCTGAAGGACTGTATCTATTATAAGAAACTTGCTTCTTATTTCTTTTTTTTTTTGGTGGTGCTGGGAATTGAACCCAGGGCCTTGCTCTACCAACTGAGCTATATCCCCAGCCCCAGAGTCTTATTTCTTACCCTTAGAATTTGTCATAAATTTTGGTTTATTCCATTTGGGATCCTTACTAGCTAAGATTAAATTACTTCCTATTAACTTTATACATGACCCTTATAAAACTTGAAAAGTTTGATCAGTGGCAAAGTAGACAGTGGTGTAATCGTACTTTTTAAATTCTTTTTTCCTTTAAGCATTATATTAAAGAGGAATTAATTCATCTATGAACTTACCACCTATTTTAATTATTTCCTTTTGGTCTTTAACAATATGTATTTTTTTTAATCTATATCTAATTGCATATATATACTGTTTTATATTTTGTATTTTATATCTGTGTCATGCTCAGTATTCCCTCTGTTGTCTTTGAACATGTGGAAAACAGGTAAACTTTTATTCTTTTTGTTTACTAATTCTTTCACTTCCATTATGACTAGGCTAATTTTGATTTTTCTCATTATACTTCATATTTCCCTTTGCTTGCCTAGTAATTTTTGATTTGCTGCCAGGTATTGTAAATCTTACCTTGATGTTGGATCTTTTTGTACTCCTAAAATAGTCCTTGTGTGTGTGTGGCAGGGAGGGGTGCTGGGGGTGGCCTTGTACATTATAGGCAAGTGCTTGACCACTGAGCTAACGTCCCCAGCCTCATATATTCTTGAATTTTCACTAGGTATGTGATTAAGTTACTTAGAAACTATTTGGGGTCTTGCTTTTAAACTTTGTTAGGCAGGACAGAATGGAATTTAGTTCTAGGGCTAATTTTACTTGATTATGGAGGTAAGAGACTTTGGTTACCATTTCTGATGTCCTATAATTTTGAAGGTTTTTAATTGTAATTTTTTTGTCTGGCTGGTAGGGAATAGGCACTACTCCCAGCCTTGTGTGAGTTCCTGGAATTGTTCCCTGTCTGATCCTTTTGGGTCATATTTTCCCTGTCCCCTGGCAGTATCCTCAAACATTCAAGTTGATTGTACTCTGCTTTGTACATCTCTTTACAGTTCTCTCTTTTTCAGTGTTAAGCCTTATGGACATGGGCTTCCTATACTCCCAGCATCATCTATACTCATGGGAGACCTTGGTCACCATTTGAGTTCTTCTCTGTACTGGGCCTTCTTAGAAACATCCAGAAAGTAAGCTAGGGCAATCACAGGCTCGTCTTTTTGCCCATCTTTCAAGAAAAGGTCTTTTGTTTCTTGATACCAGTGCTTGAGTTTTATATTTTGTTGGGTTCTTTCAAGTGGGAGAGTAAATCCATTTTTTTTTTTGTCACTTGGATGCCTCCATAGTCTGCACCACTTATCACTATTTGTAATTAGATTTTAACACCCTTTTAAAGGTTTCAGTTTTCTTATTGGTTTAACCTTACACAAACTGTTCAAATTTTTTTCTATCACCTGGAATCAGTCTTCAACAATAGTGTACACTTAAGATACTGTGTAGAGCAAACTGTGTTTCTCCTTGTTCTCTGGGCAGGAGTGTTTTCATAACTTTTCACACAGCTTAAGATTAAAGAACATAGAGGCCCATTTCAGTTTTCTCATTACAGAGAGTTGATTGGCTCATCTTTATTATCTTCTCTGCAGCTGTATCTGCAGTAGGTAATGGACATTTTACTGAAGATTGTTTCCTGAGGAATTTTGGCTAGTTTTGTTTCCCATTGATTATTTCCTTACATTTCTAAGGAGGAGTTTAAGAATCTTTTTCCTGTACCTACCCTTTCTTCTGGTTTTGATTTTAGATAAGTTATTAACAGTGAGGACCTAGAAAAGTAAAAAATGTAAACATTCCTACAAATAGTCCTCATTGAATCAGAAAGTAAATAATACAGCATTTGTTTTTTAGGGTATGTGAGATATTATTTATACTATTTTTGTGAAATTTGTGTTTAATAGTATTGTCATGTTTTCTGAAATAGCTTTGGTACTTGACTAAAATGTATCATTATATACTCTTTCTTCCCAACATTTTGTTTTGAACCTTTTCAGAGGTAGAGCAAAGCCATCATCTTTAAAATTGTAGAGCTGAGAGCAGGGACCATCCTAGTTATGTATCATTTCTACATAAAAGATATTCATTGTGAGTATTGAATGACTTTGCCTTCCTCTCTTCCTTCTTTGTTTATTGTCTCTAATGTTTCTATAATATCTTTGATTAAGGATGTGATTCAAAGAGGAAAACAGTGGTTCTCAAACTTTTGGGGTGTTAGCCTCACCTGGGGCACCTGGTACAACTACAGAGGCCGACTCTGTCCTCTTCAAGGGACTTAGGCCTCTGTGTTCTTTAATTGTTCAGGAGAATCAGGTTTGAACCACTGTTGAGAGGAAAGCTTCTGAGAAATTGTGAGTCCTGGTGAAGTTAGCCCCTGACCAGTTCCTGGAGAACTGGAGTACTGAGTTATTTAAAACTACTTCTGCCATCGGGTAAAATTTCTTCAGGTAGGAGCCTTGACGATTTTCATTTTATCTTTATTGTCAATGTCTGATTCTATTTTTGGAGGCCTATGAATAAATGACATACTGATTCTTGGTTAAAACGGACTTTGTTTAGATGCAGTCTGCCTGAGGGCATTAGGAAGAGTGAGGCTATCTCAGACAAAGGGAGGATATAGTTGGCAGTGGACTTTTTCTAAGCCTTAAAACTCAATGAGAGTGAATGATGGTGCTCTTAGACTGTTTTGGATTTTGTCATCTATTCTTGTCTGGTCCTTACCTCTTTGGAAGAATCAACATTTCTTAGCCTGATTGACTTATCTTAGCCTTTTTGTAATTTAGGTTGTCTTAGAACTAAGCCTCCCTTCGATTTACCTGACCAAATTTAGCTCTTTGCTCTTTGTAGTTAAAAAAAAAAAAAAAAAATGAGTACCATCACCAGTACCTAGTACTTCTGGTCCCAGCCTGGGCCCAACAGGGACAGTATTAGAAGAACTGATACTGAACTTGAAGTTTGGTGCTGGAGAAATACCCCTCAGCCCATGAAATAGTGATCGGTGTCCTGAGCAGTGAGGGACTTTCTAATGCGGTTATTGACTGTAAGATGTTTGTACTTTATGAGCTTTTCTTTCCGCATCTGTAAAATTTTGGGTTAAAACACAAGATTTTATGTCTTATCTTCAATCCTATAGATTTCTGGTCCCATTCTGTCTTTAATGGCCAGAAATCTTGTTCCTTTGCCTAACAGATCCTTCCTCTCTCCAGTGAGCCATCAAGGATACTCCTTGTGTCTAATTCCTCTGAAATAGCAATGGGGCCTGCAGAACTTGTCACTTTTAGTTTTGCACACATTTTCTTTCCTTGGTCTAAATTAAAAAAAAAAAAAAAAAAGAGGAAGATGATAGGGGTAGAAGACTCACTTCTTCAATTGCTAAAAGTGGTCTCTGTCCCTCTTCCTTTCTTGCCCACTCTTTCCATTTCAGATCGTCAGCAGTGATTGAAACACTGAATTGCTCAGATCCTGTCAGGGCCGCAGCTTGTGAGATGTTTCCTGGTTGTACTTATTGTTATTTAGACTCCGAAAATATTTGTCCAACTTTTTATGCTCTGGTGCTTTCAGGGCTTTGTTTTTTTAGATATACTTTAGATATAATGCATAGTATCCATTTCTAGGCTAGACTAGGAATTGCACCAAAACCCATGATGTTCTTTCTTTGGAAAATGATAGACTCCCTTATAACCAATTATTCAGTAAACTTTGGGAATTGACTATTTTAAAAATAGATCTGTATTTTCATTATTGTATAATTATTTAATGAATATATAAGCTGAGTTAGGCTCGGAAGATTATTTTGAATTGCTGTTTGTTGCTTTTTCCATTATGCATGGGTGGGTGTGAGTAAGTTATAAAATCTTATGGAAGACAAGACTGAATTTCTGCCCTTCCATTTACTTAGAGGCCCTAGGAGGAAGAGTTCTGGAATTGCTAATGAAACAATAAAAATGTACTATTGTACTATATTTAGAATTTTTGACTGCACATCACTACCTTATTTTTTCCAACTTGATTTTCTTTTTTTGAGTGGTACTAGGGATACTCTGCTATTTTGCTACATCCCTAGCCCTTTTTGAGACAAGGTCCTGCTACATTGTCTGGCTGGACTTGAACTTGTGATCTTTCTGCCTCAGCCTACTAAGCAGTTGAGGTTAGAGGTATGCGCCACTGTGTCTGCTTCCAACCTGATTTTAATCTTCCCTATATCACTGGGACCTCTCTGCTTAAAGGCCAGTAACTATTTACCCTGGTTTCATAAGGATTGCCACCAGATGGTTGATTTTACCATCTGTTCATCATAGAGGATGAGTACTGTATAATTAAAAAAATTCTGCAAGGCCTTTGTTAAGCTTGCTTTTGGACATTTATGTTATGAATATGTTTCAACAGGAAAAGCTTTCAAAGGATATTGATTACCTTATTGGTAAGGAGGGTCAAGTGAAGAGTCAGATTTCTGAACTGAACTTGTTAATGAAAGAGACAGAGGTAAGTGACAGACTGGTTTACGTATTTTTCATTTATTCATCTAGACATTCATTTATTTGTTCATAAATTCCTGAGAGTGTTATGTGAACTGGGAACACAAAGTTGTGTTAGGTCTCACTTCTACTTCTCTGGGACTAGCAAAACAAATGTAAAAAATACATTATAATGTTATATAATAAGTGCTGTGATAGTGATTAAGTGATAATGGAACAGAGGAAAGAGTAGCTATGGGACACATAACAGTATCAAAAAGTAGTAATAATGGAAACTATAGCTTTTACAATTATATTTTAATAAATTAATAGATTGCCTTTGAAAGATATATACATTGCATAGTTACATACACTACATTGCATGGATAGGATCATATATTTAAAATTGCAGGTGTTCCTGAGTACATGCTCTGCATTTGTTTATGGAAAGATAGTATTAGGGTGTTTGTGACTACATTGTTTGCGATAGCCACAAAGTGGAAACTGCCCAAATGCTTATCGGTAGTGAAATACAAATAACAATATGAGTGAAGGATGTGTAACTGCACACAACAGTGTAGAGCAATCTAGCAATAATATTGAAAGGAAGATGCCTGATACAAAGGAGTACATACTCTGATGACATTTATAAAAAGTACCCCAGTGGTGAGACCAGATCACGAGTTTAAAATTCAGGGTAGTCATCATTGATAGGGGAGAATTAGTGCCTGTGGAGGTTTTAAGGGTGACTTCTAGGATGCTAGTGATGTTCTTTAATGTGAATGCTCTGCTGGATGCTGGTTGCATTCATCTACCTTTATACTTCTATGTACAACCTGTCTTAGGTTTCATTAAAAAATTTTTAAAAAGTAATAGTGAATTTAAAATATAGTTGAGAATAGGACTACGTTATTTTAAAATTCCAAATATTCTTCACTGGCTTTGATGTATACTTATTTCTCTTCTCTATTTGAAGTAAAGCTGAGAACCACTACTCCTAATGTCTTTAAAAGTTATAATTAAAAATATCCTGGCTAGTATGACACTGTTACTTCTCACAATTTTTTTTTTTTTTTTAATCTTTGGTCATTTTGCCCCATAGATTCTTTCAGTCATGCTGCCCTTTGCTTCAAAGTAAAGGGAAACTCAGTATTTGTTTTTGGGTTTGTTGTCCATTGGGTAGAAAATCGGGGAACTTAGGCATCAAGTGTTCATGTTACACTGATATCTTAAGATCCTGGGGAAATTGGTGAACTTTTTTCTACTTTTGGCCTGAACTGCATTTGTAGGCTTATCAGTAAGAATCTTTTACACTAGAGAATTTGTCTCCGTTTTTTTTTTTTTTTTTTTTTCTTTTACTCAGTGATCATAGTGGCACCATCTTTGTATCTGCAATTACACTTGGCTAGAAAAAAGTCTTAATTGTTTATAATGTTATTTCTCAGCTTAATGTAACATATCTTGGAAATTCTATCAGTCACTGCTCTCTGCCCCTTTGCTTTTTAGTAAGTGTAACTTCTGGGGTTAAGGAAACAGAGGAAATCTGGAAAAAATTTTGTTCTATTATAATTATTGGCCAGAAGCCATTGAAAAGTGTACAATGCACTGTTACCATAGATCGTCAACTTTTAAGAATGTTCTGATAGACATATTTTTTTGTTGGGTCTATTATGATAAGTGATCTGTTCATTTTCAAAATCATGTTGAGCTTTTGAGTTCACAATGTTTAATAAACACTACAGATAGGATAATTTTATGGCAAAGTAAATAAACTATGTATATAATGATAAGAATGTTTAGAGTATGATACATTGTAGTATGTATTTTATGTAAATAGTCTTGTGTAATCTTCACAAAAAAATTGGGGGGCGGGTAGGGGAGAATGCTGGGCATTTATCCCAGTCTTGCACATGGTAGGCATATGCTTTATCACTGAGCTATACATACCCCAGCCCCGTCCACAGTTTTCAAAAGAGAAAAACTCATGCATGGAGAAGTTAAATAATTTGTATAAGGTCATGTAGCATTATAATTAAATTAATTTGAACGGACATTTTTATATTGTAGCGAAGAGTTGTTATTTTATTTTGTAGTTTTGTGGCTGTGGTTTAACAAAATTAGAGTATCTTAAAATGGATTAAAAAATTCCTGAGTGAATTCAAAACTCTAGAAATGTGTTTTCCTACATGTTTGATTAAATAAGTTCATTGCTGCTTCAGATTCCTTTATATGTAACTGAAAATTATATTTTTATTTAATCAAATAAATTGTCTATTGCTGAACTTTGGAGGGAAAAAGCCTAATGAAGTACAGTTATAAAATTACAAAGTAAGCATAAACAAAAATTTTCAGCTGTTCTTTGCTAAGGGTATTTGATGCCAAACTATTGTTTTGAAAATTTCAGAAATTTTTTTCTTTATAATATCTGAATTTGTTCTGTTTAATTTTGATAATTTCATCATCACATAGTATAAATATGATTATGTAGAACTTTGTGAAAAGACATTGGGTTTCGCTGATGAGGTAATGCTTCTGTGTTTTATAATAGTGCAATGGAGAGAGGGCTAAAGAAGAAGCAATTACACATTTTGAAAAACTATTTGAAATTCTAGAAGAGAGGAAATCATCTGTTCTGAGAGCAATTGATGCGTCTAAGAAACTAAGATTAGACAAATTTCAAACTCAAGTGGAAGAATATCAAGGACTTCTAGAGAACAATGGGCTTGTGGGTTATGCTCAGGAAGTGCTTAAGGAGACCGATCAGTCTTGCTTTGTACAGACAGCAAAGCAGCTCCACCTAAGGTATTTTCTCTTACTGGTTATTTTAAGAATCTCTCTAGCAATGTCATTCAATGCCACTGTATATTTCCACTTTAACTCCAGAGTGGTTCATAATGCTGTGTTAATGTGAAGTATGCCTTGCTTCATTCTTTGCTTGAGTGTTAAGTGAAGTGTAAGTTTTCTTTTGTTCATTACATTGCAGATATTTAGTCTGATTTGCTTTTTAAAGAATCATATTTATATAAGATGTGTCTGTCTGCAGAATACATAAAGCTACAGAATCTTTGAAGAGCTTTAGACCCGCTGCTCAGACATCTTTTGAAGACTATGTTGTTAATACATCTAAACAAACAGAACTTCTTGGAGAATTGTCATTTTTCTCTAGTGGTAAGTCTTAGCAAAAGCAAAATATCATTTTAGTCTGGATTTACACTGTAATGAAAAAACAAGTTTTGCCAGTGAATGCCTGTAATCTCAGCCATTTGGAATGCTAAGACAGTAGGATTTCAAGTTCAAGACCAGCTTGTGCAATTTAAAAAAATCTTTACTCAAGATAAAATTTAAAAAGGGCTGTGTGTATGTAGCTCAATGATAGAGTGCTTGCCTATCTTACACAAGGTCCTGGTTCAGTCCCTGGTACTACAAAAGCAACAACAACCCCTACACCCCCATTTTCTTTATTTTGAAATTTAAAACAACATCTCAGTTGCCCAGGATTATTATGTCCTAAGGTTATATCCCATTTATGTTTTTATGACTATATTCTTATGTATAAAAATATATTCTATTGGCTGGTGTGTTTTTAAACATTGCATAAATGACATCAAGTTGTATGTATCTCTTTTGTAAATTGCTTATTTAAAAAATTAAGTATAAGAATTTGTTAACACATGAAATTTCTGCTGTGAAGTTGCATAAACGTTTAGCTGTATGTGTTTATAATATTTAGTAAGTAAATAAATCATTTCTCTACTGAGAGACATTTTGTTTTTACTTTTTCTCTATTGTAAGTATGTGGTATTGAACGCTATCAGGGTTTTTTTCTTTTTTTCTTTTTTCTTTTCTTTTTTTTTTTTTTGGTACATGTATGTGAATTTCTCAAGGGCAGAAACCTAGAAATGAAATCCGTGGCTAAAATTGACCATAGGACATTTAGGTGTTTATGTTGCTACGTTGGTTTGCTGGGCCTGCCATTAACAAAGGGCCACAGATTGAGCAGCTTAAACAGCAGCACTTTCCTCACAATTCTCGTGGCTAGAAGTTTAAGTAAAAGGTGTTGGTGGGGTTGGTTTCTTCTGAGGCTGCTCTCCTTGTCTGTGGATGGTCATCTTCTCCCTGTGTTTTCACTTGTTCCTCTCTCTGTACAGTCTGTGTCCTAATCTCTCCTTATTAGGGACACCAGGATCCCTGCAATGACCACATTTTAATTTCCTGTTTAAAGACCCAGTCTCCAAATACAATTGCATTCTAAGGCTAGCACTCCATTCTAGGGATTAGAACTTTAGCCTATGAATTTGACAGGAACACATTTCAACCCATAATATTTGCTTAGTTTGCATTTTGCTATCCTCCTCAGGGAGGTCTTTTTTTCCTTTTTACCTTCCCACATCTTATCTCATTTGTCTCCATCAGCTACTAGTGATGGTGAATGATCACAGTCCTTAAAAAGTTTTAGTCTAATTGCTATGTAGATAGATTTGTGGATTTGTACATTCAAAGGAAATTTGTCTTGTTAAAAGTTAAAACTCTGCAGGATTATTGTAACTACTTTTTTTTAAAGATATACTGAATCTGATATTTATTGTGAATATCTTATTATTTGAAATAACAAACAACTATTCTTCTTCATCCACTGTACTCCCTATTTCCAAACTGTATACCTGACTTGTTTTTATGAGTCCAAGATCCTTCCTTTTCTGTGGATCCCAAATTAAACTTGGGATCCTAATTAAATTTGGGATCCTAATTAAAAGGGTGAGGTTGAGTGTGGGTAATCTTGTACAGCAAAGGTCACTTAAAGGATCGGTGAGAATGGATAGTAGTCACCTATCTACTACCTATTTTCCTGCTAATATACATTCCCTTAATTTTTCCCTGTGTGCACATTTTTTTTTGCAAGCTATGCTTCTAGAAAAGAAATGAAAAAGGGTATGGGTATTTATGATATTCCATAACTTGTTTCTTTTTTTAAACCTCAGAATGTATTTTAGATGATTTTTCCAGACCTAATTGTGGCTGTGTAATGTTCAGGTACATAAATGCATCCTTCACAGACATATTTATATGCTGCTTTTATGTAGCTGGGGGATAAGGAGAAGAAACTGTTTCATTTTACATCCTCTTTACTTGTTAAAAAAGGTGTGTGTGTGTGTGTGTGTGTGTGTCTGTGTCTGTGTGTATGTGTATGTGCACGCATGTGTAATTTTTATTGCATCTTGTTCTTATACTTTCCAAGTTTAGAAATTTAATTTTAGGATTATGTATACACACAAAGATTTAACAGTAATATTTTAATCACTTCATTTTTAATGATATATTAGAAACCTGTTTTGTGAAGTAAATGTTAATGTACCTGTACAATGGAATATTTTAGGGTAAAAGTATGGACAGAAGCTATACAAAAGTATGGACAGAAGTATGTTATTATCTTTGAATTGCCTAAATTTGTTTTTTTTGTTTTCTTTAGTTACTGGTTTTCTTTCAAAAATGTGTATCATATTTATACTAAGAAAAATTAAATTGCTTTGCAGTTCTATAGGAGAGAATATGAAAGGAAATTACATAATGTCCATTGAGAATTTGTTTGAAATAGGCAGCACTTAGATTTTAAAATATTAGAATAGTTGTTCATGGGAGGATATAACTAAAAAATTTCAAGTCCAGAGCTGTTGTTCTGTACATGGAAGGCATATAGTTAAAATATGTAGTTTATGGTGTTTGAGAATTAATAATGATAATACTTAAAGCTATAGTTCAGTTTTAAATTTTTTTTTAATTCTTTCTCATTTTGTTATAAATACACATATACCTTCCTATAAATTTTTTTTCTTACATACATAGTATTATAAATTCAGAAAATTCTTGGACAAGCTGGGTCTGTTGGCACACACCTGTAATTATAGCTATTTGGAACCCAGGCAGGATGATCAGAAAATTTCAGACCAGTCTGGGAGAATTCATGAGACCCTTTCTCAAAAATTAAAACTAAAAACGTCTGGGGATGCAGCTCAGTGGTGGTGGAGAGCTTGCTTAGCATGTGTGAGGTCCTGGGTTTAGTCCTTCAATAGTGCAGAAAAGAAAAAAGAAAATCCTTGGGTAGTATAGAAGTCTTGTCAGTGTATCATTTTTATTGCGGGAAAATACAGGTTTGGAAATACCAGTATTTTAACATTTTTTTTCTATTTTATAATTCTTTCAGGCATAGATGTGCCTGAGATCAATGAAGAACAGAGCAAAGTTTATAACAATGCTTTGATAAATTGGCACCATCCAGAGAAGGACAAAGCTGACAGCTATGTTCTTGAGTATCGGAAGATTAATAAAGATGAAGAAATGATGCCCTGGAATGAGATAGAAGTGTGTGGCACAAGTAAAGTTGTCTCTGATCTTGAGGAAAACTGTCACTATGCTTTCAGAGTGAGAGCTTACAAGGGTTCCATCTGTAGTCCCTGCAGCAGAGAACTGATTCTTCATACTCCTCCAGCTCCAGGTATTGGAAATACTGAACATTTAAAAAGAGTTGACTTGAATGAGACCTTGATTGTATCAAGGAGTCAGTGCCTCCACCTAGACAGACCTACAATGAAACCAGCTCTTGCTTTTAAAAGAGTATAGACAAACTGATCATGGTGGTGCAAGCCTGCAATCCCAGTGGCTTAGGAGGCTGAGGCAAGAGGATTGTGAGTTCAAAGTTAGTCTTGGTAATTTAGTGAAGCCCTAAGCAACTCAGTCTCTAAATAAAATATAAAAAGAAAGGGCTGGGAATGTGGCTCAGTGGTTAAGTGCTCCTAGGTTCTATCCTCAGTACCAAAACAAACAAACAAACAAACAAACAAAAAACCCACAAAGACAAAAAACAAACAAACAAAAAAAAAAACAAAAAAAAACCTACAGACAAGTAGATATCATACCCAGCTAGGATTTAGAAATGAACTGAATAGTTGAATTTCACCTTTTCACTTTGTTAGACTGAGAACAGGATTAGATTTTGACTGATGTTAGTCAGAGAAAAACTTGAAACGAAGACATTTGAGTTAGCAGGGCTAAATTGGGGGTAAAATAGCATCAGTGCTACTTTAAAATCTTTAAATAGTATAATTCTGGTTTTTTGTCCAGTTCATGAAAAACTTTAACAAATAGGAGATAGGCACATATTTTTAAAATTTATTAGTATGGTATCCTGAAATTTAATTTTGGTCTAACCTAATTCTGACTTCCAACTCAGTGTTGGAATAACACTGAATAAAATCTAAGAGTTTTAGGCTCAATTTGCAAGCATTAAGTAAACATTATATGGTTTATGCTGTTTCCTCTTTCTTTTCCAGTGTGTTTAACTGAAACTGGAAGAAAAAGAATCTTGGACATAGTTGCTATATTCAGTAATGTAGTTGGGTGGGGGAGGAGGTAAGGGTTATTGTCTTTTTCTCCAAGAGAAGCCATATTAATAAGGTGAATCTTTAAATTTATTGTACAAATCTGGGGATTTTGGATATTGACAGGAAGCAGGAATAATTATGCCAGGACAGTAGGCATTACCAAAAAGACTGGTCTGCCTGCATTTGGAGAATGACTTCAGCTTGCTCGCAGTCATTTTTAAAAATTGTGATATAAATTTGGTATAATATGTGGTATAATATAAAATTTACCAATTTAGTCATCCCTCTAAGTGTACAGTTCATTGACACTGTACATTCACAACATTGTGCAGCTACCACCCCTCATATCATCCCAAACTGAAAGTCTGTACCCATTGAACAATAACACCCTATTCCCCCTCTTCCCAGAGTCGGTAATCTCTTACTTTCCATCTATGAATTTGTCTGTTCTTAGTACCTCATATAAATGGAACTGTGCAATATTTGTCCTTTCACGTCTGGGGTATTTCATGTTTCATTCATGTTATAGCAGGTGTCAGAATTTCCTTCTTTTTCAAGGCTGGATAATATTCTGTTATACATGTACACCACATTTTATTGCCATTCATTGGTCAATGGACATTTGGGTTATTTCTACATTGGTTATCATCCAGTGTTATATTTAATGGATTTAAGTTGATAAGGGATTATAAGAGTTATATTATCTCCATTCTGTAGATGAGGAAATTAAATTTTAGGTCAAACTTGGTTAAATGTTTGAGCAGGGTTGCAAAGCTAGGTCACTCCAAACCATTTTTTTTTTTTTTTTAATACTACCATGTTTCTCTTGTCTGCCATATTGATTCAGTAAGGAAAAGGCAAACATTTTCTAAATTTTAAAATTTGGAGTAGATATTTAAGAAAATGAGTAGATTTTAAAAATTAGAGCTTTATAGCTATATGTAGTAGTTGGGATCATCCTGACAAACTCATATATGCATGGATATCAGTTTCAGTTCACGATTTTCTCCCTTCTCTCTCCCCCTTTTCCTTCCTTTTCTCCCTTCCTTCTCCCATTCTTCTTCCTCTTTTCTGTTAGATTCCTTTTGCTCATCTATTAATTTACATTCGCTTGGTTCTTTATGTTATCCTATCCTTCTCTCCCCTTTTCCTTTATTTTACTGTAACTTCCACAAGAGAAACATTCAGCTTTTGAGTTTGACTTATTTCACTTAGCATGATATTCTCTATTTCCATCCATTTACCAGCAAATACCATAATTTCATTCTTTTTTATGGCTGAGTAGAACTCATTGTATTATATGTACCCCAATTTCTTAATCCATTCATCTATTGATGGGCATCTGGGTTAATTCCATAATTTAGCTATTGTGAATCGTGCTACTATAAACACTGGGGTGACTGTCTTGCTGTGGTATGCAGATTTTAGATCTTTGGGGAAAATACCAAGGAGTGGGATAACTGGGTCATATTGTGGTTCCATCCCTAGTTTTTTTGAGGAATCTCCATACTACTTTCCAGAGTGGCGGTACTAGTGTACAGTTCCACCAAAGTACAAGTGTGCCTTTTTCCCTAGAATCTTGCCAGCATTTATTACTGTTTGCATTCTTGAACATTGCCATTCTGACTGGCTAAGATGAAATCTTACTGTAGTTTTGATTTGAATTTCCCTGATTGCTAAGAGATGTTGAGCATTTTTTCTTATATTTGTTGGCCATTTATATTTAGTCTTTTGAGAAGTGTCTGTTTATTTTGCCCATTTGTTGATTGGGTTCTTTTTAATTTCTTTGGCATTAAACTTTTTAAGTTCTTTATATAGTCTGGATATTAATCTCCAGTTGGAGGAGCAACTGGCAAAGATTTTCCTTTCATTCTGTAGGCTCTCTCCTCATGCTCTTAATCATTTCCTTTGCTGTGCAGAAGATTTTTAGTGTGATGACATCCTACTTAATGATTCTTGGTTTTATTTCTTGTGCTTTGGGGTCTTGTTAAGGAATTTGATGCCGACACCCTTATGATGGAATGCTGACTTTATGTTTTCTTGTAGCAGTTGTAAAGTTTGTGGTCTAATTTGTAGGTCTTTGATTCATTTTGATTTTAGTTTTGTGTAGGGTGAGAGAGATGGATCTAACTTCATTTTTCTACATATAGATATCTAGTTTTCCCAGCATCATTTATTAAAAAGACTGTCTTTTCTCCAAGATATGTTTTTTGGCACTTTTGTCAAATATCAGACAGCTGTAGAGTAGGTATGTGGATTTGTTGGTTTAGGACTTTTGTCTCCTTACTTCTTTGAGTTGGAATAATGTCAGAGAATGTTTAGTTCAGCAGCAGTCTCTAACCTGTGAACTTTTAGTGTCAGTGTAGGTTCTTAGCACCTCACAGGTTGGGCTGAAATAAATAATAGTAACAACTATTGCAAACAATACAGAGCATTAAAGTAAATACCCAGTGCCTACTATGACATCTTCAACATTAATGACCACCAGTAAACAGGAATAATGGGTTCAGGAATTATGAACAATAAAAACAATAACCATGAACCAGATCTGGCTTTAAAGCATATAACACATGTCAATTATATAATTTATAGTAGTAATAATTGTATCAGCATTCCTGGTGGGGCATGAGTTATATAAGTCAATTAGTTCTGAAAGATGGTAAAAGTAAAGCTAATTTGGGGGAAAGGATGTGATAAGAAGTTAGAAAAGAGTTTACAGTTTCAGAAAGTGAACAGAGAGATGCAGAGGAGATGTAGCAGGTGATTCTTCATATAGCAGGAAGAAAAAAAATAGAAGCAGCAAAGTATTAGGCGAGAGCACAATAGAATTTGGCCAATTAGCAGGAGGAGAGAAATAAACAAATGAAAATCATACAAAACCAATAAACCTGAACCCTCAAAAGACAATGCTAGGAAAAAATAATTACATTAAAAATGAGAGATAAAGAAACTAATAAAAGTATGTGTAATATGTCCCTGAACCAGTCAGTACAGCAGGAACTCTTATGTGTGTGGGCGCATGCGCGCGTGCACGCGCACACACAAAACAGAGAAAGAATAAAAATAAATTAAAAAATTTAAAAAAATTTAAAACTATCTTAATGAAGAATGAAGGAACCATCTCCATTGAGGTGGTCAAAATAGTTGGCCCTATTGGATAGTCACTGTCTATTACCAACAGTCTTGCTTTCCATATCTTTAGTTACGTACTGATAGAGCAACGGGTGAAGGGTTGTTAACTCCTTGCTGTTTTCGTGTTGCTCCCTGAGCTGCCAGCTGGAGTGATCTAACACTGAAGCTGTTTGGTACATGACTTAGCTTTCCTTCTCACCAGTGTGAGATGGGAGGGTTTGGGAAGCTGTCAGTGGGGGTTTTGTCCATTTCGTGCACTCCCAGTTTTCTGCATCATTCTGTGAGGGGCCTTCCAGCAGGTGATGCTGACATCTCAACAGGTCTTAGAGCTTTGTTGGGTGGTACCTTCTTTGGAGAGACTAAAATGACCTGCCCCTAGGGCTAAACATTAGCCAGTTTCTTATGCAGGTCTGGTTCTCAGGAGCCTCCACTCACTGCTGCCCAGGAGCACAGCCTTTCCAGCTCTCGATCCCAGTCCACTTTAGTTGGTCATGTGAGCTGCCCAATGCAAAGGAGAAGGAAGTTGGGTTCCCCTTTGCCCTTATGACTTGAATGCCCCCAGGTACAGTTGGTTACTCCACACCTGTTTCACTTATGTTCCATCAGGCTCAACGTAGGTCATTAGAAAGCTGCCTGCTGAGACATTCTGGCTGTTTTTTTTTTTTTTTTTTTTTTTTTTTCCCCTTTTGTCCTGAACTCTTCAGTCCTGCAGTTGCCACTGTGGCAACATTGCCTCAAGATGGCTCCTGCCTCAGTTCTCCATGGCCAGTTGAGATATGGAGCATGCTTTTCAAGTTCCAGCATGCAGTGTGGCCTTGGATTGGCTAAGATTAGGCAGTAATTTTTTTTTTTTTTAATCTCAGGCCTTTCTGTACCCAAACTGTGACATGTCCCCATCCCCCAACCTTGTCTGAGGTGAATCCACACTGGTGATGCCCATGTGGCAGCCAGGTGGGCTCTGATGTATTCTTTATTCTTTGTTTATTGTACCCAAATTTCTTGTTCAGTATTGAATTTTGGCAAAATTCCTTTTTCATACAACCCCCACGAGAAGCTATACACTTAGTGCTTGGTCTCAGGCCCATGTCACAGCTTGGAATGCAGGTTTCCTCTACTCTGCCATCTTCCAGGCCCCATGAGTAGATATTTATGAAAATGCAATGCCTCTTAATTTAAGGATAAAAGAACATATCTAGTAAGTGCAAATATCTATGATAGATTTGATATCTCTGTTTCAAAGAGGTGCGTCCATAAATTTTCGCATACATGAAAATACTTTCTCCTGCTTTCTGAAGATTTCTGAAGATTTTCATGTATAGAGAATATACTAGAAGTTGTGGGTAAGTTGAGGTTTTGAGTTAACATAGTTGTTTGGGTAGCATGACACTTTCCTCTTCCCATCTCTTTTTGGTAATCTCTTGTTTAAAAACTTGTCAAATTTAACCTTAAATCATAGAAATGCTAATAATTAATTTTCAGGCTGATTTACATTAATTTTAAGCTCTCTTTAGTTTTCAGTTTCCTCTTTGATGAAAAATGTGGCTATAATAATGAACACCTCCTGCTGAACTTGAAGAGAGACCGGGTAGAGAGTAGAGCTGGATTCAATGTTCTACTGGCTGCGGAACGGATCCAAGTTGGCTATTATACAAGCTTAGACTATATCATTGGAGACATTGGAATTACAAAAGGAAAACACTTTTGGGCCTTCCGTGTGGAGCCATATTCATACCTAGTGAAAGTAGGAGTTGCTTCCAGTGATAAACTACAAGAATGGCTCCATTCTCCCCGGGATGCAGTTAGTCCAAGGTAGATCTTTTGACGTAGAATGTAATAATGTTTTTGAAAGTAAATATCCTGGATAGCAAGATAAGCCTGAAAATATACTTAAACTTACCTCTTATTCTTGGAGTATGTACTTCTTAGAGTTAGGTTGTGGCTGGGTGGCTGACTTAGGAAAGGAGCTGGGTTATCTCATTGAATAATGAGAGCAGCAGTAAATTTTTGATGCTCCAAGGAAATAATTATGTTTTAGATGCCTTGATAATGATATCACCTCACAGTTTTAAGTTTTCAAAGTCTTGTACATGGTACCTTAATAAATTATAAAAATTATATATATATATATATATATATAGAGAGAGAGAGAGAGAGAGAGAGAGAGAGAGAGAGAGAGAGAGAGAGAGAGAGAGAAATGCCTCTAATTGCCATACTTCACAATTGATACAAGTTGTTCTTTGGTTATGGGACCCAGTTTCTTTAAAATTTCCCATATGTCCTTAACAAAATTGGGTCACAGAAGACATGTTTGAAAGCGAAGAGTTCTGATTTCTTAAGAGATTGAATAATGGAGATTGTGCAGTTTAGTTTTTTTGGATAGGATAAGAAGACTGGCATAGTTAATTTTTGACCACTTATGTGAATGGTATACCAGATTAATAATATGATAGGACCAATTTTTTTTTTTTTGCCCAGAGATGAGAAATTTACATAATGCCAGATATTATTCTCATAGGGAAGTAGTTAACTAAACATAGTGGCATACCCAGTTGATATAATACTAGATTTAATGTTTAAAAAGTTCATAACATGAGAAATATTAGAAGTGATCAAACTTGATTAAAATTGTTGTTGCAGTGTGATCTCAAATATGTAAGAAGCAAACTATACATAGGTAAAAAATGGAAGACTCTCCGGAGGCTGAGGCAGAAGGATTGCAAGTTCAAAGTCAACCTCATTAACTTTAGAAAAGACCCGAAGCAACTTAGTGATGTCATGTCTAAAAAATAAAATAAAATAAAATAAAGGGTTGGGGATGTGACTCAGTGGTTAAGCTCCCCTGGGTTTAAAACCTGGTACCAAAATGAAAAGAGAAAGAAGGATCATATAGTCAGCTTCATTGTTTTATAATAGAGGCAGGGCAGATTTCTTGATTTAGACAGTTCAATTAGGAAACAGTTCTCAAGGAGAAGGACACAAGCTTTATTTTTATTTTTTCCTCTCATGAAAGTGCCCATTCATTTTACTTGGCCTTGGATTAGGACATGTATCTTGCCTTTGTGTTTCCTTATATATGACTGTGTGCCATGAATATTTCATCTTTGACCAGTCATTTCACTCCCCTCCCCACTTCTTTAATTTTGGTAGACCAAAGTTATTGAAGAATTTTTAAGTTCTCACTTGTGTGTACATTGAGGTAAAAATGGATAATGTCTCATGACATGGAATTGGGGACTGAGTATGCTTTAAGTTGATTTTTTAAATAGAAAACTCATAAGGTAGAGGTTATTTCTACTTGAAGTCAATTTATATTATTTTGTGAAAATGTTTTGAAGATACTTGAAGATTTAATGGATGAAGGTACAGATACTGTGTTGTGTATTGTGTTTTAGATATGAGCAAGACAGTGGGCATGACAGCGGAAGTGAAGATGCCTGTTTTGATTCTTCACAACCTTTTACATTAGTTACTGTAGGCATGAAGAAATTTTTTATTCCCAAGTCACCTACTTCTTCTAATGAACCTGAAAATAGAATTCTTCCCATGCAACAAGTATAGGGATTTTCCTGGACTATGATAAAGGCAGAGTGAGTTTCTATGACATGGAGCATATGAAGTGCCTTTATGAGCGCCAGGTGGACTGTTCACATACGATGTATCCAGCATTCGCATTAATGGGCAGTGGAGGAATTCAGCTTGAAGAACCCATCACAGCGAAGTACCTGGACTACCACGAAGACATGTAGTTGAAATATCCAGTGTGACTGGGATGAAAAGTGTTAACAAAGGAACACCTTAATGTTAGCCTTTGTAACTAATTAGATAACATCCAAGTCTTGGTCACACACTTGTTTTTAGTGTCTGATTCTTCTTAAAAAACAAAAAACAAAAAACAAAAAAAAAAAACAGAAAACCTAAACAGCCTTGTCTCTTCCATGTTACTGTTCTGCCTTTCACAAGTGACAGAGTAAAGACATTCTTTCCTGGTTAATATGGAATGGTTAACTTTGCAACTGGATCATCTTTCTCTTTATGTACAGGGAATCTAATTTATATCAGCTGGTATTGCTTTTTTGGGTGGGGGAGGGATACAAAACTATTTATTATGGTTTTTTTTTGTGTTGGTTTTTCATTTTTATATCATGTTTATGTCAAGATAGTTTTAAATGGCTGTGGGTAGAAATGAGTACTAAGCAGTGTGTCTTTCATTTGATTTTAACAAATTATTTTTTATCCATCTAAACAAAGTTATAGATAAAGATAAAGAAAAATACCATAAAAACGGTAGCATATTAAGTGGAAAATATATATTTCGAAGTGTATTAATAGCATGTAGCCTGGAAAATGAGTACTGCTGGGTTTTTTGTTTTTGTTTTTTAAAGACCACAAACTGTATTGATCAGGACATCTGAAAGAGTTCCTTTAGCTGTAATGCTCATTAACTAGCATGAGTAGTAAACATGATGTCTGATAGAAACAAAAAGTTCTTGGCTAACCCATGAAACTTTTCACGCATATAATTTTTTTTCAGAAAAAATTATCTTCAGTTTTTCTTATTGTATGAAAATATTTGTGCTTACATTAAAGAATTACATTAAATATTTCAGAAATATTAGTGAAGATGGACTGTTATTGCAGTCATAATTATTTTTTCCCTCCAATTGTCTTGTGATTTTCATTTTATGACACAACTATTACATATCAGATTTTCCTAGTTTACGAGTTTGAAAAAGTTCATGATATATTTATAGTAGCATTAAATATATTGCAAAATGTGGAGTACTAATTGTTCAGTTGTATGGCATTTTCTATGGCTCAATGTTTGGTAATGAGTGTTTGTAGTATAAGCAAGTAAACAAATTTAATTGTTAAGGAATAATTAATTACTAAAATCATAATGACTGTATATATCCGTTAAAATTTGCAGTTTATTTTCATTTGAGAACTACATTTTATCTCAATTAGATGTTCATTTTTGAAAGATATTCTTTTAAATAGGTGATTTTTATTTAAACTGCCTATTTTTTTAAGTTAAAATGTTCAGAAACTAAGACGGTCATATATTTTAGCACAGATCACTTATGGAATACTGTTAACATATTTTAATGGAGTAACCAAAACTCTTGGGGGTCTGTTTCTATTTTTATTTTTTAGTGAAAAATCTCTTATTCAGGCTAGTAGCACTAAGTAGAAAATATAGTGGAGAATTTAATAGTCTTTGTTACTCTCTCATCTATGAATAGCACTTTATAACATAGGCTAAACTAAGAAAATATGCAGTGTTATGTGGATCACTGTGCAATGAAGCTGCTGAAGTTGTACGTGTGGTTAAGTTTGACACTCTTAAGCCTTGTGTAAGCACATATCACGTAGGCATTTTTAAATATAAGCTTTAATAGGAATAAGAAAGTCATTTCAAACGTTGTATAGTACTATATAAATTGTTCAGAATTTCTTTCATTTTTAATAAAAATTAAAAGAAAGTCAAGTGTAATTATTCAGATCTGTACTTGAGGAATTTTTTAGTATGTTTATATGGAAAATTGAAACAAAACGTTAAAAGTTGTAAGCTGCACACAATTATTTAGAGCTAAGTTTTGTATGAGATTATTTTGGATGGTTGTTTATTACCTTTAATCCTCTTGTGGAATTGATCATGAGAAAAGCTTAACATGAAACTGATATATATCAGTTGTTTAGTTGATCATTTTCTCTATTTCTTTTCTGATCCATAGTAGATTAGATTTTGCCTCGATGAGTGACCATTTATTTTTACATTCATGCTCTTGTTTTATGGGTTTTGGTAGTTGTGTTCAGTGATGGATCATAACAAGTTGTTACTAATGATGGGTTTTAATTTTGTTTAATAAGAGTAGATTCAAGGCTATCCCTATGATACTGTGCTTAATAGTAGGAGTCTCTGTAATCTCTGTCTCCTAGCTCTCTATCTTCCTTTTGGGGATAGAAACATAATCTGGACCTATTAAATCTTCAGTCAGAAACTCTCATCTGGTTGGGCTCTGGGAGTATGTCCCATGGGGGTAGTTAAAATGTAATCAATCTTACTGCTGTAGAAAAGAGTGAGGACTGCTGTCACAGGTGAGAATACTTTAAAGAAATTATGCTCTCACAAGAGTTATCTGCTATTTATGGAAACATTTTGACAAATTGGAGTTTTTCTTGGAATTTTTTTGCTTTAAAAATAAACTTGAAGGGACTGAGGTGGTTCAGTGGTACAGCACTTGCCTAGCATGTATGAGGCACTGGGTTGATTCTCAGCACCACATACAAATAAATAAAGGTCCATCAACAACTAAAAATATTTTTAAAACTTGAAGAAATTTAGTTTAAAATTTAGGTTTGGAACTATTTTATTCATTTTGCAACAATCTTAATTCCTGCTATCTATGAGACATTGTGCTACTACACACTGGGCATAAAGTGAACAAGACAGCCTCTCTAGGTTCCTTCCTTTGTGGAATTTAACTTCCAGCATGGAGAGATGACCAAAATAAGGAAGGTGCTAGAGAATGCTTGATATGGGAGCTAACGTTAGATTTGGTTATCAGGGAAGCCCTTCAAAGGAGAGTGATGAAAGTTGACACTTAATTGCTAAGGATGAGCCATGAAAACTGAGGTGAAGAGCATTCCTGGTAGAGAGGACAAGAACAAAAGCCTTTGGGATGGTGAATTCTTAGAGTTCTGGCAGGTAATGGAATTCTGCCTAGATGGTTAAAATGAAAAGTTCTAGAAAGGATTGCTAAAGGTATGGGCAGTGGTAAAGGAAGATACAAGCAATGAGGTGGCACTAGAAAAGACTGGCCATAGCCTGCAGCCACCACTGCCTGTAAAGCCAGGAGGACAGAGGAGAAGTACTGCCCTGCTACTCAGATCTTAGTGAGAAGTAGGGTCTTTTTCCACATTTTTTTAAATTGGTGCATTATAGTTGTACATAATGATGAGATTTGTTACATATTCATACATGCACACGGTTATCACAATATAATTTGACCAGTTCTCACTCCCCAGCAGTTCCTCCCTACCTCCCCACTCCCACCTGTTGGTCCCTTGACTTTACTGATCTTTCTTTGATTTTCATGAGATCCTTGACACTCCCAACTTTTGTTTTCCTTTTTTTCTCTCTAGCCTCCGCATAAGAGAAACATATGACCCTTAACCTTCTGAGTTTGGCTTATTTCACTTAATAGTCTCAAGTCCCATCCATTTTCCTGCAAAAGTCATAAGTGCATTTTTATTTTGACTGAATAAAACTCCACTGTGTATATATGCCACATTTTCTTATCAGTTCATCCGGGATGGATACCATTGATGGACATCCAGAGTTTGGCTGTTGTGAATTGTGCTGCTATAAACCTGGACATGCATGTATCATTGCAGTATACTATATGTATCATTGCAGATCACTAGTGAGTGACTACTTCTTTAGAATAAATACTGAGGAGTGGTATATAGCTGGGTCATATGATTGTTCCATTCCAGTTTTGATGAAGGATATTATGATCTGAAATGTCAGAACTTGCAAATAAAAGGAACTGACTTGAAGACTTAAAAAAAATGTGTGCAAGTTTTCCCATTTAGCATTCTGATATTTGTTTTTCAGTAACTGTTTTCATGTGGAGATCATCCATGGATGATTGATGAGTGCTTTACAAGTTTGCTATTCTTTGTCTGAAATCTTGTATTATTTGGAATAGAAAAGAATAAGAAAAAAAAAATAAGAAAAAAGACTAAGAGCTTTGTGAAGAAAAAAGTATCCTTAAAGTTTTGGCTAGACTTAACTGCAATGTAGAAGTAAGATTATAGAATACTGTCAAAATACATTGAAATGTGCCATACATGAATTATAGTTGATGCTGGGGTTTGATCCCAGAGTGAAGTGCTCTAACACTAAACTATATTCTCAGCCTTAGATTCCCTTTTTAAACCTAGCTAAACTCAATGGTTTGTTTTCTACAGGCCACTGCATGCTTTTGAAAGACCTTAAAACAATCATTGATATACATATTGGCATGTTGTTCAAATGTAGCATGTGTCTCTACTGATTGGCCAGATATATCACATGGAGATCTGCTTTCTTTAAGTCTTGAGCTCCTAAAACAAGAGTCTTAGCACAGAGCTAATATCCTTTAAAATACTATATCTGCCTTGTAATCTTAGGACAGTTGGAGCAACATTGTTTTTCTAACCTTCCTATTAGTTAACACTATGAAATTATGTCATAATCTCCTCAAAGTTTAAATGGATATATTGTAATATCTCTAAAGTACTAAACAGTTTATAAAGTCAAATAATGACAAAAGATTCAAAGATTGATAAAACATCAACTTCCAACCTGCCACCTTCATCCAGCTTCTTAGTGATTTTAACTCTTGTTTCTTCTCTATTTATCTCTATATTAAGATTACTTTCTAGTATTATCATTTGCCAATATCATATAATGTTAAATTATTATTTTAACACCATGTATTCAATATTAAGTCAAGTAGGTGAATTATGACTGCATTTCTCATTTTTTTTTCTTCTTGGAGTTAAATTATCTATTTATTTGTCTTTAAATCTGTTGTCTTACACCTCCCCAAACTCTATAAATGCTTCTAGTAAGGCATTTACAAAGTGTTTCTGTTTGTTTATCTTGGAGAATCTCTGCGAGTGCTTTTTATCATCCTACTCAATGTGGACTGATGGTTCCTGGGCTGTCTTTGGGGGTTGCCTTTGCCTTCCACCCAGGGATAACCTTTCTTTCCTAAATTGAATCTCATTTCTGGATCCCAGGTCTTCTTTTAGTTGGTTTGTGACCTCATTGTAGTAGAGCATATTCTGTAGTCAGTGTCTTGAGAGAAGGTTCAGGAAAACAAGAATTTAAAAAATGTGTGTTCTGAATTTTCTTTCAGTAATAGTTCAAAGCTGTTTTCCTGGGCATAGTTTTTCAGGGTTATAGTTCTATTGTCTACTAGCACCCAATATTTGTTTATGTATTTGCAGTACTAGACACTGAGCCCAGGGCCTTGCATATACTAACTAGACAAGTGCTCTACATCGTCAACGACCTAACACCCAGTCTTGGTAGTTGAGTCTGATGCCATTTTGCTTTTGCTTTTTCTTTCTCCTAAGTACTAGGGATTGAACCCGAGTGTTCTACCACTGAGCTACCTTTCTGGCCCTTGATTCTTGATTCTTTGCATGTGACCTTTCTGTCTTCTTTCAAAGCTTTTTAGCTTATTTTTTTCCTGTGATGTTTTGAACTTTGATAATATTTCTTAGTGCAGGTTATTTCTCTCCATGTTTTGAGGATTTGGTTATTTACGGTCAGTTCTGGGAGTTTTCTGTGTTATTTCTTCATTGATTTTATCCCCTTCGATTTCACATCACTACCTTTTTGGAGCTCCCCAACTAGTCAGATACTAGACTGCTTCACCTTAAACATTTTAATAGCATGCAACTTTTATTTCATTGATGTATTTTTTTTCTTGCTACTCTTAAACTTTACATTAGTGTTATAACGGGTCTACTTCATGCTTTGAATATAAACCTTGCTTCTCAACCACTGGTGGCTTATTTCACAATCATAAATAAATGCTATACACATCCATATGCAAAGTTTTGTGGATTTAGTTTTCAACTCTTGGATAAATACCAAGGAGCTAGAATGCTGGATCATATGGTTTCCGGAAACTACTAAGCTGCTTCTAAAGTGTACCATTTCGCCATTCCCTTTTTAGACACTCCCCTCACCTTGCCTTCTGTCTATACTGAAGATTGAAGAATTAAGACTGATTAGTAACTTTGTATGTAAGGTTTATTGACTATGGACCTTCATTATGGCATAGTCAAGTACAAGGTGGCTTCTACTGAATCCTCCCCACAGTTCAGTATCTGCACATCCTTTCTCTAATGAAAGATCCTTTAATCATTTTGCTGAATAATGGTCCTCTAGAACTGGACTGGGGATTAAGCTGTGAAGTTCCATCACTCAGTAAGTAAATCTTCCTTCTCCTGACCTTTCCTATGGATTTAGTGTTCCTGAGTGAGGAACATCTAGTTTTCTGCAGAAACTCGACCTCCTGTCTTCTTTGTAAGTTGCTGCTGTTGGTAGGAACTCAGGTGGAGGGAAGAGGTAATCATCTGATAATGTAGGGTGGAGCTAGCTGGGAAATGAAAGGTGGGGTTTAAATGCTCCATATCAGTCTCTGTTGGCTGTACTTTTAAATGTATTCAGGATTCAGCTTCTGCTACCTCCAGTCACCACCAACCTCCTAACTAGCTTACTCACAGGTCTGTCTTCTTTAGCCCTATATTAGTTGTACAGCTAAGTCCTGCTATTAACAAACTCTGAAACTTGTAAACTTAACCACAATTTATTATTGTTATTTCAAAATCCACTGTAGATCAGTAAAGGCTTTCCTCCACTGGTGATACAAGTTCCCTTCTTTTTGTGACACCACCTGAGCACATGGTTTCTAAAGTTACTACAGCAGAAAAAGAACCTAGAGGAGTCCTAACAGCTATAAGTACCTTAATACATAATTTGTACTCAGGTTTCCTTGACTGGGACTAATCACATAGTGCTAACTAACAGGCATGGGATGTTAACTGGTGAGTGCCCAGGAAGAAGAGAACCAGATAAGGTGGAGCAATAATAATTTCTCTCTCAAGCCCTTGCCCTGTTACTTACTATTCTCAACTGGAAAACCTGAGTGATCCTTTTAAAAATGTATAAGCCACTTCATATCACTCTTACTATTCCTGCTATTCATACAATCCCTCACCACTTTTGTCTATTTTTAGATGTCACATTTTTTATAAGAAACATCTAACCACTCTATTGCAACTATACCTGTCCACCCCCATTCTACTCCCCTTTCCCTGCTTGGTTTTCCACAGGACTAATTTTTTGTTTTGTCTTACGGTGCTGGGTTGGAACTCAGGGCCTCATGCATATCAGGTGAACACTCTACCACTGGGTTACATTCCCAGTCCCTCCACAGGACTACTGAATTTCACTTTTGTCAATGCTTTATTCAACATTTTTATTGCTGTGACCAAAAGACCTGACAAGAACAATTAAAGAAGGACAAGTTTATTTGGCACTCACAATTTCAGAAGTCTCTGTCCAAAGATGGTGAGCTCTATAACTCTGGGTCTCAAGGTGAGGCAGAACATCATGGAGGAAGAGTGTGGCAGTGGAAAGCCCCTCAGCAATCAGGAACCAGAGAGAAAGCTACACTCAGCAAGAACAAACTACCCCAAAGGCACGCCCCCCAGGACCTGTCGGCCAGGCAGTGGAAATCTAAACTTCCTGGCTCTCTGGACTCCTCTCCCCTGACTTTGTTCCCATAGAAACACTTTATGACTGGTAAGTTGGCATGTCAGAGGCTTGGGTCAATAATTGATAGACGACGCCATTCATTATGGCTTTACCTTTAACTTCCTAATTCCCAGCAGTATGGACAGTCTGTATGCCCCTGTGATTTACTTAATTTCTATTTACCTTATTTCCCTGAAGTCCAGGACTCTCTTGATTTTATACCAGTGTTGCAAAATGACTGGGGGTTCCCAGCAGGGCCAAGGTGTAGGGGTATGTGGTCATATCACTTTGTTTCTCTTTCTTGCTAAGGACATATAATAGAATGATACACAGAGTGTCTGATCTCAAACAATTCATATGTGAAGAGACTAGGTCAGCTTAATGAGTAGTATATAACCTACAAGTAACAAGTTTGTATTTTAAAAATCAAATAATGAATGTGTACTGAGCCTCTGTTTTACCAAAACCTGAGTTGTGTATATATGTTTGAGGTCTAGAAGGGCTTGTTGACTTTTTGGACTTCATGAAGAAGGTAGATGTAAGACAGTTCACACTTCTGTTATGAAAGATCAAATGAGTAACACCAACAAGTGCAAGACATCACAACGAATTCAAGAGTTGAAGGTCTGTGGACTTGGTGAGTGATAGGAATGGGCTCGGCTAACTTCTCATGAATTTTGACCCAGATTTTAAAAGAAACTATTGAAAAAAAGGTGCTAGGATTCCTAACTGGGAAGGGATAGGTGCCAGGGTACAACCATTTCTCTGTAAAAGTCAGGGGACAATCATTTCTCTGTAAAAGCCTTTAAAAGCTTTAATGTCTACAGAAAATATGGCATTCCCAGCCCTCTATCCTTTATCTGACTTATTTTGTGTTATTGCAAGTTTATCATCCCTGTAAACCCTGCCACCAACAGGGCTGGTGTACACATGCACATACATATATACCTCTCCTCCTTACATTCACAAGCCAAGCTGCTTGTGGTCCAGCACTATAGCTTATTCTGCCTCTTTCTGATTGAACTCACAAGGATAATATTGCCCATATAGGAAGTCAACTGTAAATACCTAATGGCCTGTGGCACTGTAGGCATGCAGAGAGGAGTCTCAGGTTGGGCAGGGGAGTTTGCCAGGAGGATGAGAAAGAACAGAATCTGAGGAGAAACAGTATGATTTGAAGGTTGACCAGAGGTAGAGAGGAAAGAGGAAAGGATATTACACACACACACACACACACACACACACACACACACACACACACACTTACTTACAGAATTTTAACTGAAGAACTGGGAAGGGTCTTGGTGCTTGTATGTGGGAGACTAGGTTGTGTGGGAGTTGAGAGAAGTTGATGAAAGCATGGACTGTTCCAGCAAGATAGAAACCATGAGGGAACTGGGAAGTGGAGGTTTTAAATGGTCATTTTCATATTTGCTCTCATCTTACCAATGTACTCCTCCATGTTTTTTGCTTTTAAAAGTATATACATTAAATAGAAAGGATGTTTTTACATAAATGTTTTAGAAGCGAACCATGCACACATTAAAAATGCAAATACCAAACTAAACCCTGCACTCCTGACTCCATCCCCTTACTTCTCTGCATAATGTGAATACTTTTTGTGCTTTAGAGACACTTATTTTATTTAACTGTCTGTACAAGCACATATGCCGGCCTGAATGTTTTTGTCAAGAGTGGCAGCATATAGAATTCATACGACTTTACATTTTAAAAACACTGTATTTTAGGCATTCTTTATTATCAGTACATTCATTTTAACTGCTGCATAGTATTTCCAGGTGTGGAAACACATTATGGAAGATAAGTAGTTACTACAAGTTCCCAAATAGATCTATGTATGTATGCATATTTTTTTGTACACATGCAATAAGAAAATCTTAGCTAAAAATAACTTTGTAAAAATGTGTTAAAAATTTTTGCAAAATTTCCCTTCAAATAAGCTGTACCAATCTACACTGTCACAAAAAGTTTGAAAGTGCCTAGTTTGGTAAGGTTTTTTTTTTTTTTTTTTTTTTTTTTTTTTGTGGTGCTGGGGATTGAACCCAGGGACTTGTAGCTTACCAGGCAAGCACTACCAACTGAGCTATCTCCCCAGCCCTTGGCAAGTGTTTCAACATAATTTTTTGAACTTGTTAAATAGGTGAAACTGTTTCCTTGAAGTTGATTTGCATAACAGAAGGCCTTTAAAATTATTTTGTATTGTCTATACAAGTTTATCTTTGGTTCATTTCACGAAACAGTCTACTCTCTTTTACCCTGCCAACTAGTAATTTTTTGGACCCACAACACTATTCAGGTGTGTTGATGTGGAATTACAACCTGTGGGGACTTATTTAACCCAAAGCTCAGTATTAGAAAAGTCTTATTACTTCAATGGTTGAGCCTTTACAAATCTATTTAGGCTCGTGGCATAGGGCACGATTTAGGTACCCAAATAACACAGGCATTTGCCGTTTTCCTCATTTCCCTGTTGATTAGGACTCTTGGGAACCCTAGGGAAGAAAGAAGCCCTCTGGGGTCTATCACCTGCGGCCATGGATCCGAATCAGAACAACCCAGTCTTGCTTGAAAAGGCGCTTATCCTCTCTGCCCCTCATCTGTAAATTGAGGATATTCCATTAAAGCTAATTGCAGTAGTTCCTTGCTGTTCTCAGTTCTACACTACTACCGTCATTTAGCTGCCGGGTTGGAGAAGAGGCTACCGCTGCTGTGGGAAGACAGCGGAACTTGCCACACCGAGACCTCTCCCAAACAGGAAATTAAAAGTGGGAAGCATTTCAAAACCTAAACGAGATGCGTCTCTACAGCTCTGTGGTCCCTTCACCCAGTTTAGGGCACCGGTTCTTTCAGTCTAATAACTGGAAAGGCAGTGGTGTGATCTAATAATAGTTTCCGACAATCCCAGGTTAACTTACTCTCCCTGCGAGCAAGAAGAAACGTGCCTGAATCCTGGCAGATGAAACTAACTCCACTAAGTCTCTGCGTGCACATGCAGCTCAGGACCCTCTGCCCTCTATTCTTAGGGGAGAAAAATATGGGGTGTTGCGGGCTTGGGGCACTCCCTTGCCCCTATCTCTTCAATTCAATTCTTGAGCAGCACTCGGGAGCGGAACTCCTACCCCGCGGGCTGTCTCCTTGCCACTGGGCAGGAACGTGTGGTGCGTGACGGGACCGCGCCCTGGTAAGAAGCAGCAGAAAGCAGTGTTCATCCATCACTGCGGGAACGTGAGGTTCCACGAGAAGCCAATCAAGTCGCCAAAGAGCGAGAAGAGTCGGGCGAGGACGGAGACCCAAGGGGGTAAATCCCCAAGCCTGGCATTGCGGGCGGTGGCGGTGGGAGTGGGGGGGTCTCGCTCTGGGCACCTCGGGAGCGCGGCTCTGTGGTGCCCTCGCCCCCTCTGCTCAGTTCAGAGCCAGGGGGTGCTGCTAGTTTGTAGTGTCTGGAACCGCGCTCTGGGAAAGCCCGCGGGGAAAGTAAAGTGAAGCACCAAGGGGCGCGCCGACGCGGGTGGCGAGGGATGCGGCGGCTGCATCCTGCCGCAGCACAGCGGGACCGCGCCACCCGGGCCCCGCCCCGGCGCCGCCCTCCGCTCCACCGCCCTCACTTCCGCCCCTCGAAGCTTCCTACCCCCGAGGGGGCAATGAGCCGCGGCCTGGGTGGGAGTGAGGGGCCAAGGAGCGGGAGGGGTGACGGCGGAGAACGCCGGGACCCCACGCGGAGCCACACCCACGCTGGCCCCGGGCCCCCGCCGTCCCGGGCGCTCCGCTGCCTGCCGCCCCGCCCTCTTTGTGCGGCGGGCGCTGTTGCCTGGGCGACGGCCCCGCCCCGGCCCGCCCCGGCCCCGCCCCCGCGGCGCCCCGCCCTGGTCTCCGCGCGGCCGCTCGCCCAGCTGCAGTCCGCAGGAGCCGCCGCCGCAGCCGGCCGTGGGGCGGGTTTCCCGGGGCCGTCGCTGGGAGCAAAGCTGACTCTCCCGCGCCTGTGCTTTCGCCTGCCCGCCCCGGCTTTTCCTCGCCGCGTCGGTCCGCTGGCCGGATCCGGCTGACCAGCTTGCCCTCCGGCTCTGAACCGAGGCTCCACCGTCGCAGGGACCCGCCCACCAGACCCTGCCTGGGGCCGCCAGTCTGCCTGTTTGGACTGCCGTTGATGACACCTGGCAGAAGGCTGCCATGGAGGGGGATGCTTCAGAGACTCTGGTGAGTGGGGGCCGAGCGCAGCCGCCTCTCGCCTCGGTGGCGGCGCGCGGGGACCCCCGGGGCTTTCTCTGCCCTCCGCCCGAGCCGGGAGCGAGTCTCTCCTCCGGAGCTGCGAGAGCTCCGTGTAGTGGCCCCGCTTCCTCTTCGCCTGCCCCGCGGGGCACTGGTTCCGCCATCCCCGCCCTTTATTAAACACGTTGGGCGGGTGGGACTTGTCATCCCTTGGGCCCAGTGGAGGGCGCGGGTAGGTGATTGGTGATTGCCCACCTAAGCACCTCAGGGAATCCCAACAGGGCTCTTTAAGTGGATTCAGGTTGGAGAATTTGCTTTAGGGAGTTGGGTGCGTGACCCGCCCCGCTTTGTCTGGGAGCGTCTTGGGGCTCTGGAGTCCCCGCCGCCTCCCCGGCGGACCCTATCCAGGTGCTGCCGCAATGAGCGAAGGCTTTTTGGCTTTGCCTCCTTGCTGGGCGGGGCCTGCTGGAGTCCTGGCAGCCGTCTAGGAGTCGTGTATACACACTTACTCCGAAGTTTTTCATTGAACACCTTTGAAGAGCGAATGAGCCTCTACATCACATTTCTCTTAGATTGTTTCCCCTTTAATACAAAAAATGGACACTTAATTTTTCTTTTGTGTAAGAATTATTTTATTGTGATTATAAAGCCAAGTTCAAGACAGTGAATGGTTCATGTACAAGAAAAATGGATTTTAGATCTTCTTCCAGTGAGAAGTAAACCTTCACCAAGTTATTTTATACACAGATGGGGTATGAAAATCAATTTTGGGCATTCAGTGCAATATTTTCTTTCATGTTATTGTCAAACTCTCTATGTAATGAGATAAACTGAATATCCTGTATCTTTAGTGTGAATTGTAGGTGTGGTTATCTCATTTACAGATTTATTAAAATCCTGACATGGGCCTTTAGAAAATATTTCAGTGATGTAGCAAGAGAACTACGTTGAAAGACAGTGATAAAAGCAGTTGACTGTAGTGTTAATAAATCGTTAAGGATTGTTAAAATCCTTTGTGACACTTTAAGGGAAATAGTTTAGCATGCATTTTTGTTTAAGGTAAGTTATACTCCATGCATATATGTCAAAATACACTCTATTGTTAGGTATATATGAGAAGAACAAATAAAAAAAGAAATGTTAAAAAAGATACATGGATTAATCCAATTTTAACTTTCCATGGATTTCTACTAATTGAAATCATTGTAAGGTTAAGAATTGAAATGAGGTTCTCATTTCAAGAGTCCTTTAATGTTGGACGTCATTTAAATTGCAGAGATGCTGACAATAGATACATAGCATTTGAATTTCAGGTTATTTGAGGAAACACATAGGGCAAGGAAGGGAAAGCAGTGTGATTTGTTCAACTTCTTTAGGTATAAGAATCTAAAATGTTTCTCATTTAAAGAAATAATGGAAGCCTATAGTATTGAAGCACTTAAATGTGCCTTTTAGTCCTCTACATCCTTTTAATATTCATTAAGTGCTTTTATGGTAACAGCTTTGATATATAGCATGAGGGCCTCATGCATTTTAGCTGCATTACAGCATATGAAAAATGGTCATTTAATGCACAAAATTGCTGATAATTCAGCTTGTAAATAGATTTCAACTAGGATTCTGTGAACATACAGGCTAGCCTAATTTTTGTCAGCTTTTGTTATTTGGCAGTCTCAAAACTGAATGTGCCAAGTAGGAATACAATCTGTTCTTAGTGTTATATTTAAACTACTTTATTAAAGTAATTACTTTTAGAATATTACTGAAGTCCTAAATCAGTGAGTTATTCATGATGATTTGAATGACTTTTTAGTTTTTGATAGAATATTATGGTCCCCTGATATTTTCTGCCAACTTTTCCTCTTATACTTTCATCTTTTTGTCTCATGTCTGATCTTTTTTTTTTTTTTCCATTACTGGGGATTAACCCAGGCTCTCACATGTACTAGGGAAGTGCTCTACTGTTGAGCTAGTATCCAGGCCTTTTTTTTTTTTCTTTTTTTTTGGGGGGGGGGACAGGTTCTTACTACATTTCCCAGGCCAGATTTGAATTTGAGATTCTCTTGCCTTAACCTCCCCAGTAACTGGAATTACAGATGCCTGCCATATTGGATTCTCAGTTCTGAGCTAACGATCTTGAAGGGAGGTTGATGGCATCTGAGGGAGCTTCAGATTTTAAAAAAGTCTCTTAATTCTCTTAAACCACATGCCTTTCTACAAGAGGCTATAAGCATGTTAATATATTGCTGTCTAAGAGCTTTTGACTGATTTTTTTTTCATTTTAAGGTGACTATTAAGAATATCGAAAGAGAGCTCATTTGCCCAGCATGCAAGGAGTTGTTTACCCACCCACTGATTCTCCCTTGTCAACATAGTATCTGTCATAAATGTGTAAAAGAACTCTTACTGACTCTTGATGATTCATTCAATGATGTGGGATCAGACAACTCCAATCAGAGCAGTCCTCGACTTCGGCTTCCCTCTCCTAGCATGGATAAAATTGACAGAATTAACAGACCAGGTATGTGGCAGGACCTTGGGTTGGGGCTGGTATGAGGAACTTATAGATATATGTTTAGGTATAACTGTGTAAATAAAATTGTTTTCATCATTTTGTATTTTAATTTTTCCAGGTGGATAAATTAAAACTATAATTAATAATGGATTACCCCCAATTAAAATGTGAGAATGAATTCTTGTGTTTTGATATGCACTTAAAGCATATGTTGGATATTGAACACTAACTTTGTGATAAACCTCTTATTAACTGTGTCTGTGTTTTAGGGGATGTGCTGACCCTGTGGTATCCTTGATATGATAAATAACGAACTAGTGAGATACTTATTAGAGAAATATTCATATATGTAATAACCAAATAAATACTGCAGAATTAAAAAGGGAACTACATAATGGTTAGTCCTGGAAAACTTTTTATAGACAAATTATTTGGTATCATATGAAAGTTTTATTTTCTTTAGCCATTTTTAATCCACTTTTTTAAAATAAGAATTTTGAACATCACAAATAGTATAATTCTGTAACAATGTATAGAAGTAGATCTGATATGATAGAGCACATATATTTTACCTTTATTATATTACCAACATTTCAATTGTTTCCTATTGAGATAGTGGTACTAATAGACAGCTATTGCAGGATTAATATATTACAGAATTAATTTAAAATCACTGGAGATGCTGAAATTCTTAGTACAAAAGTCAGTACCAAGGGGTTAAAAACACCACATCCTCCAGGTAAACATGTAGTACGTGAGTGGCCATAAATTCCAGACTTCAGAGCTTCAGCTCTGCCCAATTTGAACCTTGAGATTTTAAGTTCAATCCTCTGTGTGTTTCTTTCTCTTGTAGTATAGGAGTAACCTTTTAATCATGTAAACATTTTTTTTTTCAGAGAAGGATATTTTTCTCTAAGTTGCATTTTAAGGACTATCATCTTTTTTTGGCTCAACCCTAAAATATGGAGTCTTCTTGTGTGGTATTTATATCTGTGTTCCATCAGAGTGGATAATTTTCCTTTAAGGGTGATACTATGCTATGTTGAAAATGTGTTTTTCTTTAAATTTGAATTACTAATTACTTGGAAGATATTTTACACATATAAAAATTGTATGAGTATACCAATAAAGGAGCATTTAGCAAATGCGAGATGGCAGGGACGATGAACACAGAGAGGATTGTGTTCTTTGTAAAGTCTTTACATTTATGTTTTCCTCCTGACTATAAATCAGGCACACTGAGGAAGGGAAAAAGACAGTTATCACAACAGATAAAACTTGATATTCTAATTATAGATTTTCTTTATTTTGGTAGGGGGTACTGGGGATTGAACTGGGGCACTCAACCACTGAGCCACATTCCCAGCCTTATTTTGTATTTTATTTAGAGACAGTGTCTCAGTGAATTGCTTAGCACCTCACTTTTGCTGAGGCTGGCTTTGATCCCGTGATCTTCCTGCCTCAGCCTCCCAGGCCCCCCAGATTACAGGCTTGTGCCACCACGCCCAGCTCTAATGATAGATTTTCATTGGCTGGTTGGGGGATCCTTGCCTGATAGACCATTCAAAATTTAATTTTGTATATCAATACTCAGCACAGACAATTAAGTAGAGTATTTCTACCTAAAAAATTGGTTGCACTCATATTTCATGAAATCTTGCATTTTATGTGGGCTTTTAATATCTAGATGTTTTTAGGAACAGAGTACTCTGTAGGTGTTTAATATTTGAATGGATGCTAAATGACAAACCTCTGCTACAATATTCATACAGAAAGCACAGCATAGTAAAAAATAAATAATAATGCAATAATAGTGGCGTTTTTCCAAAACAATCGCTCCATTCCATATATCCCACTGTGGAACAAGAATTCATTTCTACCATATTTGTGCTAAGTTAAAAATAGTTACTGAGGTATTCCCCTCTCTTATATAAAGAAGATGGGTTATATCCTGACGAGTGAGTTAGGATGGTGAGGAGTTTGAAAACTTCTGTAAAGAATAATTACAGGAGATAAGAGTGTTTGACATGGAAAAGGATGACTGTAGACTGTGATGGCCATGAGAGTGAGTGGGCTGCTTAATCATATCTGACCCTGTCACTAGAAGTACTTAAATCAGGTGTTAATTTTTAGGTTACACGCATAATAAATACAGAACCTTTCTTCATTTTACTTTTTTGGTATAGATGCAAAGATGAATAATGCATTTTCCCACTAACTCAACTACTGTAAGAAAACCAGCAGCCAATTGATTCTAGACCTCCCTGTTGGCGACAGTGGACCATGGGGGACTATGGGGATTAGGATGGTTGCCTCATTCATTAGAGAGGGCAGAAGCTACTTGGCACCAAATGAATTATGTGGGATTGAGGGCACCAAATTGTCAGATTTACTATTTTGTCACAAACCTGGTAATGGTTTTTAATTGAAAATATTGGCAGTTAATTCAAATTGTTTAAGAACGCCATGCCGGCTCAACATAGGGCAAGACTGCTAAAACGTGTCTTTCACTCTGCCTCCTCCAGCTTTTGGGTCATCAGTGTATGTAGTCTTTATTTTAAATAATGTACAGGTGACCAATATCTGCTAATATTGTAGAGGGGGATTCTGCTTTGGGTAGTGTACTGAGCAACTTCTGTCATTGATCTGCCAGATTTCTCTAGCACTGAAGTTCTGTGTCTTATCTAATACCAACTGTACTCATTCAATCAACAAATATTTGAGTCCTCACTGGTTGCCAGATAAGACTAAACGCTGAAGGGGGAAAATGCCAAATAGGGATGAATAAAATAGACCTGTACTTCTGAAAAGGTGTAATAAATA
The DNA here is from genome assembly GCF_902686455.1 of Sciurus vulgaris. Taxonomy (NCBI): domain Eukaryota; kingdom Metazoa; phylum Chordata; class Mammalia; order Rodentia; family Sciuridae; genus Sciurus; species Sciurus vulgaris. The sequence goes on along the minus strand of NC_136466.1, from coordinate 44,704,367 downwards.
GCCTCGCATTGCACAAAGCTTCACAAGGGATACCAGATTTAGAGCATAATCCTTTGTCAAGCACACATACTGAGTAATTGAACAGATACATGAAGAGGACCTAAAAGGTAAGAATGCCCCAAATGTGGTAATCATTCCTGGAGGTTTGTATCAATAAATATAAATTTTAGGATTGTCCTCCACATGATCATATGATCATCAGGTTTAAACTAATGGAACTCATTGTATTACTGATGTACTGTTACTTACCCTCCGTTTGGACATTTGTCTGCAGTTTTTCTTTTTGTAGATTTGTGGATTCATGGGTCAGTAGTGTCACTAACCACCTCTTTTACTGACAGGCTTTTTCTTTATTTTTATCAGTTATACATACTTGAGAAGGAAAACAAACATTATTCACAGGTATTAGGATGGGAAGAATAGAATTCTAAAAAATATTTTTGCCATTGTTTTAATAAAGGATTAGATTTGGCTGTCCAGTGGAGTAGCCACTAGCAACATGCAGCTGTTGAGTGCTTGAAATATGGCTAGTTTGAAGTGAGATGTGCTGTAAGTAGAAAATGAATTTTAAAGACTTAGGATAAAAACTAAAATATTTATATTGATTACATTTTGAAGTGATAGTACTTTGAATATAGTGGATTAAATAACATTATCAAAATTAATTTCACTTGTTACTTTTTTTAATGTGTCAACTGGAAAATTTAAAATTACCTATATTTTGATTTTGGCTCCTGTATTTCATTTGGATAATGTAGCCTTAGACGCTTGATAGAGTTTTAAAATAAAGAGTTCCTTCAAAGGAGTGTAAAGTTTGTATGTATAACACAATTGCATATTATGTAAAAGAGCTGTATTGCCTCATGCTTCTAATCATATATGAGCAAGTTTTCCCTATTTTAATTTTCCTGAAATAAAAAATGGAAAAAAATATACTCAGTTCTAGTAATGTTATATTTATAGAAAATATACCCAGTTTCAGTAATTATTTATTTATAGCTTTTAGATCAGTAAAAAAACAAACTGAGAATTGATTTTGACTTTTTTTTCTGTTACCAGAAATAGGATTGTTTAAAAATACAAATCTATAGGACAAAGCATAGGTCTCTTAAGCACTTGCACCAACAATGATGAATTCTGAATTCCATTAGCTTGAATGTTTATATTGCTGGCTTCATAAATGCCATGTGTACTGGGAAAAACACATTTTTACTGTTAATTCAATAATTGTACTATGTGTGGGACACAGTTTACTGCTTTATCTTTTGTTAACAAGTTGGAATCTTCTCTTTGAAATTAAATTCTAAATCCAGCTTTCTGTTCATTGTTCACAGCTTCCACAACGGAGATCTTTGGGTGGAGAGGTAGTAGAAAATGCTTTATTGCTTTTGTGGCCGCAGGCAGTAGTAGTGTTAGATTTAGATTGTTATCTTGTGTATATATAAGGTTCTTAAACATCAGTGGTCAAGTCTTCAAAATTATGTAGAAAGTGAACAATTGGACTGAGATGACTTAAAGGTCACAGGATTAAATTTTAAAGCAAGTTCTGATGTTTTGAAGGGGAGCACTGATTATTAGTGCTTGCATTTTGTCAGTGTACATAAGACATTTTTGAAGAAATATGTATTACCTTTGCTTGTTTTTTTAATATATGGTAACTGAACATTCCTTACATTTACTTAGTGGAAACAAAGCTTAATATAGCAACATTGGGGAAGGTAAATAAGCCAGTACTTTTCTCTTGTATTGGAAATTTTAATTAAACTCATTGATCATTTTTTGCAGTTAATAACAATTGTTGCTTGTTATATGCATATGCTGTCTTTATAGGTTAATGTTTTTAACATATTTGGCATTAGGGTTTTAACTCTGAGGTCTTTACCCACTTGTGGGTAAATAATGTACCCTCCTTTTAGGCTTTTTGAACTATTCTGTGTGAAAGATGGACCCAACCTATCAATTTTTTTTTTAATTCCAGTTGACCTTTAAAGTAAAATGGACTACTTTTCTTGTGAAATGCTGGTGGTACCCTCTTGCTCATTGGAGAATAAGAAAGACCTGAAATGTTATCCCTTTTCTGTTTTCTTGCCACCCTTTGCATCTCTTGATTTTAAGTTTTAGAGCCACTTCTAGAAGTCACATGTCATTCTTTAGTGTGTTTTACTGAGTTTCTGACAATTTTAAATGTTGAAATTTAGTAACTAGGAGAGAAAGGAACAGTTGTCCTAAAATAAATTATTTCTTTTCTTTTATTTTGGTACTAGGGATGGAGCCTAAGGGGAACTTTACCACTGAGCTTCATTCCTAGTCCTTTTTATTTTTTATTATGAGACAGGATCTCACTTAGTTGCTGAGCGTTCTGCTAAGTTGCTGAGGCCAGCCTTGAACTTGCGATCCTCTGCCTCAGCCTCCTGACTGCTGGGATTATAGGTGTCACCATTGTACTTCAGCTTAAAATGTTTATTTCTTATTACCTGTTTTTGATTCAGAAGTTAGCTGAGAAAAAATAGTTTTTGCAAGTTGAAGAATGCTAATATATTATTCAAAGAGTAAATGTAACACATGGGCATCAGATGGTCAGAATATGCCAAAAGAAACATTACCATTGCAGTGCAAGGTACCAGCTCATTGGCAAACACAAGAAAGCCCAACATGAATGTCCATTGTGGGGAGTAGTAGTCCATCAGTTGTCCAGGTGTAACAGAGAGAAGTTATTTGCTGCCAGAATATAGAAGAAGATGGTAACTAGTAGAAAATTGGAACTTGTTATGAATTGACTCTTTTATTTTGAAATACTTTATTTTCTCTTTGACATTTAAATGGTAAAATATATGACTAAAAGTTGACTGTTTTGGAGAATTTGCTATAAAGCAGTTTGCTTACTATTTAATTGGTGTTTGAAGTGAAGATATATAGGGAAAAGGCTAGATTTGCAAATTGATAGTATTAATATAATTTTCAAATAATTGTGGTCCCACAAATTGACTATTGCTTGGTCTACATTACTTCCTTACCCTTGCAAGCCATCATTAGTTTTCTTCATTATATCATTCATAAAGCAGTATTATTCATTAGAACTTTTTATGATAATGGAAATGTTTCAACCCTGCACCATGCTATCTGGTAGCCACTAGGCCCTAGGGCTCTTAAGTATTTGAAACTGTAACTCATGCAACCAGAGAACTGAATTTTAAATTTTATTTAACTGAATTTAAATAGCCACATTGGTTAATCACTACTGTTGTAGATAGCATAGCTATAGAAGTTGAAAGTTGACTCTGTATTACATTGTATTCTTAGTTCCACAGTTTTAATTTTTTCATTAAGTTACTTCCCCAGAATATCCTTGAATCTGTCCTGTTTACCTTTTTGCCCTAAATATACATTGCTTTTATGAAAACAATGGTTAGAATTATAGGACTGATGAAAATAAAATGTAAGTTCTTCAGCATTCATAAGAAGAATTTGAGAGCCTTTCAACACCTACACAGAATAATAGCCCAACATATGCTATTCAAATAAGTTAGGTTAAAAATACTTATGTCTTGGTTTATATTTACCTGATTAAGAAGTCCAATGTGATGCCTTTACCCCTTTATTTATGACTGTAAGAAACAAGTTAACAGAGGTATACAGAAAAGGTATGAAACATCTTTTTTGAAATTTCTAAACATGACCAAAATCTTGAGTATCACCAGTATACGTGTTAAAGCATGATTTTGTTGTCATGATTTTTGTTTTGTCTCATTACTTAATTGATCACAACCTTCATAAAATCAATAATAGCTTTTTTTTTAAAAAAAAAAAAAAAACATTGTTGAGATCAGTTATTCATTCATTTAAATTGCCATCACCTGTTCATGTGTGGGAAGCATGCAATTGTGATTTCCATTTGTTAAAACTTGACCACTGGCACTATACCTCTTCCAGAGTTGTTCAGTTTGTATTTTAACTAAATGAAAATTTCATTGGCATGTGTTTTAAAAACAGCTTTGCTGCTTATTTCATATATGCCTGCTGTGGTGTGAAACATCCTGGACTGTATTGCATGTTTTTAGAATTATTACAAGAATATATATTTGGGTGGAAATTTCAAATTTTTATGAGATATAAAATGCATATGTTTTCATATGCATTAAAGTAAAAATATCTTTAGAGATATTAAAATATTCTGCATGTTTGTCATGTAATTAGCTTTTGGGACCCTAATGCCATTTTAGCATGTTATAAAGTCACTTCAAATAAGTATTATTGTGGGCTGATTGTTATATTTTACATATAGTGATATCATGCCAGGCATCAAGAGAGTAAGCATAGTCATGTGCAAGAGGCAATATTAATATAGACATTAAATATGATAGACTGAGTTTAACCATTCATTTTTGGTTCTGTATATGTTGTAGTATGTAAGGAGGTATAAATTAAGAAGCTTGTGTTTATATTGAGTTATTTGTGGGGAATCAAGCTTACATACTTTAAGAATAGGTTCTTAAATGAGAGGAAGAAATGTGGTGTGCATGCACCTATGTTCAATTGGACAACTGAATTCCTGTAAACTACTTGTGGGTAAGGACTGTCATGCCTTGGTTTCTTGATTTTTTAAAAATCAGGATGATAATACTGAACAAAAAATGGTGTTTTATATTATAAAACTATTTGTAATATAATTGTATTATATTTATAACCAATAAGTAATCTTAATGATTCTTTGTTGCAGGTCATAAGAAGATAATAAATGGTTAGTCACTCTTAACGTTACAAACATTCTAGGTGTATGAGTGAGGTTTTTCACTCTTCTATAGATTGCACCTTAACTAATGATCTTGCCTTCTGAATTTTTCTAGATAAAACAATACTACAGTGGGAAACCTTCTATTGTAGTAGTTCTTAAATTTTTTGTGATCATATATCCTTTGAGAATATGATAAAAATTATAGATTGTTGAATCATATATATATAAATAGATGGATGGACAGATTTTACATAGAGTTATCAAGTAGTTCATGGATCTGCCTGGGAGACTATTCACAGACCTTGGCTTAAAGACCTCTTCTCTTTTTGGCATCCACGCATTTCCTCCCAGTCAGCTAAGACTGTGTTCATTTAAATGCCTTTGGATATGGTACATAAAATAACTATAAATGTTAATTATGTAATTTTACAAGATCCTGATGTCCATGTAGTATTGTATTATATGTTTTTATCTTTGTCTGTATTTCTTTAATATGGGTTTTATATGGGATTTACTCTACAGTATTTTCCTTTCTATTTGATGTGATAACTATTTAATAAGTTGAGTTTGTCTTTTGCATACCCAAGAAAAAATAGTTTTTAGAAAAGAATGCAAATCAACTCAAATGGAACCACTGTGGGTATCTATGCTTTTGGACTAGATTTGTAGATACAGTTTTCTAAAACATGCTCCTCTTTTCTTCATTTTAATCATTTTCCTACTTGATGTAACTAACAAGGACTTAATAATTACACAGGCTGGAAGCGCAATTCATTGACACCTAGGACAACTACTTTCCCTTGCCCTGGCTGTGAACATAATGTGGATCTTGGAGAACGAGGAATCAATGGTCTGTTTCGAAATTTCACTTTGGAAACTATTGTTGAGAGATACCGGCAGGCAGCTAGGGCAGCTACAGCCATTATGTGTGACCTTTGTAAACCACCACCTCAAGAATCCACAAAAAGTTGCATGGACTGTAGTGCAAGCTACTGCAATGAATGCTTCAAAATTTATCATCCTTGGGGAACGGTAAAAGCTCAGCATGAGTATGTGGGCCCCACCACTAACTTTAGACCCAAGGTAAGTTAGAATGTAATACTTAATGTTACAAAAGAGGTTATTGTGAGTCTAGAACTTGACAGAAAGAAAATTACATTAAAAGTTGGAGTAATACAAGAATCTAAGACCTAGTCGTTTTATTTGCAGAGTATGGGGCTAAAAATCCCTAGCTCAGAAGGCAGAACTTGGGTTTCATTCTATTATAATCCAGTGTAATCCTATACCATAAGTCTTCATACTAATAAGTCTGAGTAATAGGAGAAAGAGTATCTCTGTGATTAGAAATTTTTTTTGTTTTAATGGTTTTTTAGTTGTTGATGGACCTTTATTATTTTATTTACTTATATGTGGTGCTGAGGATTGAACCCAGTGCCTCACACGTGATAGGCACGTGCTCTACCACTGAGCTATATAACCCCAGCCCATGTGATTGGAATGTTTTAAGAAACTTTATGCTTTAGTGTGATAAACTCATAATTGCCTGCAAGATTTGCTTGGGAAACACATTTTTCTGATGGTTTTAGCTAACTTAAATTGTACTATGAATAAATAAAGGACAATTGCAACTTTGGGTATTCTTAATATTCTGAAGCTATGATATAATGTTTTTATAATATCTCAGGTAGAATATTCAATTTTTAAGAATTCTGGGCAATTTGTTTAATAATGCTCACAAGAACCTTGTGTATTGTCATTTGCCCTGCTATATGACTAAAAAGCAGAATGATTTTTGGTTATCTTCACTTTCAGATTTATATGGATTTTTAAAAATTATAATTAATTCTTTTAAAGTTTTTATTTCTTACAACTTAGTAACTTGTAAGAATCTGAAAGTATAATTTCATTCTTAAGTGTAAGGCCTTTAATTTATATTAAAAGAGGAAAAATATCCAAAGTTATCTTGAAACTATGAACTGTTTCTTAAATAATGTAGGACTGGTAGAGTAAAGCAAAAACAATCTACACTCGAATTTTGAATGACTCTTCTCAAACTATCTCAGTCTGGCAATAAATTTATCAAATAGCTATTTATGTTCATCTCATTTTAAATGCTCAAGGTCATTGATTCTTAAAAATTTATGACTTCAATCTGGTGTTTTAATGTTTCTTTTAAAAGATTAATTGAATCAGTTAATACTATTCTATCATGAAAAGACCTATGATTATTCAATGAATTATATTAGGCTTGAGTTTTTATGAATTGATTTCATGAAGTTTTGAGCATAAATTATTCTTATACTTCTATTTACAAAAATACTGAAATGTTGATAAGAAAGAACCAGAGAAATATAAATAAGGTTATATTGAAAAAGTATTTTTTCCCATTGTAAGTGTATTATTTAACATAGTATAATTCTAAAAGGGATCCCTTGTGCTATAGAGTATTCGCATTTAACTTTCAGGTTTTTTTTTTTTTGATAATTTCTTGTAGAAAGCCAAACTTTGTATTTTACTTTACATGTAATGATTTTGAGACTATAGGAATTTGGACATTCTGAAAAGCTTGAGATATTTTCTACTGCTTTTCTCCTGAACTTATATTGGTTATAGGATTTTTCATCTTGTACTATTTTTCTTAAATACTTATAAGTTATCAGACAAATTTTAGTTGGCTAAAATCCAGTCTCTTGGAATCATAAAACAACTTTTTAATTTCATTAACATACTAAAAAATTCTCTTGTTTGAAATGAAAACAATTATTTTACACAAAATTTCAAATGTATCTACAATGATAATTTACAGAGTAAATAAAAATGTAGAACTGTGTAGAAAACCACAGTTAGTCAGTGTGGTTGTAATTAATTTATAAAAGCTAACACATTGGAAGCTTACATCATAATGTGTTCCAAGATTCTCTTAGCAACAGACTTCTTGAAGGGGTGGTCAAGACTGTAGATTCTCATAAGTTGTTCTGGTATCTTACAGAAATATCCATCAAGATCATTAAGAATTACCTGGTCTGTGTGGTCAGAGGGCCTTTCTAGATTGGTTAATCTTTCTACTTGAGTCTGCTAGGAATGAAACTTTCACTTTCTTATCACCACATTTAGGAGAAAAAAAATCTATACATTAAAACTGAAAAATGGTAATTCTAATTCAGAAAATTTTTATTTTTTAATATTTTTTATTCATTTAAGTGACTCTTTACTGAATTTATAATGAAAATGTTTGTATTTGGGGCTTCATCAGATGACTTGAAACCTAGATGCTTAATCATGCTTTTATTCCTTACTCAATAGATTTTAATGTGCCCAGAACATGAAACGGAGAGAATAAACATGTACTGTGAATTATGTAGGAGGCCAGTTTGTCATCTTTGTAAGTTGGGTGGTAATCATTCCAACCACCGTGTAACCACCATGAGCAGTGCCTACAAAACCTTAAAGGTAGGACTTGTTTATTGTTTTGGAATTTTGATTCTTTGTAACTTACTTTATGTCTTTAAGTTTTTATTTATGAAATCATGGCTTGAAAGTGATCCATTTTACAGAAATGAGTTAACAATGTAAAGTGTTACTTAATAATCTATCGACTGACAGTGTTTCTGAGGGACTTTGTGCAATACAAGTTAAAGCCTACATGCTGGTTTTGAACTCTGAGGGAGATGGGAGGATGCAGGACACTGTTATGATCCCCAAATGAACCCAAAGCCTGTGATGCCAAGTGTGTACATGGGAATGACACACCCTGAAGGACTGTATCTATTATAAGAAACTTGCTTCTTATTTCTTTTTTTTTTTGGTGGTGGGGAATTGAACCCAGGGCCTTGCTCTACCAACTGAGCTATATCCCCAGCCCCAGAGTCTTATTTCTTACCCTTAGAATTTGTCATAAATTTTGGTTTATTCCATTTGGGATCCTTACTAGCTAAGATTAAATTACTTCCTATTAACTTTATACATGACCCTTATAAAACTTGAAAAGTTTGATCAGTGGCAAAGTAGACAGTGGTGTAATCGTACTTTTTAAATTCTTTTTTCCTTTAAGCATTATATTAAAGAGGAATTAATTCATCTATGAACTTACCACCTATTTTAATTATTTCCTTTTGGTCTTTAACAATATGTATTTTTTTTAATCTATATCTAATTGCATATATATACGTTTTATATTTTGTATTTTATATCTGTGTCATGCTCAGTATTCCCTCTGTTGTCTTTGAACATGTGGAAAACAGGTAAACTTTTATTCTTTTTGTTTACTAATTCTTTCACTTCCATTATGACTAGGCTAATTTTGATTTTTCTCATTATACTTCATATTTCCCTTTGCTTGCCTAGTAATTTTTGATTTGCTGCCAGGTATTGTAAATCTTACCTTGATGTTGGATCTTTTTGTACTCCTAAAATAGTCCTTGTGGTGTGTGGCAGGGAGGGGTGCTGGGGGTGGCCTTGTACATTATAGGCAAGTGCTTGACCACTGAGCTAACGTCCCCAGCCTCATATATTCTTGAATTTTCACTAGGTATGTGATTAAGTTACTTAGAAACTATTTGGGGTCTTGCTTTTAAACTTTGTTAGGCAGGACAGAATGGAATTTAGTTCTAGGGCTAATTTTACTTGATTATGGAGGTAAGAGACTTTGGTTACCATTTCTGATGTCCTATAATTTTGAAGGTTTTTAATTGTAATTTTTTTGTCTGGCTGGTAGGGAATAGGCACTACTCCCAGCCTTGTGTGAGTTCCTGGAATTGTTCCCTGTCTGATCCTTTTGGGTCATATTTTCCCTGTCCCCTGGCAGTATCCTCAAACATTCAAGTTGATTGTACTCTGCTTTGTACATCTCTTTACAGTTCTCTCTTTTTCAGTGTTAAGCCTTATGGACATGGGCTTCCTATACTCCCAGCATCATCTATACTCATGGGAGACCTTGGTCACCATTTGAGTTCTTCTCTGTACTGGGCCTTCTTAGAAACATCCAGAAAGTAAGCTAGGGCAATCACAGGCTCGTCTTTTGCCCATCTTTCAAGAAAAGGTCTTTTGTTTCTTGATACCAGTGCTTGAGTTTTATATTTTGTTGGGTTCTTTCAAGTGGGAGAGTAAATCCATTTTTTTTTTGTCACTTGGATGCCTCCATAGTCTGCACCACTTATCACTATTTGTAATTAGATTTTAACACCCTTTTAAAGGTTTCAGTTTCTTATTGGTTTAACCTTACACAAACTGTTCAAATTTTTTTCTATCACCTGGAATCAGTCTTCAACAATAGTGTACACTTAAGATACTGGTAGAGCAAACTGTGTTTCTCCTTGTTCTCTGGGCAGGAGTGTTTTCATAACTTTTCACACAGCTTAAGATTAAAGAACATAGAGGCCCATTTCAGTTTCTCATTACAGAGAGTTGATTGGCTCATCTTTATTATCTTCTCTGCAGCTGTATCTGCAGTAGGTAATGGACATTTTACTGAAGATTGTTTCCTGAGGAATTTTGGCTAGTTTTGTTTCCCATTGATTATTTCCTTACATTTCTAAGGAGGAGTTTAAGAATCTTTTCCTGTACCTACCCTTTCTTCTGGTTTTGATTTTAGATAAGTTATTAACAGTGAGGACCTAGAAAAGTAAAAAATGTAAACATTCCTACAAATAGTCCTCATTGAATCAGAAAGTAAATAATACAGCATTTGTTTTTTAGGGTATGTGAGATATTATTTATACTATTTTTGTGAAATTTGTGTTTAATAGTATTGTCATGTTTTCTGAAATAGCTTTGGTACTTGACTAAAATGTATCATTATATACTCTTTCTTCCCAACATTTTGTTTTGAACCTTTTCAGAGGTAGAGCAAAGCCATCATCTTTAAAATTGTAGAGCTGAGAGCAGGGACCATCCTAGTTATGTATCATTTCTACATAAAAGATATTCATTGTGAGTATTGAATGACTTTGCCTTCCTCTCTTCCTTCTTTGTTTATTGTCTCTAATGTTTCTATAATATCTTTGATTAAGGATGTGATTCAAAGAGGAAAACAGTGGTTCTCAAACTTTTGGGTGTTAGCCTCACCTGGGGCACCTGGTACAACTACAGAGGCCGACTCTGTCCTCTTCAAGGGACTTAGGCCTCTGTGTTCTTTAATTGTTCAGGAGAATCAGGTTTGAACCACTGTTGAGAGGAAAGCTTCTGAGAAATTGTGAGTCCTGGTGAAGTTAGCCCCTGACCAGTTCCTGGAGAACTGGAGTACTGAGTTATTTAAAACTACTTCTGCCATCGGGTAAAATTTCTTCAGGTAGGAGCCTTGACGATTTTCATTTTATCTTTATTGTCAATGTCTGATTCTATTTTTGGAGGCCTATGAATAAATGACATACTGATTCTTGGTTAAAACGGACTTTGTTTAGATGCAGTCTGCCTGAGGGCATTAGGAAGAGTGAGGCTATCTCAGACAAAGGGAGGATATAGTTGGCAGTGGACTTTTTCTAAGCCTTAAAACTCAATGAGAGTGAATGATGGTGCTCTTAGACTGTTTTGGATTTTGTCATCTATTCTTGTCTGGTCCTTACCTCTTTGGAAGAATCAACATTTCTTAGCCTGATTAGTTGATAACTTATCTTAGCCTTTTTGTAATTTAGGTTGTCTTAGAACTAAGCCTCCCTTCGATTTACCTGACCAAATTTAGCTCTTTGCTCTTTGTAGTTAAAAAAAAAAAAAAAAAAATGAGTACCATCACCAGTACCTAGTACTTCTGGTCCCAGCCTGGGCCCAACAGGGACAGTATTAGAAGAACTGATACTGAACTTGAAGTTTGGTGCTGGAGAAATACCCCTCAGCCCATGAAATAGTGATCGGTGTCCTGAGCAGTGAGGGACTTTCTAATGCGGTTATTGACTGTAAGATGTTTGTACTTTATGACTTTTCTTTCCGCACCTGTAAAATTTTGGGTTAAAACACAAGATTTTATGTTTATCTTCAATCCTATAGATTTCTGGTCCCATTCTGTCTTTAATGGCCAGAAATCTTGTTCCTTTGCCTAACAGATCCTTCCTCTCTCCAGTGAGCCATCAAGGATACTCCTTGTGTCTAATTCCTCTGAAATAGCAATGGGGCCTGCAGAACTTGTCACTTTTAGTTTTGCACACATTTTCTTTCCTTGGTCTAAATTAAAAAAAAAAAAAAAAGAGGAAGATGATAGGGGTAGAAGACTCACTTCTTCAATTGCTAAAAGTGGTCTCTGTCCCTCTTCCTTTCTTGCCCACTCTTTCCATTTCAGATCGTCAGCAGTGATTGAAACACTGAATTGCTCAGATCCTGTCAGGGCCGCAGCTTGTGAGATGTTTCCTGGTTGTACTTATTGTTATTTAGACTCCGAAAATATTTGTCCAACTTTTTATGCTCTGGTGCTTTCAGGGCTTTGTTTTTTTAGATATACTTTAGATATAATGCATAGTATCCATTTCTAGGCTAGACTAGGAATTGCACCAAAACCCATGATGTTCTTTCTTTGGAAAATGATAGACTCCCTTATATTATTCAGTAAACTTTGGGAATTGACTATTTTAAAAATAGATCTGTATTTTCATTATTGTATAATTATTTAATGAATATATAAGCTGAGTTAGGCTCGGAAGATTATTTTGAATTGCTGTTTGTTGCTTTTTCCATTATGCATGGGTGGGTGTGAGTAAGTTATAAAATCTTATGGAAGACAAGACTGAATTTCTGCCCTTCCATTTACTTAGAGGCCCTAGGAGGAAGAGTTCTGGAATTGCTAATGAAACAATAAAAATGTACTATTGTACTATATTTAGAATTTTTGACTGCACATCACTACCTTATTTTTTCCAACTTGATTTTCTTTTTTTGAGTGGTACTAGGGATACTCTGCTATTTTGCTACATCCCTAGCCCTTTTTGAGACAAGGTCCTGCTACATTGTCTGGCTGGACTTGAACTTGTGATCTTCTGCCTCAGCCTACTAAGCAGTTGAGGTTAGAGGTATGCGCCACTGTGTCTGCTTCCAACCTGATTTTAATCTTCCCTATATCACTGGGACCTCTCTGCTTAAAGGCCAGTAACTATTTACCCTGGTTTCATAAGGATTGCCACCAGATGGTTGATTTTACCATCTGTTCATCATAGAGGATGAGTACTGTATAATTAAAAAAATTCTGCAAGGCCTTTGTTAAGCTTGCTTTTGGACATTTATGTTATGAATATGTTTCAACAGGAAAAGCTTTCAAAGGATATTGATTACCTTATTGGTAAGGAGGGTCAGTGAAGAGTCAGATTTCTGAACTGAACTTGTTAATGAAAGAGACAGAGGTAAGTGACAGACTGGTTTACGTATTTTTCATTTATTCATCTAGACATTCATTTATTTGTTCATAAATTCCTGAGAGTGTTATGTGAACTGGGAACACAAAGTTGTGTTAGGTCTCACTTCTACTTCTCTGGGACTAGCAAAACAAATGTAAAAATACATTATAATGTTATATAATAAGTGCTGTGATAGTGATTAAGTGATAATGGAACAGAGGAAAGAGTATATGGGACACATAACAGTATCAAAAAGTAGTAATAATGGAAACTATAGCTTTTACAATTATATTTTAATAAATTAATAGATTGCCTTTGAAAGATATATACATTGCATAGTTACATACACTACATTGCATGGATAGGATCATATATTTAAAATTGCAGGTGTTCCTGAGTACATGCTCTGCATTTGTTTATGGAAAGATAGTATTAGGGTGTTTGTGACTACATTGTTTGCGATAGCCACAAAGTGGAAACTGCCCAAATGCTTATCGGTATGAAATACAAATAACAATATGAGTGAAGGATGTGTAACTGCACACAACAGTGTAGAGCAATCTAGCAATAATATTGAAAGGAAGATGCCTGATACAAAGGAGTACATACTCTGATGACATTTATAAAAAGTACCCAGTGGTGAGACCAGATCACGAGTTTAAAATTCAGGGTAGTCATCATTGATAGGGGAGAATTAGTGCCTGTGGAGGTTTTAAGGGTGACTTCTAGGATGCTAGTGATGTTCTTTAATGTGAATGCTCTGCTGGATGCTGGTTGCATTCATCTACCTTTATACTTCTATGTACAACCTGTCTTAGGTTTCATTAAAAATTTTAAAAGTAATAGTGAATTTAAATATAGTTGAGAATAGGACTACGTTATTTTAAAATTCCAAATATTCTTCACTGGCTTTGATTGTATACTTATTTCTCTTCTCTATTTGAAGTAAAGCTGAGAACCACTACTCCTAATGTCTTTAAAAGTTATAATTAAAAATATCCTGGCTAGTATGACACTGTTACTTCTCACAATTTTTTTTTTTTTTTTTAATCTTTGGTCATTTTGCCCCATAGATTCTTTCAGTCATGCTGCCCTTTGCTTCAAAGTAAGGGAAACTCAGTATTTGTTTTGGGTTTGTTGTCCATTGGGTAGAAAATCGGGGAACTTAGGCATCAGTGTTCATGTTTACACTGATATCTTAAGATCCTGGGGAAATTGGTGGAACTTTTTCTACTTTTGGCCTGAACTGCATTTGTAGGCTATCAGTAGAATCTTTTACACTAGAGAATTTGTCTCCGTTTTTTTTTTTTTTTTTTTTTCTTTTACTCAGTGATCATAGTGGCACCATCTTTGTATCTGCAATTACACTTGGCTAGAAAAAAGTCTTAATTGTTTATAATGTTATTTCTCAGCTTAATGTAACATATCTTGGAAATTCTATCAGTCACTGCTCTCTGCCCTTTGCTTTTTAGTAAGTGTAACTTCTGGGGTTAAGGAAACAGAGGAAATCTGGAAAAAATTTGTTCTATTATAATTATTGGCCAGAAGCCATTGAAAAGTGTACAATGCACTGGTACCATAGATCGTCAACTTTTAAGAATGTTCTGATAGACATATTTTTTTTGTTGGGTCTATTATGATAAGTGATCTGTTCATTTTCAAAATCATGTTGAGCTTTGAGTTCACAATGTTTAATAAACACTACAGATAGGATAATTTTATGGCAAAGTAATAACTATGTATATAATGATAAGAATGTTAGAGTATGATACATTGTAGTATGTATTTTATGTAAATAGTCTTGTGTAATCTTCACAAAAAAATTATTGGGGGGCGGGTAGGGGAGAATGCTGGCATTTATCCCAGTCTTGCACATGGTAGGCATATGCTTTATCACTGAGCTATACATACCCCAGCCCCGTCCACAGTTTCAAAAGAGAAAAACTCATGCATGGAGAAGTTAATAATTTGTATAAGGTCATGTAGCATTATAATTAAATTAATTTGAACGGACATTTTTATATTGTAGCGAAGAGTTGTTATTTTATTTTGTAGTTTTGTGGCTGTGGTTTAACAAAATTAGAGTATCTTAAAATGGATTAAAAAATTCCTGAGTGAATTCAAAACTCTAGAAATGTGTTTTTCCTACATGTTTGATTAAATAAGTTCATTGCTGCTTCAGATTCCTTTATATGTAACTGAAAATTATATTTTATTTAATCAAATAAATTGTCTATTGCTGAACTTGGAGGGAAAAAGCCTAATGAAGTACAGTTATAAAATTACAAAGTAAGCATAAACAAAAATTTTCAGCTGTTCTTTGCTAAGGGTATTTGATGCCAAACTATGTTTTGAAAATTTCAGAAATTTTTTTCTTTATAATATCTGAATTTGTTCTGTTTAATTTTGATAATTTCATCATCACATAGTATAAATATGATTATGTAGAACTTTGTGAAAAGACATTGGGTTTCGCTGATGAGGTAATGCTTCTGTGTTTTATAATAGTGCAATGGAGAGAGGGCTAAAGAAGAAAGCAATTACACATTTTGAAAAACTATTTGAAATTCTAGAAGAGAGGAAATCATCTGTTCTGAGAGCAATTGATGCGTCTAAGAAACTAAGATTAGACAAATTTCAAACTCAAGTGGAAGAATATCAAGGACTTCTAGAGAACAATGGGCTTGTGGGTTATGCTCAGGAAGTGCTTAGGAGACCGATCAGTCTTGCTTTGTACAGACAGCAAAGCAGCTCCACCTAAGGTATTTTCTCTTACTGGTTATTTTAAGAATCTCTCTAGCAATGTCATTCAATGCCACTGTATATTTCCACTTTAACTCCAGAGTGGTTCATATGCTGTGTTAATGTGAAGTATGCCTTGCTTCATTCTTTGCTTGAGTGTTAAGTGAAGTGTAAGTTTTCTTTTGTTCATTACATTGCAGATATTTAGTCTGATTTGCTTTTTTAAAGATCATATTTATATAAGATGTGTCTGTCTGCAGAATACATAAAGCTACAGAATCTTTGAAGAGCTTTAGACCCGCTGCTCAGACATCTTTTGAAGACTATGTTGTTAATACATCTAAACAAACAGAACTTCTTGGAGAATTGTCATTTTTCTCTAGTGGTAAGTCTTAGCAAAAGCAAATATCATTTTAGTCTGGATTTACACTGTAATGAAAAAACAAGTTTTGCCAGTGAATGCCTGTAATCTCAGCCATTTGGAATGCTAAGACAGTAGGATTTCAAGTTCAAGACCAGCTTGTGCAATTTAAAAAATCGTTACTCAAGATAAAATTTAAAAAGGGCTGTGTGTATGTAGCTCAATGATAGAGTGCTTGCCTATCTTACACAAGGTCCTGGTTCAGTCCCTGGTACTACAAAAGCAACAACAACCCCTACACCCCCATTTTCTTTATTTTGAAATTTAAAACAACATCTCAGTTGCCCAGGATTATTATGTCCTAAGGTTATATCCCATTTATGTTTTTATGACTATATTCTTATGTATAAAAATATATTCTATTGGCTGGTGTGTTTTAAACATTGCATAAATGACATCAAGTTGTATGTATCTCTTTGTAAATTGCTTATTTAAAAAATTAAGTATAAGAATTGTTAACACATGAAATTTCTGCTGTGAAGTTGCATAAACGTTTAGCTGTATGTGTTTATAATATTTAGTAAGTAAATAAATCATTTCTCTACTGAGAGACATTTTGTTTTTTACTTTTTCTCTATTGTAAGTATGTGGTATTGAACGCTATCAGGGTTTTTTTCTTTTTTCTTTTTTCTTTTCTTTTTTTTTTTTTTTTGGTACATTGTATGTGAATTTCTCAAGGGCAGAAACCTAGAAATGAAATCCGTGGCTAAATTGACCATAGGACATTTAGGTGTTTATGTTGCTACGTTGGTTTGCTGGGCCTGCCATTAACAAAGGGCCACAGATTGAGCAGCTTAACAGCAGCACTTTCCTCACAATTCTCGTGGCTAGAAGTTTAAGTAAAAGGTGTTGGTGGGGTTGGTTTCTTCTGAGGCTGCTCTCCTTGTCTGTGGATGGTCATCTTCTCCCTGTGTTTTCACTTGTTCCTCTCTCTGTACAGTCTGTGTCCTAATCTCTCCTTATTAGGGACACCAGGATCCCTGCAATGACCCAATTTTAATTTCCTGTTTAAAGACCCAGTCTCCAAATACAATTGCATTCTAAGGCTAGCACTCCATTCTAGGGATTAGAACTTTAGCCTATGAATTTGACAGGAACACATTTCAACCCATAATATTTGCTTAGTTTGCATTTTGCTATCCTCCTCAGGGAGGTCTTTTTTTCCTTTTTACCTTCCACATCTTATCTCATTTGTCTCCATCAGCTACTAGTGATGGTGAATGATCACAGTCCTTAAAAGTTTTAGTCTAATTGCTATGTAGATAGATTTGTGGATTTGTACATTCAAAGGAAATTTGTCTTGTTAAAAGTTAAAACTCTGCAGGATTATTGTAACTACTTTTTTTTTAAAGATATACTGAATCTGATATTTATTGTGAATATCTTATTATTTGAAATAACAAACAACTATTCTTCTTCATCCACTGTACTCCCTATTTCCAAACTGTATACCTGACTTGTTTTTATGAGTCCAAGATCCTTCCTTTTCTGTGGATCCCAAATTAAAGCTTGGGATCCTAATTAAATTTGGGATCCTAATTAAAAGGTTGAGGTTGAGTGTGGGTAATCTTGTACAGCAAGGTCACTTAAAGGATCGGGTGAGAATGGATATAGTCACCTATCTACTACCTATTTTCCTGCGAATATACATTCCCTTAATTTTTCCCTGTGTGCACATTTTTTTTTTGGCAAGCTATGCTTCTAGAAAAGAAATGAAAAAGGGTATGGGTATTTATGATATTCCATAACTTGTTTCTTTTTTTTAAACCTCAGAATGTATTTTAGATATTTTTCCAGACCTAATTGTGGCTGTGTAATGTTCAGGTACATAAATGCATCCTTCACAGACATATTTATATGCTGCTTTTATGTAGCTGGGGGATAAGGAGAAGAAACTGTTTCATTTTACATCCTCTTTACTTGTTAAAAGGTGTGTGTGTGTGTGTGTGTGTGTGTCTGTGTCTGTGTGTATGTGTATGTGCACGCATGTGTTAATTTTTATTGCATCTTGTTCTTATACTTTCCAAGTTTAGAAATTTAATTTTAGGATTATGTATACACACAAAGATTTAACAGTAATATTTTAATCACTTCATTTTAATGATATATTAGAAACCTGTTTTGTGAAGTAAATGTTAATGTACCTGTACAATGGAATATTTTAGGGTAAAAGTATGGACAGAAGCTATACAAAAGTATGGACAGAAGTATGTTATTATCTTTGAATGCCTAAATTTGTTTTTTTGTTTCTTTAGTTACTGGTTTTCTTTCAAAAATGTGTATCATATTTATACTAAGAAAAATTAAATTGCTTTGCAGTTCTATAGGAGAGAATATGAAAGGAAATTACATAATGTCCATTGAGAATTTGTTTGAAATAGGCAGCACTTAGATTTAAAATATTAGAATAGTTGTTCATGGGAGGATATAACTAAAAAATTTCAAGTCCAGAGCTGTTGTTCTGTACATGGAAGGCATATAGTTAAAATATGTAGTTTATGGTGTTTGAGAATTAATAATGATAATACTTAAAGCTATAGTTCAGTTTTAAATTTTTTTTTAATTCTTTCTCATTTTGTTATAAATACACATATACCTTCCTATAAATTTTTTTTCTTACATACATAGTATTATAAATTCAGAAAATTCTTGGACAAGCTGGGTCTGTTGGCACACACCTGTAATTATAGCTATTTGGAACCCAGGCAGGATGATCAGAAAATTTCAGACCAGTCTGGGAGAATTCATGAGACCCTTTCTCAAAAATTAAAACTAAAAACGTCTGGGGATGCAGCTCAGTGGTGGTGGAGAGCTTGCTTAGCATGTGTGAGGTCCTGGGTTTAGTCCTTCAATAGTGCAGAAAAGAAAAAGAAAATCCTTGGGTAGTATAGAAGTCTTGTCAGTGTATCATTTTTATGCGGGAAAATACAGGTTTGGAAATACCAGTATTTAACATTTTTTTCTATTTTATAATTCTTTCAGGCATAGATGTGCCTGAGATCAATGAAGAACAGAGCAAAGTTTATAACAATGCTTTGATAATTGGCACCATCCAGAGAAGACAAAGCTGACAGCTATGTTCTTGAGTATCGGAAGATTAATAAAGATGAAGAAATGATGCCCTGGAATGAGATAGAAGTGTGTGGCACAAGTAAAGTTGTCTCTGATCTTGAGGAAAACTGTCACTATGCTTTCAGAGTGAGAGCTTACAAGGGTTCCATCTGTAGTCCCTGCAGCAGAGAACTGATTCTTCATACTCCTCCAGCTCCAGGTATTGGAAATACTGAACATTTAAAAAGAGTTGACTTGAATGAGACCTTGATTGTATCAAGGAGTCAGTGCCTCCACCTAGACAGACCTACAATGAAACCAGCTCTTGCTTTTAAAAGAGTATAGAAAACTGATCATGGTGGTGCAAGCCTGCAATCCCAGTGGCTTAGGAGGCTGAGGCAAGAGGATTGTGAGTTCAAAGTTAGTCTTGGTAATTAGTGAAGCCCTAAGCAACTCAGTCTCTAAATAAAATATAAAAAGAAAGGGCTGGAATGTGGCTCAGTGGTTAAGTGCTCCTAGGTTCTATCCTCAGTACCAAAACAAACAAACAAACAACAAACAAAAAACCCACAAAGACAAAAAACAAACAAACAAAAAAAAAAACAAAAAAAAACCTACAGACAAGTAGATATCATACCCAGCTAGGATTTAGAAATGAACTGAATAGTTGAATTTCACCTTTTCACTTTGTTAGACTGAGAACAGGATTAGATTTTGACTGATGTTAGTCAGAGAAAAACTTGAAACGAAGACATTTGAGTTAGCAGGGCTAAATTGGGGTAAAATAGCATACAGTGCTACTTTAAAATCTTTAAATAGTATAATTCTGGTTTTTTGTCCAGTTCATGAAAACTTTAACAAATAGGAGATAGGCACATATTTTTAAATTTATTAGTATGGTATCCTGAAATTTAATTTTGGTCTAACCTAATTCTGACTTCCAACTCAGTGTTGGAATAACACTGAATAAAATCTAAGAGTTTTAGGCTCAATTTGCAAGCATTAAGTAAACATTATATGGTTTATGCTGTTTCCTCTTTCTTTTCCAGTGTGTTTAACTGAACTGAAGAAAAAGAATCTTGGACATAGTTGCTATATTCAGTAATGTTAGTTGGGGTGGGGGAGGAGGTAAGGGTTATTGTCTTTTTTCTCCAAGAGAAGCCATATTAATAAGGTGAATCTTTAAATTTATTGTAACAAATCTGGGGATTTTGGATATTGACAGGAAGCAGGAATAATTATGCCAGGACAGTAGGCATTACCAAAAAGACTGGTCTGCCTGCATTTGGAGAATGACTTCAGCTTGCTCGCAGTCATTTTTAAAAATTGTGATATAAATTTGGTATAATATGTGGTATAATATAAAATTTACCAATTTAGTCATCCCTCTAAGTGTACAGTTCATTGACACTGTACATTCACAACATTGTGCAGCTACCACCCCTCATATCATCCCAAACTGAAAGTCTGTACCCATTGAACAATAACACCCTATTCCCCCTCTTCCCAGAGTCGGTAATCTCTTACTTTCCATCTATGAATTTGTCTGTTCTTAGTACCTCATATAAATGGAACTGTGCAATATTTGTCCTTTCACGTCTGGGGTATTTCATGTTTCATTCATGTTATAGCAGGTGTCAGAATTTCCTTCTTTTTCAAGGCTGGATAATATTCTGTTATACATGTACACCACATTTTATTGCCATTCATTGGTCAATGGACATTTGGGTTATTTCTACATTGGTTATCATCCAGTGTTATATTTAATGGATTTAAGTTGATAAGGGATTATAAGAGTTATATTATCTCCATTCTGTAGATGAGGAAATTAAATTTTAGGTCAAACTTGGTTAAATGTTTGAGCAGGGTTGCAAAGCTAGGTCACTCCAAACCATTTTTTTTTTTTTTTAATACTACCATGTTTCTCTTGTCTGCCATATTGATTCAGTAAGGAAAAGGCAAACATTTTCTAAATTTTAAAATTTGGAGTAGATATTTAAGAAAATGAGTAGATTTTTAAAAATTAGAGCTTTATAGCTATATGTAGTAGTTGGGATCATCCTGACAAACTCATATATGCATGGATATCAGTTTCAGTTCACGATTTTCTCCCTTCTCTCTCCCCCTTTTCCTTCCTTTTCTCCCTTCCTTCTCCCATTCTTCTTCCTCTTTTCTGTTAGATTCCTTTTGCTCATCTATTAATTTACATTCGCTTGGTTCTTTATGTTATCCTATCCTTCTCTCCCCTTTTCCTTTATTTTACTGTAACTTCCACAAGAGAAACATTCAGCTTTTGAGTTTGACTTATTTCACTTAGCATGATATTCTCTATTTCCATCCATTTACCAGCAAATACCATAATTTCATTCTTTTTATGGCTGAGTAGAACTCATTGTATTATATGTACCCCAATTTCTTAATCCATTCATCTATTGATGGGCATCTGGGTTAATTCATAATTTAGCTATTGTGAATCGTGCTACTATAAACACTGGGGTGACTGTCTTGCTGTGGTATGCAGATTTTAGATCTTTGGGGAAAATACCAAGGAGTGGGATACTGGGTCATATTGTGGTTCCATCCCTAGTTTTTTGAGGAATCTCCATACTACTTTCCAGAGTGGCGGTACTAGTGTACAGTTCCACCAAGTACAAGTGTGCCTTTTTCCCTAGAATCTTGCCAGCATTTATTACTGTTTGCATTCTTGAACATTGCCATTCTGACTGGCTAAGATGAAATCTTACTGTAGTTTTGATTTGAATTTCCCTGATTGCTAAGAGATGTTGAGCATTTTTTCTTATATTTGTTGGCCATTTATATTTAGTCTTTTGAGAAGTGTCTGTTTATTTTGCCCATTTGTTGATTGGGTTCTTTTTAATTTCTTTGGCATTAAAACTTTTTAAGTTCTTTATATAGTCTGGATATTAATCTCCAGTTGGAGGAGCAACTGGCAAAGATTTTCCTTTCATTCTGTAGGCTCTCTCCTCATGCTCTTAATCATTTCCTTTGCTGTGCAGAAGATTTTAGTGTGATGACATCCTACTTAATGATTCTTGGTTTTATTTCTTGTGCTTTGGGGTCTTGTTAAGGAATTTGATGCCGACACCCTTATGATGGAATGCTGACTTTATGTTTTTCTTGTAGCAGTTGTAAAGTTTGGTGGTCTAATTTGTAGGTCTTTGATTCATTTTGATTTTAGTTTGTGTAGGGTGAGAGAGATGGATCTAACTTCATTTTTCTACATATAGATATCTAGTTTTCCCAGCATCATTTATTAAAAAGACTGTCTTTTCTCCAAGATATGTTTTTTGGCACTTTTGTCAAATATCAGACAGCTGTAGAGTAGGTATGTGGATTTGTTGGTTTAGGACTTTTGTCTCCTTACTTCTTTGAGTTGGAATAATGTCAGAGAATGTTTAGTTCAGCAGCAGTCTCTAACCTGTGAACTTTTAGTGTCAGTGTAGGTTCTTAGCACCTCACAGGTTGGGCTGAAATAAATAATAGTAACAACTATTGCAAACAATACAGAGCATTAAAGTAAATACCCAGTGCCTACTATGACATCTTCAACATTAATGACCACCAGTAAACAGGAATAATGGGTTCAGGAATTAT
The DNA here is from genome assembly GCF_902686455.1 of Sciurus vulgaris. Taxonomy (NCBI): domain Eukaryota; kingdom Metazoa; phylum Chordata; class Mammalia; order Rodentia; family Sciuridae; genus Sciurus; species Sciurus vulgaris. The sequence goes on along the minus strand of NC_136466.1, from coordinate 44,681,494 downwards.
GAACAATAAAAAACAATAACCATGAACCAGATCTGGCTTTAAAGCATATAACACATGTCAATTATATAATTTATAGTAGTAATAATTGTATCAGCATTCCTGGTGGGGCATGAGTTATATAAGTCAATTAGTTCTGAAAGATGGTAAAAGTAAAGCTAATTTGGGGGAAAGGATGTGATAAGAAGTTAGAAAAGAGTTTACAGTTTCAGAAAGTGAACAGAGAGATGCAGAGGAGATGTAGCAGGTGATTCTTCATATAGCAGGAAGAAAAAAAAATAGAAGCAGCAAAGTATTAGGCGAGAGCACAATAGAATTTGGCCAATTAGCAGGAGGAGAGAAATAAACAAATGAAAATCATACAAAACCAATAAACCTGAACCCTCAAAAGACAATGCTAGGAAAAAATAATTACATTAAAAATGAGAGATAAAGAAACTAATAAAAGTATGTGTAATATGTCCCTGAACCAGTCAGTACAGCAGGAACTCTTATGTGTGTGGGCGCATGCGCGCGTGCACGCGCACACACAAAACAGAGAAAGAATAAAAATAAATTAAAAAATTTAAAAAAATTTAAAACTATCTTAATGAAGAATGAAGGAACCATCTCCATTGAGGTGGTCAAAATAGTTGGCCCTATTGGATAGTCACTGTCTATTACCAACAGTCTTGCTTTCCATATCTTTAGTTACGTACTGATAGAGCAACGGGTGAAGGGTTGTTAACTCCTTGCTGTTTTCGTGTTGCTCCCTGAGCTGCCAGCTGGAGTGATCTAACACTGAAGCTGTTTGGTACATGACTTAGCTTTCCTTCTCACCAGTGTGAGATGGGAGGGTTTGGGAAGCTGTCAGTGGGGGTTTTGTCCATTTCGTGCACTCCCAGTTTTCTGCATCATTCTGTGAGGGGCCTTCCAGCAGGTGATGCTGACATCTCAACAGGTCTTAGAGCTTTGTTGGGTGGTACCTTCTTTGGAGAGACTAAAATGACCTGCCCCTAGGGCTAAACATTAGCCAGTTTCTTATGCAGGTCTGGTTCTCAGGAGCCTCCACTCACTGCTGCCCAGGAGCACAGCCTTTCCAGCTCTCGATCCCAGTCCACTTTAGTTGGTCATGTGAGCTGCCCAATGCAAAGGAGAAGGAAGTTGGGTTCCCCTTTGCCCTTATGACTTGAATGCCCCCAGGTACAGTTGGTTACTCCACACCTGTTTCACTTATGTTCCATCAGGCTCAACGTAGGTCATTAGAAAGCTGCCTGCTGAGACATTCTGGCTGTTTTTTTTTTTTTTTTTTTTTTTTTTCCCCTTTTGTCCTGAACTCTTCAGTCCTGCAGTTGCCACTGTGGCAACATTGCCTCAAGATGGCTCCTGCCTCAGTTCTCCATGGCCAGTTGAGATATGGAGCATGCTTTTCAAGTTCCAGCATGCAGTGTGGCCTTGGATTGGCTAAGATTAGGCAGTAATTTTTTTTTTTTTAATCTCAGGCCTTTCTGTACCCAAACTGTGACATGTCCCCATCCCCCAACCTTGTCTGAGGTGAATCCACACTGGTGATGCCCATGTGGCAGCCAGGTGGGCTCTGATGTATTCTTTATTCTTTGTTTATTGTACCCAAATTTCTTGTTCAGTATTGAATTTTGGCAAAATTCCTTTTTCATACAACCCCCACGAGAAGCTATACACTTAGTGCTTTGGTCTCAGGCCCATGTCACAGCTTGGAATGCAGGTTTCCTCTACTCTGCCATCTTCCAGGCCCCATGAGTAGATATTTATGAAAATGCAATGCCTCTTAATTTAAGGATAAAAGAACATATCTAGTAAGTGCAAATATCTATGATAGATTTGATATCTCTGTTTCAAAGAGGTGCGTCCATAAATTTTCGCATACATGAAAATACTTTCTCCTGCTTTCTGAAGATTTCTGAAGATTTTCATGTATAGAGAATATACTAGAAGTTGTGGGTAAGTTGAGGTTTTGAGTTAACATAGTTGTTTGGGTAGCATGACACTTTCCTCTTCCCATCTCTTTTTGGTAATCTCTTGTTTAAAAACTTGTCAAATTTAACCTTAAATCATAGAAATGCTAATAATTAATTTTCAGGCTGATTTTACATTAATTTTAAGCTCTCTTTAGTTTTCAGTTTCCTCTTTGATGAAAAATGTGGCTATAATAATGAACACCTCCTGCTGAACTTGAAGAGAGACCGGGTAGAGAGTAGAGCTGGATTCAATGTTCTACTGGCTGCGGAACGGATCCAAGTTGGCTATTATACAAGCTTAGACTATATCATTGGAGACATTGGAATTACAAAAGGAAAACACTTTTGGGCCTTCCGTGTGGAGCCATATTCATACCTAGTGAAAGTAGGAGTTGCTTCCAGTGATAAACTACAAGAATGGCTCCATTCTCCCCGGGATGCAGTTAGTCCAAGGTAGATCTTTTGACGTAGAATGTAATAATGTTTTTGAAAGTAAATATCCTTGGATAGCAAGATAAGCCTGAAAATATACTTAAACTTACCTCTTATTCTTGGAGTATGTACTTCTTAGAGTTAGGTTGTGGCTGGGTGGCTGACTTAGGAAAGGAGCTGGGTTATCTCATTGAATAATGAGAGCAGCAGTAAATTTTTGATGCTCCAAGGAAATAATTATGTTTTAGATGCCTTGATAATGATATCACCTCACAGTTTTAAGTTTTCAAAGTCTTGTACATGGTACCTTAATAAATTATAAAAATTATATATATATATATATATATATATAGAGAGAGAGAGAGAGAGAGAGAGAGAGAGAGAGAGAGAGAGAGAGAGAGAGAAATGCCTCTAATTGCCATACTTCACAATTGATACAAGTTGTTCTTTGGTTATGGGACCCAGTTTCTTTAAAATTTCCCATATGTCCTTAACAAAATTGGGTCACAGAAGACATGTTTGAAAGCGAAGAGTTCTGATTTCTTAAGAGATTGAATAATGGAGATTGTGCAGTTTAGTTTTTTTGGATAGGATAAGAAGACTGGCATAGTTAATTTTTGACCACTTATGTGAATGGTATACCAGATTAATAATATGATAGGACCAATTTTTTTTTTTTTGCCCAGAGATGAGAAATTTACATAATGCCAGATATTATTCTCATAGGGAAGTAGTTAACTAAACATAGTGGCATACCCAGTTGATATAATACTAGATTTAATGTTTAAAAAAGTTCATAACATGAGAAATATTAGAAGTGATCAAACTTGATTAAAATTGTTGTTGCAGTGTGATCTCAAATATGTAAGAAGCAAACTATACATAGGTAAAAAATGGAAGACTCTCCGGAGGCTGAGGCAGAAGGATTGCAAGTTCAAAGTCAACCTCATTAACTTTAGAAAAGACCCGAAGCAACTTAGTGATGTCATGTCTAAAAAATAAAATAAAATAAAATAAAGGGTTGGGGATGTGACTCAGTGGTTAAGCTCCCCTGGGTTTAAAACCTGGTACCAAAATGAAAAGAGAAAGAAGGATCATATAGTCAGCTTTCATTGTTTTATAATAGAGGCAGGGCAGATTTCTTGATTTAGACAGTTCAATTAGGAAACAGTTCTCAAGGAGAAGGACACAAGCTTTATTTTTATTTTTTCCTCTCATGAAAGTGCCCATTCATTTTACTTGGCCTTGGATTAGGACATGTATCTTGCCTTTGTGTTTCCTTATATATGACTGTGTGCCATGAATATTTCATCTTTGACCAGTCATTTCACTCCCCTCCCCACTTCTTTAATTTTGGTAGACCAAAGTTATTGAAGAATTTTTAAGTTCTCACTTGTGTGTACATTGAGGTAAAAATGGATAATGTCTCATGACATGGAATTGGGGACTGAGTATGCTTTAAGTTGATTTTTTAAATAGAAAACTCATAAGGTAGAGGTTATTTCTACTTGAAGTCAATTTATATTATTTTGTGAAAATGTTTTGAAGATACTTGAAGATTTAATGGATGAAGGTACAGATACTGTGTTGTGTATTGTGTTTTAGATATGAGCAAGACAGTGGGCATGACAGCGGAAGTGAAGATGCCTGTTTTGATTCTTCACAACCTTTTACATTAGTTACTGTAGGCATGAAGAAATTTTTTATTCCCAAGTCACCTACTTCTTCTAATGAACCTGAAAATAGAATTCTTCCCATGCCAACAAGTATAGGGATTTTCCTGGACTATGATAAAGGCAGAGTGAGTTTCTATGACATGGAGCATATGAAGTGCCTTTATGAGCGCCAGGTGGACTGTTCACATACGATGTATCCAGCATTCGCATTAATGGGCAGTGGAGGAATTCAGCTTGAAGAACCCATCACAGCGAAGTACCTGGACTACCACGAAGACATGTAGTTGAAATATCCAGTGTGACTGGGATGAAAAGTGTTAACAAAGGAACACCTTAATGTTAGCCTTTGTAACTAATTAGATAACATCCAAGTCTTGGTCACACACTTGTTTTTAGTGTCTGATTCTTCTTAAAAAACAAAAAACAAAAAACAAAAAAAAAAAACAGAAAACCTAAACAGCCTTGTCTCTTCCATGTTACTGTTCTGCCTTTCACAAGTGACAGAGTAAAGACATTCTTTCCTGGTTAATATGGAATGGTTAACTTTGCAACTGGATCATCTTTCTCTTTATGTACAGGGAATCTAATTTATATCAGCTGGTATTGCTTTTTTGGGTGGGGGAGGGATACAAAACTATTTATTATGGTTTTTTTGTGTTTGGTTTTTCATTTTTATATCATGTTTATGTCAAGATAGTTTTAAATGGCTGTGGGTAGAAATGAGTACTAAGCAGTGTGTCTTTCATTTGATTTTAACAAATTATTTTTTATCCATCTAAACAAAGTTATAGATAAAGATAAAGAAAAATACCATAAAAACGGTAGCATATTTAAGTGGAAAATTATATATTTCGAAGTGTATTAATAGCATGTAGCCTGGAAAATGAGTACTGCTGGGTTTTTTGTTTTTGTTTTTTAAAGACCACAAACTGTATTGATCAGGACATCTGAAAGAGTTCCTTTAGCTGTAATGCTCATTAACTAGCATGAGTAGTAAACATGATGTCTGATAGAAACAAAAAGTTCTTGGCTAACCCATGAAACTTTTCACGCATATAATTTTTTTTCAGAAAAAATTATCTTCAGTTTTTCTTATTGTATGAAAATATTTGTGCTTACATTAAAGAATTACATTAAATATTTCAGAAATATTAGTGAAGATGGACTGTTATTGCAGTCATAATTATTTTTTTCCCTCCAATTGTCTTGTGATTTTCATTTTATGACACAACTATTACATATCAGATTTTCCTAGTTTACGAGTTTGAAAAAGTTCATGATATATTTATAGTAGCATTAAATATATTGCAAAATGTGGAGTACTAATTGTTCAGTTGTATGGCATTTTCTATGGCTCAATGTTTGGTAATGAGTGTTTGTAGTATAAGCAAGTAAACAAATTTAATTGTTAAGGAATAATTAATTACTAAAATCATAATGACTGTATATATCCGTTTAAAATTTGCAGTTTATTTTCATTTGAAGAACTACATTTTATCTCAATTAGATGTTCATTTTTGAAAGATATTCTTTTAAATAGGTGATTTTTATTTAAACTGCCTATTTTTTTAAGTTAAAATGTTCAGAAACTAAGACGGTCATATATTTTAGCACAGATCACTTATGGAATACTGTTAACATATTTTAATGGAGTAACCAAAACTCTTGGGGGTCTGTTTCTATTTTTATTTTTTAGTGAAAAATCTCTTATTCAGGCTAGTAGCACTAAGTAGAAAATATAGTGGAGAATTTAATAGTCTTTGTTACTCTCTCATCTATGAATAGCACTTTATCACATAGGCTAAACTAAGAAAATATGCAGTGTTATGTGGATCACTGTGCAATGAAGCTGCTGAAGTTGTACGTGTGGTTAAGTTTGACACTCTTAAGCCTTGTGTAAGCACATATCACGTAGGCATTTTTAAATATAAAGCTTTAATAGGAATAAGAAAGTCATTTCAAACGTTGTATAGTACTATATAAATTGTTCAGAATTTCTTTCATTTTTAATAAAAATTAAAAGAAAGTCAAGTGTAATTATTCAGATCTGTACTTGAGGAATTTTTTAGTATGTTTATATGGAAAATTGAAACAAAACGTTAAAAGTTGTAAGCTGCACACAATTATTTAGAGCTAAAGTTTTGTATGAGATTATTTTGGATGGTTGTTTATTACCTTTAATCCTCTTGTGGAATTGATCATGAGAAAAGCTTAACATGAAACTGATATATATCAGTTGTTTAGTTGATCATTTTCTCTATTTCTTTTCTGATCCATAGTAGATTAGATTTTGCCTCGATGAGTGACCATTTATTTTACATTCATGCTCTTGTTTTATGGGGTTTTGGTAGTTGTGTTCAGTGATGGATCATAACAAGTTGTTACTAATGATGGGTTTTAATTTTGTTTAATAAGAGTAGATTCAAGGCTATCCCTATGATACTGTGCTTAATAGTAGGAGTCTCTGTAATCTCTGTCTCCTAGCTCTCTATCTTCCTTTTGGGGATAGAAACATAATCTGGACCTATTAAATCTTCAGTCAGAAACTCTCATCTGGTTGGGCTCTGGGAGTATGTCCCATGGGGGTAGTTAAAATGTAATCAATCTTACTGCTGTAGAAAAGAGTGAGGACTGCTGTCACAGGTGAGAATACTTTAAAGAAATTATGCTCTCACAAGAGTTATCTGCTATTTATGGAAACATTTTGACAAATTGGAGTTTTTCTTGGAATTTTTTTGCTTTAAAAAATAAACTTGAAGGGACTGAGGTGGTTCAGTGGTACAGCACTTGCCTAGCATGTATGAGGCACTGGGTTTGATTCTCAGCACCACATACAAATAAATAAAGGTCCATCAACAACTAAAAAATATTTTTAAAAACTTGAAGAAATTTAGTTTAAAATTTAGGTTTGGAACTATTTTATTCATTTTGCAACAATCTTAATTCCTGCTATCTATGAGACATTGTGCTACTACACACTGGGCATAAAGTGAACAAGACAGCCTCTCTAGGTTCCTTCCTTTGTGGAATTTAACTTCCAGCATGGAGAGATGACCAAAATAAGGAAGGTGCTAGAGAATGCTTGATATGGGAGCTAACGTTAGATTTGGTTATCAGGGAAGCCCTTCAAAGGAGAGTGATGAAAGTTGACACTTAATTGCTAAGGATGAGCCATGAAAACTGAGGTGAAGAGCATTCCTGGTAGAGAGGACAAGAACAAAAGCCTTTGGGATGGTGAATTCTTAGAGTTCTGGCAGGTAATGGAATTCTGCCTAGATGGTTAAAATGAAAAGTTCTAGAAAGGATTGCTTAAAGGTATGGGCAGTGGTAAAGGAAGATACAAGCAATGAGGTGGCACTAGAAAAGACTGGCCATAGCCTGCAGCCACCACTGCCTGTAAAGCCAGGAGGACAGAGGAGAAGTACTGCTCCTGCTACTCAGATCTTAGTGAGAAGTAGGGTCTTTTTCCACATTTTTTTAAATTGGTGCATTATAGTTGTACATAATGATGAGATTTGTTACATATTCATACATGCACACGGTATCACAATATAATTTGACCAGTTCTCACTCCCCAGCAGTTCCTCCCTACCTCCCCACTCCCACCTGTTGGTCCCTTGACTTTACTGATCTTTCTTTGATTTTCATGAGATCCTTGACACTCCCAACTTTTGTTTTCCTTTTTTTTCTCTCTAGCCTCCGCATAAGAGAAAACATATGACCCTTAACCTTCTGAGTTTGGCTTATTTCACTTAATAGTCTCAAGTCCCATCCATTTTCCTGCAAAAGTCATAAGTGCATTTTTATTTTTGACTGAATAAAACTCCACTGTGTATATATGCCACATTTTCTTTATCAGTTCATCCGGTGATGGATACCATTGATGGACATCCAGAGTTTGGCTGTTGTGAATTGTGCTGCTATAAACATGGACATGCATGTATCATTGCAGTATACTATATGTATCATTGCAGATCACTATAGTGAGTGACTAATTCTTTAGAATAAATACTGAGGAGTGGTATATAGCTGGGTCATATGATTGTTCCATTCCAGTTTTGATGAAGGATATTTATGATCTGAAATGTCAGAACATTGCAAATAAAAGGAACTGACTTGAAGACTTAAAAAAAAATGTGTGCAAGTTTTCCCATTTAGCATTCTGATATTTGTTTTTCAGTTAACTGTTTCATGTGGAGATCATCCATAGGATGATTGATGAGTGCTTTACAAGTTTGCTATTCTTTGTCTGAAATCTTGTATTATTTGGAATAGAAAAGAATAAGAAAAAAAAAATAAGAAAAAAAGAATAAGAGCTTTGTGAAGAAAAAAGTATCCTTAAAGTTTTGGCTAGACTTAACTGCAATGTAGAAGTAAGATTATAGAATACTGTCAAAATACATTGAAATGTGCCATACATGAATTATAGTTGATGCTGGGGTTTGATCCCAGAGTGAAGTGCTCTAACACTAAACTATATTCTCAGCCTTAGATTCCCTTTTTAAACCTAGCTAAACTCAATGGTTTGTTTTCTACAGGCCACTGCATGCTTTTGAAAGACCTTAAAACAATCATTGATATACATATTGGCATGTTGTTCAAATGTAGCATGTGTCTCTACTGATTGGCCAGATATATCACATGGAGATCTGCTTTCTTTAAGTCTTGAGCTCCTAAAACAAGAGTCTTAGCACAGAGCTAATATCCTTTAAAATACTATATCTGCCTTGTAATCTTAGGACAGTTGGAGCAACATTGTTTTTCTAACCTTCCTATTAGTTAACACTATGAAATTATGTCATAATCTCCTCAAAGTTAAATGGATATATTGTAATATCTCTAAAGTACTAAACAGTTTATAAAGTCAAATAATGACAAAAGATTCAAAAGATTGATAAAACATCAACTTCCAACCTGCCACCTTCATCCAGCTTCTTAGTGATTTTAACTCTTGTTTCTTCTCTATTTATCTCTATATTAAGATTACTTTCTAGTATTATCATTTGCCAATATCATATAATGTTAAATTATTATTTTAACACCATGTATTCAATATTAAGTCAAGTAGGTGAATTATGACTGCATTTCTCATTTTTTTTTCTTCTTGGAGTTAAATTATCTATTTATTTGTCTTTAAATCTGTTGTCTTACACCTTCCAAAACTCTATAAAATGCTTCTAGTAAGGCATTTACAAAGTGTTTCTGTTTGTTTATCTTGGAGAATCTCTGCGAGTGCTTTTTATCATCCTACTCAATGTGGACTGATTGGTTCCTGGGCTGTCTTTGGGGGTTGCCTTTGCCTTCCACCCAGGGATAACCTTTCTTTCCTAAATTGAATCTCATTTCTGGATCCCAGGTCTTTCTTTTAGTTGGTTTGTGACCTCATTGTAGTAGAGCATATTCTGTAGTCAGTGTCTTGAGAGAAGGTTCAGGAAACAAAGAATTTAAAAAATGTGTGTTCTGAATTTTCTTTCAGTTAATAGTTCAAAGCTGTTTTCCTGGGCATAGTTTTTCAGGGTATAGTTCTATTGTCTACTAGCACCCAATATTTGTTTATGTATTTGCAGTACTAGACACTGAGCCCAGGGCCTTGCATATACTAACTAGACAAGTGCTCTACATCGTCAACGACCTAACACCCAGTCTTGGTAGTTGAGTCTGATGCCATTTTGCTTTTGCTTTTTCTTTCTCCTAAGTACTAGGGATTGAACCCGAGTGTTCTACCACTGAGCTACCTTTCTGGCCCTTGATTCTTGATTCTTTGCATGTGACCTTTCTGTCTTCTTTCAAAGCTTTTTAGCTTATTTTTTTTCCTGTGATGTTTTGAACTTTGATAATATTTCTTAGTGCAGGTTATTTCTCTCCATGTTTTGAGGATTTGGTTATTTACGGTCAGTTCTGGGAGTTTTCTGTGTTATTTCTTCATTGATTTTATCCCCTTCGATTTCACATCACTAACTTTTTGGAGCTCCCCAACTAGTCAGATACTAGACTGCTTCACCTTAAACATTTTAATAGCATGCAACTTTTATTTCATTGATGTATTTTTTTTCTTGCTACTCTTAAACTTTACATTAGTGTTATAACGGGTCTACTTCATGCTTTGAATATAAACCTTGCTTCTCAACCACTGGTGGCTTATTTCACAATCATAAATAAATGCTATACACATCCATATGCAAAGTTTTGTGGATTTACGTTTTCAACTCTTGGATAAATACCAAGGAGCTAGAATGCTGGATCATATGGTTTTCTCGGAAACTACTAAGCTGCCTTCTAAAGTGTACCATTTCGCATTCCCTGTTTAGACACTCCCCTCACCTTGCCTTCTGTCTATACTGAAGATTGAAGAATTAAGACTGATTAGTAACTTTGTATGTAAGGTTTATTGACTATGGACCTTCATTATGGCATAGTCAAGTACAAGGTGGCTTCTACTGAATCCTCCCCACAGTTCAGTATCTGCACATCCTTTCTCTAATGAAAGATCCTTTAATCATTTTGCTGAATAATGGTCCTCTAGAACTGGACTGGGGATTAAGCTGTGAAGTTCCATCACTCAGTAAGTAAATCTTCCTTCTCCTGACCTTTCCTATGGATTTAGTGTTCCTGAGTGAGGAACATCTAGTTTTCTGCAGAAACTCGACCTCCTGTCTTCTTTGTAAGTTGCTGCTGTTGGTAGGAACTCAGGTGGAGGGGAGAGGTAATCATCTGATAATGTAGGGTGGAGCTAGCTGGGAAATGAAAGGTGGGGTTTAAATGCTCCATATCAGTCTCTGTTGGCTGTACTTTTAAATGTATTCAGGATTCAGCTTCTGCTACCTCCAGTCACCACCAACCTCCTAACTAGCTTACTCACAGGTCTGTCTTCTTTAGCCCTATATTAGTTGTACAGCTAAGTCCTGCTATTAACAAACTCTGAAACTTGTAAACTTAACCACAATTTATTATTGTTATTTCAAAATCCACTGTAGATCAGTAAAGGCTTTCCTCCACTGGTGATACAAGTTCCCTTCTTTTTGTGACACCACCTGAGCACATGGTTTCTAAAGTTACTACAGCAGAAAAAGAACCTAGAGGAGTCCTAACAGCTATAAGTACCTTAATACATAATTTGTACTCAGGTTTCCTTGACTGGGACTAATCACATAGTGCTAACTAACAGGCATGGGATGTTAACTGGTGAGTGCCCAGGAAGAAGAGAACCAGATAAGGTGGAGCAATAATAATTTCTCTCTCAAGCCCTTACCCTGTTACTTACTATTCTCAACTGGAAAACCTGAGTGATCCTTTTAAAAATGTATAAGCCACTTCATATCACTCTTACTATTCCTGCTATTCATACAATCCCTCACCACTTTTGTCTATTTTTAGATGTCACATTTTTTATAAGAAACATCTAACCACTCTATTGCAACTATACCTGTCCACCCCCATTCTACTCCCCTTTCCCTGCTTGGTTTTCCACAGGACTAATTTTTTGTTTTGTCTTACGGTGCTGGGTTGGAACTCAGGGCCTCATGCATATCAGGTGAACACTCTACCACTGGGTTACATTCCCAGTCCCTCCACAGGACTACTGAATTTCACTTTTGTCAATGCTTTATTCAACATTTTTATTGCTGTGACCAAAAGACCTGACAAGAACAATTAAAGAAGGACAAGTTTATTTGGCACTCACAATTTCAGAAGTCTCTGTCCAAAGATGGTGAGCTCTATAACTCTGGGTCTCAAGGTGAGGCAGAACATCATGGAGGAAGAGTGTGGCAGTGGAAAGCCCCTCAGCAATCAGGAACCAGAGAGAAAGCTACACTCAGCAAGAACAAACTACCCCAAAGGCACGCCCCCCAGGACCTGTCTACCTGCCTATAGTTACTGCCCAGTTAATCCATATCAGAGGATTAATGGTTGAGGCTCTCATTACCCAATCATTTCGCCTCTAAACTTTCTTGCATTGTCTCACACGTGAACTTTTTGGGGGGCACTTCATATCCGAACCATAATAGTCTGCTTCCATTAATGTGTAAGCTCCACCAAAGCAGGATATACACTGAGAATTTTATCACTACTGGACTCTGAATCTCCCTTGGTTTTCAGTCCTGACTCACCTCTGCCCTCATGGCACATGGGTACCTGAGATTTCTCAGGACCTGGGTGGATAAGTCCACTTGATTTTCATGAGCTTCTCCCTCTGCAGGTTTTTAGATTTGACCTTCGTTGCCATTCCTTGATCTCTGTCTTCATTGTAGTTCACAGATACAGATGTCTCCTAGTTGCGTGGTAGTTATGGTTTCCTCTCTGTTTGTTTACTTTTGGGGTGATTTTCAAGAGGAAGAAGGAGGTAGATAGGACTTGGCCATTTTGAAACTGAAAAAAGTATTTTTGGAATGGTAATTTTGGCTAGAAGATCGGGCATTTACTGTTTATCTATTGGGTCCATAATAAATAGAACTTTTTCTAGATATTTATGATGCCCTAGGAAATAGCTCCTTGACTTAAGAAAAACCAATAAATACCATGGTTTTTGTTTTATTTTTAAACAGTAGAGCTATGGTATAGGGCAAACATGTTCCTTATATTTTGCAGATTTTTTTTGAAAACTTAAAATTGAACTTCTACTGTAAATATGATAATTGATTCAATATTTAAGAGACTGAGGGTCTTTTATGTATGTGTGTGGTGCTAGAGATTGAATCCAGGGCCTTGCACATGCTAAGCACATACTCTACCACTGTGGTATATACATCCTAGCCCTCTACCAAGAGTTTTAAGCTGCCGTTAGCGCCTTAAATTGTGCCTGCACTTGGATTCTTTACACTCTAGATGATCCCTTCCTGTTTTAAGCATAGTACCTCTGTACTGCATGGAAACATCTATGCTCTAGGAATCATTTTTCTTATAATATTTGAGTTACCAGTTTTGCCAAAGGTTTTGATATTCGAATGTTGGAAATCCTTTAAGCATGCTTAATATACCTTTAAGTTGTTGAATGATAGTGAATTTAAAAAACATTCTTAAACCTGGGTGCAGGGGCCTGTAGTCCCATCTACTGGGAGGCCTAGACAGGAGGGCCACTTAAGCCTAGCAGCTGGAGGCCAGCCTGGGCAACACATAGCAGGGCCCCTCGGGCAGTGGTGGTGGCGGGAAATTCGTAAGTTGTAACAGTTAGTACATTGTGATCCATATCTAAAAAGTTGATCTCAGTAGTTTTCAGGTCTTGGGAAAGAGAGAAAACACTTTGAGCAAATAATTTAGATGAGAAGTATTTGTCTTATTTTTGACTATTAGGAATTGTCACAGCATTTAGTGCCCATCTGGCTTTGAATCTAACAGAACATTCTATGGAATATGTTGCACAAATAGTAACAGTAGTTAGTACAGATTATTGGAACCTAAGTGGTTTAGATTCATATCTTAGGTTTGTCATTTAATAACCATGTGATATTAGGCAAGTTATTAACCTGTGAGTTCCATCTTATCTGTAACATAGTTTCTAGTGCCAGGTACTGTGGGTAAATTTGATGATGTGTATGAAGTATTCACTGTAGTGTCTGGTGTAAAGTACTCACTGTATGGTGGTTTCTCACATATATTCTACTTTTAAAAAGCATTTCTGAAAATAGGATTTTACAAATGTTGGGGATACATTTGGATAGAAAATTGTACGAGGGAAATCATAAGTACTATGTTCAACTGCTATTATTTGTATAGCTATCCACCTTTACATGACCACAGCCATCGTCATCATAACAGCTTGCTAGATGACCCTGACATACATCCCCAAGCCATATAGCACAAATTAAGTTATTAAGATAGTCAACTGAGCATGTCGTGCCAGCCACTGACACCTGCACTGATTCTTAACTGACGGTGGATATTAATTGTTTCTGAGAAAGGCCAGATGCTTTCCAGCTGGCTGCCACCTACCTTGGTATAACTCAGCCAATGGATTCCGTTCTCCAGTCTTGGGGTGCAGGGATCTTCCTGAATTGCTGCCATCCAAGACACACTCTCATCCACAGACTTGAATGATTTGTCCTTTGTGCCGTGCTGAGTCTATCTACCTTTTTCTTTAGTCTCTATCCCTTACACTTTTTGGTGAGTGGTTCGGGACTGAATTTTCCCCAAATAATTTGCTTATCCTACAAAACAAACCAGAGAGTTACATTAATAACTTGAGATATAATTCAGTTTGTCAGATAAAAAATAAACTGGTAAGACAATATGACCCAGATGTGTTTCTTTGTTATTGCACAATAGTGAACAAGAACTCATAAAATTCAAAAGAAAAAGACTTACATAGTCTGTGTCAAGTTTTAGGGTCCAAAGTAAAGTTAGTTCACAGCAGATTTCTCTGGTGACTCCTGCACCTGCTGATAGTCTTACTTATTAAAAAGCAGCTTGTACTATATACTATAGAGCTGTGATGCTCACACACTAGCATGCACGTGAGTCACTGGGGTGCTTGTTAAAATGCTGATTCTAATTTAGTTGTCTTAGGTGGGGTTTGAGAGCCTTTTGTGTGTGTGTGTGTGTGTGTGTGTGTGTGTGTGTGTGTATGTGTGTGTGTGTGTGTTTAAACAAGCTCCAGGTGAATGAAGCCAGGGCTGCAGAACCATGGATTCCATGAGTAACTGGACTGTGGTGAGCAGAACAATTCCTCTGTGCATATATGGATGAGGAACTGGGGTAGGAGTTTGGACAGTATAATTTAGTTTACAGTGAAAATTTAGCAGGTTCAACTGGAATGGGAACCATCATCTGAGGCAGGCCTCTTCATATTTGCAGGTAAGGTCAAAATTATTTCTTCAAGAAGTTCTAAATCAGTTTGGTCTTTGGGTAAACATTTGAGAACTCCAAATATACAATATAGGAGAGAGTTTGGACTTCTGAACCCTACTGGGGTTCAGACCTTGGGAAATAGATTTGGGATCCCAGCAGGAAAAAGAATATGCGAGCTGCAGTAGGGATTGGGGATGTGCTTCATTTGGAGGTGGCAGCAGCCTGCCCCACCCAGTCTTCTCCATAGGCCTCTTGTATATGTGCCAACAGGCTATATAAGTGAGCACATGCTCATGACTCTTAGTACATACTAAAAACATAGCTGGCTGGAAGTTTTGGGAGGGAGCTTAAGTATAGCCATCTTGGGCCTGTTCTACAACTTCGCAAATTAAATGCAGGGCTTATAGGCACCTCAGCTATTAAAACAAACCGAGAAATTTTTATAACTTACAGAATGTGAATGAGTAGAATTTGCTTGATTTTGATCCTTTTGTTCTTCATAATGTTAGATGGGGTAATTTCAAAATACATCCACAACTGACTGAACAATTTTTTGGAAGGGATTTATTATTTCAAAATCCTTGCCATTTGCTGCGCTGGATTGTAGCTCAGAGGTAGAACACTTGCCCAGTGTGTGCAAGGCCCTGCTTTCAATTCCCAGCACTACACATACATACACAAATCACCATTTGTGAGTGGTGTTCTACAATCTATGACAACTGCTTTATATAAATCTTACTTTAGTTCTTATACAATCCCAAGAAAAGTGTATAATTTTACCCATTTTACAGGTGAAGAAGACTGATCAATAACCTGTCTAGGTATCAAAGTTTATAAATGGCAGAGCTGAGATTTTAATGAAAAACTAGTCCCAAAATTTAAACTTTGAACTATTTTCCAATATTCCTGTTAAATCTATTTAAATATTGAGAAATGTTTATCAAATATGTGATAATGATAACAAAGTATAATTCCTACTACTAGCATTTTGGGGGGGACGGGGTGCTGGGGCTTGAACCCTGGGTCTTAGGAGTGCTAGACATGTGTTCCACCATGAGCTACACCCCAGCCTTCATTAACTCCTAGGAATCAAGTTCTTAATGATGGCATAAGGATTTCAGTTAGGTTGTTCTGTCTTTGTTTTTTATAAATATTTCAAAGAATGTCATTGGTACAGGGTTTCAAATTGGCCACTCCGGGAGGGATGTACTTATGTTTTGTTCCCTGATCTGTAAATGTAACCAATGTCCATTTTGAGGGTGAGTGGGTGGGGGAGCTTTTTTTTGATTCCTTTCTGCTTTGGGGCAGGGCATGCCCTTTTCATATCAGGTTCACTTCACACCTGTTACTTGCCCTGCCCTTGGAATTCACCAAGGTTTACACAGTTTTGAAAAGAGTTATATAGTAAATGGGGAAGATGGAAAATTTCCAATCTTTTCAATATCTTCAGTAGACTCAGTACTTTCAAAGGAAAACTGTGGAGTTGGTAATGCAACGAGTTTTAAAGGATTCTTCTGGTGTTAAGAAGCCATCTCCATGGGCAATTTTCAGATTTAGATGATTTACTCTAAAATGAATGAAATTCCAGCTAAGGAGAATTCCATGATCACAAGGTATAGAATTATTCTTAGCATTACCTTGTAGAGTCCTTAGTGGAGTTGTGTGTACTATTGTCACATCAAATGTATCTTTATTCATCATCAGCTTATTCTACTATACCTTTTGTCCTTCACCTTAAATTATAAGTCATTTAAGAAATAATTTTAATGTAATATGTGAACAGTTTCATTTGAGTTCCACTTGGGATAATTTCTGTAACTCCTGCAAAGTTTTTTTTTTCTTTTTTCATCAGTTTTTTTTAAATTTTAATTAAAAATCATCAATTTACATAGGGCAATGTTGTTTGATTCATTCTGTTACTTTTTCCCCCTCCCCCCACCCTTCCCACCCCTCTTTTCCCTCTATGCAGTCCTTCCTTCCTCCATTCTTACCACCCTCCTTATCCCTAACCCTAAACCTAACCCTAACCCTAATACTAACCCCTCCTACACCCCCTTATATGTCCTCATCTGCTTATCAGCGAGATCATTTGTCCTTTAGTTTTTTGAGATTGGCTTATCTCACTTAGCATGATATCCTCCAATTTCATCCATTTGCCTGCAAATGCCATAATTTTATCATTCTTCATGGCGGAGTAATATTCCATTGTATATATATACGCCACAGTCTCTTTATCCATTCATCAACTGAAGGGCATCTAGGTTGGTTCCACAATCTGGCTATTGTGAATTGAGCAGCTAAGAACATTGATGTGGCTGTATCTCTGTAGTATGCTGATTTTAAGTCCTTTGGGTATAGGCCAAGGAGTGGGATAGCTGGGTCAAAAGGTGGTTCCATTCCAAGCTTTCTGAGGAATCGCCATACTGCTTTCCAGAGTGGCTGCACTAATTTGCAACCCCACCAGCAATGTATGAGTGTACCTTTTTCTCCACATCCTCGCCAACACCTATTGTTGCTTGTGTTCTTGATAATCGCCATTCTAATTGGGGTGAGATGAAATCTTAGGGTAGTTTTGATTTGTACTTCTCTTATTACTAGTGATGTTGAACATTTTTTCATATATCTGTTGATTGCTTGTACATCTTCTTCTGTGAAGTGTCTGTTCATTTCCTTAGCCCATTTGTTGATTGGATTATTTGTATTCTTGGTGTAGAGTTTTTTGGGTTCTTTATAGATTCTGAAAATTAGTGCTCTATCTGAAGTATGAGTGGCAAAGATATTCTCCCACTCTGTAGGATCTCTCTTCACATTACTGATAGTTTCCTTTGCTGAGAGAAAGCTTTTTAGTTTGAATCTATCCCAGTGGTTGATTCTAGCTTTTATTTCTTGTGCTATGGGAGTCCTGTTAAGGAAGTCTGATCCTAAGCCAACAAGTTGAAGGTTTGGACCTACTTTTTCTTCTATAAGATGCAGGGTCTCTGGTCTGATTCCGAGGTCCTTGATCCATTTTGAGTTGAGTTTTGTGCAGGGTGAGAGATAGGGATTTAGTTTCATTCTGTTGCATATGGATTTCCAGTTTTCCCAGCACCATTTGTTGAAGAGGCTATCTTTTCTCCATTGCATATTTTTGGAAACTTTGTCTAGTATGAGAAAATTGTATTTATTTGGGTTTGTGTCCATGTCCTCTATTCTGTACCATTGATCTACCTGTCTATTTTGGTACCAATACCATGCCGTTTTTGTTACTATTGCTTTGTAATAGAGTTGAAGATCTGGTATTGCGATACCCCCTGCTTCGCTCTTTCTACTGAGAATTGTTTTAGCTATTCTGAGTTTCTTATTCTTCCAGATGAATTTCATAATTGCTTGCTCTATTTCTGTAAGGTACACCATTGGGATTTTAATTGGAATTGCATTGAATCTGTATAGCACTTTTGGTAGTATGGCCATTTTGACGATATTAATTCTGCCTATCCAAGAACATGGGAGATCTTTCCATCTTCTAACGTTTTCTTTATTTTCTTTCTTTAGTGTTCTGTAGTTCTCATTGTAGAGGTCTTTCACCTCTTTTGTGAGATTGATTCCCAAGTATTTTATTTTTTTCGATGCTATTGTGAATGGGGTAGTTTTCCTAATTTCTCTTTCTGAAGATTCATCACTTATGTATAAAAATGCACTGGATTTATGAGCATTGATCTTGTAACCTGCTACTTTACTGAATTCACTTATGAGTTCTAAGAGTTTTCTGGTGGAATTTCCAGGTTCCTCTAAATATATAATCATGTCATCAGTGGACAGGGATAGTTCGAGTTCCTCTTTTCCAATTCGTATCCCTTTAATTTCTTTGGTTTGTCTAATTGCTCTGGCTAGAGTCTCAAGAATGATATTGAATAGAAGTGGTGAAAGAGGGCATCCCTGTCTTGTTCCAGTTTTTAGGGGGAATGCTTTCAGTTTTCCACCATTTAGAATGATATTGGCCATGGGCTTAGCGTAGATGGCCTTTACAATGTTAAGGAATGTTCCCACTACCCCAATTTTCTCTAGTGTTTTGAGCATGGCTGTATTTTATCAAATGCTTTTTCTCCATCTATTGAAATAATCATGAGATTCTTAACTTTTAGTCTGTTGATATGGTGAATGAAATTTATTGATTTCTGGATGTGGAACCAACCTTGCATCCCTGGGATAAAACCCACTTGATCGTGGTGCACTATCTTTTTAATATATTTTTGTATGCGATTTGCTAAAATTTTGTTGAGAATATTTGCATCGATGTTCATTAAGGATATTGGTCTGAAATTTTGTCTCCTGATGTGTCTCTGTCTGGTTTAGGTATCAGGGTGACATTGGCTTCATAGAATGAGTTTGGGAGGGTTCCTTCCTCTTCTATTTTATGGAATACTTTGAGAAGTATTGGAATGAGCTCTTCTTTAAAGGTTTCGTAGAACTCGGCTGAGAACCCATCTGGTCCCAGACTTTTCTTTGTTGGTAGGCTTTTGATGACCTCTTCGATTTCATTGCTTGAAATTGATTTATTTAAGTTGTGTATGTCCTCCTGGTTCAGTTTAGGTAATTCATATGTCTCTAGAAACTTGTTGATGTCTTCGAGGTTTTCTGTTTTGTTGGAGTATAGATTTTCAAAATAGCTTCTAATTATGTTTTGTATTTCACTCGTGTCTGTTGTAATATTTCCTTGTTCATTCCGAATTTTAGTAATTTGAGTTTTCTCCCTCTTTCTCTTTGTTAGTGTGGCTAAGGGTCTATTAATTTTGTTTATTTTTTCCAAAGAACCAACTATTTATTTTGTTAATTTTTCTGATTGTTTCTTTTGTTTCAATTTTGCTGATTTCGGCTCTGATTTTAACTATTTCCTGTCTTCTACTACTTTTGGTGTTGGTCTGCTCTTCTTTTTCTAGGGCTTTGAGCTGTAGCATTAAGTTGTTTATTTGTTGATTTCTACTTCTTTTGTTGAAAACCACCCATGAAATAAATCTTCCTCTAAGTACTGCTTTCATAGTGTCCCAGAGATTTTGATATGATGTGTCTTTGTTCTTGTTTACTTCTATGATTTTTTTTATTTCCCTCCTGATGTCTTCTGTTATCCATTCATCATATAATAGTGTATTATTTAATCTCCAGGTATTGGAGAAGTTTCTGTTTTTTATTCTGTCATTTATTTCTAATTTCAATCCATTATGATCTGATAGAGTACAAGGTAGTATCTCTATCTTCTTGTATTTGCTAACAGTAGCTTTGTGGCATAAGACATGGTCTATTTTAGAGAAGGATCCATGTGCTGCTGAGAAGAAGGTGTATTTGTTCTTTGTTGGATGGTATATTCTATATAAGTCTGTTAAGTCTAAATTGTTGATTATGTTATTGAGATCTATGTTTTCTTTATTCAATTTTTGTTTGGACGATCTATCCAGCGGTGAGAGAGGTGTGTTAAAATCACCTAGTTATTATTGTGTTGTGGTCTATTTGATTTCTGGAATTGAGAAGGATTTGTTTGACGTACATGGATGAGCCAATGTTTGGGGCATAGATGTTTATGGTTGTTATGTCTTGCTGATTTATGCTTCCTTAAGCAGTATGTAATGTCCTTCTTTATCCCTTCTGACTAGTTTTGGCTTGAAGTCCACATTATCTGAAATGAGGATGGATACTCCAGCTTTTTTGCTGTGTCCGTGTGCATGGTATGTTTTTTCCCATCCTTTCACCTTTAGTCTATGGGTATCTCTTTCTATGAGATGAGTCTTTTGCAGGCAGCAAATTGTTGGATTTTTCTTTTTAATCCATTCTGCCAGTCTATGTCTTTTGATTGATGAGTTCAGTCCATTAACATTCAGGGTTATTATTGTGATATGATTTGTATTCCCAGTCATTTGACCCATTTTTGTTTTTTGATATGATTTGGTTTCCCCTTTATTTGGCTATTCCTTTAGGCTAGTTCCTCCTGTTGCTGATTTGCATTGTTGTTTTTCATCTCTTCCTCATGGAATATTTTGCTGAGAATGTTCTGCAATGCCGGCTTTTTTTTTGTAAATTCCTTTAGCTTTTGTTTATCATGAAAGGATCTTATTTCATCGTCAAATCTGAAAGTAAGTTTTGCTGGGTATAAGATTCTTGGTTGGCATCCATTTTATTTCAGGGCTTGAAAAATGTTGTTCCAGGCCCTTCTAGCTTTTAGGGTCTGGATTGAAAAATCTGCTCATATTCTTATTGGTTTCTCCCTAAATGTAATTTGATTCTTTTCTCTTGCAGCCTTTAAAATTCTGTCTTTATTTTGTGTGTTAGGTATTTTCATTATAAAGTGCCTTGGTGTGGGTCTGTTTTAATTTTGTACATTTGGAGTCCTGTAAGCCTCTTGTACTTCGTTTTCCATTTCATTCTTCAGATTGGGGAAATTTTCTGATATTATTTCATTGAATAGATTGTTCATTCCTTTGGTTGTTTCTCTAAGCTTTCCTCAATCCCAATAATTCTTAAATTTGGCCTTTTCATGATATCCCATAATTCTTGTAGATTCTGTTCATGATTTCTTACCATCTTTTCTGTTTGTTCAACTTTGTTTTCAAGATTAAATATTTTGTCTTCAATATCTGAGGTTCTGTCTTCCAGGTGTTCTATCCTATTGGTTATGCTTTCTATGGAGTTTTTAACTTGGTTTATTGTTTCCTTCATTTCAAGGATTTCTGTTTGGTTTTTTTTCAATATCTCTAACTCTTATTGAAATGATCTCTTGCTCCCGTATTTGCTCCTTTAACTGTTGATTGGTGCGATCATTTAATGCCTGCATTTGCTCTTTCATCTCCTTGATTGCTTCCCTGATTGTTTTAATTATGTACATTCTGAACTCCCTTTCTGACATTTCTTCTGCTGTGCTGTCATTGGGTTTTATTGATATAGTATCTAGGTTTGTTTGGGACATTTTCTTCCCTTGTTTTCTCATCTTGGTCAGATGTCAGTGGGACTTTGTGATATTGCATAATTCTTCTATTGGCTTATATTGTCCCTGTAGATTTCCAGTGTATCACCTTCCTGCCTTCGGTAGCCTGAAATCTTGGAGTAACTTGATAATGCAGTGCTTCCAAGGAAAGCTGCCCCTAGTCCTCTACTGGTTCCAGGACTTGGAGCTGGCTCTGTGTGGAAAGGCTCTCACTGGGCAGTCTGCTCCAAGAAGCTAGCCTGGATAGGTGCTTCCCGCCGGAGGGGGGAGGGCTGCGGGCTGCTTGGGGAAATCCCTGGCTGCCCTGTCCTGGTCCCTGAAGCAACCTGCGGGCAGGAACTTGCCGCCCTGGTTCAGGGAACTGAAGCTTGGTTCTGTGCAGAAAGGCTCTCACTGGGGGTCTGCTCCGAGATGCTGAAGAATTTGGCCTTGTGGGAGGAGCTCACCGCTGGAGTGCGCAGGGCCACCTGGGGAGGACTCTAGCTGCTCTGCCTTACTCTAATAAGCCACCCGAATCTGGGCCTGCCGCCCGGGCAGCGCTTCACCGCTTCACCGGGTGGGGGAGACTCACCCCGAGGCTTTATTTTAGTCTGAGTCTCTCAATGCCTCCCCTTCTTGAATACTGGGTTCTGGAGCAACTGGAGATGCACTCACCCTCTAGTCCGCCATCTTGGATCGCCCCCTTTCATCAGTTTTAATTCAACAAAGAGTTGTAATAATCTCCTTCCAGAAACCTTGGACTTACAGACTTGAAAGCTGGATTCAACCCACCATCAGTTCATTTGTATATAGTTTGGGTACTAAGATTACTTGATGCTTTAAAAGGTTATTTATGGAACTAGAAAGGTTTCCAGTGTATAGTAAACATTTTCTCTCCATATCTCAGCATTTCACTTACATGTAGTCCAATTTAGGGGCAATAGAAATGAAAGCAGTATTGATTTATTAAAAAAAAAAAAAAACATGTTGAACAAAATATTTTGTTGATGGAGATAAATAATGTTCAATTAGTTAAATCAATTATGTCAGTTGCTAAATTAATTTAGAATTGAAATGGACTCATCTAGACCTCTTTTATGGATTCTGTTTTCTATTTTGAGATTATTATAACCCATGAATTTTTTTTTTTTCCAAATGGACATTTTTCTAAGGCTATTCCTAAGATTTTGCAACCTGAATTCCTTGCAAATAGGACCATTAAGCAAACTCTGGCATTTAGATGATTATCCACTTGGAGCTGGACATCTGAGGAGTTAATAGAAGAAACAGATACACTGTGACAGAGTAGGACTGAAAGATTAGGTTCTTATGTGTACTATTAAAATATTAGCTGAAATAAGAACAGCTGTCCTGGTCTTCATTAAGAGACTGGGTTGCAGATACAAGGAAGTTTTTCACTTAAAGATCTGATCTCTTATAAGCAGATGAGTTAAGTCTGTAGAGGAACATTAGAGAATCCAGATAATTGCATTGTTCTCATAACAACATTCTGGAGAATTCTGAGTCATCTCAGACCAACTGTTTGCTTTCAGGATGGTAGGATTTTCTCATTTCGGTATCAACTAACGGCTCCTAACATTGTGGAGCCCTCTCACATCAACCTACTAATCCCTTAGCTCCTCTCAGCTTTGCACTAGACTTCGGTGACCAAGTTTTCCCCTGTAGTTCCACAGTTCCCTGTCTCTAGCCTCCCAAATCTATTTATAAAACCACCTGCTTTGCAGGGACATTTGTCTGTCTTAGTACCTCAAAAAGTGCCATTTCCCAGGCCCTTAACCCTTGCTTTCCCCAACCAGGGACTTCATTTTAAAAAGAAAAGTCATTAACAATTTTTTGAAGACTAGTGGGTAGAAGAGATAATTTGGATAGAGTCCTTTTGGTATCCTTGATTGCTCGTTAAATACAGCAGAAAATTGTGTCAGCAATTGGTTAGCAATCAGCTTTTATTCTGAATGCCTAATAAGGCCTAGATAAAGAGTAACAGCTTTTATGGCAGATTCTCTCAACCCCCACCTCTCAGTGTCCTTGTAAATTCTGGCTCAGTGGCTTGCCTGGATTTTGCCAGCTGTGTTCTCATTGGGCGTTCCTTCAGGACCAACTGCCTCGGGTTCTTGGTGCAGTACAAAGAACTTTGCATCAAGGTGGACTCGGGCTCAGATTACAGCTGTTATTCTTGACAAAGCTTTCACAACCCTTCAGAAACTTTCCTCATCTGCAAATTGGGGGGAAATACCTATTTTGTAGGGTTTTTGAGGATTAGATGAAGTAATGTCTTACCTGGCATATAAATAAGCAACAAATCTTAATTCCCTCTCATCTTTACAGACTGGGAAAAAACTTCACAAAGTAACAGTCTCTTTATAAACTCTGGAGTTTGGTTTTCTCACCAGATGGAATGTATTTGCTGGCTCCCATCAATAAGTAACACAAGCATTTCCTTTGATCTCGTTAGATGAGGAAGTACTTTTTCCTTTTATTTTCTTCTCCCCCGCCCCTCCCCTTGGTGGTTAATTGCCCTGTTAATACAGAGAATGTTCAAAGAAAAAGAGAAAAATTCTCCTCTTTAACAGGTTTTGTTGTTTGTAGTGCTGGCATTGAACTCAGGATGATCTATGTTCTGAGGAGGCACAAAGCCACTGTTATACCTCCAGCAGCTTTATGTATTTATTTAAAAATGTTTATTGGTGCATTGCAATATCTCATATTAGTAGGATTTGCTGTTACATATTCATACATGCATACAACACAATTGGGTCAATTGCATTCCCCATTACCTCCCTGTTCCCTCCCCTGGTCCCCTTCCTCTACTGGTCTCCTATTTTCATGATATCTACCCCATTCCTTTTGCCCTTCCTTCTCTCTAGCTTTCACATTATTAGAGAAAACTTCCTGAGTTTGACTTATTTCTCTTAACATAATGTTCTCAAGTTCCGTTTTATTTTTTGATTAGATGATCAAAATTTGTCCTTAGATTGTTTTTTTTTTCTTTGTTAATAATTACCTTGAGGTTGGCTGTGAGGTGTGATCCCTCAGTAGCTTGCCTGACATCATATCTGGCATATAGTAGGTGCTCAGCATTTATCAGGCCCCATCAGCCTGTGGTACAACTATTAGCACTTCAACATTTACACCTAGTTTATTTTAATGACTTTTCACTGTAGACTGGGACTCCCGGATGCATCAGCTCTGTCTTCAGGAACAGGTTTGTTCTAATGATCCCCTCTGCAGTCAGCGACTCTGGGAAAATGCTATTTGGTGGTGCCACAACTGCTCTGTGGTTCGTAGCAGTGTGCAGTAAGAGTGTTCCTCTCTGGCTTTTGTCATTTTTTGCTACCTGGTTCCTGAATCATCACTGATGGTGTCCAGAGTTTTGAGTCAATCTTTCAGGGATTGGCAGCAGGGAAAGGAACAGAATGCATTATTACCTCCCCTCCCCCGAAGCAATTATCAATTTATTTCCCTTAGACTTTTTAAGTCTCAAAGTTCCCTGTATTATTTCCTAGGGCTGCTGCAATAAAGTAACACAAACTGGTTGACTTTGAACAAAGGAAATCTGTTGAATTAAGAGTGTCATTGGGGTCAAGGTCTCTCTGAAATTTGTAGGGGAAGAATCCTTCCTTGTCTCATGCAATCCCAGGTGTTCCTTACTTTCTGGCAGTGTGCTTGGTTTGCATGCATGAGGCCCTTAATTCAATCCCCAGCACTGGAAAGGAAAAAATAATAGGCGTACCACAAAAGAAATTCAAAAGGTCAATAAACAGATATGCAAAATAAGATCACTTTGAGATATCACTAACACATTAAATTGACAAATTAATTTCTTTTTTTTTGGTACCAGGGATTGAAATCAGGGGCACCAAACCACTGAGTCAAATCCCTACTCTTTTTTGTTTTTTGAAACAGGTTCATGCTAAGTTGTATAGAGTCTCACTAAGTTGCTGAGACTAGCCTTGAACTTGTGATCCTCCTGCCTTAGCCTCCTGAGCCACTGGGATCATAGGCATGGGTCATCAATTGTGGCTAAATTGGCAAAATTTTTAAAGTCTAACATAGTCAAGTATTTGCAAGCATATGTATCAATGGGAACTCATTTTTTGCTGGTGGGAGGATATCTTTGGAAAATCATCTATAATCTGGTAAATTTGAAGATTTGTATACCCAATGACTTATCAGTTCTGTGCATAGGTATTTCATGGTTATGTGCATCTTAATACATGTATAAGAAAACTCATAGTCCTAACCTAGAATCCAGATGTCCATCAGTAGTAGAGTAAATAAACCATGAAACACTTGTGCAATGGAATACTATAGACAGCAATGAAGTACAACTACATACGTGAGTGAATCTCACAATGTCATGCAAATGCTTTATATGTGTTCAATGTTGATATCAGGTTTAAGAACAGACACCGTTTAAATTTATTAGAACAAAAGTCCCACAAGGGGAAGGATCTTTATTATTATTTCAAATGCCTGGCATATATTAGATGTTCAATGACTATTTCTTGAGTGACCTCAATTATATTGTTTAGGAACGTATATGTGGGAACAAAGCATATTTAAAAAGCCCATTACCATAGAAGTCTGACTGGGGTTACATCTAGGGATGTGGGAAGAAGCTGTGACTGGTGAAGCATCTTCTAGGGGCCTGTAATTTCCTGCTTTGAGTGGTGATTACATGAGTGTTTAATTTATCCTTTAAACTATACATTTGTTTTATGTGCTTTTATGTATGCAGTATTTCACAATGAAATAGCGAATGCATCAGACTTAGAGTTTATTTGGTCTCCTTTTGTATTCTTATTTTGGGGCATAGGTGAGAGGAAGGTGCATATGGGGACTTTGAAAAGAGCTCACTGGGACTGCATGTGGCTATGTGACATTGGTGACCATAGAGCTTTCATTTGTTTGCACCAGGATATCTTGGTAGTGGCTTGCAGTAAAGGGATGTGGGTTTGATTTCCCTCTTCAGCACTTACTGCCTATGTAAATGAGAGACTTGGAACTAGACAGTTTCCTCAACTGTGAAAAAGGGCTCATTGGAGTTACCTCATAGGGTTGTAGCGATTTAATGAGGATTAAATAAGATAAACCATAAAAGGCATTTTCACTCTCAGGGCTCAGCTGTGGTGCTTTTTTGTGAATTGAGAAAGGCAGCTTCCTGCTGTCAGAGACTGCCTTGGGGATACACAGACTGGAAAGCAGATGACCCTATTGTATCAATTTAAAAGGGCATCTCTTCCAGGCAGAGGTGGTGCCTGAGTGTGGGGCCCCACCTTACTCTGCTGAGCTGAGAACTGTGGTGTGGTGAATGAGCTGCAGAACCACGCAGCAGCCTTGGTGTTTGCAAACAGTAAACATTTAATGCAATTTCCATGACATGGATCCCAATCCTATCCCTTCAAAAGATATGCTGTGTTCAGGGACTTGACTGAGTTGCCAAGGTAGAAATAGAGCCTCAATTCCTCCCTTAGAGAAGTTTAACTTTTTATACCAGTCTAAGGAATCATTTTCTGTTGTTTTTATTGTGTTTTTAATATAACTTCACTGGAAAGAGCAATGTTTTGTGACTTCAGCTCAGTTCTCTGAGCTGGGTCTGAATGGTAACTCTAAGATTAGTTTCCTCATCTTTGAAATGGGAGTTGAACCGAATTATGGTTTCTGTACCTTGCTGGGTGAAGCCAGGACTGTTTCACAGTTAGCAAAACAAGATGTGATACCAGGTACTGGTACTGAAAGGATGAGCTAGAGATCTCCCCTCATCCTTCCAATTATAGACATAACTTATTGTCTAAAATTTGAGGTTCTGTGCAGACTTTATTTAAAGACAAGTTCCACTGGACCCTGGTTTCTGTCGTCCATGTGCTCTAACATTCTGACTCTTATGACTTGCCAATGACAGCAACTTATAGAGAGTGTGGGGGTCAGGCTCTGTTCCATTCCTCCATTCAAAAGGAATGACCTTGAGCAAGGTATTACCTCATGGAATTCAGGGTTGCTGTGAAGGTAAAATGAATAATTCATTTAGCAGAAAAATAAATGCCCCGCAAATGTTAACTCTTTTAATTGAGAATTGGATGAAGGCCTGTATCATACATTTCAACTTTACATAAATTTCATAGTCGTACTCCCAAGACAGTTTTCCCAAAGAGCAATCTGACCTTGTTCAGTAGTTTGCTGGGGAACCTATATTTATGCATTTTAGACATGAAGGAAGAGCTTGCTGCTCGGGAAAAATGAGATTATGTGTCCCCAAGTATTTGGGAAGTAGAAGGACTCTGTTCTTATGATTCTCCTAATGAGGCTTAATTAACAAAGTCCCCTTCCTCTCTCATTCCCTACTTTAGAATGATTCTATGTTTGACCACAACTGGAAATGTCAGGGAAATAACCTCTTTCTTTTTAAATTCACAGTTTCTGGATGAAATTAACTTTTCCCCCCTCTCCCAGTGCTGGGGATAGAACCCAGGGCCTCATGCAAAACACTGAGCTACATCTCCAGCCAAAAATTCACTCTTCAAAAAAAGTAGAGCTTGTTTTGATGGCTCCTTGATAGCAGACTACTGCAGAGGCTGATGAAGGTTTTGAGCTTTGCTTACAGAATTATTCACATTATAAAAGTTATAAGTTCTAACAACTCAGGCAAAAATTAGAACTAAAAAACTACTTTCAGGGTTTTAAAAAACATAGTGATCGGGTCTTCATAGCCCCTAAGTGAATTCTGGATGGCCTCTAATTTCATGTATTTATCTGAATTTTTCTTTTTAAATTGGACTAATTCCCTAATTGGGAGTAAGAAAACAATAATAAAAATTAGTTGTGCACAAATAGAGAGTAGATTCTAAATGAGAATATTGCCCTCTAGTGCTGAAATGTAGCCCAGCTAGGAGCACCCTGAAATCATAGCCACTCTTGACCTTTCCTTGTTTGCCCCAAAGATCCAGATTATTGTCTTGATTTTTATTTAGTTGTGGGTCCTCAAAAGAATGAACAATATTACATGGTGTCAGACAGACATGCAGTTAACTATTACTCCTTTTGTTTTTTGGGGTACTGGGGACTGAACTCAGGGGCACTCGATCACTGAATCACATCCCCAGCCCTATTTTATATTTTATTTAGAGATAGGTCTCACTGAATTGCTTAGCACCTCACTTTTGCTGAGGCTGGCTTTGTACTCGTGATCCTCCTGCCTCAGCCTCTCCGGCCACTGGGATTACAGGTATGTGCCACCACACCTGGCTACCATTGCCCTTTTGAGTATTGTTAGGGAAACCTCCAGGGACTGTACTTTTATGTAAGTATGAGGTAGAGGGGGTGGCACAGAAGTAGGTGCTGTTTTAAATGAAGAGGTTTGGCTCCCAAGACTTTCACATGTGTGGAAAGTGGTTGCTTACCTTACTGCATGAATCTCATCACTAGGAAGTAGTACTCATTGTCATTCATAGATGTTATCTTCTTATACCTTTTATGTATCTTGACTTTTAACTGGCTCAAATTATGAATATAGTGTTAGGATATGGGATTCAGTTTTTTAATTCTGAAAACATGTGAACTTGTCCTATGTGCCAGACGAAAGATTTTTTTGGGTTTTGTTATCAGAGAAAGCAGGTTAACATGGCTCCTCTTCTGGAAACTATTGGTCAGGATCCAACAGGGAGACAAAAACTGGATGGTATTGAAAAGGAAGAGTTAAAGTATTAATGATTACCAGGGATTGGAGTAACAGGGAATTGCTACTGAGGAGTCAAGAGGACTCTAAAGAATATAGGAATAGCAGTAGTGAGGCACAGTCACGGCTCCAGGGCTGAGAGACAGAGCACCAAGGAAGGAGCAAACCTCAAGGGACCACCCCCAAGCCTACCACCCCTACCCTGTCAGGTTCCCTAGCTCTTTTTGATCTCATCAATGGTGGGGAAAGTGTTGAGGTGCCATATTGATGGACCTTGTTAGAAGTAAGCCTTCTGAGATGCTAAGGGAGTCTCTTCAGCAGGAGGTACTATGCCTTGGAACAGAAGTGACAGTCACAGAAAGTGGCCTACGGGGAGCTGCAGGAGACTGCAGGCCATTGGCTGCCTGCTGCCAGATGCAGCATAAGCCACAAGTCATGGAAACTGAGTGTACTTGAGGAGCTTTCTGAAGAGCACACCAGAATCTAGACCCAAATCCTCTTCCTCCTTCTTCAGGGTCCCTTTCAAGCCCCCTAACAAGAAAGCTTAACATGGTGCAGTTGGCAAAGGAAACACGTGTATCTTCTTTCACTTTATTGTGGAACAGGCGTTGAAGGGTGAATTTAGGTCTGAGAGTCAACAAATTGATAGATAATTGACACACCAAATTGTCTGCAGTGTTCAATATTAGAAAGTTGCCACTTTTGAAGAATGCATTCAGGGGATGGACCTGCTACCCTGGCAATACAGCCTCTGCCCCTCTTCCCCTCACTGCCCCAGCTATGCTCCCTGCCGCCCTGCGCCCCCACAATCCCGTGCCAGACACAGACTTTATCAACAGGAATCAATCATTTTCTGACTTCATTCTCATGGATTCATGGGGTGAAGAGCTCCTTCAATGAGTAACTAGCCCTGGCTAGAGGAAGCCCACTGGCAGGGAATGGGACTGAAGAACCCTTTGGGAAGTGGGAATAATGCGGAAGATGAGTAAGTGAAAATCATTAGGAGGCTGATGAGCTAGTGGTGCATTAGGGCTGGAAGGCTCAATGCATGCTGGGGACGGTGAGAGGTGAGCCTAGGAGGATAGGGAGGAAGGCCCCAGAGGACTGTAAGCAAGGGAGTGACAGGGTCAGATTGTGTTGCAGAGGCCACTCTAACAGTATGTGGAAAAGGATCTCTTAATAGACTGTTACGTCAAGAGTCAAGGTTAGAGATTTGAGAGTCAAGGTTGAGGTTGAGCTAGTGGAACACTGGATAGGAGAAGCGGGTTAGGAGGACCCAGGAATTCTGGTGAGAATAGAACAACGAGTTTTCATTGTTGTAGGAGAATCTACTGATTCTAGATAACTTAATATGCATATTAAACTTCACTCTTAGGTATTATTTTTAGCATTTTTACATGTCCTTTTACTTTTTCCTTCATAAGAAAACTCATCACTATTCTTGCTTGTTTTTGTGGTACTGGTGATTGAACCCAGGGCCATGAGCATGTTAGGCAAGCACTTTACCATTGAGCTACATCCCCAGTCCCTAGAGATGAAGTTTTGCCACTCTTACAATCACTAATTATTTCTGTTTTGTTCCAATTATGCTTATAGGACTTAAATCTAACATAAGTATCAATTGTTATTTTATAAAAATTTGAAGAGTAGGTAACTTCTAATTAATTAACCACAAATAAATAAAGATGTCCAGGAACCTTAGTGTGCCAAAGAATAGGGGAAGTTTAGTATGAAAGTCCATAGTCATTGAATTTTTCTTGTACTTATTTTCCCAATTAGTTATGGAATAAATCTACTAGGATGAATAATTCCATCTTTTCTTCCTTCTCTAAGTATTAAAGCTGGCCTCATAAAGTGAGTGGGAAATGTTCTGTTCTGTGTTCTACACAAGTTCATGTAGGATTGGTATTCTTTCTTTATTCTTCCTTAAAACAATTTTCTTTTGGTGCTGGAGATTAAGCCTACAGTCTTATGCATGCTAACATGTACTCTATCATTGAGCTATACCCTCAGCTTGGTATTATTTCTCATTTAAAATTCCTGGATCCCCCTAAACTCCTTAGGTGTTTAGCAGAATTTACCAACAAAATTATCTGGCTCTGAAGTGCTTTGTTTTTAAATGGGAAGATTTCAAACAGCAAATCCCGTTTATTTAATTGATAAAGTGATATTTAGCTTATTAATTACCTTTTCAGTGAGATCTAGTGGTCTGTGTCTGGTAAGACATATGTCCATTTCACCAAAGTTTTAAAATTTATTGACATAAGTTAATATTCACTTTTTGATTTTATAGTATTTGCATTTTTTAATTTGTTCTAATTAGTTACACATGACAGTGGAATGCATTTTGACATATCATACATAAATGGAGTACATGACATAGAATTACACTGTTCATGTAATCATATATGCACATAGGGTAATAATGTCCAATTCATTCCACTGTCCTTCCCACCCCCAAGTCCCTTTACTCCCCTCTGTCTAATCCAAAATACCTCTATTCTTCCCTAGCCACCCCCCTTTGTTATGAATTAACATCCACATATCAGAGAAAACATTTGAGCTTTGGATCTTTGGGATTGGCTATTTTGCTTAACATGATATTCTCCAGCTCCATCCATTTATCATCAAATGCCATTATTTCATTCCTCAAGGCTTAGTGTATTGTATATATACCACATTTTCTTCATCCATTCATCTGTTGAAGGGCCCCTGGGTTGGTTCCATAGTTTAACTATTGTAAATTGAGCTGCTATAAACATCGATGTGGCTGTCTCACTATACTATGCTGATCTTAAGTCCTTTGGATATAAACGGAAGAGTGGGATAGCTGGCTCAAATGGTGGTTCCATTCCAAGTTTTCTGAGGAATCTCCATACTGTTTTCCATAGTGGTTACACCAGTTTGCAGTCCCACCAGCAATATATGAGTGTCCCTTTTCCCCCACATCCTCGCCAACATTTATTGTTGCTTGTATTCTTGATACTTGCCATTCTGATTGGAGTGAGAGGAAATGTAGTTTTGATTTGCATTTCTCTAATTGCTAGAGATGTCGAATATTTTTTATGTATTTGTTGACTGATTGTATTTCTTCTTCTGTGTAGTGTCTGTTCAGTTCCTTAGCCCATTTATTGACTGGGTTATTTATTTATTTGGTGTTAAGGTTTTTGAGTTCTTTATGTATGCTGGAGATTAGTGCTCTATCTGAGGTGCATGTGGCAAAGATTTTTCTCCCATTGTGTAGACTTTCTCTTCACATTATTGATTATTGCCTTTGCTGTGAAGAAGCTTTTTAGTTTGAATCCATTCCATTTATTGATTCATGATTTTACTTCTTTTGCTTCAGGGGTCTTGTTAAGGAAATCAGTTCCTAAGCTGATATGGTGGAGATTTGGTCCTGCTTTTTCTTCTGTTAGGTACAGGGTATCTGGTCTAATTCTTAGGTCCTTGATCCACTTTCAATTGAGTTTTGTGCAGGATCAGAGATAGGGGTTTAATTTCATTTTGTTACATATGGATTTCTAATTTTCCCAGCACCATTTGTTGAATAGGTTATCTTTTTTCCAATGTGTGTTTTTGGCACTTTTCTCTAATATGAAATAACTGTATTGATGTGGGTTTGTTTCTGTCTTCTATTTTGTACCATTGGTCTATGTGTATGTTTTGGTGCCAATACCATGCTGTTTTTGTTACTATGGCTCTGTAGTATAATTTAAGATCTGGTATTGTGATGTCACCTGCTTCACTTTTCTTGCTAAGGATTGCTTTGTCTATTCTGGATCTCTTATTTTTCCAAATAATTTCATTTCATGATTGCTTTTTCTAGTTCTCTGAAGAATATCATTGGGATTTTAATAAGAATTGCAATAAATCTGTATAATGCTTTTGGTAGTACAACCATTTTGACAATGTTCATTCTGCCTATCCAAGAGTTTGAGAGATCTTTCCATCTTCTAAAGTCTTCTTCAATTTCTTTTTTTAGTGTTCTGTAGTTTTCATTGTAGAGGTTTTTCACCTCTTTTGTTAGATTGATACCCAAATATTTTATTTTTGAGGCTATTGTGAATAGTATAGTTTTCCTAATTTATCTTTCAGTGGATTCATTACTGATGTATATGAACACATTTGATTCATGGGTGTTGATTTTATATTCTTCCTTTTTTGCTGATTTATTAGTTGTAGAATTTTTCGAATCTTCTAAATATAGAATCATGTAGTTGGCAAATAATGATAGTTTGAGTTCTTCTTTTCCTATTTGTACCCCTTTAATTTCTTTTTTCTGTCTAATTCCTCTGGTTAGAGTTTCAAGGATGATGTTGAATAAAAGTGGTGAAAGAGGACATCTTTGTCTTGTTCCAGTTCTTAGAGAGAATGCTTTCAATTTTCTCCATTTACAATGATGTTGGCCTTATGTTTAGCATATATAGCTTTTATAATGTTGAGTTATGTTCCCACTCCCCCTAGTTTTTTTTTTTTTAGTGTTTTGAGCAAGAAGGGGTACTGTATTTTGTCAAGTGCTTTTTCTGTATCTATTGAGATGATCATATGATTCTTGTCTTTAAGTCTATTGATATGATGAATTACATTTATTGATTTTCATAGGTTGAACCAACCTTGCATCCCTGAGATGAACCCCAACTAATTGTGGTGCACTATCTTTTTAATATGTTTTTGTATGCAATTTGCCAGAATTTTATTGAGAATTTTTGCATCTGTGTTCATCAGGGATATTGGTCTGAAGTTTTTTTTTCCTTGATGTGTCTTTGGGCTTGGTATCAGGGTGACACTAACTTCATAGAATGAATTTGGAAGGGTTCCCTCCTTTTTTATTTCATGGACTAATTTGAGGAATATTGGCATTAAACTCTTCTTTGAAGGTTTTGTAGAACTTGGCTGAGAATCAGTCTTGTCCTAGATTTTTCTTAATTGGTAGGCATTTGATGGTATCTTCTATTTCACTGTTTGTTTAAAATTGATCTGTCAAAATTGTGTATGTCCTCCTGATTCAGTTTGGGTAGGTCATATGTCTCTAGAAATTTGTTGATGTCTTCATGGTTTTCTATTTTATTGGAGTATAAATTTTCAAAATAGTTTCTGATTATCTTCTGTGTTTCAGTGGTGTCAATCATAAATAATATTTCCTTTTTCATCACAAATTTTAGTAATTTGAGTTTTCTCTCTCTTTTTTTGTTAGCATGTCTAAGGGTTTTTCATTTTTATTTGTTAAATTCTTTTCTTTTAATATGTATAGAATTTGTGGTGATATTCCCTCTTTTATTCCTGATACAGGTTTATTATCTCTAACTTAAAAATTCAAAATCTAAAATGCTCTGAAATATGAATTGGATTCTGAAGTGTTTCAGATTTTGAATTTTTGGATTAGTGGTGCTCAACCAGTAAAATATACACAAATATCCCCAAACTTGAGAAACTCTGACTCTAAAACACTTCTGGTCCCAAGAATTTCAGCTAAAAGAGATTCAGCTTGTACCAGTTTTTTCATTTTAATTTTTCCATCAGTCTGGCTATGGGATTATTAATTTTATTAGTCTTTTCCAACAGCCAATTTTGGTCATACTGATTTTTTCTATTTAAAAAAAATATTTTTTAGTTGTAGATGGACACAATACTTTTATTTTATTTATTTATTTTTATGAGGAACTGAGGATCAAACCCAGTGCCTCATGAATACTAGGCTCTACCCCTGAGCCACAACCCAGCCCTGCTTTTCTATATTTTTTTGCCCACTTTTTATTTCATTGATTTTTGCTCTTTTCCTTGTAATTTCATTCCTTCTAGGAAATGAAATGTGGACTTAATTTTATTCCCCCTTCCCCAGTTTAAACTGGCAGCTTACAATATTGTAGACCTTTCTTCCTTTCTAATTTAAGCACTTAATGCTATAAATTTCCGTAAGCACTACTTTAGTTACATTTCATAAATTTTAGCGTGTCATATTTTGATTTTCATTCGGTTTAAACTATTTTCTAATTTCCTTTGTGATTTCTTCTTTGTATTCCTTAATTTCCATATACTTGAAGATTTTCCAGTTGTTTCTTTTATTAATTTCTCATTTAATTCTGTTGTGTGCATATGTACTCTGTGTGACTAATTTTTACAGTTCATGGAGGCTTATTTTATGGTCCTCAATGTGGTTTATCTTGGTCAATGTTTCATGTTCATTGAAGAGAATGTTGATGGGTAGAATGTTCTGTGGATTTCAAAAAAGGTCAGGTTGGTTGAGAAAGATAGTAAAATTTTTGTATTCCTATTGACTTCCTATCTACTTGTTCTGAGAATTACTGAGATGGGAGTATTGAAATCTTCAAGTATAATCTGGATTAGTTTATTCTTTTTCAATTTCATATTCTGAGCATGGTGCAACCCCAGAAATGCAGGTTCTGATTCAGGATAGCAGGGGTACAATCTGATAGTATACATTTCCAACTTCTTGTCTACTGTTTTCCAGTTTCCCAGATGACAAGAATTGCTTGGTTATTAACATACAAATTATTGGGTTGTACTGCTGGCACACCAAAATAGCATTTCCAGGTAAGGGCCCTGGAAGGCTGAATATCTAATCAGTACCTGATAATGTGCATCAGATAAATTTGAGTGGGTAGGAGATAACAATGTAGCTTAATTCCCATAAACACCTATCTTCTGTTAATTTTTTTTCTTAATTATTTAACCACCAGTTTTTCTTTGGCACAAAGATAACTATTCCCTATCAGACTTCTTGTTTGCTTTGAGGCATTCTATAATTCTTCTTTTTCCTATGAGGTATTTGGGCACACCACAAAGTTAGGGAGGCACACAAGGCTTGTTTACTGAAATTCGCTGAAGATTAGCATGCTCATCTGAAATTCAGACTCGGACTGTAGATGTTCAGAGATGGGGGCCTGCTGAGGGTGAGGACGTACGATGCCTACCCAGTGCACTCAGACTTTGGAGACCAGGCTCTGAAGGCACAGATCTAATTTTACTTAGGATTGTACAAAACATATATAGGCACATTATCCAATCAGGTTAACATGCTTGTTAAAGCCTAACAGAATCAGCCTATAGGTGAACTATATGTTGAGATAATATAAACAAACCAAGTATGCCTAAGTAATTCTACCCAGCAACAAGTCTGAGACAAAGGACTGGGAGGACGGCAAGCTCCTTCATATAGCATGAGGCAAGGCAGCGCAGGCGAGCTCACATCACAGCTTGCTGGGATGCTTGATAAGCGAGGCCTTCCCTCAGCTTCTAACTCAGCCTCAGCAGCTGCAAAGCCCTTCATTCCATGGCAAGTCTTTACCTACCTCAGTTTCTCTGTCCAGACTGTTTGGCTTACTTAGACCATGGTGTGAGTGACTGCTGTCAGGTAAGCTTGACGAATGTTCCCTACATTGGACGTTCTTCCTTTAGCTCTAACAGTATAAGCAACTGTGAGGCTGGTCATAGTGACCCAAGTGTCCACGTCAGTTGTTTTCAAACCATGCTTTACCCTGTGCTTAGGGGACAGCTGGGCCACTGGGGAAGCTACAATGCTTGGAGTCCAGTGGACTTGAAAACTAGAATCATTATCCTTTGTCTCTGATATTCCTGGAGGTTCCTATAAGATTTAGATTGAATAGGTTCTTCTGCTAAAACAAAATCAGATGCCAACAGCAACAACAATGATAACAATCTAAAAACTTGTGCCATAGCTTATTAAAATGCAATTCCTAATCCACCTCCTGGCTCTCTTTGTCCATGCTACATCAGAGCATAAGTCGACTGGCACCAAGAGAGGCTTTTCTGGATACTCAGTTGCATTTGGTGTATTTTCCAAGTTCCCATATTATTCATCATGGAAATCTCTGGAAAATGTGCTAGCCAGACCTCCACACAATTGGTGTGGGTCCTTCTGGTATCATTTCCCAGTCATTCTCCCTTCAACTTACATTTTCTTTTTTAATCTTGCATTTTCCATTCTCCATCCCCTTTCTTCCTGGACTACACCCTGGAAGCACTTTCCATACTTGCTACTTCTTTTCTTCCTCCTATTTCTTAAACATATTTAAGTCTAGTTTTCACTTCCTCCATTTGACATGGATGTAGGTTTTGAGTCTTGAGGACAATTTTTTGTGGGTAAGGAGACAGACCTCTTAAAGTTGATCAAATTATGAAAAGAAATATATGGAATGACAAAATAAGTCATAATAAATTTTGAAAAGGCTTATAAAAGTCATAAACACTATGAAAATACAGAAAAAAACTGGATATTTTTTATAAGTGCTTGGCACACCTCTGTATAGTTTTCCCCTTACATTTCTTGACTGTGTGCTCTGCCTCTCCATATGAGAAAATTCTATATTATAGGGAGATTAAAAAGATAATCTAATCTTTCTTCTAGCACAGTTGACCAAAATTAGTCTTTTATTATTGGCAATTGAGATTCATATGACTTTACACAAAGAAATCCTTATCATTTGTATTACTGTTACAGATCTGTTCTTAAAAAGAGGAATTCTGATAAACTATATTTTACATGATTCTCATAAAAAAAGGGAAAAATAAGCATGTTTCCATAATGGAATTCACTGCATCGTCAAGTATTTTCTTGACAGGTGGGAACTTCAATTTTGACAATCTGTTGATGAGAATAATTATGAATTTTATATAGACTACTTTCTCACTCCATCTATTTTAAGTCTGTCTCTTTTCTGCTACCCAATGCCTTCCAGATGTCAGATACCTTGGGACATGTTCATACTTGTAGGACCTTTGGTCCCACATTTTGTCACAGTACCAGGTAGTTACCTCAGGAATGGTGGGAGTACTCCTAGAAGCCATGAGTACTCCAGAACGACTGATAGCAGCTATTACATATGAAAAGGATCACGAATCATATATACACCCTGTTAAACCTAAAGTAAATGTGTCTGCAACTCAACTTACCCTTAGCCACTTTCCAAAAATGTCCTTGGTCACTCCAGTGCCATTTGACATGAGGGGGAAGTGCAATGGTGAAGTCAGAGTCAGAAGAGATAACTGCCTTAAAATATGTTTTTCCTTTGTAATTTTTACAAAAACATATGAACATGTGAGCATACTGCTGGTGCCCTTTCTAGGACCTTTGGAGCTTTACCCAAGTGTGGGACCTTAGACATTTAGCTTCTTAGCCTTGTGGTAAGTCCACCTCTGGCCACCAGTTCATCAAAATGGCATAGTGTGCTGGTCGCCAAATTCTGTGGTCAATCTCTGTCATTTTCTTATTCTAAATGTCATCCAAATTGGGTAACTTCCTTCCTCCTCCTTTCTCTTTGCCCTCCTCCCTTCTCCTTCCTTCCTCCTCCTTTTCTTTTGAATCCAGGGCCTTACAATGTTAGCATAAACTCTACCTCTGAGCTACACCCTCAGCCCTAGTCACTCCCTTTTTATGGAAATGTTTTTTCCACAACCTGATAATCTTCTGGGTCTTCCTGTTTCATAGGCTGCTCCTTCTCTGTCTCTCTGTGTGTCCCAGGTCCCAGTGATTGGACTACTTCTGTGTTCATACTCACTGTGGTGGTCTCATCTAGCCCATCAATATATACATCAGATATTAAATGATGTTGCCCAAATTTATATCTCTGGTCTGGAGATATCCCAGAGCTTGAGATGTGTTAGCTGTCTGCCTACTCACTACTCCACTCAGATATCTAATGGGAATCTAAAAAAGTAAATTCATGTTCAAAATCAAACCTAATTATAAGCCCATCTTCTGCAATACAGCTGCTCAGTAGTCAGTCGAAACCTAGGAATCACCTCTTGATCCTTCTCTTTGCCTCCCCTACCTCAGCATCCATTGGCAAGTGCCTGCATCCTACCTTCAGAATGTGGGGAGCGTGATAATTTTCACTCTCTCCACCACAGTCACTCTAACCAAGACCATCAAGTGTTCCTCCTCCTCCTTCTCAAGACAATCTATTGCTTGAACTATTGTGATGGTATCCCAACTGCTATTTCTACTGCCTGCAGATAAATTTCCTTTATTTTTGGCTCAGAATCTGCTAATGGCTTCCCAGCTCATTTGGGACATAATCTAAAGCATTTTTATGACTTGCAAGGCTCCACAGGGCTTCTCCACAGTCATTCTCAAAGTGTGGTCGCTGGCCAGCAGCATCAACCTGGAAACTTGTTACAAATGCCAATTCCCAGGCCCACCTATTGAAGCAGAAAACAGGGTGGCCAGAATCTGTGTTTTCACACACAGAGTGTGTGGGTGATTCTGAGGCTGATGAAAATTTGAGAAACACAGAGCTGTATCACGGGTGCCCTGGCAAGTTCCCTGAGCTCATCTCCTGCTGGTCCCCTCACTCCTCATCTTCCTGTCTCGCTGCTGGAACAGGACAGGTAAAATCCTCAGAGTTTTGGCACACGCAGTGTCTCAGCCTAAACTCTTCTCGGATCTGTGAGCAGCTGAGTCCTTACTTCTGGCAGGTCTCTGCTGAAGTGTTGTCTCTG
Organism: Sciurus vulgaris; assembly: GCF_902686455.1. NCBI lineage: Eukaryota > Metazoa > Chordata > Mammalia > Rodentia > Sciuridae > Sciurus > Sciurus vulgaris. The sequence continues at coordinate 44,641,531 of NC_136466.1, read as the reverse complement.
CAGAGAGGCTTTCTTTGTCCACTCTTTCCAAAATCAGACTCCTTCCCTCAGTGTTTTCCTTCTCGGGCCCTTGTCGCCACCTGTCATGTTTTGTATGTTTATTATTTCTGTGAACTCTGTGAGATTAGGTATTTTGTCCCCTTCCAGTCCATTCCCAGTTCCTGAGACACTGTCTAGCACATAGTAGGAGCTCAATGATTTCTCACTGAATGAATTAATGAACTGATGATGTTTAATTAGTGGAGCAGTCACTTCTTACCTCCCTCCCCTCTTTCCCTAGAAAGATTTCCTGAGTATTTCTAATTAGTTTATAAACTTGATCTTGGTGGATCTTGGCCCATTTTGGATGTTTTTCTTTTTGGTAAATCTAAGAGGAGAGTAATAAATCCCCAGGTTTGGTGTCAGGTTTTTGTTGTTGTTGTTATTTTAATTTCACTCTCTAACTTAATCTAATTCTGCTCCAGTTGCTGGCTTTGAGCAGGGTTTGTGTTCCAAGAGCAACAATTCCTCCATTTGCAAAGTAAGGATAGTTCCCAATGTCCAAATAGAGATAAGTTGAGGATGAAATGCATATAAATAGCTTTCACAGCACCTGACACTAGCTAAAGACATTTTAGTTTTCTTTAGAATTTAGTGTTTGGTTTTCTGAACAAGAGAGATACCATCAGAGGGTGGTGGAAATGGTCTGAATATCTCCCAGTTGGTGGGAGGTGGTTTGGAATGAGGAAGAACCTCCTGTGCTTAGAAAGCTCAGTTCAAAGCAGTTCTTTCCCTGAGGTGGTCAGCACTTGGTGACTTTACATGTGCTTTTCCTTTTCTGGGAAAAAAGTTCTTTCCTTTCCCAGGGTGGTAATTCATCTGTGACCAACTCTGCTTTCACTGTTAAAACCTAGCAAGGCATGCAAATACAGAAAGGGCATGCAAAGGCAGAGCCCACCAGGTGCATATGTCCATCCTGTCCATCCTGTGGGAAGCTGCTGCTGGCTTTTTTTGTTATATTTTTTGGACTACTGAAACTAATTCTGTGGAAAGTTTCTTTCAGATTGTGGGTTTGTGAAATTCTGGAGAGGCCCTGGAGGCCAAGGCAGTGAGCGGGAGGAGAGCTGCTAGGACTGTCTGTAACTAAAACTTTCAGCCAGGCCTCCTCAGGGGCCTTCATCCAAGCTAGTGACACTTTAGCCACACCTATTTTAAAACCCAGGTGTGTTTATTTCCCACCTCTGTGCTGTCCAACCATGCCTGTGAACATGTGTGGCCAGACGCATGCCGACTGGGTAGACTGATGTGTCCACTCCTCACTCTCCTTCTCTTTTTGGAATCCTCACCCCAGTCTCAACTCTCCTTCCTGAGACCTTGAAATAATCCTCCCCAAAAGGTGATGGCTGAAGATGACTTTATCCTTGTCCCTAATTGCATTAGAAGCCAAAGGCCATTGAGATCTCAGCTAACTGTCAACACCTGCTCTTGGGTGGAGGAGGTGAGGGACATGACGTCCACTGCAGCCCTTCTAGGGTCCTCAGTTTCAGCTTTGGCGGCTGTGTTCTTGTGTGGCTCTCAGTCCCCCAGGAATGCAGGGGATTCCACTGATTTCCTTTGTTCTTTGTGAAATCTGGGATTTTGTTGTTTTTATTTTTTATCAAAAATAATTATTTTATTTTGTGATTACTTCCAAGTTTCCCACAACAAACAAGCAAAATACCCAAACTGAACCCAAATTCCCCATGGAATTGTCAAAACATTAACTTGACTAATATTCAACTATTATTGTGTCATTCTTCTTTTGTTTTCCCTGCGGCTTGCTAGGTATTGGCATCAGATCTGCCATTTTGCTGTTGCCAGTATTCTGCCCGCCCCCTCATCATTTTACAACCTAGATTGTTAGCCCATGAACCTCCTTGCCAGCCAGCCATTGGTCCATTGTTATTAGCCCATGAAACTTCACTACTTAAGAATAGCTCCACCACCATTGTTTCACTCTCTCTCTCTTCTCACTCCCAGTCTTTCTCTCTCTCTCTTACTCTCACTTTTGTTCTCTCTCTTTCTCTCTCTCTCACTGCAGGCAGACACTCTGCCTGTCTGCCTAATGAAATCTCTTGTGTGAGTTCTTGCCTCTGGAGTGGTTTCTGGGTGCTTTCATTGGTGCTATGACTCGGATGGTCTCTTCTACTGCCATGTAGGTGGGTGAAATCCCATCTGTCACCCCAGACCCCAGAGGCTGGTCTCAACTTCCATTCGCCAGGATGCTCTCCTCCACATCCAGATACCAGCCTCATTCAGAATGAGACTCTTCACCCCTAACCAGTGGGAAGAAGCTACAGAAGAAAGACCATCGTTCCACCACCCCCGGTATCTATAAAAACAAAAAAGGAGCAATATTGGCATCACATCTGCCATTTTACTGCCGCCAATATTCTGCCCCCCACACCACTTTACAACCCAGATTGCTAGCATGCAAACTTCCTAGTCAGTCGTTAGTCCAGACTTAGCCGTGAACCTCCTCACCAGCCATTGGTCCATTGTTATGTTATGGACCGCAAAATTCCTCTACTTAAGAATACCCCCCCCCCCATTCTTTCTCTCTTTCTTCTCCTCACTCACTCAGTCTCTCTCTCTCTCTCTCTTTTCTCTCTTTCTCACCCTGTGGGCAGACACTCTGCCTGTCCGCTTAATAAAATTTCTTGCGTGAGTGGTTTCTCTGGGTGCTTTCACTAGGACTTCGTGAACTTTCAGGAAACTCCAGGTCACAGTATTACACGTTGTTCTAGAGTTTAAGTTTCCCAGTTCCCTCCCAGTATAGCATTTCACTTTCCTTCCTGTGCTCAGTGTGAAACCCTGGTGCCTGGGGAAAGCTTTTCTTGGATTCCTCTACAATTTCTAGCAGTTCCACTGCCATTGATAAATGCTGATTTCTTTAACCAGTAGAGCATTTAAATTTTGCAGTACAGTCAGCATAGAATTTCAAATATCTAAGAGCTGACAATCTCTTCCAGGGTAAATATGTTGGTGAAGCTTATGAATAAAGATTATTAACCATCTGCCTCCTGTGTTTATCTATTAAGGATATCAACCCTTTGCTGTATATATTGCCAGGTAGTTTTTTTTTTTTTAAATCCAGTTTATTACTTAACTTTCAAATTTCTTTTTTTATGGTATATTTTGTCCCTCAAATGAGTTTTGCTATGGTAAGTCCTTTAATCTTTTCATCTATGGTCTTTCCTCTGACATATGCTGTTTTTCCCCAGTAAAAAAGGAAACTTTTTCCCTTTCCTTTTTCATTCCTGTGGTGTTGGCATCTTTGGGCCTGTTAGACTCAGAAGGCAGGTCAGACCCAGGGCCTTTCAGGTAATGAGTTTTGCTGCTTAATATCCCAACATGTAGCTCAAGCTTTTCTTCCAAATTGAGGTCAATTTATGAGGGTTGTACTTCTTTAATGCAGCTTCTTTAGTCTAGACTTTCTCCAACCACAGCAGAATCAACTGAGTGTTCCTTGTCTTCCCTTTGGGAGCCAGTTAGTAGCATTGGGGAAAAGGATTGGAAATACCCAGGATGTGATCTTGCCACCCCAGCAGATCTTGTGACCTGAGAGCCATACTGTGCAGGAAACTCAGGACTCAACAGTGAATAATCGTCTTAGTTGGATCCTAAGCACTTTGACACTATTGATTTCTTCCTCCTTAAAAAATTTTCTTCCAAGCTCCAGCACAGCAATGATCATTTCTGTGCATTACCCTTTGTAATAGGCTTTGTAGTAGTAATCTGGATAGACAATTGTCTTTCAGATAACATTGCAATATATATGTTTTACTATAATTCTACACACTTATTATTTTCATTGACCACATATCATTCTACTAGTTGGATAATACCATAAGTTTCTTGTCCTTTAATTTATCCTTTAGTCAAAGATTTTGGATGTAGGAAATTAATGTGGGAGGTGATCGTAGGAAGTAGGAGGAGGGAGTAGGGAAGTGAGACAGGACAAGAAAGAAAGCTATTGAGGCTGCATAATAGTGGGTTACTTATGGTGGTAACTGTGACTCAGGCTCATTGGGATCCTTCTAAGGAATTGTGGATCATGACTCAGAGTTTTCTCACCAGCAGCTAAGAAAGCGGAGGTCATTATCAACTCCAGTCCTTCATTGGTTGAGAATCATTCTGGGATGTAAACTCTTCTTGTCTGCTCCATGCCTGTGAGCCAAATGTACTCCAGGACAGAGTGCTAATGGGCACAAGAATTCAAGAAACCAATGGTCAGTGTGGGAATTAATTGTTTTCAGATGACCTCCAGGGTGGTCATCAGGGGATACAGGCATGGGCAGATCTTCCAGTGTGTCCTTTGTGTTGCTCGTGACTGCTCATGTCCACTCTGCCACTGATTGTTTTTTTTAAAGATGGTTTTCATAATCCCTAACATAAGGACTTAACATCGGGACAGTTGGTGGGACAATGCTACAGTTGTTCCCCAGGCTGTAATGATATTTATCCTCCCTCACAGACTATTCTTTCTGGATTCCCCAGAACATTTCTACTGGTCTAGATCGCCCACCTAATGGGATGACAGATCTTGCCTTTGTTAGCTGTAGAAGCTTTAGAAGCCACCCCATGAACCATTCAGTTCTCATTTAAGTTCTTCCCTGCTCCTGTTGTCTCCTTATCACAGTCATGGTAAGTTATTGTCACAGTGTGCTAATTCCTTTATAGGAGCCCCAAATGAGCTGGAAGCAGTGGTAATTTTAAATTTAGTGGAACTCTTTTCTTCTTTCTTTCATTCAAGAAATTTGTGCTTATTTGCATTTCCATATTTCCATTTTGCTTCAAAGCTTGTGGAAGACCATCTTAAGACCACTCAGGGGTTGTTCTAACCCATTCAGTAGGCTGAGCAGCGGGGGCTGCAGACAAGTCTTCATTAGAGACCTGTTGAATAGGCCTAGAGGGCACCTGCCTGTCATCAGACCCGTCTGGGACCTCAGGTTGAGTAGTGGTAGACTCTGGTTAGAGCAGTCCATTCACACTGAAAGTCCCTCTTGGTCACAGCTTTCTCAGCAGCCTGTTCTTTTTTTTTTTTTTTTTTCAGGATCTCTGTAGAAGTAGAGACTAGACACGACCCCTCCATGGGTGATCTGGAGAAATGATGCCATAAGTGCACAGAACTTTCTCAGATGCACCAAGTGAATCCCTTGTTGTTGCAGTGAATGGCAATGTCCACATAACACATGAGACAATCTGTGTTGCACAGAGCATCAGTAGGCAGGGTGACACAAGATCCCTCTGTGAAAGGCTGATGGTCAGCCCTGGGTCAATAACCACCAGAAGATGTGGCTCCTGGAAGGCTCCCTGGATTTGCTTAGTGAAGGTTCCAGGTGTGGTGTGTCTAGCAATAGGGGTGGCTCCACTGCAGCAGCAGACATCAGCACAGACCATTGCTCAGTGTTCCTGGAGAATGGGCTGCTGACCTCAGCAGGGTTCTCAGTGGCAGGAGTGACCAGCAGAAGCTTCTCCCAGGTCCTGCTCAGATTCACAACATAGATGCTATCACCTTTCTTTTATATGAGTGCTGTTCTAACTGGAGGTGCTTTCCAGCAAGGAATTTGGGGGCATCCTCTTCTTTCATTTCTAAGACACCAGGGTCTCCAGATATTGAAGAAGTTTTCTTTATTTTTAAGTTATGACAGGAATCTAGAACACCACCATATAGATCCACTAGCTCAGAAAACTAGTGGAACTCTTTGTGAGATATCCCTCAAAAGCTCAGGTGTGAGATAGTAGTGCAACAAAATTTAGAGGTAAAATGATTGGGTTATGAGAGGCTTAACCTAATCAGTAGGTTAAACTAGTGATGGATTAATTGGGTGGTGACTGTAGAGAGGTAAGGTATTACTGAAGGGGGTAGGTCACGGGGGGCATGCCTTTGGGGTATGTATTTTGTTCCTGTTGAGTGAAGTCTCTCTGGTTCCTGATTGCCATGTCCTGAACTGTTTTCTTGTGCCGCACCCTTCCACCATGATTATCTGCCTCTCTACTGGGGCCCAGAGCTATGGAATCAGCCATCTATGATCTGCGATCTATGAAACCATGAGCTAAAGATAATTTTCCTCTCATAAAATTGTTCTTGTTGGGACATGATCTTGTTTATTAAGCTATTTGTATTTGTATTCCACCTCTAGGGACAACAACTTCTGATTTTGCAGAACTCAAAGTTGCAGGGAGAGGATGATCAAAATTTCTATGTGGGTTACTGGAAGTGATGGTGAGAGGTGTTGTCTTATCTTAAGCTGCTGTAACAAAATACTATAGGCTTGGTGGCTTGCCTCTCATGGTTTTGGAGGCTAGGATGTTTAAGATGAAATAGTCCCTCCTCAGAAAGGAACTGAAAAGGACACAAGTTAACTTAATAATAGAGATGTAACAGAACTGAAGTATTTGAACCACCCCTATACAGAAAATAAACTAAATTCCCAGGTATACCTGAAAAGTTGAGATTTTCTCAGGTCAGGATACTGAGGAAGTCAGTTGGTAGTGTGAGTAGATGATTTTGAGGAAAGTTCTTCCACATGAACATAAAATTCCATAGTAAAGGAGCTCTATCACACAATTTGTTTAGTTTCAATAGAAATTTATTTTATCTAGAATTTTGGTAGAAAGCATGATTTTGGTGTGTGGGATACGGAGGCTCATCAAAACTAAAGGCTTGCCTCTCTGTAGTTAATTTGTGACTTAAAGATGGGTCCTGAACACTGGATTGCACGGAGGTATGGGGGGGAAGGGAAGGGGAAAGACAGTAGAATGAATCAGACATTACTTTCCTGAATACATAATCAGTGAAACTCCACATCAAGTACAACCACAAGAATGGGATGTTATAATCCATGTATGTATGATATGTCAAAATACATTCTACAGTCAGGTATAACTAAAAAGAACAAATTTAAAAAATTTAAAAAAAGATGAGTCCTGAAGCTAACAGAAGAAAGAGGGTTATGTCACATGTATGTGTCTCTTCACTAAGTTTCTAAGTCTCTGTGAATTGTTCTCTACTGCTGAGTGGTTTGAAAATCTGGGCAGTTTTCTCAGGTGGAAGGTTTTGGGTTGGCTTAAACTAGAGAAGAGTGAGTGAAATCAAAGGGTTAATTGCCTCTGGATGGCAAGAGCAAGAGGATTATAAAGCACTGGACCAGTAGTGGACCTCCTCTCTTCCTCCACTTCCCACCCCTGTGTTCTTCTTCCAGGGTAAACTCTCATCTTTTCATTTAAAGAAAGCACTTGCCTCTCATTGGCACATCCAGATTGCCAGCAGTACGCTTCTTGAACTTTAGGTCATTATTAAGGAAAATAAGGGTTGTTTGAACACAAGCACTGTGATCCCACGTCAGTGGATCTGATAATAGAGACAGCTACAAAGTGGCTAATGGTTGAGCAGCATATACAGGATAGATGTGCTGGACAAAGGCCTGGTTCATGTCCTCGGTGGGACCCAGCAGGTACTATGTTGCCTAGAACAGGGTGCGATTTCTTTATGAATTAATATTTTTAGAACTGACAAGTGATAACTGAAATTAGGGAAAGTAAAAGATTGAATAAGAGGGGACTACTGTAAGGGTTTTCTTTTTTTTTTCTTTTTTTTTTTTTTTAGAAAATGAACAATATATGTGCTCATTGTGTGAATATGGAGTTTTTACTGCTGCTTTAAAGTATATCAATTTGATATTATCTATAGACTTCTGTGATAGTGGTTTAGGATTTCTCTTCTCTCTTCCCTATTTTCACTGTTCTAATTCTCCCTGTATTTATTCCACAATAGATTAAATCAGCAAAGATTGTGCTATGATTTCAACCGAGCAAATAATTAGTGTCTATGCTGTTTGAGTCCACAGCGATGTATAGACCTGGCTGCTGGCATCCGCGTGCAGTAAAAGAGAGGGTTGGGTACATTCTGAATCCTCTTATTGACCCTTTTTAATTTTTTGACCTGATGCCTTTTGGAGGCACCTCTGCTATTATTGGTATCACAGAATTTTGAGTCTCAGGTTGATTTCCCCAGAGAAAAACCTCAGTTTCTAGGAGGGGTGAGGCAGGGAACCCAATGTTGGGTGAGGAAAGTCTTCACCTGGCTCTCTAGGAATGGGTGGCAGAGGGCACCTGGCTGCTAATGCGTCTCTCTCTGTACTCAACCAATTCCTTTTTCTCCAGACCATAACCCTGCCTCTGCCCTTAATTCCAGATGCATCCAGGTTCTTTAGGCTGAATTCGTGTGCTTCTCAATAGCTCCCCTCTCTGTGAGCTGTTAGGTAGAAATGCCATTGCCCTGTAAAATCTGCCTTTCCTTGATTTCTGCAGATGAGCCCATATCCCTTGTCTGCTATCTTCTCTATTCCCATTCTTGTTGCCTTTGTGAGTAATGTCTTTTTTGTTATGTTATTGTCATTTTGAGTGTTAGGCACTCTGTAGTGATTATTTTGAAATTCACCTTCACTTTTAAAACAGAAAAGACCCCAAAATTGAAAATTTACATAAAACCAATCTGGTATATTTCACCTCCCCCCAATTTCTGACAACTGAGAGGGGAGGGAAATGAGGAGGATTATCTGGTCTTTATTCTTTATTGTCATCCTTTCTCAGGATATAGTCAAAATTGGGGTACAGCTAAAGCTTGTACAAAAGTCATTTTTGGAAAGGCACACTGTTTTGTGAGAAGCTTATGATGTGAGGATAGAAATAAGAAGTTGATATCAAAGTTGTATGATATGGTTGTGATATGTTTGGTATTTTAAAGTCATATAATTTCATATGAACTTGGCAAGGACATTATTATTTTTAGAAAACCTTTCAATTTGAAGATCATAAAAATGTTAGTATTGGGGTTTAATTTGGGCTTTGCATGCTTCAGTATTCATTCAGTTGGACTCACAGGTTCACGTTCTGGGAGAGAGCAGCTGCTGTACTGCATGCTTTGTTCTCAATTAGTGGTGGCACTGTGTGCTCCTGTGCCCTTGATGTCTGCTGACAGACTGAGTCGTGACATTCTTCCTTGTCTGTCTTTAGGAATTTTCACTGGGAAGTTCAAATTTGCTTTCTTGGCTCTGACACTCTTCCTTTTTGTACAGTTACTTTTCTTTTTAAAAAAGCTCTTCTTTATTTTTCCAGCTTTGTTGACGTATGATTGACAAGTAAAAATTGTATCCATTCAGGGTGTACAGAGTAAAAGGCTGATATATGTATACCTTGTGAAAAGATTACCACAATCAAGCCAATGAACATATCCATCTCCTCACATGGTTTTCCACATCTGCCCATGGTGAGAAGACATGAGATGTACTCTCAGCAGATTTCAAGGCTATAATACGGTATTATTAACTACAGTCACCATGCTGTGCATTATGGAACTAATTCATCCTGCAGTGTCTTAGTGGAAAGTTTTCTGTCCATGAAGGGTATAAAGACCATTAGTTTGTTCACACTGTCTCTTTAAGGAGATACAAACATGGACAGTGGCTCAGAGGTGAGCACTGATTTTGCTCCCAGGTTTTCTATAGGTGTCTGGAAGACCTGTACCTTGAGAGATGAACCTTTAGCAGAGGGCAGCTGTCTTGTTCAAATCCTGTCATTCTTTTTCTGTCTTTACTCCTGGATTCTAGCTTCTGCTTTTTGCCAGTAGGTGGCAAGCTAGGCCTAAGAAAAATAGCAAAGCCTGAAGGAAAGCTTTGATCTTACAGAATCCTGTTTCCCCTGACAGGCAGTGTGTGGAGGTCTCTGAAGGAAGCAAAGGTTTTCCTTGTAGGATTCTGCTCAGGCTGGACAAAGGGTCATCTCCTATTAGTTTTTCTGTTTTTTTTTTTTAAGTTTTAACGTGTATGTGTCCATGACTAACATATTCATGCATCTTTAACATGAAAACTTCTCTAACATTTCTGGCATACCAATTGTTTTAGGCACCTAGATCACAAGATGGGGTTGAAATACAATATTTTCTAGCCCAGACATTTAGGAGACATTTGCTCCCTTTGGGAGAAAAACAGAAATATTCAGATATCCCAGATATCCTTTTGAACAGAATAAGGAAGACACATAGCGGAGGGAAGACACCAGGAAAAAAGGCCATTATTTCCCCCATCTTGGCTTCCCATCTGTTTTAGTCAGCTTTTGTGTCTCTTGTGACCAAGATTCTCTGTAATAACAACTTAGAGGAGATGTTTATTTGAGGCTAATGGTTTCAGAGGTCTCAGTCCATAGACAGCTGACTCTGTTGCTCTGGGCCCGAGGAGAGACAGCATATTCTGGGGAAAGGGCCCAGTAGAGGAAAGTTGCTCAGCTCATAGCAGGTTCAGGAAGATGAGAGTGAGAGTGAGGCGGGCAGAAGACACGTTCCTAGTGACCCACCTCCTCCAGTCATGCCCCACCAGCTTACCATTACCATCCAGTCAGTCCAGTCAAACAAGGATGGACTAATTGGGTTACAGCTGTCTTAATCCAATCATTTAACCTCTGAGTATTCCTGTATTGACCTAGGAGCTTTTGAAGCTCACATCCAAACCATAGCGTCATCCAATCTCTCCCTTCTGGGATGAGCATCATGTATTTCACCCACATTCCAACCTAACACGTGGGAAGGTTTAGAAGTCTCAGTGGATGGAATTGGCTTTGTTTGTAAGTATGTGTCATGATTAGCCCTTGAATCATTGACTTGGGATATAGGAATTCTGGTTTTTAAATCCTACACCACTAATTCCAGTACTCCAAGTTATAGGTACTCTTCAAGTAGGAGCAGACAGTGAGAGTCAACCTGAAAGTTCACATACTTAGGGGGAAGCTTGGTTTTCCTCTTGTAAATCGAGTGCTGGATGAACAGATAGACATCATTGAGACCAAGATGGAGTCTTCTACTCCTAACAATGATCAGTTGTGCGATTGTTATTCCATAACCATGGGGTCCTCCTGAATCCAGACAACAATGGTATGCCATTTGATCATAAAGAGGCATGAAGGTGAAAGTGTGGGAGGTGAGCCTGGGCCTAACTGAACTGTAACTGAGACCATTCAAGACACGTCAGTTGTGGTATTTATTTACATGAAGCCCAGCACCCTCAGTTAAAACACAGGCTTTTGAGTTTCCTATTTACTTTTAAAATGTGATCATATTGAACAAGTTCTCTGAAAATGTCACTTCATATCTATTTATGGTTTGAAAAGAAGGCAATTGCTGATTTTTGATGTAAGAGAACCCTGGGGAGGATTTATGAGAGTGGCATTTCCTTTGTTCTTTGGATCAAATGGCAAAGTTTCTGATAAGCTAGAATATTCCTAGGTAACTGCTAACTTTGGTGTAGAATTCCCTGAAGCCATAGGAGAACTTGAACTGGAATGTTGCTTCCCACGTTTTCTCTTGCTAAACACCCTTTTTATTACTCTTTGACAGCAGAACCTCAATAACAAGCTATGTATATGAAAGCATTTATTTCCTTTTCTATTTGTTCAGATATCTCCAGCTGAATATGTAACTAAATAGAAAAAAGCATTAAATATTCTTGTTTAATGTGCTGATTATATTTTAGCATCTTTGTGACTGTGTGCTTGGTAGGATATCTACTAAGATTTTTGATATACTATAGGACTACTTGTACTAATCTCTAAGGGTTCAGAAATCTCAGTTTGGGGAACTACCATGTTTTCTTGGTTCGTTCCTCCTTCCCTCCATTGTAAATAACCCACAGTCTCTAGCAACAAATACCCTAGTTACTAAAACGACACTTTGGATTCATTACCATAAGATGTTTGAAATTGAGATTGTCTTGGAAATTTTGGATTCAAGATCTTGTTAACCAATGTTAACATGAACCAATAATCATGAAAATATCAAGATGTCTAGATGTTAACTGTAAATTTATCATTCATTTATTAATAAAAGTAACAATAACTATTGCTGGTATTATTGAGAATTTGCTATGTGATGGACACTAGGCTGAGTCTTTTAGATATTTTAATCTTATATCTTACAGTACTTCTACAAAGTGGAGGACAGTTTAATTTGCCTAAAGAGGAAACTGAGGCTTCAGTCCCCCTGCTAAGAAGAGGAAGATGTTGAACCTAGTTCTGTCTAACGAGGGCATACTCTGAGCTTGTCCATGGTATTGCTTCTGCATAAGTGGAACCCGAGAAATCTCAGGTTATGAAGGGGAATTTGTTTGTTTTTGTACTTATTTCTTTCAAAAGAGAGTAAGGAGGAGGAAAGGTATCATTTGTCTAAGTGTCTTTCTTAACTTTTGGATCTGCTTCCTCCTCAAACACTGAAACTTAGTCTGCCGAAGCAACACATCAGGGTCAACAAAGCCTGTTGATGGGAAACTGGATGTTCTAACCAACCATGTACCACCTTATGTGGCCACTGGATTTTCCATCTGACAATATTTGAGAAGAAAAAGATTTCCCCATGAAAACCCTCTGGGGAAGCATCTCAGTGCTATTTGGTTTGGCTTCAAGTGTTCTCCACCTGATAATATTTGAGAAGAAAAATATTTTCCTCTGAAAATCTCTAGGAAGCAGCTCTGTGTTATTTATGTTAGGATTCATGTTCCCCTTTATTTGTCTACAAACTTGCAGTAACTCTTTTCCAATTCTCTGCTGATCCTGGGAGTGAGGATATAAGTACTTGACATCAGTGCTTCCTGACTGGAAAAGTGTCACTGTCTCTTTTCTCCCAGAGAAGACTGATCCAATATTACTTCCTGTGACAGAACTTATTTGCTTCTCAGAGAGTAGGATCAGAAAATAAATACTGACCTCTGGATGATTCTGAACACTCCTGAAATTACTCTTATTTGAATTAAAGTAGCTTCTTACATTCAGTATATTCATCTTGTCTCCCCAATCTCCTCTGTGTTAGTAAGGTGAGCAGTTATCACTCAGGCAAACTCACTGCTTGAAGAACTGAGTTGTGACTGTCTACTTTCCTGGTTTATTCTCCTTTAGGAAAATCCATTCTGTTGTAAGGGACTCTCTGTCTTTTATGTGTGGAAATGGCAAGTTGGAAGGTCAGGGAAAGAATTTTAGGAAAAAAAACAAAGGAAGAGAAGAGGAGCAGAAAAACAAATTTCTGTTTCTTACAACCCATAACTTCTGCCCTCCCTGAGATAAGTGGACTGAATTTCATTTAAATAGGGAGAAGAGTTTTAAATGACTTTGATCTTATGAAAGTTGCAGACATCCTTCCACCAAATAAATGAAATCATTCTTGGTTCAGGGAGCTGTTCTGAAAAAATAAAAGTATAGAATGGTACCAAAAAAAAGCCAGTCTTACTGGTATTGTTCCAGATCTGGTAAAAAGTCCAGACTCTAATTGTAGGGCAATTGCTTTTTATTGATTTTTGTTATTTTTTTCTTGCTGTTTTTGCTTGTGGAGCCCAGTTATTAAATTTAGAGACAGGTGAGGGACTTAGTTTATAGCTTTAAAATCACATTACAAATTTCACAACTAGGCGAGACAAGGGTACATTAATAGGGATAGAGCCGTAAGGATAGTTATCCAACTTTCAGCATCAAGTGTTCATTTAGCTCTAGAAAAATCACCAAGAGTCCTTTTTCTATTCTCTGCATAGTCATTTCTGTCTGGGGTGTAGTATGTCTCCTCCCCCACCTTCACCACAAGACTTTAAACCAAGAGCAGCAGGGAGAGGCTACGAAGCAACAAGATGGTTCCACTGGCGGGAACTGGAGGCTGCAGCACAGTGTGCATAGACGTAGAAATGGAATCTCATGCTCCTTGAGTATGAAAACCACCAGCAGGTTGAAGAACTGTAACCTTCCTGTGATCTTTTTGCATTTCGTATATGCATACTAATTGCAAGACTTTCTCATCACTGCCTTTTTGGGGCAGGTTGGGAATCAAACACCTCTCTGATAGTCTCAGAACATCCTAATAATATTTTATGAAGGTGAAGTGTGCTGCATCCCAAGTCCAAAGATGCTTTCCACCCCCCTTGAGTGCAGCCTGCACTGTGCTTCTCCAGCCGTGGTGCCACTCTGTAGACACCCACCCACACCTAGAACCAGTGGCTCCCAGGGCCAGACCAAGAGCAGGGTCATAAGTACAGGGTGCCTCAGAGGGCAGCAGAAGGTCAGTGTTCTGAAGAGAATGGCCTGTAGTTTTGGTTTCTAACCAGGCTATACAATTCAGGCAATTTTAGCATAATTGATACCCCAACTCAAAACTTCACTGGACAATATATGTGTATGAAGAAGGAAATATGGAGAAACTATTGTATTTTTAGGAGCCTAGAAAAATTGATGGAAGATTCAAATGTTAGACTAAAATAGAATTTATGATGCCAAATCTAGCTAACGAATATGGCATAAAGAGCTCCAATTACCCTAGACTTATGCATGGCTTATTTTTTTCAACAATTTTTATTTTATAAATTGCTTTTGAAGGCTGAGACTATAAATAGAATAAAATATTGTGTCTCCACGATGCCAAATCATCTGGATGAAAAGAAAAGTAAAACAAATCAGATGGGCAAAGAAATTTCAGTCTGTTTCAGGACAGATATTGGTCTTTTTACTTTTGTAATTTTCTTATCTTTGGTAGCTGGCCAACTACTGAGTTCATTGTTCTTCAGGGAATGCTGAAAGTGGAGTTGATTGGAGTCAGGTTGGGTTTATTATGTTTTTATTTGTCTTTTGCTGCGGGGAAGGAGAGTGTATAGGACAAGATGAGAGGGCAGATAAGTTTATCAGAATGATTTTGAATTTTAAAGCAAAATGCAACATAAATCTTCACTGGGAAGATGAAGAAACTGTTCTGTTGTACGTGAGTCTCTTTGTCCCTGATTTTCCTCTATGCTGGAAAGTCCAGGGGTCCTCTTCTATGGAGATCCCAAGGCCAGGGCGCAGTGGGTAACTAAGCTACAGACATACATGGATTTAATTTGCTTCAGCTAATAAAGCTTGAGGTGATCAGAGACAAAGTCATTTACTCAAGGTCATATAATAAACTTTCAAGCCCAAGTAAACTAGTTTAGCATCTCCTCTTCTCTACCTTGAGGGAAACAACCCCAGGTGGACAAGGATCAGCACTGTGGTCAAAAAGACACATTTCCCTGAAAACTTTTCCT
Organism: Sciurus vulgaris; assembly: GCF_902686455.1. NCBI lineage: Eukaryota > Metazoa > Chordata > Mammalia > Rodentia > Sciuridae > Sciurus > Sciurus vulgaris. Next base: position 44,626,430 of record NC_136466.1, on the reverse strand, counting down.
GGAAATATTGGTTGGGTACCAAGTATTTAGGGAAAAATTCAGCACAATCTCCGAGGCAATGACATTACCATTTAGTGTATAGAGGAAGTAATGGTTATGATAATACAAAATACAAGAAAAGTGCCAGATAAAGATATATTTAAAAATGATGTGAGTGCTTAGCAGATGTAAGTAAGTGGTATATCTTTGTTTGTGTAAATGAATGCTGAATTTAGGCCATTAGTACAGTATTACTCTATCAGAGGTTGAGTCCTCTGGGGAGAAGGATCTGACATGGGAGGTTTGAAGGAAAAGACTACTAAATGTAGAACAAGAGAATCTCATCTCAGGAAAACCTGGTGCATACATCTATAAGATTTAATGTATAGAGCTGGTGAAGAAACAGGAAAATATAGGTCATTTCCTTTAAGGGACACTTATTTATCATGAAGACAATTTCAAGCAACTTGTAGTCTGGAAAAAGAATTTTCGAAGAAGCTGCAATACTGAGGTGGATGATGCTCCTTGCTTCCCGTGAAAATTCAGATGTCAGTCTCCAGCGAGCAAATTTGGAAACCTGAAATAGAAAATGTTTTAGCAGTCAGTGACCAGGCAAGGCCAGTACTAATTAAAAAGCTGAATAACATTAAGTCTTCACAATTCAAATAGTAATAAAGGCAGGTAATTCTTAGGGGAATGTTGACTCTGTGCAAATGCTGTGCCACCTTTAACCATGTCGGATGTGAATACATGAAGAGTGAGTAAAATACCCTATTTCATAGGTGATGAAGACCAAGAGAGTTGAAATTACTTGTCCAAGGACACATACTCAGGGAAGCAGGATTTGAACTTCCCTAGGTCATTCTGTTTCCAAAGCCCATGTTCTTGAACTCTCTTCATCCAACTTCCTGCAGACCAGCTACTAGAAATGAAAAAAAGAGTCTTATGACCACCTCCTAGTCAGAACCCAGGAAGTACATCTTCTGCAAGATGAGCTGGGGTCAAAACCTTTCTCAGTTATTCACTCAGAGGTTATACTCACTTTCCCTAATTTCAGCTCTGAAGTTCCCAAGGAAGCACAGTCTCTAAAAACAGAATCAGGCCTCAAGTGAGCTTATTCTTCTACCTTTATTTGAATTCCTAACAAGTCCTCTCTATTAGCACATTTATTAGCACGTTTGATGCAAGGGAACAAGCCTCTAGCTTCTGCTGTGCTGGCGGCTTTATTCAAAATCATCTGGCTTTTGAAAATAATTGCTAAGTGGTCTGTTTCAATTTAATCCCTATTCTCTCAAAAATGATTTTCCCATTGTATTTTATTTTAATTTTTTAAAAATAGGAAACCACTAAACATTCATTTGAGCTCAGAAATAGCTTTCAAGATTGTCACACTGGTGTGTCACTCGTGTCAGAAAGGGCATTGCAAGGAGGCCTTGGAGTATAGCTGTTTACCAGGCTCGTCTGCTCCTGAAAGGACCCATTGTCCTTCCCAAACACACATGCCCAGGCCTCTGGAGACCTGGATTCAGTAAATGCAGAGTGATGCCCAGAAATCCATACTTTTTCTACTAATTACCAAGTGATACTGTATTTAGGCAGGTGTGGGAATCCTGCGAGGTATAGAGGCTGTGGAGGAGGCTCCCCCAAGAATGGATTTCTTACCACGTTTTTCTCATTGGCCTGGTGAGCTTAGGCAATCTGTTTTGTTCTCTCTCATTTTCCTAAGAGTACCACCATTTTATAGGCCCCTTCCCATCTAGAAACCTGGCCCCATATTCCTCTTATGAGCCAGAAGAATTTTGATAATCAACATCTGAGTGGTTTTGAGAAAGATACATCCAGGGTCAAGGGTTTGTTTGCTCCTTGTTTACTCCTCTATCAGGAGGTCCTGTCCAGGCTGGGGCCTCTGCCACCACTGCTACCAGGAGAGTAGGGCACATTCCTCCTTAGTTCAGCTGCCTTTATGGACTTATACAACCCCACAGAGGGGGTAAATGTCCTCATGGAAGGACTCTCATTTTTCCTTCATTTTCATAGTGTCACAACTTCTGCCCTGACTTTCACAAGTCCCACTCTGTGGATGTGAAAGTTGAAAACTGGTCCTACCCTAGGAGTCTTTTTTAATTCTCTGCAAAGTAGTCTCAGGAACCCCGGCTTAGGCCTACTGACTGTTCAAACAGAGGATACTTCTGCCTTTCCCTCCCTTGTTTATTTTCACAAGCCAGCAAGTGATAATTGTAAACTCATTGATGTGAAACTGAGCCCACTTGGGTTGGGTCATTTCAGTTCAATGCTATTTACTGACATTTTGCTGTGGTGACTGGTCTAGAGAGATGAATACCTGGTCCTTGTCCTTGAAGGACTGATGAACAGAGATAAAAAGCATAAACTTTGGGGACAGGCAGTCCTGAGTTTGAATGTCTGCTATTTTCTAGCTGTGTGACCTTGAACAATTTATTTGACCTCTTTGAGAGTCAGTTTCTTCAGTTGTGTTATAGAAGTAATGAAGGAAACTGCCCTGTGAAATTATTGTGAGAATTAAACAATAGCATGCAGATAACATGTTCTGAAGAATGCCTGGCGTGCAGTGGGACCTGATCAATGGAATTGTTAATATTGGTCTGATGCTCCAGGGGCTGGCTCTTAATGCCCCTGTGTGAACTCCACAAGATTAAGATGGAGCTCAGAAGCCTTGTTCAAGCTAAGCAGGGTTATTTTTCCTTCTATTAAATTTTATTTTAAACCATTGGCCCACTGAGTTTTCACTAACTAACATCTTCTAGCATTGCTGCCCTCTCACTTTTGTTTTCTTCAATTCGTTTCTTCATTGTCAGGTTGAGAAAATATAAGATTCTCCCTAAATTGATCTTCCTTGGGAGCACAAAACTTCATCAAACTTAAAGAGTATGGAGAGGAGAATGCATAAAATTTATGTTTGACCCACTGCCTGATTTCCCTTAACCCCCAGACATGTGGAGCCATGTTTTCATGGGTGCCCTCAGAACCTCACACTACACTGTGACTCATTTCCTTGGCTTAGTGTGATGGAAAGTGTCAGTGTAGACAAGTGATCTAGCTATCCAGGCAGAAACCTCTGAAAAGTTGCTGTGTGGATTTCTTGGAGTAACTATTCTGAAGTGACTTGCCTATTGCTTTGGGGCAATCCCCAAAAGAAAAGGCTCAACTAGTTGACAGCATGGGCTGCTAAGGGACCCAGAAAACCCACCAGCTGGATTATCTCTTTGTTGAGGATTGAGGAGGAGTTGCAGTATGTATGTGTCATCACCGGATGTGCTTCATGAAACACACTGTGAGTTAGGAATAATTGAAGTTTATCTCCTTTTACAATTTTTTTTTGATAGAATAAGATGAGCAACTTCAATTCAAAATACAAGTTAGGCTCTAAGAACCTAAAATGAATCTCTATAGTCTTTTTTTTTTATAGTGAATTGAAGTAGGCTTCACCTTTATTTTATTGCATTTTATTTTACTTGAGTTTGGCATTGTATCTTCCTCCCCTCCATTTCTTGAGCAGGCATAACTTTCTATAAAAGAGACGATTTCATTGACCTTGACCTTCTCCTGCAGTAGTCTGGATTGAGCTGGGCATGCTGTTGGGATTCAACAGCAGAAGGGCTCAAGGTCAGCTTTTGCCACAGCCCTGAGTGTCACAGCCCTAGAAACGGAAGCTCTGCGGGTTCTATTGTGGTAACTTGCTTCACTGTACCCATTAGTGTGTCTGTCCCTGAAACATGATGTGAAGATTTAAAACTGACTGAAGGGGGAGATAATACTGCCTTTCAAAGGCTCTGAATCTCAAGGTCTACTCCTTTCCTCGATTCTCTTTCATCTCTGAAGGATTGTCTTGAAGGCTCTTTGCCTTGATCTTTCTTCATCAGTGTAGACGTCACTCGCTGTTAAGAGAGTGTCCTTCACGTTTCTTTTGGTTATTATTGGCAAAGCTACAGGTTTTTGGCCTTACTCCTGAATGCCACTCATGACATTTGAAAAAAAAAAAAATTAGGTGCTTGGAGCTCTTCAGTAAGTGGTGTTCTGATCTAGGTTTGCCAACAAAACAGAAATGTCTTTCAGAGCATTTATATAGTTTATGGTAGGAGAGGAGGGGACATGACTCAGGCTTCACAACTATGGTTGCTAAGTGCTGTCACTAGACAGTGGTTGCCTGTGATGTGATTATTCCTTCTTATGCTTACCTGGGTCCTCCTGGTTTATGATCTGAACCGTATACTTTGTATCAATTCATGATAAGATGGTCTTAGTACCCAAATTGGGTGTGAATGCACTAGTTCTCCCCACTTGAGGTGGGACCATATGGAGAGAACTAGGTTTCAGATCCTGGGCTGACTGCAGGGGAGGGATGAATTGTGTATCACAGAGTTCATGAGGTCTATCCTGGCGGGAGATAGCAGCAGGGACAGCACTTGGTGGTCTTGGGTCCTGGGTGACCTGACTCCTGATCAGTTCCTTTGCCATTTCCTACCATATTCACTTGGCTCTGCATTCCAGCCCTGTTGGCTTTCAGTTAGATCTTCTATTTAGTTCTTCTACTGTTTCAAGCTCTGTTTTGGACTCCCTGTCCCTGGTTCCCTTAGCTGTGTTCTTTTGACTTTCTTTCTCCCCATCCCTTTTCTCTTTGCTTTCTTGGGTACCTCTTTTACTCCACTTCCCACAGGTCAGAACCCCTTCCAGCATTTATGCACTTCTTCCTTCTTGGTATGTAGAGTAGTTAGTAAGTGTGTGTTAATTTCTTTGGTTCTGTGTCTGTAAATCCACGTGGTAAAGACTGTCAGTTTCACTCACCATGGTATATAGGAGAGAGCTTGGTGCACAGAGCTGTTGGACAAGCATTTGCTGAATTTGACCAGACAATGGGAAGGAAGAATGGCTCCTTTGGTGGTCACAGTTCTCGTGATAGTAGAAACCCCTCATGCCACGTGCCTGTGTCATTCCCATGACATAGCTGCCTCTGTGCCCAGTCACCCATATGCTGGCCAGGGTTTGTTGCAGTGGTTTTGATAATGGTCAGCTTGACTGGAGATGTTATATTGTAGAAGGAAAATATACTAACTTAAAAACTATTTTGGCTCAGATACACTTCCAGGCATTCCCATGAACTCCCAGAGAGACTTGTTAGTTTAAAAGCTTCACAGATGGAGGAGCTGCAGCTCAGAAAAATAAGTTGAAAGGGTAAGAGCATCTGCTTTTCAAATTTCAAATGGGATGACCCCAAAAGGGTGTGCTTTGATCCTAGGTCCTTTTTATCTCTGAAGCATGGGGTAAAGGACCAGCCCTGGACCCCATCTCATCTAGCTGTGCGTACTCTGCCTTTTCTGCAGGCTTTTGAGCTGGGTCTTTGAAAAGGACTGTCATTCTTTCTCCCCATGCCCATGAGGTTGAGATCTGTCTTGGGATGCATCTCCCAGAAGTGGACCAAGAGGAGGGGGTCTGCGTGTAAGGGATTTATTAAAGAAGTGATCCCGGAAGAAACCAGTAAGGAGTGAAGAGGAAGGTGACATTCAGGCAGAGTTTCATCCTCAGCTTGATTCCACAAGGAAACTCTGGAGTATAACTTATGCCTCAGAGTTTATTCCCACCAAAAGTAAGAGTGCTGAGCTTTCACATTCCTTTATTAGTCACCACTTGGTAAGAGAATTCCTGGGAAACTTCTGGTTCTGGGAACTGCAGCCTCCTTCTAAGAGAGGTACAGGCCCAAACTAGTGAGGCCAAAGAACACAGATGCCACGAGAGAGGCCCTCGGTAAAGTAAGAAGAATTTGAGATGATCTGGGAGCAGTGCACAGTGCTCACTATGAGAATATAACAAGAAGAGGTAAGAAATGATGCTAAAATGTAGCCACACCCCAAAGGGGACCACTATTTTGGGGGGTTAAATTAATTCTAATATTAGATGCCATTTATTTAAGGTCTATTCTATGCCTAGCATTTTGCAAGTGCATTACACATATCACAACATCTCTGTAACAATGTTATACCTATGATCTTTATATTACAGATGAGGAAACCGCAGTTTTAAATAAATGGTCCAAATTCTCACAGATATGAAGTAGCAGAGCAGTATTCAGGGCCAGGCTTATATGACTCTAAAACTATGCCTTAAAGAAATACCTTAAGGCATTTATTACTTTCCTAGGCAAATTCAGAAGGATGTGGGTGGATAAGAGCAAACTTATAGAGGATAAATGAGAAACCAGTGACTTACTCCGCTGATGGCTTCACAAACTATCTGGATGTCTATTTACTGAGGGTCTGCTTTTGTATAAATAGGAAGAGCAGAATGGAAGAAGGACTTGAGGGACATCAACCAGATCACAGAGCCCCCATCCAAGGCAGGTCCCCACCCTCTCTCCTTCCTTTTCATCTTTCCCTCTTTCCTGTATCAGGACCACAGTAGAAGTAGGGTATAATGGTAAGCAAAACTGGACACCATTGATATCCTCACTGAACTCATCATCTCATATAGGGAGAGGAACATTAGCCAAATAATCTGCTAAACAAATGTTAATTTGTGCTTTTAAGAAGCACTAGAAGAAGGCTACAAAGGGATTTATTAAAGAAGCCCTGAAACTGTAATGGAGGGACTTAGTTAGCAGAGGTCAGAAAGGCTTCTCTGAGGAAGTGGCAGGTGAGGAGATGTTTGCCAGGTGAAGAGAAGAGGACAAGAGGTTCACATGGAGAGGATCCATGTAAGCAAAGACTCTGGTGTGAGGATGCATGGGCAGAGTAAAGGGAAATGGAGGTATGGAGGTGCAAAGGGAGGCAAGCATGATGAGAGGAAGAGAAAGAAAGAGAGCCTGATTTCAGACAAAGCCAGAGAGCAAGGCCTGGTCCAGGCCACATCCTGCCTCTCAGGTCATGTTAAATAAGGAGGTGGTGGTAAGGGTGGAATTTGCTTTGCAAAAAGGTTACTATGGTTGCTTAGGGGGAAGAATGGATAGGGATGTGCATGTGTCTATGAGACATTTGGACTGAAATGTCCAGAATCCCTGGAGAACGAGGTGAGGGCAGGGTCAATGGCAGGTTGGAAGGACAATGTGGTAGTTCGGGAAAGTGACTGGGGATAGGGGTGGCGGTGGTAAAGATGTCTGTTAATTCTAAAAATTCATCAAAATTTTTGTTCTGTATAATATATTTGTTATTTCTATATGATAATGCTATTAAAAAGTACTAGTCTTTGGGAGGCTGAGGTAGGAGGATTGCAAGTTCAAATTCAGACTTAGCAACTTAACAAGGCCCTAAGAAACTTAGCAAGACCCTGTCTCAAATAAAATATAAAACAGGGCTGGAGATGTGGCTCTGTGGTTAAGCACCCTTGGGTTCAACCCCCAGGCCAAAAAAACAAAAAAACACAAATTATTAATCTTGGAGTAGCATTTCTGCTCCAGAAGAATGCTTTGGGATATGTATTCTGGGGTAATAGAATCCTGTGCCAGGGAGATGCAGTTCCAGGACTGCCACGGGTAGTGGCACTGTTTCCCTGGGCACATTCCATTTGAGCAGCACAGCAACATACTTATTTGAACAAGATAGGGGGGAAGAAAAACCAAACAAACCAATATTTGGAGTGAATTGAGAATGGTGATGAAAATTATTTTGGGTTTGAAAGTATTTTTATGATGTGCCACCCAGACCTATTTTATAGCAAAGGAATGGCACCTCTGATCCTAACATACCATGCCACCTAGTAGGTGCAGACAAATAGAGCAATGGAAAGACCTTTCAAAAGTCTATGATAACAGTGATAACACTAGCTCAGAGACAATAGCTTGCCTGTTGGACATCATCTTCCAGAATGCAATGTGTATCCTAAATCAGCAATCAGTATATAGTGCTATATCCCTAGGAAGTAGAATACCTGGGTCTGAAAACCAAGAGGTAGAAGTAGAAGGTGACTGGTCCCTCTTGTCATCATGCCAAGTGGTCCACATGGGCGAATATTTCTTGATTTCAAGAATCTTATTCTTGAAACCATGGGCTTTAAGGAATTGGAAGTCCTGGGCTCCAGAATGGCATGCTTCCATCAAGATACTGAAGAGTCTCTGTTAACCTTCAAGCTATGGCTGCCACTTAGTTAGCTCAGGCTCCTTGTGCTAAGGTAGTATGAATTAGTCACCATCCCAGCAGGAGTAATGGCCTCTGGTAATAAGGAGGAGGTAAGGTTGCTAGCAACTTGTTTCTCCCTACTGCAATGGATTACAAAAGAATTGATCCCCAAGAACTGCCCTAGGCTGAAGGGAGTTGCCTCACTTAAGGCTATGCCCTTCCCTGGGGGCAACCTACAGCTAAGGACTGGGGGGATCTGGGGGTACAAAGTCTGATCCCTGTTACCCCAAGTTAGGAAAAACTTGAGTGGTCATCCCTGCTCTCTGCAGGACTGAGTGAGTTAAATTGAGATGGCTGCTTCACAGTTTAACCTCTCCATTGGCCCTTCCTGTGGCTGTCACCCCCTCACACATGCTGTTCCTAAGAGCATTCCCAAGAAACCACCCACATCCAAATCTCCAACTCAGAATCTACTTCTTAGGGGAATCTGAGAGAAGCAAGGTGGCTCTGGGACATGTCAGATAAATAGCTGAAAATATGGGCTGGCATTTAGAAGAAAGATCTGTGCTGCAGATACAGACTTGGAAGTCATCCATCTAAAGACAGTGGTGAAACTGTGCTTGGATGAGATTGCTCAGGGAGAACGATGAATCCTGATAAAGAAAAGGAGGAAACTGGTTATATTAGAAGCAAAAGTAGTATGTGAATCTACAAAATTACTGTTTGTATTTAGTAAGAGGCTTTGTAAGTAGGAGGGAGGGAGATAATCTTGTAGACCCTAGTATTTAACATTTTTAATTAATATCAAAATAAGTTTCTCAATATGATGAAGGATAATCTGAAGAAAATATGAATTCTTGTGACCCTGAGGGTGAAATAAGTCATGGTCACATTCAAGGTAGGGCTAGATGGGACAGAGGTCTGTCTATATAGAGTAGGTGATACCGGCTAGATTCCCAGCTAGCAGGGTTAGAGATCTTTTACCTTTAAAAAGATATTATAATGAGAAGGCCAAATATAAAGAAAGTAAATAATAATAGGAAAGGACAGCATTGGTCCAGCTGGCACCATCTTGGAGAAGGGTCTGGAGAGGAATTTATTTGGAGGGGTGTGAGGTATAGAGGGAGATGGCAGAGGTGATGGCCTTAGAGCTGTAAATAAAAGGTAGGGTACTGAGCTTCCAACTTTTTGTGTGTACTGTTATCTTCCTGTCTCTTGCTGACTTGACATTCATAAAAGTAAATTCAGTGTTTCTATGTGTCAACGTTGTTATAATTTTCTTGCTGGTCATCATTGTTGCAGGGGATGAAACGCCAAGATGAGGAGGATGTGGAGGTCATTTTCCTGCTGTGGATTTGGGAATTGATTTGGGTCAATGAAGATTATAGTCTCCTTGTCCCTTGTTGCTGCCAAGGAGGGTCAAGCCTTCCCAGTGGAGTGAGGATAAGTGGAGAAGGGTCAACAGAGAGTATGCAGGGTGAGAGGAGAAGGTGGTCAAGGATGTATCTCTGGGGTTGCCTGGGATCACTAGCAACAGCTGAAATTTAGTTGTTTTTTTTTTTTTTTTTCATAATGGTAGAAACTCTTGCCTTAAACCTAATTTCTCATTAAAACAATCTTGTATTTTCACTTTCTAGTGAATTTTGTTGCTAATTTTCCATATCATTTTATTAGTCTTCCCCTTTTTAACCATGCTCAGCTTCTATTTCCCAGGTCAATCATAACTATTCGAAGATCCACAATTTTGCTGAGAAACCACCTAGATGAAAGGAAATGCAGTCACATGCTGCTGCCCCATCTCCCCATCCCCCATAAACAAACAAACAAACAAACAACCAAACAAATAAATAAATTTTAAAAAAAAGCACCACTGGGCTGACTCCTACAAAATGTCACCAGTTTAATGATGTGGCAATGCCCAATTTCCAGTTCCAGACAAAAACATTTCAGGGACTTTAGGAAGATTCTGCATTAGGCAGGTTTGGGGATGGGACTTAGGAACTTCCCACTCACAAATTCTGTATTTCTGCCAAGTATTCTGATAAGACAGAACCATAGCCTGATATGGGAGTTTCCCACAGAGCATTAGACTGAGGTTACATTCCTGTTCTGCTGATTATACAAGGCTCTTCTCACTGATCTATTGTTTCCTTGTTTACCTTGAGGGTTGTTGGCAAGGGGAGTCTCTGATTACCTACCCCCTCCTGTCTCTTTTCTTATCCCCTATTTCTACCTTTCTGTTTTGCTGCTGAGGTTTATTTCTGAAGTAACCTCTGAAGGTCCATGTGTTAAAGGTTTGTTCACCAGTCTTTGGCACTATTTGGGGACAGTGGAACCTTTGGGAGGTGGGGCCTAGTAGAAGGAATTTCAGTCATTAGGAGTGAGACCTTGAAAGAGACATGGGGATGCTGATTTCTCTTTTTCACTTCCTGGCCTCCACGAGATGCATAGTTTCTTCTACCATGAGCTGCTTCTCTGATGTATGGCCTCACCACAGGCCCCAAAGCAACAGGGTCAAGTGACCACTGACTGAAACCTCTGCAACTGTGAGCCAAAATAGACCCTTCTTTCCTTTAAGTTGACTTATTTCAGGTATTTTATCGCAATGATAGAAAGCTGACTAAAACTCTTGCTTTGATCAAGCTTTGCCTTATGTGAATAAAGTTTGTCTATTGAAGGTTTGAAATGACTCAGTATTGTGATAACAGCAGTGTAATTCTGGGAGTTCATGGGGTTAAGATTCTAATGAACAATGCAAAGATAATTTAGTCATACACATGCAGGACTGTGTATGAGCGAAGAGGGGAATTTATGTTGTCATAATTTACAATTATTGCCCTGAACTTTAACCTTAAATCTTCTGCCCCAAACCTTTAATAACTTTTTTTTTTGGTTTCAGTATTTACTTGAAGGTATTTAACAATGCTCTTTCTGTGAGAACAGATCAATGCTGTTATTCAAGTTGCATTCAGTTTTTAGGTTAATAAGATTTTTTATTTCTCATAATCAGATTGGGTATTTTACAAATGTTAAGAACGCATTTCTGTACTTTAACCAAAAACCAAAGACAATGTACCATATAACACTAGTCTACTCATTTTGAGTTGGAACCTTGGAGTTTCAAAGTTGAGCTGCTTAAAAAAAAATTTTTTTTAACAACTTGAACTACCTTTTCAGTTGTCAACAAAGTAAGAACTTCCCCAGATGCTTAGGAGAAAAGATGCCCCCCTTCCTTTTGCATATTTTGTAAAATTAGGAAAGGTGTAAAACTTGGTTGAATTTATTTTTGGCTAAGAATGACAGTCTTTAGTGATGAAGGAACCATATACAGATGAACATAGGCTAGCTTTTAATAATAAGAGGAAACTGATATCCCTGAGTGAATTTTTCTGAAGATTGGATAGATTTGCATCATTTTAACCATGCTCTTTTGTTTGGGAATTTTGGGGGCCCAAAGTATGCTTTATGAGGTATGCAGCTGATGTTAGTGTATGAATTAGTCAGCACAGGCTAGACTGGCCCTGGAATATATTGTCAAGTGTCAAATGTCAGAAGAATAGTATGAACCCAACAAGAATAAGTGGAGGGAGGGGAGCTCTTTTCCTTGTAGTCACTCAGGCTGATGGGGGCCCCATCATTCTGTGGCTTTAGACTGGAACAGTCTTAGTCACTAGACACAGGGAAGAGGGTGGTAGAGGATTATGCTAGATGCTTTTAAGAGCCAGAGTTGAAGGTATTCTGCTGGGGATTGAACCCAGGGCCTTGTACATGCGAGGCAAGCACTCTACCAACTGAGCTATCTCCCCAGCTCTCCAGCTTTACTTTTGAAAACATCCTATTTGCTAGAACTCAGTCATATTGCCTTAACCAACCGCAAGGGATGCTGGGAAGTGTGCTCTTTCTACATGCTCAGGAGAAAGGAATTAGAATGACATTTGGCAAAAACATGAAATTGTCTCTGCTTCATCTATTTTTCCAGTGATCTTTCCACTGTTTTACATACCATCTCCCCAAAAGAGTCAATCTAAAGACAAACCCTGTCACTTCTCCCAGTTCAAAGTCCAGGATATCCAGGTGATTCACAAAGTTTCTATTAGTTTATGTTGATTCCTTATTCCTAAAGATTAAAAAGATGATATTTGCTTCTATATAAGGTATTTTATACTACTATTTGGAAGAGCAAAGAGTGGTAGACCTACAGTGTTACTGGTCCATAGCAGTTCTGAAATCACACTGAACATTGTGAAGCTCCTCTTATTCTGGAAGTGGAGATTGTATCTTAAATGGACCTTGCTCTTCTTGGGTAATGTGTCTTTTTGGAGTGTTGACTGTACTTATTTGTGGAACTTTTAGAACAGATGATGTCATTGGAATTGCACTTCAGGAAGTTCATGCTACTTGTAGTGTGTATTTGGATCAGTGAAACAAATTGGGAATTTATTGCAGAAGTTTAAGACATAGATAGATATCCTTGAATCAGCATGGCAGACAGTGAGAATGAAAGGAATTGATAAATATGAGAGTCATGTTGGAGACCAAATTCAAAGAGCTTGCCAACTTGTTGGAGCTCTGACTCCAAAGTCTTACTCCAGAGCAACAAGAAGATTGTGAAAGTTGTAGGGAGATCAAAAAGAGGTGCTGACTTTGAGACGAGATGAATTTGGTTTTGGCCATAATTTTGTACCTTCCTCACACAGAGGAAATGAACTCATGCCTAGCTTCACTAATGCTCAGGAGCTTCCAGATTACAAATTTCAGTGGAAAATATTTTTCAAATGTGGGAAACTTTAAATAAATGAATTTTATAAGTAAATCAAGTATTTTTATAATAATATATTATAAAATCAAGTATCATTTAACAGTATATATGACTGACACTATGCTTGTTGTCAGTAATATCACATTATTATTAAAAGGCCTTGATGCAGTGAAAAATGAAAGTAAAAAAGGCCTTGAATGTGCTGTACTGGGGAAGGCTTCCTTGTCACCAGTTACTCAAGTTCATTTAATGATATGGGGCTCTGTGCTTTACACTGGAGCCTAAGCTTTTTCTGGGAAATTCTAGTTGTCAATAACTTCAACTTTATATTGAGCTAAAAAATTGTTCCCCTGAAACTTCTACTCAGAGTAACAAGATTTTATCCCCAGGACTACACAGATCTATTCAGTATTTCAGAGTCTAGGAAGCAGCAGCTGGGCCCTATGCCTCCTTTCTTTGTGCTAAACAAAAACAACTCTTGTTCCATGAACCTTTGTTTTTATGTGATTTATAACTGGTAGGAACCTCCACAGATTGCTGCTTGAGGTCTTGAAGAGGTGGCACCTGCAGAGGCTCATACTTGCTGTCTGGGAGGAGGTAGCCCTGAAGGTCCTGATAGGGGCAGACGCCATACATGCTTTCTCCTGACCTGGAGGTCTCTCTGCTCTATGGTGCTCAGCTTGAGAATATTTGATGAGAGACCTTTAGTTGCAAAGCTTCCTTTAGAAGTGGGCTCTGAATTGAATAGGGATCTACCACTGAGAACATCTTTTTTTTTTTTTTTTTTTTTGTCCTCCCTTGCATATGGAGTGATGAATGAATGTCTGTGGTAGGCACTGCCTACCTAGGACCATTTTCTCCTTCTTCCTAACAGCACTACATTTGTTCAGGCATCCATCCCACTTTCACAGGTTCATGTGCTCCAACAGGCTGTCTCTGCTCCTAGCTTCAGCAGTGGATCCTGGTTAGTCTTTGAAAAAATTGAATCCCAGTCCTCTTTCCAGTGGCTGCTTTCAATGTGGGTTTCTAACTTAGGTCTGGTTAATCAGATGTGAGGGAAAATTTCTAGGGGAAGGGAGACCTCTGGGAGATGTTTTTTCATTCTCAAGTAGAAGATACCCAAAGAGGTGATACTTTTCTGCATGTGAGCTTTCCTGCATCTGTATGTGGAGCCTAGACCTCTTAGCTATGTAGCTACTGGCTGAAAGATGAAGTCAACTTACAGAGAACAAAGTCAAATGCATCACTGGAATAGGAGTGTTGGATTTCTGAACTTTTTGTTTTTTAACTTATTGCATACTGAGGTAGTTTTTCTTGGAGTTTTCTGTTTCCAGCAGGTGAAGGCATCCTGAATGAAAAGGTGGCTCTTTTAAAATGAGATACTTGGAAGTCAACACAGTGCCAGGACAATATCATCTCTGATGGTTCATATGTTATACTTTAGGAAATGGGAGAGCCCTATAAGATTATTTTATTTTACTTCGTTATTTTTGGTAACTATATCACACATTTCATACTTACAAGTCTTGAAGAAATACCCCACAAATTCCATTTTACATGTAAATAATATTTCTGAAAACCCCTTTGTTTTTGCTAGAAAGGGAAGTGGTTGGGAGTGGCTAAATTTGTGATAGATCAGAAAGTCTTGAAGAGAACCTAATTTATGGTATTCTGCACATAAGTGAACCAATGGAGAAGGGGCCATTGATTACTTATGGAAATTCCTTCAGCTGAATATGCATGTGCAGTCGCTGCCTCAAATACCTGTAGACACAGGAGCTCTGTGCCCAGCAACTTTGAGCTTGTCAGGGAAATGCATGCCTTCCTCTGCTCCTTTCTTCCTATTTCAATCAACCATGCAGCACCTATTCTGGACAGATCTGAGCTTCCTAGGATCTGCCTCTGCTTACATACCTAAGCATACTAGATTGTGAACAGTTCCTTTCCTGTAAACACTGTCAATCTGGGATCATTTCAGATGAGCATCCTCTCCAGCCTCCTGGTTTCCTGAGCTGGAGTTTCCTTGTGGGCAGGAATGCCAGTGCGCTGATTCAAGGCTACAAATGCATTTGCTAGGTATGAAGTCAATGAAAGAGATGACAAAAGAGATCAAATCTTTGAGTCCTTGTCTTTTTAAATAAGAAGCTGTCAGCTGCCCAAGATGGAAACTTCAAATCCTTCCACCCTCTTCTCCTTTCCCAGGCCAGGAATGGGGCTTTGATGATTTTGTACAAAATTCAAATATTCATTTATTTGGATACTTGCTATGACATAATCCCAGATGGCGGTGAGTACCCTGAAAGAATCTTTCTGTAGAATCCTTCAACAAAAGCAGTGGAGAAATCAACAGCCCCTGGGCTCACAGCCAATTCTCTTCAGACTTATCAGTCATCTCTTCTGCTTCAAAGCCTGTGTCCGTCTGTGAGAGACAAAAGGCCCCAGAATGGGAGAACTGTCTGCAGGCATGCTGGACACACTCTTGCAACCGACCTACTTGTCCTTGCTGTGGCATCTTTGTGTAGATGGTGAAGAAGGGACTTCTTATGGGAAGTTGCTCAGTGAAGTAGCTACAGATGGGTGTCCAGTGACTTTCAAGAGTTGTTTTTGGGTCTGGTGTTGTGGCTCAATGTTAGAGCTCTTGCCTAGCATGTGTGAGGCATGGGGTTTGATCCTTAGCACCACATAAAAATAAGTAAATAAAATAAAATACAACTAAAAAATACTAAAAAAATTTTTCAAAAGAGTTGTTTTTGGCTCTGTATAGTTGTTTTGACTCTGCATGACTGCTGTGACTTAGCTAAGCAGCTGAGGGAGGTACATGTCCTTTTGGGAATTATAATAAATAGGGATGATAGAGCACTTTTGTAGGGTGGAAGAATGCTCCACTGCTTATTGTTATTGCAGAGTGGAGTGTGTCTAAGTCACTAGGTCTCCACTATTGACGTTATGAAAATTGTGCTTTCAGTACAAGTTATTAGAATGATCCCTTGGGTTTATGTGGTGGCTCTTTTCCAAAGGAGTCAAAGCTCTTTTGCATGTTTTATTCCCCATATTATTTTATATTCCTAATTGATGTCCAGAGCATCAAGTTTACTACTTGCTTGTTAGAGGTGATAAATTAAAAGTATGTGATGAGACCCAAGAATGTCCATAATCCATGAGCTCGGGGTGTAGCTCAGTGGAAGGGCAAGTCCTGGGTTTAATCACCTGCACCAAAAAGGAAAAAAAAAAAAATGTCCAAAACCAGTTGCTTTTCCCATTAAGGGTTAAAAAATTTTGTTTAAAAATTTTTAGTTGCAGATGGACGCAATACTTTTATTTTATTTTATTTATTTTTATATGGTGCTGAGGTTTGAACCCAGTGCCTCACACATGCTGGGCAAGTGGTCTACCACTGAGCTACCACCCCAGCCCTCCCCATTAAATTTTTGTGAAAAATAAATTTAATACACAGGAGGCAATGATCTATAAGTAGAAAGCAAGGGACTACTTTATTTTTTGCTAGAGTTTTTTGACCCAGATCCCAGCTTCTACGAAGCTGGGCAGGATCACCTGGACTGCATCTTTCCAAAGCTACTGAGCTTCATCTTTTATCATCCTGATGACCCACACCCAAATTTTCAACCTGGCCACCAGGAGAGGATTATTCAACATGCTTGTTCCTGACTGGAGAGAGTCCATGTGGCACAGAGGGGATTTGTTTAGGCTGCCTGAGAGCCCTAGCCCTTCTCCAGAGGGTCTGGCTAAGGCTAAGGCACTCCCTGGGAAGGTTAGGTAGGGGCTTAGGCATCTGCAAAGCTGAGGTAAATAGAGGAAAGTCAGGATTTTGAATATTTCTAAACAAATCTAGAAAGATATAAGCATATAATAGGTTATGTTTCATTTTGATAAAAGCATATAATAGGTTTTGTTTAATTTTGAAAAAGTTATTCATTTAATAATTTTTATAAAAATGAATGACATATATATTATATACTATTATCAGTGAGCAGGCCTTTTAAGATCTTGGTTCAGCTGAGATGTTCTCTCCATCCTGTGGAGAAGAGTGAGAACATCTAGAAGGGAGTGCTGATGGACTGCTACTCAAGATTCAGGGTATTAAGAGGGGAGAGAACCATACTTAGGAGATGAGTTTTATTTTTTGTTTGTTTTCTAAGTGTTGTGAATCAAACCCGGGGCCTTGTGCATGCTAGGCAAGTGCTTTAACACTGAACCAACTGTTCAGCCCTGAAACTGAGCTTTTAACATAAAGGGGCTTCACCTAATACTAAACATGGCTCACCCAGCATTCCTGTGTGTGCCTAATCCACACCAATTCCTTGGTGATAGAGAAATGGACAAAGAGGGGTGCTGCAAAGGATGTTATGAGGAGAATAGAGATCCTTGGACTCCTGTCCCTAGAACAAACCTTAATGTCTTGAGATCACTAAGAAAGCTTATCAACAGAGACTGCTAGTCCCATCCCCATGGTTTCTGATTCTATAAATTTGGGTCTGTGGTGTTTAAAGTCAGATATCATTTTCATAACCCTGAGCACAAAGTGTTCCCCTCTTAGGATTTGCTATTCCGTCTAAAACCAACAAAGTCCAGCAGCAAACGTGCGGGAAGCTGGAGGTTCTCCTCTTGTGTTACCATATGCCAGAGAGGGATCAAAGTTTTGTTTAATGTTGAAGAAAGAACTGGCTTTATCTTGATGGCTTGTCAGCATCAGGTTGTGTATTTGATAGAGGAATTCTGTACAATGACATCAGTATGTATACCATAACCTCTTCTTCTAACAATTTGCTTCTTATTTATTTTCATAGGAATTGTACTTAAATAATTCACCATATTCTTATCACATATTTCAAGACTTATGTACTTTAATAATTATCACACAGAAGCACATTTCACAGACGAGCACCACAGCATGCTATTTAATGGACAATTGTTACATTTTAATGTGGCATCTCTGTTGTAACTGTAATCAATCACTAGTCTTTTCTGGGTGTTTGGCACTATGGTTTCCACCATCATACATTCATCTTTGGTCACTTGTCAGTATTTTTCCAACTCCTTGAGGATGTCTAGTTATGTAACAAAGTTTAATTGAAATGTAATTAATTTGTGTTATTTATTTTTTAGCTGCACTTATGTGCACATTGCACTGTTGTCTATTGTAGAATTTCGGATTAGAGAGACAGTGAGTGGAGCAGAGTTCTCTGTGTGGACAGGGGAAGGAGCTTGCAGGGGTGCAGAATGCCAGTATCTCGATTTCTCTGTGGAGGGATCAGAGTAGACAGGGGAGCATAGTGCTGTACAGACTCAGCCCACCACGCCTCCCCTCCTCCTGCTCTGTTGAGCCTTTTCTTTTCCCTGTCTCCAAATTGGCCCAGGCTCTGATTTTGCCATCCTGAGCACTCAAGATTATGATCTCTCAGGTGCAACTATTGTTATGGATTGGATCCGGAACGACCCCCAAAACTCATGTGTTGAAAGTCTTATTCCCAATGAAGGAAGGTTCAGAGGTGGGATTTTAGGCAATGAATGGATCATGAGGACTCTGACCTTATCAATGGATTAATCCATAATGGATCAGATGGATTAATCCATTGATAGTTAGATGAACTACTAGGAGGTGGGACCTACCTAGGTGGAGAAAGTAGGTACCTGGGCACATGCCCTGGAAGAGTTTATCTTCTCTTCAACTCCATCCCCCCACCTCTCTCTCCTTTCCAGCTGCCATGAACTAAGCAGTTTTCCTCTGCCACGCCCTTCAGTCATAAACTTCCTCGCATTAGGCCCAGTGAAGCTTACCAACCACAGACTGAGACCTCTGGAACCAAGAACCAAAATAACCTTTTTTCTCCTCTAAGTTGTTCTTGTCAGATATTTGAGTCACACAGACACAAAGCTGACTAACATAGCAATAAATACCTTCATCCCTTTCAAAATGGCAGTCTAGCACTGGGCAGCAGATTCTCATCATTTGTGACAGGAGTTTATTCTTTCCTAAGACTTCTGGGCCTGATGGAATAGGTGCTGGTGCTGTGGACAGCGAGGTGGAAGTCTCTTCATTTCCAAACCGTCCTTGCACACAGACTCATCATTCACCATCATGGAGCAGCCCTGTCTTGACATTCAGTCAACTGCCATCCTCCTGTAGTGAGAGCACAGCACAGGCCTCATTTAAAAGGTGACTCATTTGCAGTTCCTTCACAACATCTTAAGTCTAGTTAGTGTGATATTTGCTTCCTTGACAGATAATCCAAGACAGGCAAACCTTGGAATAAATATTTATTAATTCCTAAGTACAAAGGCACTATGTGCTCACTATAAAAATCCAAATCCCCCAGATATCTACAGTGGAAAAAAATGAAAGTTCCTTATAATGCCCTGCCTACCATCACAGCAGAGGTCTCGGTTGTAATCAGTTTAGTTAAGGAGGCTCCGCTTAGTTTTTCCTCCATCAACCCTTACATTGGCTCTGAAAGTGTGATACATGAAATTTAATGGGACATACTAGAGATTATTGATGAATGGATAAAGAAACTGTGGTGTATATATATATATATACAATGGAATATTACTCAGCCATAAAGAATGATAAAATTATGACATTTGCAGGCAAATGGATGAAATTGGAGAATATCATGCTAAGTGAGATAAGCCAATCTCAAAAAACCAAAGGTTGAATGATATCGCTAATAAGTGGATGAGGACAAATAATGGGGGGAGGGAGGGGTTAGTGTTAGGGTTAGAGTTAGGGTTAGGGAGGGGGGCAAGAATGGAGGAAGGAAGGACTGTATAGAGGGAAAAGAGGGGTGGGAGGGGTGGGGGGAAGGGAAAAAATAACAGAATGAATCAAACAACATTACCCTATGTAAATTTATGATTACACAAATGGTATGCCTTTATGCCATGTACAGAGAAACAACATGTATCCCATTTGTGTACAATAAAAAAAAATAAAATTAAAAAAATATGTGGTAGAGGATTGAACATTTCTTTTTTTAAAATTTGGTATGGGGGATTGCATCTAGGGTCTGTGTTAAGCATGTACTCTACCACTGAGCTACAACATGAGACCCATTTTTTATCATAGTACTCTGCATTGGTTTTCAGGTATGTCAGAAAAGCATTCATATTGAACTCAAGACTTCATGAGTATTATTACTTTTCTGTTAAAATCAACTCATTAATGTTAAAACATTTGCTTATTTTAAGAAAAGGTAATTAATGGTATAAGTGGTCCCCTAATGCCTAAAGCTGTAAAATTTTTTGCAGATATTTATCATTCTTAGTGTACCCATTTTGTGCAGTTGTTCTATAATTTTTTTTACATAAACTATATTGCCCTTGTTTCCATCTCAGAAAATATTTATTTCACCGTCTTAATGTATATATGGAATTATAGTCATGGATGCATCAGAATTCACTTAACCAGCACTGTATGATGCGCATCCGGTTATATGACGGTTATTTCTGATTTTTTTGCTATCCTAATTAGTGCCGTCATGAATATGTTCTATGTACATGTGTTTTATGCTTTCACAAGGTGTTTCTACTGGACTAATTCCTGGAAATGAGAGTGACAGTATATGTACTATATTTTTGGATATTTGTAATTTTCTTTCTGAAGGTGCCATGTGACTTTGCGCTCCCATCAATAGAATGTGACATTGTCTGTTTCTCTACACTTAACCAAAACCAGACATGATCGGTATGGATTAAAAGCAGAGAATATTGTTTTAATACTTGCTTATTATTGAAATGGCATATCTTCTTAAGTACTCGTAAGAACAGTTCTACTTTTGCAATTCGCAAGTTTACATGCTTTGCACATTTTGCTTTTAGGTAGTCCAGGTTTTCTTTAATACATCTAAGTAAATTTTTATAGTTTTCTTCATAAAACATCAGTCCATTTGTTGTTATGCTCAGTCCCAAGGAACCCTTTTAATTATCAATGCATACATATTGAAATTTTTGGCAAAATTAGAGAAGGGATCAATAAAATTATATGGTTCTCAAGAATTTATCTTAATGTTATCATCTTTCAAGGGATGGGTTCTAGGAATTTCTGTATTTTGTGAAGCCTAGAATCAAGATTCTACCAATGAGGAAATAAAGAATTTTACCAATGTACCAAGAGGTGGTAGGTCTGTGGAACACCTTTACAAACTCCATTAGCAAGAGACTACTGAATAAACTAGAGCATCAAATAAAAATCCTAGTATGAAAATAAGTACCAATATGTAAATAACAAATAAGATATAAATACAAATAAACATTTATTGAGCATCTACTATACTCCAGGTACTGTACTAAATGTGGAGAATGCAAAGGAGGTGACTAAGAAGTGGTGCTACTTTCAAAGAGCTCATACTCCAGGAGGAAGAGACACACATTTCTACAGGGAATTGCAATAGAATACTGTAGAAGTTAGGGTCTGAGGTGTGTGGCATTGTGCAAGTACAGGGTAGGGAAGGGTACTTTCTACCTAAGATGACAGGAAAGGATGGTGATCTGGATGCTTCAGAGAAGAGGTGTCTCTGAGCCAGAGCCCTGGAAGATGGCATGAGAAACCCCTGAACCAAGGCAGGGGTGTGTGAAACAGCATGGAGGTTCCAGGGAGCAACAAGAGGTTTGGTATAATTGGGAAATGGATGGGTTGATTGTGGACAAGGACAGCTTAGATTGTGGATTCTTTTATTTATTTATTTATTTATTTTTTTGTGGATTCTTTTAATTTCATCAAACAGTTTGGAATTTTTCCTGTAGCAATGGGGAGCTGTTGGAGGCATTGAGCAGGAGGGTGGTGTGGGGACTGTTTGGGTTTTAGAGGGACTATTCTGACTTCAGGTGGTGGATGGAGGGCTATCAGAATGTAGCATGGATGAGTCGAAGTGATTTGGGAATGAGGAAGGAACAGAGTCCAGAGTCTTCATTGGGTTGGGCGATAATAGCATTAAACTGCTTACAGAAGAGAAACAGAAAGATAGTAAAGTCTACTTCATAGGTTAAATATGAGATGTCCATGAGAAACCAGGTGGAGAGACCTCACACTGGCATCTAGTCTTGGCCTCTTAGACTAAACTAGGAGCTTCCAAAACCCCTAGCCATTCCTTGGGTAACCAATAAACTTTACATTGTTCCATTTCCCAAACTATATTCTCCATGTTATATGTCCAGCTTGCTGTTCTGTGACTTGACCACATGCAGTACAGAAAAGACAGAAGAGTAAACTTATTTATTATTCAATTATGCATTTTCAAGTCAGAAGTTTACGCTTTCACTAACTTGTTTTAGATACATCACCTGGAGTTGGCCTGTGCATTTTTCCCTTAGAGGTTTTCATTCCAGATGATCTTCAAACTACTAGAAATCTTCAGAGTTTGTCTAACAGTGTTAAGAGGTGTTATAAAAAACAGACATCTACCTAAATACCCAAGGAAACTTCATGTTTAGCTTTTATTATAAATGGTAGCATTAACAATGAGACCTACCATTTACTGTGTATGTATGTGGTCTATTGGGGACATTATATTTGAGTTACACACATGCGTTATCTAATTCGTAAAACAACCCTGTGGGGTACTATTATTTGCTTTTTAGGGAGGGAAATTTATCCCTCATAGCTCTCCAGAAGCTCCTTCATGTGATCCTTTGTGGGCTCCTCTTCTGTACATCCCTTACATACTGATCTTTCCAGGCCATTTCTCTTTCTGTACACCATTTCTGAGCAGTTCCATCTGCTGCTTGCCTTTACCTACCTCTTGCATGCTGATGACTTTTGTGTCTATATGTTATGCCCAATCTCTCTTCTGAGCTCTAGACAAGTTACCCATTGCCTTTTGGTTTCACGTAGGTGTTGTGTCATTAGCACCTAATTTTAACACATCCAAAGTTGTGCTCACTGTCCTCCTAAGATATCCACAGCCTCCAGGAGTTCTGCTTCTAGGAATGACACTACTGTACAAGCCAGAAAGCTGCAAGGAGTTCTTCCCTTCTACTTCTTACTCCTCACATTTCAACTTGTCTCCAGGATCTGTTGACTCTGATTCTTAAATCTCTCCCACATACACCCTGTCCTCTATGCCCTCACTACCAAGGCCTTCGTTCAGGTCTATCTCGTCTAACAGCCTCCCAACCGACTTCCTTTCTGCAAGTCTCCTATTTCTCCAATATCTTCTCTACAGCTGTGCAATTGAGCCTTCCCATACGAACCTCTGATTGTGCTTTTACTCTTCTACCCAGTGGTTTTTCATGGCACTCACCATTTGCTCCAGATAATGTGGTATAAGTAAGGCTTTGTGTCTATCTCATTTTCTGCCAGAATCTTTCTTATTCAATACTTTTCAGCCACATCAAACTTCTATTATACTCTCTCATCTTTGGGGTTTCTCTGTATTTCTGTCCTCCATGCCTGGCAGGTGCTGTCTTCTGGGGAGCCTTCCTCTCAGGTCTCATGAGGTACCCCTCTGTGCTCTCAGAACTCCTCTGCACCCCATCATCAAGGCACCTACCATGCTTTGCTTGAACTCTACAAAGGCAAAGAGGGAAGATATCTTGCTCATCATTGCAGCGATAGCATTCGTTGAAACCCCTGACATATGGTAGAAGCTCCAAGATTACTGGATAAGAACATAAGGAGTGAATGAGTGAACCCAGTAGCTTAGATTAAAACCAGATCAGTATACCTCTGAAGTCCATATTCTGTCTACTTCCTGTGTGGTTGATTTAGAATATTCTACTTTACAGTCTTTCTCTGGACATAATAGCAGCAGGGAATGGGGAGGATGAAAATTATGTTACTATGTGGTGCTACATATAAAAATACAGCAAGATATTCTTGACTCACTATGAAGTGATGTTGCCCTGCAGTTGGTAAAAAATAATGGATAGTGTCCTAAAAAAAGAGCTGGATGTGGAACTGGATACAGCCTTAAACCCAGATGCAAATCTTTCACAGGAACCATATCAGGATCTCACTTCTAGGCTTGGCTGTAAAATGGATCTATAGTCATTTAAGTAATTTCAGGGCAATTATAGAAGGACTTGGAATATAAACATTAATACCTTAAGTTCATTTTATAAAGTAAAAGGGGATAATGTTTATTAGAAAATGAAAGTCATGTGAGCAGCCTGGGAGATGAACTAGGAATTAGTGTTGCAGCTGCGTTTTGAACCAATTATAAGCTAGAAATAGAAAGCAGAGGAGGAGCTGCTAACAGGCTACGACAATAATTTAAGCATGGGTTTTCTCTGGAGCACAGGACTGATTTTTTTCAGAGGGAAGAGTAGCTGTTTCTGACTGCAGGACACTGGGCCAGGTTCACCTCTTGCCTGCAGTGCTCGGTCCCCTCATCACTTGCTCTTCCCTAACTCTATCAGGATCCCTTCACTGGACTTGGTTTCTGTAGCTCCTTCCTTTCTCCTGTC
The DNA here is from genome assembly GCF_902686455.1 of Sciurus vulgaris. Classification (NCBI taxonomy): domain Eukaryota; kingdom Metazoa; phylum Chordata; class Mammalia; order Rodentia; family Sciuridae; genus Sciurus; species Sciurus vulgaris. Next base: position 44,602,190 of record NC_136466.1, on the reverse strand, counting down.
TTCCCAGCCAAGCATACTCTCTTTCCAATCAAAACTGTGTAGACAGCTACCAGGCACTGACACATATTTATTTTCTCTGGCCATTTCATTCTTCCACATTTTGCAGCCAAGCTGGCTCTAGACAAATTTCTTCTTTGGTGGACAGTAAGCTGCTCCTGTGCAGTCACTGTTTCATTCATCTCTGTATCTTCAATGCCTAACCCAGTGCTAAATGAAACTGAAACAAAAGGTTCATCCAGACATCTTTATTTAAAACAAGCCACAGTTAAACTGCCAAGGCAGAATGTAATGAAGCAATGGCTTCTATCACAGTATTTAGAAATTGTGCACATGGGCAAAGCTCAAAAACCCTTAATATAAGTCCAAACAAAGTGAGACACAAATTATGTAACCAAGTTTGGAGTTCTTCAAGGTTGTATTTAAATGGTACCTAGAATAGAGGGAAATTGCCGAGAGAAGGTATCTGATATGACTAGTAGACAACAAAGTGTCAAATGAATTATACAGACAATAGTTTCTCCATGTTTGGGGGCCAGACCATTTTGGAATACACTTATGGGAAAGGATTTAAGTGGGGTCAGGAAGAGTGGACAAAATTGGGGTGGAGGGGAGCTGTAGCTATAGCTCAGTGGTATTGCACATGCAACACAGGCAAAGGCCCTGGGTTCCATCCCTGGTACCAAAAAAGATAAAAGATTGGAGTGAAGAAATGAAAGTCAGTGACGAAAAGGTATCTCAGATTGGGAGTAGGAACAAAAAGTTTATTTTGATTAAACATTAACCAATAGTCTAAGATTATAGCTATAAACAGGCCATGTGGTCTTTGAAAGGATAGGGTATGGAGAATGCAATAAAATTTGATGTACTTTAACTTCCCAAACACAAAAGAGTAGAGATTTGAGCATCTGTAAGATAAAAACTGATCAGAATGTTTCAACATAATGTGTAAGGCTGTTCTTACTTTCCTAAGAGATCATCCTTTTTTTTTTCTTGTCTAATTGTTGACTCTTTGTAATAGTTCAAGTATGTCAATACAGGTTGGATTTCCTGTTTGACTGAAGTACTTCCATGTTTTGTGCTGTATGGTTTATTATTTATCATCCTCATTATGCTTTCTTCCTTTTTATAAACTTTCTGGAAATAGTGGAGAAAAAAAATCAGTGGATTTTTAAAGCAGGAAAATGGATTATATTTATCAGGCCCAGGCCTGGTCTCCTTGTCAATCAAGGTTGGACTCTTCAAGGTGCTCTTCTGACCCTTGAGCTACTGTTGTGACTCAGCCCATGTACTCCAGGTATGATTCAGAAGAACCTTAAGAAACAGTTCATTTCTCCCCCTTTATTACCCTACATTCTCTCTTGATGGATCCTGTCAAACCTAAAAGTAAACAGTTTAAGGAAAAAAAAAATAAAACTGTATTAGTTTGTTTTCTGTTGCTTTAAGAAAACACCCATACTTAAATATAAAAATAGGTTCATTTAGCTCACATTTTTGGAGACTGAAAGTCCAAGATTGGGTGGTCTTATCTGTTCAGCTTCTGGTGAGAGTCCCCTTGGGTGTATCACAACATGGGAGGCCAGAGAAATAGAAGGGAAACTGCCTGATGCAGAAGGGGCCAAGCATGTGGGTGGCCTGGCTTTAAACAATTCACTTTCTCAATAACTGGGGTCCTATGAGAACTCCATTAATCCCTCTGAGGGTGGCACCCTCATGACCTAATTATAGTTCACTAGGCCTCACCTCTTTTTTGTCACTTTCCTCAATTAGACACTTTCTTTTTTTGTTAAAAATTTTGAATTGTTGCATTATAATCATACATAATAATGGCATTCATTGTGACATTCACACATGCTCATAATTTGGTCAATTTTATTCTCTAGTACTTCCCCTTTCCCTACCCACCTCCCTCTCCCTGGTCCCCTTTCTCTAGTTTACTGGTTTCCATTCTATTTTCACAAGATTCATGCCACACCTTTTTTGTTTACCCTCTAGCTTCTACATATGAGAGAAAAAATATGACCCTTGACTTTCTGAGTCTGGCTTATTTCACAACAGAATGGTCTAAAGTTTCATCCATTTTCCTGCAAATGACATAATTTCATTTTTCTTTATGGCTGAATAAAACTTCATTGTGTATACATACCATACTTCCTTTATTAATTCATTGATTGACGAGCACAAGGGCTGGTTCTGTAACTTGGCTATTGTGAGTTCCACTGAATATGCATGCATCACTATAGTATGCTAACTTTACTCCTTTGTGATAAATATGAGGAGTAGTATACTTGGGCCACATGGTGGTTCCATTCCTAATCTTTTGAGGACCCTCCATACTGATTTTCATAGTGGTTGTACTAATTTACAATCCCACCAAATGCATATTAAGTGTTCCTTTTCCCCCACATTCTCACCAGCATTTATTATTATTTGTATTCTTGTTGATTGCCATTCTAATTGGAGTGAGGCGAAATCTCAGTGTATTTCTGATTTGCATTTCACTGATTGCTAAAGATGTTGAAAATCTTTTCACATATTTATTTTCCATTTGTAGTTCTTCTTTTGAGAAGTATCTGTTTGGTTCACTTGCCCATTTATTGATTGGGTGGTTTTTTGATGTTGAATTATTTATATATTCTGGATATTAGTCCTCTGTTGGAAGAGTAGCAGGCAATTTTCTCCCATTCTGTAGGCTCGCTCTTCATGCTCTTCTTTCCTTTCCTATGTGAAGGAAATCTGATTAGGCTCCACCTTTTCAAAATTTCACCATTTCTCAACATTTCAACATACTGAGGACAAGCTTTCAGCACATAATACCTTGGGGACAAGCCACATCCAAATTGTAACAAAAACAACAAAACCACCAGTCAGTGTTGGTATTTTTTGGAAACACTTTTTTTACCCTTTCTATTTCTCACCAGCAGTATTAACTACTGTTTTTTTTTTTTTTAAGACTCCCCTTTCTGAAAGAAGAACCATTACTCATCCTTCCCCATGGAATGAGAGGTTTGTGAGATGCTACCATTATAGTGACTGTTCATCTCCTTACCAGAATACTACATTATCTCTCCTGGAGTCTAAAATCTCCACCAAGAAGTCACCCAGTTCTCTCATCTGCTGTGAACAATAGGCATTCTGTTCTTGATTATATAATTGTTCTCTGTGTAGTGGTTTCCTAAATATCCCAAGCCCAATTCACAGCATTTGAATTTCTGTTACAGGATGATCCACTGATTTGCTATAAAAATCTAATCCAGAGGTTCTCAAGTGTTAGCGTCAGTATCACCTGGAAGAGGTGGGGTAGGGGACTTATTTAAACAGATGGTTGGCCCCTCCCCCTGAGTTACTAATTCAGTATGTCTGGGGTAGGCCAGAGACTGCACATTTCTGCAGTTTCCATCTGCCTCTGCTGCGGGTGCCATTGCTCTGAGTGTCAGACGATGGGAATCACTGGTTTCAAATTCAGATCTCTGTTTATCATGGAGACAAGTTCAGGGGGACTGTGATGTCTTACTAAATTTAAGAATTGACTAACTCCTAGAGTGTATTTTGATACAGTTTTCAAGTTTGAAAGATCCTAAGCTTTTATGTGATTCTGTGGGGGGATCCCATGGATAAAGACAATGTTAATGATCTAGCTGGAAAGATCTTTCCTAAGTGAAATTCTTGGCACTATTTCCTGGTTTCTCCCCAAAAGAGGCACCAATACAAAAACATGTCCCCTCCTAGTCTTGGATCAGAAGCTGGAATCTGTATTTTAGTGAAGATAATAGGTTCATAAGTAATATGTGGAAGTCAGACCCTTCCAAGAATGCTTAAAACCTGCAATCAAATAAACAGTGTCTTTAAGAATTCAGAAAATCCATCATCCAAAATCTGTGGACTTGACTTCTAGGAATGGACTAGTAACTTTAGATTTACCAGCTCCAAACCACTGATTGAACAATGTATTATGCATGGATATGAGATTTGATCAAGCTCAGCGGTGGTGATAAGATGGGTCTGCTATAAGCCTACATAAGATACTTCATAAAAGATTGAAATGACGTTATTAGCCAGAAACAGTTGTTGAGGTCACTTTGTGTAACAACCAAGGAATTTCAGGTGAGAAATTGTCTCCGCTATTGGTGGGGTGGGAAGGAGAATTTGACTTAAAACAACCTGAAACAAAGCTAAACAATAGGACCTATGACATTATAGGTCTAATAAGTCAATCATGAAGTTTTTGGGAATACTATCTAAAGCACATAAATGGTATTTTAGATGTAGTTGGAAGTCCTTTTAATGATCCCGAATAAATTTTAATTATAAAAATGAAAAGCATATTCTAATACATGTAAAATATTAAACAAACCCCCAAAGCCCTACACCATCCATATTTAGAAAAAGGGGGCATTGTTTGGTATTATTTAAAAGAAATTTGAATTCCCTGAATCTGCATAAGGTTTCAGGGATTCCACAGATGTCACAGTGAAGATTTCTGCTGTCCTGTGAGGTGCGGAGGCCAGGTGGCCACCTGTCAGGGACTATGCATGAGAACTTCACCACCTCATTATTGTGGAGAGCATTTGTTAACTAATTCAACAATGCTACCTGCCTTTGCACCTGTCTTCTTGGCCCTCCTCCCTTTCCGGTAGGAGAGGTGCTTCTGTTCTATCTCAAGCCAGTCTGCCCACTTTTGCTGTAGGTCCCAGTGGGCTCTGCTACTTCAGTTGCTCTCCCCAGTCTTCTGTGAGCCTACTGCCCCATTTCTGGCTTTCCTACTTATGTAAGCCAAACTATTTCTCCCTAAAAGATTTAGGACTGATGAGCTAAGGAGATTGAAAATGCAGAGGGGCCCTGTCTTTTCCTCTGTTTGCTTAATGGCAGGGTAATGATTCACAGAGACAAAACCTCTTCTAGCTCCTCTCCTCCCTTCCCACCTAAAACAGCTCATAAATTCTGTCTTTACTGGAGGCAACTTGGGGCCATTATCGGCTTGGAGATGGCACCAACAGGGCCAACAGAATCTGGGAATAGACTTTACTAACTTCCCAGTATTTTCTGACTTTGGGGAGACTGAAGCAGCTTGCTTCTTTGTCTTGCCATTTTCCTTAGGATTTATTGGTCTTTGTTAAAATGCTATTTAAACAGGGCTCCTAAGTCACTGAGTTGAGAGAATTACTCTCCTGAAAGAGTGACTTTTCTTCTGCATGGTATTTATTCACTGCATGCAATGAAATTATTTTTTTTTTCTTATTATTCTGCATATTGTTAATAGAAATCTGTCCTGGCTGAGAATTTATGAGGGTTGATAAAAAATTACATTTTTCTCTCTTTCACAACTGAATTAGACTGCTCAAAGGAAATGTCTACTTTCTCCACATTTTCATCTTTCATTCAAACGTTGACCCATTTCTACTCCACCACTCCATGTTGAACTCTCTGCAATATTGATAGTTTCTCATTTTTGCTTCCCTGTAGTGTCCTTGTATTTGTGATCTTCTCCTGTATAAGAAATTATCTCCAAATTTAGTGGCTTCAAATAACGTCTGTTAGCTCATACAGTTTCTAATGGGCAGGAATCTAGACTGGTTTGCTGGTTGACTCTGGCTGAGATTCCTCAGGAGGCCAGGGCTGCAGTCAACAGAAGGCTTGAAAGGGGTGAGGGGATCCGCTTCCAAGAAGGCTCAGGGTTGTTGACTGGTGGTCTCATATTTTTTCCATGTGTACCTCTCCACAGGACTATCCAGCTGTCCTGAAGACATTGCTGTTGACTTTCCTTAGAGTGAGTGATCTGAGAGGGAGAGAGAGAGAGAGAGAGAGAGAGAGAGAGAGAGAGAGAGAAAATGACAAAGGAAGAAGCCGCAGTGACATTTTATGATGCTACAGCATCATATCTGCTTCATTTTATTCATTAGAAGTGAGTCACTGAGTCCAGCCCACACTAAGGTAAGGGAATCAAGTATGACTTGAAGAGAAGAGAATCAAAGAGTTTAGAGATATGCTTTTAAAACTATTCAGTCCTTGTCTCTTAATTTTGGTTATGCTACTCTGCTAGATTTTCTTCTGCATTTTGAACAGCTCTTCATCTCTGCTGCGCTAGTCCACCCTTCCATCCAGACTCTATCCTCATAATGTTAAGAATTTATCGTGACTCGGACCTGGGCCTGTCTCCCTTCTCTATTTTTCTCCCTCTCCCCCTTATGCCCTCTCTTTTCCTAGCGACTTCAAATACTATATGTTTGCCAGTGCTCCCAAGTTCCCAACTTCAGTTCTGGACTTTTTTTAGATATTTAGATTCATACATTTGGTTACTTCAGTTTGCCAATTGGAAAGACTTTGCATTTCTAAATCTTAAATTTGGCCCTCAAAACTTGCTTCTCCTTTAGTTTTCCCCATCTCTGTAAGAATAGCACCTCGATTCACTCTTACTGAAGCCAGAAATAAAAGCATCATTTTTTTCCTTCCTCTTTTTTCCTTCTCCCCACTGTTTATACTCCCTCATTTTGGGCATTTTTTAGTGGATTATTTCTTCTCCTCCTTTCCCATTTCCTGTTACTTTCTTCTTCTTTATCTTCTTCAAGCATCAAAGAAGATTAAAAAAAAATCAAACCCCAAAGTTAGTCATTTTTATAATTGCAGTCTTTTTCTATTTTTATCCTATGTTTTATTTGATAAATCATTTTGTCATCATTTGTGTAGAATTATAGGTTCCACTTTTTTTCTTTTTGTTTAAACAAAAATATAATTTAATTTCTCATGGTTAAAAACTCCAGGGAAATGGCCTGACTGTAGACTGTAGGAGGAGTTTCTCTTTCTTCTTGTCTCCCCTCTGCCATTCTTCTATTGACTTCAATCTTACTTAGGCTGTTTTCATGTGCAGGTGGACCCAGGTGCTCTAGGCTCATTCCTCCCAGCTAGGTGAAAAGCAATTTGTTTTAAATTATTTATTGTACTATGTTATTTTTAGGTTTAATGTTTAAAAATATCATTGGTAAATGTTAACAAGGTTCTACAGGTGCTAGACTTTATGCCTTTATGGTTAGTTGAATCAGTTATAGATTGACAGCTGTGGGTATATTATTCCACTGGCTCCTACCTTCTATTGTTGTTGGGCAGACGTTAGCTGTCAGTCTAATTATTATTTATGTTTAGGTAATCTTTCCTTTCTCTCTATCTGAGGAGATTTTAGGATTTTTGCCTTTATTTTTCTTCATTTCTACTGTGATGAAGCAAGAGGATGGAGAGAAAGGGGTGATCTAGTAGGCATAAACTCAGGTAACTCAGGTAAGACGGGATAGCAAAGTCAAAGAGAAATCTTTTCCAGGTTCTACTGAAATATTTTAATTTAAGTATATATTTTATTTTATGTATATAATTATATTGGGATGATTTATTTTCAACAACAAATTGTGTTATGTTTTGAAATATGTCAGTGATAGAAATTAGCATCCTAATGGGTAACATGGCCTAATGTAAGCATACTCCCTTAATTCTTCTTCTTCTTTTTTTTCTTATTAGTTATACATGACATCAGAATCCATTTTGATATAATTATATAACATGGAATATATCTTATTCTAGTTAGGGTCCCATTCTTATGGATGTACACAATGGTGGGATTCACTGTGTTGTTTTCATATATGTAAATGGGAAAATTATGTCAGATTCATTCTGCTCTCCTTCCTATTCCTATCCCCTTGCCCTTCTCTCCATTCCCCATTGTCTAATCTATTGAACTTCTATTCTTCCTCTCACTGCCCCCTCTTATTGTGGGTTAGTACCCTGACCAGCACAGCATTAATTCAGAAACCAGAAGCGTGATGGGGGATGAAGTAGAAAAGATAAACAGACACACATAGAGAGAAAAACCTGGGAGCAGGTGGGTATCTAACCGCTGATGGAGTTTGACTGACCCAGAGCTAGCTCAGCACATTTATTATATAGGTGTTGTCATCAAAGGTTGTGAGAAAGTTTTAGCAAAGCAGGCAATCTGAAGGACCCATCGAAACTTGCAAGAAACTGAGGTCATCTTGTTATGCCCAGAATTCTCTGTCCTAAGGAGTTAGCGCCTGAGCTCAAGGTTCCCACTGATATAGCTGCACACTTTTGCACATAGCCTCCTCTGACTGGGGGCCAACATAGCACTAGGTCACCCTAACCTGCACCTTTGCACAGGAAGTTCCCAGTACACTTGTAGCCATGAGGGAATCGGAAATCTTGGTTCAAGTCACCACTTCCCACAGGTTAGTGTCCACATTTCAGAGAAAGCATTTGATCTTTGGCTTTTGGGACTGGCTTATTTCACTTAGCATGATAATTTCTAGATTCATCCATTTGCTAGTAAATATCATAAAGTCATTCTTTATGACTGAGTAAAATTCTTTTGTGTACATATACCCCATTTTCTTTATTCTTTTATCTGTTGAAGGGCACCTAGATTGGTTCCATAGCTTAGCTATTGTGAATTGAACTGCTGTAAGTACTGATGTGGCTGCATCTCTGTAGTATGCTGATTTTAAATCCATTGGGGATACACACACACACACACACACACACACACACAGAGGAGTGAGATAACTCTGCAGAAACCTTTGACCTTAGAGGTCTTTAAATTTTCTAAGATGGTGGAACAAACTATTGAAAGTGATTGAAATAGAGGTTTATTTTGATTGAAGACAAGTGATGAATTTTTAAAATCATGTTTGAGTGTTATTTTCATGACATTTCTCAGAAATCATCACAGTGAATATTTTCTTAATTGCTTTGCTTAAACTTTGTTGTTTACTTACTTTAGTTTGCATTATTTTCATAGAGGTGAACCTGTTTTCATTCCTGGGGATCCTGACAAAGAGGAGTAGTTCATTAATAGACTTTGTTATTGAGGGTTTAGCTAAGGTGCTACAAAGTTGTTTGTTCTAAAAATACTTCATATTTCAGAGATTAAGCCTCTAGAAACTTATTTCATCCAGTTCTTCCCTAAAATGAAAGGCACTGCTAAAGAATTCCTTTCTTAAATATCTGTAAGAAAATTATTCCTTGTCTTCCATAATTTTCAATAGATCACAAATCTTACTGAGTTCTAATATCTAATAATTTTTCTGCTGCAATATCATCTTTTAAGCTGCTATCAGTGTTAAAAATCATGTCCATGTCACTTTTTTATTAGCCTTTTATCTATTTAAGGAAAATTACTAAGTTTCCCTTGAGCCTTTTCTTTTCTAGGTTAAATAAGCCCTACTTTTTCATATTTCCCTCATGGGGGAATGTTTCCTAATCATTTTCATTGTTATTTTCTGGACCCTCTCCAGATTTTCAGTATCAAACTTCAGTTGTTGAGCTAAAAAAAAAAAAAAAAAAAAATAGGCAATTAATTAAAAACTTGACCAGTGTCGAGAGGGTTGGGAGGCTGGCCCACGGTTCTTCCATGGCTAATTTTAGATCCTGTGCACCATGTAGGGCCTGTTCTCCATTAGGAGTAATCTCATTCCAAGCAGCTAAAAATTTCATTTCTTTCTTCAGAACCTTGAAATCACCCAATATTGTTGGATAGGCCCCCGAATTCCTCGTTAAAACAATGAGTATTTATTACTGGAAAGGTGAGAGTTTTTGTCAGTGAAAAAAAACACCTTATTTTAGTTTGATTTCCTGGGTTATCCTTGAAAATTACATTGCCTTAACTGATTTCTTTATACAGACATATTAATGGAGATGTTTAGGTGTGTCTTCATTTACTTATTTTAGCTCCTGTTTATTCTTTTTTGAAGGTTAAAAAAAAAAGAAGAAAAGAGGTTATGGTTTTCATTTCTATGCTGATATGTCCAGAACTCATGTGACAGTATCTCAGTAATGCATCAGGCAACTGGGAACTTTGCCCAACAGTCACTTTATTTCAATTCTTACCATCCTGAGCAACGGATATGGGAAAAACTGGGATTTTCCTTGAATGTCAAGATCTTGGACAACCTGAAGGGTGGAAGATTCCATAGCACTGTTTCTTCAGAAAAGATCTCTGAAATGGCTGAGTTAATCGTTCCCTCTGTGCTTAGCATGCTGTCCACAGAGCTTTTGTTTCCTCAGTTCCTGAAGGTGCTAAGATTCTTACATGAACACAATTCCATTAGCCCCAACTAACCTATTCCCTATAATGATCATTTAAAAAATATTAAATCAAATATTTTTTGAAATAGTATACAGACACTCCTCACTAAGCTTATTGGAAAAAATACCAACTCTATTCATTCAAGTTAAAAACTGATGAATGCTTTCATATACAACAATGGCACAGCTCTCCATGTCCTCTAAGGGTTAAATTCCTTGCTGTAAACTCTGCTCCAAGTTACTGCTGTTTTAGCATCTTTGTATTTCTGGAACTCCATGTCTGACACTGCTGGTGAGATTATCTGCAAACAGCTGGGAAATAACATCTGCCTCATAATTTGAATGACTTTCTTTTTTTGATGAACTAAAGTTCCTCATTTCAGATAAAAGCATTATTATTGATCTTTGGAATAATTCCTCTCTTAGCAGAAGTTCCTTAGTGTTGAGGGAGAAATGAGGGGCCATGTGTATGCATTGTAATAGGATTTTCTTTCTTCATCTCTCTCTCTCTCTCTTTTTTAAAGGCTTTATTTTTTTTAGTGCAGTTTTAGGTTCAAAGCAAAATTGAGCAGAAAGTACAGAGTTCCCACATATGCCTGTCCCACCATATGCACAACTTCTGTATCCTCAATATCCCCCCCAGAGTGGCATTTTTACTAAAATTGAAGACCTAAAAACTTCTGTATCCTACCTGTTCATTCCTTTTAACCTGTTAATGCCTAGAAAGCATTGATCATTTTAATATCTCCTTGGTTTTGCCTTTTCAAAATGTCATATAATTGGAATCATACAGTATGTAGTCTTTCCAGATTGGCTTCTTTCAATGAGTTATATGCATTTAAGCTTCCTCTATGTCTTTTAATGGCTTGATAGCTCATGTGTATTTATCTATGCACCTTCCAAAGGACATCTTGGCTGCTTTCAAGTTTCGGAAATTATGAATAAAGCTGCTATAAACATCCCTGTGTAGGTTTTTGAGCATAAGTTTTCAACTCATTTGGATAGATACTAAGGAATTGTTTCAACCCTTTTTAGGTCTTATTTTCTCCCACTGCAAGTTGCTAGCATATATTGAGAACCTACTACATGAGAAGTTTCAGTGGATTATGTCATCTTATCATCATAACTGTGTTTTATACATGAAGCAAATGAGGCTTATAGAAGTTAAGCAATCTTCTCAAGGTGACAGTTACACGAATTGAAGATTAAATCAGAAGAAATTCTCCTCAGATTTCTTCTACTTTCTGTAAAGTAAGTCAATGCTGAAAAGGACTATATCAAGGTATGATCTTGAGCAGTCATACCTCTAACATTTCTGGGGTCTTAGGCAAGAATACGCATGGAGGATCACAAACCAATTGTCTAAATATTTAAAGGTGAAAACTCAAGGTAACCATCTGAGTGTGAGATGTTCTGGGTACCTGCTTTGATGACCTGTCTTCACGGTGACCTGAAAACCTAGACTTGAACCTGGTGTTCTCTGACTGCTTATCATTCAATACCAGAATATGGTGATATGGAAGAACCAGTCTGCCATCCTCATTCCTACTTTTCCTTTAGTCCTGCACTACAAGGGGTCTTGCAGGGACACATATGGATTCACTAAACCTCATGTGCAAATTCCAGCCATTCTCTTTGTCAACAGTTGTCTTTTGAACACCTTCAGACCCAGGGTACATATGATGGGGTGTGGACCTCTTGAATGAAAAACCCAGGAAAGAGATCTGCAGTAACATTGGAAACAGGATTATGGCCGTTTGGCAAGTAAATTTGAGGGTAAGGGATCCAGAGTATGATTAGAAAGTAGAGGATGTAGGCTCCAGGTAGGTAGGTTTACTTGATCCCCTGGTCTCTCAAAATGCAAGAGTATTGATGCTGGCAATTTAGATATTACAAAGAGAAACTATAAAGTGCTTCCTTTAAGTACTATTTCACATCATCACAAAAAGAACAATGAGTACATTCTAATAAGATGTTTTCGTCAGCTTTTTCACTGCTGTGTCTAAAAGACCTGACCAGAACAATTGTAGAGGAGGAAAAGTTCATTTGAGGGCTTATGGTTTAAGAAGGTCTTATTCCGCAGAAGACTGCTCCACTTTTGGGGGCTCAAGGTGAGGCAGGACATCTTGGGTAAAGAGTGAGGCAGAGGGAAGCAACTCATATGATGATCAGCAATCAGAGAGAGAGGTCTCCACTTGCCAGATATAAATATGTATCCCAAAGCCACACCCTACCACTTGAATTACCACTCAGTAAATTCCTATCAAGGATTAATTCACTGATTGGGTTAAGACACTTAAAACCCAATCACTTCTCTTCTGAACCTTCTTGCATTGTTTCACACGTGTGCTTTTGGGGGACACCTCATATCCAAACCATAACATAAGATATTTGGAAAGAGAGAGAGCATTCACATACTTTTTATTATAGTATGCCATTATAATTATTCTATTTCATTATTTTTTCTTGCTTTTTTGAGTTTTTCTTTTTAATTAACACACAATAATCATACAGTGTGATATTTTAATACATGTATATAATGTGTATTGATCAAATCAGATAATTAGAATTTCTATTGCCTTATCATTTCTTTATGTTTAGAAAATTTGAGCTCCCCTCTTTTTGACTTCTTCATAAAATATATAATAGGTTATTATGAGTTTAGTTACCCTACTGTGCTGTGGAATATTAGAACTTACTTTTCACCTATCTAACTCTGTTTTGGTACTTGTTATCCAACCTCTTTCTTTCCTTCTCTTCCTAGCCTCTGATAATTACTATTCTACTTTTACATTGTTTATTAGAATTCGCATATGAGAGAAAAAGTGACTTTTTTGATTTTTTTAATTTGACATGATATCCTCTGGTTCCAATTGTTTTGCTTCAAAAACTGGATTCCATTCTGAGTATTGTTATTAATATTATTCTGTATCTAATTTATAAATTAAACTTTATCACAGATACATATGTATAAGAAAAAAACAGTATATATAGGCGTTGGTACTGTCTCCAGTTTCAGGCATCTGCAGGGGGTCTTGGAATATATCTCCTATGGATGAGGGGGGACTATTCATTTTTATTAACTCATTCCAGGAATCCTTTTTACCAAATTGCTTAAAAAACTTGCCATGGGGTATCATTTCCACTCAGTCACAACCAGCTGCTCTTGAATGAACAAACAACTATTTACCATTTTAGGTGACATTACAAAGCAATCAATACCTCAGGAGATTTCTAAAGGCTAATTTGAAACTTTTGGGGACATCAATCACAGAACAGTTCCCAAATAATTTCCTAATTACTTCCTATAGAGGTCAGTTTATTGATGTTCTTGTATGAGTCAACTGGATCACTAAGAAACCACAATTAGAAATGTGATCAACATTAACTTAGTTGAAACAACTAGCAGATGTTTTCAATGATTTGCATGTGTATTAGTCAGCAGCTTTAGAAATCCAGCTTATTAAGGGTTGGGATTATTTCATATATTTTCCCTCCTATTGGAATGTGCTGAAGAAAGCCTTCTGTTTATGAAAAGGACATGTCATAAATGTCTTCTAGTATTCAGGTTTTCACTCTGTATAGGGAGTTTCTGATACTATGTGCTTATGCATTTATAAATGTCTCTATTATATGTATAGACGTTTGAACTTTATTTCTTATAACATATATGCTATCCTCTCAAGCCTTACAAATGCCCATCCAGGTAACTTGGGCAATGGTGTTATCATTCCAGTGTATTTTTAGATGGGGACACCGAGGAGACTCTCACACTGGTGGGTGCAGAGTTGGAGTTTGATTACAAATCTTGCACATTTTCCATAATGCCAAGTGCTTCTTTCTTGTGGAAGACTCTCAATTACTCTTAAATCCCAGATCAGAGGGACTTTACTTTCCAGGCATTCTTGTGAATGCCCCCTCAACCAGCTGGACGCAAAGATTTATGTGCTTCTAGGAAGCCTCTCCATCCCTTGCTCCCCATATTTTCATTCAGAATTACAAAATCCAAATGGATTTTTGAACCTCTTTTTTTTAATAATCAGAAGTCACATAATGCATACTAATAATATTCACTTTTAATTTAAATAGTCATCGTTCTACATTTAGTCTCATGTAATTAATGAATTGATTTTTATGTTATTTTTTTCTTTTCCAAAGTTAGAGTTAGGGTAAAACTGAACTTATCCATGCCTGATGTGAAATCAGGTTTTTTCAACAATGATCTAATTAAGAGTGCATAAAACTAGTGACAGCAAACAGAAGGACAGATGAGAAGCACAATAACTGTTTTGGGAGTATTGTTGAACCAAGTTTTCATCATTTCATTTATTTATTAACTCTCAACTTGAAATACATCAGTGTGCTTCTGCCAGAAGGACATTGCTATACTTTAAACATTACAGTAAAGACAGGAAAGTGCATGTTTTAAAGAAAATTGTGATCTCTTAACAGGAAACAATTTTTTTGTGTATACGTTTAGGAAGGAACTCAGTGAAAAAAATTAATCTTTTGTACCAAGGGTCAGCAAATATTTTTCTAATAGGACCAAGTGATAAGCATTTTTATGCTGTGGACCACACAGTCCCTGCCATAACTCATAGACTCTGTTGTATGCTAAAGCAGACACTTTTCAAATGACCTGTGTTCCAATAAAACTTTATTTAAGGGAACAGGCATCAAGCTAAATTTGACTCACAGAATACCATGAGCCATCCATGGGTTTAATTTATTTAAACCTGCCTCTTCAGTCTATTTATCAACAGTCTCAAAGGATGCTGTTCCCATGGTAAGAAGTTGGGTCTTGTATCCTTGTTAGGTACCATTGCCATCCTAGATACAAACCCATCTAACCTTGCAAATACCTTTAGATTTCACCTGCCCTCAGTTTGCCAATCTTCTTAAACTCTGTCCTCTTTCCCCGCCCCCGCCCCCAATATTCCTGTGCTAGTTATCTATCCACTGCCACACTAAAGTTGTACACCAATTCTCTACCCCAACGAAACCTCAGCAGTACTGAGCAATTTATTTCATTTTTCCCCGGAACCTGAGATCTGATGGGGGCTGGCCAGTAGACTGACAGCACTTACCCCAATGAGACTGTGCTGACCAGGATGGTGGATGGCTTGGTTCCCACAGACTGGTGTGCAGGCATTTCACAACAAAGGCAAAGCTGTAGAAACAGGTAAGGCTTCTCAAAGTCTGGCACACTCTCCCTCCTATGGGCTGAATCCAGATTCAAGAGGTGAGAAAGCACATTCTACCTGTTTAGAAGAAGTGACTTCAATTTCTACAATTTCATGTGGCAGAGTATGGACAGAAGCAGGGGTGAGGGATTGGTTATTGATGTCCCTACTAGTCTAATAGATTCTACTTTCTCTGTCTTTCAGGGCCATCTTCCTTTATTCTTGTTGCTTCTTGGTCCAGCTCTTGCTGGCTGCCGTAGATGTAGAACGATTCTCCTCTGTTACTCACTACTCCAAGGCTCAAACACTTCCTCCTTATGGCTGAGCTCTGGTTGTATCAGTTCCCCATTAATAACTTCCAGTGTCTACCCAGTCAATTCTCCTCTACCTTTTAGATCCATTTCACCTTTCAGTTTTATATCCCCTGTTGTCTGGGTTTATTACCCTATAACAAAGCTCACAACTCCCCACTCTTGAATCATCCTTTACATATACATATATATATATATATATATATATATATATATTATTTTTTGTTGTTGTTGTTGTTGTTGTTGTTGTTGTTACTGGGGATTGAACTCAGGGGTGCTTAATCACTGAAGAACATCCCCAGGCCTTTTTATTTTTTATTTTGAGACAGGGTCTCACTAAGTTGCTTAGGATCTTGCTAAATTGCTGAGGCTGGCCTTGAACTTGTGCTCCTCCTGCCTCAGCCTCCCAATTTATGGGATTATAGGCATGTGCCACCATGCTCGGCCTCCCTTCCTTTTTTTCATCCCAAACCTTTAGTCAAGTTCTGTGTCTTTTCAGGTTGCTCTTTTTCTTAATGCCTCTGCTCGTAGAAATTGTATTCCTCCTTCAAGAGGCAGCTCAGATGCCTTGTCCTTCCAGAAACCAGCTCAGGTTCCCTCCCCTATGTCTGACTGTCTCCTTGGAAAAATCAATCCTTTCCCTCTACTTTCCCACAGCATTTGACATGGTGTATCTTGATCTGTGACTTACTTAGCACTCCCAGCAGATACATGTTCATTCAGGATAAACAGTGACTATTGGACATCCATGTATTCCTGGTCCAATATCTGTCACTGAGTCTGTGGAAAGGCTAAATGGCAAGGGAGTAAGGAAAGAGGGTGCCTCCACCTTCAAGTCAGTATTTTGAGATTCGGAATGGTTAATTCCATCTTTTAATGTTCTAATGAGAAAAGAACAACATGACCCCCCCCACCACGCTTCATTTACAGCAAACTGCTTAAGTCAGCCTGATGTTAGAAGAGCTTTCTCTTTGCTTTTTCAACCAGAACATTTATGTTGAATGGTTAATATTCTCTTCTAAAGGGGTCCTGGGTGAAGAGGACATGACTCTTGGTGGCTGTCTCTACTGTATTGGATGATTTTCATGCCCTCAGACTTGGGGTGCTGAACAATGGTGAGACTCTAGTACATGCCATCTCCTTTTCACCCTTGCTTCCATGCCTTTATGGACTTCTGAATGTTAGATGTGATTCTTCATGGATTCTTTCCCATACCCACTCCCTGGCTGGAAAGTCTTTCTGTGTCTTGGCTTTTCCAATACCGATGGTTAGATGCAGACTTTGCCTCTTCACAATCCAGTGAAACTGGAGGAAAGAGGCCAGTTTCATCAGATTATCTCGTCTTTGGTCTTGCACTGTCTACTTTCACATTCTATCCTTCGTTCTGTTGGGTCAAGGCTCTGGAGCTCTTCAGCATCATTTCCATGTTTGTCCATTTGTTAAATAAGTCTAGATTATGTTTTCAGTGCATTGGTCATTGGTGCATTTTAATTTTCTAAGTTTGAATCATGGGACTCATCCTATGGTTAATTTGTCTTTTCATTATAAATGTGAATGCCTTCCCAGAATGTGGTAGACTTGATATTTCTAATTTGACTTTGTGGCCTGTTCACCAAATGTTTTTTTAAAAGAACTATTTTAATTAGAATCAGTTAGGATATATGGCCATGATTTTCTATTTAATTTTCTTATTTTCTGTTTTGCAAGAAAGGTAAGACTAGAGAGGTGGTCATTTCTTTGTCATGAAAACTACTGAAATTACATTATTATTATTATTATTATTATTATTTTTGTGGTGCTGGGGATTGAACCCAGGGCCTTGTGCATGCAAGGCAAGCACTCTACCAACTGAACTGTATCCCCATCCCAATTTTTTGAATTTCTTTTGTGAGCTAAACTGCTTTTATTGATTAGCATTCAGTACTTTTTAAGGCATAATTTATAAAGGTATACCAGATTTTTTCAGACAATTAATAGATTTTAAATGGGCACTGGATATGGTGACCTAGAATTTTGGAGTGAAGATTCAATTTGCATCTTATCTAATTTCTTTTATTTTCTTGAGTGAATAAATGTGTAAGAATATAAGATATTTATTTTCCCCCAATACTCTCCTTCTTTTTCTTCTTTCACAAAACATATGAGGCAGTGTAGTGTAGAGTTAGGAGCTCAGGTACAGACAGCGCCCTTAGTCCTAGCTTAGGATTTTGGAAAATATATCTGCACCTGTAATTCAATTTTCTCATTTATAAAATAGAGGCTGATGTGTGAGTTAAGTATGGTTTTATATACGTGAAATGCTTGGCATAGTTTATGGACATATTAAAGTCATATGATCTATTATTCTTTTTTTTTACTACTAGTACTATTTTGACCCTTCAATTTTGTCAGATTTTCATGTGAGCAAAAATTGTATCTAGATTCTTGGTCATGCAACAATATTGGCAAATGAAGATAGAGTAGAAATGCTGTTCATAGAGCTAGGTATAATTCTTTCCCATAAAATTATCAGTCTACTTGGACAGTATTGTATAGGAGTTGTATTTTTTCCACCTACGAAGCATACAGTTTTATTCACAAAATAATGAGCATGGATGTGGTAGATTACCATTTTTACAAAGCAAATATCCTTTGAGTGCTAGGAAACTATTCTTCATGAACATAACCTTCCTTTTTTTTGGTCAGTCCAAAGTGATTCATGTTTAATGTGAAGAATCTTTGTAAGCTTAAAATGCAGAACCTATGTTAAGTTTTCTGCATGATTTGCTAAAGAATGCTAAATTTATTGTTCTCGATCTTAAGTTGTAAGAGTTCAATATTTTTGAAGACTGAAAATCTTATAAATGTTCCTAAGAATAGTTATTATTTAAAAAACATTAAAAATTCTTTGAAAAAAATGATTTTTTATGCCCACATAATTTACATTTTATGAAAGCATAATTTTTACTGTAGTTAGCCACTGCTCCAATTTAGGCTCTTTCCATAGGGTCAAGTTTCTCCCCGCAAACAATATATTACCAGTCAGTACTTAGCAATTAGGACAAGTTGCTGTTCTGTGCATAGAGGAAGAGTGCTACTGTTCATTTTGTTTACAGTCAGAAAGAACATGATTACCTCAGCGCTTTTTGAAAAATTTCAAGACAGAGAATAGTGAGAAACAGAGACAAATAGAGAAAAAGCTTTACATGTCAGGGTTTTGGTCTTCAGGGAGAAATGAAGTGGGTAGACTGACCACTTTGATAAAGAATGTATAAATCTTTGTGAGCTCACTCTCATTTCTTTTTAAATGGTGAATTCTTAATGGAGTCCTACATTAGAGTCTATTACTGAGACACACCTCCCCCGACTTCTACACTTTAAGACTGATCAAGTGGAAAAACCATCTGATTTGGTTTTCATCTCCAGAGGGGAGTGCATTTTCCAAAAATAACCATCGGCTGCATGATGCCATTTTTCACGGGCAAGCAGCTGAAATGGGTTTTTAACCTACTCTCTTCTCTATTTTTGGAGAACTCAGGAAAAGTACAAATGCAAGCACAATGTGGGAGGTACTGGAAAGTTAAGGGGTTTTGGGGCGTCAAAAAGTAGTTGGAAGTTTATTATGCTTTCTTTAAGGGATTATATCTATACTATCATCCTTCTTCTCTACTTTGGATTCTTTGAAACATTTGACTGATGTCCTAGCATGTACCTCTACCTGTTAGCATCTAGGAAAGGTGGCGTTATATTCAAATTCTCTTCTCTGAGAATTCTCAGCTTTTGGTTAGTATGGCCATTCATAACTTGTAATACTACAGTACATCTGAAGACAGCAAACAAAAAACAAACTTGTTTCACTCTGAGAGTTCCTTTGACCTTGGCAAACAGCCTCAAGTATGAGAAGACACTGTGGAACTGAGAAGAAAAGACCTTTGTACTAAAAGCTGCCTTCCTCTTCTTCCAATGTAGGTGGTTCATGCTGTGTTCCTCAGCCGCCCTTGCAGGTAGGTTTGGTCATGAGACAGAGCCCTCTCCCACAGAATGAAAGAAATAATGTGTATCACATACGGGACTGGTTCGTGAAAATACTGGTGACATTTTCTGAAACAGTTTTTCCCCACATAGGCAAAAATCAACACCCCTATCAGTGCTATCTGCTAATCTTAGTTCATCTCTGAAGAAAATAGTATAACTTCCCTCATGCTTTGTTAGGGGCCTTTTAAACTCTGAATACTTATGATTTCATAAGTGAACTCAGACTACTCTTTTGAAATGACTTAGTGACTGGAATTAAAGGCATCTGGGTTACTATTTATAGGTATGTAATTATGTATCTGAGAGAGGCTGGTGGACATAGGAGTTGACAATTCAGACTCTAGAGTCATATACCCCTCAGGCATAACTCTTCCATCATCAATTTCTGTTTATGTGACTTTGGGCATATTATTTAAACTTTCCTTGTCTCCGTTTCCAAATCAGTAAAATGGGGATAATATTAGTACTTTATCGGGTCATTTTGAGGATTAAATTATTATGTGTGCATTAGTCAGCTTTCTGTCACTATAACAAAACATCTGAGAAAGGAGAAAGGTTTTATTTTGATTCATAGTTTTTGAGATTCTAATCCATTATTGATTGGCCCTGTTGCTTTGGGGTCTGCAGTGAGGCAGTGTATCATTGCAGGCATGCATTGTGAAGAAAATCCCTCCCCTCATGGCCAGAAAATGAAAGAAAGGAAGAGAAAGAAAGCAGAGTCCCACAGTTTCCATCAAGAACATCCCTTCAGGGTGAATAGCTCATCCAGTAGAATGCTCGCCCAGTGTGTGCACAGACCCGGGTTCAAGTCCCCGGCGCCCCTGAGGTGAACCGATAAGAACATCCCTTCAATTCCTTAAAGGCCTTTATTACATGAATCTTTAGAAGACACTTAAGATTCAGTTTATAGCAGGGCTTCTCTCAAGCCTTTTACATACCATGGTTTGGATCTTTAATATCCTCCAAATACCCGTGTGTTAAGGGCTTTGGATCCCACATTACACTACTGGGAGATGGTGAAAACTTTAAGAGTCAGGGCCTAGTGGGAGGTCTTTAGGTCCTTGAAGGAAATTGTGGGACCTTCTCTCTTCCTATTTGTTGCTTCCTGGCACAGGAATTGCTCCACCATGTGCCCATGATAATGAGGCCCAAAAGTAATGGGGACAACCTATCACGGATGGAAACTTCCCAAACTGTGAGTTGACATAAACCTTTTTCTTCATAAATTTATTATCTCAGGTATTTGTGATAGTAATGGGCAGCTGACTTGCACAGTACCCTCTGATAAAAAGCACCTGATGTATGTTACCTGTCACTATCTATACTTATAAATAAAACAGACCTCAGGAGGAAATCAACTGTTAAATCAACTACTTCCCTCCACATCTATATTTAAGTTACCATTTGTAACAACCAGGGACCTGTCCCTGAACTTCTGTCCTCTGTTTGGGGACCTGGAGCAAAGACTGTGTAATTCCTGATTGTTTTGCTTAACTTTTAGCCTGTCTTCTCTGATGCAAATATAACAGAAAGATGAAGGAACACTAGCAGATAACAAATGGATTTCTAGACCTTAAAATATGAGGCAAAAGGAATATTCTTAAAATTAAGTATAATTCTAACCTTGTTAGTGCCTATTATTCACCAGGCTTCCTCCTTGTGAGTGCAGTTGGGGCAAGAGATGCAGTTTATAGGGAGCACATCTTCTCCCTGGTCCTCTGTCCAATGTCTTTTCCATGGGAGTTGTTCTGAAAAATGACGCAGTGAACACATTTCTGGGCTAGCAGAATGCATCTGTCATTAGTCTATTATTTTCAGGCCTTAAGGAAAAGGAAGAAATTACTCTAAAGACCTAAAGATGTCCACATTAGATTCCCTTTGGACTTTTGTGCAATGAAAACTACAAGGTTTGCATAAAAATTACTGAGATAAAGTGTGGAAGACCCACTTTTGTTAATGGACAGGATAATTACAAGATATAAGGCTGGAGTTTAGGGGCCCTTTGTATTCTCTCTGCATTATCTTCTATCATCTGAATTGAAAAAGAGACTTGTATCTCTAGATACAAGGCCTAGAGTGGAAGACTAGTAGTTTGATTAAGCAGATGGCTTTACTACATATCTGAACCTGCACATGCTTGTGAACCTGATCATGCCAACCAAGCCTTGAAGCCCTAGTTTTCTCAGTGGGAAAGTTATTGCGTCCCTTCATTGGGTTATTGAAAAGTGTAAGTGTGCTAGATATGAGAAGGGTTTAGTTTAGTGCCTAACACATAGAAGGTGTTCAGGAGGTGGTTTATTGCGCATGCTTGTGAGGTGTGAATCACAGGGTTCTATACTCTGATTTATTTTAACATGTCAGTCTCGTACACACAGAAAATATTACCTTGAAGACTTGAAAGTAGATTCTGAATGTTCTAAACTGTTCACTTACACATAACAAAGTATTAACTGAGGTTTTTGGGGACTGATGCTCTAGGCATTACAAAAATAAATTGAAAACTCAGAGAGCTGCACACCTCTAAGGCTGTGGGAAGGGGGGAGAAGCTCCATAGCCAATGGAACACAAAGCAACAGCCAGGACTCAAGGTATTAGGCTATTGCCACACAAAGATTTTAATAGTTATGGGAATTTTAACTATGCCCTTATGACTCTCATACTTTCTTCACTATTCACTTTTTTATTTATTCATTCTGTAAGTGTTTAATTCAATTCTGTGTTGTTGTCAGGCACTAAGATAAATTTTGGAAATGCCACGATGAAGAAGGCATGTGGAGTTAGCATTCAAATGGAGAAATGTAAGCACAATTTGTTAAGAAAATAACCAAATTATTAAAAATAATTACAAACTGTGATAAGTGTAGTATCTGAAGGGGGGTGAGCATTCAAATGGAGAAATGTAAGCAAAATTTGTTAAGAAAATAACCAAATTATTAAAAATAATTACAAACTGTGATAAGTGTAGTATCTGAAGGGTGTTTGTTCCAGGAACTGCCCCCCCTCCCACCCCAACTGCATAGTGTAGATCAAAATTTATTGCTGCTCAAGTATTTCCTCAGGTAAAATGGTGTAGTATTGTTATCATAACCTATGCACGGAAACTTTCTCTACCTGACACAAAGTAAGTAGATGTTACATTGTATTTTTAGGGAAATGAAGATGAGGGGAAAAGTCTGTACATATGCAGTACAGAGGAAATATAGAGGGAATATTTTCAATCTACAAATGGGCAAATTCAGAGATGCAGAACCCATGGACACAGAGGGTCAACTGAAGTATGAAAGAAACCAACAGGAGTCTTATACATGAAGTAACAGGAAATGGGGAACAACTCCTTTATACTTGAGAAAAGATGGAAGGAACTACCCATGAGCAGAGAGGACATTCCAAATGGAAGGACTAAAATGTGCAAAGGCTCTGATGTGGGAAAGATCCTTGAGGAATGGAAGAAATACCATGTGGTCAGAGACCAGCAGGTGAGGGGGTTGGAGATATGACAAGCCACATCATGCAGGGCCCTGCGGCTATGTGGACAGTTTAGATTTCATGCTGCAGAAAGGGAAGAAAGCAAAGAGTTTGTCTAAAGAGAGAAGTCCATGACAGCACTCTGGCTCGTATGTGGAGACTAGCTTGGGGGAGTTAAGAGGAGCAGGATGGAGAGAGGAGACTACAGCAGGGGTTCAGGTAGCTCAGCCTTGGAATGGGGGTGGAATAAATGGAGAAAAGTGTACTAAATCAAACAATCTATATGTCCTTCTATTGGGATTGGTAGAACTCATGGTTGTACATGTGAGTCAACAGCTCAATAAAGAGGTCTGAGCTGAGATAAATATTTGGGAGTAGCTGAATTATACACATTACACTGTTTAAAGTCATGTTGAGGGTGATTATCTCCAAGGAAATTGTGAGAGAGAAGAAATGAGAGTGTAAAGGAATTGCATGCTTTAGAACTCAGGCAGAGAGGGAATTGCTATCCAGACAAGAGGAAATCTTGTAGAAGCCAAGAGACAGGAAATGTTTAAGGAGGGAAGGAGTTATCAACCTGGCTGAATACTGGCAAGAGGCAAGTAAGATGAAGACAGACAGTGCTATTTGGTGACAGGCAGACAGCTGATGACCATGAAAGCCATTCCAGCGACATAGGGTTGCATGGCTGGTGCTGTGTTGGGATCATCTTGGGTTTAAGAGTAGATGGGGATAAACAAGTGGACAGCTGAGTAGACATCTCTTTTGAGAAGTTTAGGTATGATCGGGTCAAGGAGGGCTTTAGTAGAACATGTTTCCATGTGATGGGATGTTCCTGTTCAGAGGTGGCAACTGAAGAAGCAAAGTCCTTGAGGAGCTGGGGAAATTTTAACCAGAGCACAAGTAAAGGAATCGGTTTTGTGAGAGGCACAAAAACTGTAACAGGAGGGAAGACAGATTTAGACATATGAGGCTTACAGTTTGTTAGTTTATCTATTTTCTGCCAAAGAAGAATGAGCAAAGACCATTAGGAGAGGTTATAGAGAGAGCAGGGAAAATGGGAGACTTGAAACAAAACAAAAGGTATAAAATGATTATACCAGGGAGTGGGAAAACAGGCTTACAATAAAACAGCGTGGAACTTCTGGTATTTCTTGAATGCCTGTATGTAAGAGCTCATAACTTCAAGTGAGACCTGTCCTTTCAACACACAGGTTCTAGAGAGCAGGTGTCTTATCTGTCTTCCTTACCACTGTCTTCATGATGCCTGAATGGGACCTGCTAAATAGTCAATGCTCAAAAAATATTTATTCAGGGAATGAATGAACGGGTTTAGTTGCTAGCTCTGAAAGGGAGAGGGTAGAATTCTTAGTGGATTCAGCTTTTCCCATGCAAGGATGATAGAGTGCAGCCAGGGAATTGAGGGTTTTAGCAAGGCAGTGATTAGGATGGGCATAAAATCAAATATGAGAGAGAACAAAGGAAAGCTCATGGATAATTAGAGAATAGACAGTAAAAAAGTGGTTGAGGTCGGAAAATCTGGCAGTAGGGATGCCGGAGAAAATATTCTGAAAGAATAAGAGGTTGTGGTTGCAGGGTGGCATGTTTGGAATTGGGATTTGAGGAGGAGATGAGAAACTGGTGATGGCATTGTTCAGGGTGTAAAAATGTAGGGGAGCCAAGGCAGAGCAGAAAAAAGGCCACCAATGACCAGGCAATCACTGACTACTCTTGTCTTTTTCTCTTTGATATCATCTAATACATTATGCTATGAGCCTCATCCATGTGCAAAAGCAGATGGACTTCATGATGAAATCATGAAAGTCTAATTGGAAATCTCCTGCCCTTTTTATCCCTAATGGACACATATAACCAAGCATGACTGTCATGGATATAAGGTATTTGCATATCATTTGGGAGAGCCAGAGTGTGCTGTATAGAGATTTGGTCAACATGTATACATAGTTGGGTCATTTGCTATGTATATTGTTTAGAGAGAAGGCCTGACTAGACATAAATAGATATTTAATTCCACTAAATGATGATTCATGAAACTGTATGGTTGAAAATTGGAAGAGGATATCATTTTGCCAAGTATGGAGTTATAGGCATTCAGGTAGATTGTCATAGTGTTTTTTAAGTTCTTGGCATTTGAAATGTGAAGTGTGAGTGGAGGAGGTGATGGGAGAATCACTAGAGAAGTTTGTGGTTTCAGAAGTAGAGGGCTTTAGACCTTGCTTCCTTTTTCCTTCCCTGGAATAGTGCAAGTCTTTCTGCATTGGAACATGGAAAACCAGGAATCAGACAGTCACATTGGATGTCTTGGTAGAGGGGTCTGAGGCCCATGTCTGGATCAGGCTTCCTGTGTCAGTGCAGGGAAAAGTAAGATGTCATTTTTTTCTGTGTAGCTACCTGTGGTGTGAACAAGGCTGGAAAAAGGCTAGTACTCCTGGAAGGGGCTCACCATTAGGAATGGAACTGTCAACCAATGGTCTGTGGACCTGAGGATCATAGAAACCCAGACTGGGAAGGATTTACAACTTGTGAGATGTCAGCAAGTCTTTATGATGACCAGGTACACAACTCCACCTTATACATGGACATTACATGAACTTTCAGGAGACTAGGGTGAGGAGAAAACCTTTAATTAGTGAATAAATTCCTGATTGAGAAAACTCTGACTTGATTGACATGATTTTTTTTTTTTTTTTTTTTGCCACCAAGAAGTTGGATGGGAGCTTGAAATAGAGAGTTGACACAATGAAAAATTAATTCACAATTCTCACGTTTGAGTGCTTGAATTGAAAAATTCATATCTATTACATAAGAGGTGCTGTTTATTTCAGTTATGATATTGGTTTGGCTGTTAACAGAGACCCAAATAACAATGGTTTAAAAAAAATGCAAGTTTATTTTCTCTCATTTGATAGTTTGAACATAAGCAGTACAGAACTGTCATGGTGTCTTCCTGTTAGAGACTTAGGTACTCCCTACCTCGTTGCTCTGTGGTTGTTGATGTACTTTTTTTCCATCATATGGTCTAAGGTGGATGCAATGAGTCTTGGCACCAAGCCAGCCACATTCTGGCCAGCGGGGAGGGGAGCAATGCAAAGGTTAACCTATGTTGCTAACATCACTTTCTCATCCCATTGACTAGAACATAGTCACAGGGCACCCAGAACTACAAGGGAGGCTGAGAAGGAAACTTTTGAGCTCGTCAGCCATACACCATGCTAAATTTGGGGGAGATATTAACTATAGGAAGAAGGGGAGAACATATTGTGGGAGACAACCAATAATATCTGGCACTCGGTACTCTAGGTGCCCTGAGAGACTGATTGATTAAAGTAGTGCAAAAGAAGAGGCATGGCATTCGGGAGTTATCCTTGCATTGAATAGCTGCTCCTTTGGGAACAAGAGTGCATTTTGGCTGCTCATCCATGGGTGGGCCCTCATCCCTTGGGGTGCTTAATTTCTGACTTGAATGAGTTCATGTCTGGCCCTAACCTAAAAGCTTCACTTTAGTGCTAAGTGCTGGAAGCACATCAAAGCTGGCTCCTAAGTTTCTGTGTTGTAGTTAATTTTCAGTAGCTCCTGGATAATGGATCTGTTTTATTCATACTCTCATTAGTCAAAAACAATAAAGCAATATTTTTATGATTATATAATAGCTACACAGTCTCAACTACCTTCACGATCTGATTACATCTTCACATTATTATTATTATAAGTACTTAAGTGTTGGATATTTACCATTCTCTACTTCCCTAAGTTTTCAAATCCATCAGTACGTGCTGATTTTCTAGTATATTCAGGTATGACTTTTGGAACTTTCTAAGTGTGCTTCTGTTCATTATACCTGGGATTCCTTTCTTTTCTTTTCCCCTTCATTCTAGATTATTTCCTCTCTGGAAGAAGGTTGTAGAAGACTCTCTGGAGTCTTCTGTTGTGAATATCCTAAGCTTATTTTCTAGGATTTTCTTTTTCATGGTTTCCCACTATTTTGCCTTACTATCATTTCCACCTTGATATTTTTCAAACTGATCATTTCTCTGAAGCAGTTCCTCCCTGAGTTCTTACCTTGGCAGGGAATATCTTATTTTTTATTCTTTACCTCTTGTTTACCACAGTCATTTCCTCTGGTTTTCTTTGCCTTTTCCTTTACTATCCAAATGTGTTCTCTATTTCTAACTGCATCTCCTTTCTGAAGCACCTGTAGGTGCCACCTTCCCCTACTTACCATCATAAGAAGTATCCTTAAATGTTTAGTGCATCCATAATCTGTATCCAAGACGGCACCTTTCCTACCACCAGTACTTTAGATTTCCACTCCAAGTGCCCCATGAGTCCTGCCACAACATCCTTACACGGCTCCCATGTCCAGAGCTGCCAAAGGCTGACTGGTAGCCTGTCCTTCAACAATGTTCCCTCCGCCACTGTTTCAATTCCAGTTGCAAAGTGCTCACTGGCCCACTCCTTGCCCTTCTGATAGGAGAGCATCACATTCATTCTTCTGAGTTTCCTGGACTGCAGAACACTGGACTGTCTCCCTTATTTTGGCATAGATAATACCTTAAGTCTCTTCATTTCTGTGAAACAAAAATCTCAAGGAACTGGGATCTGTATGAAGTCTTTTTCAACTCTTGACTGCTTCTGTTTTTGTCCACTGCCTAAACTGTTCTGGGCCCCAGAACTGATGCTGCTGCCTTGGACAAGGAGTTTGCCATGCTGCATATGCCCTGTTATTTAACAAGTTGGTGACATTGATGAACCTAGAACTTGAATGTGCCAGTTCCTGGTCAGGGCTCTTTCTACCACAGTATGCTACATTCTGACCTTTGAATTTGGCTATTGCAAATTATACTGTGTAGGCCATTAAATTAAAACAAAATTCCTCTCTTTCAAGACTGATTACACTGAGTGGAAGAGGTAATGATATTTAGAAAACTTTTCTGGGAATGTAAATGCCAAACATTGATTCCAAATGCTTGCCCCATGTAGTTTTTGACAATTACATGTGAAATTTACTGGATTTCCCCAACTGATTGTACTCTCATTCCCTCCACATTTTCTTGGCCCAGAGTCACCCATTTCCTAGTGAAGGTATCTTACAATGGGAATTTAAAGAGAAATTAAGGATTCAAATTCTAAAGTAGAATTTGAGATTCAGTCTTTTGGGAAATATAAGCTGATGTCTTTTAGGAGTATTGTTTTAGTTTAGACAATTAAGTTTGAAGTAAAACTGATTTTTCTCACCTTTCTAAATAGGATGTAGTATTTTATTTGCAACCTTTTATTATGAAAACTTTAAATATACAGAAAAGTTGAAAGGATTATTTATTCTGTAGATTATACAATTAACATTTTGCTATATTTTAGTGATAAGAATTTATCAAGATTTCTATCCTGTTTTATGATGAATTTTAAAACTGATAATATGACATTTTGCTCCTAAGTACTTATGCATACATATGATTAACAAGAGTTCAATTTTATCTTTTTCAATGATAAAATTTATATGGAATAAAATGTTCAAATCCTAAGTGTATATTCAATCATTTTTTTAAATTCATTTTTATTGTAAACAAATGGGATACATCTTGTTTCTCTGCTTGTACATGAAGTAGAGGCATACCATTTGTATAATCATACATTTACCTAGGGTAATAGTTTTTGATTCATTCTGTTATTTTTTTTCTCCCCCCTCAACCCTCCCACCCCTCCTATCCTTCTGTACAGTCCCTCCTTCCTCCATTCTTGCCCCCCTCCCAATCCCCTTTAGTGTCATCATCCACTTATCAGTGAGATCATTCGTCCTTTGGTTTTTTGAGATTGGCTTATCTCACTTAGCATGATATTCTCCAATTTCATCCATTTGCCTGCAAATGTCATAATTTTATTATTTTTTATGGCTGAGTAATATTCCATTGTATATATATATACCACAGTTTCTTTATCCATTCATCAATTGAAGGGCATCTAGGTTGGTTCCACAATCTGCCTATTGTGAATTGAGTGGCTATGAACATTGTTGTGGCTGTATCTCTGTAGTATGCTGATTTTAAGTCCTTTGGGTATAGGCCAAGGAGTGGGATAGCTGGGTCAAATGGTGGTTCCATTCCAAGCTTTCTAAGGAATCTCCACACTGCTTTCCAGAGTGGCTGCACTAATTTGCAGCCCCACCAGCAATGTATGAGTGTACCTTTTTCCCCACATCCTCGCCAACACCTATTGTTGCTTGTAGTCTTGATAATCACCATTCTAATTGGGGTGAGATGAAATCTTAGAGTAGTTTTGATTTGCATTTCTCTTATTACTGGAGATGTTGAACATTTTTTCATATATCTGTTGATTGCTTGTAGAGATTCTTCGGTGAAGTGTCTGTTCATTTCCTTAGCCCATTTGTTGATTGGGTTATTTGTATTCTTTTTTTTTTTTTTTTTCCTGTTTTAATTAGATTTTTTTTTCTTTTTTTATTTATTGTAAACAAATGGGATACATGTTGTTTGTCTGTTTGTACATGGGTTAAAGGCATACCATTTGTATAATCATAAATTTACATATGGTAATGTTGTTTGATTCATTCTATTATTTTTTCCCTTCCCCCCACCCCTCCCAACCTTCTTTTCCCTCTAAACAGTCCTTTCTTCCTCCATTCTTGTCCCCCTCCCTAACTCTAACCCTAACCCTAACCCTAACACTAACTCCCCCCACCCTCCCCCTTATGTGTCATCATCTACTTATCAGCGAGATCATTCGTCCTTTAATTTTTTGAGATTGGCTTATCTCACTTAGCATGATGGTCTCCAATTTCATCCATTTGCCTGTAAATGCCATAATTTTATCGTTCTTTATGGCAGAGTAATATTCCATTGTATATATATACCACAGTTTCTTTATCCACTCATCAATTGAAGGACATCTAGGTTGGTTCCACAGTCTGGCTATTGTGAATTGAGCAGCTATGAACATTGATGTGGCTGTATCTCTGTAGTATGCTGATTTTAAGTCCTTTGGGTATAGGCCAAGGAGTGGGATAGCTGGGTCAAATGGTGGTTCCATTCCAAGTTTTCTAAGGAATCTCCACACTGCTTTCCAGAGTGGCTGCACTAATTTGCAGCCCCACCAGCATTGTATGAGTGTACCTTTCTCCCCACATCCTCGCCAACACCTGTTGTTGCTTGTATTTTTGATAATCGCCATTCTAATTGGGGTGAGATGGAATCTTAGGGTAGTTTTCATTCGCATTTCTCTTATTACTAGAGATGTTGAACATTTTTTCATATGTTTGTTGATTGCTTGTAGATCTTCTTCTGTGAAGTGTCTATTCATTTCCTTAGCCCATTTGTCGATTGGATTATTTGTATTCTTGGTGTAGAGTTTTTTGAGTTCTTTATATATTCTGGAAATCAGTGCTCTATCTGAAGTATGAGTGGCAAAGATTTTCTCCCACTCTATAGGTTCTCTCTTCGCATTGCTGATAGTTTCCTTTGCTGAGAGAAAGCTTTTTAGTTTGAATCTATCCCAGTTATTGATTCTTGCTTTTATTTCTTGTGCAATGGGAGTCCTGTTAAGGAAGTCTGATCCTAAGCCAACATGTTGAAGATTTGGACCTACTTTTTCTTCTATAAGATGCAGGATCTCTGGTCTGATTCCAAGGTCCTTGATCCATTGTGAGTCTAGTTTTGTGCAGGGTGAGAGATAGGGGTTTAGTTTCATTCTGTTGCATATGGATTTTCAGTTTTCCCAGCACCATTTGTTAAACACACGCACACACACACACACACACACAAACATGCACACACACACACACACACACACATTCATATGCCATATGCACCAGCAATTTTATGGTTCAACCATTATATGTGCAAATGTAGCATATCATCAGTCATAGAAAAATTTCTTATATTTGCATTGATACTGGAAAACTTGCTAAGAGCACATTCATGAAGCTTTTTAAGTTGAATATTGGGGTATATAAGTTAATTTCTCTTTATAATGGTAGAATATTTCACTTGTTTGCATTGGTTTTAGATTTGCTGTTGAGGTTGATAGTACTTTAATAGTTGAGCTGCAGTGTTAGGTCATTAATTTTTTGATTTTTTTCTTCTTTTATTGAATGCAGTCCATGAAATAAATTTTCCTCTAAGTACTGCTTCATAGTGTCCCAGAGATTTTGATATGATGTTTCTTTGTTCTCATTTACCTCTAAGAATTTTTAAATTTCCTTCCTGATATCTTTTGTTAGCCATTCATCATATAATAGCATATTATTTAATCTCCAGGAGTTGGAGAAATTTCTGTTTTTTATTCTGTCATTTATTTCTAATTTCAATCCATTATGATCTGATAGAATACAAGGTAGTGTCTCTGTCTTCTTGTACTTGCTAACATTAGCTTTGTGGCATAGAATATGGTCTATTTTATTTTATTTATTTTTTTAATTTTTTTGAGATTTTACTAAGGTTTTATTTTTTTTTTACTTTTTATTTATTTATTTATTTATTTATTTATTGTAAACAAATGGGATACATGTTGTTTCTCTGTACATGGCGTAAAGGCATACCATTTGTGTAATCATAAATTTACATAGAGTAATGTTGTTTGATTCATTCTGTTATTTTTTCCCTTCCCCCCACCCCTCCCACCCTTCTTTACCCTCTATACAGTACTTCCTTCCTCCATACTTGCCCCCCTCCCTAACCCTAACTCTAACCCTAACACTAACCCTTCCCTCCCCCCCATTATGTGTCATCCTCCACTTATTAGAGATATCATTCGTCCTTTGGCTTTTTGAGATTGGCTTATCTCACTTAGCATGATGGTCTCCAATTTCATCCATTTGACTGCAAATGCCATAATTTTATCATTCTTTATGGCTGAGTAATATACCATTGTATATATATACCACAGTTTCTTTATCCACTCATCAATTGAAGGGCATCTAGGTTGGTTCCACAGTCTGGCTATTGTGAATTGAGCAGCTATGAACATTGATGTGGCTGTATCTCTGTAGTATGCTGATTTTAAGTCCTTTGGGTATAGGCCAAGGAGTGGGATAGCTGGGTCAAATGGAGGGTGCATTCCAAGTTTTCTAAGGAGTCTCCACACTGCTTTCCAGAGCGGCTGCACTAATTTGCAGGCCCACCAGCAATGTATGAGTGTACCTTTCTCCCCACATCCTCGCCAACACCTGTTGTTGCTTGTATTTTTGATAATCGCCATTCTAATTGGGGTGAGATGGAATCTTAGGGTGGTTTTGATTTGCATTTCTCTTATTACTAGAGATGTTGAACATTTTTCCATATGTTTGTTGATTGCTTGTAGATCTTCTTCTGTGAAGTGTCTATTCATTTCCTTAGCCCATTTGTCGACTGGATTATTTGAATTCTTGGAGTAGAGTTTTTTGAGTTCTTTATAGATTCTGGAGATTAGTGCTCTATCTGAAGTATGATTGGCAAAGATATTCTCCCACTCTGTAGGCTCTTTCTTCGCATTGCTGATAGTTTCCTTTACTGAGAGAAAGCTTTTTAGTTTGAATCTATCCCAGTGGTTGATTCTAGCTTTTATTTCTTGTGCTATGGGAGTCCTGTTAAGGAAGTCTGATCCTAGACCAACAAGGTGAAGATTTGGACCTACTTTTTCTTCTATAATCTGCAGGGTCTCTGGTCTGATTCCGAGGTCCTTAATCCATTTTGAGTTTAGTTTCGTGCATGGTGAGAGATATGGGTTTAGTTTCATTCTGTTGCATATGGATTTCCAATTTTCCCAGCACCATTTGTTGAAGAGGCTATCTTTTCTCCATTGCATATTTTTGGCACCTTTGTCTAGTATGAGAAAATTGTATTTATTTGGGTTTGTGTCCGTGTCCTCTATTCTGTACCATTGATCTACCTGTCTATTTTGGTACCAATACCATGCCGTTTTTGTTACTATTGCTTTGTAGTAGAGTTGAAGATCTGGTATTGCAATACCCCCTGTTTCACTCTTCCTGCTAAGGATTGCTTTAGCTATTCTGGGTTTCTTATTCTTCCAGATGAATTTCATAATTGTTTTCTCTATTTCTGTAAGGTACGTCATTGGGATTTTAATTGGAATTGCATTGAATCTGTATAGCACTTTTGGTAGTATTGCCATTTTGACAATATTAATTCTTCCTATCCAAGAACATGCAAGATCTTTCCATCTTCTAAGGTGTTCTTTAATTTCTTTCTTTAGTGTTGTATAGTTCTCATTGTAGAGGTCTTTCACCTCTTTTGTGAGGTTGATTCCCAAGTATTTTATTTTTCTCGAGGCTATTGTGAATGGGGTAGTTTTCCTAATTTCTCTTTCTGAAGATTCATCACTTATGTATAAAAATGCGTTGGATTTATGGGCATTGATCTTGTAACCTGCTACTTTACTGAATTCACTTGTGAGTTCTAAGAGTTTTCTGGTGGAATTTCCAGGTTCCTCTAAATATATAATCATGTCATCAGCGAACAGGGATAGTTTGAGTTCTTCTTTTCCAATTCATATCCCTTTAATTTCTTTGGTTTGTCTAATTGCTCTGGCCAGAGTCTCAAGAACGATGTTGAATAGAAGTAGTGAAAGAGGGCATCCCTCCCTTGTTCCAGTTTTTAGGGGGAATGCTTTCAGTTTTTCACCATTTAGAATGATATTAGCCATAGGCTTAGCATAAATGGCCTTTACAATGTTAAGGAATGTTCCCACTATCCCTATGTTTTCTAGTGTTTTGAGCATGAAGGGGTGCTGTATTTTATCAAATGCTTTTTCTGCATGTATTGAAATAATCATGTGATTCTTGACTTTAAGTCTATTAATATGGTGAATTACGTTTATTGATTTCCTGATGTTGAACCAACCTTGCATCCCTGGGATGAAATCCACTTGATCATGGTGCACTATCTTTTTAATATGTTTTTGTATGCGATTTGCTAAAATTTTGTTGAGAAGTTTTGCGTCGATGTTCATTAAGGATATTGGTCTGAAATTTTCTTTCCTTGATGAGTTTCTGTCTGGTTTATTTAGAGAAGGATCCATATGCTGCTGAGAAGAAAGTGTATCCACTCTTTATTGGATGGTATATTCTATAAATGTCTGTTAAGTCTAAATTATTGATTGTGTTATTGAGATCTATGGTTTCTTTGTTCAATTTTTGTTTGGAGGATCTATCCAGTGATGAGAGAGGTGTGTTAAAATCACCTAGTATTATTGTGTTGTAATCTATTTGATTTCCGGAATTGAGAAGGATTTGTTCGACGTACATGGGTGAGCCACTGTTTGGGGCATAGATATATATGATTGTTATGTCTTGCTGATTTATGCTTCCCTTAAGCAGTATGAAATGTCCTTCTTTATCCCTTCTGACTAACTTTGGCCTGAAGTCCACGTTATCTGAAATGAGGATGGATACTCCGGCTTTTTTGCTGTGTCCATGTGCATAGTATGTTTTTTCCCATCCTTTCACCTTTAGTCTGTGTGAATCTCTTTCTATGAGATGAATCTCTTGCAGGCAGCAAGTTGTTGGATCTTTCTTTTTAATCCAATCTGCCAGTCTATGTCTTTTGATTAATGAGTTTAGGCCATTGACATTCAGGGTTATAATTGAGATATGATTTGTATTCCCAATCATTTGGCTCACTTTTTTTTTTTTTGACACAACTTGG
Source organism: Sciurus vulgaris (assembly GCF_902686455.1). Taxonomy (NCBI): domain Eukaryota; kingdom Metazoa; phylum Chordata; class Mammalia; order Rodentia; family Sciuridae; genus Sciurus; species Sciurus vulgaris. The sequence goes on along the minus strand of NC_136466.1, from coordinate 44,567,465 downwards.
TTTCTCCTTTATTTGACTGTTCCTTTAGGGTAGTGCCTCCCTTTGCTGATTTGCATCGTTGTTTTTCATCTCTTCCTCATGGAATATTTTGCTGAGAATGTTCTGTAATGCTGGCTTTCTTTTTGTAAATTCTTTTAGCTTTTGTTTATCATGGAAGGATTTTATTTCATCATCAAATCTGAAGGTATGATTTGCTGGGTATAAGATTCTTGGTTGGCATCTGTTTTCTTTCAGGCTTGAAAAATGCTGTTCCAGGCCCTTCTAGCTTTTAGGGTCTGGATTGAAAAATCTGCTGATATCCATATTGGTTTCCCCCAAATGTAATTTGATTCTTTTCTCTTGCAGCCTTTAAAATTCTGTCTTTATTTTGTATGTTAGGTATTTTCATTATGGTGTGGGTCTATTGTAATTTTGTGTTTTTGGAGTCCTATAAGCCTCTTGTATTTGATTTTCCATTTCATTCTTCAGATTTGGGAAATTTTCTGATATTATTTCATTGAATAGATTGTTCATTCCTTTGATTTGTTTCTATAAGCCTTCCTCAATCCCAGTAATTCTTTAATTTTCATGATATCCCATAATTCTTGTAGATTCTGTTCATGATTTCTTACCATCTTCTCTGTTTGGTGAACTTTGTTTTCAAGGTTAAATATTTTGTCTTCAATGTCTGAGGTTCTGTCTTCCAGGTGTTCTATCCTATTGGATATGCTTTCTATGGAGTTCTTAATTTGGTTTATTGTTTCCTTCATTTCAAGGATTTCTGTTTGTTTTTTTTTCAATATCTCTAACTCTTTATTGAAATGATCTTTTGCTTCCTGTATTTGCTCTTTTAACTGTTGAATGGTGCGATCATTCAGTGCCTGCATTTGTTTTTTCATCTCCTCATTTGCTTCCCTGATGGTTTTAATTATGTACATTCTGAACTCCCTTTCTGACATTTCTTCTGCCATGCTGTCATTGGATTTTATTGCTATACCGTCCAGGTTTGTTTGGGACATTTTCTTCCCTTGTTTTCTCATATTGCTCAGGTATCTACCCCTTTAGTAGTGAAACTCTGGGATATTGCAGATTTCCTCTATTGACTAATATTGTCTGTGTAGATTTCCAATAACTCACCTCTTAGCTTTCAGTAGCCTGAAGTCTTAGAGGAACTTGGTAATGTGGTGCTCCACTAGGAAGCTGCCCCTCTAGGGGTGGTGGCCTTCAGGTGGGGTATATTCCCTGTCAGTGGGCAAAGGCACCTCCACTTGTTGACTGATGGTCAGCCAAAGGGGGACTAGACTGCAGAGTGGGGCACGTCTGATCTGGGCTTGTGTCTCTGGTTCTACTGCCCTGGTGGGAAAGCCTCACCCAGTGGGAAGACTCACCTGGTGGGGAAGTTTTGGTGGGCAGCTTTCCTCTGAGAAGTTCACTTCAGTCCAGAACTACCACCTGGACTGGGAAGCCCTCTTTTGTGATGCTCCCAGGGGTCTTGATCTATTGTCTGGGCAGGGGAGCCTGTCTCTGTGAGGGACTCCCTCTCTGAGCAGCCCTCTTCTGCTACATTCCCTGGGGACTGGAGCTACCTCCTGGGACTCGAACCCTCACTTTGCATCAAAGCCTTTTGCTGTGCGGCCCTCCTCTGCAATGCTCCCGGTTGGCTGGGTTCTTGGCTCCAGCAGGGGAGTCTCACTGGGCCACTCTACTCCACAAAGTTCCCTGAGTTTTGGGACTACTGCCCCATCCGGGGAGCCTGACCAGTGGGAGAGACTCACCCAGTGGCTCTGAGTTGGTCCCGAGTCTCTCAATACCTCCTCAACTCCTGGGTCTTGTCAAAGGTCCTCTAGCCTCCTGTAGTTGTCTCAGGAAGGAAGCTGTTCTTCCAGTGATGATGGCCATGCCCTCAAGAATAATTCGAAATGCCTGCACCAGCCTATAAAGAAGCCTCTGGCTAGCTCGGCGATTCAGGCAGTCTGGCTCGGTTGCTGGCTTGCTCCGCGATGGCAACAGACCTTGGCGTGGTGGTCAGGCGGGGTCTCTCAGCGATGGCGTCTGTGCTTGGCCTGGTGGTTGGGCGGGCGGGCTGCCTGCTGCCTAGCTCCGCAAGGCAGGCTGGTTGAGTGTTCGCCTGCTACCTCCGTGGTGCAGGCGACCTGACTTACCCGCCAGCTTGCTCTGGGACTGCGACCCTATTCAGTCATTTTTGACAACTTTGTGACCCTATGTCTATCATACAGGATAATACCATCACCTAGAAAGATCTTTCATGCCCTTCCCAATCTCCACCCTTGGCATATTAGAGGCTGCTTTAAAATCCTTGCCTGGTATGTCTGGGTTCTCTGCCACCTTAGTTCAGTCTTCATCCATCACCTGTTCTCTTGAATAAGGTCTCTGCATATGTCTAGTAATTCTGGGTTGCATTCTGGACACTGTGAATGATACAACATAGAGATTTTGACTATTCTGCAATAGTCCTCTGAAGACTATTGATTTTTTGTTTCAGTAAGCAATTAACTTGACTGCATTAAAACCCAAAATTCTGTTTTCCCCATGGCAGCAACTGAAATGCTGCCCAATTCTTTTAGACTTAGTTGAATCTCTTGAAGTCTTTCCTATGCAAGCAGAATTTAAGAATCAGGCAGAGATTTGGATAGTTTATATGCAGAATTTGGGTTCCTTCATTTCTGGGATTCCCTCCTCATTTTCCTGCTGCTATAGTAGCCTCAAATTCTGGTTGTTCTAGCCAATAACTCTGCCGGTTTCTGTAAGCATTTTAGCGGCCCTATTTGTGGTGAGTCCTTAGGTAAATAAACCTTAAGAATGGTATGCTGTTCCCTTTCACCAAATGTTGAACCCCCTTCCATGTTTCTTGTTTTTAGTTATTTTCCAGTGCCTTCAAGTAGTTATTTTTCTATATTTTGCTCCAAGTTTTCTGAGTTTATAGTGTAATCTGCTTTTGGATTGATCTGATAGGAGTTCTCTACCCTAGTTAGGAGTAGAACCTCAATGTCCTTTCTGTCCCAGATCCCACACTAGATAAAGACCTTATGAACTTGAAGAAAGAGAGCAAAGCAGAAGGGAATAAAGACAGGTGGAGATGGCAATGGATACCACCAAGAAAGGAACCTTTGTACTACTGAAGGGTAGAAGAGTGAGAGAATATGTGGTCTAAAGGCAGGAGACACCTGTGCTTCATACCAAAGGAGGATTTTAGAAGACAACATGTCATTGAGTTTCCAGCACCCCTTACTTAATAGCAAGAGCAGAATAGATATATTGCTATTTTGTTTTTAGACAGAAAGAGGCTGAGACAATCTTGAGGTTTCTTATAGTCTGAGATTGGCAGGGGAGAGCATTGTACCATTTTTTACAAACCTTCTGAGAGGGTCAGAGAAATCACTAAAGGAGACTCAGAATGTAGGGAAGACTTTCACTGGGATGAGAGAAGCAGTAGCATGGCTAGTATGGAGAATATGACTGACTAGTGACCAGAGGGTGTGTTTGGCTCTGCAGACATTAATGGGGGAAGGTGTCATTTGGTCACTAGAGGAAACCAGGATGTTGAAGTGGATGTCAGTGTAGACAAATGAGGCTATGATCTTCAGTTCCTATGGTGTGATGTTAAGTATTATGGTTTTCTGTTCTATCCTTGTTCTTGGAATTTAGCTGTACTCTCAGGAATTACATTTAAAAGAATAAAATTCTGATTTCATTGAGTTTCTCTGGGACTCTCTGATTTAAGTTTTTTTTCCAAAAGATGAAATGGGTAGTTTAAAGTAGCAAGTAAGGTCATATATAGAAAATATGGTAGAATTTTTTTCATATTTTACTGTTATATAATGATATTCTGTACCTCCTACACACATGTAATGTTAATGCAGCCAGGAGAATTGAACACTAACTGCTGATAGAAGATCCAGGTGGCGACTTTAGAAATGCAGGGGCGAGAGTGGGGATTTATCTTGGCTGTGGTTTTCCAACCGTAGATTTTTGAGTTTCATTTCAGGATTCTGTTAATGTCCCTCTAGCCAACCAGTAATCAGGGTTTTATTTTTCTTCCATGTTCTCATTTATAATGTCCATAATTTACATATATTTGCATTTTAATTTTTCTAACTAAAAGAATTGAATAAATATGCGATCTCTGCATACCACTGGAGCAGAAACACATTGAACTCCAGTGGTATGGATAAAGGACGTTGTTGACATACTCCTTACTTTAAATCAAAATTATTTTCTGAACTGTGGATGTGCTTTCCTTTTTGGTACTTGAGCCAAATAATTCCACTCTATATTTTCATTTTTCCTTAATGTTGCCCAAAGGGTCTAGACAAGTGGGAAAAGGCACATACTTCATTGTATAGGTGAAGAGATGGAGTGCTTGATGTTCAGAGGTGAAATGATTAGATTATGAGTTGTAACTTAATCAGTGTGTTAATCCATTTGACCAATTAATAATTTGAAAGAACTACTATAGTGGGTGGTAACTATAGGCAGGTAGGATATGGCTGGAGGGAGTGGGTCACAGGGAGCATTCCCTTGGGGATTATATCTTGCCCCCATGGCTCCTTTTCTCTCTGCTTCCTATGCTCTTGGCTGCCATGAGTTGAGTAGCTTGTGGCTTTTCTCGGCCATACCTTTCTGCCATGGCTGTTCTGTCTCCTCTCAGGACCAGAGTTGGTTGACTTTGGCCTGAACCTCTGTCATGTGAGTCCAAATAAACACTCCCTCCTCTAAGCTGTTCTTGTCAGGTATTTTGGTCACAGTGATGCAAGCCTGACTAACACATGGGGCCACAGACGAGACATCTGCAGGACCACCTCACTATCAGTGCGAGGTGGAGACCCTGTGATTCAGGAGCCTTTCCCACTCTGTCCTCGGCTCACCTGTTCCTCCATCTCCAAGGTAGCTTCTTATCTTGTCGAAGTTAACTTTTCAGCCTTTTTTCCTCTCTGCAGTTGACATGCCAGTCAGACTGAGGAAGACGGGGAAACTTTGGGGCCACATGAGCCATGGCCATGATGTCGTTGGAAAGCACTGGAATCACCCAAGCAGCCATGGTAATGCTGGTGGCATGCATCACCACAGGATTAACTTTGACACATGTCACCAGGTTACCTTGGGGAAGTTGGTATGAGGCATTACCACTTAAAGAGGAACCAGAGCTTCTGCCCCACTGTCAACGTTGATAAATTGTGGACAGTGGTCAATGAACAGACATGAATAAATGCTGCCAAAGGCAACGCTGGAGCTGCTCCCATAAGTGATGTAGTGCGATTGGGTTACTACAAAGTTTTTGGGAAGGGAAAGCTCCCAAAGCAGGTTGTCAGCATGAAGGCCAAATTCTTCAGTGGAAGAGCCAAGGAAGAGACTAAGGGTGTTGGAATGCCTGTGTTCTGGTGGCTTAAAGCCACATGGAGCTCTGGAGGTTCATTAAATGCTAACAAATACTTTAAAAAAAAAGAAGTTAACTTTTCAAGCACTTCTATGAGGAAAGTATGAAGAATGTTTTTCTTTGTTGTAGTAAAAAATATATAAGAGCTAATAAGTGTGATGAAGTGCACAGTGGGGTGATAATAAGTAGGGAAGGGATAAGGAAGCTAGACTGTCTTCCAAGTGAGGATCAAGGACTTCTGTCTGAAGTTAATGAAATATAAATAAGTCAAATAAAATATATGAGGGAAGAAACATTTAATAATTACTAGAAGAATATATACTATGCATATTGCAAGAAAGTTTAGAGGTGAAATGATTGGGTTATGAGTGTTTTAACCTAATCCTTGATAGGGATTAACTAGGTGGTAATTGTAGGTAGGTAGGTTGTGACTGGAGGAGCTGGTTGATGGGGCATGCCTTTGGGGTTTATATTTTGTCAAGGTGAGGGGAACTCTCTTTCTGCTTCATACTGGCCATGCCCTGAGCCACTCTCCTCCACAACATTCTTCCACCGTGACAGTCTGCCCTGAGGAATGGAGTCGGCCATCTGTGGACTGAGACCTCTGAAACTGTGAGCCCTAAAATAAATTTTTCTTTCTCTAAAACTGTTCTTGTCAGATCTTTTAGTTACAGTGGTGAAAAATCTAAAATAGCTATTTATAACCTTGCAGACTATTTAGGAAAGTAGGAAAGTATTTATTAAATAAGAATAGTCAGTTTTATAAATTTTGGAGTTAATAGATAATTTTATAAAGTTGATATATGAAGGAAAAGAGGTACAAGCACATTTTCTAGAGATGGAAGTAACAACTAAGTGGTCAAAAGAAATAAAACCAGGAATGGTTTAAAGGTCGTGGCAGGAGTGGGAGAATGGAAGGTGGGGAAAGTTCCAGTTGGGAGGGGGATGGTGGTAGATGGCAGCTTTTCAGTACTAGCATAATATTTTCCAGATTATTCATGTACTACTTTGTCAAAGTGTTTATGCATTTTATATTTTGATTTTCATTTGCCCACAAACTGTTCAAAAAAAAAAAAAAACTGAACATATATGAATACATTTTTATCAAGTGATTATGGGACTCCTCTTTCTTCTACATACAAACCAAAAGTCCACATAGGTTATTTGATGTTCATTGAATCTTACTATCATATACTTATTTTTCTAAGTCTTTGAAATGAATGAATACTTTTGGGTGGTTGAACTTTGTTAATGATGGTGTTTAACTCTCCTGTGTCCTTACTAATATTATATTTGATTAATCTATAAATCACTGACAGAGGTGTTAAAAAACATTCCACTACCCATGTGGACTTTTTTTCATGTCTTCTCATACTTCTGTCAACATTTACTTAATATATTTTGATGCTCAGTTGTTAGGCCAACTCAAGTGTAGGATTGTGTTATTCTTCTTGTGACCTGCTTGATGTGTTACTGTATGGTGACTCTGTGGTAAATCAGGATACATTATGGCCTAAATAGTTAGGACTCTTATTAAGATAATAATATAATAATAATCCAGGGAGAAGAGAAGGTGCAGTAGAGAAGTGCAGGGGGATGACCATAAGGATGTGATCTGCAGACCTCTGACTACAGAGAGCAGTATCCACCGACAACTTTAGCTGCTTTGCTCTGAAATTTCTCTCTGCATTTTCATGGAACCCATGCTTCCCACAGGTTGCTTCCCCAGTGACTGAGTGCAGCTGGCAGATCAAGGCAAGCACATTTCTGGGAGAGGTGGAGCTCCATTCAACCTTCCTTCTCTCCCTCCTCTCCTCAGGGTTAAACTCACGTGGTAGTCTGAGAGCTCTACCAATCTTTCCCTACCCCATCCCATTTTCTCTTACTCCCTTAGTAAAATCCCTGCACATTTACTCCCATCCTGGCCTCTCCTTTTTAGAGGACCTGGATTAACACAGGATGGCTGCTTGTTTTTTGTTAGCAACTTGAGGATGTCAACAGGAAGCTGGATTCCTTCATTTCTCTGCTCTGCCATCCTCAGTTTCCTTCTCTGGCCAGCAACCTTCATGACCACTGTAGGCAGCACATTCAGGTACCACAATATCTAGAAGGAAAGAGGAAACACCACTTTCAGTCTCTCTTTAAACTTGAGAAAACTTTTCCTAGAAACCCTCCAAGAGCCTTCCTTTACTTCTCATTGGATGATGTGTTCACTTCTCAGCAAATCACTGGTAAGTAGAAGACATCAGTCATTGTCTAGGTTTATCCCTAAGTTGGACTCTTCCTGGGTTCCATGGTAGAGAGACTGTCACTGAACAACACCAAGAATTCTATTATAAAAGGAAAGGTGGTTATGGGCAGACAATTGACTGCTAAATTTAATAATGCAGTTAGCTTGTTTTTTTGGGGGGTGGGTGGGTGACGGTACCAGGGATTGAACTCGGGCACTCAACCACTGAGCCACATCCCCATCCCTATTTTGCATTTTATTTAGAGATAGGGTCTCACTGAGTTGCTTAGTGCCTTGCAGTTGCTGAGGCTGCCTTTGAACTCTCGATCCTCCTTCCTCAGCTTCTGGAGCCACTGGGATTACAGGTGTGTGCCACTGTGTCAGGCTTTTTTTTTTTTTTCTGATACTGAAGATTGAACCCAGGGGCACTTGACCACTGAGCCACAGCCACAGTGGTTATTTTTTATTTTATTTTGAGACAGGGTCTTGCTAAGTTGCTTATAACTTGACTAAGTTGTTGAGGCTGGTCTTGAACTTGGGATCCTCCTGCCTCAGCCTCCTGAGTTGCTGAAATTACAGGTGGGCACCACCACACTCAGCTTGTAAATCTATTTCATCAGACATGAATGGCATCTTTCTTTAGTTAGCTTTTTCTGTCTCTTTGCCATCATTTCAGTTTTCTCTCTTGCAGATAGCATATGGCTATATTTTTTTTTACATTTTTTTTTTCTAATCTGAAAGTCTTTTAGTTAGTATGATTGGTACACTTCATTTATTTAGGTCATTGATCTAATTAGATCTATTTCTGTCATGATATTCTGCCTTCTATTTATTGTGATTGAGGTTTTTAAAATTTCTAAATTTCTTTTCATTCTATCTCTTTTCTGGCCATCTGGATTTAAAAAAAAAAAACAACTTTATTTAACAATTTCAACCACATATGAAAATAAGAAAAGAGGATGAGAATTCCTGCATTCTTCTCCCATAGATGTAACAATTACCAGTGTTTCATGGTGTCTTAACGCTTCTCTCTTTTGTTGAAGATTTTTAAAGCAAATCACAAATAGTAGCATACTTAAATACCTAAGTGTAATGGGGCCAGGGATATAGCTCAATGATAGAGCTCTTGTTAGCATATGCAGGGTCTTGGATTTGATTCCCAGCACAACACACACACACACACACACACACACAAAGTAGGGAAGTGTGAAGATTTGAGTTTTCTTTATTTTTCCATTTTCCTCTAGATGTTTGAAATTACATTACTATTTCATTACGTTTTTTTTTTGGTACCCAGGATTGAATTCAGGGGCATTCAACCACTGAGCCACTCAGGGTCTCACTGAGTTGCTTAATGCCTTTCTGTTGCTGAGGCTGCCTTTGAACTCGTGATCCTCCTGCCTCAGCCTCCTGAGCCTCTGGGATTACAGGTGTGCACTACCACACCTGGCTCCATTAGTTTTCAAGATAACCTCTATTCCCCTGAACAAAGAAAGGACTTCAGAATTTGTAACTTCTCTACTTAATGCTTTAGTACTATTTGGCAGTTTGGTTCCATATTGGCACACTACTTAGGCTAGACTTCTCTGTATGCAAACAAATAAATCCTGAAAATTTCAGTTGCTTAAGATAAAGGTGTTTTCTTGCTCACTTTCTGTATGGACAGGGAACTCTCCTTTAAGCAGGATGTCAGGGGCCCAGTATCCTTTAACCTTGCAGCCACACCACACAGAACAAGTGACTTCTTAAGTTTCTGGGAAAGAGAAGAAAGAGCTTGAGGATTTCAGGGGATGATTTTAAAGGCCTAGACTCCCATTTTCTTTGGTTCTAACTCAATCACATACACTCCAAGCTATTTGCAATGGTGGCTGGGGAAATATAGACACCCTGTATGTTTAGTCTACATAATATATCAGCTCTTATTTAAAATTAGCTTTTGTTTTATTTACTCTTCTTTTTCCTACCTTTCTGATAAGGCTGCCATAACACAATGCCATCCCTTGGGAAGCTTAAACAACAGAAGTTTATTTCTCACAGTTCGGGAGGTTTGTGAGTCTTATAAAGGTTCCAGCAAGGTAGGCTTCATTCAAGACCTCTTCTAACTTGTAGGTGGCTGCTGTCTCTCTGTGTGCACATGGGCTTTGTTCATACATTGTGCTCTTGGAGAAAGAGAACTCTGGTGTCTATTTCTTGTCTTATAAGTTACCAGCTCTCTGGGTTTAGGGTCCCATTCTTGTGACCTCATGTGACCCTTCTCATCTCATGGATCCTATCTCCAAGTACAGTTATATGTGGGGTTAAGGAATCAACATATGGAGTTTAGAAGTATACAATTCTGCCTATAGCACCACTGTTATTTGGAGCAGGACTATGACCAAAGGACTCATAAGAAGAATATAGGTACTGATGTAGAAAGTTTGGGCTTCATATCTGATGTTAAGAAATATTGTAAATTGGATCTGCTTGGAGTTGTTGATCTTCTGGGGTTAAGATCCAACTGATGATGAGGACCTTGGCAATTTGAGTGAAAAACAGAGTGGTGAGAAATGTAAAGAGGACAGAATCTTAATATCATTAGAAACTTTGAATTTAAGTATAACTAAAGTTTGATTTCATCTTTGTACTTCTCAACCATGTTAGCCAATAAATTTCAAATTTTTGCTTAAAACCTCTGACACTAGAAGTGGATGAATCCTGGAAATACCCTAGTGCCAGGTGGATGCCAGTCATATAAATAAATGTAAGCACAGAGAAAAAGACAACTGGCTGGGTCTACAATGGGTCACATGCCATGATCAGATGTCATGGATATATTGTCTGCTGTTTCTGCCTCAGAATTTCCTTTGTCACAGTGAGTCATAGCTGAACAGTAATTCTACTTCAATGGGACAAGTATTTGCCTGGGTTTGGGTGAAAGATTAAAAACATTGTTTTATTTTTTGGTGAGATCTCCCATTCTATAAGTAGTGTTGGTGAGAAAGCTTTTAACCTTAACCTTGAATCAGAAAATCCCACCTCAAAATGATTAATCAGTAAGTAAATTTATTATCTTCTATTTTTGATTTAGGTGTGGTTCAAAGCTGTGGATAAGTGATGCTATGAAGGATCAGTGTTCTCTCTGTCTCACCATTTTGCTGGGCTTTATGTTGGCTTAATTCCAAGACTAATTCTGACATTATCTTGGAGTGGCTTTCAGTGAACCTACTTGCCTTTCCATGTCCACCTGTCTGCCCTGGACAAGTAACAGTGACTAGAGATATGCCATTTTCTCATTGACTTAGACTCATGAGGAACTGAATTTGATATGTATCAAGCTACCTCACAATGGGTCTCAGTGTTGTTTCTCTGAGCTCTTAAAATAATGGAATGGGGTTGGTACTTGTAGAAAATTGAGGTTCTGTTATTAAGGAGAGAGATGCCAATGGATATTGTGTTGGCACCAGCAGTGTTCTCTATGTACTTTGTAGAAATGATGAAAGGGGAAAGCTGGATCTACTCATGAATTAGGTGGAAGGGCCTTACATTAACTTGCTACTCCTAATATTAACTTGCTACTCCTACCTGTACTAGTATCACTCTAATAGTTTCCAAGGCAATTTGAATTCTGGTGAGTCATCACAACTATCACTTATCTGTCACAGAGGAAGAATCTAATGCCAAATGTGTTCTTAGCTTGCTAGTAAAAATTTTAAGTCTCAGACCTAGGTTTGGTACCCAGAATGGATTATACAATAGCCAATAACGTCACACGAAGAGGAAGATTTAAGCTAGCTTTTGCTGACATTGGGAATGTGAGGCAGCTTTATAACTTATGGAAAGCCATTGCAAGACATCTTGATTGGATAGGCCTGAAAAATTTTAGTAAGTCACTTAAGATTACATAACTATTAAGAGATACTTTATAAATTGAGGGTAGAAAAATAAATCAGAAAAAATTATACTGTTTACTTGGTACCTGAACTGTAATGTTCTTGTGATTATGGGCATCCCTTCCCCCAAATTAGAGAAAGTGTTAGACTCATAATGAGTACGAAGCAGCTGTTCCATCAAGCTGTTTTCCAAATGGGCTTTCACCATTATTGTTGTTGTTAGACAGAGAGGGAAGTGATTTTAGTGTGAATGTGAAAATGAATTAATGTTGCCTGTCAGGAAACAAAACCAGTGCCAGGAGATCAGCTTATGCACAGCTGAAAGATTAAAAGAGAAAACTCTGGGAAATCACAGAGCTAAAAAACATTGTTCCCAAATTTGCACTAGTCTTGCAGCATGGAAGTTGATAGTCTAATTCAAGGGAATCAGCTTCAGATAAGTCAGTTTGGATCACTATGTCCAAACTGGAAAGCTTGTAAAGTAATGGTAATACTAGCAGTAAGACTGTCTTATTCCCAACCCGAACACTATATAGAAATACTAATTCTTTGACCATCTGAGGCAATCTGGGATAGGTTGCCAAATTTAGCAAACAAAAATTAAAGATGCTTAGTTAAATTTAAATTTCAAATAAACAATGAATAATGTTTTTGGACAAGTATGTCCCAAATATTGTGTAGTATAGAGTAAGGTTAAAAATTTGTCATTGTTCATCTGAAGTTTAAATTTAACTGAATACCCTGCATTTTATCAGGCAGTTCTTATCTTGGATAATTAATAATCTAAGTGATTCTCAGAACATTATGACATGATCGTGCTTGAACTCTTTTCTCAGTTACTAATGTTGGACTCTTATAATACTCCATCCCACACTGATTTCTTACAATGTCGCATCGACTCCTTCTTTGAGAATTGGGGCCTGGGTGGACTTTGTAACTGCCCTGACAGTATGGTAGAAGGAGCACTATGCTGAGTTTGGATGGTAAAAAGACAGTACAGCTTCCATCAGACTTTCTTGAAACATGCCTCTTGGGAACCCTGGACTGACATGCAAGAAGTTTAGCTACCCTGATGCCATGAGACTAGAGAAATCATGTGAAGAGGTAATATAGAGCTAGGTTGCCCAAGGAGCCCCTTGATTCCATTTCCCTGGTATTTAAATCTTCTCTGTTGTAGATGATTTTAACTTTGAGATGACCTTAACTTCAACCACTGTTTAACTGCAACAAATAGAAGACTCATCTGAACCATCCATTCATCTATCCCCCAATTTCTGACCCCCAGAAATGTATTCATAAATGATTATTGTTGTTTCAATACATTCTATTTTGGGCCAATTAGTTACACAACTACATACCACTCATATACCCTGGTTTTGGGGAAGAGGAATACCATAGGTTAATTTTTTTTTTTTATAATAGTCTTTTAAAATAAGTAGTTTGTATGTAGGAATTTTGACATAATAACATGTCCAAAAATTTGTTTAAGCTAGCTTTGAAAGGTTTTATTGTTAAAATCTTTTCAGCAACTTTCTCTTTTTTTTCCTTTCAAATTAAAAAAAAATAGGGTTAGAACTATGGGAAAATTGAGTTATGCATAGGAAAAAATATGCAATCAAATATCTCAGTCCAGTATTGTGTAATGAAATGAACACTGATAAAGGAGACTTTGATTGCTTTGGCTTTAACAGTACATAACCATTAGACTTTGAGCAAATTACTTATTCTCTAAAGTTCAGTATCTGTATATGTAAAATGAAGCATTATACCAGATAAGGCATGGGGAACACAGAGTGTGCAAACTACCATTTGTCCTAGCAGGTGTCACTAATGAACTGTAGTACTCTGGCTATAGGAAATGACCTTACCGTCCTTCTCAAAGCAGAACTCTAAGCCACGGGATTAATCAATCACAGTTGGAAATGATAACATTTCTTTTTGCTTTCCCAGTTCTTGAATATGTCTATTACTTTCTGTGTTAAAATTAAGTTCTTAAAAAGAGAGTGGATGTGGAAGTAATGTTGGAAATTTTGAAGAATCATGGAGCAACATTGCGCTCCATGGGTATGCTCCAGGAGTGACACAGATTATGCAGGTATTGTCATAGAAACAGTGTTGAAAAAGAGTACTCTTTCTTAAAGAGTAGAAAGACATACACAAATAACTCAAAATGAGACTGTTTTCCCTCCCTGATTTAAATTAGACTAAGTTTTGCCCAAATTATCACTTGAGAACTCTCAGTTATGACCTTTGAGAACAATGTAACAGAAGAGGAAGTGTGTGTCTCAGGAATACTATATTCACATTTGATTTTAGTGGATCCAAAGGACTCCTATATGCTCCACACACACTACAATTGGAGAAGTCATTGGTTAACTGCATTCAGTGCCTTGTGCCAGGTTTATTTCCCAACAGTCTTGTACTCATAGTGTAGCTGACAACTCCCATCTCTCACTCTGCTTTTATTTTAGGCCTTCTTTCAACTGTAGTACTATCTGCTACTTCTTCACCCTAGGCTTGAAAATCTCCCTTAAAAAGCAACACCAATCCCTTTTGTGGGGCACCATCCATGGCCTGCAAATAAAATCAAGCTTGGTTGAGCTATAGACAGAAATCTGGCTCTCAGGAACTGACAATTATGAAATATTGTTCCAGATTGCCTGGTACCCCAGTGGGTTCCTGTCAGACTGCTTCACCACTGGAGTTTGCCGCCCTGAATGTGCCAAAGACCTGCTAGAGCAAAATGGCTTAACCCCACCCCATCCTGTTTCTCATGGAGGAAGTGCCTGCCAGTCCCCATTTGATCTGTACCATTATAAATGAAGACAACATGGGCTCCTCCATTTTGTTAGAGCCAGTCCCTTACGGATGGTTCAATCGGTCATGCCCCTGATTTGAAAGTAATTCTGTCTCCTGTTTTTCTTTATGATAAATAAATTTCTTAGCTATTATTTCAGGAACCCTTTTCCTCACCACCCAGGATACCCCTTTTTACATGCTCTCTTGTTTGACCATTAGCCATGATCTTTTTGTATCCCAGACCAAGTATTCAAAAATTATCTACATATATGATTAGATTTTTTCTAAATTACATGAGAGGTGTTTTTATGGTTGATACCCAGAACTTAATCATCTTGTATAACCGAAACTATAACCTCTGATTAGCATCATCCCACCTCAATCCTTGGTAACGACAATTCTCTTCTTCTATGCATTTAACTATTTTAGATTCCACATCTAAGTGAGGTCTTTCTGTCTAGCTTATTTCCACTTGGCACAACATTCTCTAGATTTATCCATATTATCACAAATGGCAGCACTTCCTTCTTTTTAAAGGTCAAACAATATGTTTTTTTAAAAGTATTTCATCTCTTCATCCAACCACAGAAAGTTAAATTGCTTCCATATCTCAGCTATTGTGAATCATCCTGCAATGCACATTGGAGTCAGACTTCTCTTCCATATACTGATTTTAATTTCTCTGGAAATATACTAAGAAGTCAGTTTGTGGAATCTAATGGTAGTTCTATTTTTAGTTTTTTGAGGAACAGCTATACATTTTTTCAAAATGGCTGTACCAAGACAAAGCCCAAGAGTTCTCTTTTCTACACATTCTTTCCAACCCTTGTTATTTTTCATTTTTGTTAATAGACAACCTAATGGTTGTGAAATGATATCTCACTGTGATTTCGATGTTCCATTCCCTGATGATTGGTGATTTGATCATTTTTTCATGTATCTATCTACCACTTGTATGTCTTCTTTTGAGAAGTGTCTATTTAGGTCTATTGCCTATTTTTAAATAGTTTATTTGATTTGTTGTTATTGAGTTTTTTGCGTTTTTATTTATTTTGGATATTAACCCATTATCAGATATATGTTTTACAAATATTTTCTTCCATTCTGTAAGTTGTTGATTATTTCCTTTGGTATGCAAAAGCATTTTGGTTTGATGAAAACACATTTGTTCCCTTTGGCTTTGTTGCCAGTACTATTGGGGTCATATCCAAAAACTTATTGTCCAACCAATGTTAAGAATATTTTCCTGTAGTTACTGTTGTGTCCATTCATAAGAAATTAATTAAAAAATAATTATGGGTAAATGGAAGAAAGACCAATAGAGGGAATGGAGCAGAGGATGGCGAGAGGGAAGGGGAAGAAGAGAGACTGGGGTCTGGATTAGAACAAAGTACATTCCATGCTTATATAATTATGTCAAAATTGATTCTACTGTCATGTACAACTATAAAGAACCAATAAAAAAGGCAAATATTGACATTTATAAAAATATTAAGTAGTCATATTTGTATAAGCTCATACTGTGACTTTTTAAGGGCTTAATATTATTATCTATTGTGTCTTCTGGTTGTCTTTCATGGTGATTAATTTCCTTGCTTGTATGTTTGAGTTTTAATTTTTGATTATGCATTATTTCCCTCATAATTTTTGCTTTGAGAATTTTTTGAGGCCTGAGTGGAAATTAATTCCTTTCAAAGTGAACTTCTGTTTGCCTGTAGATCATTAATCCCATTTAAAGGTAAATCCTTGGCAAGAGGTTTAAAAAAAGAGAATATTTTCCAGTATGTTTTCTTCTAGTAGTTTTACAGTTGGGGTCTTAACTCAAGGCTTTAATCCCTTTTGAATTGATGTTTGTGTAAGGGGGTCTAGTTTCATTCTTCTTCATGTGCATACCTTGTTTTCCCAGCACCATATCTGAGAGTATTCTTTCTCCTTTGTGTGTTCTTGGCACCTTTGTTTGAGATCAGCTGACCATAAATGTGTGCGTTTGTTTCTGAGCTATCTATTATGTTCACCTATATGGTCTGTGTTGGTTACTATAGCTTTGTCAAATAGTTTGCAATATTGTAGTGTCTAGCTTTATTCTTCTTGTTTCCTATTGTTTGGATCTTTTATAGTTCCACATGAATTTTTGGATGTTTTTTCTCATTTCTGTGAAAATGCCATTGAATATTTGACAGGAATTGCATTGAATCTGTAGAGAGCTTGGGGTAGTATGAACATTTAACAATATTAATTCTTCTAGTTCATGAACATGGATTGCTTTTTATTTGCATTTTCTTCATTTTTTTCTCATAAGTTTTTATAGTTTCCAATATATACACATTTCACTTTCATACTTGAATTTGTTCCTGAATATATTGTTCTTTTTGGTGTTATTGTAAATGGAATTTTTTTCTTAATTTTCTTTTTTGGATAGCTCTGTATATAGAAATGCAACTGATTTTTGTATCTTGGCATCATATCCTCCCACTTTACTGAATTAGTGTACAAATTCTAACTTTTTTTCCCCTAAAAGGTTATTAGGGTTTGCTACAAAATGATCATGCCACATGGTCACAAGAAATAGTTCTTTCTCTCTAATTTAGGTTCTTTTTATTTTTCTGATTCACTGGCTAGGACTTTCTATATTGTGGTGAATAGAAGTAGTAAAAGTGAATATCCTTGTTTTTTTCCCCAAGTATCAGAGGAAGGAAATACTGTCAGTTTTGACCATTGATTATAATGTTAGCTGTGAACTTTTTATATGTGGCCTTTATTATATTGAGACACATTCATTGTATGCTTGATTTATTGAGAGTTTTTATCATGAAAATGTGTTGAATTTTACCAAATGCTTTTTTAAAAATCTATTGAGATGATCTTGTAGTTTTAAACATTTCATTCTGTTAATGTCATGTATCACATTGGGTGAATTGTATTATTAAACTATCCTAGCATTTCAGGGATCAATCTTACTTGATTATGGTGTAGGATCCTCTTATGGTGTGGTTGAATTTAGTTTGTTAGTATTTTGTTAAGAATCTTTGCAAATGGGATCACTAGGGAGATTGGTTTGTAGCTTTCTTTTCTTGTGGTAACTACCAGATTTTGTTATTAAACTAATGCTGAACTCATAAATGAGTTTGGAGTTGTTCCTTTTATTCAATTTTTTGAAAGATTTTTAAGAAGAATCAGTATTAATTCTTCTTTCAATGTTTGTTAGAATTCATCAACAAAGGTATTTTTTGAGAGGTGTTTGATTATTGATTCAATCTCCCAATTATTATACATCTTCAGCCTTCTCTTTCTCTTGATTCAGTTTTGGTAGGTTGTATGTTGAATATACTTTGTAGAATATTTGGTTTGGCATATAATTTTTCATAGTAGTCTTTCATGATCCTTTTTTCTCCTGAGGCCTCTGTTGCAATGTCTTCTTTTTTATTGATGATTTTCTCTCTCTTTTTTCTTAGTTCTTCTAGCTAAGGGCTTGTTGATTTAGTAATTGTTTTTAAAACACTCATAGTTTCTATTGTTTCTCTATTTCCTATTTGATTATTTCTACTCTATTCTGTCATTTTCTTTATGATCTGCAAACTTTGGGCTTAGCTCATTTCTTCTTTGAGATGTAAACTTGAATTGTTCGTTGGAGATCTTTTTTTCTTTTTTAATGTTGGCATTTATTGCTCTAAAGCTCTCTCTAAGTACGTTATTTATTTATTTATTTTGCATCTTATAAATTTTGGTAAGTCGTGCTTTCTTTTCTGCTTAACTTAGGATAGTTGTAGAATTCCCATTCGATTTCTTCTTTGACCCAACATTCCAGAGTCTGTTGCTTAGTTTTCATGGGTTTGTTAATTTTCCTATTGTTTTACTGTTATTGACTTCAGTTTTCATTTTATTATGGTCAGAAAAAAATACTTAGAATAACTCTTCTGTATGTAATAAGTTGGCTTTCTTTCGTTGCTTTCAAAATTCCCTCTCTTGAATTGAATTTTTATCAGTTCAACTGTTGTTTTCTTCAACTCCATGAGTTCTGTTTGGTTGTTTTTTATTTTCTATGCATTTATTAAATTTCTCACTTTGTTTATGGATCACGTTCCTGATTTCATTTGGTTGTTTATCTGCATTCTGTGGTAGCTTATATAGTTTCTTCAAGATGATTATTTTGAATTCTTTGTCAAGCAATGAATGAATCTTCCTTTCTTTAGGGTCAGTTACTAGAATTTTATTAATTCTTCAGTGGTATGTTTACTTGATTTTTCATGATTTGTATAGCTTGTGCATGTATTTGTGCATTTGAAGTAGCAAATACCTTTTATAGTCTTTGCAGACTGATTTTAGTAGGTGAGGACCTTCTTTTGCCAGATTCCTGAACTTTTAGGACTACGTCTGGACTTGTAGACAAGCAGGGCTTCATGCTACTTTTAGATCTTCAGTGGGAACTGTGTTTGGCAGCCCTGTTATTTGGGGCATAGGTGGTTGTGGTTCTTAATAGGTGCTAGGCAGCTGGAATTATCTGGGGCAGTATTTGAGGAGGGATTGAGTCAGGTCACAGGGTCATTTTGGGGTCCATAGATGTTAAGCCCATTACTAGGAGCATTGACAAATGTTGCTCCTGTGGGGTCCCTGGGAAGGCATCTACTGGGTCACTGGGAAGATTTCTGTGTGGTCAGGACTTCTTTGAGTACTGTGGTAGAGAGGGATGAAACTGGAATACAAGCCATGGAAGTCATATCCAGGATCAGTGGGCATCTTACTGAGGACAGGGATGATCATGTCTCCTCCTATTCCTCTTGGTAGATGGGACTCAAGGCAGGACTGTGGTTAAGTACAGAGTTCCTTCATTTTTGCAACTGGGACCATGGTTGGTGAGCCTGCTGGGTGTATGCCTTTCTTCTTTTTTTTTTTTTAAAGTGCATTATAATTATGTATGATAATGGAATTCATTTTGACACATTCATACATGCATATAACATAATTTGGTCAATTTGATTCTCTAGAACCCCTGTTTCCTCCCTTTATCCCTCCCTCTGGTCCTATTCTACTCTATTAGTATCCTTTTCATTTTCAAGAGATCCACACCCAACCTTTTCCATTTTCTCTCTGTAGCTTCCACTTTTAAGAGAAAACATATGACCTTTGAATTTCTGAGTTTGACTTATTTTGCTTTCAAATTCCATCCATTTTCCAGCAAAAGACCTTCATTCTTCTTTTTGGCTGAGTAAACCTGCATCGTTTATATATAACACATTTATTTTAATCCATTCATTTGTTGACAGACACCTAGGCTGGTTCTATAACTTGGCTATTGTGAATTGAGCTGCTATAAACAGGTATGTATGTGTTGTTGTAATATGCTGGCTTTAATTTTTTTGTATAAATACCAATGAGCAATGTAGGGGGGTTACATGTAGTTCCATTCCTAATCTTTCAGGAACTTCCATGCTAATTTCCATGTGTGTCTACTAATTTATGACTTCACTACAGTGTATTCCTTCATCCTTGCACCTTGCATCCTCACTAGCATTTATTATTATTTGTATTCTTAATAATCACATTCTAATTGGAGGGAGATGAAATCTCAGTATAATTTGGATTTGCATTTTCTTGATTGCTAAAGATGTTGAACTTTAAAAAATATATTTTTTGGCCATTTGTGTGTTTTCTTAGTTCATTTACCCATTTGTTGACTGAATTATTTCATTTACATTTTTAGCATTATACCTGAACTATTGAGAGTTTTCATTAAGAGAGAATGTTGGGCATTGTCAAATGCTTTCTCTGTTTCACTGAAAAATATCATGTAATTATTATCTTTCTTTTTGTTAATATGATATATCACTTTGATTTGCATATGTTAAAGTAGAGATAAATCCTACTTGATAATATTGTTGTTGGACTTGGTTTGCTAATGTATGTTATTAAGGATTTTTCCATTGATGTTCATCAGAAAGGTTGGCCTCTAATTTTCTTCCCTTGTGATGTTTTTGTCTGGCTTATACATCACAGTGATGCCAGCATAAAATGGGGAAGTATTTTCTTCTACTTATTTATTTATTTTTTATTGTAAACAAATGGGATACATGTTGTTTCTGTTTGTACATGGAGTAACAGCATACCATTTGCATATTCATACATTTACATAGAGTAATGATGTTTGATTCATTCTATTATTTTTTCCCTCCCCCCACTCCTCCCACCTCTCTTTTCCCTCTATAAAATCCCTCCTTCCTCCATTCTTGCCCCCCTCCCACCCCCCCATTATGTGACGGGGAAGTATTTTCTTACCTCTGTGTTTTAGAAGGGTTTAAGTACTGTTACTCATTCTTCTTTGAACATTTGGGAGAATTCAGTCATAAAACTACCTGATCCTGAACTCTTCTTTGTTGGGAGTTTTTTTTTTTTTTTACTACTTTATTTGTTATTGGTTTGTTTAGGCTTTGTATTTCTTTCTGACTCAATGTTGATAGGCTGTATTGTTCAAGAAATTTATCAATTTTCTCCAGGACATACAACTTTTTGACATATAATTACTCCTAAGTGTTTGAGTTGTAATCCCAAAAGACACAAATCCCTAATGATGTGACTCAAAGGTAGCATTCTTTCAAGAATGTTGAAATATTATAATCTCAAGAAAACCCTAAAGTTTGAAAGATCAAAATCTTAAGAACATAATTCTGAAAAATAATAAGATTCCTTAAAATACATTTACATTTTAAAAGAGATTTATTTGAGAAACAAAAACACAAAAAATTTCATAAGCCACTTTGCACAGTTAAATTCTATGCATGTGTGTGACTCGGGTATAATAAAGAGAGTCTCAAGGACATAATTATGAACAAATGAACCATATTTATAAAGAGATAGATAAAAAGGAGGATGTATAAATGCATATCACCATGGTTGGTAATTATGTGCATTCAGCTTTTTAACTATGGTCATCCGAAATACCATGCTGAACAGCTTCAGTCTTTTGATGAGATGATCAATATCAAGTTGAGGGCAGGTGCAGTGGTGCATGTCTATAATCCCAGTGGCTCAGGAGGCTGAGGCAGGAGGATCTCGAGTTCAATGTTCATCAGCAAAAGTGAGGCACTAAGCAACTCAGTGAGACCCTGTCTGTAAATAAAATACAAAATCGGACTGGTGTTGTGGCTCAGTGGTCAAGTGCCCCTGAGTTCCATCCCTGGTACACCCCCTGCAAAAAAAAAAAAAAAAAAAAAATTAAATTGAATCACTACCATATATATAGTCAACCAAACAGTTGAGATTTCAAGAAATTTTGTCTATCACAAACACAAATGTACAAAAAAGATACCTCTTCATTTATTGAGAAAATTTCAACGTTTTTACATATGTAGACAATGCTTACAAAGTCAACACTGTGATGATGCACTTTCCTGGAGTCAAATTTGATAAAAAAAAAAAAAAAGGATAAAACAAATTAAAAATATCTAAAAGTCTACACAGTTTATACCTCCAGTATTGGAAATGATGCAAGGAAGAAGTACATAGCATTGTGAATTGCAGAAAATAATGCTGCCATTCTAAAATAGTGGGGAGAAATGCTACAATGAAGAAAAAAGATCTCCATCAGCAACGTATGAGTATGCCTTTTCCCCCACATCCATGCCAACACTTACTATTGCTTCTGTTCTTTTTTTTTTTATTTTATTGTAAACAAATGGGATACATGTTGTGTCTCTGTTTGTACATGGCGTAAAGGCATACCATTTGTGTAATCATAAATTTACATAGAGTAATGTTGTTTGATTCATTCTGTTATTTTTTCCCTTCCCCCCACCCCTCCCACTCCTTTTTTCCCTCTATACAGTGCTTCCTTCCTCCATACTTGCCCCCCTCCCTAACCCTAACTCTAACCCTAACACTAACCCTTCCCTCACCCCATTATGTGTCATCATCCACTTATTAGCGATATCATTCGTCCTTTGGCTTTTTGAGATTGGCTTATCTCACTTAGCATGATATTCTCCAATTTCATCCATTTGCCTGCAAATGCCATAATTTTATCATCCTTTATGGCTGAGTAATATTCCATTGTATATATATATATATATACCACAGTTTCTTTATCCACTCATCAATTGAAGGGCATCTAGTTTGGTTCCACAGTCTGGCTATTGTGAATTGAGCAGCTATGAACATTGATGTGGCTGTATCTCTGTAGTATGCTGATTTTAAGTCCTTTGGGTATAGGCCAAGGAGTGGGATAGCTGGGTCAAATGGAGGGTCCATTCCAAGTTTTCTACGGAATCTCCACACTGCTTTCCAGAGCGGCTGCACTAATTTGCGACCCCACCAGCAATGTATGAGTGTACCTTTCTCCCCACATCCTCGCCAACACCTGTTGTTGCTCGTATTCTTGATAATTGCCATTCTAATTGGGGTGAGATGGAATCTTAGGGTGGTTTTGATTTGCATTTCTCTTATTACTAGAGATGTTGAACATTTTTCCATATGTTTGTTGATTGCTTGTAGATCTTCTTCTGTGAAGTGTCTATTCATTTCCTTAGCCCATTTGTCGACTGGATTATTTGAATTCTTGGTGTAGAGTTTTTTGAGTTCTTTATAGATTCTGGAGATTAGTGCTCTATCTGAAGTATGATTGGCAAAGATATTCTCCCACTCTGTAGGCTCTTTCTTTGCATTGCTGATAGTTTCCTTTGCTGAGAGAAAGCTTTTTAGTTTGAATCTATCCCAGTTATTGATTCTTGCTTTTATTTCTTGTGCTAAGGGAGTCCTGTTAAGGAAGTCTGGTCCTAAGCCGACATGTTGAAGATCTGGACCTACTTTTTCTTCTATAATCTGCAGGGTCTCTGGTCTGATTCCGAGGTCCTTAATTCATTTTGAGTTTAGTTTCGTGCATGGTAAGAGATATGGGATTAGTTTCATTCTGTTGCATATGGATTTCCAATTCTCCCAGCACCATTTGTTGAAGAGGCTATCTTTTCTCCATTGCATATTTTTGGCACCTTTGTCTAGTATGAGAAAATTGTATTTATTTGGGTTTGTGTCCGTGTCCTCTATTCTGTACCATTGATCTACCTTTCTACTTTGGTACCAGTACCATGCCGTTTTTGTTACTATTGCTTTGTAGTAGAGTTGAAGATCTGGTATTGTAATACCCCCTGTTTCACTCTTCCTGCTAAGGATTGCTTTAGCTATTCTGGGTTTCTTATTCTTCCAGATGAATTTCATAATTGCTTGCTCTATTTCTGTAAGGTACATCATTGGGATTTTAATTGGAATTGCATTGAATCTGTATAGCACTTTTGGTAGTATGGCCATTTTGACAATATTAATTCTTCCTATCCAAGAATATGGAAGATCTTTCCATCTTCTAAGGTGTTCTTTAATTTCTTTCTTTAGTGTTGTATAGTTCTCATTGTAGAGGTCTTTCACCTCTTTTGTGAGGTTGATTCCCAAGTATTTTATTTTTTTCGAGGCTATTGTGAATGGGGTAGTTTTCCTAATTTCTCTTTCTGAAGATTCATCACTTATGTATAAAAATGCATTGGATTTATGAGCATTGATCTTGTAACCTGCTACTTTACTAAATTCACTTATGAGTTCTAAGAGTTTTCTGGTGGAATTTCCAGGTTCCTCTAAATATATAATCATGTCATCAGCGAACAGGGATAGTTTGAGTTCTTCTTTTCCAATTCGTATCCCTTTAATTTCTTTGGTTTGTCTAATTGCTCTGGCTAGAGTCTCAAGAACGATGTTGAATAGAAGTGGTGAAAGAGGGCATCCCTGCCTTGTTCCAGTTTTTAGGGGGAATGCTTTCAGTTTTTCACCATTTAGAATGATATTAGCCATGGGCTTAGCATAAATGGCCATTACAATGTTAAGGAATGTTCCCACTATCCCTATGTTTTCTAGTGTTTTGAGCATGAAGGGGTGCTGTATTTTATCAAATGCTTTTTCTGCATCTATTGAAATAATCATGTGATTCTTGACTTTAAGTCTATTGATATGGTGAATGACATTTATTGATTTCCTGATGTTGAACCAACCTTGCATCCCTGGGATGAAACCCACTTGATCATGGTGCACTATCTTTTTAATATATTTTTGTATGCGATTTGCTAAAATTTTGTTGAGAATTTTTGCATTGATGTTCATTAAGGATATTGGTCTGAAATTTTCTTTCCTTGATGACTCTCTGTCTGGTTTAGGTATCAGGGTGATATTGGCTTCATAGAATGAGTTTGGGAGGGTTCCCTCCACTTCTATTTTATGGAATACTTTGAGAAGTATTGGAATGAGCTCTTCTTTAAAGGTTTTGTAGAACTCGGCTGAGAACCCATCTGGTCCCGGACTTTTTTTGTTGGTAGGCTTTTGATGACTTCTTCTATTTCAGTACTTGAAATTGGTCTATTTAAATTGTGTATGTCCTCCTCGTTCAGTTTAGGCAATTCATATATCTCTAGAAACCTGCTGATGTCTTCAAAATTTTCTATTTTGTTGGAGTATAGATTTTCAAAATAGCTTCTAATTATGTTTTGTATTTCACTTGTGTCTGTTGTGATATTTCCTTGTTCATTCCGAATTTTAGTGATTTGGGTTTTCTCTCGTCTTCTCTTTGTTAGTGTGTCTAAAGGTTTATCAATTTTGTTGATTTTTTCAAAGAACCAACTATTTATTTTGTCAATTTTTTGTATTGTTTCTTTTGTTTCAATTTCGTTGATTTCAGCTCTGAGTTTAACTATTTCCTGTCTTCTACTACTTTTGGTGCTGTTCTGTTATTCTTTTTCTAGGGCTTTGAGCTGTAGTGTTAGGTCGTTTATTTGTTGAGTTTTACTTCTTTTATTAAATGCGCTCCATGAAATAAATTTCCCTCTAAGTACTGCTTTCATAGTGTCCCAGAGATTTTGATATGATGTTTCTTTGTTCTCATTTACCTCTAAGAATTTTTTAATTTCCTTCCTAATATCTTCTGTTATCCATTCATCATATAATAGCATATTGTTTAATCTCCAGATGTTGGAATAGTTTCTGTGTTTTACTTTTTCATTTATTTCTAACTTCAATCCATTATGATCTGATAGAATACATGGTAGTGTCTCTATCTTCTTGTATTTGCTAACATTAGCTTTGTGGCATAATATATGGTCTATTTTAGAGAAGGATCCATGTGCTGCTGAGAAGAAAGTGTATTCGCTCTTGGTTGGATGGTATATTCTATAAATGTCCGTTAAGTCTAAATTATTGTGTTATTGAGATCTATGGTTTCTTTGTTCAATTTTTGTCTGGAAGATCTGTTCAGTGGTGAGAGAGGTGTGTTAAAATCACCTAGTATTATTGTGTTATGGTCTATTTGGTTTCTGAAATTGAGTAGGATTTGTTTGACATACATGGATGAGCCCCTGTTTGGGGCATAGATGTTTATGATTGTTATATCTTGCTGATTTATGCTTCCCTTAAGCAGTATGAAATGACTTTCTTTATCCCTTCTGACTAACTTTGGCTTGAAGTCAACATTATCTGGAATGAGGATGGATACTCCAGCTTTTTTGCTGAGTTCATGTGCATGGTATGTTTTTCCCCATCCTTTCACCTTTAGTCTATGGGTGTCTTTTTCTATGAGGTGAGTCTCTTGTAGGCAACATATTGTTGGATCTTTCTTTTTAATCCAATCTGCCAGTCTATGTCTTTTGATTGATGAATTCAGGCCATTAACATTCAGGGTTATTATTGAGATATGATTTGGTTTCCTGGTCATTTGGTTCATTTTTTAAATTTTATTTATTTATTTGTTTGACACAACTTGGTTCCTCCTTTATTTGACCATTCCTTTAGGATGATTCCTCCCTTTGCTGATTTGCTTCTTTGTTTTTCATCTCTTCCTCATGGAATATTTTGCTGAGAATGTTCTGTAATGCTGGCTTTCTTTTTGTAAATTCTTTTAGCTTTTGTTTATCATAGAAGGCTTTTATTTCATCGTCAAATTTGAAGGTAAGTTTTGCTGGGTATAAGATTCTTGGTTGGCATCCATTTTCTTTCAGGGCTTGAAAAATGTTGTTCCAGGCCCTCCTAGCTTTTAGGGTCTGGATTGAAAAATCTGCTGATATCATATTGGTTTTCCCCTGAATGTAATTTGGTTCTTTTCTCTCACAGCCTTTAAAATTCTGTCTTTATTTTGTATGTTAGGTATTTTCATTATAATGTGCCTTGGTGTGGGTCTGTTGTAATTTTGTGTATTTGGAGTCCTATAAGCCTCTTGAACTTGATTTTCCATTTCATTCTTCAGATTTGGGAAATTTTCTGATATTATTTCATTGAGTAGATTGTTCATTCCTTTGGTTTGTTTCTCTAAGCCTTCCTCAATCCCAAAAATTCTTAAATTTGGCCTTTTCATGATATCCCATAGTTCTTGTAGATTCTGTTCATGATTTCTTACCATCTTCTTTGTTTGTTCAACTTTGTTTTCAAGGTTAAATATTTTGTCTTCAATGTCTGAGGTTCTGTCTTCCAGGTGTTCTATCCTACTGGATATGCTTTCTATGGAGTTCTTAATTTGGTTTATTGTTTCCTTCATGTCAAGGATTTCTGTTTGTTTTTTTTTTCATTATCTCTAACTCTTTATTGAAATGATCTTTTGCTTCCTGCATTTGCTCTTTTACCTGTCGATTGGTGCGATCATTCAATGCCTGCATTTGCTCTTTCATCTCATCATTCAGTGCGTGCATTTGCTCTTTCATCTTATCGTTTGCTTCCCTGATCGTTTTAATTATGTACATTCTGAACTCCTTTTCTGTCATTTCTTCTTCCATGCTGTCATTGGGTTTTATTGATGTAACATCTAGATTTGTTTGCGGCATTTTCTTTCCTTGTTTTCTCATATTGTTCAGGTATCAGTGGACCACTGAGATATTGTAGATTTCCTCTATTGACTTACAATGTCCCTGAAGATTTCTATATATATCCCCTCTTAGCCTTCAGTAGGCTGAAGTCTTGGAGGAAGTTGATAATGCAGTGCTCCACAAGGAAGCTGCCTCTCTAGAAGTGGTGGCCTTTAGGTGGGGTATATTCCCTGCTAGTGGGCAGAGGTGCCTCCACTTGTTGACCAATGGTCATCCAAAGGAGAACTAGGCTGCAGGCTGAGGCAAGGCCTGTTTGGGTCTGTGTCTCTGGTTTTACCGTCCTTGTGGGGAAATCTCACCCGGCAGGGAAGACTCACCCAGTGGGGAGGTCTCGCTGGTCAGTTCCCTCCTAGAGGTTTCCCTCAATCTACAGCTACCACCTGGGCTGGGCTGCCGTCCTCTGCAAAGTTCCCAGGGGCCCGGCCCTACCTCCTGGGCCTGGGAGCCTCACCCTTTGCAGATGAATCACCTTAGGCTGCCCCTCCTCAGAGAATCTGCCCGCAGTCCTGGAACCTTCGCTCCGCCCCTAAGCGTGTCTCTATGGGGCTCTTCCACCAAGAAGCCTCCTAGATCCTGGGACCCTGCTGTGCACCTAATCGCCTGGCTATGCGGCCCCTCCTCTGAGTAGCCACCTGGGGCCCCGTACAATCGCTCTGAGTCCCAGAGACCTGCCACACACCTCTTCCTCCAGACAGCCGCCCAGTATTCCGGTGCGGTCACTAGGAGTCCAAGAAACTCACTGCGTGCCTCCTCCTCCCACCAACCACCCATAGCCTGGGGCAATCAATCACTCCGAGTCAAAATGACCCTCCCTGTTTCTCCTCCTCCTCCAGGTAACCCCCCGGGTGTTCAGGAGCGGTCACTCTAAGTGGCTCTGAATCCACGTGACCCGCTGCACGCGTCCTCTGGGCAACCGCCCGGAGCTCTGGTGCGGCCACTTGAGACCAAGCGACCCACCGTGCTTCTCCTCAAGGCAGCCCTCCTGTGTTCAGGAGTGGTCGCTTTAAGTCCAAACAACTCACCAATTGCCTCCTCCTTTGAGCAGCCGCCTGGAGCTCTAATGCAGTCACTGCGAGTCCAAACGACCCGCCGCGCTCCTCCTCCTCCTCCTACTCCTCCGGGCAGGCCCAGGTGTTCAGAAGTGGTCTGAGTCCAAACAGCTCGCCGCACAGCTTTTCCTCTGGCAACTCCTGTAGCTCTGGTGTAGTCACTCCGAATCCAAGCGGCCACGCTCCTCCTCTTCCTCCTCAGGGCAGGCCCCGGTGTTCTGAGACCACACAGCTCTCCTTGCCGCTCCTCCCCTGGGCAGCCTCCGGAGCCCCAGTGGTTGCTCCGAGTCCCAGTGCTGTGCTGAGCGGCCTCCTTTACAATGCTCCCAGTTGTCCGAGTTCACTGCTCCAGCGTGGGGAGGGGCGTCTCGCCGGCAGCTCTTCTTCACAAAGTTCACTGCGTTCCGGGACTACCGTTACATCCGGGAAGCCTCCCCAACGGGAGAGACTCACCCGGCTGCTTTGAGTTGGTCCCAAGTCTCTCAATATCTCCTCTTTTGAATCCTGATTCCTGGAGCAACATGAAATGCAGCCACCCTCTAGGCCGCCATCTTGAAACCTCCGCTTGTGTTCTTGATGATAGCCATTCTAATATGAGTTAGATGAAATCTTAGGGTGGTTTTAATTTGCACTTCTCTAATTACTAGGGATGATGAGCCCTTTTTCATATATTTGTTGATCACCTGTATATCTTCTTCTGTGAAGTGTCTTCCCAGTTCCTTAGCCCATTTATTGATTGTGTTCTTTGTATTTTTGGTGTAAAGTTTTAAAAGTTCTTTATAAACTATGAAGATTAGTGCTCTGTCTGAAGTGTGTGTGGAAAAGATTTTCTCCCACTCTGTAGTCTATCTTTTCACATTATTGATTGTTTCCTTTGCTGAGAAAAAGCTTTGTAGTTTGAATGTATCCTGTTTATTGATCCTTGCTTTTATTTCTTGCGCTATGGGGGTCTTGTTGAGGAAGTCTGGTCCTAAGCCAATGTGATGGAGATTCAGGAGAATGAAGGAACTTTGGATGGTGTAGAGGAAAATGGGGTGGGAGTTGGGGGGGGGGTGGAGAAAAGATAGTAGAATGAGACAGACAGTATTTCCCTAGGTACATGTATGATTACATGAATGGTGTGAATCTACATTGTGTACAACCACAGAAATGAAAAGTTGTACCCCATTTGTGTACAATGAATCCAAATGCAGTCTGTAAAACTAAAAAAAATTTTAATAAAAAAAAAAGAAAAAAGAAAAAGAAAACAACTCTCCAAAAATAAAAAGAAAATTTGACCTATGAAAAGTTATGTCACCAGGATCAATTATGGGCAGTGGCACAGAGGTAGTCCATACAAGCTGGCTGACTTAAACAATCATCAGCTATATTTTGAAGTCTTGCATCATACATATCTGCCCTTTATCTTTTTCTGCCCTTCTCTGAGAACATGCTCACATTCATTTTCTACTTGGCACTGTTCTTTTGAAATTCCAATTCCATATACACTTACGTGAGTATTTCTGATTAAACTTTTCCACCTTTTGTACCATGCTTCTATGTTTGGAGTATGTGGAAATCTGTTTTGCATGCACTCATATTCAGTCCACAGATTTGGTGAATACAATACTGATAACTAAACAGCAACACGGTTGTGCAGGTGTCTTCTTAATGCACACTTAATTGGTTTTTAGTTGCTCAGGAAATTCATTGACTTCTTCAGGAAAATGGTGCTTTAATTCTTCAAAAATTCTTTGAATTTCATCAGTGGGAAGAAATGCCAAAGTAGATGAATAACGTATTTATAAAATGAAGTTTTCTTTGTTCTCATGTTGTGTAGCCAATCCCTTCCACAAAATTTGGTACTCTCCCCCTCTTATATTTACCCCTGTTTTTCATGAGAATTTCAGTGGTAGGGGTTTAAATTTTCAGTATTTCAGCAGACAGTATTTTAATCTTTTGGAATTGTAATTTTCAGAATTTTAGACATCAGAGATTTTGCTCTTTTGGAATTTTAGCATTCAGGATTATGTCTTTCAGGATGATGTTCAGCACCAGTTACTGACAGTTCCTTTTCATCCCTTTTATTCCTGAGGCATCTGTAGCAATTTTTTCACTTTCATTTTTTATTTCATTTACTTGAATTTTCTCTCAGACAAGCTAAGTGTTCATCAATTTTGTTTATTTTTTAAAAATCCAACTATTAGTTTCATTTACCCTTTCTCTGGTTATTCTATTCTCTATCTGAATTTTTCTGATTTTATTATTTCCTTCATTAAGTAATATTGACCTTAGTCTGCTCTTTTTCTATTTCCTGGAGGCATAACATCAGATTACTTTTTGGGGCCTTTCTTCTTTTCTAACATAGGCGCTTTGTTTCTATAAACGTCCCTCTTAGAACTATCTTTGCTGCATCCCTTATCTTTTGGTCCTTTGTACTCCCATTGTTCTTGGTTTCAAGCTTTTTCACAATTTTATTTTGATTTATTCTTTGACTCATTGATTGATCATAATAATGTTTAGTTTCCACGTATCTGTGAGTTTTTAAAGATTCCTCCACTTATTGATTTCTAACTGCATACTGTTGTTCTCTGAAATGACCCCTAGATATGATTTCCATCTTCTTGAATTTGTTAATACACATATCTTTTGACTTAGTAACTACCTCTAGAATTTATCCTAATGATATGTTTTTATAAAACTCAAAATAAATTTATACACGGATAGTTGGGTCATTATTTTTTAAGTTGCAAAATACTGGGAACAACTTAAATACCCATGTATAGGAGATAGAATGAGAAAAACTAGTACAACCACAAAGTGGAGGAGCAGTGGAAGGATCTCTGTAAGTAGAATGTGGAATGATTTCCAGGGTATATTGTTAAGTGTAAAACATTAGATATGAACAACATCGTTAATGTTCAATCTTTTGTTTAATAAGGAGGAAATGAAAATACGTGTATCTGCTCATCTGTGCAAAAAGAAACAGAGAGTGGGACAAAATGGCAGGAATGGGGAATGGGAGTGGGAGTGAAGAGATGGGACAGTGATACTTCTCTAATACACCTCTCCATGTTTTTAGAATCATGCTAGTATTTCTTGTCATATATAACATGTAAAATATGTGTTATATATATATTTCTTGTGCTATATTTTCAACTTTTTAGTTAGAAATTATTTCAAAACAAACATTTAAAATCATACACAAAGCACTTTTTTTAAAGTCAGAAATAAGTTAAGGATACCTACCCTCACGCTACTATTTCACTTTGTACTGAAGTCTTAATGTATCACATGTTGGAGAAAAATCACATATTTGCAGATGTTGTGTTTGTCTACTTGAAAATGAAGCAAACAGAGTTTGGCGATGCATGAATAGTACTTCTAAGAGAATGAATCAGAGTGAAAGTACAAAAATCCACAGCTTTCCTATGTGTGATCAACAAACAGAACATGTGAGATGAGGAAATATAGTAGGTTGAAGGGGACTGAGGAGGGAAGCAGGTTATACAGACTATGCCAGGAATTCTTTCCATAGTTTTGCATATAAAGAGAAGCAGTGACTGGCAGACTATGTGAAAGAGGGACACTTCCCCTACCCCCTTTCTCCTCCTCTTTGTCTTTTTCTTCCTCAGGATGAGAAATGTTAGCACGCTTTTGTGTCCTGTTGGGAATAACCTGGTAGGTGCAGAAAGACTGGTGCCGTTGGAGAGTTATGGTATTCAAAATCTTCATGAAAGCATTAGGATTAACCTTAAAAAAAAAAAAAAGTCACTTCCTTTATTGTAACAGAAATTCTGGGAAATGTTTGCACCCGGACAAGAGTTTGCAGATCTGGTGGTATAAAGATGAGGAAGCCTTGTAACATATGAGGCAAGGACATTGGAGGTGGCAGCCTTGGGAGTGGAAAATTTGAGAAGACGGGTAAACGTAAAAGTTATCTTAAGAGGGTTTACTGTAGAAACAGACAAAAATGCTGGATAATCTAAAAATAAGAATTAAAGTTAAAAGTAAGATAATTTTTCCTTTTTTTCTCCCAGTGGAATCTCTCTGGCAATATTAAGCCAGATGGGTGTGGGCATTAAAAAGATGAATGCTTGCTTTGCATCCAGAGTGGTTGGGGGTTTCCAGGTAGATAAAGTGGAGGAAGTGAGGGGGGTCAAGGGAATTGTGTTTACAATGATATTATGTAGTGGTAGAGCATGCCATCTAAACTGAACTAGGAGAAATGTGAATGGAGGATAAAGCTCTAGATGTAGAAAAAAATTTTAGGACCAATGGGTTATATATAAATTATGTTGGAATTGAAGCATGTTTAAATATGATAGTCCTTAGCAATTGTGCCAGCAGGAGAGGAGACTCTCTAGTGAAATGTTTGCATTTGAGATGGTGGAGGTCATGCAGTTTTTGGTGACAAGGTCTAAACGTGGTGGGACTGTGAGAATGGGAAGGAAGTAAAGTTGCAAAATAAGGAGGTCAAGAGTTTGGTTGTGTCAGGGTGTTGGAGAGATCTTCTGTACATTCATTGATATTACAGAAATGACAAAAGGAACTTGGGTGGAGAGGAAGGTTGTGGGTCAGGAGTAACGTACTACAGTCAGATGGCTTAGCCTCAGAGAGTAGGGGATTCACAAGAAGGTAGATGTGCAATAGAATTGACGTGCCAGTGGGAAAGAGAGAGGGCAATCTGGCCATCACAACATGAGACCTGAAACTTGAGCAGCCTTTACTGGGAAGACAATGCAGGATGCGTTGTTCTCAAGGCACAACCTGAGTTGAATTAATGAGAAAGTAAAGCTATCATTCTAAGAAGGACTTAAGTATGTGATTTCCTTATGTAGGATTGTTTGGCAGTGTAAACCATGAATTCCAGTGGAAAGCTTTGGAAGGTAAGAAACCAAAGGGGGATTGGTTTAGACTAGGGATAGAGAGAACAACGTGGATGTAAGAGTTTTATAAAAGTAATTAAGGAGGCTTATAGGGGGTCTTGAATCAGAGTAAAATATATCCTGGTCATTTTCTAAAAGGGCATGAATTTGATCCACAGTATTTGGGCGCAAGAAATGTAATATTTATTTTATTTTTCTCTGTTAAATCATACTTGGTCCTGAGTCATCATCTGCCTATCTGGTAAGAAATGAAATCTTGGGCATTGTGTGACATGGTTATATGAGAATGGGCGGTCTTTTATGCTGCTCAGGAAGTTGGGGAGGGTCTTTTGGGCTTCTGAGCATTATTATTACAGATAAGCTGTTTATTGTTCAGGTTATGGTCCAATTGAAGTCATGCAGTTATTCTACTTAAAAGTTCATTTGTTTTTCTCCACTTCTGCCCTTAGAAATATGAACATGGATGCCTTAGGCTTATGTCCCTCAGTTCAGTCCCTGGGCTTCACTTTTCAGCTTAAGGAGAAAGTTCTGGTATTTTGTGAAGTGCCGATGGGGTGAGATCTTGGTCTCTGCCACTAGCAGGAACTAATTCCATTTCAATCCTCCATGTCTTTACAAAATCATTTTCACCTTAAAACTGGAAAGAGACTTCATTTTTAACTGTTTATTCCCATGAATGTTGGCTTTTGATACAAATGGCTCCTTCCTTTCCAAGGGTTGCATCTAGAGAATAAGAAACACTGCTTTGTTGCTGGTAGAGAAAGAGAAAAAGATTTTGTCTTCTCCCATCAGGAGGCTTTTAGGGCAATTTTCATTCAGATTATTTTCATTTGTCTATTAGAGTTGAACAGACACTCAGTTCTAGTCCTGGGGTCTGAATACATTACCTGTGGCATGAAAACCTCCAGAACTGCTCCCTCTGCTTTTAAGAGCTCATGGGATTAGGGTGAGAAAAGTGTACACTGACCAGAGGCACTGCCCCCTTAAACAGGGTGGGATGACATGGCTTCAATATCTGACCTCCCAACTTTAGTACTAGCACTGCATGCAGAACTGCAGAAATAGGAAAAGACTTCCCCAAAACACGGTTCGGGGAGTTCTCCACCCGCATGCAAATCAGTTAACACCCAACAGTTGCTTTCACAGTCACACTGTCATGGTGCCCAGAGTAATCATTTCCGTTCCCACTGTTGGGTGGGTGTGAAAACTGGGCTCATTTTAAAACATATGACTAATGAGCACGTATCCGGATTGTACATCTGGTATTGATGGGGCTGATCTGAAGTGATGGCAATGCAGCCAGGACCTGGGAACACAGCTGACGGGCAACTGACTGGGTCTTCATGGCTTCCTGCTGGTGGGAGTTGGTGGTGGGAAGGGAAGATATTCAGTGTCTCCTGTTTCATTCAGGATACATTCCCTTTTGAGAGCATTTAGTTGAAAGATTTCCAGGCAAATTTGTTAACAAATCAATTCATCTTGTAAAAGTTTTGAAGGCTTCTGTTCTCTGGAAAATACTGATAAGGTAACACATAAATGGTTTTATGTAGGATCAGTCTGTGGTCATTCCACTTAACACCAACTTGACCTTTGTTTTGATTTGATTTAGGAAGTAGCACATGAGCACAAGGAACATTAAGTCCCAGGGGGAAAAATTAGAAAACTACATTCATAAAATAAAATGTATATTCAGCCATCCACTTTAATAAATAAGAATAGGA
This sequence comes from Sciurus vulgaris, assembly GCF_902686455.1. Lineage (NCBI taxonomy): Eukaryota > Metazoa > Chordata > Mammalia > Rodentia > Sciuridae > Sciurus > Sciurus vulgaris. The sequence goes on along the minus strand of NC_136466.1, from coordinate 44,532,686 downwards.
AATTAGCCCTTATCTGATGAATGCGACATATAACAAAAATACACTCTAATTCTGTTATGTTAATTAAATAAGAGAGGATAGAGAGAAAGTATATAAACAAAAGAAAACTAGACAGAATTAGAGAAAAAGACAGGAAAAGCAAGAGAAAAGCAATAAATTATACTCATTACCAAATACCCATTATCATGGAGTATTATTTTATTTGCATTTTTCTTCCTTTTTCCTTTGCTTTACTCTCCTTTTGGCCTACTTCCTCTTTTTGTGTTTGGCCTGGGACTTAAGTTTGAACAAAATTGACATTTTGTGGTATCAAAGTGAATATTACCTTTTCTCTTCTATATTCTTCATTTAGTTTGGATTTATGTGATTTGTAGTACATATGCCAATCTGTAGTATTATATGAGTTCCTTTAAGAAATGAACTATAACCTGCATCACATCTCTCTCTTATGGTTTTCTTTTGCTACCATAATAACCTAATACATAAAAGTGATTTAAATAACACACACTTATTATCTTCTAGTTTTGAAGGTCAGAAATCTAAACAGCTCTTGGAATGAAATTCTGATGCCCGGGTTCAAATCAAAACTTTGGCAGGTCTGCATTTTTTTTTTTTTTTTTCTTCTGGAGGCTCTAGGGAAAAATCCATTTTCTTGCTTCTTCTAGCTTCTAGAGGTCCCTCACATTCCCTGGGTTGTGGCCTTTTATTCAACTTCCAAAGCCAGCAATGCTGCATCTCTTTGGTCCCTCTTTCCCAGCGACATCTCTCTCTCTCACCATAGCCAGGGGAAATCATCTGCTTTTGAGGACTCATGTGATTAGCTTGGGCCCACCTGGATAATCCAGGCCATTTCAAGCCCACTGATCAACAGCATTAATTGCTTCTGTAGCCTTAATTTTCATTGCCATACAACACACATATTCATGGGCTCTAGAATTAGGATGTTGACCTTTTGGGGAGGCTAGTCTGAGTAGGCCATCATATTGACTCTCACAACTTCTCTCTTCTTTGAATAATTGGATAATTTCCCCTTCACATCTACCAGAACATCTCCTACTGTGCCTACAACAATTTGTCCATGAGGAGGTTTGAACAAGGACATTGTGACCCTGCAAGTGATTCAATATTATTTTCTGGGGAACTCACTTCTCTTAGCCAAAATTCCATACATGATTTTAAAAATTGTTCTTGAATTTTTGGTCTGAGTCATAATAAATATGATTTATCTCTTATTTTAATAAGTGTTCCTTAGCATTTATCATCTAATGACTTTTGGAATTAGCCCATTTTTGTGTTTAGAATCAATAAGAGGAATAATCCATTATGAGGAGATTTGGGGTTTTTATTTTGGCACTGGGGATTGAACCCAGAAGCACTTTACACTGAGTTACATTCATGCACCTCTTATTTTTTATTTTGTGACAGTGTCTTGCTAAGTTGCTTAAGGTCTCACTAAATTGCTGAGGCTAGCCTCCAATTTACCATCTTCTTGCCTCCATCTCCTGATTTGCTGGGATTACAGGCATACACCACCATGCCCAGTGAAGAGATAGATTTAACCAAATTTCAGATTTTGAGCTCTTGATTGTACAGTGTCACACTCAGCTGAGAGAAAAACTATCTTGAAGAACTTAATGTTACCATTTGAATATAAACTTATGTTTCCAAATAAAAATATGTTAAAATTAGAAATCATTACCCTATGTACATGTATGATTACATGAATGGTGTGAATCTATATCATGCATAACCATAGAAACAAAATGTTGTACCCCATTTGTGTACAGTGAATCAAAATGCAGTCTGTAAAAATAAAATTAAAAAATTAGCGATTTTGTTGACATTGTCTCTGGTGCAAAATTTGCTTGAAATTAAAAAAAAAAAAATTTTGGCCTTAACCATACCAAATGTAATGAGAGTAAATGGACATCATCTTGCCATTGCCTCCTTCCTTACCTCCTTCTCCCACATCATGTCATCTCTCCCGTAGTGAATCAGGGGTGACTGCGGTGGAGAAGCCTTTTATTTTTAATAAAACTCTGAGTTTATATTTGATATTTGCCTTCCCACCTCTACCTCAGCATCCACAAAGAGTATTTTGCTCTACACAGTGGAAATTAGATCTATTAGAAAGTGTAATTAATTCTGTCCAAGTTCTGGTGCCAATATTCATCTCCAGCTCAGTCACTGTGAAGAGAATAATTATTCTTCCCACTTCATGCACATTACAACCTGGTCTCTATTGCACTGGGAAATAAAGTCCTCTCATCTATCCTGTAGTAAATGGCCCATGGTTGAGGTACACTTTTAGAGTGCTGTTTGTGACCAGAGTGTTAACAAAGAGGTGAAAAATGGGTGAATTTTTAATGCCAGAATTCTTACGTGATAACTTCTGAAAGTCTTGATGCTTTGTAATCAGATTTTGAAAAAGATGGACACAGAAAAGTGCTCTCAGGAAATAATTTTTTTTTTTTTTTTGATTCCTGTCTTTAAGTCCATCTCTCTTCCCTATTCCTGGGATAATGTCTTGGTTAGTTTCCATAGTTTTCAGTCACTTTTGATTTTTGTCTTATAGGAAAAGAACATCAGAACTTCACCTCACATAATCAGAAGTTTTTGCCTTTTTCCATCTTAGGTTCTACCCAGGCTATTTTTAAATAAACTTTTTATTAGTGCACCATAGTTATACATAATAGCAGGGTTCATTTTGACAAAATCATATATGCATGGAATGTGACTTACTCCATTTCAGTCTCCATTGCTTCCTCCTTCCCTCCCCTTCTTCCTCTCCTATTTCCCTACCTCTATTTTACTGGTCTTCCTTCTATTTATTTATTGTTTAATTGGTGTGCTCTCTCTCAATCTCTCTCTCTCTCTCTCTCTCTCTCTCTCTCTCTATATATATATATATATATATATATATACACACACACACATATATGTATATATAGTTGTATACACGTATGCATACACATACACACACGCACACAGAGAGAATTCACTGTTATATTCCTATGTGTGCATAGCATAATTTGGTCAATTTCATTGCTCATTTATTTCCTTTCCCATCCCTTCTTCCTCCCCCACAATTCCCTTCTCTACTCCACTGATCTTCCTCTATTTTCTTGGGATCTTGCTCTTTCCCTCCCTGCCCCCTTACTTTTGCATATGAGAGAAAACATTTGACCTTGACTTTCTGAGTCTGAATTATTTCACTTAGCATGATGTTCTCCAGTTCCATCCATTTACCAGCAAATACCATAATTTCATTTTTCTTTATGTCTGATTAAAACTCCATTGTGAATATATAACACATTTTCTTGATTCATTCATTGAGTGACAGGCACCCAGACTGATTCCACAACTTGGCTATTGTGAATTGTGATGCTATAAACATTGACATGGCTGTATAACTAAAGTATGCTGATTTTAGTTCTTTTGGATAAATACCAAGGAGTGGGATGGCTGGGTCATATGGTGATTCTATTCCTAGTCTCTTGAAGAATTTCCATACTGCTTTCCAAAGTGGTTATACTAACTTGCAGTCCTACTAACAATGTGTGAGTGTACCTTTTCCCCACAGTCCTCACCAGCATTTACTGTTATTTGTATTCTTGATGATTGCCATTCTAACTGGAGTGAGATGAAATCTTAGTGTAGTTTGTATTTGCATTTCTCTGATTGCCAGGAATTTTGAATATTTTTTTCATTTATTTTGTTGGCCATTTGTATTTTTTCTTTTGAAAAATATGTTTAGTTCTTTTGTCCATTTATTGATCAATTTTTCACTGTTAATTTTTTTAAGTTTTTAAAAAATATGTTCTAGATATTAATACTGTTTGGAGGAGTAACTAGCAAAGATTTTCTCCCATTCTGAAGCTCTCTCTTCCTGCTTTTAATCTTTCCCTTGCTGTTCAGAAGCCTTTTAATTTGATGCTATTCCACGTATTGATTCTTGGTTTTATTTATTAAGCTTTAGGGGTCTTCTTAAGGGAGTCAGTGACTGTGACAATATGTCAGAATGTCGATTCTATGTTTTATTCTAGGAGTTGCATAGTTCTGGGTCTAATTCCTAGGTCTTTAATCCACTCTGAGTTGACTTGTGCAGGGTGAGAGATAGGGATCTAGTTTTATTCTTCTACAGATGAATGTCTAGTTTCCTCAGCACTATTTGTTAAAGGGACTCTCTTTTCTCCAACATATATTTTTGGCACCTTTGTATCAGATGACTGTAATGATGTGGGTTTGTCTTCTATTCCACTGGTCTTCATGTCTATTTTGATGCCAATACTATGCTGGTTTTGTTACTGCAGCTCTGTACTATGATTTAAGATCAGGTTTGTAATGCCTCTAGCGTCACTCTTCTTAGTATCACGTTGGTTATTTTGGGTTTTTCATGTTTCAAAGTGAATTTCAGGACGGATTTTATTTTTTTCTAGTTCTGTGAAGAAGTCATTGGTATTTTGTGACGTTTCTTTTGCCTATCCAGGCTTTTACCAACCAGTGGGAGAAAGAACACATGGTCTGTTCATTTTCTTTCCTCACTCTACTTTTTATCCTACTTGTGCTTGGCAGGTGCAGGGGGTGAACAGATTGGGGGGAACACGCAAAGTCTTGATTGTATTGTCAAAATACTGGTTCTTTGGGGACTTTTTCAAGTAGTTATTCCTTCATAGCAAACATCTTTCCCCACTAACTCTTGCTCTCTGGGGAGCACTTCTGCTGACTGATTTTCAGCCAGTGTGGATTTGCATTGGATATTTTATTAGTAGCTGGAACCCATCCTGATTGTTTGGTACTGCTATATTACTAGTGGGAAATATCTTAATGTATCCCCTTGTACGCTGTCTTTCTTCTGCTGTCTTTCTTTCTTCTTCTTCTGTCTTTCTTTCTGCTGATTTCCATGAGATGACTCCAACCCAGTTACCTTCCATGGCAACGAGTTAGTATATGGGAACTACCTTGGCATTTAGTTGGAATACAGTTAAGCATTCTAGCAGACTTCTCATGGGACAACCAGGTACTAGTCCCTCCCCAAATCCAGGAAACTGGTATGAAATCTTTCCAGGAATTGTGTGAACACATCTTCTATGGCCACACAGCAACATTAAAGTCAGAAAAGTTGGGCTAGGGAGATAGCTCAGTTGGTAGAGTGCTTACCTCGCAAGCACAAGGCCCTGGGTTCAATTCCTAGCACTGCTTAAAAAAAAAAAAGTTCCTTGTAGTGGACAAGTGAAAGGAAGAGAAAAATGTGCATCACTTTCTGATTTTTGGTATTTCTAGGCAATCGAGCTCTTCTTGAAGACTCTAGCTTTTTCCTATATGTATGGAAGGCGCTTTAGTCACTGAGCTGTTGGGTCACATATCAATAAATTCTATAAGGACATGCAGGCATTTCTGTTAGGAATTTGTAGATATTTATCAGCTTTAAGTCCTCAGTTTTAATTCATCAGTTAAAACTTTGAGAAGGCAGTAAGGAAAGTCCCATAGAATACTGTTACAGTCAAAGGAAACCTCAGGAGTCAGAGTAGGCTATGCAGACAGGTATATATTTTAAATAAGAGTTCTCTTCTCCCCCATTTATTGGTTCAATACCCATTATTGAAATCAGGCCTCGAAGGTTTATCAGGTTGCACAGAGTGCCCACTGTGAGCAGGAGGGGGCTTATAAAGAAGAGTTTGATGTTCAATCATACAGTCACTTACAGGTTAGATGGTGGCAAAAATAAGAGCTGAACATAAGTACAATGATATAAGACAAAATATAATCCAAGCAGTAAAAGTATAGTCAATAAGCTATAAAAATTTGGAAGAGAGAAATTATTTTTAGTTCAGAGGATCAGTGAAGTTGTCATAGAAGTCATGTTTTTCATTCAAGAAGAGGGAGGAAAATCGAATGGGCAATAGTTGGGGTTCTTAATCTGAAAATCAGCAGCAAGCATTTGTGAAAGTTGATTCATCATTAAAATACCTAATATTTTTTTACTCCTCTCTGTGATAGGCTTTGTTATTCATACTCAAATTATTTAGTCTTCACAATAAGCTTATGAATAATGTGCCATTGTTACTCCATTTAACTGAGATGTAGATTAGGCCAACTTGATCAAGGTCACACTGCTAGAGAATAATAGAGCTGGGATCTGGTGCCAGGATTTTTTCCCCATAGGTCACAAGTTCTCTAAAAGGTCAATAGGCACACACTGCATGAGTTAATAAAAAAAGGAAAATGCTATTTAACAAAGAGCATATAGCTGACATAAATGGTTTGGTGTTTGGTGCAGTTGATCCCATGGTCCTCAGGAGGTTGATTGCCCCTGCATCTCTGCTCTGTTTCTGTAGTTCTTACATCTCACAATTTCTCTCTTCTCTGCTCAATCAAATCCCATATCTACATCAAGGTCCAGGGTAGCTTGAGTATCCTTTATCTGACATGCTTGGGAACCAAAGTGTTTCAGATTTAGGAATGTGTGCATATACATAATGAGACACTTTGGGGATAGACCCCAAGTCTAAACCCGAAATTCATTTACGTTTCATATACACCTTATACACACAACCTGAAGGTAGTTTTGTACTTTTTTTTTTTTTTTTTTTTTGGTGCTGGAATTTAAACCCAGGGCCTCTTGCATGCCACAATGGTACTTTATCACTGAACCACATCCCCAGCCCCTTACACGATATTTTTAGTGACTTCATGCATTAAATCAGGCTTCGGATGTCACGTTAGCATTCAAAAAGTTTTGTATTTTGGAGCATTTCTAATTTTGCAGTTTTGAAATTTGGATGCTCTTCCTGTATAAGACTGGAGACTATGTAGGCAGTCCCATCTCAGACCCATGTTTGTCCACTCTTGGCCCTGTCGTGATTCCAGCTTAGATAACTGAGTACTGGATGAGGTACTTTATCTCTTATTTCTTAGTTACCTTTTCAGAGAAGCTGTAGGTTCTTGGAAGTTGGGACTTGGTGTATTTCTGAGTACCTGGTACACCTGCTGATTCATTACAGGGTTTGAGATCATTTGAGGGGCATAAAATGTTCTGTAGGAAAGATTGACCTTTTTTTTTTTTAACTCTTCTCAGGATAAAACTACATGACTGAGAAACATCTTGTTAGTTTCAGATGCACCAGAATGTAAGGAAATGGAAAGGATGCTGGAGAGTCATTAAAGATGCCCCCAGAAGGGAGACTATTGGGCTTGACGGGAGCCAAAGCAACAGAAGGGAGAATCCAAAGACTCATAAGATCAGTCTGCACAGAGGAGTGTGAGAAACAGGAAGGGCTGTTGTTTCTGTCTAATGTGTTTCCCTTCTTAGCGAATGAGCCAAGGGAATATGTGGTTTAAGAGCTTCCCTTCTGTTCTCCAGCTTTTGTGACACCCCAGCAAATGCAAAGCATTGTACATGCATGAGTTTCTTAGTTGAACAGGAAGAACTTGGGAGGCAATGACAAATACTTCACAGTACCTCCCTGGCATCTGAGATGGTTTTCTTGAGAGAGAACACGAGCTCCTACTTAGTGGATTCTCAGAGGACATCTGTGGGAGGAGCTTTCCATAGCAAATATGTAAACTCTCACCATCCCCACAGTGCAAATGCCATAAGACTGTAAATCTGGTGCAAAGCAAGAACAACTAAGGGAGAGTTAAGAGAGTCAGGAAAACCCACGATCATGTGTCTTGTCCCAAAACACTGAATGGTAAACATATACATCATGTGTACTATTTTTTAAGGAATCAGAGAATGAATGCAGCAGAAAAATACTCAGGAAAGCAGTAGATTGGGGTAAAATGAAGAGTATTACATTTATGAGGAAGTAAGAAGTAGCTTTTGGGAATTGCTCGTCTGAAAAATATGTCAGTGTCCAGCTTTAGAAAAGAATAACAGCCCAAGATGTATCAATCTTCAAGCAGCAGCAGAAACCTGGATATGGCTTTATTGGGAGTCTCCCCGCCCCCAGATGAAATCATAGTTGCATATCTTTATAGCTAAGGAGCAATGGATGCTTATCTTCTTGGCTGATATATTTAGATTTTGTTCAGCACATGCTTGATGAAGTAATCCATGCCAAATTAATTCAAGTTGTCTTGGATAAGAGCTTAGTCATGTGGATCTCAAACTGGATGAAACTGATTAATAATAAATGTCAGGATTTTAAAATTATGAGTGAAATTCAAGAAATGTAGAGGAAAAGGAAGCATCTAATACAATTTCTCCCCTTTCAGAACAGTTTCTGTTCCATTCTTGCCAAGGAGTGGGGGAAGATGTCAGATATAGGTGGCTGGAGAACAATGACTGCTTTCTGAGCTCATCTTGCCCCTTTGGATATGAGCATGTGTGTAGGAATCATGCAGAGTTTCAGGTGGTTTCATTTTCTGAATTCTGGGACTGCCATTATTGTCCCTTTTGCACACTGTCTAGTATGTAAGGTGGCATTGTGCCAAGCTCCCATTGGTCCCAAGCTTCCCAAGGGCTATCAGAATGCTCTGGAAAGGTCTCCTCCTCAGGGCTAAGGTAAAAGCTTAGGCCAACTTAGAGTGGTGGAATTATCTAGTGGCTCGGTCAGCTTTCTTGGACACACTTATCATCTCCTGTTGCTCCAGCGCAGGAGGTTCATTCATGATTTAATGAATTAATTCAACAGAGATATGTATCATGGCATGTCATGAAGACAAAGACAAATGAGACAAGAATTTCAAAGTCGAGAGGAGCAAAAGCATAATTACTGGACAGGGAGACACATACTATGTTTATGGTATGCACAGGATGCCATGGAAACACAGAGGAGTAGGGCTAACTCTCTCTAGGAGGGAATGTAAAAGGGCCAGAATGGCTTTATGGAAAGGGTGATTTATAACGTGAATCTTGATAAAAAGTGAGAAAGGGGCATTCTCTTCTTTCACTCAACAAAAATCTGTTTTGTACCTGTTAAATACCCAACATTTGACTTTTTTGCTGGGGAACTATTAATAAACAACAACAGATTTGGTAAGGCCCACCTGGACATGCAAGAAAGTCAACAAACAAAAAGGAAGGTTTTTAAAATTGTAAAATGAATCTGTTCTCGCTCTGAAAAACCCTGCTCTCTCCTGACAGGAATGGAAAGTGGAAGTAAACTTGCCATTTAAAAGTTGCCATTTCTTTCCATTCAAACTAGTCTCTCATAAGTAAACTCAGTGTCTTTTTGGTATCTGATCAAGCTTCAGAGTTTTTCTCCACTTTTACCTCCTTTCCTTCCCTTTTTCCCATGGTGCATCTGGATGCAGGAGGAATGTATTTGACCTCCTGGAGCAGGAGTCGGGAGTGGTTCTGGTCTAAGGGATTCCTTCTCGGTTGGCTCCTACTCACCTCAGCTTCTCTGACTTGTTTATGAGAACTGACTTCATCACCACTTCACCTACTGTGGCTGAAACATGTAGCACCGATGCTGGCAAAGGGACTGTGTGGTGACCATGGTTCAGGAGCTCGAGTCTCCCCTGCTGAATGGCTATTCCCCGATTCTTGCTGGTGCTGGGCATCCTCTGAGGTCTAACAAGACTCCTAAATTCTGACACCTGCACCCCTTGCTGTGGAGACTTTTCAACCCTAGCAAACTCGCAACCTTCACCCTCAGCCACCTTCTTTGCCCTCCTCTATCCCTTTCCCTGGGGGTATTTTGGAACTTGTAGATTCCTTCTGTTGAATATGGAAGCCAAGGGAGAGACGGGGACACTATTTTCCTTTCTATTCTACTGTGCTGCCTTCTCATGGTTATGAATGATAAAAGGGACCCAGAATCCTGATTTTGGCTTCCTTGTCAACCTACCTGAGACTTCTGTCATCTTGACTTGCTTCTCTGGATGAAGTTCTCAGGCATCATCTTGATCCTAGATTTGTTACTTCCAAAGTGACTCCTCCCTCAAACAAAAGGAGTTGTATTTCTTCATGACAGGAGGATCCTCCTTTATGTAAAAACCTGAATTCTCTTTTTTTTTTATTGTAAACAAATGGGATACATGTTGTTTCTCTGTTTGTACATGGAGTAAAGGCATACTATTTGTGTAATCATAAATTTACATAGGGTAATGTTGTTTGATTCATTCTGTTATTTTTTCCCTTCCCCCCACCCCTCCCACCCCTCTTTTCCCTCTATACAGTCCTTCCTTCCTCCATTCTTACCACCCTCCTTAACCCTAACCCTAAACCTAACTCTAACCCTAACACTAACCCCTCCCACCCCCCATTATATGTCCTCATCTGCTTATCAGTGAGATCATTCGTCCTTTAGTTAAAAACCTGAATTCTATTTGAGGCTAAATTCTATGTTGGATCTCTAAACTTCATTCTTGGTCGCTTCTGAAATTAGAAAAATTTTTGCATGAATAAAGCCACAGAAACCTATTTTCAGGGGGGATGGGAAATCAGAACATTTTTTCCTTTCATTGCATTTGTGATATATTACTTCCAATCATCCTCCAAGTATTATGTCTCAAAATTAATGGAGGAGAGTTTGCATCTGAGGAAAAGAAGAATATCAGAGAACACATTAACTTACTTTGCAAAATGTTTCTCTAACCCAGATAAATGACTGCATCTGCTTTCATTGAATTTATATTTATTCTAGAGAGTCTGAACATAGAGGATAATTCTTGTTATTGGTAAAAACAAGATAATACCTAAACTATCATGATAGGGGATAACAATGTGGAGTTAGGATGAGCATTTCCTTAGACCAATTTTTGTGTTATTGTTAGCCAATTTAGTCTATTTACAGTTTTCACCCCATAACAATTGTTTCTTAAAGTTGTTTCCAAACAGTTACCTTTCCTCTGTTCTTTATTAATTCCTGAATTTTAGTGTTTCTGTCTGGGGTTATTTTCATTACAGCTAAAGAATTCCCTTTAGTAGTATTTTTAGAGTGGGTTTAATAGTAATGAATTTTTTTGTTTTTCTGAAAATCTGCATGTAAGGGAGGATTATCTCTAGGTACAGAATTTTAGTTTGTTAGACATTTTCTTTTAGTAGTTTAAATATGTCATTCCATTGTCTTTTGACTTCTGTAATTTCTGTTAAGAAGTCAGTGTTCAACTAAACATCCTTTGGCCTAAGGATGCCTCTGTACTCAAGGCCTTATTGGAGAAAAGGCAACCTGACTTATGCATAAGTGGGCTGAAAGCCTAAGCAGAATATACTCTTGTGACACACAGGAGTCTTGGTCAATCACAGTGGATGGCTTCAGTCAACCCTAGACACCAACACTGAAGTAAGGAAAAATGCTAAGCTATAACCAACTCATCTGTCTGTACCTCACTTCTATCTTTTGCCCATAAATACCATCTGACCAAATTGCAGGCCAGAATTTCTCTGAACCTGTTCTTTTTCTGGATGCAGAAAAATGAATCTGTGAATCATTCTCCACTCAGTTAACTTCTTCTAAACCTCTCTGAGGTTTTTCCTTTTATTCTTAGTTAAATTTCTTATACTAACTGCATTTTACATTGTATTTTATTTCCCTGGCTTCTTTTAAAATATTCTTTTGTCCCTTAGTGTGGTGGCACATGCCTGTAATTCCAGTGGCTCAGAAGGCTGAGGCAGGAGGATCAAAAGTTCAAAATCAGCCTCAGCAAAAGGAAGGCGCTATGCAACTCAGTGAGACCCTGTCTCTAAATAAAATACAAAATAGGACTGGGATGTGGCTCAGTGGTTAAGCGCCCCTGGGTTCAATCCCTGGTGTCCCCTACCCCCACAAATTCTCTTGTAGTATTTGGAAGTTGGGTGGACATTTAGGATTTTCCACTCCTTAGCTATTGTCAACCATGTTTCCATGTCGAATGATATCAACTCCAATGTATTATGTTTGAACTAGGATCAAATATGTTGTATTTTTGTGTAAGAAATTTTTAAAACTGAAATTTGTCTTTTTTGTTGTGATAAAATGTATATAATATAAAACTTACCATTTTAGCCATTTTAAAGTGTACAATTCTGTGACATCAAGTATATTCACAATGCTAAGCAATCATCACCATCATTCATCTGCAGAACTTTTTCATCTTCCCCAAATAGAACCTTGTACCCATTAAACACTAACTTTCCATTCCCTCTTCCTCTCAGCTTTCTCCAGAACTTTTTCATCTTCTCCAAGTGGAACCTTGTACCCATTAAACACTAACTTTCCATTCTTCCTCTCAGCCCTTAAAAACTACCATTCTACTTTCTGCCTCTGTGAATTTACTCTAGATACCACATATAAGTGGAATCATACAATATTTGTCATTTTGTTACTGGCTTATTTCTCTTGGTATAGTGTTGTCATGTTGTAACATGAGTCAGAAATTCCTTCCTTCCTAATGGTTAATATTCCATTGTATGTATATACCATATTTTGTTTATCATTCATTTGCTTCTACCTTTGGCTATTGTAAACAATGCTGTAATGAATGTGGGTGTGAAAATATCTCTTTGAGAATTTCTTTTAAATTCTTTTGAATATAAACTTAGTGATGGGGTTGCAAGATCATATGGTAGTTGTATTTTTAATTTTTTAAAGAACTTTTTTAGATAATATCCATTCTAATTGGAGTAAGATAAAATCTTGGAGTTGTTTTAATTTGCATTTCTCTAATTACTAGAGATGTTGAACACTTTTTCATATATTTATTAATTGCTTGTATGTCTTCTTCTGTAAAGGGTCTGTCCAGTTCCTTGGCCCATTTATTGATTGGGGTTCTTTGTATTTTTGGTGTAAAGTTTTGTAAGTTCTTTATAAATTTTGGAGATCAGTGCTCTATCTGAAGTGCGTGTGGAAAAGATTTTCTCCCACTCTGTAGGCTCTCTTTTCACATTATTGATTGTTTCCTTTGCTGAGAAAAAAATTTTTAGTTGAAGTCCATCCCCTTTACTGTTTCTTGCAGAAAAGTTGGAATGGACCCACCTTCTGACCTAGCTTTCCTACTCCTTGGTTTTTACCCAAAGGGCTTAACATTAGCATACTACAGTTACACAGCCACATCAATGTTTATAGCAGCTCAATTCACAATAGCTAGATTGTGGAATCAACCTAGATGCCCTTCAACGGATGAATGGATAAAGAAACTGTGGTATACATACACAATGGAATATTATTCAGCCATAAATAAGAATAATATTATCACATTTGCAGATAAATGGACGGAATTGGAGAATATCATGCTAAGTGAAATAAGCCAATCCCAAAAAACCAAAGGCTGAATGTTTTCCCTGATAAGTGGATGATGCTATATAATGGGGGCTGGGAGTAGGGTGGTGAGAGAAGAATGGAGGAACTTTAGATTACATGGAGGGAAATGAGAGGGTGAGAGTATGAAAAATGGTGGAATGAGACAGACGTTATTACCCTATGTACATGATTACACCAATGGTATGAATCTATATCATGAACAACCATAGAAACAAAATGATGTACCCCATTTGTGTACAGTGAATCAAAATTCAGTCTGTAATAAATAATAAATAAATAAAATAAAAATAAAAAAATAAAAATATTAGAATTTTAAAAAAGAACTTTTCTATGGTTTTCAATAGTGGCTACATCATTTTATCTTCCCAACATTGGTGCACAAAGATTCAAACTTCTCCATGTCCTTGACAACACTTGTTATTTTCTCCCTTTTAAAAATACTATTGATGGGAGTGAGTATGAGATGATGTCTCATTATAGGTAGAAATTTCATTTCTCTAGTGATTATATTGTTGCCTGTTTGTAGATGTAATCTGGAGAGAAATGTCCATTCAATGTGTTTGCCTATTTTTAACTTGGATTATTTGTTGTGTTGTTGTTGCTGAAGTATAGTAGTTCTTAATATGTTCTGGAATTACCTTCTTACAAATTATATAATTTGAAAATATTTTTCTCACTTTTTTGGCTGTTTCCTTTGGTATGTGGAAATTTTAACATTTGATGTCATCCCATTTGTCTGTTTTTGCTTTTGTTGCCATTGCTACTCTGACCCTTTTGACACATAAGTGCACAACTCTCCATTCAGCTACAGCTACAGGACTAATATCACTAATCGCATGGCACTCAATACACACAATTAATTTCTGCACCCCAATTTCTGAAGTCAAGGCCTTTCTCAGGACGAATGCAGGAAAATCCCCTTTACCTTCATTTGACTGAAATGCTGCTGAATTACTCAACCATTCTCATATAACAAAAGCGCTCATCTTCAGATTGGAGATATAGATGTTTTGGTAAGTTTCCATTAGTAAAGAAAAGTTTGGGAGATGTGTCTTTATCTTCCGATTTGCTGAAATTCTTTTCCTTGTTGTCAGTGTCTGTTCAGGTGATTTGGAAACACATCTAAAGTTTCAGTGAGATGAATTATTCTTCTCTCTCTAAACTTTCCAATTAAATTGGAGGCAGGGCTTCTCCTAAGCCAGAGTTTCTCAAGCTTTATTTGTGTGGTGTTTTTATAACATGCAGATATTCCCTTGATTCATGTATCACCTAGGCTGTTAAATTTCTTACTTAATATTTTTCTTCAAAAATTGATTTTAAAATTGACTCAAAATTTTACTTAGCTGTGAAGTCATTTGATTGTTACATGCTAAGTACATTAAGATTAAATTAATAGATAACCTAGAATGATCCTATGTGCCTCTGGAGGAATGTATGCATGACCTCACTTCTCCAGTTCCTCACATCTCCTAGCTGCCACCTGGGCACCGCAAATTCCACTCAAATCCCACACTTCACCGACCTAGTTATCCTCACCAAGTTCTCCCAGGGCTTCTTTTTCTGGTGAACAGTACCATTCTCCATCTGGCTGCTCAAGCTGGGAAACCCAGGAGACATCCTTGACCTCAGTGCCCTACCCTCAATACATCTAATCCATAATGGAACCTATGAATTTTACCTCTGAAATCCATCTCAGTCTGTTTCAAGGTTTTCTTGGTCCTACGTCACTCCAATCATCTCAGACTAGTATTCACTGATGCTTCTGTCACCCTCCAATCAGCATTAAGCCATGCAACAAGAGTGCTCATTACCAAGAACAGAGCCCTTAGTAAGACCCTCATGCACCTCCAGCATTATCCACCCAGCATGCTTCCCCAACCCTCCTCTTCCCTCCTACTGGCCCCTTTCCTTCCCTCTTGTCTCTCTCTCTCTCTGTGCTCCACATAGCCTCCTCGAGCATGGACTCTTCCCTGCTTAAGCCCTTCCTCCCTTCTGTGCACTCTGTAGCTCAATTGCTTCCTACTCTTCCTTCGGATCTCAGCTCCATTAGTACCTCCTCAGGGAAACCTTCTTTGCCTTCAATAACTAGGTCAAATTCACTTATTTTCAGTTCTCATATCATCATGTCACTACCTCACTTCACTTACTGAAGTCACAATTTTACTTGTATTTGTGGGATTACTTGATTAATGATTGACTCCTTTCCTAAACTATAGGGCAGGATCTGTGTCTGTTTGCTCTCTGTTGTAAAACTAGTGTCAGTCATAGTCTGGTACATAAGGTGGTTTCAAAGAATATCGACTGAATAAATGGGTGGATTCTTAATTGGTAGCCAGACTGGAACCTGAGAAACAGACATAGGCTGTAGGACTTGCCACGGAAAGAAATTCAGTGAGCAGCAAATTTAAAATTTTCTCTCAAACAAGTTACACAAGGAAGAAGTTGGTTGGGAAGCTTCCCTTAGCCACTCCTTAAAGATTGATTAAAACCACATCAAACACTGAGTTTGACAGATGTTTCAAGGAGAAGAAGGAAGGATGGCAGAAATAAAGAGACAGATATTGATCAGCAAGAGCAATGTGAGAAATTGGAGGCAGCCTGATAGAAGTGTTGAAAAATAGGCAAGAGCTGGAGTCCAGGAATAAGAGCTGAAATACAGGGTTTATTTAATCTAATGAATCAATGTGGAAGGTGTCATTTAGCAAATGCCCTCAGATCCCACTGTGCAGACCAGAGTAAGAGAAAGCAGAATGAAATTGCCCATAGGGAGTTCTGTTTGATAAAAGAGGGTCTTCTTGTCTTTATAGATGATTAAATCATGAAACAGACAAAAGGGGAGGCCCAAGGAATCTTACTTGTAGATCCTTTAGGAATGGAAAAGACAACCTATTTATCTGGGATAAACGCAGGTGATAAATTAGGCTCTTAGTCATGTTTTTGGAATCAGTGGTTTTCTTGATAAGGATTTTTTTTTTTTCTACCATTCTTGCTTAAGTCTACTAAGTCAGAGAGGCAAGAGTTTTTTCTAAGAGTGTACTGTAGGAAGGGAAAGTTCCAGAGACATGTCAGTTGCATGGCACCAGGCTCCACAGATGACCCATTGAAGTAAAGCAAATATCCCTGCGTTCTAAAGGCTCAGGTTAAGAGACTTGGTACTACTCTCTCTTCCTCGGGTCTCTGCTCTCTGCGACTGGCAGGGTTTGCCCGAGATGTTTTCTTCTCCAAGAGTTCAGTCTCTCCTTATACTTTGTTTATCTTTATCTCCCAGAATCTTCAACCTCTCTTTCTTTTCTGGCTTTCCCCCTGTATGCTCAACTGCTGCCATCTTAGAAAGGAACCAAAGGCTTTCATTTGCAGGGCCCCCTTCAGCTGCCACCCCACCTTTCTTCTCCTTCCAGGCAAAGCACTTTAAAGATGTGTCTGTGTTTGCCAAACTCACCTCTCCATTCCTCAGCCCCCTGCATCCTCCCCTGCCTCTCCCTCTCTTCTGTCAAGCATTTAGCAACACTTTAGTGTATTCAAAGTAGGTTTTCATTCCTTATCTTTCTAGAACTCTTAGAGAGCAACAGCATTGCACCATTCCTTTCTCTTCAAACCACACTTTCCTTGCATTTTTGCTGTTTTTATGCAGTAAAACTAAATATAACATTAATTTGTCATTTCAACAATTCTGAATTTTGTGGCATTAGTTAGGGTTCACAACATTTTCAGCCATTACTACTCCCTGTTTCCAGAATTTTCACTCACTCCCTACAGAATTTTATGATACCATGCTCTCCAGTTTTCCCTTGCCCCCTTCTCTCTTACTTTTCAGGCTTGTTTGCGTTACTTTTTCCTCTGTCCATTACCTAAAATCTTACTCTTCCGTATTATCTTAGGATCTTGACTCTACTCATCTTACATGTTTTCTTTGGTGAATCGCAATCTATCCCTAAGCTTTCGTGAAGCCTGGATCATTTTTCCTGAATTCCTAGATAGAATTCATTATCTCTTAAGGTATTTTTCTCTTGCCAGCCATCAATGCTATGGCCCTTTCCATTCCTCCAAGTCTTTATAAAGTCATTTTTTTCTCTAAATCTTTGCAATTACATTTCCTTATGCTTGGAATTCACTCTCTCCTTTGCTCGCTTAACTTCTTCATGGTCTTAAGGATGTCAGCTTGGACATTACTTCCTGCATAAAGCTGTCTGGGAGTTCCTCTTGACTTTCTTACTGTGTTGTTATTGCTGGCCTCCATCACTGGTCTCCAAATTCCATGATGGTAGAGATCAAACCTACTATGTTTTTTGTGTGTCCATTCCAGGCACATTGGAGGCAACTATTACATACTTGATTCAACAGCAAGGGCTGCTATTGAATGAAGTTGTGCAGAAGTACTAGGGATGTCTCAGCATCTTTATGCTTACAGAGGGATACTAGATGTTGGAGACAGGTGACTGTGCTGGAGATCTCTCTCTCTCTCTCTCTCTCTTTCTGTGTGTGTGTGTGTGTGTGTGTGTGTGTGTTGTGGTTCAGACATGGTTTGAATATGTTCCCCAAAGGTTCATATGTTGGAAGCTTAGTTGCCAGTATGGTGGTGGAAACTTTAAGAGATAGGGCCTGGTTGCTGCATCCAGTGCAGCCAAACTTGTGGGTTCTGGTGAGGGGCAATGGGGGATTAGAAAATAAAGACTTGCACATGCAGATTTTGAAGATAAACAGCTGGGGTCAGGTGGAGTGCGGTCTCTGATGGAGATGCAGATCTAAAGAGTTGTGCCACCAATCTTTACATATGTCTCATTATCAGGTTAAAGACTATGTAAGCATTATTCTTTGTATTCAGGAAAGTTACAGAAACTAGAACATCTATGTAGCTTTTCTGAAGTTGCAATCCACAAGTTGCAAAGTATAAAGTTAGGTGCTTTCTGTAGTTCTCAATAAAGTCCATGGTTTAAAGTTACTGTTAAGCTCCACTATTCCTGGTGAAGCATTGTGGTGGTCTAGCAAAGGAATTCCTCTACTCCTAGTAGCTATGTGCCCGAGACCAAGGTCAGAGCTGATAGAACTCTTGCACAGAGCCTCCTCATGTAGAGCATTACCACAGGAGCTAAGCATTCTATGCTCTTGCAGAGGAACATTCCCAGGCACCAGGCATGCCACAGTCATGAGGTCATCAGGGACACCCAAACTCAGTAACTGCTCTCTCATCCTCTGTCTCCACTCTCCACACATGGTGAAGGTAATTAGATCACTGGAAGCACTGCCCTAAAAGGGTCTTGTCGGGTGAGTTTCCTGTGAAAGCGGTTGTTACAAAGGAGCAAGCCTGGCCTCTGACTTTCCATCTTACTGTGTGATCTCTGCACTCCTGCCATTAGTCAACTGCCTTGTGACACAACCACAGGGGCTATTGTTAGGGGTTGCTGGCTCAGTTGTGGCTCGCCGGTAGCTCCCAGAAAAATGCTCCACAGACACGAGAATTCACGCAAAAGATTTTATTTTATGGAGACGGATAAGGTCCGCTCGGGATGGAAAAAGAAAAAAGAAGAAGCACATGGCATATGACTTCTCCAAGATATTGGAATTTTGCGGGCTGGGAGGAACTAATCGCGGAGGAGAATTCTTGCAGACTGACTGATGGACCAATAACATGTTAGGATGTAACATGGGAGGCAGCAAGATGGCGGCAGCGTAAGCCGGAAATTCCTGTAACATAAGAGGTGGGCAGAACGCAGATTGACAGGTGGTGGGGAAGCTGGAAATTCCTATACCGGGAGAGAAAGGTGGCTTTATACCTTACAGCTATCACCAGAGCAAAGCAGGTGTTTTGTCAACTTTCTTGCTGCTGTGACTAAAAGGATCTGACCAGCAAAATTATAGAGGAGGAAAAGTTTATTTGGGGGTTCTACAGGTCTTAGTCCTGACATTTCTTAATCTTGGGGGTCTCCATTGCAGCTTTGGCTTCCTCCTCACATCTCCACACTTTGACTTCTCAGGGGGTACCTGCAGGGACTCTGATCCTGCTGCACTTTGCCTGGTCCTCCCAGGTTTTGAAATCTTGTTGGAAGCCTCCCTGACTCCCTAATTCCTGCATTGCTCTAGAACTAGCACCACGTGGTTGACGCCAAAGTCTGCTGCCATCTTGAACAGTAGCCAAGCCTCCAGGGGCCCTTGCTGCAGCAGCCTCTGAGTGCCTGGGTGGTTGAGCACATTGAATAAACTTCCTAGGCCCCCTTGTGCAAGAAGGGTGCCCACTGGTCTCTTCTCAAGAGAATTTTCACTTTTACTCCCTTGAGTTTGAGATGGATCTGGTCTTGCCAGTTCCCGAGATGCCCTCAAGCCATCTTTCCCATTGTATCTAGGCAAAGTCTTTAGCGTTCTTTTAGTGATGGTAATGTCTTTAACAGCCCTAGTTTTACTCTTGCCTTTCAAGTCCATGTTTTAAAAATCTCTCTGCTCTGCTTTCTGCTCCTGATTATCACAATAAATTTGGCTAAAAGCTGCCAGCAATATTCATGCTATCCTATCTGCTATCCTGACTAGACATTTCTTCTCCCAGATTAAGAGTTTCATTGCTTCTAAAATTGACCGCACAGAAAGTCTCAGGACACCGGCAAAATGCAGACAACTTCTCAGCCAGAACATAACACAAATGACCTCTCCTCCAAATTCCAATAGAGTTCTCCTCTGAATCCTCTTGAACTCTGTCTTCACTGACCAGTCCTATTGCCATTCTGGTCTTCTGAGCACCCATCAGAATCGGTCATTAATCTCTGCTCACAACACTCTAAAGCATTTCCAGCTTGCACTGCTAAGTGTCTCAAAATTCCTCCAACTGATTCTAAAAAGCTCAAAAAGCTTATGATCCACATGGTCAAGTTAGTCACAGCAATGACCTTACTTCTTGGTACCAATTTCTGTTTTAGTCAGCTTTTTTGCTGCTGTGACTAAAGGATCCGACCAGCACAATTACAGAGAAGGAAAAGTTTATTTGGGGGCTCATGGTTTAACAGGTCTTAGTCCATAGAAGGCCAGCAGGATTCCTCAAGGCTAAAGGTGAGACTGAACATGATGGCAGAAGAGTGTGGCAGAGGGAAGCAGTTCACATCATCAGGAAATGGAGAGAATCTTCACTCTCTTGATACAAAATTTATACCTCATAGCCATGCTCCAATTCCCACCTCCTTCAGCCACACCCTACCACTTTGGTTACCAAGCAGTTAATCCCTATCAGGGGATTAAATTACTGATTTGGTTAAGACTCTTAGAATCCAATCATTTCTCCTCTGAATCTTCTTGCATTATCTCACACATGAGATTTTTGGGGACACCTCACATCTAAACCATAACAGCAAGGTGCTAGGACCTTGCCCTCAAACCTCCAAAACTGTGAGCTAAATAAACCTCTTTTCTTTATAAAGTACCAAACCTCAGGTACTTTTCTTTTAGCAACAGAAAACAGACTAATATAGTGTATGATGTGAAAATACTTTATAATTTATTGAGAAACAGCAAAAAAAAAAAAAAAAAAAAAAAAAAAAAAAAAAAAAAAAATTGACAGGGCTTTCCTGAACTAAAAGCTCCAAAAATTTATTTGAGGTTTAGCTTTGATGGATACATTAATTTAACTAATATTTATTTTTTAAGGTAAAATTCTCTCCAGTATTGTATAAATTAAGATTTCTCTTTATTAATCAAAAAGAGAAGAAAGAAAGTAAGAAAGAACCAAAAACAAAACAAGACAAAACAAAACAAAAAACAAAAAACAAAAAAGGAAATGCCTCCTGTGAAATAGAGTTGTCTCAACTTTGTTTTTCACAGAACATAGAGCAACTTTTTGGGGCACTCTTGCTCTGGTCTTGGTACATTTCACATGGAGAGGAATGTTGTTGAAGAAGACCTAGCTGCTTTGAACAGGGCAGTGTGATGTTATATGTTATTCATTTCTAGCATATTATTGTTGTGAAATACTTCCAAACTCTTATTTACAGATGTTCTACAAAAAGGACTTGGAAGTATTTTGTAACAGCAATCATATGTGTATATGTGTGTGTTTCAGATTTTGTTTTATGGATGTAAGATTTCAGTTTTCAGATTTTTTTACATTTAAAGTGACCCTAAGTCCTTGGTGTCTTAAGATATATTTTATGTAGGTTTTATGTCTAAAAAATATATTGTTTTAGTTTTTATGTAGGACATTTAAAAATAATTTAAAAATTTTAAATGCCAAATATCAAACTTGGGACAATGTCTACAAATCAATCCATGGGCAAAATTCACATGAGGAAAATGGACAAGAGAAAAGAACCATATCCAATCTAAAAGCAATAAATTGCTAAAACAGCATGATAAATGTTTATTTACACTTAGAACTGCAAATTAAAATAACAATAAAGTGGAATTGGGAAAGATCAAAGAGACAAAAAAAGAATGATAACTAAAGATAATTTCATTGTTGGCAATTACAATGGCTAACATTTATTGAGTGCTTTCCATGTGTTAGCTGCCGTGCTCACTGCTCTACTTTGCCAAGGCACTTGGAGTTACCGTCAACCCTAATTTTTCAGATGAGGAAACCGTCAGAGTGGTGATGAGTAGTTGCCCAGGACACAGAGCTGGCTGGAGACAGGGCCAGAGAATCTGATAACATAACTACTCCATTTATTACATTGCTTTGTGAACTCTTAGGTGGGGATACACTGCCCCGGTCATGGAAGTGTATGTGCCAGTCTATTCTGAAAATCAGTATTGATCTCACTTTGGGCTCTTGAACATCTAGCTTGGTTCCTGAGCAGATGATCACTTATGCTTCTTTTGCTTAGCAAACCTCTTAATATCCTTGTTTTGTGTCTTGTATCCTTTTTATTTTCCTAAATAGTTCTATAACTCAAACTTACAGTTTTACATTCCATGTCAGTGTATGTCTGCTCAGGAATTCACTAATCTAGGAAGGCACTCATTTTTAACTATCATATTTCAAATAACTTCTATCTTAGAATATCAGTCTATTTTCAGCTTTACATAGAAACTTTATAGGGTCTAAACACATTATTACTGGGCAGGTATAATATGTGAGTCAAAATTAATCATTTACATTTACAATGAATTGTTTATTTCACAAAGCACCCTAGGAACAGGAGACATCAGGAAAGGTAAGTATCTTGGCAATGGAGGAGGATGACAGAGTCAATATGTGGGATGCAATGAAGAGTGGGCATTCAGGGGTCCAAGAAAGAAGCTCTGGGCCTCTGGAAATCAAAGCAGGAAGAAAAAGAACCCTAGAAAATGGAAAGACCATTCGAAGAAAGGCGATTGTGCCAAAGCCATACTTAAATGTGTCCAGAGTTAGCCCTGGCCTGGATGATGCTGTGGGGCTGGTAACTCAGAAAATGCAGTCCTTGCTTGGAGACAGAAGGTTTCCAATGCCTCCCTGTTTCAGCATCTCAATTAGATAATCTTAATGATCAAGAGCAGTGTTCCTCCACCTCTTTTGCTTTTTTGTGCAAAAAAACCCTGCTCCTTACACAAAAATGCACCTCAAGTTATGAGTCATTCTCCGCAGGTCTGCCCCCTTCTTTCCTACTCAAGAAGGTGTATCATGTGCTTTTTCAAGCTGCACATTCTCCCCATCCCATCTTTCTTACCTGCACCACCACCCTTAGGAGTATCCCTCCTAATGTACCTGTAGAATTTCTGCTCTAGATAAAGAGAGAACTCTTTATCTAGAAAACACGATGCCATTTTTTTTGCCAAGTCAGGAACTTCCAAAACTTAAAACAAGAAAACAGATTTATCTGGAGGGAGTGCATATTCCTCCACATCAAGCTGCTCAAGGACTGAAAGACAGCTGCGAACTGATCTGGTCTCTTCTACAGCCTCCCACCAGGCGTCTGCACTCTCATTCCTTCTAGTGCATTTCTGTTGCATTAATGAAAATGTAACTCCTGCAACTTTATTTCTAGATCTACACCCAGTGCCCAAGACCATTCTCATGTTCTGTCAATATGGACATTAATTTAATTGTTGTGTTACTTTACCTGGAAAGGGATAAGTCAAGGTAAGAAGAGTTTCTGAGTTATTCACCGTGGGAAGTGTAGTTAGGACTAGCTGGAACAAGGCACACACCTTCTGAGTTTAAAGCCCATTGAGAGGCATCTGTCTAGGGGGAAAAAGAGTAGGTAGGGATGTGTTTGGGCATTCTAGAAAACCACGGCTTCCATACATTACAAAACAATGTGGCAAAAAGGTTGCTTGCTTTGCAAAGTAAAACAGAATTAGGGACTGGGGTGTGCCTCAGTGGTAGAGTGCTTGCCTAGCATGCACAAGGCCCTGGGCTTGATCCCCAGCCCCACAAACCAAACTAAACCTAATTAAGACAGAATTAGATTAAGTCGATTTAGGATTGGGTTTCTGTTAGAAAATTAAATAGTAATTAGAGAAAATTTACAGTCACAATAAAAATAATCTAACTAAAATTCAAGAAATGTGAATTTTGATAAATTAAATATGGAAGACTGAAGCTATTATTATAGTAAAATTAATTTTTTTTTAACTGGGGGGGTATTTAGTTGTACCATTTCCCCTGCATTGTTGATTTATTTTATCTAGAATATGAATTAGCTGACATGTTTATTACTTTATTTTTAATTATTTAATTTTTATTCATAATCATAAAGTAAGTTGTATAATCAAGCTAGACTTGGAGGAAAATATGGAACCCAAAGACTTGAACAAGAGCACAAAGATTATATAGGATCCTACTAGCAGATGGGGTCGAGGGGTGCTCTCTTGAGTTACCGAAGGAATGATGGCTGGTGGTTGAGATAAACACAAGTCTCATGTATTAGAGTCACCTACAGTTGGCAGTGGTGATCTTGCTGGTCTTGCCATTCTTGGACGAAAAGCACTGCAACTTCTATGAAGTTCAAGTCTTCTTCAACCTTCCCGAAGATAGCATGCCTGCCATCCAATCACTCAGTCCTGGGAACCATTGTGTTTGGTCAAGTAGTTGCTATGGAAAAGATGCCAGAATCTATGGTCATCATCAAAATTTCTCCCCATAGGTGTATTTGCCACTAGAGCCATTTTGGTATGTGAAGTCACCATCCTCATACATAAATCCTGGACGATTTCTGTAAAAGCAGGAATCCTTATAATCAAATCTTTTCTCATGCTCAGAGCACCAAAGTTTTCTGCTCTCTTTGGAACTTTGTCTGCAGACAGGTTGAGGAGATACCAAAGAAGAGACCCTGGCTGACCCTGGCTAGCAGTGGATGACTATAGTATGTGACAATGGTGTCTGTACACTGTATTATTTTAAAATACATTTTAATCTTATTTTGCATACTATAAAAGCATTTCCATTGGAATTTTTAAAAATTTTTAAAAATTTTTTATTGTAAACAAATGGGATACATGTTGTTTCTGATTGTACATGGAGTAACAGCATACCATTTGAATAGTCATACATTTACATAGAGTAATGATGTTTGATCCATTCTGTTATTTTTTCCTTCCCCCCACCCCTCCCACCTCTCTTTTCCCTCTATACAGTCCCTCCTTCCTCCATTCTTGCCCCCCTCCCACTCCCCATTACGTGTCATCATCCGCTTATCAGTGAGATCATTCCTCTTTTGGATTTTTTAGATTGGCTTATCTCACTTAGCATGATATTCTCCAATTTCATCCATTTGCCTGCAAATGCCATAATTTTATCATTCTTTATGGCTCTGTAATATTCCTTTGTATATATATACCACTGTTTCTTTATCCATTCATCAATGGAAGGGCATCTAAGTTGGTTCCATAGTCTGGCTATTGTGAATTGAGCAGCTATGAACATTGATGTGGCTGTATCTCTGTAGTATGCTGATTTTAAGTCCTTTGGGAATAGCCCGAAGAGTGGGATAGCTGGGTCAAATGGTAGGTCCATTCCAAGTTTTCTAAGGAATCTCCACACTGCTTTCCAGAGTGGCTGCACTAATTTGCAGACCCACCAGCAATGTATGAGTGTACCTTTTTCCCCACATCCTCTCCAACACCTATTGTTGCTTGTATTCTTGATAATCGCCATTCTAATTGGGGCGAGATGGAATCTTAGTGTAGTTTTGATTTGCATTTCTCTTATTACTAGAGATGTTGAACATTTTTTCATATGTCTGTTGATTGCTTGTAGAGCTTCTTTGGTGAAGTGTCTGTTCATTTCCTTAGCCCATTTGTTGATTGGGTTATTTGTATGTATTCTTGGAGTAGAGTTTTTTGAGTTCTTTATAGATTCTGGAGATTAGTGCTCTATCTGAAGTATGAGTGGCAAAGATATTCTCCCACTCTGTAGGCTCTCTCTTCGCATTGCTGATAGTTTCCTTTGCTGAGAGAAAGCTTTTTAGTTTGAATCTATTCCAGTTATTGATTCTTGCTTTTATTTCTTGTGCTATGGGTGTCCTGTTGAGGAAGTCTGATCCTAAGCCAACAAGGTGAAGATTTGGACCTACTTTTTCTTCTATAAGATGCAGGGTCTCTGGTCTGATGTCAAGGTCCTTGATCCATTATGAATTGAGTTTTGTGCAGGGTGAGAGATATGGGTTTAGTTTCATTCTGTTGCATATGGATTACCAATTCTCCGAGCACCATTTGTTGAAGAGGCTATCTTTTCTCCATTGCATATTTTTGACACCTTTGTCTAGTATAAGAAAATTGTATTTATTTGGGTTTGTGTCCGTGTCCTCTATTCTGTACCACTGATCTACCTGTCTATTTTGGTGCCAATACCATGCTGTTTTTGTTACTATTGCTTTGTAGTATAGTTGAAGTTCTGGTATTGCGATACCCCCTGTTTCATTCTTCCTGCTAAGGATTGCTTTAGCTATTCTGGGTTTCTTATTCTTCCAGATGAATTTCATGACTGCTTGCTCTATTTCTGTAAGGTACGTCACTGGGATTTTAATTAGAATTGCATTGAATCTGTATAGCACTTTTGGTAGTATGGCCATTTTGACAATATTAATTTTGCCTATTCAAGAACATGGGAGATCTTTCCATCTTCTAAGGTCTTCCTTAATTTCTTTCTTCAATGTTTTGTAGTTTTCATCGTAGAGATCTTTTACCTCTTTGGTTAGATGGATGCCCAAGAATTTTATTTTTTTTTTTTGAGGCTATTGCAAATGGAGTTGTTTTCCTCATTTCCCTTTCAGCTGTTTCATCGCTTGCATGTTGATTTATGCATGTTGATTTTATAGCCTGCTATTTTGCTGAATTCATTGATGAGGTCTAGAAGTTTTCTGGAGGAGGTTTTTGGATTCTCTAAATATAGAATCATGTCATCCACAAATAGTGACAGCTTAAGTTCCTCTTTTCCTATTCGTATCCGTTTAATTTCTTTAGTCTGCCTAATTGCTCTGGCTAGAGTTTCGAGGACAATGTTGAATAGAAGTGGTGAAAGAGGACATCCCTGTCTTGTTCCCATTTTTAAAGGGAATGGTTTCAGTTTTTCTCCATTAAGAATGATGTTGGCTATGGGCTTAGCATAAATAGCCTTTACAATGTTCAGGTATGTTCCTACTATCCCTATTTTTTCTAGTGTTTTGAGCATGAAGGGGTGTTGTATTTTGTCGAACGCTTTTTCTGCATCAATTGAAATAACCATATGATTCTTATCCTTAAGTCTATTGACATGATGGATTATGTTTATTGATTTACAAATGTTGAACCATCCTTGCATTCCAGGGATGAACCCCACTTGATCGTGGTGCACAATTTTCTTAATATGTTTTTGGATATGGTTTGCCAATATTTTGTTAAGGATCTTTGCATCTTTATTCATCAAGGATATTGGTCTAAACTTTTCTTTCCTTGATGTGTCTTTTCCTGGTTTGAGTATGAGGGTGATATTAGCTTCATAGAATGAGTTCAGTAGGGTACCCTCCTTTTCTATTTCCTGCAATACTTTGAGAAGTATTGGAATGAGTTCTTCTTTGAAGGTCTTGTAGAACTCGGCTGAGAATTCGTCTGGTCCTGGGCTTTTCTTGGATGGTAGATTTTTAATGGCTTCTTCTATTTCATTGCTTGATATTGATCTGTTTAAATCGTGTATGTCCTCCTGGTTCAGTTTGGGAGGAACATATGTCTCTAGAAATTTGTCAATGTCTTCGGTACTTTCTATTTTGTTGGAATACAGATTTTCAAAGTAGCTTCTCATTATGTTCTGTATCTCAGTGGTGTCGTGATATTTCCTTTTGCATCATGTATTTTAGTAATTTGAGTCTTCTCTCTCCTCTTTGTTAGTGTGGCTAAGGGTTTGTCTATTTTGTTTACTTTCTCAAAGAACCAACTTTTTGTTTTGTCAATTTTTTGAATAGTTTCTTTTGTTTCAATTTTGTTGATTTCAGCTCTGGTTTTAATTATTTCCTGTCTTCTACTACTTTTGCTGTTATTCTGTTCTTCTTTTTCTAGGGCTTTGAGCTGTAATGTTAGGTCATTTAATTGTTGACTTTTCATTCTTTTCTGGAATGCGCTCCATGCAATGAATTTTCCTCTTAGTACCACTTTCATAGTGTCCCAGACATTTTGATATGTTGTATCATCATTCTCATTGACCTCTAAGAATTTTTTAATCTCCTCCCTGAAGTTTTTTGTTATCCATGTTTCATTCAATAGCATATTATTTAGCCTCCAAGTGTTGGAGTAATTTCCCTTTTTTATTTTGTCATTGATTTCTACTCTCAGTCCATTATGATCTGATAGAACAGTATCAGTATCTCTATTTTTTTGCATTTCCTAAGGGCTGCTTTGTGGCATAACATATGGTCTATTTTCGAGAAGGTTCCATGTGCTGCTGAGAAGAAAGTGTATCCGCTCGTTGATGGATGGAATATTCTATATATGTCTATTAAGTCTAGGTTATTGATTGTGTTATTGAGTTCTATGGTTTCTTTGGTTGGATTTTGTTTGGAAGATCTACCTAGTAGTGACATCGGTGTGTTAATGTCGCCCAGAATTATTGTGTTGGGGTCTATGTGATTCTTGAAATTGAGAAGGATTTGTTTGATGTACAGGGATGCACCATTGTTTGGGGCATAAATATTTACTATCGTTATGTCTTCCTGATTTATGGTTCCCTTACGCAGTATGAAATGTCCTTCTTTATCCCTTCTGACTAACTTTGGCTTGAAGTCCACTTTATCTGATATAAGGATGGAAACCCCCGCTTTTTTACTGAGTCCATGTGCGTGGTAAGTTTTTCCCATCCTTTCACTTTTAGTCTGTGGATGTCTTTTTCTATGAGATGAGTCTCTTGCAGGCAGCATATTGTTGGTCTTTCTTTTTAATCCATTCTGCCAGTCTATGTCTTTTGATTGATGGGTTTAGGCCATTAACGTTCAGGGTTATTATTGAGAAATAATTTGTATTCCCAGTCATTTGGCTTTTTTTGGTATTTAAGTTGGCTTGGTTTCTCCTTTGAGTGCTTTTTCTCTAGGGTAGTTCCTCCCTTTGCTGACCTACATTGTTGTTTTTCATTTCCTCCTCATGGAATATTTTGTTGAGAACATCCTGTAGCGCAGGCTTTAGATTTGTAAATTCTTTTAACTTTTGTTTATCGTGGAAGGATTTTATTTCATCCTCAAATCTGAAGGTTAGTTTTGCTGGGTATAGGATTCTTGGTTGGCAACCATGTTCTTTCAGAGCTTGAAATATGTTGGTCCAGGCCCTTCTAGCTTTTAGAGTCTGGGTTGAGAAGTCAGCTGCTATCCATATTGGTTTCCCCCTATATGTAGTCTCATGCTTTTCTCTCGTGGCCTTCAAAAAATCCTATCTTTATTTTGAATGTTAGGCATTTTCATTATAATGTGTCTTGGTGTGGATCTGTTGTGATTCTGTGCATTTGGTGTTCTGTAAGCCTCTTGTATTTGATTTTCCATTTCATTCTTCAGGTTTGGGAAATTTTCTGATATTATTTCATCGAATAGGTTGTTCATTCCTTTGGTTTGTGTCTCTGTGCCTTCCTCAATCCCAATAATTCTTAAATTTGGTCTTTTCATGATGTCCCATAGTTCTTGGAGATTCTGTTCATGATTTCTTACCATCTTCTCTGTTTGGGCAACTTTATTTTCAAGATTAAATCTTTTGTCTTCATTGTCTGAGGTTCTGTCTTCCAAGTGGTCTAGTCTGTTGGTGATGTTTTCCACTGAGTTTTTTATTTGGTTTATTGTCTCCTTCATTTGAAGGATTTCTGTTTGGTTTTTTTTTTTTTTTTTTTTTTGAGAATCTCTATCTCTTTGTTGAAATGATCTTTTGCTTGCTTCCTGCAGGTGCTCTTTCAGCTTATTGGTATTATCATTCATTGCCTGCATTTGCTCTCTTATCTCATCCTTTGCTTCGCGAATCGTCTTAATCATGTATAATCTGAAGTCCTTTTCTGACATTTCTTCTAACATACTGTCATTGGATTCTATTACTATAGAATCTAGATTTGTTTGGATCATTTCCTTCCCTTGTTTTTTCATGTTGTTCATGTATCTTCCCCTCTAGCAGTGCAGATCTGGGGTATTGCAGATTTCCCCCTATAGGCTTATAGTGGCCCTATAGGTTTCCAAAACCCTTTCTTTAAGGGGAGATCAATATTAGCAGTGCCCAAATCAGACACTATGCAATCCTAGACCAAATAGCCCCTCTGGGGAGAATAACAAAATTGTTATAATATACAAAGTGAGTTCAAATATTATCTTCGGTAAAACAAACAGGTTTGCAATAAGGTATGCAGTTTCTAATGGAGGACAAAGAGGATGCAGAGGGATGTAGAATGTGGCTGTTAATGGGATAAGAAAAGAATATACAGAAGTTCTAGAAAATAGAAAGGGTGAGAGTGTAATCAAAAGAAATCGGATGTTAGCATGCAAAAAAGGGAGAAAGCGACTCTGAGGGAACAGGTAAACAAAAGGAAAAGAGAGCAAGAAAAGTAAAGAAATAAAAACTTAATTTTTTTTAAAAAGGAAAAAAAAAAGAAAATCTACTGTATAGCAGTCATATACTAATGAAACCTCTCAGTGTTCCGTAGCCTGATGCATGAGAAGTACCTGACAATGAGCTTCAAGCCTCCAGCAGGCGTCTCAGGATGGGATTTGCCCCACCCAAAGATGGGAGCTCCGGCTTCCAGGATTATCCAAGATGGCTGCTCTGGCTTCCAAATGTGTTGGCAAATGGGGAGCTGCAGCTCAGGTGTGGACATGGTCAGCTGGAGGTCCTGGAGACGGGATGCAGTTGGTTCGGCAGGGGTCCTGGAGGTTCCGTGTGTTTGGTGTGGTTGTGGGATCCTGGAGGCCGGGTGCAATCAGTCCATCTGGGGCCCAGGAGATAGGGCTCAGTCAGTTTTTCTGGGGGTCCTGGCGGCAGGGAGCAGTCAGTCGATGTGAGGGCCCCAGAGGCAGGGAGTGATCGGTCGGGCTGAGGGATCCTGGAAACAGGGCTCAGTCAGTCCGGCCAGGGATCCTACAGGGCCTGGCTTTTGTCTCAAAATGGCAGCAGCCACGTGTAATCAAACCTGCAGGTACTGTAACAGTGAACTTCCGGGCAGCAGCAGGCAGCAGGTGCTCCACTGGCGGTTGGTGATCAGTTTGCTGACTGTTGTCGGACGATCGGGAGGTGAACCTGGAGTGTTGGGTGATGGATAGGAGTAAGGCAGGCGATGGACAGGCCAGAGGCAGGCAAATGGCGGATGATAGACGCCTGACAGTGAGCAATCTGCTCTCAAGAAAGGCGTGGATATGCTGGCAGATTGCAAGTGATTACAGCAGATAAATGGGTAGACACCAGGGGATCGATAAGCAGCAAAAACTGCCTCACCGAGAAACAGATATCCTCTGCTTGAATCCGGCGTTACAGAGCGACAAGGAACGCAGCCTCCCTCTAGTCCACCATCTTCGATCTCTGGAATTTTAATTGTTTTATAATTCTAAGTCTACACATAGTTTAAGTGCTGGAGGACCTTCATATATTGTACAGACTGAGAGCTTTCAAAAAGAAAGGGAACATATCTGTATGGGTATGCTCCTCTCTGCTGTTGGTAGCTCTTAGCATGGGATGCGGGTTGCTGTGGTGAATGGGAGGTGGTTGAAATTGGAAAGGAATGTAGTATACTGATGACAGGAAGATATTTTTTTAAAGTGGTATCTAGTTTGTTGAAACATGCTTCTTTAAAATGGGTTTGAAGCATCGAATTGCCTATATCTTCAAAGTTATTTCAAATCAAATTCATCTTTGTCATTTTTATGTTTTTCTGGTAATGGTAGGGACTATGACTAGTGAAGGATACGTTGCTTGAAGGAACATCTTCCATTCTTTCCATGTGGGCCTCACATCTAGTACCAATGCCTTCTAAGAAATGGATTTCATGTCTCTGAAATACAGGATATCCAGTCTTCCCAGGACTGACCTGCCATGATTACCACTAGAATTACATCAAGATTGGCCTTTCCTGTCTTGACCAAATGGTTTTCTGTACCACCTGTCTTTCTTGTCCCAGTACATTTTTTTATTTTGCTCTTAACTTCAGACTCTGGACTTGAATACCTGATAAACTAAAGAAGCTGAAGTAGGAGCCCATAAAGCCTTATTTTCTACCTTGCATACACTAAAATGTTTTATACATAATACTTTATAAACTAAACCACACTTGCTACCTTTGCTCTTGACAGTTGGGCCTACTGACAAACAAGTCAAAGGACACCTCCACGTTTATTTGTGCATAGGCACTATTTCCAAAATTGATGGGCATGCATCTGCTCTGTGAGCATGAAGGAGGCTAGCAGCTTCTGAGATGAATTGGCATGATCTTTCATTCATTTGTTCACTCCTCCACTTAATAAATATTTATTGAAGGCCAACCATGTTACAGGCACAGTGATTGCCCTCGTGGAAGTCAGAAATTAGTGAAGAGGCAGATAATCATAATAAAATGATCACATTAACAAAGGTATAATTTTGCTCTGGTTTGGATAAAGATTAAGAATGTTCCTTAAGGCTTCATGTTTTGAATCTGTTTATGTATGTGTTTATGTTTGTATGGATTTTTCAGTGCCAAGGATTGAACCCAGGACCTTGCACAGGCTGGGCAAGCACTCTACCACTGAAACATATCCCTAGGGCCAAGTTTTGAAATTTAATCCCTATTATGAGATATGTAGAGGATGGAAACCTCATTTGACTATAGTGTTTAGAGAGTGGGGCCTTTAAGAGGTGATTAAAAGTAAAGACATAGTCCCTAGGGTGGAGTCCCCATGACTGAATTACTGGTGGCTTTATGAGACAAGGTGAAGAGACCAGAAGACCCATGTGTGTGCTCCCTTTCTCTTGCCATGTGGTGCCTGGTACTGCTTTGGGATTCTGTCAGTCAGAAAGCCATAACCAGATGTGGCTCCTAGACTTTCAACTAGGACAGTGAGCCAAAATTACCTCCTTTTCTTTATAAAGTTACTCAGCCTCATTTATTTTGTTTTTTATTTTTACAGACAGCATTGAGATTCATTTTACACAAATGAGGTACAATTTTTTGTTTCTAAGCTTGTGCACCATGTAGATTCACACCATTCGTGTAATCATACATGTACATAGGGTAATGATGTCTGTCTCATTCCACCATCTTTCATACCCCTGCCCCCTCCTCCCTCTCATTTCCCTCTATGTAATCTAAAGTTTCTCCATTCTTCTCTTACCCCCAACCCCCCACCCCCATTATGTATCATCATCCACTAATCAGGGAAAACATTTGGTCTTCAGTTTTTTGGGCTTGGCTTATTTCACTTAGCATGATATTCTCCAATTCCATCCATTTATCTTCAAATGCCATAATATTATTATTCTTTAATTCTTCTGAATAATACTCCATTGTGTATATATACCACAGTTTCTTTATCCATCCATCTGTTGAAGGGCATTTGGTTGCTATAGTAATAGAAAAGAAACTAAAACAGCCTGTAATGTTGATATATGCCATCATAGTACATAGCACTCTAAGACTCTAAGAGTGGCACTGGCTTAGTTTAGGGAAAACTTAACTGGAGTTGACACACTTGATCTGAATAAGAAGGTTGAATTGTGTCAACTAGGCAACAAGAATAAGGAAAAAGCAAGAATAAATGCTCTTCATTGGGTAAGAGAAGATGGTTTTCTTGTTCAGTTTTTGCCTCAGATGCTGAAAAGTTTTCTCTGTTCTCTATAGAATCCACCAGTGTTCCCAGCAGTGGAGGTATTGAGACTTGTGTTGACTGATGAGTTATGCTCTCATTCTTCTGCCTGTTTTTATGTGTAAATGCACTATTCCCAAAAGTTATTGGCACATACCTCTTCTGTGAGAGACTAAGGCACAGGGCAGGCTTGATAGTACTTGAACAGTGTAACCAACTTCTCAGTAACCAAATCTTGTTTCTGTTTCCATATCCTAATCCTAGGTCCTCCTGAGCCTTCAGGTCTGCCTGGATCCTTGTTCTTGGTCTCCTGAGAAACCAGTGCTGGGGAAGGAGTGGCAGGCACAGGGGCAGGAAAGACCAAGGGAATTGCTGAAAGGAGATGGTTCTGACCCTTTTTCCAAGGTTCCAGTCTCAATAGTGATTACAGTTTTAGCTAAAAGGATTAAAAACATTGATGTAAGAATGAAATATTGGGCAACAACAACCTGAGAACTACATGTGGACTTAGGAAGGTTGGATAAAAACAGATCTGCTCCACATCCCAGAGAGAAGGATGTGGAAATGAAGGAAAGTTTTATACTAAGGAAGATGTAAATATAGACAAAGACAAGAAAACAAACGGGCATTCTTTGCAGGTCTTATGTGGCTTATGCTAACTATTTGTGTATGCTAACATCAGCACACCCAAAATATGTGGGTAGTGTTTTATCTTTTTAGTGGTGAGTAAGCTCATACCAGCACCTACTTTTCAGGAAGACTCTGTAGCAGAAACAGAGAAGTGCCGTTTAGTGTGTGATTACTGCATAGGTGGGGATTTCCATGATCTTGGGGATGCTTGACAAAATAAAAAACTGTTGTTATTCAGAAGATTTTTCATGGTGGGAGAAGACCTAAAATGTGTTTTAAGTGTTCTAAAAATTGGATATTTTAGAATAACATAGGTCTTGGTTATTTATTAAATTGGTAGTTAGCTTGGTTTCTAAGCATTATTTTTAAATATTATTAGAAAATCTTAAAGAGAAGAATTAAAAATGTTACAATGTTATTAATTAATATTTAGAATAATAGAGTTTTATCAATGCATTAGAGTATAAATTAAAAAGGAATAGTTTCATCTTTCTTATCCACACCTACGTTCTTGAGTATTATTGCTAATAATTAGTGGTTGCTAATAATTATGAAGACTTTAAGTGTTAATTATTATGTTCAATACACACCTTCACATATATTTTAAGCACATGTGATAACATTGATATCTTTGATTTTTTTCTTTTGCTCAAAAACATTAAGGTTATTTTCTTGCATCAAAATGTGCATATATAATCAATTTTGCTTAGCAACTATAGTATTGGTTTGAACATTTCATGATTTATTTAACCATTCTCAGGTTGATGGAAATTCAAAATGACTTCATATTTTTTACCTTTACGAAAATATAGCAGTGGGCATCACTTGTTCATTTACTTTGTACAATAATTTATTTAGGATACATTCCTAGAAGTAGAATTGCTGGGTCAAAGGTCAAGCACTAAAACTTTTGATCGATACTAAAGATGAACTTTAGCAATAAGGAAATACTTTCTTGACTCTTCTCACCCCACACAAAAGGGAAGTCACCATAGTAGTTTGCCACAGCCATGTTCCAGGCCAAGGTGTCTGAGGATAAATTGTTGTAAGAAAATGAGCTAGTTGGTTCTCTTGCCTGGTACAGAGGATGAATTTATAATTCAAGAGGGAAATATTGAAGTTGTTATTAGTCAAGCTGTTGTAAAACCACTGCCCAAATCTTATAAAAGTAATCTGTTTTCCTGGCCCAATTTAAATGGTGTCACCCTTACATACACTGAAAAAACTGTCTTCAAGTCTCATAACTCATCTTCCTGCTGGTTAGCTCTTGCTCTCTTTTTCTTTGTTGAATCATTTTACTCTTGTTGCTTTTCTCATATTTCATAAGTAACGACTATAGTAACTTACTGCTGGAGGTCTGAGAACTCGTATTTAGTTTAATATTCCTACCTACTTTAATGGCTCCTTAGAAATACTGTGACGATGAAGGTACAGGCCTCTGCTAAAAAGAAAAAAAAAGGTACGTTCCCCTTTTTGTGCAGTCTGTCTTAGGTTTTCCTACCTCTAACAACCTGAGTACAGTTGGTGACCTTGGTTTATTCCCTCTGGCCCTGTTAATAGATTTGGCATTCTAGTTAAAACCAGAACGTTTCTGCTTATATACTGTAGCTGAAACACATATATTGAATTTTAGTTACCTCATCAATTTTAGGTTAATGTCTGTATTGGTTTCTTCGCTGACCTTTAGCTCTCTGTAACCACTACCGATTCCGTACCCTGAGTATATGTTTCTATTGAGCATTCCCTTAACTGTATAATTTTTCTTTTAGTTTACTTTACAATAAAAATAATATGCATTTATTATAAGCCATTTAGAAAATACAAAAATGGAATTTTAAACATGGAATCATAATTCTGTTATTCCCAAAGACTTAACATTCTGTATATTTTTCCCTAGAATTTTTCTTTTTTTGTTCTATATAATTGAAATCATCCTGTGTATCTTTAATCTTTATGGACCCATTTCATATCTTATTTTTTGTACTTTTATTGTGATACATAATAAAATTTACCATTCTTACCATTTAAAAATGTACAGATCAGTGATATCATGTACATTCACATTATTAGGCTACTGTCAACATGACTCTTTATTTTATAAAACAAGAACTCTGTACCTACTAGAAAATAACTCTCCATTTCTTCTCTCCCCATACCCTGAACATTGAACTTCCTGTCTCTGTGAGGTTGATTATTCTAGTTACTTCATGTAGGTGGAATCATAATTATCATAATGTCTTTAAGGTTCTTCTGTGTTGGGTAGTTCACATCAAGCTTTCCTTCCTTTTAAAGGGTGGACTGCATTTTTCTTAACCGTTCATTTGTTGATGGATGCTTGGGTTGCTTCTGTTTTTTGGCAGTTATGTAACTGAGTGCACAAATATCTCTTTAAATTCCAGATTTCAATTTTTGGGAGCATCGTGCCAGTTTTTTTTTGTCACTGTGACAAAATACCTGAGAAAAACAACTTAGAGGAGAATAGATTGATTTGGGCTGTAGTTTCAGAAGTCTCAGCCCATTGTCAGGTGGCTCCTTGTTTCTGGGCCTGTGGGGAAGTCACACTTGGTGGAGGATGTGGAGAGCACTGCTGCAAACCTCACGGTGGCCAGGAAGCAGAGAGAGCGAGAGCAAGGAAGAAGCTGGGGACGAAGTACACCTTTCCAGGGCGTGCCTCCGGTGATCTACTTTCTCCTAGTAGGCCCACATCCTACGGTTTCCACTGCTTCCCAATAGACCATTCACTTATGAATTGATCAAAGATTGAATTCATTCATAAGATTACAGCCCCCATGATCCAATCAATTCCCCCAGATTCTACTCCAGAACATGGATGCATTGGGTAACAAGCCTTCACCACATGAGCTTTTAGGGGGCATTTTGTATTCGAACCATAATAGGCCTATACTCAGAAGAGGGATTACTGGAGCATATGGTAATTCTATGTTTGATTTTGCTGGGAGCTGCTGTGCTGTGTTGCATAGTGGCTAGACCATTTTACATTTTCAAAGCACACAGAGTCTCACTTCCTTTAAATGCTGTCAACACTCATTATTTTCTACATTTTAATAGTAGCAAGGGTAATGGATGTGATGTGGTGTCTCATTGTAGTTTTGATTGGCTTCTCCCTAATGATCATTGATGCTGAGCATCTTTTCATGTGTATATTGGCTATTTGTATATCTTCTTTAGAAAAATGT
Organism: Sciurus vulgaris; assembly: GCF_902686455.1. Lineage (NCBI taxonomy): Eukaryota > Metazoa > Chordata > Mammalia > Rodentia > Sciuridae > Sciurus > Sciurus vulgaris. Next base: position 44,495,516 of record NC_136466.1, on the reverse strand, counting down.
CAACCCGAATCTTTTGTCCACTTTTAAGTGGGGCTGTGCTGTTGTTGCTTTGTTGTAGGCCTATTCTGTGAATTGCCTTTTTACTCTGTTGATGCACATAATCTTAAAATTTTGAGATAGTCAAACTTCTCTGTTTTTCTTTTGTTGCCCATGCTTTTATGCCACATCCAAAAACTGATTGCCAGATCCAATGTCTTGAAGGTTCCCTTATGATTTTTTCTAAGAGTTTTATAGTTTTATCTTTCAAGTTTAGGCCTTTGATTCTAATCTTTGCCTGTGGTATAAGGTAAGGATCTAACTTCATTCTTTTGCATGTACATATCTGATTTTACTAATAACGTCTGCTGAAAAGAGTATTCTTTCCCCAAAGGTTTTGTGGAGACTCATTTGACAATATATGTGAGAATTTATTCTGGGGCTCTGTATTCTATTATGTTAACTTATATTTTTGTCTCTATGCTATTATTATGCTATTTTAATTACTGTAAATTTTTAGTAAGTTTGAAATCAGGAAGTATAAGATTTCCAACTTTGTTTTTTTTTTCAAGATTGTTTTGGGTATTCAGGATCACTATCCCTTGAGATTCCATATGAATTTTAGGATGGATTTTTCTGTTCTTTGAAAAAAAAAGGTCATTGAAAGTTTGAAAGTAATTGCATTGAATCTGTAGATTTCATTGTGAAGTATTAGTATCTTAATGATATTATATTCCAATCCAAGAACATGGAATATTTTCACATTTATTTATGTTTTCTTTAATTTTTTTAAGGCAGCATTTTGTAGTTTTCTCTGTGCAAATCTAAAACTTCTTTGATTTAGTTTATTCCTAAGCATTTTATTATTTTGGATACTATGGTAAATGGAGTTATTTTCTTAATTTCTGTTTCAAGTTGTTCAGATTGTGTATAGAAATGCAACTAAGTTTTGCATCTTTCATATCCTTTTTTGTGATTTTGTATTTTGCAACTTTGTCAAGTTCATTTATTAGTTCTAATATGTGTGAGAGTGCATGCGTGCATATGTGCGAACTTGGTTCTGGCAATTAAAAACCCAGGGCCTTGCATGTACTAGGAAAGCACTCTACCACTGAGCTATAACTCCAACCCCTTCATATAATTTTTAATAGCTACACAAATTTGCATAATGGGGTAGAACATGATTGCTGTATCCATAAAACTGCACTTAGAATTTAAGATTTGAAATCATCCTTATAATTTATTCTTTGATGTTAATTTTTTAAATTCACATGCCTAATTTTTTTAGGGCAGCTTTAGATCACAGCAACATTGAATGGAAAGTACAAAGAGTCCCCACACACCCCCTGTCACCACACATGTACAACCTCCCCTATCATTAGCCTGCATCAGAGTGGTGCATTTGTTATAACTGATGCTATAACACTGCTATCCCCCAAAGTCCACAGTTTACAATAGGGTTCACCTTTTGTATTGTATATTCTGTGGATTTAGACAAAGGTATAATAACTTGTAGCAACTATTGTAGTATTTTGTGAAATAATTTCAGTGCCCTGAGTTCCTTTGTGGTCTGCTTATTTGTCCCTTTCTTTTCCTTAACCTCTGTCAACTAATAATCTTTTACTGTCTCTGTAGTTTTCTCTTTTTGAGAATGTCATGTGGTTGCAATTGTACAGTAGAGAAACTTTTCAGAATAACTTCTTTCACTTCATAATATACATTAAAAACTTTTATGGGCCTTTTCATGGCTTGATAGCTTCTTTCTTTTTAATAATGAATAATATTCTATTGTCTGGTTCATTAATCCACTCATCTACTAAAAACATCTTGGTTGCTTCCAAGTTTTGACAAATATAAAGAATACTACTGTAAACATCAGTGTGTGGGGTTTTATGTGGACTTAAATTTTTAATTCATTTGATTAAATATGAGAAACATTATTGCTGGTCTGAATTGTATGGGAAGAGTATGATTAGTTTTAGAAGGAACTACCAAACTCTCTTCTAAAGTGACTGTCCCATTGTGAGCTTCTCCTTGCAATGAGTTCCTGTGGCTCCACTTCCTCACCAGCATTTTATGTGGTCAGCATTTTGGATTTTGTCCATTCTAATAGATACATAATGATAGTTAATGAGTTGTTATTTTAACTTGCAGTTCTTCAATAACATGTTGGACATCTTTGCATATGCTTACTTGCCACCTGTGTATCTTCTTTTGTGAGGTGTATATTCAAGTCTTCTGCTGATATTTTAATTGGCTATTTCTTTTTTATTGTTGAGTTTTAAGAGTCCTTTTGTGTTTTTGGATGATAGTTGTTTATCAGAAGTATTTCTTGCAAATATTTCCTTCCAATCTGTGACTTGTCTTCTCATTCTATAGACATTTTAATTCACAGAGCAGAAAGTTCAAATATATTGAATCTCAGTGTATTGATTATTTCTTTAATGAATTGAGCCTTAATGTTGTATCAAAAAAGTCACAATCAAATCCAAGACCATCTTTATTTTTCTCTCATGTTATCTTCTAGGGGTTTTGTAGTTTTGCATTTGGCTTTAAGGTTATCATTTACTTTAAGTTGATTTTTATGAAGGGTGTAAAGTATGTGTTCAAATTCTTTTATTTGTTGCATGGGGATGTCCAGATTTTTGGCATCATTTGTTTAAAATATTAAATTTGTCTTTGCCTTGTTGTATTGCTCTTGTTTTTTGTCAAAGATAAGTGAATTATATGGGTATATTTCTGAGATCTCTAGTTTGTTTCACTGATCTTTTTGTTTACTTTATAGTTTTCTATGACCACACTCTTGATTACTGTAGCTTTGTGGTCATTTTTAAGGTTTGATAGTGTGATTTCTTCCTCAGACTATTATTTTTCTTTGATATTGAGTTGGATATTTTGAATCTTTAGATTTTATATAAACTTTAGAAATGGATTATCAGTATTCACAAAATAATTTCTCATCTGTGGAATATAGTGTCAACAGAATGAGAAGATAAGCCACCAGACTGAAGAAAATATTTGTAAGAGACATACCTGATAAAGAAATTTTGTCTAAAACATATAAAGAACTCTTAAAACTCAATAATAAAAAAGAATATACACCTCACCAAAGAAGATACACAGATAATTAGCTGTGATTGAATCTATAGATCATGTTGGAAAGAACCAACATTTTATCAATACTGAATCTTTGTATCCATAAACATGGACATCTCTCTACTTACATAGTTCTTCTATGATATCTTTTATCAAAGTTTTATATTTTTCCTCATAGATTTTGAACATATTTTATTACATTTATAATGATATTTCATTTTGTTGGATGCTAATGTAAATGTTACTGTGTTTTAAATTTCAAATTCCACTTGTTCATTGCTGGTATATAAAAAAAAAACATTTGACTTGTATATTAGCCTTGAGTCCTACAATTTTGCTATAATTCCTTATTAGTTACAGGAGATTTTTTTTTATCAAGTATTTAAGATTTTCTATATGGTGACCACCTCATCTGTGAACAAAGACAGTCTATTTCTTTCCTACCCAATATGTATGCTTTTCATTACCTTTTCTTATTGTGCTAGCTAGGACTTCTAGTTTAATGCTAGAAAGCATTTGTGACACATTTTTTGTCTTATTCCCGATCTTAGGTGGAAAGCTTCAAGATTCTCATCATTAAATATGATAGTAGCTGTAGGTTTTTTGTAAATGAACTACATCAAATTAAGGAATTTTTTTCTTTATTTCTAGTTTAAGAGTTTTTAAATCATGAATGTGTATTGGATTTTGTCAGATCCATATGCTTCATCTACTTATATCATCATGAGATTTTTCTTATTTAGCCTCTTTATGTGATATATGAATTGATTTTTGAATGTTGAACCATCTTTGAATACCTGGGACAAATACTAGTTTGTTATTGTTTTAGCCACCTCAGGTTAGATTGACAGGGTACCGTAGATCGGGTGGCTTATAAATAATAGAGATTTATTTCTCATAGTTTTGAAGGCCCAAAGTCTTAGAAAAGGATATCAGCATAGTTAAATTCTGGTGAAGTTTTTCTTCCAGGTTACAGACTGCTGACTTCCTATATCCTCCTTGGTGGAGTGCCAAGAACAGGAAGCCAGCTTTCCCATGCCTATTGTAAGGACACACCTCTATACGTGAGTGCTCTACTTTGATGACCTTATTTATTGCCTCCTAAAATGTCCCCACCTTCTGATACCAACACAATGTGGGGGGTAGGACTTCCTTCCGTCTTTCCCTCCTCCCTTTGTTCTTGTAGTTTTAAAGGTTTAATTGGCTTATTAATGATTCGCTAACCAGGCAGCATCTCATTTAGAAATAGAAAAGTGCCCCATTGGACACAGAAAAACAGTTTTTGCAAACTAGGAACAAGGAAACATAATAATAATAAGGTGGAGGTGTTAATGTCATTACTTCCACTTGCTTTCTTCATAAGGGTTAAAGGGGAGGCTACTTTCTTATGTCAACTTCTGTTGACTGGGCCCTTTCCACTTGGTTGCTGTGAATCTATTGTTTTCAAGAAAAATTGATCTGTTTGAGGATTTTCCTGCTTCCTTAAGATTGAGTTTGATTGCATGACACTTAGTTGAATCTGTAGGGACCTGGGGATGAGATCAGTATAAACAATGGCCTCCCATAAATTTTATTTAACAGTACTTACTCTTTTTTGGGAGGTGTTGGGGGAGGAGATAGTCACCGTTCACTTAATCTGAATTTACATATGGTAGAAATGCTAGAACTGGCCTGAAGATTGCACATGCCTTTAAAAATTCAGAGAAATGCATTCTGTTTCATGTTAATTAGAGTGCCATAAAGCCAGAATTACATTTTAAAGATCTCTAGAATAACACAATATTTCCAAAATATTACTTATTCTATCAACTAATAAAAATACGTGCATATAGCCAGGCATGGTGGTGCACTCCTATAACTCCAGCTACTCAGGAGGCAGAGGCCAGAAGATCGCAAGTTTGAGGCCAACATGATCAACTTAGTGAGACTCTGTCTCAAAATAAAAAAAATTATAATAAAAATAAAAATAAAAGGACTAGGGATGTAGCTCAGGGGCAGAGTGTCTTCCCAGCATCTGCAAGGCCCTGGGTTCAATCCCCAGCACCATACACACACGAAATAGGTGCATACATTGTACTTTTAGCTGTTTATAGCACCTATGGTATTTCATTTAATTAGGTGCTTTTTCCTTAGTTAGACTAGATTGTCAGTTCTTTAGAGTGAAGGAAAAATATTTTTTGTAAATATTTTTTAGTTGTTGATGGACCTTTATTTTTATTTTATTTATATGAGGTGCTGAAAATCAAACTCAGTGCCTCATACATGCAAGGTGAGTGCTGTGCCACTGAGCCAAAACCCCAACCCTAGAGTGAAGGCAATATCTCATTCATCATTATATTTAGCAACAGGCTAGATAGTAATGACTGAAGCTGGTATTTTTGAAATTTACTACATAGGTATTGTTTTCAGTTCTTTGTATTAGTCCTCAAAAATTATATTAGATTATTATGTTTAGTTCTCTTTTATAGATGCACATCTGTGGTGTTAAAGAGATTAAGCAACTTATATAAAACCACATCACTAACAAATGGGGAACTTGTTCGAGTCCAGATCTTTTTTATTATATAAGCTCATGCCCTTAACTTTTATACTAGCACATGTTTTATTCATTCACTGAAATATAGGTGGAAAATTTACTATATGTATCAGGTGTTGTTGCCAGTCATAGACATGTATTAGTAAACAAGACAAAAGTCTCTATTGTCAGAGAATTCACATCATAGGAAATAGGAAAGAAGACAAACAGTAAGTAAGCATATAAAGAGATGGGCAAGATAATTTTGGACTAGCATAAAAAGCTTTATGATAATATATTTGAAAATATGGATGAGACAATTTCCTTTAAAAATAGCTTAACAACAAACTTAAGAGAAATGAAAACCTGAAAGTGCTTGAACTTAAGCCATTTAAGAAACCAAATCCAAAATTTTAAATTAACTATTAAACATATTAACATATTTAACATATTAAATATAACTATGTTGGGCAGAGGGGAATACCAGGCCGGTTTTAAAGCTGTATAGCATTTTCCCAATTGTTAAAACGTTTTAAAGTAATGTACAATTTTATCATCTTTAAAGGAATTGATATCACCTCCATTATAGAAACAGAAATGGAGGGAAAGGACATTTCATAAGGCTTCTAACACATGAAATCAAAAAACCAAGAATATGAGAAATAAAAATTATGGCTAAATATCAGTCATGATATAGATGCAACAATTTGAAAGAAAATATTATTGAAGCCAAGTATGCATGTGCTTGTGTGCTGTGTGCACTCCTCCCCCGACTACATATCCAATACAAACAATGTATATCCTAGGAAGATATTATGGTAAAATATTGAAGAAACTTTTGCTTTATATCCCTGAATTAAAAAATTAAAGGAGAAAAAATCTGATCATTTCAATAATGGCAGTACATTGTTTCTTAAAATTTAACAGTTATAATTGCTCAAGAGTCAAGGGGAGGAGAACCTTTCTTAAAATGTTTATAGAAAGTATAAAACAGAACACAAAGAAGAAAGAAATTGAAGAAAACCTTCGAAGATGGAAATATCTCCTATGTTCTTAGATAGGCAAATATTGTCAAAATGCTCATTCTGCCAAAGGTGCTGTACAGATTCAATGCAATTCCAATTAAAATCCCAATGATATTCCTCATAGAAATAGAGAAAGCAATCATGAACTTCATCTGGAAGAATAAGAGACTTCAATAGCCAAAACAATCCTGAGCAGGAAAAATGAAGCAGGAGGTATCACAATATCAGACCTTAAACTATACTACAGAGCAATAGTAACAAAAACAGCATGGTATTGGCACCAAAATAGACAGGTAGGCCAATGGTACAAAATAGAAGACACAGAAATGAACCCACAAAAATACAGTCATCTCATACTAGATAAAGGAGCCAAAAACACAATGGAGAAAAGATAGCCTGTTCAACAAATTGTGCTGGGAAAACTGGAAATTCATATGCAGTAAAATGAAATTAAACTTCTGCCTCTCATCCTGCACAAAACTCAACTCAAAATGGATTAAGGAGCTAATAATTAGACCAGAGAACCTGCACCAAATAGAAGATGAAGTAGGCCTGAATCTTCATCATGTTGTCTTAGGATCAGACTTCCTTAACAAGACTCCCGAAGCACAAGAAATCAAAGCAAGAATCAATAAATGGGATGGATTGAAACTAAAAACTTTTTCTCAGGAAAGAATACAATCAATAATGTGAAAAGAAAGCCTACAGAATGGGAGAAAATCTTTTTCACATGCACTTCAGATAGAGCACTAATCTCCAAAATTTATAAAGAGCTTATAAAACTTTACACCAAAAATACAAAGAACCTAATCAATAAATGGGCCAAGGAACTGGACGGACACATTACAAAAGAAGATATACAGGCAATTAATAAATATATGAAAAGCATTCAACATCTCTAGTAATTAGAGAAATGCAAATTAAAACAACTCTAAGATTTCATCTTACTCCAATTAGAATTGGCTACTATCAAGAACACAAACAATAATAGATGTTGGTGTGGATGTGGGGAAAAGGCACACTTTTATATTGCTTGGCCTAGTTGCAAATTGGTGCAGCCACTCTGGAAAGCAGTGTGGAGAATCCTCAGAAAACTTAGAATGGACTCACCCTTTGACCCAGTTATCCCACTCTTTGATTTATACCCAAAGGACTTAAAATTAGCTTACTACAGTAACACAACAACATCGATGTTTACAGCAGCTCAATTCACAATAACTAGATTGTGGAACCAACATAGGTGCCCTTCAACAGATGAATGGATAAAGAAACTGTGGTAGGCGATCCAAGATGGCAGACTAGAGGGTGACTGCATCTCCAGTTGCTCCAGAACCCAGGATTCAAGAAGGGGAGGCATTGAGAGACTCGGACTAAAATAGAGCCTCGGGGTGACTCTCCCCGACCTGGTGAAGCGGTGAAGCGCTGCCTGGGCGGCAGGCCAGATTCGGGTGGCTTATTAGAGTAAGACAGAGCAGCAAGAGTCCTCCCCAGGCGGCCCTGCCCACTCCAGCGGTGGGCTCCTCCCACAGGGCCAGATTCTCCAGCATCTTGGAGCAGGCCCCCCAGTGAGAGCCTTTCTGTACAGAACCAAGCTTCATGTCGCAGAACCAGGGTGGCGAGTTCCTGCCCACAGGTTGCTTCAGGGACCAGGACAGGGCAGCCAGGGACTTCCCCAAGCAGCCCGCAGCCCGGCCCCACCCGGCGGGAAGCGCCTTTCCAGGCTAGCTTCTCGGAGCAGACCCCCCAGTGAGAGCCTTTCCACACAGAGCCAGCTCCAAGTCCTGGAACCAATAGAGGACTAGGGGCAGCTTTCCTTGGAAGCACTGCATTATCAAGTTACTCCAAGATTTCAGGCTACCGAAGGCAGGAAGGTGATATACTGGAAATCTACAGTGACAATATAAGCCAATAGAAGAATTCTGCAATATCAAAAAGTCCCACTGACATCTGACCGATATGAGAAAACAAGGGAAGAAAATGTCCCAAACAAACCTAGATACTATATCAATAAAACCCAATGACAGCACAGCAGAAGAAATGTCAGAAAGGGAGTTCAGAATGTACATAATTAAAACAATCAGGGAAGCAAATGAGGAAATGAAAGAGGAAATGCAGGCATTAAATGATCGCACCAAACAACAGTTAAAGGAGCAAATACGGGAAGCAAGAGATCATTTCAATAAAGAGTTAGAGATATTGAAAAAAAAAAAACAGAAATCCTTGAAATGAAGGAAATAATAAACCAAGTTAAAAACTCCATAGAAAGCATAACCAATAGGATAGAACACCTGGAAGACAGAACCTCAGATATTGAAGACAAAATATTTAATCTTGAAAACAAAGTTCACCAAACAGAGAAGATGGTAAGAAATCATGAACAGAATCTACAAGAATTATGGGATATCATGAAGAGGCCAAATTTAAGAATTATTGGGATTGAGGAAGGCTTAGAGAAACAAACCAAAGGAATGAACAATCTATTCAATGAAATAATATCAGAAAATTTTCCAAATCTGAAGAATGAAATGGAAAACCAAGTACAAGAGACTTATAGGACTCCAAATATACAAAATTACAACAGACCCACACCAAGGCACATTATAATGAAAATACCTAACATACAAAATAAAGACAGAATTTTAAAGGCCCCGAGAGAAAAGAATCAAATTACATTCAGGGGGAAACCAATATGAATATCAGCAGATTTTTCAATCCAGACCCTAAAAGCTAGAAGGGCCTGGAACATCATTTACCAAGGTTGAAAGAAAATGGATGCCAACCAAGAATCTTATACCCAGCAAAACTTACTTTCAGATTTGATGATGAAATAAGATCCTTCCATGATAAACAAAAGCTAAAGGAATTTACAAAAAGAAAGCCGGCATTGCAGAACATTCTCAGCAAAATATTCCATGAGGAAGAGATGAAAAACAACAATGCAAATCAGCAACAGGAGGAACTAGCCTAAAGGAATAGCCAAATAAACGGGAAACCAAATCATGTCAAAAAACAAAAATGGGTCAAATGACTGGGAATACAAATCATATCACAATAATAACCCTGAATGTTAATGGACTGAACTCATCAATCAAAAGACATAGACTGGCAGATTGGATTAAAAGGAAAAACCCAACAATTTGCTGCCTGCAAGAGACTCATCTCATAGAAAGAGATACCCATAGACTAAAGGTGAAAGGATGGGAAAAAACATACCATGCACATGGACACAGCAAAAAAGCTGGAGTATCCATCCTCATTTCAGATAATGTGGACTTCAAGCCAAAACTAGTCAGAAGGGATAAAGAAGGACATTACATACTGCTTAAGGGAAGCATAAATCAGCAAGACATAACAATCATAAACATCTATGCCCCGAACATTGGCTCATCCATGTACGTCAAACAAATCCTTCTCAATTCCAGAAATCAAATAGACCACAACACAATAATACTAGGCGATTTTAACACACCTCTCTCACCGCTGGATAGATCGTCCAAACAAAAATTGAATAAAGAAACCATAGATCTCAATAACATAATCAACAATTTAGACTTAACCGACTTATATAGAATATACCATCCAACAAAGAAAGAATACACTTTCTTCTGAGCAGCACATGGATCCTTCTCTAAAATAGACCATGTCTTATGCCACAAAGCTACTGTTAGCAAATACAAGAAGATAGAGATACTACCTTGTACTCTATCAGATCATAATGGATTGAAATTAGAAATAAATGACAGAATAAAAAACAGAAACTTCTCCAATATCTGGAGATTAAATAATACACTATTATATGATGAATGGATAACAGAAGACATCAGGAGGGAAATAAAAAAATTCTTATAAGTAAACGAGAACAAAGACACATCATATCAAAATCTCTGGGACACTATGAAAGCAGTACTTAGAGGAAGATTTATTTCATGGGGTGCATTCAACAAAAGAAGTAGAAATCAACAAATAAATGACTTAATGCTACAGCTCAAAGCCCTAGAAAAAGAAGAGCAGACCAACACCAAAAGTAGTAGAAGACAGGAAATAGTTAAAATCAGAGCTGAAATCAACGAAATTGAAACAAAAGAAACAGTTGGAAAAATTACAAAATAAAGAGTTGGTTCTTTGAAAAAATAAACAAAATTGATAGACCCTTAGCCACACTAACAAAGAGAAAGAGGGAGAAAACTCAAATTACTAAAATTCGGAATGAACAAGGAAATATCACAACAGACACAAGTGAAATACAAAACATAATTAGAAGCTATTTTGAAAATCTATACTCCATCAAAACAGAAAACCTCGAAGACATCAACAAGTTTCTAGAGACATATGAATTACCTAAACTGAATGAGGAGGACATACACAACTTAAATAAATCAATTTCAAGCAATGAAATAGAAGAGGTCATCAAAAGCCTACCAACAAAGAAAAGTCTGGGACCAGATGGGTTCTCAGCCGAGTTCTACAAAACCTTTAAAGAAGAGCTCATTCCAATACTTCTCAAAGTATTCCATAAAATAGAAGAGGAGGGAACCCTCCCAAACTCATTCTATGAAGCCAATATCACCCTGATACCTAAACCAGACAGAGACACATCAAGGAAAGAAAATTTCAGACCAATATCCTTAATGAACATCAATGCAAAAATTCTCAACAAAATTTTAGCAAATCACATACAACAATATATTAAAAAGATAGTGCACCACGATCAAGTGGGTTTTATCCCAGGGATGCAAGGTTGGTTCAACATCTGGAAATCAATAAATGTCATTCACCATATCAACAGACTTAAAGTTAAGAATCACATGATTACTTCAATAGATGCAGAAAAAGCATTTGATAAAATACAGTATCCCTTCATGCTCAAAACACTAGAGAAAATTGGGGTAGTGGGAACATTCCTTAACATTGTAAAGGCCATATACGCTAAACCCATGGCCAATATCATTGTAAATGGTCAAAAACTGAAAGCATTCCCCCGAAAAACTGGAACAAGACAGGGATGCCCTCTTTCACCACTTCTATTCAATATCATCCTTGAGACTCTAGCCAGAGCAATTAGACAAACCAAAGAAATTAAAGGGATACGAATTGGGAAAGAGGAACTCAAACTATCCCTGTCCGCTGATGACATGATTATATATTTAGAAGAACCTGGAAATTCCACGAGAAAACTATTAGAACTCATAAGTGAATTCAGTAAAGTAGCAGGTTACAAGATCAATGCTCATAAATCCAATGCATTTTTATACATAAGTGATGAATCTTCAGAAAGAGAAATTAGGAAAACTTCCCCATTCACAATAGCATCAAAAAAAAAAATAAAATACTTGGGAATCAATCTCACAAAAGAGGTAAAAGACCTCTACAATGAGAACTACAGAACACTAAAGAAAGAAATTAAAGAAAACGTTAGAAGATGGAAAGATCTCCCATGTTCTTGGATAGGCAGAATTAATATTGTCAAAATGGCCATACTACCAAAAGTGCTATACAGATTCAATGCAATTCCAATTAAAATCCCAATGACGTACCTTACAGAAATAGAGCAAGCAATTATGAAATTCATCTGGAAGAATAAGAAACCCAGAATGGCTAAAGCAATCCTCAGTAGAAAGAGCGAAGCAGGGGGTATCGCAATACCAGATCTTCAACTCTATTACAAAGCAATAGTAACAAAAACGGCATGGTATTGGTACCAAAATAGACAGGTAGATCAATGGTGCAGAATAGAGGACATGGACACAAACCCAAATAAATACAATTTTCTCATACTAGACAAAGGTTCCAAAAATATGCAATGGAGAAAAGATAGCCTCTTCAACAAATGGTGCTGGGGAAACTGGAAATCCATATGCAACAGAATGAAAATAAAGCCCTATCTCTCACCCTGCACAAAACTCAACTCAAAATGGATCAAGGACCTCGAATCAGACCAGAGACCCTGCATCTTATAGAAGAAAAAGTAGGTCCAAACCTTCAACTTGTTGGCTTAGGATCAGACTTCCTTAACAGGACTCCCATAGTACAAGAAATAAAAGCTAGAATCAACCACTGGGATAGATTCAAACTAAAAAGCTTTCTCTCAGCAAAGGAAACTATCAGTAACGTGAAGAGAGATTCTACAGAGTGGGAGAATATCTTTGCCACTCATACTTCAGATAGAGCGCTAATTTCCAGAATCTATAAAGAACTCAAAAAACTCTACACCAAGAATGCAAATAATCCAGTCAACAAATGGGCTAAGGAAATGAACAGACACTTCACCAAAAAAGGTCTACAAGCAATCAACAGACATATGAAAAAATGTTCAACATCTCTAGTAATAAGAGAAATGTAAATCAAAACTACCCTAAGATTTCATCTCACCCCAATTAGAATGGCAATTATCAAGAACACAAGCAACAATAGGTGTTGGTGAGGATGTGGGGAAAAAGGTACACTCATACATTGCTGGTGGGGTTGCAAATTAGTGCAGCCACTCTGGAAAGCAGTATGGAGATTCCTCAGAAAGCTTGGAATGGAACCACCATTTGACCCAGCTATCCCACTCCTTGGCCTATACCCAAAGGACTTAAAATCAGCATACTACAGAGATACAGCCACATCAATGTTCATAGCTGCTCAATTCACTATAGCCAGATTGTGGAACCAACCTAGATGCCCTTCAGTTGATGAATGGATAAAGAAACTGTGGCGTATATATACAATGGAATATTACTCCACCATGAAGAATGATAAAATTATGGCATTTGCAGGCAAATGGATGAAATTGGAGGATATCATGCTAAGTGAGATAAGCCAATCTCAAAAAACTAAAGGACGAGTGATCTCGCTGATAAGCGGATGAGGACATATAAGGGGGTGTAAGAGGGGTTAGTGTTAGGGTTAGGGTTAGGTTTAGGGTTAGGCATAAGGAGGATGGTAAGAATGGAGGAAGGAAGGACTGTATAGAGGGAAAAGAGGGGTGGGAGCGGTGAGGGGGAGGGAAAAAAATAACAATGAATCAAACAACATTGCCCTATGTAAATTTATGATTTTTAATTAAAATAAATAAAAAAAGAAACTGGTATATATACACAATGTAATATTATTCAGCCATAAAGAAGAATAATATGGCATTTGCAAATAAATGAATGGAACTGGAGAATATAATGCTAAGTGAAATAAGCCAATCCCAAAAAATCAAACACTGAATGTTTTCCCTGATATGTGGATAATGATATATAGTGGGCATGTGGGGGTGAGGGAAGAATGTAGGAACTTTAGATTACATAGAGGGAAATGAGAGCCTGGGGGGAAAATGGTGGAATGAGACAGACTTCATCACCCTATGTACATGTATGATTACACAAATGGTGTGAATCTACATCCTGCACAACCAAGGAAACGATATTATGTACCCCATTTGTGTACAATGAATCAAAATACAGTCTGTAAAAATAAGAATTTTAGGGCTCGGGAGGTAGTTCAGCTGGTAGAGTGCTTGCCTTGCAAGCACAAGGCCCTGCGTTCCATCCCCAGTACCAGAAGAAAAAAAAAAAAAGAAAGAAAGAAAGAAAGAATTTTAAAAAGTATAATCTTCCATGTGCTAATAAAAATTCACTGTTTTATAAAACAGTAGAATTATTCCACTTAAAGATTAAATATGTGGAACGAATTCATCATTTTACTAAGGGTTAAGTCAGCCAACTAAGACATGAGAGAAGAAGTAAAAATATAATAATTAACAGTAGGAAAAAATTTAACCTGAATATATTGGGAGATAAACTATATGGAAAATAAAAAAAAAGTATTGACAAATTATTAGAATTATAGAAAAATTAGGAAGAGTCAGGGAATGTACAAGTCAATAAATAGAAATAGAAATGTTCCTAGCTACCACAAAATAGTATAAATTGTGGTTTTAAACAATGTCATTTACATATAACCCCTCACCCATCAAGTGTATGCTGGATATTCTGACTTCATTCTAAAAAGTATATTATGGAAAGGGTGAAAAAAAAGAATAACTTGGAAGCCTTACTCCAAGCCCAGGACTCAAGGTGAGCATCCATGATGATAGTCATGTTGGTAGGATGAACCCTTGGTATGGTGTGATTGACATGGCACTTTATTTTGTGATCTTCTACCCCTAAGCCAATAACTCCAGTTTAGTCATTAGAAAACCATCACACAAATCTCAATTTTAAAGCATTCTAAAAATACATGGTTAGTATTTTTCAAAACTTGTGAAGTCATCAAAAACAAGCAGAGTCTGAGAAATTAACCAGAGAAAGCTATGGTCATAAAGATGAAGTGCAATGTGGTATCCTGGATATCATCTTGGATCAGAAAAAGAATGTTAGGGAAGACAAATGCAATTCAGAGAACTTATAGAGCCCAATTAATAGTAGTGTGTTAAATATTGGTCCTTTGGTTGTTAAGTAGTAGTATACTATCATAATGTAAAATCTTAACAATAAATGGAAACTGGGTATGGGCTCTCAGACTCTCTGTATTCTCTTTTCCCACTCTTCGGTAAATCTAAAACTGTTACAAAATAAAGTTTCTCAGTGGTTAGGACAGAATTCAGGGCCTCATTCATGCTAGGTATGTGTTCTACCATCCAGCTGCCATTTGAAATGATATTTATAGTATCGAAAGATAGAATTTACCAAACGGCAAAACTAATAAATGTTTGTTAACATTTTGCTAGAATTTCTATAAGAAAAAGAAGGGAATAAAATAAGACTTAAAATATAGTATTAGAATACTGACTATTATAAATCTAGATATGTTACAAATCAATCTGAAATCAATAAAATTACAATTGCATTTTCTTCAAAGAATTTGCAAAATATACCCTAAAATCATTAAGATAGAGGAAAAATAACAACAACTACAACAAACACAATAAACTTTCTCCAATGTACCTATAGCTACTTGAGTTCTTCATCTATATCAGAAGCGTAATTGAGAAACAGGGAGGAAGATATGGGTCATTCAGTATATTGTTCTTAGATAACTGTCTATACACATGGGTAATACATACAATATATATCTCTACCTCACAACAAACTGAACATAAAGTTAGGTAAATTAAATACCCAAATGTGGAAATAAGGATTTTGCAATTATAATTAAAAATAAGATCATCTGGATAATTGTCAAAGGAAACACCCCAATGTAAACTATATTATTCTCCTTTTTTAAAATCTATTTTTATTGATGCACATTAATTATAGAGAGTGGTAGGTTTCATTATGACATTTTTGTATGTATATAAAAATGTGATTTGATCAGTTTCACTCCCCATACCTCTTCCATGCTCTTCTTCCTCCCCTGGAGCTCTTCCTTTCTACCTTCCTGGCAGTCCCTCCTTTTTTTCTGTTTATTTTTTTTAAATCTAGCTTCCACATATGAGAGAAAATAGACCATATTTTTTTCTTTCTGCATCTAATTTGCTTTATTCAAAATTATGATCTCTAGTTCCATCATTTTCCTGCAAATGACATGATTTCATTATTTACTACAAGTGACTAAGACTCCATTGTGTGTATATACCACACGTTTTTACCCATTCTTCTGTTGACAGACACCCAGGCTGATTCTATAAGGAAGCTATTGTGAATTGTGCTGTGATTAACATGGGCATGCATATATCCCTAACGTATGCTGCCTTTCTTTTAGATAAATACCAAGGAGTGGTATTGTTGGTTCAGATAGTACTTCTATTTTTAGCTTTCTGAGAATAGTTCATATTTATTTCCAAAGTGGCTTTACTAATTTACATTCCCACCAACAGTGTATAAGAGTTCCTTTATCCTTTCATTAATTGTTATTTCTATTCTTGGTATTCTTGGTGATCGCCATTCTAACTGGAGTGAGATGAAATCTCAATATAGTCTTGATTTGCATTTCCCTCATTCTAAAGATGTTAAACTTTTTTTCATATATATGTTGGCCATTTGTACTTCTTTTGAGAAATATGTTGAGTTCATTTGCCCATTTATTGATTGGGTGATCTGCTTTTTGATGTTGATTTTTTTGAGTTCTTTATATATTCTGGATATGAATCCTCTGTCAGAAGAGTAGTTGGCAAAGATTTGCTCCTATTCTGTAGGTTGTCTCTTCACCCTTTTATTTATTTTGTTGTGCATAAGTTTTTAAATTTGATGCTGTACCATTTATTGATTCTTGCTCTAATTTTCTGAGCTATAGGGTCCCTATTCAGGAAGTCTACCTGTATCTATATGTTGACGTGTTTTCCCTATTTTTTTCTCTAACAATTGAAAAGTCTCTTCTTAGATCTTCCATCCATTTTGAGTTGACATTTATATAGGGTGAGAGGGATTGAGTTACATTCTTCTATATATGGATATCAAGTTTTCCCAGCATCATTAGAGGCTGTCTTTTCTTCAATGTATGCTTTTGGCACCTTTGTCAATAACTGGAAGGGTTTGTCTCCATGTCTTCTGTTCTATTGGTCTATGCACCTGCTTTTTATGCTAATGCCATGCTGTTCTTATTATCATGGCTCTGTTATATACTTTAAAATCAGGTACTGTGATGCCTTCAGCGTTGCTCTTTTTGCTCAGGATTGCTTTGGCTATTCTGGGTCTTTTGTTCTTCCATGTGAATTTTAGGATTGTTTTTTCTAGTTATGTGAAGAATATAATTTGTGTTTTGAAAGGGATTTCAGTGACTCTATAGTTTGCTTTTAGTAATATGACCTTTTAAGAATATTAATTTTAGCAAGGGGAGGATTTCAACATATGAATTTTAGAGGATACAAACATTGAGTCAATATCAGTCATGGGGTATAATTCCTCTTACACGTTGTTGGATTTAATTTGTTAACAGTGTTTTGAGGATCTCTGCATATATGTTCAGGAGACATATCAGTTTTACTATTATGCCTTTGTCTATTCTTGATATTAGGGTACTTTAGGCTTCATAAGAATGAGTTAGAAATTATTTCCTCTGCTTCTTTCTTCTGGAAAAGATGATAGAGAATTAATACACCTTCTTCCTTACATGTTTGGTAGAATTTATCAGTGAACCAATATGGGCTGGATGCTTTTTGTTTGTTTTGGAAGGTTATTAATATTGATTCAATTTCTTAATAGGCCTTTTAAAATAATCTAATTCTTTTTGTTTTAGTTTTGGCAAATGTGTCTTTAAAGACATTTGTCCATTTCATCTGGGTTATCAAATTTATGGGCAATTTGTTGTCATACATTTGTTCATTATCTCCTTTTACTACCTTTTTGATGTCCATGGGATCTGTAAAGACATCCCTTTTTAATTTATGATATTAAGAATTTGTGCATTCTTTTTTTTCTTAGTAGAAACTTACTGATTTTATAGGTCTTTTCTATAGGGTTTTTGTCCTGTTCATTTTTCTCTATTGATTTTTTAAATTTCATTGATTTCTGCTTTAATTTTCAATACTTTTTTTCTTCTGTTTACTTTGGATATAATTTCCTTTTCTTTTCCTATTTTCCTAAGGTGAAAACTTAGATCAATTGTATTTGGTTGATTGATGATATTATTCAGGTCAACTATATTCTTGTTGATTTTTCTGCCACAGATCCATTGGTCTCTGACAGATCAGTGTTTTAGTTCCTGGCCTTAATAGTGGATTCATCTAGTCTCTTGTAGTTACGTCAGTTTTTGCTGGGTGCATTTGAATGTTCTCTTGTTAGGTACATTCACATTAAGGATTGTTATGTCTTGGAGTATTGATCTCTTTGTCATTATGTAATGTCCTTCTTTATTCCTAGAAGATATCCTTGCTCTGAAGTTGGTTTTCTCTGAAATTTACATAGCATCTCTTGTTTTGCTTTGATTTATGTTATCATTGTACATCTTTCTTCATCCCTTTATTTTAATCTATTTTTGAATATTTAAAATAGATTTCTTGTAATTGGGTCTTTTTCTTTTTTACCTTTTCTGAAAATATGTTCTTTTTGTTTGTTCGAGATAGAGACTTACTATGTTGCCCAGGCTGATTCTGAACTCCTGGACTCAAGTGATCTACTGTTCCAGCCTCCTGAGTAACTGAGACTTCAGCAGTGAGTCACCATGTCTATCTTAATCTCTGTCTCTTAATTGGTGTATTAGATACTTGATGTTTAAAGTGATTATTGATATTGGTGGATAAATATCTACCATGTTTTTTTTATTATCTTGTTATTCTTTATTCCTATTTTTAGCTTCTATAATTTTTTTGCCTTTTGTGGTTCTAATTGAGGACCTTACATGATTCTATTTTTTCTTTCTTAGCAAATCAATGTTATTTCTTTAAAAATTTTTTTCTTACGGTTCCTCCAGAGTTTGCAATATACATTTCCACTACTTCATCAACTTTTAAATAACATTGTACCACTTCACATTACTGCGAGTACTGGATAATGGCAAAGTATTCCTATTTCTTCCATCTTGTCCTTTATATCACTAGTATGATTCATGTCATTTATACACAAATATATATAATATATAATATATGTGATTTATTATTCATTATTCTTGTATGTCATCTAGTTTTTCCATTAAATCTCTGTACAGATTTAGTCATAATTTAAAAAATTCTTGGTCTGATGATACTGATATTTGGCCAAATCTGATTCTGGTTCTGATGCTGCTTTAGTTTCTTCAAGTGGTGTGTGTCTGCGTTTTTTTCAGCATGTCATGATTTTTGTTTGAACTGAGGACATGCGGTACTGGGTAAAAGGAGTCGTGGAAATGTGACAGTAGGTCTGAGGGATAGGGGACGATTTAGTTTGATTAGTGTCTCCTGAGCCTCTTCCCTAGACTGTGAACTTACCAGAGCTTCTCCCCTCCGTAGGTGGGACAGAATGGCTGGAGAAGTCAGTTAGACTCTGATAAACCCCAGCAGATTAGGCCCTGGCTAAATAGTTTCTCTGGAAGGAAGGTTTTGTTAAGAAAAATAAAGTGTTCTAGTGTTTCAAAATAAATCCTTTCCCCCTTCCCCTGCCAGATGAACAAGGGGATTTTCCTCTGATAGTCAGTGTGAGGACCTGGTAGACTGTGTTGTTAAAGTTCACGAATGTTGGAGACCCCTCATTATGACTGGGTCTGGAATTTTTGACTCTCAGTGTTGTCCACACCGAGCTTTCAGCAGTTCATCAGGTATGGTTCAGGATTTCTTACCCCAGCACTGCTTAGTACAGAGGTTTCTGCCCAGTTGAATTGTGATTCTCTGTATCAGCTTGTCTTTCTCTTCAATTTATGGGGAAACTGTCCTATGACTTCATTTCTCTGATGGATCTAAGAAAAGTTGTTAATTTTTTAGTTTCTTCTGCTTTTTATTTATTGATAGGATGAAATGGTGTCTTCTAAGATCCTTACATGCCTGGCTAGAAATTAGAAACTCTTTTTTTTTTTTTTTTTTTTTTTTTCGGTGGTGCTGGGGATTGAACCCAGGGCCTTGTGCATGTGAGGCAGGCACTCTAACAATTGAGCTATATTCCAGCCCCAGAAATTAGAAACTCAATGCACTTTTTTAAAATGAAGATTTATCTGTAGTTCCAAGTATTTTGTGGGGGAAGTAACTGGATCAAATGGTATGAATGATATTTAAAATATCAATACTCTTGCTGCCTTAAACCTAGAAAAGACCATGTCAGTTACATACACTGATGGTACATCTCTCCACATATTCACTCCACATGAACTCTTGGGTAAATGAATATAGTTTGGTTGGTATGCAAAAAGTATTGTCTGGTTTTAAAAAATATTTATTAGTACAATTAATATTTTTTCTCAGATTTCTTTATTCATCGAGCATATTAACCTACATCCATTTTATCTTAGATAATATTCCCTTTAAATTTGATCGTTTAAAGTTTTGGTCAGATCTCTATCTTTTCTCGTTTTGATTTCTTACATTTTGTTTTGCTTAGAAAACCTTTATTAATCTATGGATTTAATCAATACATTAAGTCTAATCTTTTTGGAATTTATTCTGGCACCATTAGATGGTAAAAGGACTCCTAGATCTCAGTGACTGTGCACTAAAGATTTATTTCTCTGTTATGTTTCATGTCCAGCATGGTTGGCTGGGCGATGGGTTCCACACACTCAAGGACCCACGCTGACAGGGGCGTCTCCATCTCAGGTGTGATCTGAAGGATTGTAGATCTCTAGGCCTGGGGGGAGAAGAGGTAGAGGAAGCCCACGGTGTTTAACCACCATGGACTTGATAACAGGCATCGCTTTCCCTCAATGTCCACTGATGAAACGGACTGAGGTAGGTAGGAGAACAACAGCAGCAACAAATTTGGAGAGCAGAGACTTTCTCTTTATAGAGCCTACCTCTCTGTCTCACACAGCTAGTTAATAAGATGACAATTGTAATAATATTTTCAAATATTTAACTTTAACCGAAGTTTATGTTGCTTTCTTCTTAGAATCTTTCCAATGGTTTCTCATTTTGGCTTGAATACAATCTAAATCCTTAAACTGTGACCCAAGGAGACCATCTAGGTCTGCACTTGCCCAGCCTGATCTTAGGCCACTGGACCTTTCTGACTCTACTCCACTCCTGCTGCCCTTGCTCTGGGCTGTGAGCAACCAGGCTCGTTCTAATCTTAAGGCTTGTTCATTCTGCTCTTCCTGCCCCTTGAATTGCTTTTCCCTAGTTCCTCCTCTGACTCCAGTACATCCAAGGGGAAATGTCACCAGCAGAATAGCTTGGCATGAATTTACTTCTGGAGGAAGAGACAAAGCAGAAAGTCAATGCAGACTGGTCTTTCTATTGTCTTCTGCAGAGTGCCAGAAGACACGACCTTAGTAATTTGCCAGGGAAAACTTATGAGCAGAAAGTGGATATTTACTATAATCTTGAAAGGAAGTAAAATAATAAAACACTAAAACAATGCAAAAAAATATCATGAAGATTAACTTCTTCTTGAAAAACAAATCATATCAACTGATTTATTTCCATCAAATTGTTTTTCTTTGTATCATTAGGGTTATTTTTATCATAATATTCTACCATAATTTTATGACCTATTCCTTATATCATGAAATGCTTATCATGAAGATTTTATTTATTTTAAAGTCTTGAATTTTAAAATTATAATTCTTTTTCTTTTCCTCCTTTTCCTTTCTTTTGTTTCGTGTGTGTGTGTGTGTGTGTGTGTGTGTGTGTGTGTGTGTGTGATTGAACCCAGGAATCCAGGGTCTTATGCATGCTAGGTAAGCACTCTCCCACTGAGTCACATCCCCAGCTCACCTTGAAGATCCTAAAAATGCCAAGATTCAGGACTTGTTTTACACAGAGGAGAAATATATTTAGTTGCCTAGGATTTACACATATTATGTCTGTCAATAATAAAACAGCTGAAGCAGACAGGCTTCTGCAGGGGCCTTTTAAGTTTCGCCACTCACTCTTCTCTGTGCTTCTCCACTTAGAACATTTATGAATGAGTTTGAGAGAGTCCCAGGTGCTAACAACCAGGGTGTACATTGACGGGTCTAAATGAAAATAAAACTACTTTGATGGAAAATCTCCCCTCAATAAGACCAGGAGTTGTACAGATGTTATGTCAGCAGCATTTTCTTGTTTTTCTGTATTGTTATGTCTAAGTAGAAATAAGGGTAAACACATTTTGGTGGTTGGAAGCAATGCCACTCATTTTGAGAGGAAGGGAAACATCAGGATTTGTCTTGCTGTCTATAAAATGTCACTTTCATCAAGTGATTTGGAGTCTCTTTTCTAGAAATATAGTGTTTTTTATTAAAAAGCATGTTCTAGCTGAGTAGCTGGGAAGTATTCTACAGGTCATCCCCATGGTCAAACATTAGAGATAAAGAAATCCTGAATTCTCCAGGATCATTTTTGACTGGGAGAAATGCTAATCCAATCTAAAAAAGCACTTGTGGTGATGTTCAAGTGTGATCCTATGCCCACATGGGACTGTGTGTCCATATGTGAATATAAATTCATTCTCGTTGATTTTATTTATCTGTCCAATAAATATCATTGTCTGGTTTTGTTTCTATTATTTAGCTCACAAGTAGGACAACCTTTGTGAATCTGATTTAGTAAATGATTGGGTGCAGGGTCACAAAAGAGATCTTTAATTAGGATGAGCAGTTGATGTGCCCCTTCCCTTTCCTGCTTGGAAAAGTCCCATGTCCAAGCTTCTTCTTAACTTTTCCAATCAATGCTTAACCTCTCCCTGGGGAAATCCTAATCCTATTCCAGTGGCTAGAGCAACTGCAAACATCTGGAAGAATCCCCTTCTGCCACTGGGTGTAAGGGTATGTGAGCTTTTCTGTGTTCTTAGAGGTGAACATGGTTCCTCTACATAGGGATAATTAAAAGAGAAAATGTGCTTCTCTAGAGGGATTACATTTCATAATCATACACCAGTAGATACATCAAATAAATCACTGTGGACACCCTCAGGGTTGTCAGGGACTTTAATGGTCATTTGATGTCAAATTTCCTCCATAACATTCCACATGGCTCCGAGTTGAACCTGTCTTCTGGTAGGTCACTTCCCACTTCCCTAAGCTGTGACCACACTTGTTAAGACACTTACACGTGCTCTCCTTATTTTAGTCTAAAGTCTGCTCTTTTAAATCTTAGCTTCCTACCCACCCACCCTATCTTTTACTTTGAGGCTGGAGTGAGCATCTGATTGAATCATTGCTTTCCACATTCTAGCATCTTTTAAAAAAATTTTTTTAATTTGTTTTAATTAGTTATACATGAGAGGAGAAAGCACTTTGATACATCATATCTAAATGGAGTATAATTTCTCATTCTTCTGGTTGTACATGATGTAGAATCCCACTGATTCTATAGTTTTATAAGTACATAGGGTAATAAGGTCTCATTCATTCTACTATCCTTTCTATCCCGATATCCCCTCCCCTTCCTTTACTCCCTTTACCTAATCTAAAGGAACTCTATTCTTCCCACCCCACAGCCCTTATTGTGAATTAGCATCTGCATATCAGAGAAAACATTTGGCCTTTGGTTCTTTGGGATTAGCTTATTTCACTTAGCATGATATTCTCCAGCTCCATTAATTTACCAGCAAATGCGATTATTTCATTCTTCTTTATGGCTAAGTAATATTCCATTCTGTATATATATACCATGGTTTCTTTATCCATTCATCTGTTGAAGGGCACCTTGGTTGGTTCCATAGTTTAGCTATTGTGAATTGAGCTGCTATAAACATTGATGTGGCTGCATCACTGTAGTATGCTGATTTTAAGTCCTTTGGGTATAAATAGAGGTGTGGAATAGCTGGGTCAAATGGTGGGTTAATTCCAAGTCTTCTGAGTAATCTCCATACTGCTTTCCAGAGTGGCTGCACCAATTTGCATTCCCACAGCAATGTATGATTGTCCCTTTTTCCCCACATCCTTGCCAACATTTATTGTTGCTCATATTCTTGATAATTGCCATTATAACTGGGTGAGAAGAAATCTTAGAGTAGTTTTGATTTGCATTTCTCTAATTGCTAGAGATGTTGAACATTTCTTCATATATTTGTTGATCGATTGTATTTCTTTTTCTGTGAAGTGCCTATTCAGTTCCTTAGCCCATTTATTGATTTTTTTTTTGATGTTAAGTTTTTTGTGAGTTCTTTATATATCCTGAAGATTAATGCTGTAGCTGAGGTGCCTGTGGTAAAGATTTTCTCCCATTCTGTAGGCTTTCTCTTCACATTATTGATTATTTCCTTTGCTAAGAAGGAGTTTTTTAGTTTGAACTCATCCCATTTATTGATTCTTGATTTTACTTCTTATACTTTAGGAGTCTTGTCAAGGAAGTCAAGTCCTAAGCTGACATGGTGGAGATTTGGGCCTACTCTTTCTTCTATTAAGCACAGGGTTTCTATTCTAGTGCCTAAGTCATTGATCCACTTTGAATTGAGTTTCATGCTGGGTGAGAGGTAGGGGTTTAATTTAATTTTGTTACATGTGGATTTCCAGTTTTCCCAGCACCATTTATTGAATAGGCTATCTTTTCTCCAAAGTATGTTTTTGGCACCTTTGTCCAATATGAGATAACTGTACTTATGTGGGTTTGTCTCTGTGTCTTCTATTCTGTACCATTGGTCTACATGTCTGTTTTTGTGCCAATACCATGCTTTTTTTTGTTCTAATGGCTCTATAGTATAGTTTAAGAAAATTCTAGCATCTTAATACCTTGTTACAATGCATTCATGAGACGTTTTGATCTAGCAGGTGTGAGATCTTGCCACAGAATTTGTGTTTCTAACAAGTTTCAAGGAGATGCTGCTACTCCTGGTCTGAGGATTACTTTCAGTATTTCTGATTTGGATTACTCAGGATTCCTTCCCTTTTCTTTTACAAACTGCATGTGGTTTTTCCTTTGATGACTAACTTATTTCTGGCTGCAGGTGGTAGTTGGGACTACCAGCCAAGCCTCTTCATAATTACCAGCAAGGATAGGGGTGCAACCCAATGGAGACTAAAGAAAAGTTGGTTCTTAAGAATTTGAAACAAGCACTGAAAAAAGTAAGTTATATCCTCCTGTTGACCACAACTGCTCCCTAGGTTCCTGGACCTGCCCTGCTCCCCACTGATTTTAAGTTTAGTATTCAGTTTTCCACTCATTCTTTGAACTACCTCAATTCCTTGTAAGAAGTCATACGTTTTCTTCTGGTTCAGTTTTAACTTTTTCCTCCTATTCTTTCTCTTCCTTTTCTTCCTCTTCTTTTGATGTTATCAGTTGGTTTTTACTTTTGCCACCAGAACTTAAGTGAATATAAAACTGCAAAGAGTACACCTGCTGTCTTACCCATAACATTTTCTTCTACCTATTTAAAGACAACACTAGCTGGTTCTCCAGATCAAATGTCCCTGACTCTTTCATTGGTTCTTTGCTGGGTCAACAGTACTTTCAGTTTCTAATGCCCACAGAATCAGTCTCCATTCTATTTTAAAGAGTGATAGACAGATGCAAGTTCAATATGTCCAATTCAAGATGCATGACTCAGACCAGAGAGAGAAAGGAGCTTTTAACACTTGCCATGGGCATTGCACTCTGAAGCAAAAGCAAATAAATAAAAGAAAAATAGACAATTCTATGGTTTATTAGATCAATGTCATTAATGAATACCCAGGCCACCCAGGTTCTAAAGTGAACATTTTATAATGAATGGTTATTTGGATGTGATTTTTCCTTTGTGCCATGTAGACTAGATATAATGTATCAACATCTCTTGATTCTGCTGATGGAGAAGCAGGGAAATTGTCTTGAGAAGGCAGAGAATACACAGAATTTTTTTTTTTTTTTGAACAGCAATATGCTTGGAGCTGGCCTTAAGGAAAGAAGAAGGGACAACAGAATACTAAGGACTCAGATTAATCATGTACTCAGGGAGTGTATTGAGATTTTGAAAAATAGAAGAGGCAAAAGGCTCTCCTGGGATCCTTTTTAAATGCAGACAAGACATTTATTTAAGAGCTTCCATTAGGCCCTTTTCTTCCTGGGAGAATCAGAGAGGTCTGAGAAGAAGGCAGGGATACTCAGGAGCATTTGAAATTAAAAAAAACAAAAACAAAAACAAAAACAAATTGTTATTATTGATATTTCATCTAACTACTTGGAAGTTTAACTTTACATCACTTGACATACATATTCATGAGTAGTCATTTCTTGGGTGGGTCCTTCTCAAGAAATAACAAATGGGTTATTATTTTTTTTTTTGTCCTTGCTAAGATGATTTTGAATTTAAAGCAGAATGAACTGAAATATTTGATCACTGCTGCTAACTATACAGAGGCATGAGAGACTGTTAGATTTTTTTTTTTTCCTTCGATGTATTTTAAATTGCTTTTTTTGTGTGTCTCTGAAACTTAGGATCAGCCTACCTCTGTTGAACAAAGTTGGACAGAGCAGAAGGAAGAGATGAACTGTGATTCCTTTTCAGTGAAGGTCTCAGTCAGTTGCATCAAACAGTCAGATGTTCAGATGACCCTTTAGAATGGCCCAAATGGAGCCAATGGGGCTGAGCCTTTGTATCTCTCCATCAAACAGTCACTGGGAATGGGCTGCCATCGGGGAGGGAATGGCCGGGTGAGGGATCTCTCTCTCTCTCTCTCTCTCTCTCTCTCTCTCTCTCTCTCTCTCTCTCTCTCTCTCTCTCTCTCTGATTCCTACAGAGGGTCTCAACTGAAAACTGTCCAATGACCATACTAGGTAGCACTGGATACTAAAACTCTATGGAGAGGGTTTTGATGGATTATAGGAAATGATAAGGTGCCAGGCCAATTGCCCTCCTTTCCTCCTTTCTGTTGGTTCAGTTCCCGACACTGAGCAGTAGGCTGCATTTGTGCAAAGGCCAGCTAGCTTGGTAACACACCCCCTTCCCTGTGCTTTCCTCCTTCTCTACCTCATTTCCTTTTTCCCTCCTCACTCCGGTTTCCCTGAGAAAGTATCCTTCTAGTAAAGTGCCAGCATGATAACATGGTAGCTGTGATGAATAATTTTATGTGTCCCTGTGAATAGGCTATGGTGCCTAGCAGTTGATCAAACACTAGTCTGGATGCTGCTGTGAAGATATTTTGTAAAAGTTAATTACAGGTGACTAACTTTTACAATGTAATTAGCAGATATAATCAATTGACTTCAAGTATATTATTGTTGATAATGTGGGTGGACTTTATTTAATCAGGTGAAGGCGTACAGAGCAAAATCTGAGGTTTCCTGGAGAAAAAAGAATCCTTCAAAACTGGGTTTTCCAGCCTGCCAGCCTGTGCTGTGGATTTTGGATCTGCCAGCATCCACTATCGTGCGAGCCAATTCCTTATAGATCTTTATACCTGTCTATTCATCTTTACCAATCATCTATTACCTTCAATTGGTTCAGTTTTTCTGGATAATGCTGATTATGCAGATACTTTTATCTTAGGCTCTGTTTTGTAAAGGACCCAGGATAAGTCAAAATGACCTTATTGTAATCTCTGAAACTACAACATTTACAAATTCTAAGGGGCATTGAAGATCATCTGGGCTAATGTTTCCAATTTATATGTTAGAAACTGAGGCTTAGCATTTTCAGTTATTTGATATACACCCCAGACCCAGAGCATAGTATTCCTGACTCTTGGTCCCTTCTCTTCCCACTCTCTACACTAGCCCACTTGAAAGTGAGTTTTCCCCAGAAGACGGTCCCATGATGGACATGCAGCAGCGGGGGCCTATCCCAGACAGAAGTTCATGTCACCTTTTTATGGCACCTCATATGAACGCTTTTGGAGGCTTTTAATAGTCTAGTTTCTAGATTGTTAAAACAGGTAGGAACCAGGGAGATCATCAAACCTATGTTTTCTAGCTTATTTACCACTAGAGGTCCTTTCTGTACCCTAAAACTTCCTTTATAGATTTCTTCTCTTAATTTCTTTTATGAAAGTCACTTCTATTTAACTAAAGTCATAAAAGAGTCTTCCAACAGAATTGTTGATGTGAGCTTACTATTTCAGCCTTAGGCATTGCTACTTGACTCTTTAAAAGAGGGAAGAGAGTGATGGAGACACTTTATGGAATCCTTCCAGGGACTCCATGGACCTGGCCCGCCCCACCCCCACTCCCCTCTCTTCCCACAGAGGCCGGGTAGAACTCAGAGCTGGACTAGGCCCTGGCTCTCCCGGCTGTACTAGCATTCCTATCCCAATTTTACATCGCTGCTCCTTAGGAGGCTTCTAACCTCCCATTATCTCACTGCTAATGATTAGCAGGCAGAATTTCTATCAAAAGGCTTGTGCCTCTTTCTTGAATGAATTTTTCTGTTTGCCAGCTTCTTAGCCGCACTTGCGCTAGGAGATGCCTTGGGCATCCATCCTGGGGCTGCATCCTTCCTCCAGGAGCAGGCAGCAGCGCTTGCTGGAGTTTCCACGTCCACCGCATCGCTCCACATTGTGCATATGGTCTGGAGGAAGGGGATTCCTGTCAAAGGAGCCCTGCTTGTCACTTCAGGCCTGTCCACGTTTGCATTTCTTTGAGAACAGAAGCATTGAAGGGGAGTCCAGTCCGCAGATGATTGTATGAGAGACGTTTTGCTTGCAATGAATGCCATTATTTAGTTATCAGGACTAATTAATTCAATAGATGAATTCTTACTAGTCTTCATCTCCTCCTTTCTGGCTGAGAATTGAGAGAACTAGGTTCTAACCTTTACTCTCTCTTTTGAAATGCTACATTGAGAGCCATTTCAACTTCCATGGAGTTCTGTTTCTTCGTTTATAAATCAGGATAATAATGACCATTTTACGGTCACAGGTGAATGCTTTTTTCCCTGTTAAACAAGCCTCCTTCTTTATGGTGGTGGTGGTGATGGTGGGTGTGCTAAGGTTCTCATGGTTGGAGTTTTCAGCAGAGGTTCAACGACCAGATGTTAGAGATGTCACATAGAAGAAAAAACAATAAATGAGCCCAAGATTTCCTTCCTGCTCTATGCTGTCTCTAACTGGGCCATACATCCATGGTCTCACTTTCTCTTTCTCCTCTAGAAACATGAAACCATTTTTTAAAAAAGTACCCATTTATGTTAGTTCTCCATCACAGTGACAAAATACCTGAGAAAATCAACTTATATGAGAGGAAAATGTTTATTTTGTTCATAGTTTCAGAGGTTTCAGTCCGAAAGGGAGAATGGGGTAAAAAAAGAATAGAAACAAAGCAAAACTAAAACCTTGGGGTCAGGGTTGTAGCTCAGTGATGGAGCACTTGCCTAGCACGTGTGAGGCACTGGGTTCAATTCTCAGCACCACATGTAAATAAGTGAATAAAGGTCCATCACCATCTAAAAAGAAATTTTTTAAAAACCCCAAACTTAGTAGGACAAACATCATATCCCACAGCTCCGTGTCCAACATCCAGGACACGTGATGCCAGGATGTGAGCCTTAAGTGTCTGGGCAGCCTCACGCCTCCAGCCTTGTTGGCTGCAGCCCACGTGGCCTTTCTCATGGGCTGGCCCTGCTTGCTGCCCGGAGCTTCCCTCTGCGGGCATTCCACATTCCTGGCATCTCCAATTCCCTGGAGTCCCTATTGCAGCTTCATGCATCATCCTTTCAGGGGCTGCTAACTGAAACACACACTTATTTTCTGACAAACTGCAAGTTTTCCAAATCTTTCTGTTCTCCTTTCTGCTTCTGACTCTCACTATAAACATGGATAAAGGCAGCTAGTAATACCCATGCTGCAATCTGGATGCCTTAAAACTTCCCCCACCAGATTATTTGGTTCACCATGTTTAAACTCAGACTGCCACAAAGTCTGAGGACAATATGTAGACACATTCTCTGCCAGAACGTAGCATTGGTGGCCTGTAGTTAAGTCCCCAGAGAGTCATCTTTTCCATATGAAACTTCATGAGTACAGCCTTTACTGTCTGCATTTTTTGTCAACAATTTAAGCTCCACTGAGAGCAATCTAAGTTGTCTCCAACCTCTCCTCCAAACTTTTCCTCTCACAAACTAACCCAAAAGATTTCGAAACGCGGTGTATCATAGCAATCGCTGCATTTCTTGGTACTAACTTTCTGTGTTAGTTTTCTGCTGCTGTGGCAAAAATACCTGAGATAATCAACCTAAAGGAGAAAAGGTTTATTTTGGCTCAGAGGTTTCAGTTCATGGTCAGTTGTTTTGGAACCTGTGGCAATGCAGGCCACCATGGTAGGGCCTGTGGCATGTGGTGGAACAAAGCTGCTCAACTCATAGGAGCCAGGAAGCAAAGAGAGAAAGGAGGAGCCAGGGCACCTACCTTTCTCTCAGTAGGCCCTGCCACCTAAAAGTCCTTCCACCTACCAATGGCATCGTGAACTGCAAACCAGGTTTTCAACACATGTACCTTTGAGGGACATTTAAGATCCAAACCCATAACATCATTTTACTTCCCGACAGTTTGTCATTCTCTCTGGTTCAAGCGACAGTCATTCTCCAGGGACAACTGCAGACAGCATCTTAATTATATTCTTGCTTCACACAAAGTTCATTCTCCACAGAAAAGTCAGAGTACTCTCCTGCTTAAATCCGTTCAGTAGCATCCCACAGATGAAAAATAACATTAGGCAGTTTGTTATGAGCCTCTCTGGTCCATTCTGTTCAGCTCTTCATCCTCACCTCCTTGTACGCTTTCCCTTTGGTACCATGCTCCAATCACAGGATTTCAGTGTTTGTTCTTACAACACATAAAACTTTGCTCATGCCTTGGGGTCTTTGTGTTGCTGTTTCCTCTGCCTTGAATGCTTTCCTATTCCCATTTGCCTCCTGTTTGTCTATCATTCAGGTCTCAGCTCCAGTTGTTTCTCCTGAGAGACCTTTCCTGACCACCCTACCTGAAGTAGTCCTTCATTTCTATCTTTAGTTCTTTTATATTCACTTATCCTTTATCACTGAGATTATGTAGAATAAATAAGTAAATAAACAACCCATTTGGTAGGTCTTCTCCCCCATAAAATTTAAGCTCCGTTAGATGGGTATATGTTGGCCTCCTTCGCCTACAGCAATTCCAGCCATTAGAAAACCAGCTTTGTTGATTTCACTATGTTTATGGAGCTCCTACTATGTGCCAGGTGCTCTCTAGCAAGAGGATTATCAAGTAACAATAAAAACAATGCTCCTGCCCTCATGGGGCTTACATTCTGTGGTGTCTGGCCTGGGGGAGAAAAGCATAAGAAAATAAAAAAAGTAAATACATCAGGTGGCAGTAAGAGCTGTAGAGTAAGGAAAGATTGAGTAAGGAGGTGTGGAGGGTCAAGGTGGGATGGGGCCTTAGGGGAATTCTCACTCACGCTTGATAAGAGACTTGGAGAGAGTAGAGAAGAAAACCATGAAGGAATATTCTGGGCAGAGGCCCTGAGTCAGGTGTGTAGATGTGTAGATGTGTGTTGGAGGAATAGCTGAGAGGCTGGTATAGCTGCAGCAGGGAGAGTCAGGGACAGTAGAGGAAGGCAGAGGTGGGGTCGTGTCAGATTAGCAGACTGTTGTGTAGTGAGTGCTTGGGCTGAACTCAGAATGAGAAGGAAGTCTTTGGAGACCTTGAACCACAAATGACACATGCCGTGTTTTACTTTGTAAAATAACGACTCTGGCCATTGTCTTGAGAACAGATGTTGAGGGACAGTGAGGTCCTTAGATGAGCAAGGCAGGTACACTCAGAGTTGAGGTATATTTCCAGGTAAAGCACCCAGGACTTGCTGATAATAGAACATGGGTGGGAGAGAAAAATAAATCCAAGGTGATTCTCAGGTTTTGGTATGAGCAATTAAAAGAATGAAGTTAACCATTTATTGAGCTGAAGAAATTTCAGGGAGAGCATCAAACCCCCATTTTGTGAGGCAGAAACCAGACAGTATTTTAAAAAATAATGACCTTATCTTATGGTTATCAGTTCTAGACCATCAGAGGCATTTCAGAGTTGTTATAGTTTTTCTATCTAAAATATTCTTACCTTCATCCAAAAATTATTCTTAACTTTTAAATGTCTTAAAAATGTATTTGGGGTGTGTGTGTGTGTGTGTGTGTGGTGTGTGTGTGTGTGGTGTGTGTGTATTATGGCCTCCATATAGATGGCTGGAGGGCATGAGTAAGTCATGCCAATATAGGCTGAGTATCCTTTATCTAAAATGCATAGGACCAGAAATGTTTGGGATTTCAGACTCTTTTGAGCATGGGACCCAGGTCCAAACATGAAATTAACTTATGCTTCATATACACCTTATACACATAGCCTGAAGGTAATTATACACAGTATTTTTAGTGTGTTAGTGTTCTGTCTGCAACCCATGAGGACAGATGTGGAATTTGTCATTTGTGGTGCCATATTAGTGTTCAACAAGTTTCAGATTTTGGAGCATTTTAGATTTTAGATTTTAAGATCAGGGATGCTCAAACTGTAATTGCAAGGAGAAGTCTAATTTTGGCATGCATGCCAGCTTGGATGGCCTATCTTCTCCTCCTCTTCCCATCTGTTTGGTTTGGATATGAGGTGTCCCCCAAAAGTTCCTGTGTTAATGCAGAGGTAAAATGATGGTTCACAGAGCTGTAACCTAATCAGTCCATTGTAGTTTGAATGGGTGGTAACTGTAGGCGGGGCATGACCGGACAAGGTGGGTCACTGGGGGGTATGCCCTGGCAGGGTTGTTCTTCCTGCAGTCAATACTACCCCTGCTTCCTGACTCTACTGTGAGCTGAGCAGCTTTCCTCTGCTGGGCCCTTCTGCCTTGATGTTCTGCCTCACTTTGAGCCCAGAGTAATGGAATGAGCCAACCATCAACTGAACCCCAAATAAACTATTCCTCCTCTAAGATGTTCTGTCAGGTATTTTGGTCACAGTGATTAAAAGCTGACTAAAAACACCATCTCATGTTGGATAGTAGAGATCCAAAGCCCAGAGATGTGAGGTGGTTGGTTTGAGGCCAGAGAATAACTAGTAGAGTCAGCCCTGGAACAGAGATCTGTGTGCCCCTTAATCCACACCACACCAATTCTCTAGCACTACATCCAAGTACAGCAACTGGCATCTCTTGGAGAAGGATTAGGTGAAAGATGATATTCTTAAAAATCATGGTGTTCTCAGACATACTCAAACTTTCAAAAAAGCCAGAGAGAGGAGAAAGGAAGGCACAGTGAATGTTTACAGTCACAAGATGGGAAACACTATGTAAGCATTTGCCTATAACCTACCAAAAAACTTGAGTATTTATTTCTTCTTTATGCCTATAAAGCAGCAGGAAGAGACAAGCTGTTCCATTCAGAAACCACAGAAAAATGTTTCTGTGATCTGAGGCTGTCTGTAGCATATGGAGTACATTTTTTGGATTTAAGATGCAAACATTCAACAGATCATCATTCCCTCACAGAATCTAGTGCCTAACTTGGAGAAGGAGTGAGGAATGCACACTCTAACAGAGGGGCTTTTGCTTTGCAAAATTGTGAAAGGTTAATAGAAAAGGGCAAGCACAGCACTCTCCGTGGATGTTTCTTAAGGTTGGTGAGTGAATGAAATAAATGTCTAATTAGAGACGAAAGACACTTGCACATTTAATCTTACTAGGGGCTGGGATCACCCTCTGTCTCATTATCACTTCTACCCACGGTCTTTGCTGACACTTCTATTACTTTCCAATGGTCATGCCAGTCACTGCACTTGAGCAGCTGAACTAGTTTGCTGCAGGCTGTCTTTGGTACAGAGGTGACATGAGGATCAAAGCCTGGTTCAAGCCTTTTTTGTACTCCATGGGGAAAAGTCACTCAGTTCAAATACAGTTAAGGATCATAAGCAGATTTTGGGCTCTGTTAAATTCATGTATAGTAAATTCCTTCCTTAATTGATAGGCTAAAGTGTTCATACAAGCATTTATGGAGGAAAAAACAAAACAAAACAAAACAAAACAAAAACAAAAACAAAACAAACAAACAAAAAAAAACAGCTGTCATCTTCCAGGGAGGCATGAGTTTTAAAGTAATTTAGCCACCAGCATTTTGATCAATTTCAGCAATAGGATTTTTGTATTGTGTGTGGGAATTGAATAGAGTACTACTCTTGGAAGTTTAACAGAAAATATATGAATACACAACAACTGTTAGTAATTCCCCATGCTGTAAGAATAAACACTGGGGAAGAGGATATTAAAAACAAAAATATAACCCTAAGTGCAAAAGTATCAGTATTAGGGCTTTTTTTTTTTTTTCTGTTCCCCATGATTTTGGCTATATCATCAATTTTCTCACTGCTTTGAGAGAAGAAATCTTAGTTTCTTTCTTGCAGGGTGTCAGGGACCATATGGCAGAGTAAACAAATGTACACTTCAAAACCAGAGAGTTCACATTTGGTTAAGGGCTTTTCAGTCCAAATAGCAGACAGTCGTTTGTATTCCAAAAACTTTCCCAATCATTCAAAGGAAATAACAGTCTTGGTTTTGTGCCCAATCATCTCCCAGCCCTGGACTACTACAGACATTCAGCATGTACCAGGATGGCAACCTTCAGTTGTGGGTCTTGGTTTTTTTAATTCAGCTAAGAGAAAATCCTCCCCCGTGGAGGGTAGATCCCAACTCTCCACACCAGGGGGTGTTCTTCACTCTCCTCTTAGTAAAGCCCCATTCAAACCAGAACCATAAACCTAGTTAGAGACTCAAACGACATGTGAGCAAAACAAAATCCCCGCGGTAGACACCGAAGCCCTCCAGGAAAAACGCAGCGTCATGCGCATCCCCACCATCCAGGCCCGGCGCCTAGGACAGCGCACAGAAAACTGAGCCCAGCGCGCCCGCGTGTGCGGTCAGCAGGGCACTATGCTGGCGCGCAGGGGTCGCCTGCGTCTTCACAGAGCAAGAACAGCTGGGCTCCCGGACCCTCCCGGGCTTCCCACCCGCCCCACCATCCGGAAGCCCGGAGAGTACAGACTGTGCAGGGAGCTGGGAGGTGGCAGATGGTAGTTTGTTCAGTGATGGCAAGGACTGAGTGCTCCTTAGGAGCAAAGTGGCTACTTCGTGATGGGGTGGTTGTGCTCTCAGCGACTGCGCGGTTCCTCTCGGGGGTTTTCGCCTTAGGACCTTCCACTTTCGCTAAAATTCCAGGGTCAGAACCGCAGGTCCCGATCCTGTGAGAGGACAGCCTCCTTCTTATCGGGAAATCAAGCCCTGGAAAGCATTCTTTCTTTCTCCCTCGATTTATTTATTTATTTATTTACTTACTTACTTATTTATTTATTTATTTATTTATTTATTTTTATTTCGTAGTGATTACGTCTTGATTCTAAGATCATTAGCAAAGGACCAGTAGCAAGTGCTGCCATACCTGTAAAGAGCCAAGAGAGAACAGTGTATTAATGAAGGACTAATAATTGGAGTGCAACTAAGGAGCAGAACAAGTGGACAGAAATCCAGGATGGGTGACCAGAAATGTCCTCTGTCTAGTAAGGTTTGGACATTGAGTGGCATCCCTGGAATAAAGTTGCACGGGTGGGACATATTTCCACTGCTCTCCTCAGACGCATTCAGGAGGTGCTCTTCCCTCACGTGCATTCTGTCCGCACTTCTTGAAATCCCTTTCTGCACATCTGGGCTCCTTCTCCTAGGCTTTCTGGTCTCCTTTTCAGCGCGGAGGTGCCGGGGTAAGTGGGGAATGGAAAGGATTTTAAATCATTCTGTAAGCCTGGGACAAGTGATCTCCTTTCTAAAGCACTAAGTGCTGCCCCAAAGCTATTTGACAATTACCTTGTTAATTGAGAGATTTAGGTTTTGTTAATTGGGCTTCCAGTGTTTCTCCATGCCTTTCTCAATTAACCCAATTTCATTTTGAAGCAGAGAAATTCCCCAGTGTAGATATCTGCTTCTAATGTAGTCTTCTCACAATGAACATATAGTTTTCCCCTTTTCATTTTTCTAACAAAATAAATGGAAAATTGGCCACTGCGAATGAAGCCTACGAAAAAGTGTCATGAGAGGCAGGGAAGTTTCCCAGTCCACAGCCAGGCTGAATGGACAAGCACCAGAAACAGGTATCTCAGATGCCCCTGATGGAGTGGTCCTCCTGGAGACGACTACACAATGCCCCCGAGACGTGAGCAGGAGAAAAGGAAGAAAGAGAACAGGAAGGAGCCAGTGAGGCCATGAACATCTCCAGGCTTAGATAATAAAATGAAGGAGCAGTTGAATGTTCTTGTGGATTATGAAAAAGTCCTCAAATGGTTTATGTATAACTATTCCTTTCTTTCCTTCAACCATTTATCCATATACTTTTTTTCTTCTTTTTTTCTGTTCCTCCCACATTGAAGAAAATGTCCAGTTTAACTTTCATCTCCTATGTTTAGTTCATATCCTCTGCGTGGTCCTTTTCTATTTACAAGTTTATTTTCACTTTCTGTTTTCCCCTCCTCTTCTCCCACCTTTCTTGCTACCTTTGAATATATATAGGATGTAGGAAAACAATTTCAAACATTGGGGTAAAAAGGATCTTTCCATAGCAAGTTTTACCTTGTATCTTAAGAGGTAAAGCTCATTTTTTTGTTTATTAATAGATATGTTCACTCATTAAAAATTCACAGAGCAGCTACTAGGTTCTAGTCAGTATTCAAAATGCTGGGATTATACAGATGAATAAAATAATAAAAGCGGCTAACTCATACTGAGCATATACTCTGCTCTTGTGCAAGGTTAATATTTCCTCTGCTTTTCTCTGCTATAACTCCTAGCCAGCCTTAAGAGGATAGTTCAATTTCTCCCATGTTCAGATCATAGCCATTAAGAGTTGGAGCACAATATGAGCTTAGCAAATTGACTACAGCATTTCTCCCTTTAACCACTTTGTTCTGCAACCTTTCTCAGACCTTGTCCTTCAGTAACCTGTAGCCGAGTGGAGGCGATTGACATAGGGAGTGCAGAGTACAGCAGTAGAATGAGTGGGTTGCCGTGCTCATGTATACATAGGTGTGCTGGACACTGCGTCCTTGAGGATATCCCATTCACCTGGAGTGTGGGATAAGAAGCAGGAGTTTGGAGGATGAGTCAGAATTCTCCAGTTGAGATAGGAATTTGGGATACAGAAAACGACAAGTCTTAAAAAAGAAATGCCTATGGGCCTCTGGCATGCAGGAAATGCCCATGAACCTTTGAAATGCAAATAAGCATTCCTAGCCCAAGTCCTTCACCTGTGACCTTGAACCATCCCTGCAAAAAGTAACATGAGGGCAATGTGCAAAGGCTAGAGAAACTGGATTGTAACTGTGTAATTGTGCCCTGACTCCTCCTCATTCAGCCCCTTCCCTACTGTCCTTCTATAAATATTAACACCTCAGACCAATGGGTTGCTGTCTGTTCCTTCGAAGATGGCCCAAATTCTTTTATCTGTTTTTCTAAATAAATTCCTCTGTCTGTTTGGCACATGCTGAAATTCTTTTCTGTCATGTACTACAAGAAGTTTTACTTGACCTGAGTCAAGGTCACCCTCTTCAGACATTGGAAAAATAAACTTAGTATTGGCATCAGATCTGCTATTTTGCTGCCACCATTATTCTGCCTCCCTCACACCACTTTACAACCCAGATTGTTAGCCCACAAACTTCCTGTCAACCATTGGCCTGTTGTTACTAGCCCTAGAAATTCTACAACTTAAGAATAGCTCCACCGTCATTCTCTCTCTCTCTCCCCCTGGCTTTCACTCTCTCTGTCCTCCTCTCTCTCTCTCTCTCTCTCTCTCTCTCTCTCTCTCTCACACCCTGCAGGGAGACACTCTGCCTGTCCGCTTAATAAAATCTCTTGCGCGAGTTCCCACATCCAGAGTGGTTTCTGGGTGCTTTCATTGATGCCGTAACTCGGATGGCCTCTTCTACCACCGCTTAGGCAGGTGGAATCTCATCTGTCACCCCAGACCCTAAGATGCTGGTCTCACCTTCCATTCGCCAGGACACTCTCCTCCACATCCACCACCGACTTCAGGTGGGTGAGTTTTCCCCTGGATTGACTTAAGCACTCCTCTGCTGACCTGAGATGCAACCGTTGATCGTCTGGCACACTCAAGGCAGTTGAGAAGTGGGGGTTCCCCGCCATGACTTTTACAGTTATGGCTGGCCCCCTTAGTTGGCCTTATCTGACGGGTGGATCCCTGATCTTTATGGTGGAGATTCTTTCTAAGGATTGAGGCTCCTCTTCGCGCTCACTCTCGAAAATCCTGGTGTCTGTTCCTCAACTCTCTTGTCTTCTGCCCAGCACACACTGATGGTCGCGTGACAACCCCATCACTGTGCTGCCTTCTCGTCTCGGGCCAACTAGTTTGTGACCTTGGGATGCCCTGGACACTGACGGGCTGTATCAGTCTCCACCATGGGATCCGGGTCCTCCATTCTGGCAGATTCACCGCTGGGGTGTCTACTAGACAATCTTAAACCCCTTTACCTGACCCCCAGCCTAACACCACCAAAACTTATCCTTTCGATAATCAATCCAAAATGGCCATGTAATGGCATACAACTTCTGTGAGCGAGTGGACAGATGGAAAGGGATTCTTGATCGTCAAGCCTTTTCTTTCTTGGACTTCTTTGCTCTTCCTACAAACCTG
This sequence comes from Sciurus vulgaris, assembly GCF_902686455.1. NCBI lineage: Eukaryota > Metazoa > Chordata > Mammalia > Rodentia > Sciuridae > Sciurus > Sciurus vulgaris. The sequence goes on along the minus strand of NC_136466.1, from coordinate 44,456,841 downwards.
AACACCACCTCCCCTCTTAATCCCTCCTCTTCCTCCGACTTTGACTCAGCTAACAAACCACCCCCATACTGATTGCCTGCGGCAGAGGCCATTCCAGCCCCTGCTCCTCCATCTCCTTTGCCCCGTTCTGTTACTGCTTCTGTTCCCCTGCCCAGCCCACCCAGTCCTCCTGCCATGAGATCCCACACACATATTCCAGCCCCCTTACTGGAGGTGGCTGGTGTGGAGGGAGTAACCCTAACCAGTCCAACAGTCAGTGGCATGTTGAAGTAAGGAGTATGATATAGCAGCCCCATTCCTCAAAAGTAGTGGGAGATAATGTTTCATAATTTTCTGCATCCAAACCTGACCTGATTACCAACCAGGAAAACAGGGTTAAAAAGCCCTAGGCAATTTCCCCTGCATGGCCTTGCTGAAGCCTACTTTGGAATGTAGACTGCAGCAGACTCAGTGATACCTCCGTTTACTGGTGATGAGTTCTGCTCCCTCTAATGTTGAAGTTTGAACACTAGAGAAGCATGCCACGGCAAGCATATTAAGCAGCTTTTATTTAAAGATAACAATACAGACTTCTCCTGGGAAGGAGAAGGGGGCCACGGTTGATGTTCTAAAGTCCCAAGAAGTGAGCGCACCCTACATCTTTTATAGGTTAAGGTCTCTTTTGTTCTCCAGTTCTCTCCCCCCTTATCTCTCCTTCCTGCCTAGTGACTAGGCCTGGTTTTTCAGGTGAGATGCAAAAAGTGAGAAGGGATGGGGCAGGGGGAGGGCCAAAGTGATTCAGTCAGGCAAGGGCCCAGGGGGCATCAATTAGCAGCTCCCTGCTTGCAGTCCTTGTTAAGGGCAGGTAAATTTGGTAATCAATGGGCTCCAGAGACCCTTGGCTTTCCATTCTCCCAAGGGCAATCTCCAACTTCCAGAGGCAGATGGCTTTCATGGCCTCCATTTCCTCGATTTGACCCGATCCCCTATTTCTACACTAACTGCCTGTCCCCAATTCTGGCTTCATCAGCGAGGGACCAACCTGAGACTGAAGGAAAAAAGTGTCCATTTTAAACTTCTCCTGGGCTGCAGCACAGAGCACTCTGTCTCTCTCTTTCTTTCTCTCCCCCTCTCTTTTTTGCTCTCTAATGACCATTATCATTTTTTCTTCTAGGACTCTTGTTTTGTTTTTGTTAAATGCTATGTTTTTTGAGATCACAGTTTTGATCCCATGTACCTAGGTTAATGATTTTATTCAACTCGAGTTATTTTTGAACATATGTTATATTGCAATGGAGATAAAAGCTACAAGGCCTTTACTTTTGTGTTACATGTATATCATTGTTGTCTGATATCATGTTGTCTGTCTATAGATGTGCATCCAAATATAGTGCTCATAAAATTAAAATTTAAAAAATGGATCCAGATACCTTTAATTCACGTGATTTAAAAAGTTCAGTTTAAATTGGGTAAATATATGAAAGTAAAATGTCTTTGAAATTACCTCACAAGTCTCTAGGTGGGCAAATTAATATCTATAAAATGTCTAATTTCAATTGTTTTTAGAACTTTCCTTCCACAGGAAAGAGAGAGCAGATATTATTCAATACCCTTGTCTGATATCTTGGTTTTTACAGTAAAATCAGTAGATTTGACATGTATGGGATTACTCAAATGTGTTTATTAGAGATCTGATTAATTTACAAAGTTAAAATGCTGTTAACTTCTAACAGATATAATTCTACATACAAAGGCATCCAAAAATTTCAACTGTGTTTCAATTAGAGTACTGCACATAACAAAATAATTCATCTAAGTAAAATGGAGTAATTTATCTAAATTCAGAAAGTAGAAGGGAGAAGAAAATGTTTCTGGGTAGGAAAGTCTTTCTGTGATGATACCTGGGATGGGATCCATGCTCACTGCCTGCTGGCTCTCCCCTCACGGGGGTCTGAGCCACCTTGACTGTGACCCCTCCTCCCTGATCCACCATGGGGTGTTTCTGCCTCTTGCCATTGCCGACCTCCTCGCCCACCACAGAATTTGACTCTGGACAGTCTTCCCTCTACTGGCAGTGAGCTGTTCTATGGTGGCCCTGATCTCTCTCTCTCTTTCTCTCTCTCTCTCTCTCTCTCTCTCTGAAAGCCCCAGAGCTAGGTCAGGGTCTCCCTCCGCTTCAGCCGCAGACCTCTCAGGGATGGTGATGACCCTGATGGTCTGCTTCTACGTGGGAAATCAGAGAGGTTGTGGGGACACCCCTTTCTCTCCTATTTCCCTTCTCCAGGCTCCTGAGAACTCTTAGCCATGGGCTCTGCCCAATCTAGAATTCTCTGTGACCCCCATCCCCTTGGCTGTTTTTTTCAAAAACATTCAGCCTTTCCATTTGACTCCAGATCTCAAACCTCACAGGCTTATTTCCTATTGCAACACAGTCTGACCCCAATACAAGTTAGATAATGACTCCTCTTGGCCAGAGAATGGAACTGTACAACTTCTGTCACCGCAGTAGCAAACCAGTAGAGATTCCCTATATTCAAATCTTCTCTTCACTTTTGCCCCTCCATGTGTCAATAAGATAGTATTGGGGACTTATCACTTAATGTTCTATAACAGGATCTGTTAGAGTCTGATTTGTTTAAAGGTTAATATCCTGAAATATGAAAGCATTTTGCCACTTCACCACACAAAAGGAAAGTTAAAAGCTCTCTCAGCCATTCCTTGATTTATGTTTTGAATGTAATGTCATTGTGCTAACATTCACATAGACTCAGGAAACAATATGTAAACTTCTTAAAATGACATTTATAAAACAGGCAAAGATCAACTTCAGAACTAGAACACTTTACCTAAGATTTATAAAGAGCCCTACCTTACCTGAGATAAGGTTCTGCCTCCCACCCTGCTGCATGTCAGAATGGCTCCAAAATAAGCCAGACTTCAGCTTATTTAAAGTTATATTCAAAAGATTTTTGTTGTTGTTGTGATCGCAAACAGGAGATTTATAGCTCAGCCAAAATTCAAGATAGCTTTTACACAAACTAAATGTTTTGCTATTGGTAATTCCATTTTGTATTTTCCTTGTAAACTCTGTAACTGTTGCCTGATTAATATTTTGTAGAGTACTGCTTCAAGAACAAACAACCTAAATTAATTTGAGATAATAAGTCATCACCTATAGGACAGATAAGATAATATAGATCCTAATTAAATAAAAGAGGGTAAATAACTGTAAAGCCATAAACATTAAAATTAAAGCCAAGTACTCTTTATGACTGGTGAGACTGACTTGCTGGATGTTTAAGATTAAACTTAGATTAAAATACAGGGGCCAAGAAAACAAATTTGGTTCTTGCCCTCTGAGTCAACCTGAACCCAGGGAATGGGAGAGCTTCTATAAGGAGCTTTGCAACTCTGGGCTATATGACCTCCCAATCAGGGAGATTAATGAGACCACTAGAGGATGAAAAGCCAATCAGTGCACCTGCTGCAGAGAGGAACATCACTGAAAAAGGGAGACCTCCCTGATGCTTCCAAAGGAAGCCACCTAAAATGGCACTAAAGGAACTAAGAGGCTGCTCTCCAGTTCTCCATAACCCCTGTGGGAACTCAGCTGACTCTTAACAACAGATAAGAACAAGGTCAATTTGACCAGCTTGATTTTGAATGCCTAGCAAAACAGTTAAAACCAAAACATAGCCATTCCTGGGCATTTAAAAGAAGAAACAATAGTTAAACTTAAGACCATGCCTACTAAATTGCCTAAAGAAGTTCCTACAAGATCAGATATACAAGTTCCAGAGCTGGAGGACACACACAAGTTCACCAACCAATCGGTCAATCAACCACTTCTCCTTCAAGACTACCAGCCCCTGACACCCAAAGCCGAGGCCTGCGATTCACTATTGACACCTCCAGCCCCAAAAACTCTGCTCCCACTGAAAGCCCTCCCTAATCCCCTCTTTTTACAGGAATGAGACTCTTTGCCCCTTACCAGCAGGAAGAAGCTACAGAAGAAAGACCATCATCCCACCCCTGGTATCTATAGAAACAAAAATGGAGATCTGCTATTTTGCTGCCACCATTATTCTGCCTACCCCACACCACTTTACAACCTAGACCGTTAGCCTGCAAACTTCTTGGCCAACCATTGGTCTGTTGTTTTTAGCCTATGAAATTCCACTACTTAAGAATAGCTCCACCGCCATTTTCTCTCTCTCCCCTCCTGGCTTTCTTTCACTCTCTCTGTCCTCCTCTCTCTCTCTCTCTCTCTCTCTCTCTCTCTCTCTCTCTCTCTCTCTCTCTCTCTCTCTCTCTCTCTCACCCTACAGGGAGACACTCTGCCTGTCCGCTTAATAAAATCTCTTGCGTGAGTTCCCATGTCTGGGTGCTTTCACCTGGGGTGAGGTTTTAGGAGAGGGAATTGTAGGGAGACCCTGAGGCTAATGATTTGAGATTAGGTTGTGAATGATATGGAGAGTGAGGCTCTTGTCCTTCATGCTATTCAATTAACAAGGACAAGGTTTTGAGAAAAAGGATAAAGAAGTTTTATTGCTTTGCAAGAAAAGGAGAAACAGAGAGGACTTCTATTCTATTCTAGAGGCTGTGATTCTGTGTCAATGGGCTTTTTTTTTTTTTTTTTTTTGGTGCCAGGGATTGAACACAGGGGTGTTGTTTAGTCATTGAGAGCCACATCCCCAGCACCCCCTCCCATGTTTTTGTAGAAAGAATCTTGCTAAATTGCTTAGTCTCTCTAAATTGCTGAGGCTGGTTTTGAACTTGCAATCCTACTGCCTCAGCCTCCTAAACAGCTGGGATTATAGGTGTGCATGGTCTTCAGGGGGCTTTTTTTTTTTTTTTAATTTTGATTCATTGTACATGAATGCGTACAACAATTGTTTCTCTGGTTGTACATGAAGTAGAGTCCTGACATTTGCTTAATCACTCATGTACATAGGGTAATGATGTTTGTCTCATTCTATTATCTTTCCTTCCCCCTGCTCCCTCCCGCCCCTCATTTCCCTCTACACAGTCTATCCTCCCTCCATTCTTCCCTTAAACTCCCTTTATGTATCATCATCCACTTATCAGTGATATCATTCAGCCTTTGTTTTTTTGGGATTGGCTTATTTCACTTACCCTGATATTCTCAACTCCATCCTTTTACCTGCCAATCACATAATTTTATTCTTCTTTATTACTGAGAGAAATGAAAATCAAACCACCCTAAGATTTCATCTGACCCCAATTAGAATGTCTATTATCAAGAATACAAGCAACAATAGGTGTTGGTGAGGATATGGGAAAAAGGCACACTAATACATTGCTGGTGGGGCTGCAAATTGGTGCAGCCACTCTGGAAAGCAGTGTGGAAATTCCTTAGAAAACTTGGAATGGACCCGCCATTTGATTCAGTGGGCTTCTGAAGAGGAGATTCAAAAGCTGCACTCCAGCTGGGCCTTGTCAGTATCTGTCATTCATTCATAGGCTTCAGAGATACTCATTTCTTGGATCCACAGGTCCAGTCCCAAAGTTCTGGATTCATTCAGTCCTGTGGTTCATGATCTGAAGGACAGATATCTCCTCCTAAAATGAGAAGGTTAATGCTGCTTCGCCTGTGGTTAGGGATGGGGAGAGGGAGAAGATGAAGGAGAAAAACAGGTCAGTTTTAAAACAAGCCACAGGCAGAGTGGCAAGGATGGTGCTCAAAGCATGAAGTGGATCCCGTAACCTGAACATGAGCAACTTCCTGTGCTGTGCTCATGAGTTCAGTGTGGTTCGGTTCAGAAGTAATAAGCTGGAAACAATGAAGACATTTTTGGTCTGTTGTATATAAAAATGTTTTAATATGTTGTCAACATTTAAAATGGAGAATTTTCACATAAAAATGTGGATTTCAGGAAGGGCTGGCAATTTTTAGCCCGTGTCCACTGACTGCCAATTACTAAGTTCTAGGTAGTGGAGATGTCCCTTCAGATGGGTCACATATCTGCCAGCTCTGGAGCTCCTGCCACTCACACCTCAGTTGCCAGAGGCGCTTGTTGGTGCTTATCACTTGACCTCAGCAGGGTTTCGGTTGTCACCCCTAGTGTGGGGGCTTCTTACTTGTGCCTATGTATCTTGCAGGTTCACAGAGGTGTGCTGGGGGATTGAGAAGCCACAGGATAAGCAGAGTGCACCATCCTGGGGTATCAATTTTCATTGTGGTTTGGGACATAGATATAGGAAATTCTATAATTCAATTTTTAGAATTTTATTTTTATTTCATATACTTAAGGTTTATGACATGATGTTTTGATATGCATATGATATATATGCAGAGTTAAATGATTACTATGGTCAAGTCAATTACCATATCCATCAGTTTTGTGTGCATGTGAGAGCACCAAAAACCTTTCTTAGCAAATTTTTAGTATATGATATGGTATTTTTAACTCTAGTCTTCATGCTCTTTGATCTATAGACATATTCATCCTGCATCTCCCCATCAAAACTTGCAGGGTCCTGTACTGGGTGTGGTGGAGCATGGTTATTAACCCCAGCTACTGAGGAGGCTGAGGCAGGGGGATCACAAGTTTGAGGCCAGCCTGGGCAACTTTATGAGACCCTGTCTCAGAAAACAAAACAAACAAAAAAGGATTGGGTTGTAGCTCAGTGGTAGAGTGTCCCTAAATTCAATCCCCAGTATGGGGTGGGTGGGTTACTTCCAGTTTCCTTCAGCACGGCTGCTCTTGACCTTTGTGTATTCCTGCTATCTGTGGTATTCTATGGAATTTGCTAAAGAGCATATCTAAATATAAGACTCTGAAGAGTGTTTAAATATTTCTAAGTTAAAATCATTTCTTTCAATCTTATTAATTTTGTCCTGTTTTGATTGAGCTTAAAGTAAATTTACCACCTTTTTCTGATTTCTTTCTTTCTGAGATCAGGAAGTAAAAATCAGGCTTACTGCCTAAAAATTTTGTTTTCAGCAATTGTAAAGAATATTTCCTTAACATCTCAAATGTTAATTAAGACTTTAACATCTCATAGACAAATCAAGAGTTGTGAACAAGAGAAAATAATGTGCCTGAGAGATTTTATTTCTCATGAGCCAACTAACTTCAGTATAACCATATAAGATAGACCTGAAGACCAGAACTTTCCTCCATTGACTGATAAGGTCAAATCCCTAATGTGCATGAAAAGACACAGGAGCCAGTCACATTTAAACTACCAGATACTATTTCTAGGAGTTGGTTGAAGGTTTGTTCTGCAAAGCATTTGCCCTTTCATACTATCTGGAATCAGGTGGTTTAGTTAAGAACCAGCAAATTCACTTTGTGGCTTTAATCTTTTTTTTTTTTCACTTTGTTATATTTAATCTTTTTTTTTCCCCTGAGAAGACTGAGTGCTCATTATTCAAGGATGGGAGCAACCAGAGGACATTGCTGAGGATAAGATGGTTGCCTGATTTTTAACAGCATGGAAACCTTAACTTCATTTAGTCTTACTGTTTGTGGTCTTTCTTTTCTTTCTTTCTTTTTTTTCTTTCTCTTTCTCCTTTTCTCTACATTTTTTATTGGTGCATTATAGTTGTACATAATGGTTGCATTTGTTGTTATGTATCAGTACATACACACAATATGATAATTTAATTTGGCCAACATCCCTCCCTAGCACCTCCTCCCTCCCTCCTCTCCTCGCTGGGACTTCACAGGACCTGTATAGTACTAGTATAATGCAAACACCTCTGATGAACAGATGGATTAAGACCTGAGTGATTCCAGGATATATTCATCCTATTTAAAATGGCGATTTCTCCCCGCAGTTCTTACACACTTATTTGTCTATATCAGCAGGGGTTCATGTACCTCTAAATCTTTCCTAGTGTTAAGGAACAGCAGGATCCTCCCACTTTCTTTCTGCTTTGGGTGTGTATGACTGGGGACTGAATCCAGGGCTTCCTGCATGCCAGGCAAGGACTCTACCACTGAGCAGCATCCCCAGATCCCTGTTCATTTTCTTTTTCCTGGTAATTCAACAAGGTATCTTGTAAATGCATCATTGGAGCCTCTCTCCATCCCACAGGAAAGTGTCAACACACATTAACTGTCAGCCGCTCGACTACTTGCAAGTTAATTCCTCTGTTTATGATTGCGTAAAGTATAAAAAGGCATTGAGTCAGAACAAGGGAGTTGGATCCCCTACCTTTCCCTTGTTTCTTTTGGTGTCAGTGCCACACAAGGATTCACATTTGTTTTGTTTTTCCCTAAGGGCAAAACAGTGCACTTTGGTATTTGTATTTGTTGAATTAGAAACTGTAGCTCAAACCATCAAGGGAAGGTGAGTGTCAAGAGCATATGCCTATGTCTCTTCTTACTTTATTTTCCTAGGTCTGCAATACATTTGTTCCTGGAAAAACAATAAACACAGTTTCGTGAAGAAATTTGAGAATAGAGTGGCTTTGTCAATCTGACTATGAGCTGGCAGTTCTTGCCGGCCTCAGGGGGACTAAACAAAGCTGACTAACCAATGGTTAATGAAGCTAAAAGAGGAAAGCACTCCAACTCCCTGTTGCAGGTAGAGGTGGGTTTTCACTGGGGTAAACACCATCCAAGAGGAGAGGGGAGGGCTTCTGGTGCAGAGCCAGGGAGTTAAGTCTGGGACAAATCCTGCACAGGATGAGCTCTGGGTTCAGCCAGGGCTCTGGGGAATAGTGTGGTGGTCTCTAGTTCTTGTCAGTTTGTTGCTCTCAGGTTTGGATGCTTCTGTCTGATTTTCCTTCTTTTAGGTAGCACTCTAAAAACAAAAGAAAACAAAACACAACAACAATAAAAAAACAGAAACCTGTAACAGCCTCATTGAGGTATAATTAACATACATATTTAATCCATATAATTTGATATACTTTGATATATGTATACAACATCACTGCACTTGAGATGTTAAGTGTTTAAGTTACAGTGACTTGGGTAGGAGTTCAAAGTTTTTGCCAGTGGTGTGTGTCAGGGAACATCTGTAGACAGGCAACTCCCAGCTGAAGCAGGCTTGGAGTTTCATGGGGTAAGGAAAAGAGAGGGATGCACGCCTTTGTGCTACAGTCAGATTGACATTTTAGTCTTTAATTGCAGCAAGTCTTGCAGCTGAAATGACTAGAGATAGGGGAGTGTTCCTTTTGTTTTTTGATTTTATTTTGTTGTACTTTTTGCTTAGAATTATTGCTTTACTTTCAGCCAGGAAACTATCAGAACAATTTCCTGGAGTGCCACTTTCCCAATTCTTGTAACTTGTTAGCCAGTGCTTGGGAGAAGGGAGAGAAGTAACAATAAAAGTGTGGGGAGGGAGGAAGAAAAAGGAATCTGGAGTCTTGCTATGATGGTATTGCTGCTGTTTAAAATTCTTTTACAAAGATAATATTCATGACTTCCGAAAGTTTCCTCCTGCCTCATTGTGATCCTTCCCTCTAATCTCTCACTCAGCAAGAGCGTCACTGCTACTCCCGTTACCATAGATTAGTTTGCATTTTCTAGACTTATGTAGGTGGAGACTTCTGGTAGGGACTCTTTGTCTTCTTTCACCAGGATTATTATAATTTTTTTTTCTATTTTAAAAAATTTGTTCCTTTTAGATAAGCATGATTATTTTGAATGTCATCTGTGTTATTGTATGTATCAATAGTTTGTTCCTTTTTATAGCCAAGCAGCATTCTCTTGTATGGCTACACCAGTTTGTCCATTCACCTGTTGATGGACTATCAAATATTTACAGATTTTAGCTATTACAAACAGAATTGCTATCAACATTTACATACCAGTCTTCATATGGACATATACCTACTGCACTTCTCTTAGATAAATGCCTAGGAGTAGAATGAGAGGATCATATGATAACTCTATGTTAAACTTTTTAAGAAACTGTCAGGGCTGGGGTGGTAGCTCAGTAGTAGAGTGCTTGTGTAGCACAAGTGAGGCACTGGGTTTGATCCTCAGCACCACATAAATAAATAAATGAATAAATAAATAAAAGTTATGAAAAATAGAAGCTGTCAAGCTTTTTGTTGTTGTTGTTCTAATTAGTTATACAGGACAGTAGAAAGCATTTTGGCACATCATACATAAAGAGAGTATAACTTCTCATTCTGGTTGTACATGATGTAGAGTTACGCTGGTTGTATAGTCATATGTGCACATAGAGTAATAATGTCCAATTCATCCCACTGTCCTTCCCACCTCATGCTCCCTCTTCTCCCTCCCTTCTGTCTAATCCAAAGTACCTCTGTTCTTCTCTAACCCCCAGCCCTTATTGTGAATTAGCATCTGCATATCAGAGAAAATGTTTGGCCTTTGGTTCATTGAGATTGGCTTATTTCACTTAGCATGATATTCTCCAGCTCCATCCATTTGCCTGCAAATGCCATTATTTCATTCTTCTTTATGGCTGAGTGATATTCCATTGTGTATATATACCACAGTTTCTTATCCATTCACTGTTGAAGGGCACCTTGGTTGGTTCCATAGCTTAGCTATTGTGAATTGAGCTGCTATAAACATTGATGTGGCTGCATCACTGTAGTTTACTCCTTTTAAGTCCTTTGGGTATAAACTGAGGAGTGGGATAGCTGGTCAGATGGTGGTTCCATTCCAAGTTTTCTGAGGAATCTCCATACTGCTTTCCATAGTGGTTGCACCAGTTTGCTGTCCCACCAGCAAGGTATGAGTGCTTCTTTTTCCCCACATCCTTGCCAACATTTATTGTTGCTTGTATGCTTGATGACTGCCATTCTGACTGTAGTGAGATGGAATCTCAGTGTAGTTTTGAGTTGCATTTCTTTAATTGCTAAAGATGTTGAACATTTTTTCATATATTTGTTGATTAATTGTAGTTCTTCTGTGAAGTGTCTGTTCAGTTCCTTAGTCCATTTTTTGATTGGGTTATCTGATTGTTTGGTGTTAAGTTTTTTGAGTTCCTTATATATTCTGGAGATTAGTGCTCTATTTGAGGTGCATGTGTCCCATTCTGTAGGTTCTCTCTTCACATTGATTATTTCCTTTGCGAAGAAGAAGTTTTTAGTTTGAATTCATTCCTTTTATTGATTCTTGGTTTTGCTTCTTGTGCTTTAGGGGTCTTGTTAAGGAAATCAGTCCCTAAGCTGACATGGTGAAGATTTGGGCCTACATTTTCTTCTATTAGGCACAGGGTCTCTGTTCTAGTGCCTAAGTTGTTGAACCACTTTGAGTTGAGTTTTGTTCAGGGTGAGAGAGAGGGGTTTGATTTCATTTTGCTACATGGATTTCCAGTTTTCCCAGCACCATTTATTGAATAGGCTATCTTTTCTCCAATGTATGTTTTTGGTACATTTTTCTAGTATGAGATGACAATTTATGTGAGTTTGTATCTGTGTGTTTCATTTTATATCATTGGACTACGTGTGTGCTTTGGTGCCAATACCAAGCTGTTTTTGTTACTATGACTCTGTAGTGTAGTTTAAGGTCTGGTATTGTGATGCCTCCTACTTTTCTTGCTTAGGATTGCTTTGGCTATTCTGGGTCTCTTATTTTTACACGTGAATTTCATGATTTCTATTTCTAGTTCTATGAAGAATGTCATTGGGATTTAATAGGAATTGCATTAAATCTGTATAATGCTTTTGGTAGTGTGGTCATTTTGACAATGTTAATTTTGCCCATTTAAGAGCACAGAATATCTTTCCATCTTCTATGGTCTTCTTCAATTTCTTTCTTTAGTGTTCTATAGTTTTCATTCTAGAGGTTTTTCACCTCTTTTGTTAGATTAATTCCCAAGTATTTTATTTTTTATTTTTTATTTTTTGAGGGTATTGTGAATGGGATAGTTTTCTTAATTTCACTTTCAGTGAATTCATCACTGATGTATAGGAACACATTTGATTTATGGGTGTTAATTTTATATCCTGCTACTTTGATGAATTCATTTATTAGTTCTAGAATTTTTCTGGTGGAATTTTTTGGAACTTCTAAATACAGAATCATATCATCTGCAAATAGTAATATTTGAGTTCTATTTTTCCTATTCATATCGCTTTCATTTCTTTCTTCTGTGTAATTGATCTGGCTAGTTAGTTTCAAGGATGATGTTGAATAGAAGTGGTGAAAGAGGGTATCCGTGTCCTGTTCTAGTTCTTACAGGGAATGCTTTCAATTTTCTTCATTTAGAATGATGTTGACCTTGGGCTTAGCATAGATAGCTTTTATAATGTTGAGGTATGTTCCTATTATCCCTAGGTTTTCTAGTGTTTTCAGCACAAAGGAATACTGTATTTTATCAAATGTTTTTTCTGCATCAATTGAGATGATTATATGATTCTTGACTTTAAGTCTATTGATGTGATGAATTATATTTATTGATTTTGGTATGTTGAACAAACCTTGCATCCCTGGGATGACAGTGAACTATCTTCTTAATATGTTTTTGTGTGAATTTTATTGAGAAATTTTGCATCTATGTTTATCAGGGATATTGGTCTGAAGTTTTCCTTTTTTTATGTGTATTTGTCTGGTTTTGGTATCAGGGTGATACTGGCTTCATAGAATGAGTTTGAAGGGTTCCCTTCTTTTTCTATTTTATGTTATAATTTGAGAAGTATTGGTGTTTCAAAGGTCTTGTAGAACTCAGCTGAGAATCAGTCTGGTCCTGGATTTTTCTTAATTGGTAGACTTTTGATGGCATCTTCTATTTCATTGTTTGAAATTGATCTGTTTAAATTGTGTTAGTCCTCCTGATTCAGTTTGGGTAGGTCATATGTCTCTAGAAATTTGTTGATTTCTTCAAGATTTTTTATTTTGTTGGAGTATAAATTTGCAAAATAATTTCTAATTATCTTTTGTGTTTCAGTAGTGTCTGTTGTGATATTTCCTTTTTCATCATGAATTTTAGTAATTTGAGTTTTCTCTCTCTTCATTATTGTGGCTAGGGGTTTATTGATTTTATTTATTTTTTTCAATGAACCAACTTTTTGTTGTCAATTTTTTCAATTGTTTCTTTTGTTTCAACTTCATTGATTTCAGCTCTGACTTTAATCACTTCCTGTTTTTGACTGATTTTGGTATTGATTTGCTCTTTTTCTAGGGCTTTGAGGTGTAATGTTAGGTCATTTATTTGTTGACATCCTCTTCTTTTAATGAATGAGCTCAATGCAATGAACTTTACTCTTAGCACTGCCTTCATAGTGTCCCAGCAATTTGAGTATGTTGTATCACTATTCTAATTTATGTCTAAGTATTTTTGTATTTCATCTCTGATTTATTCTGCTACCCATTCATCATTCAATAGTGTATTATTTAGTCTCCAGGTGTTAAAGTAGCTTCTATTTTTAGTTTTATCATTGATTTCTAATTTCATTCTATTATGATCTGATAGAATGCAGGTTATTATTCCTACTTTTTTGTATTTACTATGAGTTGTTTTGTGGCATAAGATATGGTCTATTTTAAAGAAGGATCCATGTGCTGCTGGGAAGAAAGTTTATTCTCTAATAGATGAAATATTCTATATATGTCTATTAAGTCTAAATTATCAATTGTATTATTTAGTTCTATAGTTTCTTTGCTTACTTTTTGTTTGGAAGATCTATCCAGCAGTGAGAGAGGTACGTAAAATCACCCAATATTATTGTGTTGTGGTCTATTTGATTCTTAAAGTTGAGATGGTTTTGTCTGATGTACATAGATGCTCCATTTTTTGGGACATAAATATGATTATGATTTCTTATATGTATAATCCCTTAAATAGTATGAAATGTCCTTCTTTTTCCCTTCTGATTAACTTTGGCTTGAAGTCCACTTTATCTAATATGAGACTGGAACCTCCTGTGCCAAGCTGTTTTTGAAAGTGGTTTCATCATTTAAGATTTCCACTAGCAAGTATGAGAGTTCCAGTTGTTCCATGACCCCACCAGCAAGTGGTGTGGTCACTTTTGCCACTTTTTGAATTTCAAGGCATGATGGCTTGATTATCATCAGTCTTGGGAAATGTAATAGATGCATTCGAAAACATGCATTATGCTGTTGTTGAATTGAGTGTTCTCCACATGTCAATTGGATTAAGTAGAATGAGTGAGTTGTTCAAGTTTTCTATATCCTTACTATTTTTCTTTTATTGGTTCTATCCATTATCAAGACAGGGGACTATGGGTTTGTCTAGGGGTGTGTAAATCTTAAATTATGTCTATGGATTTGTCTATTCTTTCCTTGTAGTTCTATAAGTTTTTGCTTCTTGTATTTTGAAGCTATATTATTAGGTCATAAATATTTGGTGTTATCATACCCTCTTCACATATTGATTCCTTTGTTTATATGAAATGATCCTCTTTATACATTATAGTATTCATAGCTCTGAAACATTACTTTGGTAATGACGTAGCCACTGCAGCATTTTTTAGCATTAGCATGATAGGACATAATTTCTTTATCCTTTTAATACATTTTGTTTATATTTAAAGTAGGTTTTGTAGGTACCATATAATTATGTCCTGCTTTTAAAATTCTAATTTTAAAATCTTTGCCTTTTAATTGAGGTGAACCTTTATATTTAATATAATTATTATCTTGTTGGTTTTTCACTTACCATTTTGATAATTGTTTTCTTTCTTTCTTTTAAATTTTTTTGTACCAGGGATTGAACTCAGGGGCACTCGACCATTGAGCCACGTCCCCAGCCCTATTTTGTATTGTTTTTAGAGACAGGGACAGGGTCTCACTGAGTTACTTAGTGCCTCAATTTTGCTGAGGCTGGCTTTGGACTCACGATTTTCCTGCCTCAGCCTCCTGAGATTGTTTTCTATTTGACCAGTATGTTCTTTCTTTCTTTCTTCTTCCTTTTATGGCTTCTCTGGAATTACTTTAATATTATTTTCTGCTTCTGTTTTCTCTATTTTGTTAGCTTAGTATTTATAACTTTTTTTTACTTCAGTGGTTTCTTTAGACTTCATGATATTTATCTTTTAACTAACTTGTCACCATTTTCAAATACTGTTATTCCTCTTTGTTTCTAGTATAAGAACCTCAGAACAATAAGTTTCCTTTTGTTCCTCCAAGTCTTTACACTGTTGTTATTCATTTTACATCTGTACATATAATAACTGCACACCAAATGCAATGCTTTTATTGGCTTGATACAATTGTCTTTTAAAGAATTTGAACAATTTTTTAACAAATGTATTTCTATTTGCCAGAGTAGTTACTATTTCTGATACTTTTCATACCTTTTAAATATCTAGATTTTCTCAATCATTTCCCTCCTGTTTTAAGAACTTGCTTTTACTATTTTTTTGTGTAAATGTGCTGGTAATGAATTCTTTTAGCTTATGTATACTTGAAAGAGTGGTTATTTTACTATTGTTTTTGAAGTATATTTTCACTGGGTTAAGAATTATAGGTTGACAGGTCTTTATCATTCAGAACTTTTAAAATGTTGCTTTGTTTTCTTCTCACTTGCCGTACCTCTGAAGTCTGCTGTCATCTCTGTCTTTGTTCCTTTGTATGCAGTGTGTTTTATTTCCTGGATGCCTTTAAGACTTTTATTTTATTATTGGTTTAAAGTCATATTATTGTGATGTGTCTTGCTAAGTTTTCTTCATGTTTTTGTTCTTTTTTAAAACTATTTATTTTTATTTTTTATAGACTGCATTTTGATTCATCATACACAAATGGGGTAAATCTTTTCATTTCTGATTGTGCACGATGTAGATTCATACTGTTTGTGTAATCATACATGTACATAGGGTAATGATGTCTGTCTCATTCCACCATTTTTCATACCCCACCTCCCTCTCATTTCCTTCTACATAATCTGAAGTTTCTCCATTATTCTTCTCTCATTCCCCACCACCTCCACCCACATTATATGTCATCATCCACTTATCAGGGAAAACATCTGGCCTTTGTTTTTTGGGTTTGGTTTATTTCACTTAGCATGATATTCTCCAATTCCATCCATTTATTTGCAAATGCCATATATTCTTCTTATTTATGGCTGAATAATATTCCATTGTGTATATGTACCAGTTTCTTTATTCATTGATCTGTTGAAGGGCATCTAGGTTGGTTCCACAATCTAGCTATTGTGAATTGAGCTGCTATAAACATTGACATGGCTGCATCACTGTAGTATGCTAATTTTAAGTCCTTTGGGTATAAAATGAGGAGTGTGATAACTGGGTCAAAAGTTGATGTTTCTGTTCTTGACATTCTTTGAAGTTCTCAAATCTGTGTGTTTATGATTTTTATCATATTTGGAAAACTACAGCTAATATTTTTCTATGTAATGTCTTCTTTGAGAATTCCCCAAATACATACAGATATACATATTTATCTACTTAAACTTTTTTCAAATCTTTATTCTTTCTTTTTTTTCTTTGTGTTTTATTTTGGATGCTTTCAATTGCTATGCTTAAAACTTACTAGTTTTTCCTTCTGCAATGTCCAATCTGCTCTTAATCTCATCTATTGTATTTTAAAATATCAGACATTAAAGTTTTCTTTCCTTGAAGTTTTATTTGGATCTTTAAAAGATTCTTCTGTGTATTTAATATGCTTTTCTTTTTTCTGCCTCCTTGAACATATGTATATAGTTGTAATTTTTAATGTCCTTATAATTCTACCATCTGTTTCCTTTCTGAGTCGTTTTTGATGGAGTGGTTTTTTTTTCCCCCCTTCCTATTTTGGGTCGTATTTTTCTTCTTCCTTGCATATCTAATTTTTAAACTTGATGTTAGACATTGTGAACATTACCTTGTTGAGTCCTGTGTATCTTTATGTCTTTGCCAACTATCCTTGAGCTTTCTACTGGGATAGTTAAGTTATTTGGAAAGTTTGATATTTCCATCTAGGCTTCTGCAACATGGTCATCTCATGCCTCGGTGCTAAGAGAGCACAGCATCCTTGTGTGCTTCTGAAAGCTACAAGAGGGCACTACTGTGACCCACCTCCCTTTTCCTCCAATCATACCAGTTTTTTCCTCTTATTTAATACGTAAAGTGTTAACGTGACCAAACAATTCATCAGTCTCTTCCATTCCCCCAAAGACTGTGAGATCATGTAACTCAATTCTGAATTTCTTAACCTACCTTTCTCATATTTTTTCTCCCTTTTTCTCCCAATGCTGAATTTTAGGTAATTCCTTTAGGTGTAACTTTAGTCCAATAATTCTCATTCCACTGTGTCTAATCTATGCTTTAACCTACCCATAGAATTTTAATTCTATTTTTTTCTGAAAACTTTTGATGTTACTTTCCCAGGCTCATATTTTTTCTTCCTTTTAAGTTTATGTAAGCATCTTACTGTAGCTAGTTGATATTATATCTCAGATAAATACTAGGGCTCTAATTCTACCAGCAATTGCTTCTCCTGATTCTCATTGATGAGACTCACTCATGAGTAATTATGTATGCTTGACTTTTTGACCCATGTTCTTATTATTGGCGACTTTAATTTGGGGAATTTTGAGCTTTGACTGATGACATTTCTCTCCGGAGCTGATTTGGATTAACTTCTAACTAGTACTCTGGGGATCTACTAGTTTGGGGACACTAAAAATTAATGGCTTGCCTATATTTTGCTAAGCCATGTTGTTGGTACCAACCCAAGTTTCCAGACCCATGTGAAGGCAGGTTTGGGGTTACAATTGCGTAGGGGGCAATTTTCCCCTCTTGAATCTAGGCGAAGACAGACAAATTTTTTTGTCATCTCTATTTGCCAGCAGACAAAGTTACATTATTTTTTTCTATTCTGTTCTTCTGCTGAGTATGTGTTTTATAAAGGAGTCTCAGTTCCAGCTCCCAGCTTCTCTCCTGGCTCCTGTGTTGCTGTCAGAAGGGGCAGCTCTTGTTTACCAAGACTGCAAATATAGCAGGATCAGTTGTAGTTGTAATCTGGTTCCTAGCAATCCCTTCCCTTTGCTCCTAAAATTTTTCTTATTTTCTTTCAAGTTCAGCTCTGCATTCTAATAAGCTTCCATTATATTTTACTCAGTATTTATGTGAATTTTGATTTTTTATTTACTTGTATTACTTTTTATCATGGCCAATATGCCTTATTATTAAACAAATTAAAGGGAACTCATCCAGTGACTCGGGAGACCGAGGCAGGAGGATCGTGAGTTCAAAGCCAGCCTCAGCCAAAGCAAGGCACTAAGCAACTCAGTGAGACCCTGTCTCTAAATAAAATACAAAATAGGACTGGAGATGTGGCTCAGTGGTGGAGTGCCCCTGAGTTCAATTCACAGCACATGACACCCCCCCCCCCCCAAAAAAGGGGGAAATCAGCTTTCTGTTTATTTTTCCTTTATCTATTGAGTTTTCAGATTTACACTGGAATGCTTAGCAAGCCCATTTGTCAGAAGGCTAGATGTCCTATAATCATGAATCTTTAAGAGATGAGTGAGAATTCTACTATATGGGTATGGGGTTTGACAATGGTGTTATCAATTATTTTGTTCCTTTTGGTGTTAAATATATGGTTTATATTATCAGGTTTAAATTAACTACCACAAGGACTGGGGAGATAGCTCAGCTGGTAGAGTGCTTGCCTTACAAGCACAAGGCTCTGAATTCGATCCCCAGTACCACAAAAAATAAAAAAATAAATAAATTAACCACCACAAAATGGACATACAATTGAAAATTATTCTTGCAATTAAACTATGGATAAGACAATAGTGCTACATATGCACAAGGAAACACAAGAGAATGGTGGAGATGACATGCCTGCTCCTGAGATCTTCATAATTTTCAATTTTAATCACTACTGGAAGTTAAGGTTGCTTCTTATTTTCTCTGTTTCATTTTCTGTGAAGTATCATCTATTCGAATTGCCAGGTCTCTGAAATCTTTTCTACATGGCTTTCCCATTTACTTTCATAAGTGGTTTTTAGTGTAGTGTGCCTAGAAAGCATGTGAGCCAGACCTCTTGTGTTGAAATTTTGGCTTCACATCTTTGTAACATTAAGAATTCTGTCTTAACACCAGTGCCAAAGTTGAAATCTTGAATGGGCCCCAAAGGCTCATATTGAAGGCTTGATCCCCACCTTTGTGCTAATGGGAAGGGTTGGAAACTCTAAGAGGTGGGGCCAGTGGGAGATCTTTTAAGTCACTGGGGGAGTGCCCTTGAAGGGGACTGTGGAACACTTATCTTTTCTACTCTCTCCCTTTTGTTTTCCAGCCGTGTGATGAAGACCTTCACTTCACCAAGCTCCCACTGTTTTGCAGAAGCCAAGTGGTCATTGACAAGAACCTCCAAAAGTATGAGCCCAAATAATCTTTTTCTCTTTATAAGTCATCTTAGGTATTTGTTATAGTAACACCCAGTGTGCTTCAGTTTTAATCACCTGCACCAATATCTATCTTGTAGGTTTCGTAGGTGAATAAATTTGTAAGTGTAGAGTCTTCCTAACACAGGGGTTATGAAGGTAAAGATGAGAGATTATACATGGAGTTGCATGATAAGAAGAGATGTAGTCTAGCAAAACAAAGCAGTATTAGGGTAAGTCTCTGAGCCAGGTGACCACCTCTATAGGACATCACAAGGAGAGGAGGGAGATGAATTTGGTTAGTAGGAAAGGGTCTGGTTCAGGAGAACCAAATGAAAGAGATTCATTGTTCTAATATAATATAGTATCACTGTTCAAGGCATTATAACAAATAGATCATTTACTAGGAGGCTTAGAGGATATATTTTTTGAAAAAACTCTGTTTGCCCAATTGAACATCTCTAAACTTTTTTTTGAAAAAAGATATTAACAAACATTTGAATTCAGTCACATTTTGGAAACTTTAAAAAAATTGTGATAAACTACAGATAGCATAAATTTTACCATGGAACCACTCAAAAATGCACTATTCAATATCGTTAGGTATATTCACATTGTTATGTAAACGATGTTCAGGACTTTTTCATCCTGAAAAATGGGAACTCTTCCCTCATTGAACAACTCCACATTTCTCCCTCTCCCCACTCCTGGAGACCACCATTCTATTTTCTGATCTCTCAACCAGTTTCGTAAACCTCATGCTATCTTTGACTAGACTCAGTGCCTAAGAATAAAAGTGTCTTGATTTATTTTATCTAGGATTGTGTGGAATCATTCTGTAGAACTTCTGAGTATCATCATGGATCCAAAGGTATGGTGAACACATTGAATCTGAGCCAAAGAAAGGATGTTTTCCTTTATGATTGAATCATCTCTTAGACAATTGTTAACAATGTTGAAATTCTCCTCTTTTGTGTTTTGTTACTTGAGGACATTGTCTGTTACGGTTTGGACATGAAGGGTCCCCCAAAGTCTCATGTGTTGAAGGTTTGGTCCCTAATCTAGCATTGTTAAGAGATGGGACTCTTAGGAAACAATTGGTTTGTAAGGGTTCTGACTTCATGAATGGAATGATCCATTGAGAGATTCATACTCCATAGTATTATAGGGAGGTGGTGGAAACTATATGCAGTGGGATGTGCTTGAAGGAGGTGAGTGGCAACCTGGAAGAGTATATTTTGTCCCCAGTCCCTTCCTTGCCCTCTCTCCCTCTGCATCTTTGTTGCTATAAAATAAGCAGCTTTCCTCGGCCACACCCTTCCACCATGATGTTCTGCCTCACTCAGACCTAAAACAATAGAGCCAGCCAATCATGAACTAAAATCTCTCCTCCTCAAGTTGTTTTCCTAGTGCATAATGATACTCTGTGAATATTTATTTATTTATTTACAATAAACTCTTTAGTTATAGATGGATATTTATTTTATTTATTTATTTTTATTTGGTGCAGAGGATGGAACCCAGTGCCTCACTTGTGTAAAGCAAGTACTCTACTATTGAGCTACAACCCAGCCCCACTGTGAATATTTATTATGAATAATTATATACAATGGCTTACTAAAATGATTTGTTATGTTAAATATACTCACATGGTAAGACAGATGGCTGCTGGAAGGATCTGATCATAAAATAAATAAGAAGTTATCCTTAATTATTAGATAATTATTATAATTATATTATGCATTAGTACCTTTGCATATATCATTCACATGGCAATCTGCATAAGGAAGTTTAAAAGTTTAAATTTAATTTTTAGTTAACATTTTATTTAAGCATTGATGATAGAGTTGGTGTTTGTGCTACTAGAATGGGGTTCACGTCACAGTTTGGGCTTTTCTATTTTTAACTCACAGAAATGAAAATAGGTGGCAAACTTTGCTTTCTAATCATCCAAACTTCCTGATGTTCTGGGAGCCAGAGGTACCTGACATTGTCAAGTGGGCTTGGGACAAACATCCTACTGCCCACATACTTCCTTTCTTTTCCTTGTAAGCAGAAAGAAGAATCACAATGTCTTTCCTGAGTATGCCTTAGAGAAGCAAGTGGACATTTCTTTCACAATTCAGCTTAATGGCAAACATTCTTTCTCCCCTTGGTAGCTGCCAGAGCACGTGTATCAGAGGAACGTGTCTCCTTTTCAAGAGGCAGGACTTCTGTGGGACCCACTGTCGTGCTGTGATGAAGGCCTCTTTGTTCCATGTCCTCTGCCAAGGTTAGCTGCCCTCAGCTATTCATCTGATTCTGTTGCCTATTGAAAGCAAGCCTGGGCTCCCACCCTTTTCTCCAGTGGAACTCCTCTGCTTTTGGACTCCCATCAAAGAGGGAGGATGCTCCCTCAGCCACACTCTGTTCTCTGTCTGTGGCCCGGGTTCTGCCATCCCAGCTGTCAGGCTGTCCCCCACAGCTGGCTCTTTCCACGTCTTTCTTTTGTTGAAAAAGATCATCACTTATGGTCTTTGATACAATAAAAAGGGGAAAGCAGCAGCAGCAACGGGGTGATTTTATTATGTAGGATCATTTCTAGACCAAGACTTACCCATAAACCCAAAGGAAAATACTTAATTAAAATAACCTAATGTAACATCATCTTTTGAAATTGATTTATCTGATTTCATTTATCTTAGTTACTGCTATAAAATAAGCAGCTTATAAGAATTCTTCGTGGGGAGAAGAAGAAAGATGAAAAACACAACCAAAGGGGGGGAAAAATTAGAAAATGAGGCTTCCTTGGGTTACTTGAAATTTCCTAGCCTTTCCAGCATGTGAAAACTTGGGTTTGGGTAAAGAAAGGAGGTACAGTGTTTCTTCCACTCTTTGCAGAGCTGACACGCTTGGTATTTAGAGCTCTGCCACTTTCAGTTGTGTGACATTAAATGGGTGACTTTATTTTCCATCCTCACTTATCTGATCTCTGAAGTGTTGGGTGGTAACAGCAGCTTCCTCTTAGGATGACTGATGGGGAGACTGAACAAGACACTGCGCTTCTAGTGTTTAGATCTATGACTCTCACATCCTAAGTACCCTTCTGATTATGACTTTTTTAGCGTTTTAAAAATTCTTTTTCAATAAACTTTAGGAAGTCTCAAGCTTGGTTCTCTGGTTTTGGCTGGGGTCTCCTCTCTCACACTCAGTGACTCTTGAGTCTGGAGGGTGTGAATGATGTGAGTGGCGATGGGGAACACCATGGGAGCAGCCCTGCAGTGACGACAGAGGTGGTTCTGGGATCTTTATGAGAGCCCTAAATAAGAGGTGGGTGGCAGACAGGTGTCCAGCCTTGTTCAGTTTTTCCATCGATGCCATAAGGAAGATTCAGTGACTTCCCCCACTTTGGAGATGAGGAAAATGGAGATTAGAAACTTCAGTGGCTTGCTTAATGTCACACAGCTAGAAGGGGCAGAGCAGCTGGATGGCCACATCCTCCCAGCTCTGCAAGGAGGAGAAGGAAACGTGTTAATTCTTTCTTCCTCCGTGCTAAAGCCTTCGCAGCAGGGCTCTTTCTTCTGGCTGACGTGCAGCTGGCTAGTCATCTCATGGAGCCTGGCTTCTCCAGGAGCCCTATGAGAGCAGGGAGCAGAAAGGAAATGGGAATCACACAGGGCACCTCTCAGGAGTCTTTGCAAAGCCAGTGTCAGTACTGATCTTTGTGATGCAAACCTGCCACTTAGAACTAAAGGATTACCCAACTTTCTTTAATTCTGATTTTTGTTCTCTGGATTTTATAGTGGTCATTGTCCTTCTTTTTTCTTCTTTAAATCTTTTTTGTTTAAATCTTAGAATACTCAGGCAGAAATTTTATGTGCTTTTAGAGATTTGAAATTTTGATTATAGACATAGTTCAAGCTATTTCAAATATCTGATTTTAAAACACTAACCAGTTTGTGGTACAAATACTAATGAAATAGATTTTTGTGAAAATGATCTGCTTTTGAGAAGCTAATACATGTTGTTTACAAGCTACTCTTGTGGGCAGTGACATTTGCTGCACTGTTTGCTTTATGTAGTTTTAAGGCACTTATATGAAGCTGGTATCATCACTCTGAAACATAAGTACTTACGAGGCCTCTCTCTGCAGATTTCTCATCTTTGAGTCCTCAGTGTCTTGACCGGGGTCTAGCATGTGGTTACTTTACATTAATTTGATGAACAAGCAAATGAGTTATTCCTGTTTTACAAATTGGAAGATTAAGATTCTGAGAGGACAAAAATATTATTGAATATTAGGGAGCATCTCTATTAATAAAACAATCAATAAATAGAAAACACAGATTTCTTGTTGGTAGTGGAGGCTCCAGAATATCTTTATAGGAGCGATTTGGTAGAGGCAGGGTAGATATTAAAACTCTTTTGGGAAAATAAGCACATAACTTTTCCTTTTATTTTGTGTATGTGTTGGGGGGAGGAGGCTTTGGAGGTGCTGATAGAGGTAAAGAGGAGAGATAACAAACTACCTTATTCCACTTTTTTGGTACCACGATTATACAAAGCTTCTGGAGATGCATTCCTGGAGGTGAATAGCTCTGATGTGGAGATATACTTAATTTGACTGCATTATCTGACTCTGTGTGAGTCAGCAGCAAGTAGAAAAAAAATCAGTAGTCAGTAGCAACATTAGTGCAGAGGGACCACAAGAGGGTATGTTATCACCTGCACCTTGACTCACTTGTACACACACCATTAAGCTTCCTTTGGTAAAGGAGTTAAAGATTCTGGTGATTGCAGCAGAACTCTGAATCCAGGCTGTTGACTTTTGGAGAAAGGATTCTTTCCTCTCTCCTCTCTCCTCTCCTCTCCTCTCCTCTCCTCTCCTCTCCTCTCCTCTCCTCTCCTCTCCTCTCCTCTCCTCTCCTCTCCTCTCCTCTCCTCTCTCCTCTCCTCTCCTCTCCTCTCCCCTCTCTCTTCTCTCCTCTCCTCCTCTCTCTCTCTCCTCTCTCTTCTCTCCTCTCCTCTCCTCTCCTCTCCTCTCCTCTCCTCTCCTCTCCTCTCCTCTCCCCTCTCTCTTCTCTCCTCTCCTCTTCTCTTCTCTCTCCCCCTCTTCCTTCCTTCCTTCCTTCCTTCCTTCCTTCCTTCCTTCCTTCCTTCCTTCCTTCCTTCCTTCCTTCCTTCCTTCCTTCCTTCCTTTCAGCTTTATATTTGTACATAGTAGTTGGGTTCTTCCCACCAGACTCATACATGCATGGAATTTGATTTCAGTTCATGATCCACCCCCCATCTTCCCTCCCCTTCCCCATTTTACTTCCTTTACTCTACTATATCTCCTTGGAAAAGGGACTTTTGACCCAAAGTTTGAGAAGATTACCAATAATGACAAGAGTGATTATAATTATTGGGTGTTAAGGTCTTTTTAGACAATGTCTCAATTATCAAATAGGTGCTATTTTTAACTCCAAGGATAAGCAAATTGAAACTTACACATGGTACATCATGTGGCCAGAGTCACAACCAACCATCATAAAGTTAGGATTCCACTGTGGTCCTGTCTGACTCCTGAGCTGCTTTGTGTGAGTGCTCAGCATGTGGATAGCCCCAAAGCAGAGGAGCTATAGGAGATGAGACCATAGGCTGGACATTGGGAGTGAGATAGTTGAGGGCCAGTCCAAGTCCAGAAGAATCTTTTTTTTTTTTTTTTTCTCCTTTTTTTCAAAAAACCATCAAGGAAGAAAACAAACTAGTATGATCCCCAGTTGATAATGGATTAGAATTGTTTGAATGAGTGCTTCCCAAACTTTATAGTGCAAAAACAGTGCACATTCTCATCTGGCCTGTGGCACATGACTGTAATCCCAGCAACTTGGGAGGCTAAGAGAGGAGGATTGCAAGTTTGAGGTCATCTTCAACAACTTAGTGAGATTCTGTCTCAAAATTAAAAATAAAAAGGATTGGGGATGCAGCTTCATTGTAAAGTATCTCTGCATTCAATCCCCAAAACCAAATAAATGAATACATACGTACATAAATACATAAAAATAAATTTTTAAAAAGCATGCACATTCTCATTGTCTTCTCCCAGAGATTCTGATTCAGTAGATGTGGAGACTGGGAATCAATTTGATGTCTGTCAATCACACATCATAAGATCTTAACAAAAACCACCTACTGGCAGTGTTCTCTCACAGCAGGCTTAAGAAAGTTGCTAGAAGAGGTCAAGAGGCTTCCTAGGGACTGAGCTAGCAGTCCTGGCCTCAAAAAGTATAATAATGTCAGTAATAAACTACTGAGTTATGGTGAGTCTGGATATAATGTGTCTCTTCTGACCTCAGGATTCTACAAGCCATTTGCCAGGATGATTTAGAATTATGAATTCCTTGCTTCGGTTTAAATAAAAATCTAAGTGCTCAAAGATAAATAGATTTCCATTCCTTCCCAGCCAAAATACAGATACAAATCAAAATCCTTCTAAATATCCTGAGATTGCTTTGCTTGGTATGGTGAATACCTACCAGGGTGTGTTCCAATGTTCTGTCCCAGTTGTATCAGTTGGAATTAACTGAAGAGGTTTTCAGGAAGACACGGCACCTCTTATAAAGAGAGGAAACCACTGCAAAGGCAGTACAAGATCACACAAAACATTCCAAAAAAATTGTCTCTGGCCCCAGATGACTTTTTGCTTTTTGTTTTCGAAGTTTTCATTACAATGAAAATCTCCTACCAGGAGGATGCACGTCAGCTACCAGTCAATGGACCTGATCATTTATTTATCTTTAATACCTGAATGAAAATAGTTTAGCAATGCAGTCCCTTGGTAGACAGCTGACCAGGGTGCAGTCCAAGGGAGCACTGTCAGGAGCTACCATTAGTAATTTAGTTCTGTGTCCTGCATTATAGTTAAAGATCACCACCACTCAGCAAAGTGCTCTGGTATTACAAGCACTCAGAAGGGAGGGGAGCTACTTACAGGTACTCAGAGGACAATCGGAGTCTTTGGTCATATTGTGTTACAAGGATACAAGAAGCTGCTCTAGCATTCGCAGGTAGGATGCAGCATAATTACATGCAATTTACGGACTTTGTGGGCAACAGCCCAATGTGACACTATCTGACAGGGCTGATGATATAGGGGAGAGAAAGAGACAGGAGGAGGAAGAGCCCTTTTCTAACAATGTTAGGGGGAAAAAGTCAAAGGTTAACGCTGATGGAAGTAGATCATGTAAAATGAGAAGTGAAAAGTTGTCCAAATAATTGAAAAGTTTCCGCTTCTTGCACTTGAACTGTCTATATGAAGCAAACATTTTGTACTTAACTTTTGTTTCAGAGGGCCTTGGCCTCTCTAAAAAGACTCAATCCAAAGAGTGTTCTTTTTTTTTTTTTTTTCTCCTTTTCCAGTCTCTTTAGAGAGTTGGAGAGAAGCAGAAGGCAGAGTATGAGCCGAGTTGAGGCAAACTTCCACTAAACCAATTAGCCAATTTAAGGCAGGAATCCAGTTTTCTCTACAGAACAAAAAGAAATAATTTTAGGCAATAATTTGGTAAAATCTTTGATTGACAGAAGTATTTGCTAAACTTGGAAATAACTTGGGATATGAAGGCATGGAATAATGCTTTCCCAGAATATTCTTTTCCTACTTGTTCAGAGTCAACATTATAAAAAGCCAATCGTTAGATTAGTTGTACATGCTGATTCTTGATAAAATGCAAGAAATCTTTGATTAATTTTCTTCCATATTTTCCTTAGCTTGGTTAAAATGTGCTTTGTATGACAATACAAATTGTTCTAAAATTCTATTTCTTCCCCTTCTCTTCACCTTCAGGCAAGGGGGAAAGCATTTCTCAGGAAGAAAGAAGACAGATCTGCCCTATAACTTTGAGAATTTAGACGACAGTATATGGAATGACTTCCATTTACCATCATGGGATTATTTCAGAAGAAATTCTACATATCTTTCAAGGGGAGCAGGAGTGTATAATTATGAGTAAAGAATTACCTCTGAATGAGAAAAAAACTATGTACCCCCCTCCACTGAGGGATTAGTCTACCATCTCTAACATAAGAAATTCCACAGATCCTTCTGCTATTACTCTTTCTAATGCTTTTAAAGTTGAAAAATATTAGGTAGCTCTTGAGAGTTGTTTGAAGGCTAATAGACTAGCAATTTTTCTGGTCGTGTTATGGGCTCATTAATTGAGTTTCCATTAATTCTCATCTCTCTATATTCATGGGTTTGGGACTTGTATAATTGTACCCTTTATTCTGTCAAAGTAAATCAAATTAATGAATAGTTCTTGATCTTATATTTTGTGCAAAGGTTTATGAATGACCAATGAATATAATTCCCAGTAGTAAGTTTCACAGGAAATATTCCATAGGAAGCTCTGATGAAAATTTCTTTACACAAATACCAAGACACTGAAGGATTATTCAGAAAAACCAAGACACAATAGCTTTTTTGCACTGCATAAGGTTTTAGATATTGTTCACTTGTATTTATTCAACTAGCATAGGTCACCTTCATCCATTACTGGATTATTGGAAGATTATCTTTGAGTCAAGTCTCAGGCATAAATATCCCCTTGTCTCTTTAACCTTAAAGGACAGCATTTTCCTTTTGCTCAATTATTCCAGTGACTCTGATCTGTGGCTCTGCTCCTCTGTTTTCCCTTCTGACCTTCGTGTTCTGAGCTGCAGTGAAACCCCTCAGTCACTTGAGCAGTCAATAGCTACCATCTCTGAGTCACAGGATCCCTCCAGGCTTGCCCTCTGGCCCAGCCTTTGCAACTGAAAAGGGGCTGGATGAATTCATTTAGGAATTAGAATTTCCATCTTCCCGAGTCATGTTATGTGTTCCCACTTTTTCTTTCTCTCTGTTCTGATGAGTCGTTTTATAGAGGTCAAGGCCTTCCAAAACAAAAGCGAAGAATTTGTACTTTTGTTCCAGAAAACAAGAAGAGGCAAGAGAGGGATCAACAGAATTGTGCTGTAGTTCTTTGCCTTGAGAAATGGGGAAGGATCAGGCTTGGGTGACCCACGAGAATGCTAGCATCATCTGCTCCTGTAGGACACAGTAGTGTGAGTGAGGTGTTTAATAGTCAGACGTTAATTAGGGAAAACACTGAGAAACAGTAACCACCTGGAACATCCAAACCTACATCCCAGGCTGTCCTCCAAACACTAGCTGGTGACCTCAAAGAGGGACTTTCCTAGTCTCTTACCGCCCTAGTATCTCATAAAACAATGATCTCTTAAACATAAACAACAACATTTATAATAATATAGAATCTGCCATAAGGCAGGGGAACTGGATCTTTGAAGCTCCTCTGGGATCTGTGTTCTAAGATTTGATTTTATAACTGAAAAGTAACCTTGGAGAGACATTTTCAAGGCTGTGAGAAAGCCCGAGGCACTATGTAACCCAAGGATTAACAGAACAGCTGGGGGAACCAGGTTTCATCACTCTGAGCTGAAAAATGATAATGTACCTTTGTACTCAAAAGGCAATCTCTCCTCTTGCCTCCCTGCTCTATATAGTATTGCATGGTGTTTATAATTAGAAATGAATTAAAATTAAAAAAAAATTTTTAAATTAGACACTTTCCTGGTTCTTGCCTGAACTTAATAATCCTAAATTCTGGGTGCTGTAAAGTCTCCGCAGGAAGTTGCCGGTGGGAGTTGGTCTATCTCCTTCCTCATGTTCCATCTCCAAGCCACTGGACACTGCCACCACACTGGACACACACCATCTGCTGGGTGGGCCTCCTCGTAGGTGGTACCTCTGTGGAGGGGGTCATAGCCCCTCTGGCCACTGCTGCTGTGCCACTATCATCCCTGGCCCAGGAGCTACTCCACGCTTTCAGACAAAGTGGGCAGAACCCTCTCCCCCTTTTGGCGTCACACTAAAGAATGCCTAAATGGTGCTGCTGGTGCTGACAGTGAGACAGTGTGCCGACTTCTCCTGATTGCTCTTCGGGTTCCCAATAGACTATTCATGTGCTGGGTCAGGAGGGAGAAGTCTGGGTCAGGAGAAGGCAAGGTGAGAAGCCTGAGAGGGTGAGAAATCCCTCCAAACTCTTGGACCATGCTGGGCCTTTGTTCTTGCTTCAAGAAGGCTATGCCCCAAAGTATGTCCTTGTCCTCAATGCCCATCCAATAATGAGGACATGGTTTTGATAAAAAAGGAAAAAGATTTTTACTTTGCTAGCAAAGGAGAAGCACAAAGGACTCCAGTCCCCGCATCTATGATTCCACCCATTAGGGGGAACAGGGGTTTTTTTTGTTTTCTTTTTTTAAAGAGATAAATCAAAAGCAACATTTCACCTGTCCAGAGTTGTAATTCACTTGTTAATTTGGGAGATAGTCATTTCTTAGATCTTCTGGTGCCATCCCCAAATCTGAATTACTTTGTTCCTGTAGTGGGTGAGTGGTCAAGGATAGATAATTCTGCCTAGGATGGGGAATAAAGGTAATCCTGACTCCCCCTGATATTAGGGAGTGGGAAGAGATTAGGGAGGAACAGGGAGAGAGGAAGAGAAAGAAACATTCCATTTTAAAGATAGGTTGCAGTGGCAGAGCAGCAAGGGCTACGATTAAAGCATAAAGTGGACCACTGTTACATAATGAACGCTGGCCTCCCCGGCCTCAGAAATCTCCAAGAATGGGGGACTTCCAGTGCTAAAACCAGGTAGTCCCAGGCAAACAACACAGGTCTTCACCCTAGCAGCTCCCTCCCAGGAGGGAGGTCTAGGTACTCGGCCATCCCTGAACCTAAGCAGTGCATACAACTGAGACTTAAATTAGGACTGCTGCCTTCTATTTTCATTAATTTTAGGAAATCTGTATTTCTTCATTTTTCTATATTCAAAGAAAACTACTATACCTGGTATATCGCCCCAAAGAGGTAGCCCTCCCCACCTGATGCGTCAGAAGTTATAGCGCTATGCTAAGAACTCCACAAATATATATGAAACGTCCATCTGGACTCTAAGCAGACCTAGGTCTCCTCAGGACATCCCTGAATTGTCTTCTTACAAATAGAGCAGCAAGATTCTTCACCATTTCTTGAAAGACTCCTGCCCCCACCCGGGATTTTAAGTTCCTTCTTCGCTATATCAAAATTTAATAATATTATTTTAAGTAATAGCACCTGGGAATTAGAACTAAACTGGTAGCTTACAAAGATCAATCAGTGTCTCTTTCTCTTAAACCGCATGAAGGTAATTTCACCCGCTGTTAATTGCAATCTATTTAATTACAATGCATGCAGATGTAAAAGCAAGTACTAAGCAGGTTGCAATTAAAGCATCAAGTCAAAAAGCCGCTGAGGTGTCTGTGATCATAGACGAGAGGATGGAAGAAGCCTCTGAGGTCACTGGCTCCTTTTCCTATGGCGAGGACTTAACTCTACATTTACATAATACCTTGTGTGATGCTCAGTTGTGATTCTCATACCTGAAAGAGTAGGAAGGATGTAAGCTAATATTTATTCTTTAGCCACTGGGTATCAGACCAGATCTGGGAAGATGACAGATGATTTCACTTCATCTGCCCTGTGGTCTTACCAAGGAGGCACTTCCATTTGTATATGAATTAGCAAAGCTCAGAGGAACATGGTGATTCTTCTCAAGTCCTTAAAGCTTGCAGGTGGTATAGGACAAGTTGAACCCAGATCTACTTGGCATGGTGTCCATCTCCCTACCCTAGATTATCAACTGCTCTTCTCTCCAGTGGGAAGAAACTGAGATTTGGAAGATGACTTGCCCAAGTCTTACTTACAGAATTTGAGACCTGGAAAAGACTTTTGAGTTTATGAAGATCAACTTGCTGATTCTGAGTGAAGAAATAGAGGTTCAGAGAAGCTGTCATGAGTCCAAAGCCTTCTGAGTGGAGTGGTAAAACTGAAATTCAACCCTAGGACGCTGGCTCTAGTGCCCAGAGCTCAGACAACTTTCCCTCTGCTCTCTTGAACATTTCATCTTTTGGAATCCATTCTGGGTGACTAACAATGCTGATCAGGTTGATGCCTGGAAGTTCTGTTTTGTCAAAACATGGGAAAGAAGTAAACAAGAACGAGTTAAGACTCTCAGCAAGAAGTCTTTTGCTCAGACTATTCTGGTGCTTGGGGATTTGCCTCCCAAATCTAGAAAAAATGTGGCCATTCCCTAGGTGTAGGTAAGAAGCTGTGGATATGAACCCCCCAGGGATGAATCTCTGACTGCATTAATCTCTCATTGCATAATCTCTAGCGAGTTATGCAATGTTTTGCAAAGTAGGATATTGTTCCAATTTTGTTTGAGGTAATGCTTTGTTTGATAGTGCTCCTCAAACATTAGCATGCATAAGAACCTGGATGCCTGTCAATACTGAGATTTTTGGGCCCTCCCTGCAGAGATGCTGACTCAGAAAGTCTGGGCTGGAGCCAGAGAATTCCCATTTCTCGTACACCCCTGGGTGATAGTGATGATGCCTGTTTGCAAATCTCATCTTCAGGAGAAAGCACTGCACTAAGGGACCTCAGCCCCCCTTGTCCATGGTTTTGCTTTCCATGGTTTCAGTTACCTGTGACGCACTACGATCTGAAAATATGAAGTGGGAACTTCCAGAAGTAAACAAGTCATATGTTTTAAATAACTTTTATTATAGAATATTGTTATAATTGTCCTATTTTGATATTAGTTATTGCTGTAAATCCTAATTTATAAACTAAGCTTTTTATAGTTATGGAGAAAATGTAGTATGAAAAGAATGAATATATATATATACAGGGTTTGGTATTATCCATGGTTGCAGCCATCCTGCTGGGGGGTCCTAGTATGCATTCCCCACATACACGAGGGGACGACCCTACTATTGCAGAGTAACCCCACTCTTTAGCTTGAAAACTGGCTCATGACCCCTGTGAGCCTGAAAATTTGAACACAGCTTTTTTAAGGTTTCTAGTTTTTAGCAAAGCATAATTTATGAAGAAAGTACTAAGGATGTCTACCAGTTAGTCCATCTGTTGCCAATTTATCTTCCATTGTAAACAACAAATGTAGCTTCTACAATTTGTATTATGCATAACTTTGGTTATGGGAATGCAAAGTCAAACCTTCTGAAATACGGCAATTGCATAGTGGAGCAATACTTAACAATAACATGCTACATAGTGGGTGTTGTTGTTTTTACCCTAATGAGAGTGTCTGCAGCATTCCTATTGTTTTCTGGGTTTTTTTTTTTTTTTTTTTTTGCTGAGCGCTGTGGCCTTCATAACAGGTCCTGTTATAACCTTGATTCCTCCCTAGTGATCTTGCCCTCTGATCTTCCTCCCCCTTGGTTCCAGGAGAATGAGAATTCATAGGCAGAATTATGTTTCCTGGACTCCTTCCCTTTTCAGTGGCTATTCACTGGTTAGAAGGTGTGTGATCCTGGCAGGGTAAAATTCTGTGAAAGAATGACCGAATTGATCAAAGGACCCCCAAGTTGAAGTGAGGAATCACCTTTGAATCTGCCTCTTCTCCTTGATTTAATTCGCAGGAGTACTGCCAAACATTTACAGTGTAAAAACCATCGAGGGAAGGAAGCAGTATGTTGTTTTCCCTACACCTCCAGAGATAATTGTCCTTGCTGATTTGTGATTTATTCCTTTCACGGAAAACTTTGAGGGAAGAGATGCGTTCAGTGAAACAGAAAAAGGAGAACCCCAAACACATAGTTTTAATTACTGGAATGAAATAAGCCACATGAAAAGCCCTCTTTACAGCTTTCAAGATGAAATTTGATGAACAATTCAGTAAATTTTAGGAAGTTACTTGCAGAATTTACCATAAAAGAACATGCTTCTTTGAGAATGAACAAATATGATTTTTTCAAGCAGCAAGTCACGTGGTACTTTGGAGCAGGAGAAGGTACTTGAGGAAAGTTGAGAGGAGAGGCCGAGTCCTTTCCTGGCTTGTGTCACCCTGTCTTCTGCCCAGCCCTGCCTCACCTCCTCCTCCTTTCTTTCTCTTGAATTATTCCATTCAGTTTCTAGTTGCACTTTTCTGGCCCCAAAATGGGGGTGGGGAGAAGAAGGGGGACAAACAAATGCTTCTCCTTTTGTAGTCTGCTATTTTGGGAGATATTCGAGCTTGTCTTTGAATCTTATTTTATTTGGATTGTTTTTCCATGCAAATATTTGTTCTCTGTCTAATTTTGGTTGGTTCCTTGCAATGCCCTTTTGCAGAACCAAAACAAAAATAGATGGTAGTGTCACTGAGAAGAAGTTTGGCTTCCCAAATCCCAATTGTCCTTCATCCTGTTCTCTTTTATATCTGAGAACTGTAGTTGCTAGGACTGTCAAGAATTTTTTCCCTTATTTCTAAGAGCTTCTTCTCTTGGTGCTTGGTCTTTAGCTGATGGGTGATGGTTAAGTACCCTGGATTTATGACTTTTGAACACAAACGGTCCTTAAGCATCTGGGTTTTCTTCTCACAGCTCACTATTTTGTACTTTTCCTTCTCAGTGACAATTATGCAAGAATACTTTCAAAGTTTTAATAGTTATACCAAAGTCCACTGAAAGTTTCTTAACCATTCCTCATGCTGAATATTTAAAATTTATGTAATGTTTTTCCCTATTTCTGTATTATTTAATCAAGAGATATTCCGAGGAATGAGTTTATTGGGTCCAAAGTGTATGAATATTTTTCTAGCTCTTGAGCTATTTTTCTCAAACTTATTCCAGTATAAGTATAGTTTCACTTGTGATGTTGCCAAAATTTGGTGCTATTATTATTTAATTTTTTGTACTCTTAGTACATATGATATGGTAGTTATTATTATTTAACTTGCACTTCTTTCACAAATGGTAAGATAATACTTTTTTTAATACATTTATTTGCCATTTGCATCTATCACTTAAAAAATGCCACTTCACCTTAGTAAATATTAATTCAGGAAATACTGAGTTCATTGGACATATTCTAGCCAAGGGTAGGATAGGTGGAGGGAGAGAGGAAGAAAGGAAGGGGCAGAGGGGTGACAGCCTGTGTTCTAACAATCATCACTGGTAGTGCTTGACCTTGCTCAAATATGATCCCATCTCACAAAACCTGTCCCCAATTTAAAATTAGATTACCATAGGGGACAATCCAAACATACAGGCTTTAGGAACCAGAGCCTTCTGTTTAAGTGTTCTTTGCTTCTTTGTTATGAATGTGTTCAATGTAACCATATGCTCTTCTCCCTTTGAGATGGGCATTTTGCCATGTGTATAACACTTTGAGACTATTAATTACTCTGTATGAAATAAGTTATTATATTGTAATTCTCAGAGGATTCCAGTTCTCCACAAGAACTGGATTTTAGTTTTGTTAGATTTTAAGTGGGTCGCTTCTTATTTCGAGACAAGCAGTAGTAGTGCACATAGCTGTGGTGAGCTTTTGTGATAACTCAGCTCTCTACAGGGTTTGCAGAATTTGGAGAAGACATTTGTCATTGGTGATACTCTCGGAAGATGTGAACCTGCCACATGGCTTCAGTTCTACATGGGGACATTCAGTATTTCTAACACATCTTTTTGTGGTATACGCTAATGAGGATCCATGAACTCATAGGAGATGAGCAGTCTATTTCTCTGCCTCTAAGTAGGACAGCCAGCAGGTGGGTCTGTTCAATCACTTGTTCAATCATTCATTAGTTCATGCATGAATCCAGCTCATGTTTATTGAAAAACTGTGGTGCCAGGCACCCTGCTAGGAGCTCTGGTTCAAGACTGTTGAGAGAAGGAGATGCAGCCATCCTTTGACAGAGTTTCCTGCTGTGAATTCACTTAGGGCTGTTAAGTTCTTCAAAAAGTAGCAAACTTCTTCTAGTAAACTAACTGGCTAATTTCAACTCCCACCTTACCCCTCTCCTGAGCACACACAAGTTGATTAAATCCTTGAACAAAGACAGGAGTTGGAAGAAAAGAGGTGACTTCAAGATCTAAACTGGAAGAAAATGGGGGCCACACCAGAAATAGGAGCAGAATGGAGAAGCAAAAAAATTCATGTTGACAAAATACCAGGCACATGACATTCATGTGAGGATTATAGAAGATGACAAATATAAGACACCTGGTGATCTGGTTTGCATCTTCTGAGGGTCTATGACTACTATGTTGAGTAAATTGTAGAGAAGTTATGGTCAGTCAGCAGAGGCTGTTGTAGCATTAACGAGGGTGATGGATGGTAGAGGCTTAGATCAGGCTGTGGAGACGACAGAGGTGAATAGAGTCTCGGTATATTCTGGAACATAAACGGATTGCAGTTGCTGAATTACTGGATGTTAAGGATGAGTAAAAAGAAAAAATCGAGACTGCTTCTGGGTACTGGTTTAAACAAATGAGCTTTGCTCTTTATTGAACCAGGAGGTCAGGAATAGGAGTGTGCTAGGTGAGGAAAGCTTATGTACATGGGGAAAGGAAAATTCTGGGACTATTTTTTCAAGAAATCTTGCTATAGGTGTCTCCTGACAAGTAGGAGGAAAGAGATTGATTATTAAAATGTGTATCATTGTCTGAACATTTCTCCTGGTTAAATGAGTTCTCAAAGATTATCAAGGATTTCAGTGTCCTTTGCAAAGATATGATTCCATTCAGGCATGGGAGAAAGTTATGACAGAGTGAAAGAGGAGTATGATAAACACTTCAACCCCTGGACTTTTCTTTTCAGTTGCTGTGATGGAAAGAATCACAGCTAACATTCAAGTAGACAGCATTCTAAGACTGTTACTTATGTATTTTAGTCTTCACAGCAACCAAATCATGCGGGTTGTCCCACATGCTTGTTTTATAAACAGGGAAATTGAGACATTTAGAGGCTAAGAACTTGTCTAAGGTCATACAGATAAGGGACAAAGTTCAGGTTTGGACTCTGGCAGCCTGGTGTTAGAATTCAGTTCTTTCAATCACTGTGGTGAGCAGCATGAAGAAAATATCATAGAAATAAGTTCTCTTTTTCACAGTGAACACTTAACATTCAGCCATACTGAATTTCTTAGCTTGTAAACACAGGTTAACCTTTGTTTCTCTGGGCTCTGATATTAGTGGATGCCATTATACATACTCCTCATAGAAAGAAAAAGATGGCCAACAAATTAGGTAGGTACCTATTTTCTGAGGGGTGTGTGTGGGTGCACATACATGCACATAAACATACATGATCACTCACATAACACATGATCACTCAATAACATAGAAGAATGTGGTATATAAAAGAGCTCAAGAGACCATTCTTTTGGAATATCAGCTGAAGAGGATTAGGTGACTCTGCACAATCCTTTAGTGGCAGAGGTAGTTCTGGGACTGAGTTTCACAGTTCCTAGGCCCCTATTGGTCCTCTTTCTTCTTCTCTTTTATGTTCTGTGTCGCCTCTATCTGCATCCAAAGGATACCTTCTTCACGATTAATCAGTGTGAAATGTTTGGAGGAGAAGTAATGCTTGTAGATATCCATTCATTTACAAATAATTACCATCCTCCAGAGCTGGCAGAAGAGAGAGCAGAGGGACTCAGAAGCCTGCTCTTTACTAAGATTTGCCTTCCTCCTAACCATCTTCAGGGAATTACTTCTGCCACTACCTCTAGGTGGCACTGTTCCCCCTTTAACGCTGCTCTGAGTCAGCACGCACTACTTGTACTACCTCACAGCACAATGAAAGTCAGTCAGAAAATGGTGCAGAAGTCTCCAGTGAATGCTGGGAGAATAACAAAAAGGAAACTCTATTACATAGACTGTATAATTAAGTTATTTACTTTCTAAATTATGGCCGTGGCTTACTGTCTGCAACCTATAGACCCGATCTACCTTGGTTCTTGCTTGGTTGTCAAGTGTCATAGTTCTTCAGAGTCTGAGTATTGCTGAACTAGAGGAGCAGAGCTGGTAGAATGTGGAGAAGTAGAGAAGCTCAGTGGAAGGTATCCAGAAGGAATCAGACCGATTAGTGTGAGGTATGTAGAGAACTAAAAGGCAATAGAGCAAAATTTATTATTGCTAAACCTCAACCTCTGAGAATCAAGGAGTAGAAACGATGGAGTGGAAGCTTAAAGCACTAAATGGTTGAGTTCAAAAGGATGTGGCTGTAAAATGTAGAACAAAAAAGATCTTGGGGGTAGAGGTAAAAAAGCTGGAATTCCATGAAAACTCAGTGGCACAGAATAAATGGACACAAAGAACTAAGCGTGACTTCTAGTTTTGAGTCTAACTTTGTGTAGAGAGGAGAAGAAAGAAGATGGGGAGAGGTAAATAGCTTCCAGGAGAGGAAGATTTTTTGGGGGAATGAGCCTCCTAGAAGAGTTGTTGAAGCTGTATCCTGAAAATTAGGAAAACTGGGGGAAATCTGGAGAATGTATTGACAGTTGATCTAAGTTTGGGTAAGAAGAATATAAGGGAAATCAGTTCTTATATGAAAGCCTTATCCTCTCCTCTCTGAGGTTACCTATGAGGTTTCATACAGTTTTTCCTTTAAGCTCTGCTTCTTGGGGTGTTTACACATAGCACAAAGAATATACTTGTGTGTATTTGGCTTTGTTGTTGCTGTTGTTTCTCTTTTCATGAAGGAAAAGATCCCTTTTACCAATAAAGATTATTGGTAAGCATCCTTCATTGGTTGCCTGGCTTTCCAGTGAATGCAAACTCAGGGCTCAGGAAAGGCAGGAAGCTGCAGCCCCTGGCCACAGACAATAC
Source organism: Sciurus vulgaris (assembly GCF_902686455.1). Taxonomy (NCBI): domain Eukaryota; kingdom Metazoa; phylum Chordata; class Mammalia; order Rodentia; family Sciuridae; genus Sciurus; species Sciurus vulgaris. The sequence continues at coordinate 44,418,933 of NC_136466.1, read as the reverse complement.
CTTGCAGTCAGTGTTAAGTAAACACAGCCTCCAGTAGAAATCAGTTGACCTGTGCTAGCAAGTAGAAGCGGAGGTCAAGACTTACTTGCAAAGTCTTGGAAATAATAAGGGATTTTCCTGGAGAAATTGCACTTCTCAGATAGGATCCAGATAGACTAGCAGAGGGACTGTTCCCTTAAGTCAGTGGCAGGCCCAGCAGCAATTCTATAGGGAAAAGGTGAACTGACGTAGAACTCATAATTGTCTACTTTGCTAGAAAGATAGGTTTGGAAAATTTTAATCATCTATAAAAATGGCCAGATCAGTGTACTCATAATTCAGTTTCATCCATGATCACATCATGGACAGTTTCGTTACATCTGTATCCTTTGCTTCCATGCTATTTTTGAAGCCTAACCCAGACACTATATTATTTCATCTGTAAATATTTTAATATATATTTGTCAAGCGTCTGATCAACATTTAGTCTTCTAATAGTCTCATAAGTGTCATTTGTTTTTCTTCCAAACCAGAATCTAAATAAGGTGCATCTATTATGATTGGATTATATGTCTTAAAATCTGCAGGCTCCCCTCCCTATCTTCTTAGTTTATTTCCTGTAGTGAATTTTTGGAAGAAAATCTTATTCTCTCAGTCATGAGGCTGTAAGGACCTCTGTGGTCGAGGAACCTAGATGTTCCCCAAACCTGTTTCCTTTTCATCATAGGCACACAATTAAACCGAATTTCCTAGCTTCTTTGTTGTTAGATATGGCCAAGGGATTGCCTTGGGGGTCAAAGGAATGTGGGCAGAATGAATGGGCATGCCTTGGACATGTGCCTTCTCCACTCTTTTCCCCCTCCTTTGCTGACCTTGGGAGCCATGCATTAAACATGGTGGAGCTGTGATGTACAAGGAGCCTTCGTCCCCGAGTGAGCACTTGGACAACAGCTCCTGGCTGCTTAGGGGCATGTTCTGCTCTGTAACTGACATTTTCAGTTTACTTGTAACATAGGTTAGCATTTCCTTAACAAACAAAATTTTATATAAATTCATCACAGAGCAGCGGCTCTTAATTCTGGCTGAACACTACAAACCCCATGAGAATTTTTTTTAAAAAAGACTGATGCCTGGGTTCCGCCCTGGGCCAATTAAATGTGAATCACTGGAAGAGGTTCAGAGCATTTAAACAGGGTATTTAAAAAGAGCACAACATGTAATTCTAATATCTTGGCAGGATCGTTAGTGATTGTGGGGTCAGTTGTTCTTCTGAAGGGCTCCTTTTCTTGCCTCCTTAAAGTGCTGTGCTGAAACACCACTCCAGATGTTGTTCCCCTTGTTGTGTACAGATATCAGGCAGAAAAAGACTCTCTGGTCAGTCATCAAGATTCTGGTGTGTGGTGTGGTTTTGACCTTGCCCCTCCAGATGCCTCTGTATAATACCACATTAGTGGGACTTATTTCTTTCTGGGCATGCAATCTGAAAGTTTTCCACTATGGTTTTTCTATTTACATGTATGGTCCTCCTGAGAGACAAGGAACCCGCTTAGAAGAAGAGCCCTGTGTCCTGTTGTCATGTCTCATGACTGGAACAGTGGCAGGTGAGCAGGTTTCACTGACAAGCGTAAGCAAATGAACATACCGGAAGATTCTGAGAGCTCCTGTGCAAAGCAGTTCTTTGAAAGAGCAGAACTAAGTGTGAAGAGAAATGAGGAGACAGCTAACTCCAAGGAAGTAAAGCCAGAAGACTTCTGGTAAATTAGGTTTGAAAAGGAAGAATGTACAGGGGAGAACAGGAAGACCCACAGCAACATTAGAATCAAAGTTATACAAGGTACCAGATAGTAAGCAAAGATCTAAACCACACAGTGTTAGAACTGGAAGTGACTCAAGCCCTGATCTAGTCCGGCAATTCTCCAGGTGTGATTGTGAGCCCCTGGAACTCCTTAAGACCCTTACGGAGAATCTGGGCTACTACACCTTATTTGCCTTTTTGCTTGTGTGGATACTCATGCCGATGGCACAAAAGCAACAGAGGCAGAACTGCTGATGTTTTAGTGTATTTTAGGGCCGTGGCACTGAACAAAACCAGTTGTCACTGATCATCCTCTGCATGGCAACACACTCAGAGTTAAGAAGAGCGGTTTTATTTAACGACATTCTTGCAGCAGCGGTACGAATTACTAATTTCCTTAGAGCTTTGCCTTTGAGTGCTGAACTTTTTACCCTTCTGTGTCTGCTGCTCACTGAAGTGTGGCGGCTGCCTCTAGGAAAGGCACTTCTGTGGCCATGTGAGTTGTGAGCCGAACGAGGTACTCTTGTTCATGGTGTGCTAGTCTCTCTTGAATGAACGATGGAGAAACTAGTCATTTGGGAAACAGGCAGACATTTTCTTGAAAATAAAGAATGAAGCCTTCTAACTTGAAAACAACAACGACAAAACACAACAACCTCTGAAAATATTGATTGGCAATGATAAAATTTGAACTTTCAAGCAAAAATAGAGTTTTGGAAAACATGTATCCATGTTAAGTAGTAATGGATGTAGCCCAAGTAAAGAAAGGCTTTTGGGGACTCCTCAATAATTCTGAGGAGCATAAAGGGCTCCCAGGACAAACACAGGGCTGGGAACTGCTGTATTAGTCACTACCTCATTGTCCTGATGGGGGAACAAAGGTGAAATAAAGAGGTGGACATTAAACATGACTGAAATAAGTTGTTAAAAGGAAAGTAATACTGTTTCTTTCCCCCCCAGAAGAAAGCACTTTCAGACAGAAAAGAAACAACTCCTTCTTAGAAGTGGTTCTGTCCAGTGTTTTCATGCCCTGTAAATGCAAATGCTATCAATGGAGATTCTAAGCTTGAATAATACATGGCATGGTGCAACTTACCAGCAAAGAACAATTTACTTCAGCATTTTAAATTGTAAAATATCAGTATGGATCTCATAACTTTTCTTTTTGGAAAAAAAAAAAAAGAAACAACAACAAAAAAATGAGTGCTAACTATAGTAAAATGGACCATTTATGCTAATCAGAACTGACTCATGGCTAAGCTGGTATCTTGGTTCTCAGGCCAGGTAATTATAGGAAACGGGTCAGAAATGAGACCTTCTGCAACAGTATTCTGCTGAGAGAAAGATGATGGGGCAGAGGAAGCAGGACTCAGAGCTTTAAGAGTGTTCTCTAAGTCCACATCCCTCTCAGAGACAGACTATTGTCCACCCAATATAAAACTCTCAATGACCAGTGATATTGAATTTCAAGTCATGTAAAATTGTTGGAAGCTACTGGGGAAGAGAAGCAGGAAGGCATAGGGTTAGAGGAAGTGTCAGAAAAGAGGTTGTAAATTTTGAGACAATGTGGTAGACCTGGCTGTGTACTTGAAGATACCTAAAGGTATGAATGTACTTAAAGGTATGAATTGGACCTTGTCCACTTTATCACCTTGTCACTGTTGAAGTAGGAGCATAGAACATATTCCTTTACCAGTGGGACTGCATTTATACTCTTATCTGGGGCCCTACAAATGTTAAGACCAGGTCTTTCCAAAACTATATTTAAGACATGTTGGCTGACCTTTAGCACTGAAACTTTCTGGGTGAGCCTTGGCCTCTGTTTCCAATCATTCCTTATTCAGAGATTCAAACCACAAGATCACGACCTATTCTCACTTTGCAAACTCTTAGCAAAATAAACAGGTTTGTATATAGGCATTATATCAAAGAATTTTACAAGTCATTAAAGTTGTTAAGGGGGTCAGTTAACTTCTCCCTGAGGGGGAATAAACTGGACTTGAAGAAGAGCTACTGGATTGTGTTCAGAGCCAGTGAGTAAAGTGTGGACATCCTCTCAGGGACTTTCAGAAGGCTTGCCTGCTGTTGTTGCTGGAATCTTATCCATATGTCAGTTCAGAGAGACGGCGGCACCAGGGCAGAGTGACTAACTCATCTGCAGCTAATTCAGTGAGTATTGGCCCCAGAGGAGTAGTGCGTGGAATCTGAGCTCCTCAGTTGTGCCTGCATCTGGATATGTGCCATACACTGGAGAAATGCCTGTTGACTCACCCTTCTAAAGGTAGATGGCACAGTTAGCAATCAGTTCAGGGGATACTGTTGGGAGTCAGAGATATGACATTCTAAATCTGTGAAGGTTGCTCATGAACATGGCTGCCCACCATGGACAGCTTCCTGTGTCCCTAAGCATTTTGTGGCCACTGCTTACTTATTTTAATTTAAATTCACACAGCACTATTTTGAGCCAGTACTGTTTTAAACACTTTAAAACGTTAATTCCTATAGTCTTCTTAATAACCTTATGTGTGAGCATAATCAGTGATGAAATTTCCTTTTATAGTTGAGGAAACTGAGGAACAGAGTAGTTAGGTGATGAGTAGTTTGGTTGTACCACCAGTTTGTAATGGATTGGGGGACATGAACTGAGACAGCCTACCTGCCAGGTCCAGCTCATGTTATGAGCCCTTTAGAACAGACACTGTTACCCTATTTAATGAGGGAGGAACATGAAACCAAGTCCTCTAGTTTTTCTAGCTTCTTTAGGTAACAAATTCAGCTCAATTCACATATCTGGTGAGAGGTATCCAGGTTTGGAGTCTGTGTGCTCAATCAGCTACACTGGGCAGTAACCCCTGACCCTTTTCTGAGAACTCTGGATGAAGAGAAGTTTGCCGTGTGTTGAAAGGTTTTGATGCTTGTGAGGTCAGGCTTATTATCATTGTCATTTCATTCTCCCTAATGACAGAGTTGGGATAAGAGCCTAGAGGAGTAATAGTAGAAGTTCCACGATTAATTTTCCAAAATACTTGAGATCTGAGAGGAGGCAAGATGGGCATTTGCAGGGAGCTGAATCACCCTTGCTACCTAATGATCCTGGGGACTTTTGGTTACAGAGTGCTCAGTCGACAAAGGCCACAACCATAACCATGTGAAATTCATGAAATGCCTCATTGTACAGTAGAAATGATCACAGGCAGAAGATTGACAGATCTGAGTTGTGTCCCACCTCCACTTTTTACTTGATCACTTGGAGTCTCCTTGTTTTCTCAGCTGTAATTTGGTTGACAGTGCTGACTATACTAGCTTGAGGATAGAATGGGGCACAGAGCAGGCAACCCAGGAAAATGCTGGTTTCCTTCCTCAGTTTTGATCAGAGTCTCATGTGAGCTTTGAAAGGACCCACCAAAAGGCCTCTCTGCAGAGTATTTGGCCAACAAAGAGAGAGCCATGCCAACTCCTCCATACCCTGGACTCCGGAAAGCGGAGACCTCTCTGGCCAGCAGCATAGCCCGCTGGGCCTACTGACGCAATGGCTCGGGCAGAAAGCCCAGCTCTGCCTGGCCCTTTGCCTGGGTTGTTCAAGCCAAAATGTAGGAGCCAAGAGCCCTGACTGGGGAGGTCCAGAGGCCTGTGGCCGCCTCTTCTCTCCAGCCCGGGGCTTACCCCTTCATGCTCAGAGTGATACTGAGACATTTGCAGGAGCAAAATGGTGAAACTGGTGCCAAATTTCTCTGCTGCATTCTACATCGATGGTTTATTTTCTGTTGTAAGATAAAAGCTAATGAGAAATAGAGCCATGCCTGAGATGCCATCAAAATTGGCCATTTGTCTCCCTGGGCCAGGACTGCAAAGGGGCCAGGAAGCTATGACTTCACAACTTTTTGAATTCATTAGAGGAAAATAAGGGGCTTTGGTCTAGAAATATTTCTAAAGTATTTTCTCTTCTCTCCTGGCTCAGAGGTTACAGAGGGACCAGGAGCATATGTTCTGTATTGATTTGCATTTGCACACTTTCCTGCATCCATTATCTCACCTCATTAGGGCTTGGAAGGGGAAGTGGAGCCGAGTGTGGCAGCAGCATGCGGTTTCCTGAGCCCTGTGGAGAATTGTCCCAAACGGTAAATGAAACAGTTGCAAGGGCCGGCCAGGAGCCTGCGGGTAGGCGGGCATCTCCAGGCCCAGACCCAGCAATGCCCGGACAGTTTTGAAGGGTCCAGCTGTGCCTAAGTCACATGTCCCAGCAAGGGAGCATCCCAGACTAGGCAGCTTTGTGATTGATGATCCCGTCTGAACCCAAAGTGTCTGAGCAAAGCCCCATGGATCCCCACACACCTGCCCTTCTTGAGCAGTAAAGCAAATGGTTAATGGAAAGCAACTCCTTCCCTCATTGTTGATGGGAAAGGCTAAAGTTGACCACCTTTTAAAAGTGGGGGTGGTCATAGAACTATTGTTTAGTTCTTAATGAAAATGACATAGGGAAGACCCCAAGGTTGAGGCTGATCAAGAAATGGCATGGTGATGGAAGAGAGGGTACCCAACTTGCCTGGGTCACTTTCATGTAGTCAATAGATATATCACAACTGAATAATTAAAACACAGATATAGAAATGGCCCAGGCCTCACTACACCTCCTAGCAGCCCTGCCTAGGTCTATCCTCAAATGTCTGCATAATCATTACCTTTGATCCTTTGATACCTGTTTAATGTTTGCTCTTTGAGAATTTTTTCTCACATTTTTGAGTGAAGATTTTGTTTCTGGACTTGGCTCTATCACTCATCAACTGTTTGAACATGAACAAACCATTTGACTCTCCTGGGTCTCAATTTCCTCATCTCTTGAGTAGATGGCACCATATTGACCTAGTTACATTGTAGAGAATTTGTAAAAGCAAGATGACCAAGTAATACTTGCCAATGTACTTTTATGGTGATCAAGTACCATGCAAAATGGATTGATATCATTGGAACATGGATTATCCATTTATTTTCCTTGTCTGTGAAAAATTGTCTTTATTGATTATCTATTAAATCCAGTTGACATAATGGAATAGCTCTGGGCCCACTGTAGGCAAAGCCTTATGAGACTATGAAAGCTCTTTATAAGCATATTCAAAGTATGGGAATTAAGCAGATTCAAGGTTTATTGAAGAAGGGCTGTGAAGCAGGTATTTGGTGATTATTCTTGCCTCCACACAGAATGGGAAGTGGGCAATGGAACATAGCTGCCTGGTAGTCCCAGGAAGAGCAGAGGAAGGCTCTAGGCTGGTGGAATGTAAGGAAGATGCATGGGTACTCTATGGGAAGAGATTAGGTGCAGCCAGCCAAGGGGCTGTGAAATGGCCCAGGTCAGGGTGTGAGATCATCCCTTCATCGATTTTGATTTCCACTTGACAGATCACAAGTTGTCAGAATTGCTTTTCACCCTATATTCTCTGAATAAGGTTTCTCAGGGGTCTGTATTTTATCAGCTCTAAATTAAGTGGTTCACAGTGCCATTTGCTTTAAGGTAACTTGAAAAGAAATCATTAGGCCCTAGAACACACAGTACAGAAAAGTGGAGTGGATTAGAAAGTAAAATCAGGCATCAGGATGACAATAGTTTACTCTCATGGAAAGGAATATCCTGCCAACTGTTCCCATACACTTCTCTTTCAAACATCCCCTCATTACCATTTTAAAACATGTGCTTATTCAGCTGCTCTCTGAGTCTGCAGTTTGGCAAAGTAAGTTAGTGGTGTTAGCCCTTATGTCCTAGCTCAGGTGCAAGGCATGATGGGCCCAGTTACAGAATCTGGACGCTGTTAACACCAGATACTCAACTGGATGTGGGCATGGCAGTGGGGAATGCTGGGAGATGGTTGAAAAACGGACCAGGCTGGCTGTGGTGGCTAGTCCATGATCATTCTGCCTTCAGCTTCCTAGAATTAGAATTTCATCCTAAAAGAGGGTCTAGAGGAAAGCATAGAGGCAGAGTGTTCAGACCCAACAACATAATGTCCAGGGTTAGGCTCAGATACAAGACAGGACAGCATGCTGCACAAAGTGGGCAATTGGTGCCTGTGGCCTGCCATGATCCAGGGCACTAGAGCAAAGCATGACTCAAAGTCACACAGAAGCATGGCTAGGGCTCCCATGCTTAGGCTGGAGTGCCCTTGGCAGGCAGAACTTAGAAGCTTGGCCATGTTCATGGGGCTACCAGTGACACCTCAAGCCCATTTGGCTAACCCTACTTGGTAATTAGATAAGGAATTGGACATGCCTTAATCTAGATAGAGATTTCAAGATATGATTCTACAAGGACCCAGAGGAGTCTGAGCTTTTCGGGAAAATGGTCCCCATTAAATATTATTTGCTGGTATTAAGGCATAGAACTACAAAACAGAGGAAGTTTCCTCATTGAAATGACCATCTTTTATACTTTTGATGTTGCTCAGACAAAGAGGGGATACATACTGGTTCTGAGAGACTTTACCCTTTTGACTCAACTCCACCCATGATCATCTTTGTGAATTTTCTGGGGAGGAACTGGACTTAAAAGTAGTCAATTAACAGGACATAGAGTCAACCAATGGTTCAAATTGGGCTTTTAACCTCAGCTTTCATCAGTTGAGCCAAACTCACTCCACTTGGTGGGAGGTAGTTTTAACAACTGTGGCTGATTTAAGGAGGCAGAATCGGTGTGCCTAATTAGGGGAGGAGAGGAGGCTACCCAGGAACTGAGTTGGATAGAAGGTAGAGGTTGAGTCATGGATCGACAATGTGTAAATAGAGGACTTTTCCTGCAGGTAACACGGAATCTGAAGGCAAAACTTGACTCTTGAATCTCTGAAGGGAAGTCGGTCTTATTTGAAAAGGTTTTTGGGTTCTGAACAACATCCTGTTCCTGAAAATCACAAACATGCCTGGCTCAACTGAAGTCAATAGTGATTTTTCTTAAGTCCTGTATTTTTCTGGCAAGTACTACCTGAACCCACATGTGCACCTGAACAGCGTGTGTGCTCTGAGAGTACCAGCACTTAAAGTGATCTATAAATAATAAATATAAGATTGGGATGATGATTATAAGCACTGAGATGTATTTCCTGAACCTGAACTCCTATGTCATTATCCTGCTGAGAGAGTAGTTTTCTGTTGGATTGCTAAATATTCTCTTTATTATATTTAAGGCACAATATTTAGTGATTTACTCCTCTTCATAATTAGCTGGGTGATGAGAGGAATCTTTCAGTGGTTCTATTCTTTCTCTTTAACAACACATTCACAGGGAGTCTGAAGGTGATGTACTGCTTACTGAGCGGAGGAACATTTACAGTTAGATCATAACGTTTTTGCAAAGTGAAAAGAAATTGAAAATGTCTCTGGAGATTATCATCAATTATGTCTGTAAAAATATGCCACACAATTCCAATGGTGGGTCTATCTACTTTGAAAGATGTTTGTGAAAATAGTAGCTCTTCAAATTGCAACAACCTAGAGGTAGGGCAAACATTTCAAATTTCTGAAGCCTTGCTCTCGAATAAGCTTCTAGAGGGCAAAATTTAATATTAAAGTGGTGCCATCTTGGAGATTTCATTTTCAGATGGAATAGATGTATTTTTTTTTTCCTCTTTACTGTGATAGATCATCCATTGCCTTCCCATCAAAAGTGGATCATTAGGTGGCTGTTTTTGCATGGCGAATGTTGTCCAGAGTATAGATGTTTGGTAGGAGTAAAAACTCTGATTGAAACTTTCTGTAGTCACCTTCATCTGCCTCCTTTTTCCACATCAGAGGCTTGGAAGAGGGGAAAGAGCCAGAAGTGTTTCCTTAAATCATGCTCCGTGAGTGAGCGTGTATGTATGTTTATCTGAATATGTTTGGGGGAAGATGATAGCAAGGGAGAATGGAGATCAGAAGGATATTCATGACAGAACTACCTGTCCCAGTTCCCAGCTCTCTCTGTGGTGAGACTAGGGCAGATATGCAGCCAATTAAGTTTCATTTATGTGTTAGGTTCTGGCATTTGGGGACTTTGGAGGCTCTTCACTGTAACCTAGTGGGTCTTGACTGTTTCAATACCAGGGCTCCTTAGACTTTTGCAACCTAATAAAGAACTGAACAGCAAAGGACACAATCAACAGAGTGTAGAGAACAGTAATGGAGTAGGAGAAAATATTTGCAAACCATGCATCTAATGTGGGTTTAATATTCAAAATATATTAGGAACTCAAACAGTTCAATGGCAAGAAATGCAAATAGCCCAATGAAAAAAACTAGCAAAGTACTTTTCTCATGTCAAAAGACATTTCTCAAAATGAGTCATACAGATGATTGATAGGTATATGAAATATGCTCATCATCACTAATCCTCAAAAACCGAAAATCAAAACCACAATGAACTATCATCTCACACCCCTTAGAATAGCTATTATCCAAAAGGCTGAAGAACAACAAGTATTGGTGAGGATGTGGAGAAAAGGGAGTCAATGTGTACTGTCTATGGGAATGTGAGTTAGTATAAGCCATTATAAAAAAAAAAAAAAAAGTATGGTGGTTCCTCAGAAAATTAAAAATAGCACTACCATGGGATCCAGTACTCCTATCTCTGAGTATATATCTAATTGGTATATTAGTATCTTGAAGATATCTACACCCCTATGTTCATTGCAGCATTATTTACAACAGCTAAGATATGGAATCAAATTAAGTGTCCATAGATGGATGAATGATAAAGAAAATGGTGATTTGTATATGTAAATATACACCATATATGTTACATGTGAGTAACATATATATTCTATATGTAACATACATATATATTCCATTACATATATATGTAGGACATGGTGACTATACTTAACAATTACAGATTTGAAATTTGCTAAGAGTAGATTTTCGATTTCTCACGCCCTCAAAAAAACAGTGAAGACGTGGGACTGGGAAGAGGGAGGCAGAGGCAGAGCAGGAGCCAGGCACCAAGTCAAGCATACTGGTGCAGCCAGGTCACACAGAGCCCACCCAGCTAGCCCTCCCATGACCTCTGCCTGGCAGGAGAGGCAGCGACCCCCTGCCTGCATCCTCGACAGCTGGACTCCAGAGTGGCCTGCTGGTCAGGAGCCTGAGAGCAGACCCTGAATCATGCTTTGCTCAGCCTCTGATGAGGGCTGGTCCTTTGGAAGGCGCCCTCAGCAGCAGGACCAGGCAGGGCACCATGGCCAAGAACTCCACATCTGTTCCTGTGGCCAAACCCAAGCCAGCCAAGGGCTCCAAGAAGTCCACAGACCACCCCAAGTATTCCAACATGATCATGGCTGCCTTCTAGGCTGAGAAGAACTGAGCTAGCTTGTGCCAATCCATCCAGAAGTTTATTGAAAGTCACTACAAGGTGGGTGAGAACACAGACTCCCAGATCAAGTTGTCCATCAAGCATCTGGTGACCATCGGTGTCCTCGAGCAACCAAAGGAGTGGGTGCCTCAGGATCCTTCCATCTGGCCAAGAGTGATGAACCCAAGAAGTCAGTGGCCTTTAAGAAGACAAAGAAGGAAGTCAAGAAGGTGGTCAGCCAAAGAAGGCAACCAAGCCCAACCAATAAGGCTGCCACAAAACTTCAAGCAAGAAGTTCAAAGCCCCCCAGTCAAGAAGGCCAAGAAAAAGTCAACTGCCACATCCAAGAAAACCAAAACACCCAAGATTGTCAAAGCCATGCCTGTCAAGTCATCCAAGCCCAAGAAGGCCAAACCAGTGAAGCCCAAAGCCAAATCTAGAGGGCTGGCAAGAATAAATGACAGTGAAGTCTTTTCTTATGGACGTTTCTTCCTCTCTATTTTCTGTAAATACTTTTCTCCTTTCTTCTTTCTTGATCCTCATCTGCAACCCTTTGCCTCATTCTATTCTGACTTTGTAAGAGAATATGGATTCCTAAGAAATTGTGGAATAACCCCCTTTTCCTTAACCAGTTGTGCGAAGACAGCAACAACAGATCTTATCTGTGTAATAATGAGGATGTCTGATATTTTGTTTTGAAGATTTGCTAGTAACCTTAGGAGGCTAGGGATTTGGGCGGGTGTGCGTTTGTTGGGTGGTTTGTTTGCTCTGAAGATAGATGGGAGAGGAGAGAAGAGTCAGGGCAGTTCGTTCTGGCTAGAGGAGAGGGAGCCCAGGAACTTAGGAGTATCTTGAAGACTTTAAGTCGGGCACCCCTTTTGAGAGTTTCAGGACTTTGGTGGGGAGAAAAGGCAGGGTAGCTGCCAGGGGCAAAGGAGGGAAGTAGAGAAAACTCTCCCTGAGCTGACCTCCCTGTGGTGAGCAGTAGGGTCTAAGCCCAGTTTTCTTCCCACTTTGTTAATCTGCCCTTCTGGCCTTTCTATTGTCTTAGGGAAAGGGAGGGGAGTCCAAATGACAGCTGGTTGAAGCATTAGCTTCTCCCAGTCTGCTAGAAACTAGCCATTGGAGAGTCTCTGTGACTTCTCAAAGTCCCCTGTTAAATGGGAGTGGAAACTTTTGGGGAATGGGCAGTGGGGAGTTAGTCAGCCAAGGGCCTTAGTGTGCCCTGTGGAAACTTTTGAGGTTTTTTTCACATAATTGAAGGAGCGTGTCCTAGGAGGACTTTTGTTGTTGTCCCTCCTGTATAGGATGTGACTTTACTTGGTCTAACCAGCTACTTAAAAACCTCTGGACCTCTTTTTACTTCTCAGTCTTTTATAAGTAGTTGAAGATTCGGAGGGGCTGGGAGTGGACAGTAAGATACTGTGGTTGATTTTGAATTTACTAAGTAGTGTTAGAGAGCTAAGTCTGTGCAAGTATATGTATGTATGTATGATTGTGTGGGGCTAGTTCACACCCAGGATGTGGAAGAGAAAAACCTTTACAGTTGTCTTCCTCTTATTTTTAATAAAATAGGAAAATATTGCACTTGTGTATCCTTCTGCCCCCTTTTTTTTAAAAAACAAGTGTTATTTGTGCCAGGAAAAGATTTGCTGTTATTGTACTTTTAAAACTTTAAAATAAAATTGGAAAAAGGAAAAAAAATAGTGAGATAATAGATATGTTAAATAACTTGATAGTGGTAATTATTTTACAATGTATCTGTGTTACAGTGTATATGTTAAGGATCACATTGCATACTTCAAATATATACAATTTCTATTCATCAATTATACCTCAATAAAGTTGGAAAACAAAACCTAAGGATATGGTAGACTAATGTCAGAGCACTAATTAGTGGATGATGAGGTTTTCATTTGATATTGTATTTTAAGATGTTTCTTGCAATTCATCATGATATATCATTGAAGATCAAAATACTTGGCATATGTTGGTTTTTAAGCGGTCTATTTTCTTAGTGTTCATGTGCAGCAACCTTGAAATGTTGGAGATTTTAGTCCAAAGATGTACTTTGATATTATTTTTGTAGCTTTGCACTAGGATTAGGAAAAAAGCTTGTTTTATTTTGCTTTGTGGGAATTACATGAGTTAATGAACCTGAAGATTTTTCTGAAAATTTTTTATGAGTGTTAGCACCTTGTTTATTCATGAAAAAAAAAGGAATATAGTACATTGAACCAAAATGACATGGTATTTCCTATTTCATTGTTCTCGTAAACATAGCTCTGTTACTTTTTCACTTATGCTATTTTCAGATCTTACTTTCCCTGGATGTAACTCCAGCATTCTAGGAAAAGCCACTTATATTAAAGGTGACATTGCTCTCTCTTTTGGAACATGCACTTGGCAAGGAATTCATTAGCCAGACAGATGTTTATGTCACTGTCAAATTGCAATTGCTAATTTTTTTTTGTTTCTGCTTATGGGAATAACACAAGCTATTAGACATTAATGAGCAATGAGTAACTTTCCCTGACCTTTTAGGTGGTCTGAGAGAAACAGCATTCATTATTTCAAGGGTAACTTACTATCATTGTGTTCTTACTAAAAACTTAAAATAGCCTGAGTTCATAGGTGACCAGGACGCATATGATGAAGATGCTGGTTGAAAACCCTGTATCAAGAGTATAAATTCAATGCAGGAGGCATTTGAAGCTGCTTGCAAGGAGTAAACATCAAATAACACATAAAAGCATTGATTGTTGTTCTATATTTATATATGGAGGTTTGGAAAGTACACAAAATCAGAGGGATAAATTAACAAGAAAACTAGAGAAGTGTATGCACAAATAAGTGACATTCTTGGGGAATTTTCACACCCAGAGCCTGGTTTTGCCAGAGCAGCAGGGGTAGGTTGTAGAAAGGTCAAAGAAAGTGCCCAGAGACAGGATGTGAGACATGATTTACTGGGGAAAGCTTAGAAGAGATCAGAAAATGCTCCAAGAAGAGGTCCAGGGTGACAAGCTGACCAGATAGCCCCTCAAAGTGCTTTACCAAGCAACGCCTCCTCTCCCTCGTGGTGTTTTGTCCAGTGATGGCCATCTAGAAGAGCAACATGTATCCTTCCCACAGTGTCCTCAGTTTCACACCAGTCCACACACAGAGAGGGTTTACACGTTAAGCTGCAGAAGCAGTGACATCATTAGCACTAGCTTTCTTAGTTTGCTTACATAATAAGCATCCCAAGGAGCAACTGTCCTTGTTTATGTGCATGACAGTAGCTTTCTACAGATAACACCAACTTGCCAAAGTTTCCAGTATGCGTAGGAGAAAGCCAGTATCCTTCAAGATATTTTTCTGGATCTTTCAACCCAGGTTTGCTGTAATTGTTCCCTAGAGTTTTAATCTAGATTAAATCTAGATTGGCTAGCTTTTTAGGAACAGAAAGGGGGCATTCAGGGACTTGGCATTTTACTGTCCCCCTTTTCTGTAGGAACAATACAAGGCTGAAACAAAGGATTTAGAGGAATAAATTTAAGCATCGCTATTCTGAAGAACTTGGCATTGTTAGGCTAGTTATGTAGGTAAAACAAAACAAAATAAAATGAACAAACAAACAATAAAACCCACAAAGATGTCTCCAAGGTTAAGACAAACTGGAAATGTCAGTCTCTTTGGGAAACTTTAAATGGCAGTGAAATATCAGAGTGAAAAACCTGGGTAGAGGTGGAAGAAAGCTTCACATCATTCAGATTGATCATTCCAGAGATGAGGAGACTAGGGCACAGTAAATTTCATCAAATTGCCTAATCAGTGACTCTCCTGGGACCACTGCCCATGGTCCTTAGATTGTGTTTTACACCAAGGTGCCTTGTCAATGCCTCATAGACAAAAACTTAAAGAGAAGGAGTATACCAGTGTTTAAGACAGCATGGCAGCATATTTAAGGGTGGAGACCAAAGGTTTAAGAAGGAAGTGGGGTCCAGGAACTGCTCCTTTAAAACCAGCTTGTAAGGATGGAAGACATAAATAAATGAATATCTGAGAATGAGCAATTAACCTCAAACTCCAATAGTAGGACTGTGCAACTGTAGGATCTTAGATGTGTAGGAGTTTCTGGGAAGCTCAATCTGGAGTTGGAGTTAGGAGTGGGAGTGGACAGTCTCTGGGGCTAGTACTAACAGTGTTCCACATGTCTGTAACATGTCCAAGGACTTGAGAGTTATCTGTGGGAGGCACAAGGCTGGCCAGGGTGTTATAGTTGTTAAGTCAGATGTGGCAGTTGTTTTGGTCAATCTCACAGGAGAGATAGAAATTAGCTTGGCAAGCTTGGAAACTCCCATCGAACCTTCCAGAGAAGACCCTGGACCCTTAGTTAATTCTATGAGTTGGTTAGAAGCCAAGCTTGGCTATTTTGAAAGCTTGAGAGCCTCTGAGGTAGTTGTGGGAGTGCGAAGAGCAGATGATGACTATCATCAATAGACAGTGACTCCAAGGGTGGACCTCGACTCTTCAGAACTGTTGGGCAATCTGTGTCTACTCTGAGTTGCAGAGCATATCTTAGGGCCCCAGATGAAACCTTCTCTGTGAACTGTGTCTGAAGGGAACATCCTATTCTGCTTAGTCTTTCTCCACAAGCTTCCCTGGGCTGGGTGCCATATTTCATCTGCCAACTTTTGCCTGGAGGGAGCATCTGAGAGTGGCCTGCAAGTGCACTGCTCTGTTATGTGTAGGTGGCTCAGGGAACATATTAGGCCTGCTTTTAAAGGGTTCATGTTGAAGAAGTGATTTCAGTGGTATCATATCTAGTGGTTAAGTGCATTCAGACTTCCCTTTGACATCTACTAGTTATGTGATATTGGTATCTCAGTTCCTCCCTCTGTAGCATGAATATAACAAAACTACCTACACTATTGGGCTTTGGGGATGATTAAATGAGATGATGAAAGTGAAGTACTTAACACCATAGAAAAACTCATTGGATAGAATTCATTAAGTTAATTGTCATTACTGTGACTTCTGGTGAATGAAGAGTCTGAACTATATTTGACAAATCCTTTGGAATTTTTAGCTCTGGAGTGGTGTAAATCTTCAACCAAAAACAAAACAAAGCAGGAATATCAAAACACAGCAGGAATATCTTTCCCAGGCCCAAGGAAACCACTGACTCAAATCCCCATGTATTCAGAAGGAAAGAAGAACATAGAAATGAAAGGTGAACTTGGTACCATCTCCAAGGGAAATAGGGTCGGTGTGTACCTGTGAACCTCTAAACCCTGGAACGAAGTTCCCAAATGTTGCATTACTGTGAGTCCCAGAGTTGGGATCTCTGTATCTGGGCACCAATAGAAACAAAAGTATTTGGGTGTTTAGGGAGAACTCAGAGGCCAAGGTCTTGACATTTTAAAAAATCCTAGAAGAAAATTCCTATGGTTGGGGCAGAACTTCCAGAGACCAATGTGGGAAGAAGGGTGTAGTTCTATTTCACCTTGCCAGGCCTGGTTGGTAGGGCTGATCCTGAACACACAGAAAGCTCCTGCAGGCTGCGGAGGTGTAAGAACAGCAGTGACCAACAGAGGTCCTTGCTACTTTTCTCACTCTTTGAAAAATGCTTCATGTTGAGGAGGGGGAAAAAGCCATTTTATAAAGGGCATCAGTGTACTTTTGTTTTTACAAATGGAATTATATTTATATTTATGTATTAATTTTTTTCCCTAAGGACTTGAGGGGTAAAAGATGAGACCCCAAGGGCAAGAGTTTTAAAGAGAAAACTTAAGAGTCGCACTATTTTACATCACTGGATCTGAATATTTTGGATAGGAGAGAGGAAAGAAGAGACACTGGGGAGAAAGGACAGCAGGAGAGATAAGGACCACTTTGTAGGCGCTTAATGCTATGTTGGTAAACATGGCCTTGGGAGTGCTGAAAACTGTCGAACCTAATATTCAGCTTTACATTTTTTTTTTTTTTTTTTTTTTTTTTGCTGTGTTTTAATACCTTTATTTTCCCTAAACTTTCAATAATGTCTACTACTCACCCAAAAACTTTGGTGAGTGGGTATGAGTGTGCAAGTCAAGGGAAGTGAGCTGAGTCCTGTGACTGGGTTGATGTGGCGACAGGTGACAACAGCTGAGAATCACACCTGCAGCCAGCTGTGTGGACTGTGTAGGCGAGAATTAGAGGAGGAGAAAGCAGGGGATCAGAGTGATCCCAGTTTCTCAGATGTTTCTTTTGTTCGTCATGTTAAGATGTTTTAAATACTGAATAAAAGTAATTCCTTTGAAAGAATCCTTTACCATGACCAGTTTCTTCATAATTGTTTTCTTTCAGAAGACACAAACTCAATTGAGAGAGACGGTTAGTGGTCTGTGTCAATAAGCGAGACAGGCTGACATACGTGTCTCTTCTGTTTAAAAGGGCTGTTTCTGGTGACATGTTTTGTGTTGAATCAGTACATCTGGTGATCTTAGAGGCCCATCAGCATCCTCCCTGCCAGGAGATCCCAATTAACCACTTTCTATTAACATTTATGTGGCCCAGAACTATTTTACATCTTGGACTTTCTAGAGATCATTAAACAAAGTGGAAGCAGGATCATCAAGAAAACAGTTCTAGGTCTTTGCAGCGTAATTGTTTTTTCTTTTTGCATGGAACAGGAGGAACTTGGCATTCCATACTTGTTCGTTCTTTGTATCATCCAATACACCTGACTTAATCTTCCTTGGGTTTAAAGTACCACCTTCAAACGTAAAGCTTTCCAAACCTCTGTATGGTCAGAGGTTTTCTTCTTTTCCCTTCTTAGCCCACTGTGATCCACCTGTTTCCCCCTACAAATGAAGTCACAAATGATATCTGTAACCACTGATGGTATAATAGTGACCACTTCCACATTTTAGCTCATGTATCCTTATGGACATTTTTCCTATTTTAGAAAATCTTTGCATTCTAGCATAAAAATAAAAATACCTTTAGAACTTCAACTATATAGAGTCTTAATATAGCACTTCCTTTTTAATCTGCCTTTCATTTCTGACTATGAAACATTTCTCTTTGGGTGTTTATTCTATTTCTTTAACCATCAAACTAAATACAAAGCTTAAGATGAAATATGCTCTCAAATTTTTAGCTTCCCCTTTATTTAGACTGCTTTGTTATAATTTTCCTTCCATTAGAATCCTGTTGGAAATTTCAGTGGTGTTAGAATGCTTGGCCTTTCATATGAATGATCATTGAATACAGAAAACATTCAAAACAACTCCCACTGATCAATTTGCTTCTTTAAAAATATTTTAAAATTTGCTTCTTTTTATGTAATATGTTCAGCTCACATCATTTTGAAAAAGTTATTAAAAACTTGGAAATATACAATATTGTGTCCTCTCTAGCTGTTTAAGAGTAATAATATGTTTCTGTAAGCAGAATATATAGGAGAACAACATAAAAATCATTGTTGTTTTTGTTGCATTCTCAGAGGACGAGATTACTATCTCTCTTTTTTTTTTTAAACATCCCCTAGCATATCTTAAACAAAAAATAAGAATTAGAGCTCCAAAACCTTAAATGTATAGATAAAAATTTACTTTGTCATTCGGGAATCAGCCAAAATAGGAAAATGGATAATGTTGGCACCTGAGCTGAACTGAGTTTAGACTGAGTTTCTTCTTGTCATTAGGCTATTATTATAAGTTATGTTGATTTCCTATATTCGTCCATTCAACACATATTTATTGAGAAACTACTTTGTGCCAGACAATATTCTAGGCACTTGGAGATGCATTGGTGAACAAAATAGAAACAGAATCTTACTCTATGGAGCTTACATTACAGGGTGTATAGATATGAGAGGAGAGTAGGTTAGAGGACAACAACAGGAAGCATGCTAAGCAAGTCCATTCTATCTCATGTCTAGAAGGTGAGGGAGAGATTGGGACACAGGCAAGAACGGAACTTCCCCAGGGTTATGTAAGGTCTTGAACAAAACAACAAGTTCTAGAACTTTTTAATCCAAAGTGCATGGTATTTTGTGAAGCGATGTCTTATATTGCTAGGACATGATGGTTCCAGCTACTTAAAAGTTCTCACATCATTGAATGTGCCACATTGTTGAAAGTGCATTATTCCAAGTCAAGAATGACATAGTAATCATATATTAAGATCCGGAATTTTCAGGAATGACTCTCCCATGCTTATGTGCAACTCACTTGCTTCTGCTGAAAAGTCAAGGTAGCAAATCCTCAGATGTTCATCCTCATCACTATCTGAACTATTTAGGGTGGATTGAAGGTAGGTAAAAGGTGCCAGCATTAAGGAGTGTTGGGAAAGTTCCCTCTTAATATTTATAGGGTTCCAGCAAGAGTGTAGGTGGAGGCTATGATCCATGTTTTCCTTTCCATCCTCAGTTCCTTTCTGAAATGTGAGGTGTTTCACGTACGTGTGTGTGGACAGCTCAGACTAAGGAGTCAAGCTCTGCCCAGTTCCCTTCCCAGGAGGATAGACCCAGGGCTTGTGCACAAAGTGAGCTCATGTCAATAGTCAAGAAATTCTCTCTTATCTTGAGTGCGATCTAGAAGGAGCCTTTGGTTTTGGTGTGGACATAACCCCTCAGTTAAAAATTCTTTAGTGAATGTGACAGGCCAGGACAGAGAAGGGCCGTAACAGGGTTCTCTAAGCATGAGGCCAAAGCAAGTGTCCCACTTATCCAGGGCTTAGGGATTGCATTTTATCAGAGGAGTAGGATGAACAGGCACTCCTGTGAGAGCCAATAAAAAATGGGGGCAGGGGCTATCAACTGTATATTGGCTAGGTTTTTATACATCAGGAACACTAGCCTGGAAGAATATCCAGTTCCACTTTACTGTCAAACCTAAAAAGAAAAGATAATTAACTACAAATAATAATGATGGATCACACATTTATATTCCAGCATGACTTCCAAGAGGAGGTCCAAGAGAAAAGGCATTTTTAAATCTCTTTATTCATCTATTTTTGTAAAGCATTATGTAATCCCAATACAAAACTCAGAGGACATAATGATATTCAGTGAAAAATGAGCCTTTCTTCTTCTCCTACCCCAGCCACCTGATTCTCCTATCTAAATACAAGTTGTGTGTATATGTGTGTGTGTTTATGGAGATAATTTTTTTTGTATTTACTACTCAAAAATATGGGTGTTGTCATACACTCTAAAGTTTTAAATTTAATATAAATTGGGAGATTATTCTATACCATATCAGTATATTTAGGCTTTCTGCAGAAAATGATAAATTTTTTTGCCTTTATCCTCCCCTTCTTCTGGTAATTGAATAGCTGACCTTTATTTAAAGATTTTAAAAAGAAGTTTTCATAATCTTTCCTGAATATCTGTAAAATTTTGCTATTTTATTTTCCACATTTCTTTTTCAAGCACTGCCTTCTGATTATTTAATATAAAATTTGAGTTAAAAATAAAAGAGCATCTCATCCGGAACCATATTTAGATTCAATTTCTATTTCAGTTTTAGAATTTCACTAAGTCCATGAGATGCACAGAAAATCAAAGATAAAAACCAACTAGATCATTCCACTGACTCATGTGAAGCAGGAAGATACTCCGTCAGTTTCCCAAATATCCTAAGAATCATTTGGACTACTGGGAAAATTAAGTTTCCCAAACTTCTCCCTGCTTCAGGAATCTCATTCAGTGGGTCTGAAGTGGGACCTGGAGACTTCCTAGTTTTAGCAGGTATAGTTAAAGTTACTGTTTTACCTGTTACCTCAAACTTCATGACTATGCTGGGCAAAATGGTATATTTCTACAATCCTAGCAACTGGGGAGGCTGAAGCAGTGGGATCACCAGTCCAAGGATAGTCCCAGCAACTTAGCAAGGCCCCAAGAAACTGTGAGGCCCTGGCTCAAAATAACAAATAAAAAGGCTTTGGATCTGGCTCAGTGGTGAAACACCATGGGTTCAATCCCCATTATCAAACAAACAAAGAACTTCCTGACTTAAGATAGCCATCATTGTGTGTTATCTCTTCCTTTTTTTTTTTCTTTTTTTTTTTAATGGCGGATCAGTTGCTCAGGCAACTGCACAGTGCAAATGTCTGTGCTCCTTGACACCTGAGGCTTGCTGAGTGGCTTGTTGGGGCAGGAGGCACTTGAAGGTTTGTTCTTTGAGGGCAGTTAATGCTGGCTGTCAGATAGGGCTACCAGATGAAGCTCTTACACTGGTCTCTCTGT
This sequence comes from Sciurus vulgaris, assembly GCF_902686455.1. Classification (NCBI taxonomy): domain Eukaryota; kingdom Metazoa; phylum Chordata; class Mammalia; order Rodentia; family Sciuridae; genus Sciurus; species Sciurus vulgaris. The sequence continues at coordinate 44,397,636 of NC_136466.1, read as the reverse complement.
GTGGCCTGGGCTAGTAGCCAGCCTTCAAGATGGCTCCTGCCATGAGCCTCACCTTCTAGGATTCATGCCTTGTGTTTTCTCCCACATTGGATCAGGGCTGACCCATTTAATCAGAAAAACACAGCAGAATTGACAATGCAGGACTTCTAAGAGCCAACTATAAAAAAGCATGGCAGCTTCTTCTAGGGCTCTTCTGCTTGTGCTGGAGGAAGCTAGCCATCATGCCATGAGGACAATCTGTCCTGTGGAGTCGCCCACATGGGAAGGAACTGAAGCCTCCTGATAACAGGCAGCATTAGCCTGCCAGCCATGTGAATGAGTCACCTTGGAAATAGGTCTTCAAGCCCAGTCTGGTCTTCCAATGACTGCAGTCCCAGTGGAGGTCCAACTGCAACTCCTCAAGAGACTTCCAGTCAGAACTGCCAGCAGAGCCTCCTCTGAATTCTTGTCCCCTGAGTCACTAAATTTTGAAATGGCATTAGAAAATGAATACAGCTTTCCAGGTAAATTTCATTTTTGCAAAAATTTTAGGACCCTGGCTTGATACTTTACTGATTAAGGTTGGCAGAGTGCCAGGCAGGGTGGGGGTGGGGGCACTTTTCATCCTTGTAAAAAATTTCCTTAGAAATAAGCTGTGCCCACCAAAAGGGAAAAGTAAAGGTTTTACTTCTCTTTTTTGAGATAGAGCAAGGAACAGGATGAAGCTTTGTCTCCTAAAAGACTGGGGGAAAGCGTTAGCCACATTTTCAAGTTTGTGGAGTAAAGCAATTCTGGACCTCAGGTCCTTCCAGCAGAAAACTCCATGATGTCCAGGTTTTTCCTTAAATTTTGATTTGAATTTGTATGCTTTTTGGTTGGTGTAAGCCCCATATCCCTTCAAAAATAGAACTATAGAACACTATGTTCTCTGTTACTCCTGAGATTAGGTCCCCATGCAAATAATAGTTTCCACCCTGGTTGTTTTTCCTGCAGGCTGCATGTCAGTTGGTAATTGTTCTCCCAGGGAAAAGTCTACCAGGCTGATTCAGCTCTTTGTATTCCCACCGTCTGCCATGTAGCCTGGCTGTCAGTATATTTTTTGAAAGAGCAGAAACAATCTGGCAGTGAGAGAGTTTATTATGATGTCAACTATGGAATATAGTAGATATTGCAGGTTACCAAGGTTTATTAAAATATCAAGCACTCCTTAACTCTTCCATTCTTTTTTCCCCCTCCCTTGGAAAGGTCGAACTGAAATGCTGGGCATGATATTTTCCTGCAGTAGACTTGTGAAATAAATATGAAAATTCTTCCAGAGGTAGTGGGAGAACTAAAGAAGCAGATTGGAATCAAGACTAAGCTAAATGTACCACTTGCATCAATCACTGGCCATTGTCATTTTTATCTGCAATTTTAGGCCCCTCACTATTCCCTGACATTTACTCCTTCTGTGATAAGTGACTGAGTGTCCAGCTGCATGAGATGCTGGAGAGCCCAAGGACCTTTGAGACATACTCTTTGCCCCTAGGTAGCTGAGGGTTTTGTAGAAGAAACAGAGACATACATATCAGTATTATTTTGCAGACTCAGGTGATAAAGTGATAAATAAGTGCTTGGATGTCCAGAGAAGAGATTGCTTGAGAACAGCTTTTTAAATATGGTCATGATGTTTCAGTCGATGACAGGCTGCATATATGACAGTAGTCCCATGAGATCATAATGGAGCTCAAAAATTCCTACTCCCTAGTGAGGTAACCATCTTAATGTCATAGCACACTTATGTATTTGTGATGATGCTGGTATAACAAAACTGCACTGCCAGGAATATACAAGTATATACATACAGTTGTGCGTAGTAATATATCAAGTATAATATATAGAAATACATCAAGCATACATATCAAGTATAATACTTGATAATGACAATGAACAATTGTTACTGGTTTCCTTTCTAAACAAATAGAAAGAAATCCATTATTTGACCATAAAGAAATTATTATTGTCAACTGTTTAGTATGTATTTTTAGTCTTTATTCTATCTAGTTATGTAGATATTATCCATTTTTATTATCTAAAAAATAAAATTGGGATATATTTTATTATTGTTTTTTCTTAGTATATATGTCTCCCTTAATAAATAGCCCTCTAATAGTCCCTAATGACTGTTTAATTATTAAATGTCCAATTGGTCATTTAAATTGTTTCTATTTTTTCCCATTATAGACTGTGGTAATATAAACATCCTTTCAGACAACTTTTGGTGCACGTCCATCATTATTTCCTGAGGGCGAAATCCTAAATGTAAAATTTTTGAATAAAAAGAAATGTAAACTATTAGCACTGGTTGATCATTGCTTTCCAGATAGATTTTTTACTAATTCAACTTTTATATATATATATATACACATATATATATGTTAATATATATATATATATATATATATTCATCTCCATTTCCTAACTTTGATAGCAATGGTGGAGAAAAAGGAAGAGGGAATGGTTTGAGAAATGTATTGAAAAATGGGGTCCCAGATGTTTTGCTGAAGCACAAATTCCATGTAGCATGGTGGCTAGAAACATGAATGGGAAAATTGCTTAAGACTAGATTGTAGAGAGATTAAATGCCAAATTTTGACTTTAAATGTTTTTTCAAATCATTATAATGTGTGCAAGTGTGAAAGTATAACAATAAAGCTCACTATTGTGTATAACTATAATGCACCAATAAAAATTAAGAAAAAATATAATTTTTTCAAGAGACTATTGAAAAATCACTGAAGTTTTAAAAGTAAATAGTGACAATTAAAATCAAGCTTTTTTTACACATTACTCTCTAAACATGTACAAAGTGATATTATCAGACCATTTAGGAGGTCAAACTCCAAAGGTGGCAGAGAATAGAATGTTTTCTAAAAACAGAAGTGAAGGCTATGTGAGGCAGGAGGCAATGTCAAAGAGCACTGTGGTGTTTAGAGCCCGTGTTGTCCTAATCGTAAAAGGACTGGGGTACCAGGGTTAAAAAGTCTGGAAGAAAGAGTTGCTAGAGGAAGAGGAAGATAGCAATTTCACTTTTGGATGTTGTATTTGCTTTCTATCACAGACACACACACACAATACACAAGATAATCAACATAGAGAGAGAAAGTTTATTTTCATTCATAGTTTTAGAGATTTCAGTTTAAGATCAGTTGGCGCCATTGCTTTTGGACCCATAACAAGGTAGCAAATCATGGCAGAAGTGAATGGCACAACAAAATCACTCAACTGATGGTCAGGAGTGAAAGGGTGAAGAGGGGCGAGAGTCCCACTACCCTATTAAAGGGCACCCCCAGTGACTCAAAGACTTCCCAGTAGGCCCGGCCCCTTAAAGATTTCACTTTCCTCCAAAATCGTCAGCTGGGGACCAAGATTTTAACAAGTGGGCCTTTGGGGGACATTGAAGATCCAAACTACAACAGATGTACTATATTTAAAATGTTGGTGGTCAATCCAAGTAAAGAAATCTAGCAGACCATAGAAAATATGAGATTTCAACTCAGGAAAGAGTTCAGACCTGGAGAAGTTTTAAAAAAATGGTCGTGATCTTCTTAGAGGTTTTATTTTTGTTGCAGCTGTTCAGTTGGTGAGATCGGAGAGAAAGAAAGTGAGTATCTAGGCGAGAAGTGATTACTGTATGCATGTGAGGAAATTGCCAGAGTTTAGGGTGAAATCACCCCCAAGATATTAGAGATATTGGTGCTACTGTTCACACAGAGATGAGGTAGTGCCTCTTTTCAATCAGACTGAAAATCCTTATAATTGAAGTGGTATTGGTTAAGTGTGCAGAAGGATCTTTCCTCATTGTAGTGAAGAATTTGCCCTAGAATTAGCACTTCTTCCTCATTCCACCTAGTAAATCTTAAAAATAAAACCCGAAAGAGTTAGACTATATCCCTGTAACCTAACTCATTCCCAGAATAAGTTTCAGGTACATCAATAAGAATACAAAAATATTCAGTGCCTAGCTGGGCAAAATTCACAATTTCTTGAATCAAATAAAAATTATAAGACCTGTGAAGAAGCAGAAAATAGAACTGATAATGAGAAGATAAACCAAACAATTGAAACTGACCACCCCAAACTGACCAGATATCAGAATTTAAAAAGGCATTAAAATGATTATGATTTGAAACATTAGGTGATGACGTAGAATAAAATTTTGTTTCAAACTGCTAACGATGAAAACTGTAATGTGGGATAAAAATTACTTTAACTGTGATTAATTGCAGATTCAACATTGCAAAAGAAAAGATTAATGAATGTAAAGACAAATAGAAAAAAATCTGAACTACAACACAAAGGGGGGAAAGAATAAAACAAAGAATAAATACAACATCAATGAATTGTGTGGTAATGACAACTTCAAGCTACTGTGTGTGATAGACCCCTTTATCTGTGGGGGATACCTTCCAAAACTCCCCAGAGGATACCTGAAACTGTGGATATCATTCAAACCCTATATGTGTACTATATTTCTATCCATATGTACATATGATAAAGTTTAATTTATAAGTTAGACACAGTAAGAGATTAACAACAATAATAGAATAGAATGAATATAACAACATACTCTAGTGAAAGTTATGTGAATGTGGTCTGTTTCCCCAAATTTTGTTGAACTTTCATCTTTGTACCTAAAGGAAGCACTTTATAGCTTCTCTTTGGCATGTCCACATCATCAGCAACACTACTCTTGCACTTTGGGACTACTTATACATAAAATAAGGGTCACTTGAACACAAATACTGTGGTACTGTAACAGTCAATCTGATAACCAAGACAGTTAGGTGATGCTGGACAAAGGGACAATTCACAACCCAGGCAGGATGGAGCAAGACGGGATGAGATTTCATCACATACCCAGAATGTGTGCAATTTAACACTTATGAATTGTATATTTCTGGAATTTTCCATTTAATATATTTTTTTAATCACACTTGACTATGTGGTAGATAACTGAAACCATGGAAAAAAACTTGAACAAATTAGGGAGAATAGTAATCTATATTACTTAAAGAAATATATACTTCTCTGTACATATACTTGGAGTCTCCAGATGAGAAGAGGGAGAAGTGGTGATATGAAAAATATTTGAAGAAAAAATGGCCAAAAATATTCCAAATTTGATAACTATAGATCCACAGAACTCAATGAAACTCAAGCCAACAAACATGAAGAAAAATACAACACATTCAAATTTCTCAAAACCCCTCATAAAAGAATATCTTAATAACATCCAGAAGAAAAAGACATGTTACATATAAAAGATATGATTGTAGCATAAAGATAAGATTATAACATTTTTATAGGAAGAAATACAAGCAAGAAGATAAAAACAATTTTTTTGTTCTTTTTCGTTTTTTTCTTTTTTTCTTTTTTTTTTTTTTAGTACTGGAAGAGAAAGGCTGTCAATAAAGAATTCTATATCCAGTGGAAATATCTTTCAAGGTTGAAGGCAAAATAGAGTTTTAAAGATATATAAAAGTTTATAAAATGCAGCTAGCAGACCTGCAGTCCAAGAAATGTTAAAGCAAGTCTTCAGGAAGAGGGAAAATAATACCAATTAAAAATATGGATCTACACAAAGGAATAAAGAGTTCAGAAATGGTAAGTCTATAGGATTTTTTTCTTATTACTTAAATATTTTTAACTGCTAAGATATTTTATTGATATTTTAAAATGATAATAGACTGTTTACACATTGTTATTAAAATAATGCCAGTGTAGTCTGGAATTCTAAACATATGTGAAATAAAATGTTTAACAAAAATAGCACAAATGTTGGAAGGGAAAAAATAGACGGAGGTAAGTTTCATATGTTGTCATAAAGTAGTGTAAGATAACTTGAAGGTGTATCCTATAAATCCTAAAACCGCCTAGAATTGTCCACGAAAGGGGTATTATAGAATCATAAGAATATTCAGTTAATTCCAAAGAAGCTCCAAAGTAGGAAAAGGAAATAAAGCACAAATGGAGCAAATAAAAATATAATAGCAAGATGACAGATTAAACTGTCAATAATCACATTAAGTGTAATGATCTAAATTGACTGAAGAAAAGGCAAATATTACCAGATTGGATTAAAAAAATTTTTAAAAAAGCAAGCCTGAAACTATATCCTGCCAACAAGAAACACATAAAACATAAAGGCACATGTAGGTTAATGGTAAAAGGATGGAGAAAGATTGCCATGCTAACACTAATCAGAGCTGGAGACGCTATATTAATATGGCAAAGGAGATTTTGAGCAAAGAATATTACCGAGGTAAAAGATGGCCATTTCTTAAAAAATCAAGATTACATTACTTAAAGAATAATGCCAAGGTAAATAGGACCATTCCTTGCATTGATGATAGGATTAATTCATTAAAAGGACATCGTTATCCTAACTTCTATGGCTTATTAATTAGGACACATTATCTTACATGACAGAAAATTCAGAGGTGTCTGGTTCCAGGTTGGTGAGTTCAACAGCTTGAAAATATCATAAAGGACTCAGATTATTTCCATATTTCTGCTCTGCCATACCAAACTTGCTTCTCAGACTGACTTCCCTTATGAATACAAGATGGTAGCCAACATTCTAGGAATCATGTCCAGATATCCAGTGGAAAAAATCTTTTTTCCTAATTTCTCCCCAGCAGACTTCTCATCAAATGTCATTTATCAATACTAAATCACTTGTTTGCCTGTTAACTAAACCGAACACTGAAAAGGGGAATGGTCTTATTTGGATTGACTTAGATCAGGGGTCACCAAGGTTTTCTATAAAGGGGACAGATGGTGGCAGATAATGCAGTTTTGCAGGTCATGTGGTCTCTATCACAACTACTTATTTCTGCTATCAAGGAGTCAGGCATGGTGGCACAGGCCTGTAATCCCCACAGCAGCTCAGGAGCCTGAGGCTGGAGGAATCCAAGTTCAGAGCCAGTCTCAGCAACTTAGTGAGACCCTAAAATCTTAGTGAGATCCTGTCCCAAAATATAACGTAAAATGGGTGGGGATGTGACTCCGTGGTTAAGCACCCCTGGTTCCATCCCTGGTACCAATCAAACAAACACACACACACACACACAGAGGCATGATCAAAGTAAAGGTGTGGTTGCAGCACCTTTTTTACAAAAACAGACAAAAGGCTGGATTTGGGGTGTGAACCAAAGTTTGCTGTTCTCTGAATCAGACTAATCAGCGGAAGTGCAGACATATCTATCTTCCCTGGGGGTTGGAAACTTCAAAATTAGTGTTCTCTAAGCAGGGAGGTTTAAGGAATGGCTGTTAGGTAAGCAATCAACAGTATCAGTATATACTAAATCCCTGTATCCTCCACAGTACCTAACGGTTTTTAGGTATTGAATGAATGGTGAATGACATACATCTAATAGGGTGATTTAGCATTGGCAGACCGTCCTACGGCTTTGGCAGATTGAAATTCAGGAAATTGTTTTTGCCGGTTCTTATCTCTTTGCCCTAGGGCCTTGCAAACCCTTGAGATAGGGGTCCTTCTCCTTTAGTTCTTGCAGGATAAGAGTTAGGTAAGTCAGAAAGAAATGAGCAAGGGAGAGAGATCATGGAGCCAACGCGACATCCCTGCTTCCACAGGATGACAACATTGCCTTCCCAGCTCCCTTACATCAAAGCTTCCCTGAGGTAGCAGCAACACAAATAATAAATTAAAAGGAAAAAGATCAAGCCTGGCACTACATGGCTGAAAGGCTGAATTACGATGTTAAGAAGAAAGAGAAAGGGAGGCCCTTTTTTTTAAACCTAGAGTTATATTTCTTCTTCTCTCAGTTAGTGAACACAGTACTGTTATTTCTGCAAATGCATTCTTTCTGAACTGAGTGTATGCATGCTGTGAAAATATGTGGGTGTGCCTGCTAGGATGATTCACTTCCCAAGAGCATCCAGCAATTGGGGGAGTCATGGCACCATCGCTAATTGCAGGTTTGGGGCACCCCTTCATGAAGTGAGCCAGAAGAGTCTAGAGAATCCTGAGGCAAGAGGGCACCTTTCTCAAGAAATGACAAATCAGTCATTGGCTTTTAAATGATTTTATTACTAAGATGAATTCTAGGAAAGGAAACCTCAGGGTCAATTATAAAAATAGGTGGTTATATAAGTAAGGACTTTCAGGAGTATTGCTTTTAATTTTAACAGAAACAGAAAGAAATTTCACATACACTGACTAAGAAGAGACTGAATGTAGGCCACTTCACCCTCAGTGTAAGGACTTTTGTCATAAGATGTGGGGAACACAGGGACCTTTGGGCTCAGGCCATCTGAATTTAAATCTTGGCTTTATTATTGACTAACCATATGATCTTGATCAAACTCTTGAAGCCTCTATCTTTAAGATGGGAATAATAATAACACTTAATCTCACAGGGTTATTAAGATTAAAATATTATGTCTGCACCAAGTGCTAATTATAGGTTGGTCATCATTGCAAAAGAAGGAACAGTGACTGAAATGCTAGAGAGAGAGGTGGGACAATCCATTGTAATAGGGTACGGTAAGCTAAGAACCACACTCTAGTGGTTATACTTTCTTCTTGTTCTGCCCTGTAACACCCACCCCAAGCCTGCTCCTTCTTAGTAGGCTTCCAGAGAACATGGGATTTTACAACATAGAGAAATACCAGGAACATATTTCCTAGGAAGACTGACTCGGAAAGTAAACAAAGGTATGATCAACCTGCTTCATTTGGTCTCTTCTTGATAAGGTCCACATAACTAGAGGTCAGGTAGCACGGATAGGGTCCCACTCATGATCATATGAGCTAAGCTTTTTGTGTTCCTGAAACTGGTGTTAACCTAGTGTAAACATTGATTTCTCAGACAATAATAGGAAGTATGAACCAATCTGGGGGAAGTTTGGAAGAATAGCATGATTGTGAAACATTTTATACAATGTTAAATTCTATGAATATGATAAATAATAAATATTCATATTCTAGAGTCTTTTAATTTCAATTTGTTTACTTAAATCATATTCATTTACATAAAAATATGTTTTGTTTCCTGAACACATGGTTTTCTTTGGGCCAGGATGAGTTTTTGGTTTGGTTACTTTTCACATAATACAATCATATATTTATCATAATCCATGCTTTGAGGACCTTGCATATGTTTTTCTTTCTCAGGTTTTGTTATCATATCTTTTTGAGTCAGTATTGCTTCAGTTCACAGTCACCAAGGTCAAGGAACTCACTGTTGCCAAAGTTGAGATGTTGTCATTCTGTGTTGTTTGAGTCTGTTCCTGCTGCTACAACAAAATATCACAAACTGGGTCATTTATAAATAATACAAATTAATTTCTCATAGTTTTGGAAGCTGGTAAATCCAATATCAAGGAGGCTGTAAATTTGGAGTCTAGAGAAGCTTCTGGCACTGCTTCCAAGATGGCACTTTATTGCTGTGCCCTCCTGGGGCAGAGGATGGTGAACTCTTCAGCCTCTTATTCTTATGCTTCTCCCATTCATGGTGGTGGAGTGTTCATAACTTAGCCACTTCTCCAAGGGCCCCATCTCTTCATGATATCACAATAGGTATTTGGTTCCAAGACATGAATTTTGGAGGGACACATACATCCAAATTATGGCATCTGTCATTTCTGAAAAGAATATTAGCCAAGGAGTGTAGTGTGGTTTCTGGTGCCAAGAGGTATTCTCCATATCATATTCTGTTCCTTTTTCTTGGCTTACTGGTTGAATATTGAAATAAATTTCATGTATGAATTTCTATCACTTAAAACATGACTTAGATAGGAAAGACTGATATGATAGAAACTAAGGAGAGACTAAATCCTTAGGGTGAAACGCCTGTGTCAGAGCTGACCCGCACCATTTCTGGATGGCCTCATGTTGAGAAGGTCACTTCATGTCTCTCAGTTTTATTTGTAAAATGAGGATAATTTTAACACCTATGTGGTGGATTAGTTGAAAGGACCAAGTTAAAACCTTCAGGTGTAACTGCTTCTTAGTACTTCTTTAGCCACATGGGACTCAATGTCCTAGTGATCTTTCTTAGCGAGTGTGATAGCACCTATTACCTAATGCAAACACTTCTTCCCCGATAGTAAGACAAATGGCTTTTCCCAAGGAATTGAGTTTTCTGCCAATGAGGCTGTGGCCTGTAATACCTCCATCACTGCTTGGGTATTAAACTGCAGAAATACTACTTAGATCTGTCTCTATTCCCCCTTCTTTTCCCTAGTTTATAATTTTATCTCTATCTGTATCTATACCTGTCTTTCAATATCTCTGTATATTTGCTCTACCATAACAACTTCAGGATGACTTTTGCAATATCATTAAATATCAGAATTGAAATAGCAGTTTTCCTCTTTTGCTGACTCTTTTCCTTAAGGGGAATATCTCTGGTTAAGACTGACCAAATCCGGGATAGGGATTTATTTTTATCAATTTCCGTGTCTCACTTTGCTCCTGATGGATCAGCGGCATTTCGTTCAATCTGCATAAGCGGCTGTGTAGAACAGGAAATTGCAAAAGGAACACCAGTCACGACTATCATGCCTGCCACTAATTTATGCATGTGGGGTTCATTTCCTCTGACGAGCCCAGGATTGGAAGTGATGGATGCCTCTCAGGGGCCCTGATCCATCATCAGACCAATACTTGGCCACCTCCCCAAGGAAGTGGCTGACTCTTTGAAATGCTTAATTCTCTCCTGCTTTTCATTACTATTTCTTGCCTGTGTGGGTTATTTTTCCTTAATAATTTGGACTTTTCAGACCCTGAATATGAACATCATTTGAATGGATTCATCTATTCATTCATTTAGTCAATAAAGATGCATTGAGACTGTGCTAGACCCTCATACTGTACTGAAAATAGAAATGTGAATATAAAGTTAATTTAGCTAATCCTTTGAAAGTTTCACCATGTGCCAGGCACTGTTGTAAGCATGGTATGTTTTTATTCATGAAAGTCACACAACAACCTTATGAGGCAGATATAATTTTGTCTACTTCTATAGGTGAGAAAGTTGGGTGCAGACCATTTAAGAAACATGCCCAGTATCACTGAATGCATGCCTTTTTTTTTTTTTTTTTTAAATTAAGGAAAAGTTAGCTGAAGGAAATGACTCCTGATTACTGGTATTCGTTAGTGTTTTCTGATTAGATAATGCCATGGTGTGTTGTGGGCACAGGGCTGTCCTTGAAGGAAGTAGATATTTATACTGGGGTGCATTCAAGGCAGAAAGGCAGACCTTAGACCCAGAAGAGGGATCATTCCTGTCTTTCCATGGACCTAACTCTCTTGCTTGGATTCATAAGCACCTGGATACAACCATAGGGCTCTCTTGCCTGGTAGATTTACTATGTTTCCCTGTCATAGTGCAGTCTAAGGCTATGGGCCAGGTCCTATGGGTTTCCAGAAGAATTGTTCTGAGGATAATAATAATGATAATGATGGTCGTGATAATTGCTAATATTGTTTGAGCACTTTTCTAGCAAACAATGTTCAGTACTTTCAACATGTTAGTTTCAGTCTTCAAAAAGTACAATTATATATATATATATACACATATATATATAAATATATTTACATTTTATGTAATAATGACATATATAATTTGTGTATACATATGTAATTACATATACATTTATAATATATATATAATTTTCATTTTATATATGGGTAGAGAGGTTAAATCATTTTTTCAGGATAATACTAGCAAGTGGAGAAATTGCCCCAAGATATTAAGAAAAAGTGGGTCTGGGGTTGTGGCTCGGTGGTAGAGCGCTTGCCTAGCACTTGTGAGGCACTGGGTTCAATTTTCAGCATTACATTAAAAAATAAATAAAGATATTGTGTCCATCTAAACTAAAAAAAGAAATTAAGGAAAAGTCCTGTGCCCATGCTGGGTCCTGAATCATAAAGGAGAGAATAGGGCCTTAACACCAGCATGGCCCAGGCCTGCAGTTGTGGTGAGAAACAGTGTGGACAGTAACTCAGAAGGGACCTTGGGAGCAGACGCATCCAGAAGCACTGAGATGGACAGTGGTAAGATAGGCATGGGCCCAACTGTAGAAATGAAGGAGAATCTGGAAGAGAGAAGGGGGACAGGGCAGCTGTGTCCAGGATGTACCATGTCATATACCTGCTGGGACCACTAAGAGATAGTGAGGAAACCTGAAAATAGAAGCTGAGGCCCTAAAAGAATGCAGGATAGAGCTAGAGGCTTACAAAATCTGCAATACTTTGTTTCTCGGTTCCACAAATATTTATTAAACACTTACTATGTGCTGGGTATTGCTCTAGGAGCTGGGGATTTAACCATGGAATAAGAGTTGGCAAAAATTCCTGGTTTTGCAGAGTTTAATCAGGGAAGAAATCCAACAAAGAAGGGTAATTAAGTAAGGTTCAATACATGGTATAGTAAGTAGTGATAATTACTCTAGTTATAGCTGAAAAGAGCACAGGAAATGTGTGTGTAAAAGGATTTGCAACTTTAGACTGAAAATAGAGGGAAATGTTCATTAAGAATGTGACATTTTGTAAAATTCTAAGATGACAGAGGTGAAAAATGAATCACAAATATGGGGGGCGGGAATGCCAGGAAGTAGGGACAGCAGAGTAAAGGCTTAGAGGCCAGAAAGCTCCAAGTTTGTTTAAGGAAAGGCATGTAGGCTATGTCAGTGGTTCAGGCAGAGTGAACTAGGCAGGTGATAGGGGATGAGGTCAGAGAAATTGGGGCTGGAGGCGAATCACGGAATGCCGTAGAGATTACAGATTTCTTTCCTTCCAAGAGATACGGAAAGCTCATGGAAGGCCTTGAGGTAACATACATTAGTCTACATTTTTTTGTTGTTGTTGTTCTCATCAGTTATACATGACAGTAGAATGCATTTTTTTTTTTTTTTTTGCAGTGCTGGGGATCGAACCCAGGGCCTTGTGCATGCAAGGCAAGCACTCTACCTACTGAGTTATCTCCCCAGCCCAGTAGAATGCATTTTGATACCTCATACATAAATGGAGTATAACTTCTCATTCTTCTGGTTGTACAAGATACAGTTACACTGATCATGTAATCATATATGCACAGTGTAATGATGTCCAATTCATTCTATTATCCTTCCTTCTCCCACACTCCCTCCCCTCCCTTTACTCCCCTCTGTCTAATCAAAGTATCTCTATTCTTCCCTAGTCCCCCTGCCCTTATTGTGAATTAGCATCCATATATCAGAGAAAACATTCAGCCTTTGGTTCTTTGGGATTAGCTTATTTTGCTTAGCATGATATTCTCCAGCTCCATCCATTTACCAGCAAATGCCATCATTTCATTCTTCTTTAGTGGCTACATTTTAACACAATCTCTTGAGTTACTGCACTGAAAGTAAAGGATCAAGGGAGGAGGCAGGTAGACTAGTTAGGGGCTATGCAATAACCCAGGTGAAACATGGTGGCTTTCACAAAAGTGGCTGTGGAACTGGTGTGTGGTGGTAAGATTTTGCAAATAAAGTGAAGAGAGAGAGTCAAAAAGTTTTTCTTATGGGTTGGATGTAGGGTCTGAAATGAAGAGAGGTGTCCAGAATGATTCCTATGATTTTAGCCTGAGCATCTATAAAAATGGAATTGTTATATTCAGCACTGAGGAAAAGCAGGCTGCGGAGGATAGTTTAGGGGGCTCAGCCTTGAACATTGCTATTTGGTGTGTCTATTAGACATCTACATGTTGGAATGTGCTCATTTGTGCCCAAGACCATTGAGATTGGAGAATACTCTTTGAATCGAAATGAATAAATGAAAGAAAAATGCATTGGAAGTTCTTAGAGGTGGTCAAAACAAATTCATGTTATTAATGTTGCTCCAAGTTCTGGTTCAATAAATTCATGGAGAGGAAGGCCTGTGGCATGATAAATCCCTAAGCAGAGTGGCAAGCATGGTATCGCCAGAGAAAAATGCTTTTGAGGGACTCATAGCTCTCAGACAAGAATTGTCAGTATAATGCATTTGGATAAACTCTTCTTTCTCTGTGGTACCAGTAACTCTTCTGAAGCTTGCAGTGAGTAACATACTTTAGTGAACTTCTGATTTTCTTCATTTCAAAGTCTAAGATGAGTCATAGTCTCTTATTCACATTACCCAGGTTGATAAGATCTTTGGGTCAAGACTTCAGATAAATCTCATTTTACAGTTTACTCTCCTTTTCACCTTAAATGAGCTATTTTACAACTTCTCAAGGAAAACTGGGCAATTTTTTGCTTCATGTAGTGTTTTGAGGTCAGCTGAGTGAGCCTAACTCCATTAATAATGGTAGGGGACAGAACAATGCAGTTATGGAAGTGCCTCATATAGAACAAGGACCATACTTCTTTCTTGGATCAGATGAATTCAACTATACTTTGCAAATCCAGAACAGTTCTTGCACCTTTACCTACTTTACCTAGAAATTTTACTATTTACTCCATAATAGAGATGTACCAAGTATGTGGATTTTTGAGGTAGTTTTTTGTGATTTCTTATCACTATAGCTGTAGGCAGAAGAAGTCTGTGTGTGTGTGTGTGTGTGTGTGTGTGTGTGTTTAATGATTAGACTTCCAAAACATCTGCAAGTCCAAAAGACATTTTCTGGACCTGATATAAGGCATGGAATTTGAACTATAAAATGATAGAAGGCAAAATTTCTGTAAGGTCATTATATCTGAGAACATGTTTATTTTATAAGACTCAAGCCTTAGGGCACGTTGGTTTTATTAGCAAGGTCCTAAACATTGCATCTGGAATAGATAAGTTTTGATAACAAGGGAGTGATGAGGGTTTCTAAATGGTGAGTCAAGTATTTTAGGGTAGGGTGTCTGGGTGGATATGTCTCAAAATGAGACCCTGGGCAGTAGGAAGTGACAAGGTACTTGGAGACTGATATTTAATGGGACTGGGAGTGCCAGCAGAGAGCAATATAGTGGAAGCTGAGTTTCATTTGCTTAATGATTGCTTTAATCAGGCTGATTAACAAACATGGCTGCTTCAGAGTAAAAGACTACCTTGACTAGTCTTATCAAGCTGTGGCTCCCAGTGAGAACCTAGAGAGAAGTGGGGGCATTTGATACAGGGGCATGACTTCTGGACTTTGCAACGCATCGCAAAGGACCACTTGACATGTAATGCTGTGCCAACTAGCAGCGGGTAAGTT
The DNA here is from genome assembly GCF_902686455.1 of Sciurus vulgaris. Taxonomy (NCBI): domain Eukaryota; kingdom Metazoa; phylum Chordata; class Mammalia; order Rodentia; family Sciuridae; genus Sciurus; species Sciurus vulgaris. Next base: position 44,382,460 of record NC_136466.1, on the reverse strand, counting down.
AAGAGCATATGCCTGGTCATCTCAAGATGGGAGGGGTGCTCCAGTTGTCTATGCCATTAATAAAAGCCTATCCCAGGGCATTTGCCACTAGTAAGAGATCAAAGGGAAATTTTGTCGAGCAAAAAAAAAAAAAAAAAAAAAAAAACAATCAATCAATCCAGGGGAAAGTGTATCTCTGTTGAACTTTACCACTTTGTAGTATATGTATGTTATTCACAATGTTGCTAAAGGAGAAAACAAGGTGAATGTTAGTTGTCTGTGGACCAGTCTTCACAGAAGTCATGTGTGTGTGTGTGTGTGTGTGTGTGTGTGTGTGTGTGTGTGCAGTTTCTTAGTTCTTATGCAGGGAGGGAGAACACAGGAGGAAAGCAGTAAAGAGTGTCCTAGGGCATGCAACTATTGTGAGAGCCAAGGAAAGAATGAGGACCACCCCTTGGTCTGAGACAGGTATTAGAGGGAGGGGCAAGTACCTTCCACTATTTGACTAAATCATCTCTCTAGAAAGCAAATCAGTGGTGATGGAATAGGGAGATTTTCCTCTGATCTTTGAAGAAATCTGTACCATCCTTGCTCACTTCAACAGTCCTAAACTGAATAAATTATATTCTTAGTACAACAACATTTCAGGTTGCCAGGAGGGTAGAAAGTTCAATATGGAAGGTCTATGTGTTTTAGTTTGGCTAAACTCTTCACTGTGGAGATGGGGCAAATACTTTAGGGAGAACTAGAACCTGCTCTTTCCAATATAGACCCTAAAGTATCTTTTTACATCTATATTAAATGAATCAAGATGAAAAATTGAGTTTCTTTAATCACTCTAGACATATTTCAAGGGATCAGTAGCCACACAAAGTCAGTGGCTATTGTATTGTACAGCACAGATATGGAACATCTGCCTCAACACAGAAGTTTCATTGGTTGGAGCTGATCTGGATCATGAAGTTGGCTGTGACATTTCTGTTTCCACCAAGGAAAGGATGGACCCTAGTGGAAATAAGAGCATGTGGTACAGATTAGGCACTTAAAGGCACTTCCTATCTCCAGGGGATAGTTGGAGCTTGAGCTGTATAACCAAGTGAGTGCATATAGTTTCTTTCCTCTTTCTCTGAAAACATGGAGAAGTCACTTGTTTTGAGGTATAGTTCTGCATGGATTTGTAGAATTCTGTATCTACCTTAAAACAGAAGTTTTCAAACCGGATTGTGACCCATTAGGTTGTAAATTAAATGCAGTGAGTTGTATTGGCATTAAAAACAAAAGAAATAGAATGAGACAGCATGTTTCACATGTCAATTTATTTTGAGTAAATACGATTTTGTAAAACTTGGTTTCAAGTATGCCTCTGTTTGGATACACTGTAAATTGTGTACTTTAGCCTGAATCATGTTTAAAACGTTTGAAAGTCAGTTCAGAAGTTGAAAAACTGTGCAAATGAACTCTTAGGCCCTGAAGCAAATAGCAAGCAGCAAGTGAATGTTTAGAAACTCCGTTAGCTGTTTATACCAAAGACTGCTTATTAGCTCTTTCTTTAAAGCTGCTCATAGAAACAAAAGGAACAGGGCATTTTGCTTTCTTATGAGAACTTTAAGGCTATCATGTAGAGGTGCACTGGGACAGAATAGATGGGGCGGATCATCACTGTTAATGAGTGTTCTCTACAACCTACCAGCAAACGCTATTTGTGAGGCAGGCATCTTGTAAATGTGAAATAGGTACGCAGAATTCAATTACATTTGAGAACTTTATTTCCGTTTCGTTGGAAGCAGTTTTAGCACAAGAGTTATTCCATTTCCGTTTTGATTCTGCTAAGTGAAGTGGTTTGTATATATAACTTGTATATATAACTTAATTCAGTATTTTCTCCTTATGTATAATTAGGCCTATGTTAGATTTTTTGATACAAAAAATCTAACCCTCCTCTCTCCCTTGCACCCTATCATCCTAAAAAAATGTCTAACTTCATACTTTCCAGAGCTGCAAATGCGGGAAAACACTCTTCATTTTATTCTCTGGGGTTTCTGCTTATAGTTGACCTTTGGCTTGGTTTGAGAAGGGAACTGCTAACCCTGGGTAGTTTGTTCTCTCTTGCTGACTCCAGCTCTCTATTGGCTAGAGGACAATGACACAGATGGAGAATAGACACCAGAACTCTGTGTTTGGAGATGCGAGATTCAGAGCTGCACATCATCTCCCATCCTAGAGAGCTCCTGGGAGGACTTAGCACTACCCCAAAATTCTGCTCATTTGGTTACTTGCTTATTGTCTGACACGTCTATACTCAGTTAGAAGATAAGCGTTGTAATGGCAGGCACCTTCTCTGATTTGTTTACTACCATCTGCTTGAATTTGGGATATAATAACTGTCCAATATAATTGCTTGGTTCACTCCCAAAGTGTCATCTTCAAATCAGAAATGTTAGCCTTATTACTTGCAAATTCTCGAGGTCCCCACCTGAACTTCTGAAGTGGAAACTCCTGGGTTGCAGCCTCCCCTTGTGTTTTAACAAGCCCCACGTGATTCTTCTCCACATTGTTTGAGGATCATGAGTTTCATGAGTTCTTAAATTAAGAGATGGCAGCGTGTTCTGGGGGCTTTCTGTAGCTCTTCTCTGACATGCATTTTCTTAGTTGTGCATCAAAGGTTTCATAGAGTTAGAAAAGATGAGAATACATTTTCTGGGTTTTTTTTTTGTTTTGTTTTGTTTTTTTTTTATGTGAGCCAGTGAGTTAGTCTCTTGAAGTGCTCACTGCTGGACTCAACAACTTAATTCATGTGATTCCTGTGAAGAAAGAAATTCTAAAGGTGGGACTGGTACTTGATGGTGTATGATTATGTTGACTAACAGAATCATCAAAGCCAATTTTAGAATATATATGTAGATAAGAAAATGTTTTTATTTGAACTAGTCATTCTGCTTTCTACTCTGGGTAAATGGTCAGAGCCCTGTTATTGCCATTAAAGCATTTGTCTTAAATCTGTTAAAATCTCTAAGTGTCCAACTGGTGTGGAAGAAGTAAACACAATTATGCCATAACCCTTCTTTGGAATATTATGTAACCAAGGAATTATTCTTGAGGAGCTTAAAATGATACTTAGTACTTAACATCTAAAGCTAAATGAATTAGTACGTTTAAATAAAACAACAGAAAAGAGAAAGGACTCATAATACCTTTCTGGGATAGTGGAATAGAGTTGATTTCTTTAAGTTTTCTTTGCATTTTTTATTTGTTTATGGTGAATAGGTTTTTAAATTGGAAACTAACATTAAAAATACTGAAAAAAATTAGAAGGAAAAGAATCATGGCTTTACTGTGCTGACAAAACAGGTTCATATCTTCACATTTCTAATTTTAATCCATTGTGTGTGTGTGTGTGTGTGTGTGTGTGATCGAGTCAATCCCATGTTAGCATTTTATAAAGCCCTACCCCCAAACTCCTGAACAGGGATGCTTGAAGCTTTGTGTCCTTTCCTAATGTTTTTCTCAAACTCGTGTTTAGAATTGCAGATTTCTTAGTGAAGTTAGAACAGCTGCAGAACATTTAGTGTTTGGAAATTTACTTTTAAAAGAACAAATTCATAGAACACACCACAAGAGGTGCTTCCTCAGGGTGTCTCAGGAGGAAGAGAACAAATTTGAATCACTCAACTTTTTCAGATTAGTTAAGATGATGGGAGATACCTGAAGCCTGAGATATCCTTCCAGGAGGGGGGCTTTGGGGCTCAAATCCAAAGAGCAAACATCAGTCATATTCTGAGAGCCAGAGAAGTTGCTGCTGCTCTTATGATTTGTATGATTGATCTATTGTTTGTATGATTTTCTTGTTTTGGGGGTAAAATGTAACTCAGGAAAAAAAAAATGGTACTTAAATCCATAGTTCTGAGTAGTAAATGTCTTGTGTAGAAATCACTTAGGAGCAGCTAGTTACTGAGCCCTTGCTTGACCCATGACTTTGGAAAATGCACACATTTCTTGCTTCCACATGGCAACATGGGCCTATTTTTTTTTTTTTATTACAGTTTTTAGTACAACAATGCAGATTTAAATCTTTGATTCACTTGGAATTTTCTTTAGCGGAGGGATAGTTTTTCTCCCTATCTTGGTGCATAGTTACCCTGCCATCATTCATTGATTTGAAATTGAGGATTTATGATATTCTGAGTTACCTTATGTATTCAGGTCTGTTTCCACTCTGATCTATTGGTTTCTTTAAGGAGGCACCTGTACCAGCAATCCACTGTGATATGATATTTTATATGATTCTGCTAGTTCCCTCTCAGCAATCCTCATCTTTTCAATGGTGGTTTTGATTATTTTATATATTAACATCCTACATCATAAGATGTATTTTAAGTCAACTTTCTCAACTTCAAAACTGTGAGAAAACTGACATCTCTACAACTTTGAGTCATCTCCAAAAAATAAGATGTGTCTTCCTGTTTTTAACAATCCTGTATATTTTTTCTTGGTATTTCAAAATTTCCTTCATCTAGAAAGATGTGATCACTTGCAAATGTCATTTTCATGTATTTTATCTCCTTGTAGATATTGAAAATTAGCTTTTTTCTTGTGTTTTATAATTGTTCACTGCTATTATATATATAAATATTGATAAATATAACAGTATAAATATTGTTGTTGATCTATTCATATACTAACTGGAGACATACCTGAATTGTTACCATTTCTTTTAATTTTTCACTTGATTTTCTTAGGATTGGGATGTGAAGTCACATATTCTGAAGTACTGAGTATCATCCTCTATTCCAATTTTTATTACTCTTATTTCTCTTGGCTAATTTAGTCAGGTACTACTCAATATTAGGTATACATAATGATGATTTTTCTTTTTAAAAATAAACATTTTTAATAATTATGATGATAAATAATAGTGAACATGTGTGTGGCACTAATTATATTCCAGAAACTTTCAGATGTTTTACATGTATTTACCATCCAGAATGGCTGACATTTGTCCTGAAATATGTTAATATTAATTTGCAGTGACGTTTCCATGTATTTGTTTTATTAAAAATTAAAATTCTTCATCTTTCTAAATTTTTAAATTTTAATACCATTTCAGTCTATGTACTGCTGATTATATAGGGTGCTTTTCCCTTTTTACTTATTGATAGTGAATTACATTAATGAGTGTCTTAAAATTGAATCTCCCTGGCAGGGTGAGCCATACATCACTCTTCTAGCATGATTCTGGCTTCTGTTTGCTTACATTTTTATATAAAATTTTTGCATTAATATGCATGAGTCAGATTAGACTATAGTTTTCTTGCTATATTTATCAGATTTCTGTATCTGTGTGATGCAGAACTTGGAAAAAAAAAGTCACTTTGTGTTCTCTGCATTTGTTGGGAAAGTCTGAGCAATTTTTGTTCCCTGAAGGCTCTATAGAACTCACCTGTGGCATCATCTGTACGCACGTTTTAAGTGAGGCAGTTTTTAAAATAGCATTCTGAATTTTTTTTCACTATTGCTTATCATTCCTAGGGTCAGTTTTAGTAATGCATATTTTTTTTCTCTTGTTTTCTTGGTTTACACAAGGATTTGTATAAATTTTGACAAAGCGTTTTTTCTCTACCTCATTTGAGCAGATCCACTTTTTCCTCCGTTCTTTACTTCCTCCCTCCCCCAGGCGTCTAAATTGAGTTGGCTAGCTGTTTGTCCTGTTTCCTATATTCCATCCCAAACCAATATTATACTTAGATTTAATCTCAAAATTCTACCAATTTGAGAAACATTACTGCTTTTGGTTCATATGTTTTAGTCATGTTTTTCCAAAATATTGTCTTTTCCAAAATACTAACTTTATTCTCATCAAAGATTCAGGATTTTTAAAATAGTTATGTTTTCTAGAGAAAGAGATGATACAAATGTGATGTGCAGCCTGGCTGTGTCACAGTGGAGTTTGGGAGCCTGAGTGTACCCAGCAGGTGGCAAGGTTCAAGCCTCCAGGTGCCTTAGGCTTTGGTGGTGAGTCAGCCCTGCTTTGCAGGATGGGCTTCACAGACATCAAAGGCTCAGAGCACCCTAACTTTCTTGTTGATCTTGAGCAATTTTCACTTTTGTTACACTTTACCTCCCCTATCCTCTGGCCAAGCTTAGGCCAGTGACTATACAAGCTGGTTAATTAGCAGGTTAATGTAGTAGATATGAGCAGACACATTGGGCAGGGGAAGCAACTGGCTTCATGGCTTGCCTGATTCTAAGAACCAGGGACCTGCCTCTGAGGCTGAGAGACCCTCCAGTGGAGTCATCTATAATCATCCATTTTCTCAAGAAATATGCTAACACTCATGGATGTTAAACTGGAAGTGGAAGGAGGAGCATTGTCTCTCATTTAGTCCCTAGTATGCACTAACTGATTCCTGAGTAAATGTATATCAAGTTAATTGACATCAGCAAGTGAGCCATAGTGGACAAGGCCCCAGGCTTAGAATTAGTATGCTTTAATGGGGTGCAGGAACTTGTGTGAGGGCTTAGAACTGGAAACTTACTTAATTGTGAGATAGGTGGAACTGCTAAAGACATGCAGTCTTCCCAGAAGGGTGGATGCAAGATGACATATTAGAGGTTAGGAAGAAAATGTTCGAATCTTTATTTGTACCTGTTCAAATATTTTCATGAATGTAAATGTTTTAAAACAATAGCATAGAAATTTATGTGTGCATAAATACATACACATGCAGTTTACTGATGAGGAAAAAAGACTGAAGACCATATCCACAGATAATTATCTCTCAGATTATTATTTAGCAAAGATGCTGAGAAAATCGGTGATGAACAAGACAAATGGTGTGTTCTTGTGGAATTTATATTCTAGTAGAGACAAGAAATAACTCCATAAATAAAGATAATGACAGCATATGTAATAATTTGAATCAAGAAATGAACTGTGGAATGTGACCAGTACAAGGTGGGCTGTGTCGAGGGGTTTGAGGGCTGGGGGTGGGAACAATTCATGCCAAGTGCGGGTAAGCAAAGCTCTTGGAGCATATAGATTAGAAAGCAAAAGGCCCGAGGTAGGGGGTGTGGCTTTGAAACTCAGGACAGTGTGGCTGCAGCAGGCAGCAAGAGGAGGGGTAACACTGGGTGAATTGGGCAGCAGCTACAGGGGTCAGGGTTCTGTAGACCATGGTGAGGGATTCTGGGGCCAGAAACCTTCTGGGCATCTGTGTGCCTCCTGGTATCATCCATTTATCTCTACTGCTTGAAACCCAAAACGGAAATATTAAATATTTGAGTAAAATTAATGAATGAGTGATGGAAGGAATTTCATGGAGTTTCTTGAGATGTAGACATATTTCTATGTGTTCTTGCGTTCTGATCCCAGCCCATTTCATGACTAGTTTTTTCTGCTTTTCTACTTTATAGTATGGTACCATATAGAGGAGAAAACTCACAAAATAAAAACAAAGGGACAAAAAAAAAATCAAGTAGCATTATTGCTTTAGTTGTCATCAGTATAAGTAAAAAATTATTCTGTCTACTGCCCACTTATTTTTTTGTCTACAGGAGCTGTAATTTCTCATATCTATAAAGACTTCATGTTTTTAGAATCTGAAATTCAGGGTTAGCATAGGAAATCATTAACTTCAAGTTCTAAGGATTTTTTTTTTTTTAAGATATGCTGTTTTGGGTTCAGATGCAATTTAAGAATTTGAATTTTAAGAATGGGATTTACAGGTGGTTATTTTGTTTTCTCAGTTCTGGGGCTCAAACCCAGGGCTTCATGCATGATAGGCAAGTATTCTACCACTGAGCTATGCCCTAGTTCCTGTGGGTGGATATTTTTGCAAACATTTTAAACCTAAAGAGGAACTCATTTTATTAGAAGGTTCTTAATTTTAATCACAAGTTAATGAATGTCAGGATGTGATATTAGTATCTAGAAGAGGCACTTAAAGACCACATGGGCTAATCAATCAATGAGTTGAAAAAAACATTTCACCAAACTGCCAACCATTCATCCTTCAATAGAGGATGATTGTGTGAGCCAAGAGGAAAAGCCGAAAGCAGTAGTTCCCAAGCACAGCTGGCTGCTATAGAAGTCCAAGGAAGCAACTAAAAACCATAGATGTTGGCGTTCTGTTCTTTAGGTAATTCTGATGACTTGGGTAGTTCAGGAACAAAATCTCTTTACGGTGACAGATGAGAAGATCTGGAAGTCTGAACTCCTTTGGGGGTCCTGAAAGTCTCCCTGGTTCCTGCCTGCAGAGTTGTGCCTTGTCTTGGTCTCTCCAGCAGAGAAAGGTCACATAAGTGACAGGGAAATTCCCAGTCACTCCTGCCACTTCCAGGGAACCTGACTAATCAGTCCACTCCCTCTTGTGTCTTCAGTGTCTCTGCTTCCCAAGCTACCAGTTTGCTCTGGTGTCTCATCTTTGACTCGCCCTCCAGTCCTCTTCAGCTATTACCTTATCACTTTCCCTCCAGAGTCAAGCATTTCATTGGGCAGTTTGATAGCTTGACTTTGTCCCTTCTTGGCACTCTTGTCTCTTCTGCCACTCATCTTTCATTGTCCATATCCTACCCATCCATCAGGACCCAACAACAAAACAAAACCCCACTTTATTAGAATGGTTCTTACAAAGGTTACCAATGATCTTCTAGATCCCAAATCCAGAAGTTGTTCTCCAGTCCCTACTTCACCTGCATTTATTGTTCACCATAAGTGGATAATAATTTGAAAACTTTCCTTTTTTTGTGTGGGGTATTAAACCCAGAGCATTGCACAGACTAGGCAAGTGCTCTATCATTGAGCTGCATCCACAGACCTTTTTTAAATTTTGAGACCGTGTCTTGCTATGTTGTTCCGACTGGCTGTGACCTTGTGCTCCTTCTGCTTCAGCCTCCTAAGTAGGTGAGGCTACAGGCATGTACTACTACATGTGACTTATTTGGATGTAGTTTTTGGGTGACATGTCTACCACATCTCTCCCTATTTCTCTGATCATCCTGATCTGTTTCGCTGCACACTTACCTCCACCTTTCTTATCTTTCAATTCTTACTGTTGGCATGCTTCTAGCTTCTATGAACTGCTGTCTTCTATCTCTTTATCCTACCTGAATGACCTCGTCCATTCCCAGTGTTCTGAGTTGCACCAGCTGAGAGTCCTCAAGTTCTCTTTTCCCTGAACTTCAGCTTCACATATTGAAATTCACCCTGGACATTTTACCCTCTGCTCATCCAGAACAGAACTCATTACCTTTCCAAGTTAATCTATTTCTTCTCATGTTTTCCTGTCCTGTTTAAATGTCCTTTCATTTATTTAATTTTTCAACCTAGGAATAAAAAGTAGAAAATTCCAAGTTTTCCTTCTTCCTTGCTCATATCTTCAGCTGGTCACCAAACCCTATTGACATTTGCTTTAAGTCTCCCTCAAATATTTCCTTACTTTTATATCTATCTACAACTGCTGGTTTATTTCAGATTCTTATAATTTCATGCATAATTTTTGCAATATCTCCTAGTTTTCATTGCTTCCAGACTTGACCTTCTATGATTGAGTCCAGATAATGGTTCTTCAAACTGAGCATGATTGACAGGTTCTTTTCAGTTTTCTCTCCCTATCTTTTCCTTTTCAGTTTAATTTTCATAACATTATCCCAGACCTGACACTAGTTCAGTGTCAGACTGAACTAGTTATTTTATTCTTTGAACACTATCTCAAGACTCAACAAGTGTCAAACATTTATTACTATAAATTGCCTCTGCTTGGAATACCACTTCCCCCAAATTCATGAGATCAGACTCTGGCATTATTCCTTCCATACCAGCCTAAATGCTGCAGACCCTCCCATGTAGGGTCAATTCCTTTCTTGGTTGACACAGTGTGTTCATGGATCACTCATAAACAGTCTGTTTTCTTATTAATAAATTTACTAAAGATCAGACTCTTTGTGGGTAAAAATTCACTTCTTCAAGTACTTGGGTTGAGCCTGGCATGAGGTGGATGTTCTGGAATGTTGGCTAAATCAACAAGTGACCTTCTAATCTGAATGATATCTAGTGAAAATTCAGGCTGGTCATCAGTGGAGATGATAGTTGAAACAAGAAGCTGGGAAATTTGGGATCATAATGTTTCTACATAGCCCAGGAAACTATAAAAGACCTGCTGATGTAAAGTTGACCTTAGTGCACCACAAATGTCACTCAGAATCCACTTACTTGTTCCTGCATGCTTCCTGCTCCAAAACTCTCTTCTTTTGAATCACATCTCCAACCACAATCCCAGGCCTAAACCCTGGGACTTAGAATTTGCTTTTAATTCTGCTTCATTTGAACCTTCCATTTCCTGAGCTGCTCTGTAATACCTTATACTACTAGATATCATTTCACTTCCTTTTTCTCAGGTAGGAGCTCTTCTCTCGAATCTGAAGAACTTGCCTGTCCCATGAGTAACAGGACCCAGTAAAGGCTAGCTTGGTCCTACTGAGGGGGGGAAATAGACATCCACAAAACATATAAGTGATTGTGTTTTATCTCAAACTCCCATTTTTCATCATAATTAGCCTTGGATACATACAGAACAAAAAATAGGGATAATAATTTTAAGGCTTTAAGGGAATACTTTCTTTGGAAAATCTCAGATGAATTTTTCTGCAAGAGAATAGATAATGATGCATCATGTGCAGCTGACATGGTTCCAGAAGGTTCTGAGAGAATAGTAGTAATCTAGGTACCATCAGCTATCATTTGTCCTATTGAAAACTTGGAGAGTGTTTTTAAAGGATAGAACCTAGAAACCAAACCAAGACATGTGGCTCTGTGATGAGTTTCAAGAGACACATAGGCTTCCTTAGTATTTAATAGTACGTGAGTATTGTTATTGGCCATAATTAACTAAAGGCTCCACAATGACATTCAAAAGTTCATGTGAAGAGCCAGGGAATAATAGTACTTTGCACAGTGAGTGCTTTATGGGAGGAAAGGAGGACAAATTACTGCAGAAAGCTGTATGAGGAGTTAAAGAAATAGTCCCTAAATTGGTTTTTTTGTAAAAACATTTTTAGTTACAGATGGACACAATACCTTTATTTTATTTATTTTTTTATGTGGTGCTAAGGATCGAACCCCGTGCCTCACATGTGCTAGGCAATCACTCTACCACTGAGCCACAACCCCAGCCCCTTAAATTGGCTTTGTTAGGTCTTATCTCATAGGCACATGCGTCTTTCCTCTATTTCTTTGTGCTTTGATTTTACCAACAAGTACAAAGAAAAATCATTTATGGGGAGTAATATACTAGTATTAATGGAAAATTTGTTATCTGACAATACCATGTGGATTAATTAATCTCACAATAACCTTGTTAAGGAGGTAGCATTCTTTCCTTCATTTCAAAGGCAAATTAACTGATGCTCAAAAAGAATTAATGACTTGTGTAAGTCACATAGCCATTGTAGGTGACAGAGCCTGGCACTGACTGTTGAAGCCTCACCTGAGAAGCCGCATTTCTTGCTATTCTATCACTCTACCTTGAATCCCTGATGAGGACCACCTTCTAGCTGCCTGTTCCTGTAGGCGAGATGAACAAAAAATAAACTCTGGATGGAGATGCCATTGTGATAGGCAAGCAGCAGGTGATGGAAACCTGGGCCTTTGGCTGTTGGGATGAGTGAAAAGTAGGATTTGGGTGGAATGGAGACTACAATGAATTTGTACACTACAGAAATGATCCTAGGGCCATCACATCACCCAGTGTTCTATATCCAGGAGGACAGCACGATGAACTAAGGGTATGGATTGTAGTGGTCATGGGAAAGGAATAAGAAATTCAGAACAGAAAAATCTAAGGGCGACAATGAAGTCGTTAGTTGTCTAAGGATAGGTTGTTTAGCTGAGTGGTAGACAGGATAAAGGCATGCTGAATTCAGGGAGACTGAGACTTCCAAGCAGATGAGGCATGCTGGGGTCCCTGTGGTAAGTGTTCCTCAACGGAGCTGGTTTTCCCCAGCACACAGGAGGGAGCTACCAGGAAAGACATTGAAAATGCGGGAGGGAAGAAGAATTTAGAAGAGATACATATTTTGTTACGAAATTTCTATTTCTTTGGTTTCTAAAGTCAATCTTGCAAAAACATTTTGAAATAGAATCATAGTCCCGGGCTGCTTTCTTCACCAGAACTTTTCAATATAATTCACTTAAGGGGCTCTAATTTCCTCTGATGTCAAGATCCTGTGGTTTTACAACTGGAGATTGGCATCAGATATGTGGGACTTATCTAGGTCATGTTTCACGATTAATGTATTCTACCCTCAGGATATTAGTAGCTTCTTTTCATTTATAATCAGATTTTTTTGTATTACTGTTAATGACCTTTTAACCTATTTTCATATAAAGTAAGACTTCTCCTCTGGGAAATGGCAGTTCTTTAATAGACTTAGGCAGTAAAGTTCTTTATTGGAAAAATATTTTTGTGAGAGTTGAAGGAGAGTATCTTACAAAAAATTTCCTTATATTTGGAAAAATGTATAATTTGGCCCATTTTCAAGTAATGAGAACTCTAAATAGAACTGCATCTTTTTTTAATTTGCGGGTTAAAAAAATTAGAAAGCTTATGCAGATATAAAAAACTGTAAATGGAAATAAAAATAGGGACGAAAATGAGTCCCAGATTTAGTGAAGATGACAGCCCTTTTTAGTGCCACTATCCCAAGACACCCTTTACAAACTCTTCTCTGTTATATGTTTTTAATGGAAAGCAGCTGCCCTGGAAAGGCAATGTTTACAATGGATCTCTGTCAAGCTCTGCATTGTAGCTATAAATAATGTCAACATATTCTCCTATCTAGCAGCCTAAATGCTAATACCACCCATCTATACCAGATGAGGTTATATTATTCTTCTTCAAACATATTCATTATCATCTCATGCTGTCCCCATTCCTGGGGGTAATGATGACCCTTTGTCACACCATTCATCAATGCCCGTGATTGTTTGCAGCTGAGGCTGTTGACCCGCGGGTGCTCTGCCACCCATCTCCTCTATGCCCCAGCCTATCATGTCTGCTATCTTCTTTTCGATCTCTTCCAAACTGTTTCATCTTTTTCAATATGTACCTGTGGTTATAGGAGTAAAGCCAGTGCAAGGTATACTCCTGTTTGCATGCAGAGGTCTTGGCATTTCAACCAGGTAAAGCATGAGTCACTGTGGCGAGGTCTGGGAAGGATCTTGAAAAGCAAGGTGAAGGTCGAGGAAAACTGTGAGATGGGGCTTTAAAATTTGTTTTCTTGGAAAGGCTGTAGTGAACTGAGACCAAGTCACTCAGGGTCATTACCTTGTGTTCATTCTTCCCAGGAAGTTTTCAGAGAATTGGGGGGCGGGAAAGCCTCAGTACAGATGCATTTTTTTTTTTTTCTGGGAAGGGTGTTTCTCCATGTTTTGAGTTCTCAGATTATGAATTGCACATATAAAATTAAATGAATAAGTACAAAGCAACTCTAAGAAACTGAGGATCCATTCATTTAACAGAACTTATAGAATATTTGAAAGAATGGAATTAAAGGCAAAAAAGGCAAATGAGATTAAATTGATAGGTAACCTAAACTCAAAATAGGTACAGGACAAGGTATCTGATGCCTGTAGAGCAGACTTGGAAGTTCTCTGAAGTCAATTTTGGATAGCAGGTGCTGAAAAGGATCCTAAATCTTCAGAGGACTGGCATTCACCAGCAGGTAGACCTGCCTGCCTCCTCCTACCACTTTGGTTGGTGGGAAGAGTAAGGGGCCCTTTCACCAGAGCATTAGCCACTAGCACACCATACACCTTCCCCTAGTAACTGGAAAAGGACTGTTCATAAGCAGACTAATTGCTTGAGTCAAGTGCAAAATAAGCTAGCTATCCCAGCTCACCTAATATTTGAAGAATGAGCATCACCCAGTCTATAGGAGATTCACTGAGTCTACAAACAATTTTTAAAAAGTATATTTACTGTTCTCCACTAAGGGTGAGATGAGAAGACATCATATTCGTAAACTAGAATAGTCAATGTGAAAACCTTTGGAGACCTTCCTATAGGACATAAGATTATGCAAACTAAAAATGAATACTACAAAGCTCTATTGTTAACCTTGATAGCAAAAGAAGCAATGCTTAGGCATCAAGATAGTAACCAAAGGTAATTTTCCCAGAACTATGCAAAAAGGATGGAAGCAAGGTAACACACAAAGATAGCCCCTGAAGTTTCCAATCTGTCAATAAGATCTCCTAAAGAAGAAAATGGAAGGGAGAAAATGCTCCAAGGCATAAAAGAACATAGTTTCCCTCAACTTGGAATTTGATTGGGTACACTGAGGCCTGGCATAATGGAAGAGATAAAAGATCTTCCACTGGACACTCCAGGGGAGAATTTTCAGAGCATCAAGTGGAAACCCACCCTTCCAAAGAGAGAAACAAACTTGTACATAGGAAAAATAATTGGACCAACATTAAGTTTCTAAAAGGCACCAAAAGTTTTGAAGACAAAAGTTTTGAAACCACCAGTTTTGGTGTTCAAACTCTCATTCATCCATGAAGACAAAATTAACAATTTCAGTTATATTTTAAAAAGATAAATTCTACCATCTGCAAATCTTAGAAAATAACCAGCATGTATTCCAGCAAAATGAAAAAATATGACTTAAGAAAAAGCCATGAATTATAAGAAATCAGGTGGAGGAAGGGTCTAAAAATAATATTGCAACCTTGTTGCAGTAATTTTTTCATTCTTAGGAAAAAACTTCATTGCCTTAATGTGAAGTTAGAAATGAAAGGAAGTATGAGCTAACATTCCTTCCTCAATAAAATCATGGGAAATTAACTAACTCCATGATAGGAAATAAGTATAAATATTTTCACACAAGTAATGATATTTGGATTCCAGACCTTTGGGATGTTTGTAGCAGGGGAATGGGGGAATCCAAACGGGATTACTTTAACAAAATACAAGGGATGAAAAGACACAAGAAAATACAGTATATAGATAGAATAAGGGGGCTAGCACAATTCCAAACATGCCATTTGTCTTGGCAAACATGAGTAGATTAAATTCCTCGATTCTGGATAGAAGTCATGAGATTGGATTTTTTTAAAAAAGCTTCAGACTATTTCAGGGAACATTTAAAACCAAATGAGGCTAGAACTTTGGGGATCAAGTCATGAAAAGAGACATCCCAGCATTTTCCATTCAACAGAAAACAGTAAAATAAAAAAATGGGAATCCAGGTATGAAGCATTAAAAGATACATATTGATCAGATAAACCCATTAAGAAAACATGATGAACCTTTATCAACCTGGTAGTATAGACTTGTGTTTTACAAAGCAAAACTGTTCAAAAAGTAAGGTGGAATGGTCAAATGCATAAAGTGGAAGAAGAAACCTTACTCAGAAATTGGTAGAACCAGCAGATGAAATGAATTAAGTGATACCTGCAGATTTGATCTAATGATTATATATTCAAATTTGTAAGCTAAAGCGTATGAGTCATTTCAGACATACATGTCATATTCACAGAAAAACTGAGGTAAAATATCTTAAGACATTAATGAATTAGAATGAAAGAACTCTAATAGAAATATAAACTTTTAAATGCATTTATTCTACTACTAGAAAAACTCAATTTAGAAAACAATAAAGGGAATTATGTCTTTTTGTTTTGTATTGTTTTTTTGTACTGGGGATTGAACCCAAGGGTGGGTAACCACTGAGCTACATCCCCAGGGTGGGGGGTGGGGCGCCCCCGCCGCCCTGCTTTTTTTTTTTTTGAGACCAGATCTTGCCAAGTTGCTGAGGCCCTACCAAATTGATGAGGCTGGCCACAAACTTGTGATCTTCTTGCCTCAGCCTCCTGAGTCACTGGGATTACAACTGTACACCACAACACCTGGCTGGAAATAATGTTTTTAAAAGGTGAAAAAACTAGTATGTAAAAAGCACAAATTAGTCAAAAGGAAGTGTAGACTTTAACAGTTAAAGAATAAGACTTTTTTTCTTTAGAAAAAAATATTCTAGACAAACCTGACTAGAAATATAACAAAAATTCAAAACCTTTCAAAAATTAAAAGCACCCTATAATGAAAGATTTTAGGAAAATTTAAATGACCAAGTATAACATTTTGCTAGGAAATCTAGAAGAAATGAATGAATTTCTTAAAAACAAAATATACTAAAATTGATTGAATAAACAATTCTGAAGAGGCTGTCTTTTCATTTAGTCTCCAGGTATCTGCTTTCCTAAATAAATTTGTTAGTCCGAAAAAAAATTCTAAATAGATCACTAAGTATAAAAGTTAAAATACTAAATGTTTGTTTGGATCCCAAGGACTAATCACAATAAATTACAACTAAAATGAGTGTTATGATTGGGGAACTGTTGCTTCTGTGGTTTTCCAAAAATTCTTTTCAACCTTTTACAGAAAACTCTTGAAGTGGTTACAGAAATTTGACAATGAAGTTTTTCTCCACCTACTTCAATATGTGATTTTTCCAAAGCAAGCAGCTAAGTCATCATAAAACAATTGGCAGGCAGAAGAATCTTCCTTTTCTTAGTAACATTTGATCCCTGAAGGGAAGAAGCAGAGATGAAGATAGTTGTCATTATGTGAAAGCAATATCCTGTTATCTTGATTCATATAAGAAATGGAAATGAAGTGTTTCTAATTTACTTTTTCACATACATCACAGAATGGAGAGCATATGATAACATTTAATGAGAGAATTAATTTTTTGCAGTGCTCAGTTGATGAAAATAATGTTGGAGCACGGAGGAGTGCTGAAGATAGAAGATTGTGCTTTAAGCATAAGTGATGAAGTGTCAGGTGGAAGTTGCATGAAGTTTGGCACACATCATTAAATAGTGTCTGATACGAGCAGATGTTCAATTTTTCACACTGAGGAGGTGGTTCAGGATATTCTATTGTAACATAACGTGATGAAATGGCATAATTTACCGTGAAAGTAAAATAAGCCATCCATCTTGAACGTGGCAGTTGGTATCTGTTAGTGACGTGTATTGATAATTTTAGTTTTCTGTAGTAGAAACCAAAGATGATTCTGAAGATGCCAAATATCCATTTGTTATTGTCTATATTTGTTATTATCCACACTATACTGATACAGTGCCGTAGATAGGTAACACCTTTCATTATCCAGTAATGTTTTAAATTGCATCTTTTAAGACTGTAATTTCCTCACATTCACTATTCTGCCCTTTAATTCTGTCTCTGCTGACTAGTTATGCAAGGAAGTGACTAAAATATAAGAAGTAAATTCTATGGAGGTTCAACTCCCTAAGAGATCTCTTCTTTCACACTCATTTTTCATTTTTTCTTTTACCTTTTTACTGATTTATCTTTTAAATTAGTGCATTGTAGTTATACATAGAAGTAGAATTTATTGTGAAGTGTTCATATATTTACATGACATAATTTGGTTAACTTTATTCTGCTTTTCCTTCACTTTCCATCCCTCCTCCCTCTCCTTTATTTTCCTTTCTCTACACCACTGTTCTCCCTTCTGTTTTCATGAGACCTGCCCCCTACCACGCACCCACTGCTTTAAATTATTTATTTCTCTCTAGCTTACACATATAAGAGAAAATATTCAAACCTTGACTTCCTGGGTTTGGCTTATTTCCCCCAACATGATGTTCCCCAGTTCCATCCATTTACAAGCAATGATATAATTTCATTCTTCTTCATGGCTGAATAAAACTCCTTTGTGTATATATAACACTTTTTCGTTATCTGTTCATCTGTAGACAAGTACCTGGACTGGTCCCATAATTTTCTCTTGTGTATTGTGCTGCTATAAACATTGATATTCCTATATCATTATAGGATGCTGATTTTAGGTGTTTGTTTTTTTTTTTTTTAAATAAATACTGAGAAGTGGGATAACTAGGTCAAAAGGTGATTCTGTTCCTACTCTTTTTAAGAACTCTCCATACTGCTTTCCAGAGTGGTTGCACTAATTTGCTGTCCCACCAACCAACCACATGTAAGTGTACCTTTTCTCCCACATCCTCATCAGCATTTATTACTTTGTTTTTGTAACTGGAATGAGATGAAATCTCAGTGTAGTTTTGATTTGTATTTGTATTTTCATGATTTCTAAGGATGTTGAACTTTTTTTTTTTCATATATTAGTTGGTCACATTTCTTTTGGAAATGTCTCTTTAGTTCTTTTGCCCATTTATTGATTTTTTTGGGTGGTTTTGAGTTCTGTAAATATTCTGGCTATCAATCTTCAGTTGGAAGTGTAGCTGACGAAGATCTCCAATTCTGTAGGCTCTCTTGTCATGCTCTTGTTTCCTTTGCTGTACAAAAGCCTTTTATTTTGAAGCCACCACGCTTACTCATAGTTATATTTCTTGTACTTTAGGAATCTTAAGGAAGTCGGCGCTCACACCAGTACATTGGAGTGTTGACCCTGTGTTTTATTTCCTAGCAGTTGCAGAGTTTCTGATCTAATTCCTAGACCTTTGACTCACTTTGAGATGGTTTTATGCAGTGTGAGTGTTAAGGGTCTACTTTCATTTTTCTACATGGATATTTGTTTTTCCCAGCACCTTTACAAGCTATCTTTTCTCTAATGTATGTTTTTAGCAACTTTGTCAAGGATCAGATAACTATGTAGAGTCATCTCTGTGTCTTCTATTCCACTGATCTTCATAGTTGTTTTTAAGTCAATACCATCTGGTTTTTGTTTTTTTTTTTTTGTTTTTGTTTTTGTTTTTTTTTTTTTTTTTTATAGCTCTGTAGTATAATCAGTAATACCATCAGCATCACTCTTGTTGCTCGGTATTGCTTTGGCTGTTCTGGGTCTTTTATTTTTCCATAGGAATTTTTGGATCATTTTTTCTAGTTTTGTGAAGAATGTCATTGGTATTTAAATGGGGATCACATCAAATCTGCCAGTCACTTTTGGTGATATGGTCATTTTGACAATACTAATTCTACCTATCTACAAACATGGGAGGTCGTTCCATCTTTTAAGGTCTTCTTCAATCTCTTTCTTCAATGTCCTGTAATTTTTCACTGTAGAGATTTTTAACCTCCTTGGTTAAATTTATTCCCACATTTTTGAGGCTATTATAAATGGAATAAATAAAATTCCAGCAGACTCTTTATCAGAATACAGGAAAAGTACAGGAAACCTTTTGATATTTGTATGTTGATCTTGTATCCCGCTACTTAGCTGAATTTGTTTATTATTTCTAGAAGTCTTTTGTTGGAATATATTTGGTCTTCTAAGTATAGAATAATGCTGTTATCAAACAGATCATTTGAAGACTTCTGTTCCTACTTGTATTCCTTTAATTTCCTTCTCTTGCCTGATTGATTGCTCTAGTTAGTTTCAGAAACTATATTGTATAGCAGTGGCAAGTGTCTTGTTCCTGATCTTAAAGGAAATGCTTTGCATTTTTCTCCATTCAGTATGATTTTTGGCTTTTGGTTTCTCATAGCCTTTATGATGTTGAGGTATTCCTAGTTTCTCCCCTGCCCCTTTTTTTTGGTTCTGGGGATTGAACTCGGGGATACTTGACCACTGAGCAACATCCCCAGCCCTATTTTGTATTTTATTTAGAGACATGGTCTCACTGAGTTGCTTAGCACCTTATTTTTGCCAAAGCTGGCTTTGAACTGATGAGCCTCCTGCCTCAGCTTCCCACGCTGTTGGGATTACAGGCGTGTGCCACCACACCCACTGTCCCACATCTTTAACATGAATGGGTGATGGATTTTGTTGAATGCTTTTCTGCACTTATTGAGATGCTCATGTTATTTTTGTTCTCGATTCTATTTGAGATTAATTACATTTATTGATTTGTGTATTTTGAACCAAACTTACATTCCTAGACTGAAAACCAACTTGATTATGGTGGATAATCTTCTTAAAGTGTTTTTGAATGCAGATTGATAATATTAAGAATTTTTGCATCCATATTCATCAGGGCTCTTAGTTTGTAGTTTTCTTTCTTTGATGTGTCTTTATCTGGTTTCAGTATCAGGATGATGCTGACTTCATAGAATGAATTTGGGAGTGTTCCCTCCCTTTATATTTCATGGTATAATTTGGGGAAGATTGGCATTAGTTCTTCTTGGCTTGATATAATTCAGCTGAGAATTCACCTGGTCCTGAACTTTGCATTGGTGGAAGGCTTTTAATTGCTGCTTTAATCTCATTGCTTGATAATGGTCTGTTTAGGTTTTCTATATTCCCTGGGTTCAATTTGAATAAGTCATATGTGTCTATAAAATGGTCAACATCTTCTGGATTTTCTACTATTTTGGAGATTAAGTGTTCCAAATAGTTCCTAGTGACCTGGATTGCAGCAATGTCTATGCAGTATCTCCTTTTATCTCTAATTTTGTTGATTTGAGTGTTCTCTGTCTTTTGGTTAGTTTGGCTAAGGATTTATCAATATTGTTTATCTTTTCAAAGAAATAATTCTTTGTTGTATTAATCCTTTGTATTTTTTTCTCTATAACATTTATTTGACTCTAATCTTAATTCTTTTCTTCTACTAGTTTTGGGATTAGTTTGTTTGTGCTTCTCTAGGACCTTCAGGTATAATCTTCCGTGAGTGCTCTGGTGTATGGTGATGTTCATTATCATGTCAGTTCCTCATTTGGTGTCAATGTTTTAAAAAATGGAAAGATAGATGGGGCAAGGGTGGATGTAAATTTGACTTTCACAACTTCTCAAAAAATGATCAGGGACAGGATCACCCCATTCCCTCAGTGTAACACAGAAGCCAGTTATTATTGTTCAAACCTCAAATAATATAAATGGAAAACCAGATACTATACACAGGGTGCTGTGTTCCATGCTCCTACCTGTTATTCTTTGGTATGCATGGACATTTAGAGAAAAAACTGCATAAAGAGTAATGGGGTGAAAATATTTAACAGAAACCACCAATAGAAAGAAAAAGACTGAAAATACAGAAAAAGTGTAATGACCGAGCAGAGCCCTGCCTCTAGAGAAGAGACTTAAATGTATGTGTGGAAAATGAAAAAAGATTCTTGGAAATGTAGCACCCCAGGCAGAGAAGAGTGTTAAAGCAGTGGAGAGTCATCTTTTTTCCCAAGAGTCTGGTGAAGGGAGCAGTGGGGATGGGGGAAACCAAGAAGGAGATATTTAGACAGAAGTAGATAGAAGCCATCAGAGAACACACAAACTCTCCCAGCTTCCATGTAAAACACAACAAAGCAAAACAGACCTGGTAAGGAAAGTACTCTGCTATTGTCACAAAAGAAAACATTCTTCAACTGGAAATCTCATGTCTGTCTAGACATACAGAAGCATAACTTCCAGATAATCTACTTTAAAGGAAAAAAAGAAAATAAGGAAAATCCAAATATTCAACTGATATTACCCTTATCATAATCCAACACAACAGCAAAACAGAAGAAAAGTATAATACTCCAAACCGAATTAAGCATTCTCAAACGACCACGTGGGGATGGGAGAACAACTGAATTGAAAGTTTAAAAACTGGAAACAATGGGCAAAAAACTGGAAGAAATTGAACTAAACTTAGGAAACAAATACAAGAAAATATTACAGTTATATTAGAAATTTTGACTTTTTCTGACTTACATATTGAAAGACCTCCCTGATACCATTGAAAAGCAACCCTTACTGATCACCTCAATGCCATATCCTTATAGAGATGTTAGAGAATGTGTAGGGCCTTTAGAAAAAAAGATTAAACAAC
The DNA here is from genome assembly GCF_902686455.1 of Sciurus vulgaris. Lineage (NCBI taxonomy): Eukaryota > Metazoa > Chordata > Mammalia > Rodentia > Sciuridae > Sciurus > Sciurus vulgaris. Next base: position 44,360,736 of record NC_136466.1, on the reverse strand, counting down.
TGGAAATATCACTAGATTGGCATGAAATTCCTTAGAAATAGCAAAATATCAAGCCAACAATGGAGCACCATTTTAAAGAAACTCAAGAAATATGAACCAAAGATTTTCCATCCAGTGAGGCTTTCCAGGGTCAAATCTACAGAAAAAATTTAAACAGAGAAGAATTCAGAAAATTCTGTATTCTGGGTCCCTTTTTGAGGCAATGGGCTCTAGTTGGCTAAGAACTGGTGGGGGAAAGGAGTGATGGTCATTACTTAATTTCTTCATCATAAATCTAACACTGAAAAGAGGAGAAGGGTACAATATGAAGTGCATACTACATGCCAGTGTTACATGATTTATGTTCTGGTGAAAAATACTGTGACTAGAAAGATGAAAATATAATAACTTCATTAATTATTATATAGTCTTTAGATGGATGTTAAATAATATCAATAAACACTGAAATAATAGCAAAATTCCAGAAAACTGGGAAATGTATTTAATACTGTGTAAATGTGAAAATAACAATTAGAACAAAAATACCTCCCTAAAAAACAAAAAACAGAACAAAAAGGACATCATCAACAGAAAAAATATTACAAGAATTATGTAACAGAATGGAGATCAAAGGTAGCAATCTTATCAATAAATATGAATGGACTTAACATGACTATTAAAAGAGAAAGATGTTCAACTTGGCTTATAAAGGAAGGCCTACATATGTACTATACACAAGAGACACACCAAAACAAAACAGTTCAGAAAGGTGAGCAAGAAACAGGTAGGTAAAAATATACTAACCAAATGGAAAAAATAAAAAGCAGGGCTAGCAAACTAGTATCATACAGTATAATTCAATCCAGTAAATATTAAAAAATAAGGAAGATTTTTAATATTGAAAACCACAACTGTTAGGATTTGGATATAAGTTTCCTCCAAAGCTCCTGTTAATGCAGGAATATTCAGAGGTGAAATGATATTATGAGATTTGGAACCTATTTGATTCACCCTCGTTTGAATGGACCGACTGGCTAGTAACTGTAGGAATGTGGGGCATGACTAGAGGAGGTAGGTCCCTGAGGCCCTTTTCTCCCTTTCTATATGCTTCCTGAGCCTGCCATGAGCTGAGCAGCTTTCCTGTGCTGGGTCCTTCCCTCATGGTATTCTGCCTCACTTTGGACCCAGAGCAATGGAGTCAACTGTCTTCTGAGACTTCTAAAACTGTGAGATTCAAGTAAACTTTCCATCCTCTAAGTTGTTCTTTTCAAATATTTTGGTCACAGCACCTAAAAAGATAACTGAAACAGAAATTGGTAGCAGGAGTGGGGGCGTTACTGTGTCTAACCTGAACATGTGGCTCAGAAAGAAGCCTTTGGAGTTGGTTAGCAGGGTGAAGTTTAAAAAGCTTAGAGGTAAAAATTGGAAAAATTTTAGAATGTTGTAAGAGTTTAATGGGCAGTTCTGGTGGGAGCTTAGAAGACCAGAATGCAGACAGGAATGTGGACTGTGTTTCTGAGGTTTCAGAGAGAAATGAGAACTCAGCTGGAAATTGGAATAGAAGCCATGTTATATGGTATTAGCTTGAAAGCAATCAAATAGACCAATGGAATAGAATAGAATACACAGAGATGTTAGTATATTAGGCAACAAAGAAACATCAGTAGCAATACTACAAATTACAGCATTGGAATACAATAGTATTATGCTAGAAATTATTTAAAAATCAAGATCCTTGAACCTGGATACTTAATCACTTCCTGACCTCTTACTAACTCTTGATTTAAAAAAGAAATATAAAATTATATAATTTCTAAAAAATGCTAATGAAAACATTCTGTAAACTGGTGGAATACATGTAAAACTGTGAAGTGTGAGATTTGTAGCACAAAACACTTATTAACAAAAATGAAAGAATGAAAAGGAATTCCAAGTATAAAACTTAGAAGAAACCTCCATGTAGATATAGAAACACAAGGAAGGAAATTGAGATAATGAAAACAGAAATCAGGAGGAAAACAGACAAGGAGTAATCTAATTAATAAAGCCAACAATTTGAAAATGTTTAAAAAAATAGACAAATCTATAGAAAACTTAAGAAACAAAGGGAAAAATCATGAATATACCATATAAGAAATGACAAGGAAAAAAATAAAACAATTTTGGAAATTCTAAGAAAATAAATTTGAAAATGTAAATGAAATTGATAATTTTCCTAGGGAGACATAATTTACAAAATTGACCCAATTTGAAGAAACTGAGAAGGTTATCTAGGAACTACCCTACAAAAAGGACCGTGTCCATATGGGAATTCACAGGTGAATTTTAGCACACTTCAAAAAGCAGATGGTCCCCAGCTCTGTGAATTATTCCAAAGCAAGTAGCTGATGTTCTTATGAAGTAGGTATGACATCGATATATAATCTGATAAAGATAATACCAAAAATAAAAGAAATTCGTAGACCAATAACACCCATGGATATTGATGCAAAAGTTGAAATAAATTATAGTTTACAGAATCTAGCACTACTAATGGCGACAAGGAAGAATACAAGAAGCCAGTGAAGATAGAAGCAAGAGAAGCTTCACCCAGTCATTCAGCACAACTCTCTCCCAGTCTCATTGGGAGAGGCTAGGGCCTCTGAAGTAGATTTTCATGGCATATAATCCACATTTTAAGCTAGATCATGCCAAATGCTAACCCCAAACTTGAAGACTCTGTCCAACCTTTTTTCTATACGTGATAAGAGACACAGAGCAGAATCTTATTTTCCTAGAGTTTATTTTGTTTAGTATTCATTAAAACCAACATATTTCTTAAATTTATAAGAATTAAGAGATATTGTGCCAAATATGCATTGAGACATCTCTTTTGTACAACATAGTATGCATATAAATACTATAGAATTAGTGAAAAAATTTGTTTACCCTAAAGTTAAGCCAGCAGGTGTGTGAGGTTTGCTTTTGTAACATAGTGCAGGTTGTCCCTGTTGTACTTTGTCCTACTGCTTCCTCAGGGACACAGTTCTGAAAACATTAGTTTTATATGAGAAACAAAAGATGACATACTTTACTATGTAAATGCAGGAGATAACACAGGCAACAGTAGGAAATTTGCAAACTCACTTGGAGTGTCAGCACTATGAACAGTCACATCATCCTGCGCATTTAGGATCATTTGACTGTTTACCCTAACAGTTTAAAACTTTAGTTGAAAGAAATTCCTTCTTTAAGTTTCAAATTCCTGAACAGTTTCTTGTTTCTATCCTAGAAGTAGTGATGTGAATAAAACATGTGGCCTGTTCTACTGGTAACACTTTGTATGTACACTATTCATATATAAGTATGCTATTCAGCTTCTTGTTCCACTGCATATAGTTTGCTTTTTCTGATGCAAGTTGTGGTAGCTATGTTTTCATTAAATGTTGTTTGAGAAATTGAGCAGTGATGTAAATATAGTTAAAAATAATGGATTTTTTTTTTTTTTTTTTTTGAGAGAGAGAGAGACAGACTTAGGATTGCTCTGTTTATTGTCTGACTGCTATGGGAAAATACACTTAGTGTCTCTCAGCTGTGATATTTTCAACTTTAAAATTGGGGAAACAGTACATAAAATGGTATATTTCAAGTTCCCATTTCCTGGAGAAAATAAGATTGCACAATGTGTACCTTTGAAGACATGATTTATCTGAGGCTCAAATGTACTTTGTTATCAATAAACAATAGATTCTAACAGGTATATCAGTAATTTCATCATACTTGTAGGACAGTAAAGTTCAAAAACATGCTTTTTATATCCTCAAGTATCCTTCAACCAGTAGAACACATTCAGGAGATTCAGAGAATCAACAGGTTTTTATTTTCTTTCTTTCTTTTTTTGTCACTTAAGACTCAAAGGGCAAAAAATATTTTGTTTATTATTTTAGCATATATTCTTATGAATTTTTTTTCTAATTAGTTAGACATGACAGTAGAATGCATTTCTATGTATGTAGAAATCATACATAAAAGGCATGTAATTTCTCATTTTTTGGATTGTACATGTAGGATCACATTCATCATTTAATAGCATGGTAGCATGACTTCTGACTCAGGAGAAATTCAGTCTGTACTAGTTACAACATCTGATAGAACATTGTATTTACTAAAGAATTTTAAATTTTACGAAAATAACTCTAAAATATTTGTTTTGAAACTTTGTTCCCTAGAGCCCTAAATTCTCTGACTATTGCATTTGGGAGTGGGAGTAATGGAAATGGGCTTGGAAAATACCATCAATTTTTTTTGGTGGGGTGATACTGGGGATGAACTCGGGGTCACTCGACCACTGAGCTACATCCCCAGCCCTATTTTGTGTTTTATTTAGAGACAGGTCTCACTGAATTGTTTAGCCCCTCACTTTTGCTGAGGCTGGTTTTGAACTTGTGTTCCTCCTGCCTCAGCCTCCTGAGTCGCTGTGATTACAGGAGTGTGCTACCTTGCCCAGCTTGATCAATTTTATGTGCATTATATACTAACCTTTCTGGCTGATTTCAGTGAAAGAAAATTGATAAACTAACTTCTTACACGTGTGGAATTAAAATAATTGGTTTCATAACCTTTTTCAAATAAAGTATGAAAGGTAGATTGAGAAGGCATTTGTTTTCCTTAAACACATCTTTAATTCATCCTTCTCTATTTATTTGCTTTACATTTTTGGCCACTATAGGAATGTAGGCTTGTGATTTCTATAATAATATCTTTCTGTTAATTGCCTCCCATATTTTAATCAACTTTATTTGGGATATATATATATATATAATGTGTACATATGTATATATATAACCTATATATATACACATGTATATACTGTATTGGAATACATATGCTATTTATTAGTACATTATTACATATATTAAACTGATCCATGTAAAGTATATTCTTGGAAGATATGTACAACTATAAAACTACCTGTGGTATATAAACCTGTGTAAACAAAGCCACAATCAACAAACAGAATATTTTCTGTATCACCAAGTTTTCTTGTGTCCCCTTTCTATAGCCCATCTCTTCCTCTTCCCTTGCCCCGGGGTGATCATCTGTTTTCTATCACTGTAGATTAATTTTCATTTTTAATAATTTGATACAGATAGAAATAGGATGTACTTTTAAATTTTTTTTTAGTTTTTTACAGACTGCATTTTTATTCATTGTACACAAATGGGGTACATCTTTTCATTTCTATGGCTGTGCATGATGTAGATTCATACCATTTGTATAATCATATGTGTACATAGGGTAATGATGTCTGTCTCATGCCACCATTTTTTATACTCCCCTCCCTCTCATTTCCCTTTATGTAATCTAAAGTTCCTCCATTCGTCTCTCGCCCCTACCTCCCCACCCACATTAAATATCATCATCCATTTGTCAGGGAAAACATTCAGCCTTCGGTTTTTTGGGATTAGCTTATTCCACTTAGCTTGATATTCTCCAATTACATTCATTTATTTGCAAATGCCATAATATTATTCTTCTTTATGGCTGAATAATATTCCATTGTATATATATAGCACATTTTCTTTATCAATTCATCTGTTGAAGGGCATCTAGGTTGATTCCACAATCTAGCTATTGTGAATTGAGCTGCTATAAACATTGATGTGGCTGTGTTACTGTAGTATGCTAATTTTAAGTCCTTTGGGAATAAACTGAGGAGTAGGATAACTGAGTCAAAAGGTGGGTCCATTCCAAGTTTTCTGAGGAATCTCCATAGTGCTTTCCAGAGTGACTTCACCAATTTGCAACTCCACCAGCAATGTAAAAGTGTGCCTTTTGCCCCACCTCCTCACCAACATCTGTTATTGTTTGTGTTCTTGATAATAGCCATTCTAATTGGAGTAAGATGAAATCTTAGAGTTGTTTTAATTTGCATTTCTCTAATTACTGGAGACTAGATATATGTTTTTCATATATTTCTTAATTGCCTGTATATCTTCTTCTGTAAAGTGTCTGTCCAGTTCCTTAGCTCATTTATTGATTGGGTTCTTTGTATTTTTGGTATAAAGTTTTATAAGTTCTTTATAAATTTTGGAGATGAGGGAGGCACTTATTTTTTAGCCTACTCTTATTCAGCATATTGATTTTCAGATTCGTTCATGTTTTGCATGTATCAGTATTTTTTTTTCTTTTTATTAACAGACTTATTGCTTGGATATGTAACAATGTTTTATCCATTAATTGGTTAAATGATATTTTTCCCATTTTAAAAAGGCATTATATATTAAGCTATTATAAATATTCATGTTCAAGTCTTTGTGTGAATATCTGCTTATATCTCTCTTGGGTAAATGCCTAGTTGTGAAATGACCATAGGTATGCATTGAACTTCTTGGAAACTTACAGTTTTCCAAAGTGGTTGTATAATTGTATGTCTCCACTAACAGCATGTGAGAGTCCCACTTGCCCTGTAGCCTCACCATGAGTTGTTCCTGTCAGGCTTATGTTAGCCATTTCCTGGGTGTGTAGAAATATTTCATTGTGACTTTAATTTTCCTGATGACAAATGCTGTAGAGCATCTTTCATTGCTTGTGTTAGGAAATGTCTGCTCATCTCTTTTGCCCATTTTTTTTAATTGAGTATTTTGCTTTTCATAATTAAATTATAAGATTTATGTACATAAGATATAGGAGCTTTAAGGATATGAATTGTGAATATTATCTACCATTCTGTGGCTTAACTTTCTCTACATATTTATAACTTTTTTTTCTTATGTATTTAGGTATCATTTTATTCTCACATGTTTAGAACTTTTATATCTCAAGCTTTAAAAGTCATTATGTATATAAGTGTAAGAGAACCCTGTTGTTATTTTATTCTTAGAGCAAATGTTTTTTCAGACTTTACTGTTTGGCATTATTTTTAAGTTTTATTGTTTATATCTTTTAGAAATTTAATGAAATTGAAATTTATTTTTAAATGTAATATGAAGGTATTTCTGTTTAAATATTAGCTTAAACCATTACACTTACTGTCAGGATGAAGATTGGTCATTTATATGGGATCATTTTTAAAGTTAGTTTGTTGGTTTTGTTGGTTCAATGTTCTATTGTTTTTTCTTCAGTGATTTGAAAGTTATGGCTCTATACTGAAATCTAATTTTTTGTTTTAAAATATGTTAAATATAATGTCTCAGTTTAATATTGAGAAAGGAATACTAGCAATTAAAACTATGAAAATATCATGCATCATATGATTCAAAGTAACTTTTCTCAACTGAGTTAACCATTTTTTCTAAATATACTTTTAAACTTAGATTGTTTCTGAATCATTTTCAGTTTTTTTGAACATTTTCAATGATTATACAGTTCCTTACTAACCTAATCTTTACTTGTATTTAGTGTTTATAAAATGGTATTTAACACCATTTCTTCATGTTTGTTTGAAATTCTTATATAATATAACTTGGTTATACCAATTAATACAATTTGTGTATATGTGCATATAAGGAAGAATTATATTAAAGTAATACTTTCAATACTTGATTATCTGAAAAATATTTCAATGCTTTAACACATTAATTATAGCTTACCTATTCATAGAATTATTGTTTTATCTTTATATGTCTGTTTTATTCTGTTACTTATCATGCCTAAAATACTGAAAAATATTTTTTGATTGTTATTTTTAATACTTTGCTGCATTTTTCTTCGTGTTTGACATTTAAAGTGTATATTTTATAGTAGTAAATAATACTATAGGATTAATACTATAGGTTATAGAACTATATGACCAAACTGTTTCAAATTGAATAATAGAACCCTCTTAAATCATTATTTATATCTGTGTTCAGCCAATAAGTGTTCTAACCTTTTCCCACAGTTTCATGTGCTATCAGAAATGCAAAAAATAAATAAAAAATAAAAACCATCAAACACTTTATTTAACTAAGACTTGACCAGAGTTCATTTATTTATTTTACCTTTTGTGTAATATTTTTATGGTTTACATTTTTTATGGGTGCATTATAGTTGTACATGTTGATGGGATTTATTATTACACTGGTTTATATATAGCAGAGGTGTTATTATTTGGCTCAACACATCAGTAAATATTCCAATCAATCACAATTACAGAAATTTCAGGGGTAGAGAGTTGCTTTCCCTAGATAGCCACAGTATCTGAATTCTAGATGTTGCACAAGACTTCTTTGAAAGGAGAGTTTAGAATGTGGAATAGCATTTTTCTGCAGTTGCAAAAGGGGAAGATATTTTTTCTTAACATGCAGATACCTTGTCCAGCAGTAGTCGGGAGAACCTGTGGTGGGATTCCATTAGCACTAGGTGGAAAAGAGATATCTAAGGAGCTGAAAACTGAAAAGGTCAAAGTAAGATTATTTTCAAAATGGAATATAAGACATGCAATGCTTTGCTGCTATAGGTTTTCGGTTTTCAGAAACAGTGTCTTGGTTGGCCCTTTATTATTTTTCTTCATTTATAGTTTTGCTTTTTTCTTAGTTTCAACTTGCCATTTTGTCTGCATTCTGAGAGTTTTAAATTTGTCTTCTAGATCATACCCTGATTACATTTTCAGCAATGTCAAATATACTTTTCATTGCTCTCACTATCAATTCTAATGTTGCATTTAAATTTTCATCCTCGCTAACACTCCCCAACATCCATCTCATTTCTGCTTCTATTTTTGTTCTAGTTTTTGTGCAATGTGAATTCTTCTGATATTTTCTGCCACTTCCCATAGTGTATATTATCAAATGAAAACCTTCCTTTTCTTTAGTATTGCGTTCTCTTTTTCTGTTGTAAAATCTCCAAATAACCCATCTTGGTCCTTTCTGAAAAAGGGTAGGCCTGTGTATAGAGACAGTATTTGTTAGTCGACTACCTGGTTAGTTTTACCTGTACTGTCTTTTCATCTGTGAATTAGTGCAGCCCCTCCTTTCCTATGGGACAGCCTAAGTTTACAGCCCCAGATGAAATTGCTGCTCATTTTCCTGCTGTGATACTGCAAGACTGAGAATCTTCTCATCCTCCTGCTTCCTGTCTATTCTTCCTAGAGTGTTCCTATGAGAACTCACTGTCATTTTCTTCTTGTCAGTATCAGCACACACAAGCCCCTCAGAGAGCAATGATTTCCTGGTTCTCTCACTTCTGCACCGTCTTACCTTCAAGATCTTACTCAAGATGTGGTGTTCATCTTGCTTGATTCCACAATTGGTTATGTCATGTCCCTGAGGAGTTAGAATAAGCAAATAGTGACATAGAAGAGTCACTAGTGAGGACAGAAGGGACAAGAAATTCCTTTGTCTCTCTCAAAAAGTCATTTTGCATAGAGGTGGGGGCACTTCTTCTGTTATGGTCAGACATGCTCTGAAGTCAGGATCTGTAGAGTGTTGGGTGGAAATTGCCTTGTGTATTTTTCTGGCTCTTCCGTTTCAGAGATATTTTCTCCCTTTTTTTCTCAGTCAAAATTCCTCTGGGTGTATTGCGAGCAGCTGTTTAATATTACCTGTGCTGCTCTACTTTGCATTTCTCAAGCGTGTATGAATATTTTAATAAATGGATGAAGGAAGGAGAAACAGATTCCTTTTGCTATCTGCTTTTTAAATCAAGAACTCTGACAGTGTTAGAAAGTTACTGACTCATGAGTAACTGGCTCATCTCTTTTTGACCTTGACACCATAGAGAGGTCTGTACATTCAGCCAGAGCCAGGAGAAGCCCCTGGAAGCATTTAAAGATATCAGACACCTTACTTTAGGACTTTGTCTTATGATACACCATTACATGTGTTGCATGTGAGATAACTAACATTCATGAAACTCTCCAATAGATCATGGTTCCTAGCAATTGAATTTAGATTGTTAATTTTAGAGCAAGAAAGAGAGTCATTAGAAACTGTTTTCTTACTAAAAAGAGCAGCAGATATTAAAATTGTCTTCAGGAATCAGAAATGGACCTTAATGGCATATAATGTATGTAAATTTGGTAAAAATTTTGATGTAGTCTGAAGAAGTAAATGCTGGTATCTATTGCTATTATACATAGCTGTACAAAATAGGCTATATTCAGGACATGCTGGAAGTTTGGAGAATTGTTAGCATTGACAGATGTTATTATATCTTTTTAGAACATATGACATAGAGACAGATACCTTGCAAATAACTTAGATGAGTCTGTTTTCTGTTCATACTCACCCAACCAAGTCACCTGTAACTGTTGGTACAAAAGGAATAAAGATAAAACAAACTCTGTCAAATTTTGGAAATAGAATGATACTATTGAGACTATTTAAGGACTCAAGATATATAATGCTCATATATACGCAAACTGTAGTGGAGCTGGCTTAGAACTTAATGTAACGGTCTCCAGTTCCATCCACGTTGTCACCATCCCTTTTTATGACTAAATAGTGTTCCACTGTGTACGTGTACCACATTTTCTTTATTCAGTGTTTTCTTAGCTATTGTGAATAGTGCTGAGTAAAATGGGAGTGGAGACACCTCTTCAACTTGGTGATTTCATTTCCTCTGGATGTATACCCAGTGGCAAGATTACTGGACCATGTGGCCCTCAGGAGAATTTTTGTAAATCCCAGGACACTGACTGCACCTTTTCTTGTCTATGCTTGGTGAGCACCTGTGGTAGTTTTCCCAAAAGGAATGGTTCTAGAAGTTTTCTTCAGTAAACAGTGCTGGAGAGGATGGGGCAATTTATCTGGTTCTTTCCCTTTATTTTTCAAATGAGGAAACCGGAACTGGGCATGTGAAGCAACTTCCCCAAGATCCCACCTGAGTTTAAGGACATGCCCTGGGCCTGGACCTGACTCTCCTGCATTCTAGTCAGCATCCTTCCAATTGGCCACTCTTTATTTTTGCCAGGGAGGATCCATCAGGGAAGGGAATTCAAAGTTGCCTAGAGTCTCAAAAGTTGCCACATTATATGAGAAAGTAAACGAACAGTTAACTGTGGGAAAGAGAATGTCTTTCTTGGGTGTTTTAGGAGGAACAAAGAGGAGACAAGGAGAGAGAACTCTGTTTCAACCTTGGTTTTTCAAGTCTCTCTTATGTCTGATAGCATCCAGAGAATTAAAGTACAATTTAACCCTAACCCTCATGTAATACCTTTATTTTTTAAGTGAGCAATAGTCTAATCCTTAAATGGCAAATATCATTTCCTGTTTTTTTAAAACATTTTTATGTTTTAAAATGTAAGTTGATCTTTAATACATAAAAACATAAAATTGTGCATATTAATGCTTTGATACAAGTATGTACCGTGTCATATTAAAGTCAACATCTATATTTACACATTTCTCATTTCTTTATGCTGAAGACTTTCAAAATACTTTTTCCAGCTCTTTGAAATATATAGTACATTATTGGTATCTCTAGGAACTCAGTAGCAAGCCAGAGCCTCTTGCTTAGTACCCATGGATCAGCCTCTCCCTGTTCCTAACTCCATGATATTCTCCCTGGGCTTTGTTAGCCATCATTTTAGTCTCTAATTCTGTGAGATTGACCTTTTTTTAGATTTCACATAGGAGATCATCTGATATTTGTCTTTCTGGTGTATCTCACTTAATGTGAACATCTCCAGTTTCATCTATGTCATCACATTCCTTTTTATAGCTGTATCATATTCCATTATGCACATGTACACATTTTATTTATTCATCAGTAGATGGACATGGGTTGTTATAATTTATTAGCTATTATGGATAGTGATGAAATAAACATGTGAGTGCAGATATTTCCTCAATATAGTGATTTCATTTCCTTTGGATAGATACTTAGTAGTGGGATTGCTAGATCATATAGCAGTTCTGTTTTTAATTTTTAGAGGAACTTCCATTCTGTTTTACCTAATGGCTACACTAATTTATATTCCTATGAACAGCATGCAAGGTTCCCCTTCTCTACATCCTTGCCAGAACTTGTGATCATGTCTTTTCTATCATAGCCATTCTTACCGGGGTGAGTTGATATTTCTTTGTGGTTTTGATTTGCAGTTCTTTATTAGTGATGTTGAGCATTTTCTGTAAACAACACAAAGTTGGATCATGTTTTTAAATCCATTTAGTTCATCTATGTCTTGTAATTGGAGAATCTTATCCATTTCATTCAAGGTAATCATAAATCGGTAAGGTCTTACAGCTGTTTAGAAACCTGTTTTCTAGTTTTATTGTAGATCCTTCCCCCCTCACTCCCACTGTCTTCCTTTGTGATTAAGTGATTTACTCTTGTAGCATGCTTTGATTCCTTTCTATTTTTGTCTATCATAGATTTTTGCTTTGTATTGCTACAAGGCTTATACAACACATCTTTTGATTATAACATGCTCTTTTCAAATGATAGAAATTTAATATGACTGTAAAGATCAGAACAGAAACAACACAGAGAAAACATGCTAAGAAAACTTTTCTTTATTGTCTATCAGTTAACATATTAATATGGTGATTATTTTTCATTGTTTCATTTTTCATGCTAGAAATATAAATGATTTAGGCACCATTTTTTATCACATTACAGCATCCTGAATTTCTGTGTAATTACTATATTTTTTATGTTTTCTTCTTAATATCTATTTCTTTCAGTTTGAAGAATTTCCTTTTGCAGTTCTGGTAGAAGAGGAGTGGTATAAATATTTTCTCTGTTTTTGTTTTTGTGGCATTCTCTCTCTCTCTCTCCTTCATTTGCAAAGGATCCTCTTGCTGGGTATGGTATTCTTGGTCGGCCCTTGCTTTACTTTCAGTAAAGGAAAATCCATGCTACCCTTTCCTGTCCTGTAAGGTTTCTATTAAAATTTTTCGATATGTGTTACTTAAGCTGCGGATAATTGTAGATCCAACCAGAAATATCAGGGAGACTATTAATAAACAAGGGGTTTATAACAAGAAATCTGGAGGCACATGACAAGAAACCAGTAGTTGCTGGTTTGGGGGCTCAGGTAAGCACAAAGCCCTGACCACCTCCATTTCTCAGTTCTGCCATCCTTGGCTTGGGGGTAACATCAGCAGGTATTGCCCTTACATACCTGCAGTAATCCCATGGTTCACATGCAAATGACAACCTCCACCACATATCTTCCAGTATGTCCCTTTATTATTTTTTTATTTTCTTTTTTTTAAGTCTATATCATTGATTGTATTATTTTTTTAATTAAAAATCATAAATTTACATAGGGCAATATTATTTGATTCATTCTGTTATTTTTTCTCTTCCCCCCCCACCCCTCCCACCCCTCTTTTCCCTCTATACAGTTCTTCCTTCCTCCATTCTTACCACCCTCCTTATCCCTAACCCTAAACCTAACCCTAACCCTAAAGCTAACCCCTCCTACCCCCCCTTATATGTCCTCATCCACTTATCAGCGAGATCATTCATCCTTTAGCTTTTTGAGATTGGCTTATCTCATTTAGCATGATATTCTCCAATTTCATCCATTTGCCTGCATATGCCATAATTTTATCATTCTTCATGGCAGAGTAATATTCCATTGTATATATATGCCACAGTTTCTTTATCCATTCATCAACTGAAGGGCATCTAGTTTGGTTCCACAATCTGGCTATAGTGAATTGAGCAGCTATGAACATTGATGTGGCTATATCTCTGTAGTATGCTGATTTTAAGTCCTTTGGGTATAGGCCAAGGAGTGGGATAGCTGGGTCAAATGGTGGTTCCATTCCAAGCTTTCTGAGGAATCTCCATACTGCTTTCCAGAGTGGCTGCACTAATTTGCAACTCCACCAGCAATGGATGAGTGTACCTTTTTCCCCACATCCTCGCCAACACCTATTGTTGTTTGTGTTCTTGATAATCACCATTCTAATTGGGGTGAGATGAAATCTTAGGGTAGTTTTGATTTGCATTTCTCTTATTACTAGAGATGTTGTTGGGAACCTTCCTTGAAATGTATCCAGAAAGAGTGGAATGACTGTGTCATATAGTGGGTATGTATACAACTTTCTAAGAAATCTTCTACTAGTTTTCCAAACTGTTGCATCATTTCACATTCCCATAAGCAGAGTATAGAAATTCTAAATTTTCCACGTGCTTTCCAAAACTTGGCTTGGTCATTTTTGTTTCTTTTTTTTTCATTTAGTTTTAGCCATTCTGAATAGGCACATAGTGGCACTACATTAAGGTATTAAGTTGCATATCCATAAAGACTAATGATGTTGAGTTTTCTGTGCATCTTTTTATAACTCAGGTTATTTGTTTTCTTACTATTATGTTTTGAAAGATTGTCTGTTTACAAGCCATTTATCAAATATGCAATTTGCATATTTTCTCCCAGTTTGTGGCTTGTCTTTTCCTTTTCTGGATTTATTTCTGTATTTGATATCTAATTTAGTTACATGCTGGTCAGAGAACATACCTCATATGACTTGAATCCTTTGAAACGTATTGAAACTTGTCTTAGGACCAGAGTATTGTCTGTGTTAATAAGTGCTTCATACATTCATGAAAGAAGGTACCTTCTGCTGAGATTGGGTCAACTGCTATGTGTGCTCTGTACATCATTCCCTTTGTTCCTTTAGAGTTTCCTCAAACCAATGTTCTGGTCAGTACTTTGGTGATGACTCCTTACAAGTTCTTACCTAACTCAGGAGCACAGTGAAAACTTTCTTCATTTGAAACTTTTCTCTCTCAATTCAGGTTCCTGCTGTTCTATCCTTTCTGGAAGTTCAGCTCCCCGTATGTGTGTGTGTGTGTGTGTGTGTGTGTGCGCGCGCGCGCACGTGTGTTTGGGGTTATCATTTTCTCAGCAGTACCCTTAAAATGTCTCCTCGAAAATCACATGATAGTGCTTGAAGCATTTTACATTTCCTTTATACATCTTATATATTTCCAAACTTCTTTGTTACCACCTGTTACAACTGTTCCAATTTTCTACAGGGGCATTTTTAAATCTATCACTGTGTAGACTCTATTTGAAGGCTGAAGTTTTCTCAAATCAATTGGGTACTCAGTGTTACACAGTTTAATAGCTATTAAGAGCTATTAAAAGGGTCAGTGATTAAAGCAATGAATCAATAGACAATCGAAGGACAAAGTCTAGAAATAAAACTATATGTTCTTGGCATTTAGTGTATGATAAAGATGGTACTGCAGATCAGTGCAGAAAAAATAGACTATTATTATGAAATGATGTGGGACTAATGGCAGTAATAGTTCCACCTAGAAAAAAATTGTCACCAAATTTCACATATACTAGAATAACTTCAGATTAAAGAAAAATTTAAGTTGAGAAAGAAAATTGTAAGAGTATCCTGAAAACTTGGAAAGAATTATTTTATAACCTTGGATTGGGAAAGACCTTCCTAGATATGACTCAAAATCCAGAACCATAAAAAATTCAATAATTGTATTACATTAAAAAAAAATTTTTCAACATGGGAAAAATTCAATAAACCAAATAAACCTGAGCATTGGCAGTGGAAGAAAGGGACTGGTTTAAGTATTTGTTTACAATTTAAAAATTTTATCGTGTGAATCTATTACTAATCCAAACTTAAGTATGAAGATGGTCTGTATTTGTTTCCTAGAGTTAGCTCCCTCTGGAGGAGCAGCTCACTGAGTTCTTTCCTTTCTGTTGGTTTCTCTGGGCTCAGTTCATGAGTGTTTAACTTTTAACAGGAAATTCCATTCTTCCTCACTTCAACCAGCAAGTATTCCCATTTTTGCTTCCTTCTTTCTCCCGGCCCTGTTTTTGGTGATGTCACGTATGTTGTTTACTCTGTAGACTAGAGGTGAGCCCAGTGGTCTGCAAATCAATGAAACAATGGAAGAAATTTTAAAACATCCTTGGAGACAATAGTTAGAATAAGAGCAGTGGGAAGTGGGGGGCGGGGAACCAACCGCAGCAGCAACAAAACAGAAGATGACCATGATGAAGAGGAAGAAAGAATTTTCCAGAAATCATGCTGACTTTCTGTGCACATTGCTCCCAAAAGGAATACAAGAGAATTCAGAGGTGAATTCAGAGCAGGGGCCTGAGCCTGAGTGGCCAGTGAGCAGAAACAAGCCAGGAGACTGTGGCCCACCGACATCCAGAGAAGAGGGTTCATTGAGGAAACTGTGGGAAATGGTCAGATACTCTTGAGACTTGAGCGAATGAAAGAGAAATGATCACTACTAGATTTGCAACTTAGAGGTACCTGGTGATTTTGTGACGTCTCGGGGTACATTGTGGAGGGTGGATGTCTGATTGGAAGGAATTGTGGGGACAGTGGATAAAGAGGAGAAGCAGGAGAAAGGAGGTGGTAAGACTACATCTATGGGCAGTTCTTGGGAGATGCTCCACCACAAATTAGAGCAGATAACAGCTATGGTAGCCAGAGGTAGCTGCCCTGCTGCCCAGGTACCATGCTGTTAGGGGAGCCATAGCCAAGGCCATAGATTAGTGTCTCTTCCTCCAATGGGATGGGATGAATGAGAAAAGGAAGAGAGAAAGGTTGGCAGCTTTTCAAATTCTGCTCACTCCTGGAGATTACATGAAATATTAAGTTTTGTGATAAAGCATTTCTAATGGTTATAGTCACAGGAGATAAGGAAAAACACAACTGCTAAGCATCAGTAAATAATTTGTTTTAACTTTTTCAAGAAAAACAGATTCTTTCCTTGAAAATTAAATGTTATTCACTGAGACAAACATTGTCACATGTCAGACTAGTAGGATAAGTTGTCATTTTCATTATGTCACAGTTTGGTGCCAAAACAAAATCCCTTCCCTTGGAGAAGGGAACATTTTAGAGCCAAGTGGTAGAATTATTTGCATTTTCTTCAAGTGTCACCAACATCACAATCTTTTTCTTGATTTTTTTTTTTTTTTTTTTTTAATAGTGGCAAGATTCTGGTCAGCTTTATTTTTAGTCAGTTTTGGTGTTATTCAATAAAATATTGCTTGAAACCTTTTTGAGAATTTATCTTCTGCAAAGAGGATTTTGAGAGTGTTATTGTTTTTAATCAAGATGTGTTTTGATTATCCATTGTGTTTGTAATGCCACCAGGCCACAGGAGGAACTTACAGAAATGCAGGGTAGAGAGGATACCATTGGTCAAATCATAGAGAAGAGTCATCCACCTTTTCTTTGAAAAGTAGAGCAGTGTCATTTAACTATAAATTTCCATGTTGTATAAGTTGTAGATATAAAATTCTTTTAGGTCTAAATAAATATCTCCTTATAAGGGATTTTCAGATTTGATTCCCAGAAAAAAATGTTGGGTGGGCCTATTCCTTTTCTTTATAGCTAAAATATTTTCGGCTGTGTTTATATAGGGTTCCTTAATAATCTCTATGTCCCTTATTACAAACCTTTTTTTTTTTTTTTTTCTGGTAGGAGATGGTGGTTGCTCTCATCAATTTGTTCTGTGTTTGCCTCCACTGATGATGATAATGCCATTTTATCAATATGTCCTAGGTATTTTCTATTTTATTTCAGTTTTCAAAATTCTAAATGTAAATATTACTCTTAATCGACAATAAATTTTTGCTAAATCTAGTGCTTGAAAACTTTTACATTATTTATAAACAACTATCTAAACTGGATTGATTGGCCTAAGAAATAATGATTAAAATTATATGTTAAGACAAAAACATGAAGTTAAAGTTTTTATTCAAGGAATTTTTTAATGAGGAAAAATATTTCCATTTGTTTGAAGTTGCTCTTTAGTTATTTATTTTCTACTGAAGAGTTTCTCTTTTCATGGATAAAATTGCAAAAACTAATAACTATCAGTCAGTACATTATCTTGTTGTAATGTTCTGCTCTTAAACACATTTCATTAAGATATTTTTGAAAACTGGCTTCTCTTGTTTGCTCTGGACTGACTTTTAAACTGTTTAATTGCAATATGTGTTTTGTCTCACAGTGATTCTCAATAGTATGTTCATGAAATAAGATCTGTTTTCTTTGCAAGGAGCAATTTTTTTAATTGGAAATTTTCAAATATACATGAAATAGAAATAATAGTACAATATATCTTCCTCTGCCTGTTACCATTTCATCATTTGTCCCAATTCTGACCCATTTTCAGTACCTGTCCATCCTTTGATTTCCTTTGCTGAAGAAGTTGAAAGGAAACCTCACATGCTGTGTCATTTTGCTTTTGTGTATGTCAAGATCCATCTCTGAGTACATTGAACAACATAACTGCAGTCTTTTTATGCTGATCGGAGTTGCTGGGTGCTATGTAACACCAATTTCACACTCAGATTTCTTCAGTTGTCACTAATAGTCATTTTACATTCGGTTTGTATGGCTCAGGGCCCAAATGAGGTTCACACACTCACTTGGCTATTCTTTTTCTTTAATCTCTTTCTCCTCCCTCCTTTCTACCTTCTGCAGGTGATTCATTACAGAAAATTCTTTAGCAAGTTTTCCCTCTGGATTGGTTTGCTTGTTTCTTTGTGGTGGTGTTTAACTTGTGCTTCTATTCTGCTTTTTGAGTCAATGGAAAATGCCTAATAGGCTTGAATTCTGTTTCCCCGCTTTGGCAGGAATACTTCATAGGCAGGACTGTGTGCTTCATGTCGCATCCCACACTAAGATGCAGTGTCTGCTTCTTCCACCTTTAAGGACACTGAAACTGATGTTTGGTTTGGGTGATAAAGTTGGTCCTTCCTTCATAATTCTTCCATTGGACTTTTATATCCTGCCTTTCTTTGAAAGTGACAGTTGCATGGATTGTAAAATAATGATCTTCTAATTCTATTTTTTGCTTTTTTTTAATAATTCTTCAGCAAAGTATAATTTTTCTCATTAACTGGGCTACATATTTACCCTGAAATATATCTCTTTTGGGGAAGGTAGAATAAATGTTTAATTCCTTAAAGTCTCCTCATTTTTGGCCAGTTTTGGGCTCACACTTTCCCTATAGAACCCTAAGCTGCGTGTTGGGCAAAATAACTGACCAGTCTCCTTTGTCGCTAGACCCAGCCAGTGAGCACTTGATTAGAACATTGCCATGGGTTTTGAAGGTCTAACAGACAGATTCTAGCCCTCTCTGATGAAGTTTCCGAAATTATACTCCAGTCATACTGAAAAACTGATAGGACTTTGATTGTTCAGCACTTATTTAAGACTGTTTACTAGGTATCTAATGGCCTTCTGCATCGAGTGTCACAGTCTGTGTCATGTCCCTTTACTGTATAGATGCTCCCTCAGTTATGATGGGTTACAACCCAATAAATCTATTGTTAAGTTGAAAATATCATAAATCAAAAACACATTTAATGCACCTGACTTACAGAACATAGAGCTTAGCCTATCATACCTTAAATATGCTCTAAGCACATTAGCCTATAGTTGGGCGGAATCATCTTAACACAAATCCTGTTTTATAATGAAGTGCTGAATATCTCATGTAATTTATTGAATGCTATACTCAAAGTGAAATATAAATGCATGGAATGAGTACACATCATGAATGCACACACCTGAAAGCACATGGGGCATGGAGAACGTTTGACACATTGAACTAAAACTGATTTCCAAATGATGATGCTGCAGGGGCAAGGTCATTAATACCTGACTAGGAGCTGTAGCTCCTGCCCAGCATTTTGAGAGAGTATTGTTCTGCCTATCACTAGCCTGGAAAAAGATCAAATCTCAAAGTATGGTTTCTACTAAGTGTGCATTGCTTTTGCACCATTGTAAAGTGAAAAATTCATAAGTCACACCATCATAAGTCAAGGACCATCTGTACTGTCACAGCTTGCAAACACTGACTTATTTGATTGATGTTCTTTCCCACTAGATCACAATATCTGGAGAAGACAGACTGATCTGTTTGGCATCCCAGTTTAAGTAGCCAGGGCTTTCTGCTTTTTAAGAGACAGAAACTCAATTTAAACCATAAGTAACATAAAGAAAAATTGTTTGAAAGGCTATAGCACATAGGACTTGAAGGAAACTGTATGGACATTTAGCTGCTCTTAGGAGTCTGAGGATTTCAGTTGGACTTGAATGTCCTCAGCACTCAGCTATTTCTTCTCACCTTTGATTGATAGCTTCATGTGGTGGTGGCCATGGCAAATAGCAGCTCAGGGATCCTGTCTATTCCACATCAAAGCTCTCTCTGGCCTGAGACATGTGCTCCCTTCTAGACCAGTTACTGTTTCTAGGGGAAGAGGTGACTCTGGTTGGCCACTGAGTGGGTGGCGGGGTTCAGTGTCCACTGGGTGTGTGGAGGGGTTGAGTGTCCATTCCTGTGTATGGGGGAGAACAGTGATGGGCAGTCCCCACAGAAATTGGGAGCACTATTATCCAAAAAGAGAATATTTCCTGCCTCTGTGAAATAATAGGTATCTACTCTATATTTATATGTCCAGCACCCAGGAGAGTGTTTGCAGATACCAGATGCTTAACAAAATAATGATAATAATGATGTATTCAACAAATATTGCTTGCATTCATGCAACACATTTGGTTTGTAGAAATAATCTATTTTGAGAATAGAATCCATAAGGTCATGCTGACTTTTATGAGCAATATGGGTTCTCCAGTCCTTGAAACTGCTGTGTTTTTATTTTTCTTTTTTAAAAAAGCCCACTCTGCTCTAGCCCTTATAAATTCTCAAAGGTAATATATTAGCCTTTATTTTTTTTTTTTTACTCCTTTATTTTTATTGTAAACAAATGGGATACATGTTGTTTCTCTGTACATGGAGTAAAGGCATACCTTTTGTGTAATCATAAATTTACAAAGGGTAATGTTGTTTGATTCATTCTAGTCTTTATAATCACAAAATAATTTCTCTAGTACTAAAGGTGATGAGTCATGAGGGTTCACAGACCTCAGCCTATCTGTGTGTATTCAACACTGGATCCTTTCCTGATGATTACGGTAGGTGGCCACTTTTATGAACTTCAGCATGAGACAACATACATGAAAACTAAGCCAAATAAAACTTTTATTTTCAACTAGGTTCAAAAGTGATTTTTTTTCACATTGATAGATTTCCTTTTTTCCCCTCCATTATGGCAATAAGACATTATACAAAGTTTTCATCACTGTTTTCTGACCTACTATATAACACTCATCCCAGACTGATAATTACAACTCTCTGCTGATTGATGTTTCAGCTTGACTTAAGTTTGTCTAGTAAAAAATTATGGGTCTAAGGGGTTTTTTTTATTTTTTATTTTTTTCATGGTTGTGTTTATTCAACTAACTTTACCATGGAACTTTCTGGGAAGAAACGGTGCTTTCATCAGGGGCAGAAATGCATAGTGCTTCTTTTTTATGCTCATCTCTCCACAACCAGATACAATTTCCTTTTTACTAATAAGTTCATTAGTAAAATATTTCATATAAAGTTTGGGGCCTGTTTGCCTTGAATAATTATTCTACTTGGAATAATTGTCTACTTGGAATCTTTAACATCACCATGAAAAAAAATGTGGAATTATCTTTAAAAATTTTAGTAAATACAAGAATATCTTTAACAGTTCATGCTCTGAACCATTTGTTGATGTATGTCATGAAAGGAAATTTCACATTTAAGAGATAATGAGGTGTGGAATTTATCGTCCCCTTCTTTCCCATCACGGTAAATGTTCATCAAGTTGATAATGAAATCTGCAGCAACATCACGTTGTTTTGATGGCATTAGAGGCAGGAGAATTTGGAAGCCAATATGCAGTTCATTTAACTTGTGCCCACACCATCTGCTTATCTGCATTACTCAGCCAGCCAGCCTGCTTCTTTCTCCCAGAGTCTACAGAGATGATTAACCTGGATGAAGATTCCTGGCAGCCTCAGTTCACTTCCTGAAACTTCCACACCATCCAGAATTCCCTAGTGGAGTCTGGAAGGATATTTGGAAAGGCAAAGAGGCTCTTTTGGCCAGGCAGAGAGTTGACTTAAATTTCAGCTACTGGATCACCACCAGGGAGAATGAGTTCAGGGTTCTAGGCTCGTAAGATGTAATGTCTAGTTCCCTAGAAACTATCATATAGAGCAACTAAGAAAGGGATGTTCTGGTCTTGACCATCTCTTTTCTTTTTTCTATAGCAATAGAAATAGTATGATTCAACCAAGTGAAAGTGCCAACAAATTCTGTTATCAGAGTCACTTGGAGGATAAGGCAGGTGATGTTTTCCCCTTTCCTTCCTGACTCGTATCAGAGACAACCTGGTACTAGAAGTTTTACTCTGTTAGAAGGTGGAGGCTAAGCTTGTTAATATACCTTGGATATTATTCAGTCATAATCTATTATGTGGGGTCAGCCAGGACAGCAGTGGCAATTTGCCCTGAGTGACACTGAATCTTCTCTGGTTGAACCACAATGTCTGGCCTTCAGCATGTATGATGAATATGAGTCAGGGAACTGCCCTGATATCCTCTCTCATGACGAGGGTATCAGTCATATTGTCTGCTTGACCTTCGGACCGTGCACCTGCTGAGAACCATTCAGCTGACCAAGTTAAAATAAAAAAGCAGTATGTAAACTTGATAAATGCAGGCCTGTGAATCAGAGAAAAGTCCTTTCTTGCCAACAGGTCCTAGGAATGGAATCTCTCTTGCCCTGTTACACTGGTGCTGAGTACTCTACCACAGTGCACACCAACCCTTCACAGGGACATCAGTCACCAGTTCATGGCAATCACGAAATGCCTTGTGTGCAGTCCAACAACATTTCTAACATTAGGCATTTGTTTTCCTCCTTCATTACTAATTGTGGAGAAAATATTTTTTCTGATGAGATTTTCCTATATAAATAAGGAAGGAAGGAAGAAAAAAGAAGACAGGTCAGAGATTGTGTAAAACAACCATAGCACAGGGGATAAAAATGGAAACATTTGGCTTAGAGGAAGGTATTTATAGTGCAGACCACAACGTGTGGATTTAAATGACATTCTTCTGCACTACTACCCTGAGCTGACTCTTCTTAAAATCGTGAAGTCAGTGACGTCTGCATTAGGCACCTCCTAACTTTCCTGTGGTAGCACCAGGTGTTTCCTCCCAATCTCTTCCCTGGGGACTCAGGGATCCCCGAGAATGTTGCTCCCTAGGGCCACCCCTTTTACTAAAGCCTGAACATCTTCCTCTCTTTCCTTAGTTCTGTGCCATCTTCTATAACACTGTGGCAAATGTCCGGCTATCTAGTTAACTACCAAAAGGTTTGAGAGGATGGGTTCTTTTTTTTCCCATCTACCTCTATACAGAGGACACCAGGATGTCAATGGCACTGACACAATAAAAGAGCGCCTAAATGGTGGGATATCACAGGTCCACCCTCCTCAATCCGAGGAATTTAGCTACAAATTTTGAGATCAATCAATGCTCATTAGCTACCTCTTTGCTATTCAAAGAGTGGTCTGTATCAACAGCATAGCTCTCTGGATGCTTATTAGAAATGTACCGCAACCCCAGATCTACTGAATCAAAATCTACTTTTTAATACAATCCCACAGTTAATTATTATTCATATTAAAGTTCAAGAGACATCTGTCCATTCCACAGTTTCAATAAATAAATGCTTTATTGCATCAGGTTCATGGTAAACATTGAGGGGTGGGAAAGGTCTTAACACAGGTAAGGGTATGAAAAATCTCACATGGTACAATGGCTCTCAGCATTTCATGTAAGAATCATCTGGAAAGCTTGTTAAATCATGGATGGCTGGTTTAGCATTTCTGAGTTAGTAGGTCTGGGTGGAGCTTGAAAATTTGCATTTCTAACAAATTCCCAGGTGGTGACAATTTTGCTGTTGGAAAGTTTAAAACACACTTTAAAAACTGCTGACATAGACTGGTGTGTATAAAGGAAGCAGTCTGTGTTTGGTTATGCCGCTTTGTGCCAGGAACTCTATGAGGCCCTTAGAAGCCTCACATTAGTGTTTAAGGACAACACGCTGAACTATGGCTTATCAGGATGAACTTGTGTGGTTCACATGGTTTCTCAGGACTTCTGCATCTGTCAAAGAATGGGTGAGGTGCTCTCTATTATATCATTCATTTCAACTATTCTGTGCTTATGTCTTCTTAGTGACTCATTGAGACCTAAGTCAAAGCAATAATTCCACTTGGGGGATTTGAGACCCAGGGATTAGGGATGTTAGTTGTTAAATATTTGGGCACTCAAGGAGTTATTTCTCTCCAAGTTGGCCAGCACTGTTCTTGCAAGATGGATCCAGCACTACCCTGTTCCTATCAGTTGAGTGTTTCCCCCAATTCTTACTTTGTCAGGAGATTGCAAAAATTCAAAGTCTAATATTTCAGTAGTGTGAAATATCTGGGAACTAAAGCATAGATAGGACTCAGTATATTTGGAACCCAACCCCACAGTTTCCATCTTTTGAATTTCTACCAAATGTGAAAAACACATCTTAGTGCATACACACCTTGAATTAACACATTAACACCCAGTTTGCTTAGATCAGGTGTTAATGTCCATGAATAAGCATGCTCAGGAATTTGGTCTTTCTGTTGCTATGTTCAGCTATGAATCTGTGTTCTAATGACATTTTACTTCTGTGTGAGTCAGCAGATCAGGTAACAGGTATGAGGGTAGATTCTGGTCGTTGGTGTCAAGGCTCATACATGTTTAAGCACCTTCACCATATCAACCTGGAATGTTACCAGTTCTCTGGTTAAGGAGATATCCCTTTGGAGAAAGGAGACCTGAAGGGTGAGGTTAAACCTTCCTGAATTGGGGACAGGGAGATATGTGGACATTGTTACGTCAGAATAGCTGAGAAGTGAGGGAGAACTATGGATTTGTGAAGATGAAAATCAGGATTTAGGATAGAGGATGCTTCGATGTACAAAGAACAAAAATGAGAAACTGATGAAGGAACAGTGTAGCATCTGTGGTTATTCAAAACTTTTAAGGACATAGTGTCATTTGGGCAGCTCATAACTATCTCCTGCTCTACGTGCTTTGAATTCTCTTTTTCCTTTTACTCTACTTTCAGGTATGAAAAAAAAAATCTAGAAAATTTGGAAAGTAAATAAAAATACCCTCTGGAATATGGGGAAATTCTTCAAGTTTTCTAGATTTATCTTACATTTTAGAACATAAGAAACAGCCTGTGATCAAACTGAGAGGTAAGACATGGGGGACAACAGTTGCCACCTTCTGAAGTTCATAGGAAATAGAAGCCAGGAATAAAACAGATTAAGTAACTGGGGTGATCCCACACAGCTCTGGGAGCTAACACGCTGCCTTCCTCCTAGGCCCTCTCGCCAGAACCCTGCTGCTTCACTTCTCAACTAAAAATAACCATCCTCTGTCCTACTTTTTTGTTATTAATATTTCTTAATTAATAAGGAATTTTCTCATTTCATGGCATCTTCTAAAAGTTTTAATATCCTGCTGCTGTGTATCTAAGTGAATTATGGGGAAAGCTGCCTTGTCTAATACCTGGCAATCCTATGGAAATCAGCATTTTGAATGTTCATCCTAAATAAAGCTATGGTCTATTAACTCAAATTAATTTGAAAAAGAAGGATTTAGACTATGATGAATTTGGTGGCGTAATGTGTAGAGGAGGGCGAATATTTTATTCTGTCATAAAACTTCTGCAGATAACACTGGTGTCTTTGGTTTTCTGTTTGATGTTGAGAAATACTGGGGAGTTGAGGTGGGTGTCTAGCATGACATACATTGACTTTTACTTATCTGTCTTTTTACTAATTGGACAAGTAAGTCAAAAACATGAAGGTTTTATACAAGTAATGCACATACACTTTTGAAAACTGGAATATGTAGAATAATATGAAAAAGGAAGAAAAGGAATTAATCATGACTTCACAACTCAGAGGGCATCAGCGTTAACATTCTGGCATCTTTTCTGCAAGTCTTCCTTTTCTTATATTTCTGTTGCTTGCACTGTAAAGTCTATTTTACAACTTTAAAGTTTTGTGACAGGAACTGATTCAGTAGCTTTGTGATTTGATATATGCTCCAGCACTCCGAGGCAGTAATTCATTACCTGCAGACTGTTATCAGGTAAATAACACTATTGCATTTTTGTTGTTTTAAAGACAGGCTGCTCAATGTAAAGCATTTAAAAGGTAATCCAAACTTCTGTAACTCAATTCTTCATGCATTTACTTAGGTACTTATTACCATGGAAGTAGAATGATATGGCAGCAATCTTGGCCCTGTTGACATTGAGATGCACCAAATTGGCCAATACTTAATTCTAAAGAAAGACGAGGAGGTGGCAGGTTTCAGAGTGCTTTGTTTTACAGGCAAGCACCTGTGTTCATTACAGATCAGAACCAAGTCATCAGAAGCAACACTTGTCTTAACCTGTCTTGAGCACTGCCTTAGATAAGGTGAATCTCCTTTCTGAAATTCCCCATCTCTTGGTCCTCATAACACCATTCTGAACCTCTTTTTTCCATTAGAGTCACACTTCTCCAATCAGTCTCCTGCCTCCCCTTTGCTTATTGATAGCTGCTTTCCAGGTTCAGGTTTTAACCTGTACTTCCTGTATTCTTTACCTATCTGATGCCATGGGGGTCTCCTGGCTTCAACCATCAACCACCACCTCTCTACAGAAGTTTGTAAATTTGTGTATCCAGCCAAGATTTACTTATGCATCTTTGTACAAGATACCAGATATCTCTGCTGTGAGAGACTCATGGAGCTTATGTTATATATACAAGGAATAGACTGACCATAGCAAAGAGAGCAAATAAATAATGTAATATAAGATGATGGTCAGTGCCTAGGGTTACCAATAAGGCAGTGTGCCCTGAGGAAAAGTGATGGAGGTAACAAGCACGATTTGATAAGGTGGTCAGTGAAAGCCTCTCTGAAGAGCAAAACTGAGACCTATAATGAGAGGAAGATTGACTATGTAAAAATCTTGGGGTCTAACATCCACACAAATTTTAAAAACTAGGGCAAAGGTCCTTCATGAAAAAGACCTTCACCTGTTTAGTGACCCAAAAGCGCATCAGTTATTTAAGAGCAAAAATATGCAATTCTAATTGAAATTGTAGTAATTCCTATAGCAGTAGGGAATACCATGAAAGCATCCACAAGAGGAGCCTTACATTAGGAATAGATAAAATCTTCAGTGTCCGTATATATTATTTTACTGCATGTTTAATGTTTGTAACTACATTCTATTTTATGATTAGACGGTATGTTCAACTAATAGTCTTTTTAAAAATTGAATTCCATGTAATCATTCTTTTTAAATGACAGGAATGTCTTGAAAGAAAAGCACCAGGCAAGGAGACATAAGGAAGCAGCATAGAAATGCTGGCTGCAAACCCAGTGTGGGTGGGAAATCACCACCAGGGGAACTCTACTCCTCCTCTAATAGTTCTGGAATTGTTGCAGGGGTGTTATTCCTGTTTCTTCAAACACACTGTAAGAGTATTTTTTTAAATAAACTTTTAATTTTGGAATAATTTTACAGAAAAATTTCAGGATAGTACAGAGTTCCTATATTCTCTTTTGACAATAACTTATAAAACTATGCTCCATTTGTCAAAATTAAGAACCCTATAATGTATACTACTATTTTATGCCTTC
This sequence comes from Sciurus vulgaris, assembly GCF_902686455.1. NCBI lineage: Eukaryota > Metazoa > Chordata > Mammalia > Rodentia > Sciuridae > Sciurus > Sciurus vulgaris. The sequence continues at coordinate 44,333,254 of NC_136466.1, read as the reverse complement.
AAAACTTTGTTAGGACTCCACCAGCATTCTAATATCCAGATTTTATATCCAGTATTTATAATAATATATAATAGTGACATATAAATATAGTAATATATATATTCTACAATACAGTAATTATACAATATAGTAATTATATTATAATCCATTACTATACTATTATTGTGTTAGTCAAATTAGTCTCTTTGGTCATTGGGAGCTCTTCCAAGTTGACTCCTTTGTTCCTTTATTATTTTTTGGATACTTTCTTACTTGCTGCTTCAGACTCATGCTGTATCTTCTCTGCACAGACTTCAGAATCGTATTTCTACAAAGATCCCTAGAACTTTTGTTGGAAAATCTTACCTAAAACCCAAGATCTAGTAACCAACAGTCTTTGGTCAATCATTTGCATGTCTTATATGGTTTGGATATGAGGTGTCCTCTCAAAAGCTATTGTGTTATGTTAATGCAGGAATATTCAGAGGTGAAATGATGGGATCAAGAGAGCTGTAACCCAATTAGTCCATTCTAGTAGAGGTGTGGCTGGAGGAGGTGGACCACTGGGGTGTGTCCTAGAAGGGTTCATCTTCCCTGTGGCCCCTTCCACTTCTTCTCCCTGCTTCCCAGCCACCATGAGTGGAGAGTGCTCCTCTACCACACCCTTTCACCATGGTTATCCAGCTCACCTTGGGCCCAGAGCAAGGGAGTTGGCCCACCATAGACAATGTTTGAAACCATGAGCCAAAATAAATTTTCCCTCCTCTAGATTTTTGTTGTCAGGTATTTTGATCACGGCAACAAATGCCAACTAAGTGTTCAATCTTAATGATAACATTTTGCTGTAAATATGCCCTGAACTAACACTATGCACATATTCATGACTATTCCTTATAATAAGTTCATAGAAGTGGAATTGACGGGTTATTAAAACAATTTTAATATATCATCTTGTCTTCTAGAAACTTAATACTCATTTAAATAGCTATAACAGTAATTTGTAGTTTTGAACTTGACACCCAGGACAATTAATTTCTCTGCCAAATGCATATCTTGAGTCATCACCTCCACTGCCAACACACCAGCCTAACTACACTTATTTCTCATCTGAACTTCTACTGCAGTGAACTTGTAGCTAATCTCTTCTTCCTCTTCTCCCATTATCTTCACTCCTTAAAGAAAAGTCAGAACAATGTTTTGAAAATACAAATAAATGAGATCATGTTATGCATGGACTTTAAAATTTCCAAGGGTGTTCTTATATCCACGTTAAAGACTTTACATTTCATTATAAAACCAGTGGTTGTCTAGGTCCCATCTGCATCTTTAGTCTTTTTTTGTAACTTTGTCTTCCTTAGTACAACAGACAAGCATTGACCTTCTTTCTTGTGTCTCAATTTAAGGTTTTTACATGAATACTCTACTGCCTGGGATATACACTGACCCTCATAATAATATATTTCTAGTTATTCTTTAGTTCTCAGTTTAATTCCTTGATGTCTCATAAAGGTTAATTCCATGTGAAAATTCTCGTTCCCTGTGTTATTTTAAAATAAATTCTTACAGGTTCAAATTAAAATTACATAATTATTTCTATAATATCCATCTCTCCAGTAGATTTTAAACCCATGGTAACAGAAACAGTGTCCAGATCAGATCAGTCAACCTCTAGAAGAACTCCTGGTCCTTAGTAAGAACTGTACAAATTTTGAATTAATTTGTAATTGGCATCTTGAATTCATTCAGTAAAATATATTTCAGGAGAAAAATTTATATTCCATAAGATAACATAAACCCTAATTCTTCATATTTAGAAGATTATGAATTGACATATTTGGAAAGTGAAATGGATCTAGCTTTCCTCAATTAGTATGATTTGAGGGAAACCCCCCCCCCTTTTTTTTTTTTTGGCAAATAAAGATTTAAACAATTAACACTTCCAGTTTACACTGGCGATTTAACTTTCAGAAAGACTAATTTACATTTGGCAATCTATAAGAGTGTGTGTTTTCCTACAGATTTTCTGTGGCAGATCGTGGTTTCAGAGGATGACTGAAACACTATTTCCCATCCTGGTTTGTCTTCAGTGTGGCTTTGGCACTCCTCCCATCGAGGGTTGGGTGTGTTCTCGCCCAAAAGGACAGGGTTATGACTCAGCAGTCTTGATGCTATGTGACTCCCGAGGATACAGCTTCCGCCTGCATCCCTGGAGACGCTTTGGAGGTCTGCGCCACTGTGTGAGCAGAGAGCAAGGCTACCGAGAGAGGGTGGGTGTTCTGGCCCCGCAGCCCCAGATGTGTTCTCGGCCTACAGCCAGCAGCAGCCACTGGAGATATGTGTGGCAACACCTGCAGGTGGTTCCTTTCCCAGCTACAGAGACCCCTGCAGCTTTTAGGTCTGACCAGGTTACACCCAAGATGTTGTGGAGCAGAAACAGGTCACTCCACTGGGACTTCTCACAATTCTTTGCCCACAGACTTGGTGAGCAGGACAAAATAGTTGTTTTAGGCTGCCAAGTTTGGGAATGACTCATTATGTAACAATAGGAACTGAAAATATAAACAATGTTATTTTCAGTTTATCTTACCTTTCCCAGCCTGAGAATGAAAACTTAATTTGTATTTCTAATAATTTGGAAATAATTTAATGAGTATGTAAATAATTTTAATTTAATTTGATTACTAATAAATTCAAAGACTGTGTTATGTGAGCATTAACTGATTATATTTCTTTTGGCCTCATCATTATCCTTTTGCCATTTTTTGATTAGATTTTTTTTCCTCTGGGGTTTTGTGAGACTTTTTAAAAAAATTTATTTTGTTGTTTTTAGATGTACATGACAGCAGGGTATATTTTGACATATTATACATACATGGTTGTGAGACTTTTTGTATCAAGAATAGTATACTTTTTCCCCCTAAGTTCCAAATATTTTGTTGTGGTCTTTTGTTGTTTATAATATTTAGTTGCATTCTTTAGATTCAGAATGTTTTCTAGTTGATATTTCTAGGACACTCATGGCCTCTGAGTCATTGTCTTTCTCTATTCCAAGATAATTAAATTTATTCTCTGCTGCTATGTTTGAGAGCACAGCGTTCACCAGCTAAGAAAGAGGTCCTTTGTATCTCTTAACTTTTCAGAAAACTTTATCATACTTTGATTAAATGTGTTTCCGAAAGTCGTATTTTAGTAAGGCTTATATTTATCTTCAATATCTTCTTAACAGAAGAGTGATTTGGATTATTCTTGAGTTAAAATGTAATGAAAAAGGTTCAGTTATCTGCAGATATGTAAGCCACAGACTAACAGGAGGGATGTGGGGATGAAGGACCTTATAGGTAAGGGTAAAAATATTTTTTTTTTAATTTAGAAAAATATTATGAGGAAAGTATAAGTTATTTTCTATCAAAAATCCAGGTGAGGTGTGACCTATTTATGATGAGACAGGGAAAATCTAGGTGCAAGGTAGGTGAAATATACTTAGGAATTTGGAAAACAAAGACCAAATTAAAAAAAAAAAAAAACTATCCCTATATATGTTAATAGCTAACATTGCAAGAAAGTCATTGGATAATTGGCAAAAAGAACTGTGGACAGATGTGTAAAAGGTATGTGCTTTAGCAATCCTGTAGGTTTGGATTGTCAGAGGTAAAGCCAGGAATGAACTATGAATTCATCGAATGAAGGATTATAACTAAAAGTATAATAATTTGGGGTAGATAGACGTGTATAATTCAGTTCTGATTTCAAAATCTGGATATACTGCATTAAATGTTGGTAACTGAAGATTAGCAGAAAGCTATCTTAAAAACCCTATGAGTTCATATTTTTTTTTAAATCAGTCAAGTAAATGTTTTCAGGAATGATATTTTCTGAGTCTTAGCTGATTTACTTTCAGTTTTACAGAAAGCAATTATAATGGAGAGGAACATATGATTTATTCTCTGCCTTGGGATGATGTGACAGAAATCCTAGGTGGCACGACCTTCAGGCTGTCACAGTTAAGGATCCACCCATCCACCTACTGTCAGTTTATTCTAACTGCAAGCCAAATTCTTAAGGGAACTAGCTGTGTAAACAAACCCACAAAGTGACATAAGTATCATACTGAGACAACCAGCCACGGCTGCATCAACACCACTCAGGAGAAATATATACAAAGCAAAGGGGTGATCATGCAGTACATCATATTTTACTTGCATGATTAGAAAGAAATGTGATTGGCAGCAAGCTTTTATGTGATTCTAAATCCCTTTACACATAATAAAACACTTGTTGATTTAAGGATGTTTTTGAAAACACTCAAATACAATAATTTGTTAGATTTAAGGACTTTAAACACACACTGTTTTAGGAAAAATAGAGAATTCTCAATGCTTCCCATTTAATAAAGGAGCTACATCTGTCAGGAATAATTCCCTTTAGGTAAAAAACACTTGCTACTTCTGGGCTTGAAGCAGTATTTCATATCGGGTTACTTTGCATTTCCCTTATGGCTAATGATGTGAGCAGCTTGTTGGTCATTTGTATATTTTCTTTGAAGAAGTATCTCCTCAGATCATTGTCTTGTTTAAAAAAACTTAGATTATTTGTCATATGTTTGAGTTGTGAGGGTTTTATGTATTCTAGATACACATCTCTTATCAGATGATTTGCAAATATTTTCTCATATTCTGTGGGTTGCCTTTTTACTTTCTTGAAGGTATCCTTTGAAGCTCAGTTTAACTTCTTTTTCATTTCTGCTTGTGCTTTGAGAGGTCTTTGACTAACCCAAGATCATAAAGATTTAGTCCTACATTTTCTTTTTTTATAATTTGGCAGTAACATTGTTGAGGAAGAGTTTATCCTCATTCACTTCAAAATTTGTGATGCTAACATTATTGGCCAAAAATAATCTAAAGGTTATGCTTGATCAAACTGCCTAAGATCATTGCAAAACTCCTTTGAGTCACAGCAGAGTTGTTTAATGAATAGCAAATAAAAACTCCAGAGGAAATCCACAACATGGTTTGGAAGCCAATGACAACTCAGAACTTCCATCTTCTTCCCAAGTTGCCATCAAGTCACTAGGCAGGACAGTAATTACGCAGATACTATTGTGCCATTCCCTGCATGAGCTCCCACAGTTTCTTTCTATGTATTTCATGTGAGCAAAGACTGAAAAAAGGAAAATCATGGGGACTCTTCAGGATGTAACTTGAAAAGGTTTCAGGTAACCTAGCCCTCTTGTTAATCAGAAGTACTTTGGCTTAAATAAGCCACAACAGGTGTTTTCAAATGAGTCCAATGAGTCAAAGCCCTTTCCATTTCATGTGAACATAAGAGGTTTATGAGGTAAAGTTATTCTTCTGAATAAGTGATTAAAATCAATGTACCCCTATGGTGCCATTCTAATTATCTTGGTCTTAATCCTTCTCCAGGGGTCATACATGGGAGAGTTGTGAATATTAACAATTATTAAATAAGTAAAACCTGCAGATCATCATTAAGTAAACTTGAGAGGCTGTGCTAGCAAGTATGAACCCTAGAGCATTCCCTTCCCCCTGCCTGCCCCAGCTGCCACAGTAGAAACACACTTCAAGTCTTCCCTCTGGGCCAGTCTGAGGCTGAAGCCACACACTCCTTTGCCACACAAGAGACCATATATGTTGGTTCTCTAGCTCTGCAGACGAGGGGATTTTGAATTCAGGGGGCAGAGAAGGATAGCACTAGCATAGAACAATGCTATCTAACATTATCTAGATGCTGATTCTCCACTTTAAAAGTCAGCAGCTTTCATGATTCACAAGCATCAGTCTGGTTGAGTATCCTAAGAAAATAGATTGAAATGGAAATATACTGGCCATCAGTATGTGATTTAAGACATCAAGAAAAGAACCCAATCAAGGTTAGAGAAGAGGTTCTAACTAGGGTACTTAGGCAAGAAAATGAAATTAAAGGCATTCTGTTTGGAAAAGAAGAAATGAACCACATTTACTTGTAGATGACATAAGTATATGTATAAAAAGATTAAGGAATCCACTAAAAATTATTAAAACTAATAGCTTGTTGAATTTACAAGGTACAAAATCAATATACAAATCATCAATTTTTTTTCTACACTTTAGCAATGAAGAACCTAAAAGTAAATTTAACATGACAGATCAATCTAGATACTACCAGAAAGAATAAAATAGCAGGTTTTAGTTTAACAAAACAAATATAAAGTTTATGCCTTGGAAATTACAAAATGTTGAAAGAAATGAAAGAGCATCTAAATAAATGAAACATGGATGAAAAGATTTAATATTAAGATGAAAATATTCCTCAAATTGGTCTATGTATAGATCACTGCAGTCTTGGGATCAATATTCCAGCTGGTCTTTATTCAGAAATTGACAAGTTGAACCTAAATTCATAAGGAAATTAAAGGACACAGAATAGCAAAAACAGCCTTGCAAATGATCAAGTAGGAGGACTCACACCTTCTAATTTCAACATATATTCCAAAACTACAGTAATCAAGACTATTGTACTTAAGGATGGACATAGTGGAATAAAATTGAGAGTATGGAAATAAATTATCACATTTATCATAGTCGATTGATTTTTGACAAAGGTGCTAAGCCAATGGGGGAAAGTAGTCTGTTCAACAAATTGTACTGGAGCAACTGATGCAAAAGAATAAAATTGGACCCCTGTCTCAATCATACACAAAAATTAACTTGAAATGAATTATGGGTATAAATGTATGAGGTCAAACTACAAACTCTTAGAAGAAAGTGTGAATCCTAAATGATTGGTTTCTTAGAAACAAGAAACTTAAAAACAATAGGTCAGTTCCCTTAATGATTCAATCACTTTCCAAGGACTACCACTGGACACTGTTGCACTGGGGACAAACTTTCTACACATGAGTCTTTGGGGGACATGTCAGATCCAAACCATAACGTTTCCTTAGGTAGCTTATGAAAATGGAGAAATATATTCAGTTAACCCTTATCAGATCCTTTTTATGGAAGATGCTGCTGCCTTGGTCATGGGTCATGTGGAGCCACATATTTGGAACATCACCCTTTAACAAAGGAGCAGACATGTGAGCAAGTATTTACAATGCCATAATTACAAAACTAGAAACAACTGTGCACAGGAAGTTAGAGATGCCAAAAAGCCCACAGAAGGGGTTAGATCAGGGAAGCTGTCTCAGGAACAGAGGTAATTAATTTGTTTTGAAGGCTAAGAAGGACAGTCCAAGTAGAGTGCCAGCCCAGAGAAGGCAGGGAGACCAATGTTACTGCAGGTCCTCTGGTCATGAAGCACTATGGCATTTGTGGGTAAAAGATGAGTAGGAGGGGTTAGATTATAAATGGCTCTGTGACTACTGTAACGAACAAATGCATTTAGAAACAACTTTTCTGTTATTTTATAATGATGGCAAGGATACCATTAGATTTATTGGTTTTGTATTGAGGGGTAGAGTTTTGTATCCTAAAAACCAGGGTACAAATGTGATAAGATGTTATTTAAGAAAATTCAAGGGTCCTAAATGTGATCATCCAATGGTAAAACAGAGAAGCAGGTGGAAATTGGCTTTGGGTGGCATTCTCAGGACCAGGCTGGGTAGGTGGTTATATTAGGGTTCTCTAGAGGAACAGAAAAAAAGGAAGTATGATTATAAAAGGGGATTTATTAGATTGCCTATGTGACCAGAAGTTGGATAGTCCACAATGGCCATCTGCAGCTGGAGATCTGGAAGAACCAGCAGCTGCAAGGACTAAGATGCAGAAGCCCCAGAACAAGAAAGATCAACAGTGCTACCCTAGTCCAAGAGCAAGTCTTCTGGAAACTACCTGGAGAATCACTGGCAGAGTCCACTTTGGAAGAGCCAAGAAGCAAGAGTCTGGTATCCTCAGATGAAGCAGCAATCAAGAACCTGTTCCAGAAGAGCCCAGCTTGTATCTGCATCTCCTTCCTTGTTCTTCCAACTTTTATTCCATCCTATTAGGCAGTGCCACCCACACTTAGGGAGGGTCTCCACTTCAGTTCCTATCCCACGCTCCAGTCATTCCTAGACATGCCCTCACTGACACACACAAGGCCTCTTAATCATTGGCACCTCTTAATCCAATCAAGTTGACAATCCAAATTAGCCATTGCAGTGGTTTATTCATGACATTCTCTTCCACTGGAGCTGCTGTTCTCGTTCCCTTCTGCTGCGACTTCCCTGATTGTCCTCATCTGATGGGTCAGTACCAGAGGTTCACTTTATCACTTTAGGCTGCCAAGGTGAAGAGGTGACCAAAACACTGAATTTCTGTTAGAAAAAACACTGGCTTTGGAAGAAATACTTTGATATCTTGGAGGGGGGGGAAGGTATAACATGAGGGTGTACTTGTTTGATACTGAGCACTCAGAAAAGGACCATGACTTGGAAAAGAGAAACCATTTGTTCTTTAAAAAAAAAAAAAAGAGAGACAGAAAAAGAAGTGGAGGGAAGATCAGTGTTGGACAGAAGCTTACTGAAGACTGGTCCATGGTGTCACCCAAATCTTCAAGTGAAAATTGACTGAACTCCCACAGCTTGGTGAATCAATGGCATTGGCGCATGTAAATAAACCATTAAAGAAGTCAAGGGCCAAATAGGAGCCAGGGTTAGGGAAGAGGAGGGTTCAGTCAGTACCCACAAAGCAGATGAGGCCAGAAGGACCCAAATTCTTTGAGTGTTAGCAGAAATCTTCAGGAAATATTACCTTTCTCTGGGCTCTATTAAAGTTCATCTTTTTGGGTTTAAGAAGAGCTGGGATGGGAAATTCTCATTTAGCATCTGGGTTGTAGTTGCATTTTAACATGAGTTTCCTGGAAGCAATATGTCAAACAAAAGGATAACTATGACATTTTCGATTTAGGGTCACTTTCTAAGAGATGCATTGGGGGCAGACAATTTCAAAACCTCCTCAGTTCAAACCTTGATTGATATTAACGGAAAAGAATATTTCTAAAACCCACAGCAAAAAGCTTGAACTGGACCTTCAGGTTAGTTTGGCTCCTGGAGGATTTTGTGTCCTTGGGTAACATTATCTCTGCACTCTACAAGAAACCTGCTAAGATGGCCCTCTCTTCTTCCTGTGTTGCCTCAAATGGTGTGACCTTGAACCTCTACCTTCCCAGGGCGGGTACTTCACAAGTCAGGGGAAAATGATCTGATCAGGTATCCCCTTCTCTGTCCCTCTCACCTGCTACAGGGAAAGCGATCAAGCGACAGCAGGTGCCAGCCACAGTGAACTGCACCTGGGAGGAACTCTGAAAAGGCTATTTCTTCAAGAATGAAGAAATTCTCATTTCATTTCATCCCTGTCCGCACAGGACTCCCTGAAGAAGGAGGTAGGAAAGCTGATATACTACATTTTTGGATTCTTTCTTATTTCCCAACTGTTTTCAAATGATGAATTCTGAAACTAGAGAGTAAAAAGAAAAGAACTGAGACTCATGGTCTGATAAATAAATAAATACACACATGTACACACACATACACATCTATACACACATAAACACGTCTTGCCTTCTGGTTGGAGAATCATGCTGGTTGACTCACAACTTGCAGAAGAGATCTCTTTAAGACTTTTCTGATGGGATTTCCCAGGCTTTTTTGTGCTTATGTATGTACTTACATTATGACAAGTAGAGGGCCTTAAATTTAAATTGTGAAAATGAAGGAGTATGAAGATCACTATTATAAAAAATATTTGCAACACAGTTCATAAAATTGCAAAATGTTAACTCTAGTGTAATATTATAAGTAAGTGAACCATTATCAAATTTTTTTTAAAAATTACCAAAATGTTCACGGTGAAGTAGCCTATTCTAGAACAGAAATCAGGACAATAAATTGCCAGAATTTATAAGCAACTTCAATATTATACTGTTTTTTTTTTAATTTATGAATAAATGGAAGATATTGGATCCTGTGTTTGCAGAGTTTTCATCTGAGTTATGGAGATGATGTAAAGCGAAAACAAAGATGTGGTTCCTGCTCTGAATGGCAACCCATTATAGAAGCATCAGTCAAGGTTGGGCTTATCATTGGAGGGGTATTTGAGCAGATATAAATGGTTTGGAAAGGATGTTTTACATTTTGAAAAGATATGGGATAAGGTAATCAGATCGGAGAGTTTGTAGGGTAAGGACAGCCAGCTACCCTCAGGTGGAGGGTATGTATGTTCAAGGAGTAGAGAATAGAGAGGTATCAAGTTCATATGGCCCTTAAACAACAGATTTGATTGTGATAGGATGTTGGTGTCCTTCCAATTTTTTTTTTTTGCACAGAAATATAATCAAATTGATGGTGAACTACATTCCCTCTCACTTGCCCAATGACCTCTACTGATGTTTAATGATGCTGACAATAGATTATCATACCTTCAGATATTTCACTTTTTGCTGCTACTTTAAACATTTCCACGTTGGTGGAGTTAGAAAATCAGTTTATGCAATCCCTTACCTGAAACTCTCTCATACACACTTCTGGATCTGCTCTACTGAGGCCAAGGTGTTTCTTTCTTTCCACATGGAATTATTAGATAACAAGGAGTAGGTTTTAGTTTGCTGAGGAAGGACCTTGCATGCAGAGTGGTGAATGGGCCAAGTCCAGGAATCTTGGTGAACATTTGGTCTGGACCTGAGACTAGAGGAATTTTACTTTTTAAAAATTAAATGTTTAGAATTAGAACTATCAGAGCTGATTACCTAGGCTAACAATCTTATTGACTTAGGTTGTTTATATTTCAAAAAAGGGAGAAGATTTCTTAAGTCTGAAAGGTCATGTTGTCCCCTGGTTCTAAACCAGGAACACAGAGTGACGTTCCTCCTGTTTATTTTTCCAGTTTGCCCTGTCTTCATAGCTACAGCCTCTGTGGTGGTGAGTCCCCATGGGGCAGCTTCACTGAGTTAGGACTTCAGAGGGATGCTCCTCCTGCCTCTTTCAATTTACATGCCCTTCTTAATTTTTCACCTGACCTGCAGAAGGAAAATGTGGATTGGGGTTTAGTTTAACAGCATTGAAATTTCCCTTCTGAGCACCAACTGAGTTTGAAGCAGGAGATAGGTGGGCTAACCACTTTCTTTTCAAGTAGAGGGCCAGAGACAGAAGTTTTTCATCCCGAGTTTATTGCAATTCCTTTGTCAGTCCCACGAGTCTCTAATCTAGCTGCAGTTTGTTCAGACAACAGTATTGTCCCAAACTGGATGTGTAATTCCCTCTCGTTTCTTAAATTGTTCCTGGAGGGAGGAACACTTTCCTTTTTAGCAGAATCTTTCGTTAAGTCTTGTGAGAGGAGACTGATGTTGATTATGCCTAGACATCCATTTTTTTTTTCAAAATTTACTTTCCCACCTCCCCTCCCCCATACACTGGTGAACTAGCACACTTTTCATCTTTGAATAGCACATTGAGTTATTTTGTCAAAAGGAAGATTCATATCCTAGCTTACAGGGATTCATCTGGCCCTGGAGTCATTCAAGAGTAATTTACTCAATTAGCAACACTGGCAGTTAGTTGCCTACTGGAATATGAGAAAGAAAATTTGAACTCACTAGCAATTTGACTTCTTGGGAGGACAAAGAAATTATATACATTTAACTTTAATAGTATTATTATTGCTATATTATGAATATTCTTAGTCTAAGTAGTTGAAGGACCATGTAGAATGCTAAATAATAGCATTTCATGCATTTATTTGAATATAAATATTGCAACTGCAGACAGAACTAACAAATATTGCATTCAGTCATAGTGATAAATGTACTAAAATGGAATGACTATCTGTTGATGAGATGACTCCTAAAGAATTCTTATTAAATTTAATTAATTCAATGGGTAGCCTTTAGAATCTGAGTACATTTGCTTTGGAAAGACTTCATCACCATGTGTGTATGTGTGTATCTCTGTTTATGTGGTAGCCTTAAAAAATTCTCATTAAAATCAACAAAATTAAATTTGGCTCACAAGATTCATCTTTACCTTTCCATTGCATTCCAACTATTTTTAGTGGTATTTTCCTTTTACTGAACTAAGAGACCATAAAAAAATTCTGGATTGGTTTTAGGAGTTGTGGATTCTGCAATGATCCCTGTCTTGGATAAGGCATGGGATTTTGCATGGACCATTTTCCTTCTCTAAATCCCACTTCTGTCACCTACAGAATTCAGACATTCAACAGATGGACTGGGACTGTAATAGTAAAGAAGACAAAGTCTGTGTTCTCAAGGGGACAGTATCTCTGGAGAGTGAGACAGACGAGTCCTTTAGTAAAATGAAATCATCAGATGATAATGAGTACTATGACCAACATAAAAAATGGTACTGCATCAGATAGCAACTAAGGAGTACTTTGATACTGGTCCACAGGCAAGGCTTCTATGGCACAGTGATATTCGAGTTGAAACCCAAATGACTAGAAGGAGCAAGCCTTCAAAGAAGTAGGGGAGGAGTGTAACAGAACTGCCAGCAAGAGGCCCTTTGGCCAGGGTAAATAGGGCTTGTTCAGGAACAGAGATCAGTGTGGATGTTGTGCAGTGGGGAAGGGACAGAGAGGGGAGAAAACTTGCAAGTCTGAGAAGGGGCTGTGGCTGATTCTGCAGGAGCTTGGAGACCATGATAAGAGGTGTAGATTTTATTCTAAGCACAGTGGGGAACCAGAAGAAGGTTTTGAGTAAATGAACATTGGTTGACTCTACTTTACAAAGAATCCCTGCCTAGTCAGTTAGAGAATAAATCATAGAAGGGCAGTACTGGAGGCAGGGTGGCTGCTGAGGAGTGTATATCCTGATTCCAGTGGGAAGTGACAGAGTTGAACTCTGATCAGTATTCCTTTATTTTTGAGGATGCAGATCCCCACCCAAGAAAAACTGTCAAATCCACATGCATGCATTACGAATTCTCAGGGTATTCTTGTACATCTTGAAGTCCACCCAGGAATTACCTCCAAATAAGAATGGACAACTCCTTTACCTCAGATACTATATTTAAATGTTTTCTAAAAAGAAAGCTATTTACATTTTCTTTGCATATTCAGATTACCATGAAAACCAGAGAAAAGTGAAATATAGGGAAAACAGGTTTGTAAACAGTTCCTTCTGGTCTGTAACTTGATTCTTCTGTTAACACACTGACCACTGTTGTTTATATGTGATATTATGGTAATGTTTTAAGGCATAAAACACTTTATCAACAATTTCATTTCTGACATGCAATCCTTTTGCAATCTAGTTTGATAACTGCCCAATTTTGAAACAAAATAGCATAAAAGGAAAGACTTAGTTATAGATGATGAAACAAAACCTTGTTTTTTAAAAAACTAAATTCCTCTTCTTTGAATATGTTTAAAAATAAAAGGACTAATGGAGTACAAATCGACTCCAAAAAAAAAAATTTAAAAAAAAACAAAATATTGAAGAAAATCCACAATGAGGAAAAAGAAAGAAACATACCCACAAAAGTAAACTATAAAAATGATCTGCTAAACAGAATAACATGTGGACTGAGGGAAAGGTTATTGGACAAGTACCACATAGATCCTTCCAAATCAGGGGCCAGGTGACCTGCGCTCCCTGTCAGTGATTTAAAACAGAATGGAATCCATAGGGTGGAATATATAGGGAACATCCGTAGCTCAGATCCAGCCAATTTTTGCCATGCAGAAAATTGCCATTGAGGATTGCCAGATCATCTGATGTTTTTAAAAAGAAACTGGAAAGATAGATTTTTATATGAAGTATTCCTATCTTTCAAAACTGTGTGGGCCAAACAAAATTATATCTGCCAGCTGGATTCCATCTGTGGGCTGCCAGTTTCAGATCACAGCTCAAAAAGCAAGTATCATAATTCTTAAAGGCCCATCTAAGGATTCGTTGATTGGGTAGATGAGATCTAGGAGGGGAAGAGAAGTGTGTTCAGAGATGCTTAATTCCACATTCTAACAAGGTGGGGGAGAAAGAATTGTTGATGGTAGCCTTCAGGGCAAGGGAATTGCATTAGGCAGCTAGGGTGGAATGGAGCAGTACCATTGATTGACAGTACTGGGTTTTAAAGCGTCCCTCTAATGTGAACTGCAGGGTGGGGGTAGGTGCAGGGGCAGGAGATAAGGCCTTTGGCAAATCCAAATTAGTTGAGTGTTGGAGACAAACTCAAATTGAAGCTATAACTGCTCCAGCTCATTCTCTTCCCACTTACCCCTCCCTGATCTCGAGCAATAGTTGGCTTGTGGGGAACTGCTGCAGAGATCTTGATACCCTGAAGGCAAACAGCACAGTATACACCCAAGGATGCAGCAAACTTTAGTGCACATGTGTGCAGACAGTAAACCAAGGAAGAGGAGTAAGAGAGCATTGACCTATCTTATACAGGAATCACTGAATGCAAGGGTCCAGACAATTTCTTCTCCATTGTCTCAGAGAAATTAAAGAGGACAAATAGTCTTCAAAACAAGGCCTGGAAAAGAAATTGAAAACATTTAAGAAAAATATAGAGGAGGATATGAAGCTATATATTTTCTTCAAAAATTGAAGATTCACCTTTCTACCTACAGGGCTATTTTTAGCCTACTGTTCTATTTCTTCCAATTGATACTATACATTACATTCTCCCAAAGCTTGGTCCATTGGTACATCCACTTTCTTCCTACCCATCTCTCCTTTTCTTTCCCCTTATATAGCTTAAACTTCACAAGCTATTTTTCAGAAATCTTTTGGGAGGGATTAAGTTGACTTTCCTTATTTGTTCTTTGGATATCAACCCCATCTGCCTTCTTAAAAAAAAAAAAAAAAAAAAAAAGACCCCAAAACATACACACGCATTCTGTATTCAACCTCTTCTTCCCAACAGTTTTTCATCTTTAAAAATTTCCCAGCTTTTTCTCATTAAAACTCCAGTTACTGTAACCAGAAAACACTTGTGTCCACATCTACCCCTAGCCTCCTCACTGCCTCCTTTGTCACTGCTGTTCTGTCTCGTTTTCCTCAATGTCCTTACTCCTTGATTTTTCCAGATTACTCCTACCTCCACACCAGATTGCTTCTGCTAAGGCCAATGATGGTCTCTGTCACTCTATCCTGGTGGCACTTTCAGCCTGCATGTCTTCCCAGATGCATTCAACACTGCTCATCTCTCCCCGTTCTTTCTTCTCCTGGCTTCTTGGTGGCAGTGCTTCTTGTCATCCAGCGTCTCTGGGTTTTGCTCCTCTGTTTCCCTACAGGCATAACCCTTTCTACTGGCCATTGCATGGGGAAGCTCTTTGGTCTGGGTCCTAGGCTTTCCTCCCTTCTGCTTGAATCCCATCCTGGTTCCCTAGTTGGTTGTAACAGCAAGAACCACTCAGTTGTCCTGTGCAAGCTGATGCCCTGTGATCCCAGATTGCCACCTCACCTCATTTCTACTGCATATCTCATTCTGGGTGATCTAGGTTTGTCCCCAAACTGTCCCTTTACACCCATTTATTCCTTCGGTCTGGGATAGTGCTCTTCAGATTACCTGTGATGAGGGAAGAGTTGTCAAATTTCGAATCCATCACAGGCTGATACTTTTATAAGTACAATAAAAATAGAAGTAAAATGAGTAAAATAAACACAAAATACAAGCCCTACCTTTTATTAGATTCAAAATATATAAAATTGCTTTGTCATATTGCTCTAAACACTTCTAAATGTTTATTCTCAATCATTGTCCTTGTGTTCTACAGAATGGGAACAAATAGTCTGAGGATCCCAGTTTGAATAAAACTCCTGTTCCATTTGCCTCATTTTCCCATCAGATCTCAATGCAAAGATCTCAATTTTAGAAAAGCTTTCCTCAACAAGGCACACACAATTAGGCAAACACAGAGGCAATCAATAACTCGGCCCAAAGATTTTGAGCAAATTGACTATTGAAAAAGGATTCCAGATGCAGATGATAGGAAGAAGCATTTTACATGAAGGTAATGGGTTATGTAGAAGCACAGATGCTCAAAAGCACAGAACTTATTTGGAGGAGGATATTTTGGAGTGCTTGTAGCATGAAGTATGTTGGGATGGGGAAAGTGTCTTACTATAGTTTGCAGTGTGGAGATAAAGAGGGAAAGGGTGGCTGTGTGAGTTGTTCAAGTCCTTGACTGGGAAACTAGGAATTTAGATTTTCACCACCTCCAGGCAGAAAGTAATTCTTTTCTATCTAATGATAGTAAGCCATTAAATACATTTTAGCAATTGAATGATGTGAAGCTGGGGATGTAGCTCAGTGGTAGAACACCCACCATCACGTGTGAGCCCTGAATTTGATTCCCAGCACTGGGAAAAAAAGTCATGATTAGACTTGATTTTTCCAAGATAACTGGTGGCAACATGGAGGCAAGTTTTAAAGGATCAATATGGGAGGTCCTTTAGTGAACATTCTGCTTCATGAGTACCTGAATGGCTGTGGAGATAGGGAGGAGAGCTGGATGGTGAGGTGTCTAGGTGGTAGCAATTTCAGGATGAGGCTCCCATGTCTTAGAAGCCTAAGCACGAGAGGGGTCTTGCTGATTGTCATTGTTGGCTTCTGCTTCATTGCTCTGGGACTCTGGCCAAGCCAGTCTGTACCTCACTGCTTTGTAGAAGAGAATTGTTTCAGTTGACTTTCTTTAGTCATAATACAACAGTTATGTTTCATCTTCATAATGTGATACATATCTTTATCAAAGATCATTTCCTCCAGATAACAATAGGACTTAACAGTCTCTTATCCCTGGATGATAATCATGCACTTTTACATTGACCTATGGTTCCGCGACTTCTAAAACATCAATATTTTATTTGTGATATTGAACTTCTTATTATTTTGGAGAAGTTGTCCTTTGTCCCCCCAAATCACAAGGTTGCTTGTTTGTTATTCTGTGACTTTTGCTAGCCAATAATGGCTGCCATGACATTGAACAAGGAAAAAAGAGCCAAAATATCATGTAGTAGCAGAGATTGGGAGGAAGCCACATGGGGTGGGAATCAATACACACTGAATGCTGCTTTCTTGATTTCTAACATGATTAATTTCTAACATGATTTCTACATGATTAATAATTCCTGGCTCCAGCCCATTGTTCCAAGATAACTTATCACCACCCTTTCAATTTCCTATTTTAGTTACCTATATTATGTGTCCTATATTAAAATCTGCCTTAAGCTCTGTTCAGAATTTTGTGAAGTATACTTCATAAGTATCTTCACCATGATAATTTTCATGGATATTGTGTATAAATAACACTACATGACAGTATCATCTGTTACACTGAAAGAATTGGTATTATTCTTACTCCCATGTTTGACATCTTTCCTAAGAACTGGAAAAAAGGAGACACAACAAATACAGAGGTATTCCATCTTTGAAGGAAATTGTGTGGCAAAATTAGACAGAAACAGATGCGTCGTTTCATCTTGCTGTGGCAGTGAGGAGTTTACTACGCCTTGCCTAAATGATGCTCACTGATGCCTTACGTAGCTCTTCCTGGGTGGAACCCAACCTGAGTTTGCATCTCTAACCAGGAACTTTCAGATAATAAAGTAGGGAGCCGAAGTTATGGGGAGTGAGGGACAGAGATGAGGAGTCCTTTGGGAAGAGTCGGGTCTCTTACTGGTTCTTATTTTTGCCACCCAGATTTTTGCTGACTGGGAAGGGAACTCACACCTTGGAATTCTTCCTGTTTTTGCCCCAGTGAAACATTAGTTCTTCAGATTTTTTTTCTCCATCCAAATGAAGCCATTGCTTTGACTTTATACTGCTTCTAAAAGGAGACCAGCCTTCAAAAATAATCAAAGCTGCTCTTCTAGCCTTGGGAGCTAAGAAAAGTTTTCCTTAGCTTGTCTTCACAGGAGAGAATGAGCAGACTGAGGGCATTGGTAGCTTGGCTGTACACACCAAGTCATGTCTGGGCAAAGTGTGGTGGAGGAGGTGGGCTACACTCTTACTTCTCTCCCACTTCTCTTTAGCACCAGCTACACTGAGCAATGGATAAGTCTGTGTTAGCTGGGGTGTTAGGATTCTGGAAATGGAGGAAGTGTACACAAAGTACATACAGAGGACATCATACCAACATTCATGTACAGGGAATTTTCCTGATTCAGCTAATCAGGGTAAAATCTTATTAAAGTAGTGTTTCATACTCAAGTTTAGATAAGAAACATCATGGAGAATCCAGACTCAACAGCAACAGCAATAAAAGACCTTTTGATCATGGGATAGTTATCCAAGACAAAAACATGAAACTATCAGGAAAGACTGAAAGTTGACGTCTCCCTCTACAGACATCCTTCCTCAGGACCAGACAAAACCCAATGCAGGTGTCAATAATCCCTTCTCTGAGGTCCCATGACACTTGGCCATTGCTGTTCATAGGTACCTATCACAATGTGTTCTGTGTCAATGTGTCTTCTCTAGCCTCAGTCCTTGGAAGGCAAGTGGTGCTTCTTACTCATCTTTATGTCCTTAGACCTTTACAGGGTACAAGGGCCAGAATTTATATTCTATAACTATTTATAGTATTATTTTGATGACACAATTGCTCTTGATAGCCACAAGAGGGATCTCAAGACCACCTGTGTTGGTAATAACTCCATGGTCTCTTTGTGGGAAGGTTCATTCAGACACTATCCCTGAAGACTCATTCCAAGTTAAAACTAGCCCATGTTTAAGTGCCCTGTTTATTCTGAAAAATCTACCAGGCTCTCTCTTATCCATTTAGATCCTATGTTACTATCCAAAGAAATCTGCATTTATATGCCTGTAAAAAAAAAATGAGTCTATTGAAGGTTTTGTCTAGTCTAATTGAATTCCTGACAATGGAACCCAGAAATTATATGACACAAGTAATATTCATCCAGGGCTCTTTGCATTAGGTAATGTGACCAACAATCATGGGTGACCATGTTGGTCTGCATTCATCAGATTATTTATGTGATTATTTGATTGTTAGTTTCCCTCAATAGCATGTCTACCCAGTGGGAGTAGAAACTATGTCATTCATTGCTCACCAGTGTTTCACAGTGCTTTGCACAATGCTTGCAGATAGTAGTCACTCAACAGCTATTTGCAGAAAAAGAGAAGGAGGGGAGGAAGGACATATGATAGTCTACTTTGGCTCAAATCTTTGTTTCCATTCATCCATTACCTCTTTTCTAAATCCAACCACTTGACATACCCCTGTGTCTCAGAATTCCATGAGTCTTATTTGTGCTTAAAGAGGGATTTCATCCTATTACTCTCTGCCCACCCCACCCCCATCTGCAGTTTTGATTTCCATGGTTTCAGTTAGCTGCAGTCAACACAATCTGAAGGTATTAAATGGAAATTCCAGAAATTAATAGTCCATAGGTTTTCAAATAACTCTTATAACATATTGTTATAATCATTCTATTCTATTAGTAGTTATATTACCTTTCCCTGTATTTTTAGATTAAGCTTTATCATAGGTACACATATATAGGGGGAAAAAAAACATAGGTAGTGTTCAGTTCTATGTTCCATTTCTGGTGTCCACTGAGGAGTTTGGAACATATCCCCCTACTTGATCCCTTGAAATGGTACAGAGTCCAGCTGAATTACAGCCTTTGTCCTTCATTAAAAATGAGGAGGAGACCATGACTTTCCAACAGAGTTTATTTGGTCATTCAAGACAAGTAGACAACAGGTCTGGAGACTGGGGCTTTGTGAGAGCAGAGCAACTGTCTAATGAAGTATCATGCAACAGGGATACTCCTATCATTCTATCAGTCAGGAAACATCTCCACTGTACATCCCCATCTATGGCAAATTACAGGTTACTTAACATCACTGACTGCTATTTATTAAGTACCAGTAGTGCCTCTCAATTGTGACCACTAAAGAAATTTTCTCATATATTTCCAATTGTGCCTTAGAAGGATCATGGTACTGCATTGGGTTGAGAGTCACTGAGGGAATCAAATATATGGGAGATAGCAAGACTTTTGCATACTTTGGATGAATTATATCTTTAGTGTTGCCTTTTTGAAACTGGATCTGTCCTCCCTAACTTGTGACTCAAAGCCATTAACTATAAGCCAGACTATAGGCAGTTAGTTCTCCCACTGGATTTAAATACTGGATATTACAACTTCTTCCAGTAAGTAAGCTCCTTAATTTTCTCATTTTAGGGCTTACAAGCATTAATCATTTACTTATAGAGATTTATGATTGTATATTTGCCATACTTGCCTTTCTGGTTATAACCTAACTTCAATTTCTGTTAAATTCATATAAATGGCTATGTCTAATGATGGCAATCTATAAAACTGATTAAAGTTGTAGCATTGAGTGCTTCTTCAACCTGAGCAAAATGGCAATCTCTTCCCTATTCAAGGTGGAAAAGATGTATGTTATTGAGTTTGGCTGGCAAAGAAAAGAAAAGTAGTAGAAAACATGGGCCAGAGATTAATCATTTTCTATGGCATTTACAGTTGACCAAAAATCAGAAGAAGAAAAGGGTTGGTTCTCAATGGTGGCCTGGCATTCCACAGTAGTGTTTTGCTTGGACCCTTTCAGAGGCCAGCGGATCTGGTGAGCATGGTAAGACTGGTCAGAATCCCGCCTCCTGGTGCTCTCTGCCTGCACATGGACTTTGGTTTCAGAAAGCAGGGGATGAAACATGACTTTTCAGAGATGGAGAATTGTTTCCCTAGCAATTTCTTGTTACTTTAGGATTGATCATAAATTTTGAATCTCTTTAAATCAAAATTAGAAAAAGTATTCATGTGCTAGTTTTGAAAGAAATATTTTAAGACTTTTTAATTTGATAAGTGTAAAGGATACATAACAAAATTTTGACAGTACTAGTGTTACTACTAGACAATTATAATTTAAAAATTATAGTGGAAGAAAACCTAACTCCAGAATCAATATTTCCCATCTTAGAGGCCAGTATTGAAAATGGGTTCTTTCCTCTTGGCATGTTCTCTGCATGCTTAAGCACTGGTGCATACGATGGTCCCTGGCAAGCATCACAGTATAATGATAGAATAAAGGCTTTGAGTTCCAGCCATCAGATTGCTAAGGTTCATTTCTGGTTTTACCACATATTCACTTTGGGATCATAAATAAATCAGTCTACCTTCATGGCCTCAGTTTCCTCCTTTTTAAAAAATGGGAGTAATAACATCTATAGCATAGGGATTTTGTGACCAACAATGAATATGAAGTTTTCAGAACCTAGTCTTATAGAATGTTTTATATAAATATTGGCTATTTTTTATTTAAAATCTTTTCAATACTTTCATAGAATGAATAAAACTTCATTTAAAAGTTCTTCTTTTGGGCTGGGGAGATAGCTCAGTTGGTAGAGTGCTTGCCTTGCATGCACAAGGCCTTGGGTTTGATCCCCAGCACCAAAAAAAAAAAAAAAAAAGTTCTACTTTTAACTGCCTTTCCTATCACATTGTTTCCTTTAATGCATTTTCATCAATGTTGTAACCATTATGATGACAAAATGTCAATTTAAAAACTCTCGAGAAGGTAACGTTTAGGAGAACATGCTCATGACTGGTCATGCCTGTTTCTCACTCCTTATATTTCCCTTTTCCTTCTCTCCCATTAACACCCTTCAGAGCACTGAAATTGGAGGGGCATGCCTGTGCCCTCCTCTGTCTACCCATGGGGTGCCCTGACCTCTAGGAGCATACACTCAACTACCTGAGATGCACCCATCTCTGGCCCTCGGGTATATACCAGACCACAGAATTTTGACCTGGCTGGATTGTTCCTTGCATATGGAATCCCCAGCTTAGCCACTCACCCAGGGCTGGGCAGCTAGTGGATGGTGACAGCTCCGTGTGTTCCATATCCTAAGGTCTTTGCATTCTGTTCTTGAATCCTGGGGGAGTCATGCCATAAGTGAGTGAAATTAATCTCTATGATAGAATTCCAGGCATCATGTCCTGGCAGCTGTGAAGATTATTTTTGCATCCCACAAAATGTACCATGTAGGCAGCTGCATAGCCCACTTGTCTTCGCTTTACGTGCTGCATGGCGAATGAGGAAAAGAGAAGATCTGGCTGCTTTAAGGAAAGGTGATAAGACTGTTAAATAAATATTTGGCTTTTCTCTTCTGGATATGGCTATGTTCATCCTCAGAGTTTGGTTAGACTGTTGATAAGAAGGATGCTTGCTTACTCCTTGGGAAGGAGTAGAAATGAGGAATGAAACATGAACAGAATTCAAAATTTAATTTATAATCGACTAGCCAAAGAACCAATTTTTCCCATACAGGAATTTAATATTAACCCAGAATACATTATTCTAGTCTCCTCCTAAAAAGAGTTCATCTTAAACACTGAGTGGGTACAATTAGGTGCTCATTTACTTTGTTCAAACTGGAGACCTGTAGAGGTTTGTCATGTTTTTCCTTTATTTTTCTGAAGAATTACATTGTTGTGGATATAAAGGAGCAAGTTTCAAATTTGTTTAGATAGAGTCCTCTTTGTCAGAAATGGTATGCACTTTTCTGTTACTTCCAAATGATGCTATAGAATGAGAAGCTTTGATATCCCAGTATAGCTGGTGATAACCTTCCTGTCTTTGTATGTGCATACCTCATCTCATGTCAGGAAGTGAAATCTAGGCTGGACTTTTAACTTGACCAATAGAAGTGGTGTTTGGGGGATTCTGAGCAGAAACTTTAAGAGAACTAGAAACTACCACTTACCTTCTCTTGTTGTACATTTACCATGCTGTGAGGAAGTTCAGACTACCCCTAGAAGAGATGAAAGGCCACAGGTGTAAGGGACATTCATTAGGGTAAAGGATTTCACTAAATGTTCCAGTCCCAGTTAACTATATCCACATGAATGACCTCAGCTACATAACAGGGAACAGAATTGTATAGCCCAGACCAGCCAACCCACAATACTGTGAGCACTACTCTATCTTTGTTTCACATCCCTGAGTGCTGGGGTGGTTTTTAATACAGTCATAGCTCATGATAATAGGTGCCATTCTTTCCTGAACTTGCAGTTTTCACTCTGTCCCTTGTTCATCACCCAGGAAGAGGGTAAGGCCTAGGTGTGGATAGGACCCAGTTGAAAGTTAAACTATGAAGCTGGTAGTGATCCAGGGATTCTTTAGGATATCCTGCCATGGAGGTAACCTTTAAGCAAGCAACAGAAGAGTTCTTACAGTGGATCCAAAAGATGTGGAAAAGGATCTACTCTCTTATGTGGTCTGTCTATAAATCAGCAAGCTCCTGTTAGGTATGAGTGCTGCAACCTACTGATTTCAGGTATGTTTGGCAGCTTACCCATAAATATAATAATTCACACGTGGTAGCTAATGAATCAATCCATTCACATGTGACTGGGAGGGGCTTTTCATTTTTCTTTTTCTTATGCACCGTCATCAGCATTTGGGAGTAGTAAATGAGAGCCAAGTCACCCTCACATACCTCCAATCTCCTGGTACCTATAAAGTTACAAAGCAGAATTTTCCAAAATAAGCTCTTCTGAATGGAAATTCTGTAATATTGGATACTAGTCACTAGTATGTGGAAAGAAAAGGTTGTGGGCACTCAAGTTTCAGAATACACAAAGTTTTAAATTTTTTAAAAGGATCTTTTGTCTCACTTATTATAATTATTCTTTTTGGTTTTTTTTGTTGTTGTTGTTGTTTTGTTTTCTTTTTCAGAGCCTTTATTACATCAGCATGCCTTGTGAATCTCTAGGAGGAGTTTGGTGTTTTGTCTTTTTAAATTATATTTCTCATTGCAAGCTAACTCCCACCCCTCTTTCCCACACCCCCTAAAGAAAAACATCTCTAGGGACTAGAATTTCACAGAAGAATCTTTGGGCACTGTCTGTTTGTAACGAGAGAATGTTGTTGCGGTGTGGAGACATACTGTTGGAAACTCAGCCACAAATTTGCATGAGGGAAGTACAGATGTGTTGATCAATTATCTCTTGAACCAAGACAACAGTAGAGTTGATATCCTGCCAGCATTTCTGAGGGACACCTTTTATGGAAATCAGTTCTTTTTCCATATGGAGAGGGGGAGAGTAAGGAATCCTTAAACACATGCTTCTTTCTCTCTTTTGATAATCCTGCTGTACAGCAAAATGTCAAGAAAACATTTTCACAGTCTCTCTTCCCACTGAGAATATTTGTGTCCCTCAGCGGTGGTAAGCATACTGACCTTTGGCCCAGGATTCTCCTTTCAGACTTCTTTCTAGTGTAAGAAACAGAATTTCCTGATGATGGTCTCTATTTCCTATCCCAATTCTCCCTGAATGCTTTCTCCTGTCACCTGAAAATGTTTTGCATTGACTAAAACCTCATGATCTTGTAATAGTGGGACAGATGTTTTATTCTTCAGTTAGTTGCTTGTGACTGTTGCCTAACTTCTGACCCTCAGCTGTAGTAAACTGATAATGAATTCTGTCTTCTGGGCTCTGACCCAAACTAATAACAATCTCATTATGTTCCCAGATTTGCTCGAATGGGATATTATAGGCTGCTAGGAAAGACCGATCATACACAGTTATAAGCTGTAGTACCTGGAAGGAGAGTCTAACGCAACACTAATGGAAAGCTGGCATTAACTACTCAAGAGCTACTACTTGGCAAGAGCTACTACTCCAGGGCAACTAAATTTGATAAAAATCTCCAAAATGCATTATCCAGAGATATTACCCAGTGCTAAGTGGGATTAATCTGGTAGTGCCTTCCTCCTTCTCTCAGATTGATAGGATGGTGGCGCACGCCTGTAATCCCAGTGGCTCAGGCGGCTGAGGCAGGAGGATCAGGAGTTCAAAGTCAGCCTCAGCAACAGCAAGATACTACACAACTCAGTGAGACCCTCTCTCTAAATAAGGTACAAAATAGGGTTGGGGATGTGGCTCAGTGGTTGAGTGCCCATGAGTTCAATCCCCAGTACACCACCAAACACACACACACACACAAGATTTGTAGGGTATGGTTTCAGGTTCATGACCCTAGATTGAGGTTGTGAGGAGGCAGAAATCCCACTTTTTGAGATCTCTATGATGACAGGATCTCTAGACAAAAGGAAAATAAGTACAACTCAAGTGCAAGGATGTCTGGTAAAACTGTTTGGAGATAAGGCCAAGGATTGAGGTTGAATAGGATCATCCCATTTCCTCCTTCACTGAATTGAAGACAATCAAGAATGCATTGTGGGTCTGTAATTAGTCACTCATCCAGCTTCATTGATCAGGACCATAGGTCTGCTTTACTAAGAAAGGCAGAAGGAGAAAAAATGGTCAAAGTCATGACTATACCCTCCAGGAAAATATGATGCTTTGAAAAATATTAGTGTCTTTTTTTCCTTGGAAAGGATTAAGATAGAAAAAAAAAATATGTGCGCCACAAGATTCCTACCTGTGGAGAGGAGACTCTATCTGAAAGTCAGTAGAAATATGAGGCAGGGAAGAATAAACATCTCATGTTCAACATAAATATTTTTAAAAATAAAACTATATCCAAAGCACATGAAATATCAACCTGTCAGTTGCAAATATTGTGTTGCCTGGTAAGGAGAAACAAACTCAAAGTTAAGCCATTTTACAGCAATGAGGTTCCAAATCATGCAATCTGACAAAAACTATAGGGCCACTTATGACTAGGAAAGATTTCTCATGGTCCATAACCACTTCTGTTCAAAACCTTGACCCTTCTTGACCTCATCTCCATGAACCTCGACCCCATAGTGACTCAGTAATGTCTGGTTAACTTGTTCTTTGTGGGGTATCTGTCACCTGGTGATCTACTTGTGAATGGCACGTCATTCATTTCAACCAGAAAGATGGCCTTTCAGGCCGAATGTTTTCTCTGATCAGGAGATGCTGATCCATGATGGGTTGGCAGGTAGGGAAAATAAAGGAACTTTGGATTATGTAGAGGGGGTGAGAGGAGGGGAGAGGGTGTGGGGATGGGAAGTATGGTGGAATGAGATGAACATTATTACCCTTATATGATTACACTCCTGGTGTGACGGTGCACCATGTGCAGTCAGAGAAATGAGAAGTTGTGCTCCAATTGTGTACAATGTGTCAAAATGCAATCTATCATATATAACTAAGTGGAACAAATTTTTTAAAAAAGATAGCCTTTCAAACACATCAAAACTTAGAGAAGCCAAAAAACATGGAAGCTCAGATACCTTGACACTTCAGAGAATGTTATGAGGACAACAAACAATCTGTTGAGAGGTTGTGGAAAGAGGTGAAAGAAGTGAAACCAAAGGATTTTGAGTGATGAATGTATGGAGAAAAGAATGAAACCCAATGAAGATAAACTGGAAAATATTTTCAAGACTGTGGAATAGTAGGAGAGCCAATGGAAGGCACTTTCTTTTAATGCCTTCTGCCCATGTAATATTGTCACTGTTTCATGGCATACAAACTCCACACAACTCCAGTAAGAGAGAGGTCTTACCTTATTTCTTTTGTAGTGGTTAGTGGGTCAGTAAGTCACAATTCTAATGTGGAGCTTCTGTGACTTAAGTCTATTGCTCTTTCCATTCTATCTTATCTACCTCCGTCTTTCCGTGTGGTCAGTTTGCCACCATCTCCCTTTGGATCCATCCCCATTCCCACTTTTAACTGAGACCAGATCAAACAGAGAATTAGAGTCAGTTGAGGTTAGGAATAGATTTATAGAAAAGTCTAGCACAAATTGAACACAGAGCTTGGGCTATTTTGTGAAAAGCTATATGAAAGCTCTTCATTTGGTTCTGTCCTGACCACAACAATGACATAGGGAGTCTTCCACTCAGCAGTGACATAGGGGGTGGAGGACTATTTCCAGACAGTCTATTTCTAATACGTGAGAGGAAGCCATTTCTGAAATGGAAATGAACAGAAGGCTAACTGAAACGCAATGAAAAATTCCAGCATTTCTGGTAGTTTCTTATAAAACTAAGCTTAAAGGGCAAAAGGAAGAGTGCAAATAAACTCTTCCAGTTTTACATCCACAGTTGAAGGCCTGTCACACAGAAGTTCCCCCAAATGTAAAGTTAATCTTATCTATTATCTCTTCTATGATTTGGGATCAGTGAGAGGTGAGCAGAACCGCTCGTAATTTGTTTTTCAGGGAGCATCAGACTTCAATAGAGATAAAGAGAGCAGAATGTTTTTCCTGAAGCTTTGATTTAAAAACCTGTTAATATTAAAGAAACACTAAAACAAGCTCTTCACATTTTGCATGATTTTCTCCAATGAAATTGAAAGGCTAGTTGCAAATATCATTCTGCCTTGGCAGGGAGCAGAATGAGAAGTCGACTGGAAGACAGTGCTTTATAACATTTTTCAAGAGGTGTTGATAGTTACGTGGGTTGCACTGTCCTCTTGGTGGATCATATCCCAGGCCCACGTAACCCACATTGATTTTCTAAAAGTAAGAAACGTTTGAAACAAAAATCTAAAGAGAAAAAACAATGAACAGTGTACTTGTTACCCACCCCTATCAAATTATATCATTTTGCTATAATTGTTTTGGTATAATTTAAAACTAATGAAACGTCAAATACAGAGAAAGCCCCTGCTACTCATGCTTATTGTACTCACTTCCCTTTTCCTCAACATAACTAGAATTTGATGCTTATTTTCCAGTTTGTTTTGATAAACTTTTTACTTGAATCACACTTAGAAAATTGAGCCAATCATAAGTAACAGCTAATGGTACATATGACATGTGTATAATAATGAACATGTCCATTTCAATGGATGTCTACAAAGTGTACATACTTAACTGCATCAGACACAGAGTTTGCCAGGACTCTAGAAGTCTTTCTTGAGCACCCTCATCATTATCCCTTCTGAAACTAATGACTCTTCTCATTTCTATGGTAAGTGATACGTTTTTCCTGTGAATTATTATGAATGAAATCATGCACAACCTAGTGATAGGTTTCTTACATTCAACATTATATTTGTGAGATCTATACATATTGTTGCTTATTACTATTTGTTCTTTTCACTGCTATGGAGTGAATATTTAAATATTACATAATTTACTTGTTCTGCAGCTGATGGATTTTTGGGCATTTGGACTCTTAGGAGCATTGCCAGGAACAAACTGGAGCTTGGATGAGAGGAGAGGGGCCTGGGATGCAAAATTTAAGGAAGCACCCAATGCCACAATGATGTCAGTGTAGGTGTGACCCTAAGAGTGAGTGCGCCTTAAATATTGAGCCCCAGCACCTCTTCTACTTCACCCTAGTCCTGGTACTAGCCAAGATCACCCTCGCTGTGTCTGGGTATTTCTTTTAGTATATGCCTTGGAGTGGAATGGATATATCATAGGATCTGTGAATATTCAGGTACTGCCCAACAGTTTTCTAAAGTAATTTTTAAAAAAAAATTTAAAAATTAAAAATTTCCTAAAGTAATTTTTTAAATTAAGTCAATTTTACATTCAACGGTGTTCCAGAGACCAGGGGTTAATGTTTGTTGAGTATTTGAATGTTATCAATCTTGAAGTGCCTACTTAAGGCAGCCTCCAATCCCTGCCATTTTAAGTGGGATAGCTGACTTTCTTTTCCTTGCTGACTTGTAGGACTTACTGAATGTTAATGTTTTCTTCCTTTTATGACTCGGCTATCCATGTTTTCATGGATTATTTTGATGAATTGAAATTTTTTTTTTTTTTAATGATTACCTTTTTTTAGTCTTTTTCTCCTTTAAAAAAAAAAAAAAACTTTGCCTAACTCAAGATCATGAGTGTATTGTTCTGTGTTACCTTTTAAAAGTTTTGTTCTTTTGTCCTTAATATTTATATTTAGAATTGTATGAAGCTGACCTTTGTATATGATGTGAGGAAGGGATCAAAACCAAATTTTTTATCCAGTTGATTTAGCATAATTTATTGAAGAGATTATTGCTCTTTCCCCACTGCATTTCAGTCATAATGTTTTTACAAACTAGATGCTGTATTCACTCCAATTTCCCTGTATCAAGTAAAATGAATTTTATTTTTCTTTGTCCATTTTTTAATGCTTTTTTCTTTTACCTAATTCCAATAGAGAGGCCCTCTCTATTGGAGTACAATGTTGAATAGAACTGGTAAGAATGGAAGTCCTTGTCTTATTCTGATTTTAGGGAAAGAGTGTTCAATATTTCAAAGCTAAATATCTTATTAACTGGGGTTTTCCTTCAGATGCTTGTTATGTTGAGAAATTTGCTTATTATTTTGTATTTTTAGCATAAGTGGATGGTAAATTGTGTCAGTATTTTTTCTGTATCTATCAAAATGATTGTGCATTTATTTTCCTTTAATGTGTTTGAATCCATAAATTGTCAATTTTACCTTGTTAAGGACATTCCACTAGTTATGACATACATCTTTTATGTATTTCTATATTCCGTGTCCTTATCTTATTAATTATTATCTATGCTCATGAGGGGTACTAGCCTTTAATATTTTCTTAAAATGTGCTTGATATCAGCATTAAGTGGGCCTCATAAAAGGAATTGGAAAATATTGTTTCCTTTTTTTTTTTTTTAAGAATGGATATAAAATAGATACTATTTCTTAAAACTAAACACATTCATCAGTGAAAACATCATGGAGTAGATTTTCTTCATGGGGATTTTTTGAAATACTGACTTGATTTCTTTAATGGATATAGGTTGTTTTGTATTCTTTATTTCTTATTGTGCTAGTTTTGGCAATTATTTATGGAATTTATGCATTTAATATACATTAACATATTTATTGGCATAAAATTGTTCCTAGTATTTGTTTTCCTTCTAATGATTAGTACTTTTTCTTATATTCAGAATTTTGGTTTTTACCATTTTTTAAAAATAAACCTAGATAGAGGTTGTTCAAATTTATACTGGTATTTTCAAAAAAATTTTAAATTTTATTTTTTTTCTATTTGTTGTTTTCTAGTGATCTTTACTGTTTTCTTATTATTTTCTCTTTTTCTTTTCTGTCCATTTTGCACTTTTTTCTAAAATTCCTTAAGTTGGAAGCACAGATCATGTGCTCTTATTTACTAAAATGGTCCTTTAAACTTTAAATTTTCTTGAAAGTACTGCATTATCTGCATCTCAAAAATGCTGTTGTTCTGTAGTTTAGTTCAAAATATTGTTTAAAGTTTCTCTTGTATCTTTAACTACTGAGTTATTTAAAAGCATTTTGTTCAATATCTAAGTATTTTTATGTTTTCTAGATATCTTATAATTATTGATTTCTTTTTATTACTCTCACTATCACATAATGCACTTTTCTTATGCTTAGTGCTTACATGCTGTTGTGGTTTAGATATGAGGTGTCCACCAAAAGCTCATGTGTGAGACAATGCAAGGAACTTTAGAGTAAATGATCAGGTTATGAGAGCCTTAACCTAATCAGGGCATTAATCCATTTGAATAAATTAACTGGGTGCTAATTGTTGATAGGTCACTAGGGGGCATGCCTTTGGGGTTTATATTTTGTTCCTGATGAGTGGAACTCTCTATCTCTCTGCTTCCTGGTGGCCATGTCCTGAACTGCTTCCTATACCACATTCTTCCTCCATGATGTTTTGCCACATCTTGGGCCCAGAGCAATGGAGCCGGAAGTCTACGGACTGAGACTGTCCTCTGAAACCATGAATAAACCTATCTCGTCTAAAATTGTTCTTACCAGGTATTTTAGTCACAACAGTGAAAAAGCTAATTAAAACCCAATTATATCTTTTAAATCCATTAATCAATTAATATTAATTAATATTGTTAGTCGTTTTTCAGTGTGTTTCTTTTAATCAACATATAGTTAGGTGGGTTTTGTGGGGTTGTAGATTTTTTTTTGTCCAAAATAGCAACATATGCTTTTTAATCAGTTTTAGTTTGATTCATATTTAATAAAACTAGTGACATTTTGTTTAAATCTATCATGGTGATCATGGCATTAAATTTCTTTTAGCTTTTTTTCCCTTTACTCTTTCATCTCTTTATTATTTTAATATTCATTTTACTTTCTCCATTGACCTTCAAATTTGTCTTTTTCTCTTTTTTTTTTTTTTCTACCAGTGGTGGTTCCAGAGTTGTACTGTGTAGTAGAAATGCAATGTGAATCATAAATATGAGCCATGTATAATTTATTTATTATTATTTTGAGAAATGGTGTCTCGCCATGTTGCTCAAACTGGCCTCAACTCACGATTGTCCTGCCTCAGCCTTTCAAGTAGCAGTGATTACCAGCACCTACTATCATACCCAGCTTTCACTTATAATTTTAAATATTATATTAAAAAAGTAAAACCAAGCAGTGCCAATCCTGGTTTCATATGCTATCCTTTTCTATCACCACTTATGTCCAAGTTCCACCTATGTTCTTATGTTTTTCTATACTTTTAGCCCATCTTGCACTAATACATTTTAATACCTCTCATGATTGTATGTATATTGGTGTGTGTGTGTGTGTGTGAGAGAGAGAGAGAGAGAGAGAGAGAGAAAGAGAGAAATAAGGGACTTAGGAGTGTGTAAAAACTAGTAGAATGCTCATAGTGTATTTTACATGGTTTCTTCCAGTCCTAAGAATACCCATCCTCAGAGGAGTCCTCTTTGGCAGGTAATAGCCTGCCTACCCTCACTTGTGGATGTAGTAGAAGGTAAGCCATGCACTTTTCAGGGGGATTTTTCCTTGCTGTAAAGTTCCATTTAAAAAAAAAGTTAAATTTTTTTGAGTTGCTAAAGATGAGGTATTTCTCCTAGCTCAAGGACCTTGACTTTCCACTTTTATGACTTAAAGTTTGTTTCCACTATCAATTTTTTTTACCAGTGTTTCTTTTCATGATACCTGCTCAGTCTGTTCCATAAGGTCTGTTCAGTAAGATCCATAGCTAAGCTATTAGCATAAAAGCCCCTTGAGTGACCCAAGAGCTGTCACTAATTAATTAATCCTTCAGCAGAGAATGCCACAGATTTGACCTGGGGAATGGAGTTCAGAGAACTATCAGACAAAACTGTTAGCTAACAAATATTCTTTAAGTCTGTGAATACTACTGATTTGGGTAGAGGTAAATTGTTGAGTAGTAACTGCTAAGAAGAATAAATGAATTCACTACTGCGTTAAGACAGTCTTTTTTAACCAAAGGATACTACATCATTACATCATACCAAGTGCCTCAAGAGACCTAAATTTTGTTTTAATGAAAGATTTGTTGAGACTCCTCCCCAAAGTTTTATCAACAGTAGTGGGTCAAGCATGGAGGACAGTGGTGAACAGACCATACTCACCTTGGAAGGCATGGATTTTACCATTTATTGAGGGTAGAGATATCACACAAATAATTGTATATTTAATCACCACTTTGAGAAGATTTTAAAAGAGCATAGGAAATTGAAAGCATGAAGCACATTCCTCTGTCCAGTTTGGATCTCATTTTAGGGGAAGATGATTACCCAAGGACTGAAAGATATTCCAAGTTAGTTTAACAAAAGCATGAGTGTTTCAGGACAAACAACATGGGAGAAATACACGGTAAGGAAACTGAAAAAGAAGTCTTTGAATTTGGTGGGGTAAAGGAAAGGGGGGAAAGCAAATTTTTTTTGAGGCTATTGTAAATGGGATAGTTTTCCCAATTTCTCTTTCAGCTGATTTGTCATTGGTATATAGGAATGCAATTTATTTATGGGTATTGCTTTTACACCCTGCTGTCAGGGATGCTCCCCTCTGAGGGCCACGAGGCGGGCACGCCCGGGCCTGATCTTCAAGATGGTGCCTGGCACGGTGCCAGAAAAACTTGAAGCTGTTAACAAGTTTCAGGAAGTACTCCTGATTGGCTGATGTTCCTTGTGCTTGGCTTGTGTATGGTACATGTTTTAGGCGTTTACTTGATATGTCCATGCATTCACTGCAGGGACAACTTTCTGATTGGTCCCTGTATTCTTTATAACCTGGAGTAGTTCCGCATTGAAGAGCCTTTCGTCCACATTAAAGAGAAGAAGCTTCACTGTACCAAAAAGAGGCGTAGGTATTATCATTTCCTCCGCCGGCAGTGGGAAGTGATACCCTGCTAATTTGCTGAATTTGCTTATAAGTTCTTGCTTTCTGGTGGAGTGTTTTGGGTCTTCTGCATGTAGAATTATATCATTGGCAAACAGATAGTTTGAATTCTTCTCTTCCTTTAATTTCTCTCTATCCCTTTAATTCTTCTCTATCCCTTTAATTTCTTTCTTTTGTCTAATTGCTCAATGCAGGGCTTCAAGAACTGTTGAACAGAGAAATGAAGTCATGCTCCATTCATGGTGAATCAAAAATTCTCCTGTCATGTATAACTAATTAGAACAAATAAAATAATAATATTTTTTCATAAAAAATAACTACATTGAATATGATGGTGAAAGAGGGCATCTCTATTTTGTTTCAGTTTTTAGAGGGAATGCTTTCAATTTTTCTCCATTTAGAATGATGTTGGCCTTGGGTTTAGTGTATATAGCTTTTACAATGTTGAGGTATGTTCCTACTATTCTTTGGTACTGGGGATTAAACCCAGAGGTACTTAACCACTGACCCACATCCCCCTTTTTTTGTATTTTATTTAGAGACAGTGTCTCACTGCGTTGCTTACTGCCTTGCTGAGTTGCTGCGGCTGGCTTTGAATTTGCCATCCTTCTGCCTCTGCCTCCTGAACCACTGGGATTAAAGTTGTGGGTCACTATAACTGGCAGGAGTTGTGTTTTGAGATCTTTATATATTGTGGATATTAATACTATCAGAGAGTAGATGGTAAAGATGTTCTGCCATTGTCTGTTTTCTGCTAATTCTCGTTTCCTTTACTGTGCATAAGCTTTTTAATTTGATGCTGTCTCATTTATTAATTCTTATTTATATTTCTTGACCTCTATGGGGTCTTATTCAGGGTCTGTTTGGTTCCTATATGTTGAAGGGTCCCCCTTTTTTTAATGCTTGCAAAATTTTTGGTTTTAGACTTGGTTATTTGATGCATTTTAAGTTGACTGTTGCATAGTGTGGAAGACAGGGAACTAGTTTCATTCTTCTCCATATGGATATCCAGTTTCCCTGGAACCATTTATTAAAGAAGCTATCTTTTATCCACAATGTATTCTTAGTACCTTTGTCACAAATCACATGAATGTAGCTTTTTCTGTGTTCCATTAATCTACATGTCTGTTTGTATTCCAGTACCATAGTGGCTTTGATACTATGACTCTGTGGTGTAGTTTGAAATCAGGTTCGGTGATGCCTTCAGTGTTGCTCTTTTTGCTCAGGATTGCTTTGGTTATTCTGGATCTTTTGTTCTTCCATATGAACTTTAGGATTCTTCTATTCTAGTTATGTAAAGAATATCATTGGCATTTTTGATGGGAATTACATTGAATCTGTAGATCACTTTGGGTTATATAGGAATATTCACAATATTAATTCTGCCTATCCAAGAACATGAGAAGTCTTTTTATCTTCTAGTGTCGTCTTCAGTTTCTATCTTTACTGTTCTGTTTATCACACAGAATAGTAAACAGAGCACTTCTATAACTCTACTACTGAGCTATATCCCCACATCTTTTTATTTATTATTTTTAGACAAGGTCTTGCTAAGTTTCTCAGGCTGGTTTGAAACTTGTGATCCTTCTGCCTCAATCTCCTGAGTGACTGGGATTATAAGCATACACCCCTGTGTCCAGCCTCTGTTTCTTTATATTTGCCTGGATGACTATTTTAATATATACTTCCCTTTAAGAAGAGGAGGACAAAAAATTAATGGAATTGTTTTCAGGAAGAGGTAAGATGGGATGTGATCTAGTATAGGAACAGAAGGATTTGCTGTGGTGAGGTAGGTAGATTGCAGCAAAGGAATGCATTTCTTTCAAAAGAAAATAATTGGGATGTGCTTGTAGTGAGGAAACAGAACAGAGCTATCCAATGTCTATTTTCTTGATGAAATGTTGGATAATCTTAAGTTTCAGAATGATCAAGAGTCTAGGACCGAGGGATATAGTTTGTGGCAAAATGCATACTTAGCATGCAGGAGGCCCTGGGTTCAATCCCCTGCACCAGAAAAAAAAAAGTGTCTTAAAGAAAGCAAATATTTGAAACGTTTGCAAGGTGTTTTGGTTAAAAGATATTATGAATAAATTATGAAATGGATAAACCTCAATATGCAAGTATTCTATCATGCTAGACATGTTATCTAACTTGTTACAACTTGATAATTTTTACATGATTGTATTTTCATAAGAGTTTTTCTTTGAGAATATACATGTAAATTAAAATTTTTACATTGAATTTCCTTTCTTATTCTGTGTGATAATTTATCTTTCTGATCCTTAATTGACAGTGACTCATAACATACTAAATTTAATTTCTTCTTTTTATGACCCCATCCCACATTTATGTCAAATGTTTATCTCTAAGTATTATAGTAGACTAGGAGAATTCTTTACATGTTTGATGACCTAAATGCTTTATAAATTGATCTGCTGCATTTCATATTTTATTAAGTGAGTTTATCTAGAACTTGGTCTCTAAAACTGCTTTGCTTATTAATGAAACTAACCATGATGGATCACATTAAAAAATGCACACTGAAATGTTCTGTTTAGAAGTAATACCACAGTGTATTTGAAGAAGAAGAAGGGATAAAAGATGTTATTGTCAGTCTTCTGTAAAGAATTTTCTTTCTGAATCAGATGAGCAGAGACCAATAAAACACTATAAAGGACTGTAAAAGAGGAAAGGGTCATTTGAGGGCTCACGGTTTAAGAGGTCTTAGTCCATAGAAGGCTGGCTCCATTCCTCAGGACTTGAGTTGAGGCTGCACATCATAGTGGAAGAGTGTAGCAGAGGGAAGCAGCTCACATCATGGTGATCAGGAGGCAGAGAGAGAGTCCATTAGCCAGATACAAATATCTACCCAAAGCCACACCCCAATTCCCACCTCCACCAACCGCACCCTGCCAGTTCAGTTACCACTCAGTTAATCCCTACCAGGGGATTAAATCTCTCTTTTTAAATTTCTTTGATAAAAGTTTATTAATCCTTTTTAAAATTTATTTTATTGTAAACAAATGGGATACACCTTGTTTCTCTGTTTGTACATGAAGTAGAGGCATACCATTTGTGTAATCATACATTTACCTAGGGTAATAGTTTTTGATTCATTCTGTTATTTTTCCCTCCCCCCCTTTTCTCTATATATAGTCCCTGCTTCCTGCATTCTTGCCCCCCTCCGACCTCCCATTATGTGTCATCATCTACTTATCAGCGAGATCATTCGTCCCTTGGTTTTTTGAGATTGGATCTCACTTAGCATGATATTCTCCAATTTCATCCATTTGCCTGCAAATGCCATAATTTTATTATTTCTGATGACTGAGTAATATTCCATTGTATATATATACCACTGTTTCTTTATCCATTCATCAATTGAAGGGCATATAGATTGGTTC
Organism: Sciurus vulgaris; assembly: GCF_902686455.1. Classification (NCBI taxonomy): domain Eukaryota; kingdom Metazoa; phylum Chordata; class Mammalia; order Rodentia; family Sciuridae; genus Sciurus; species Sciurus vulgaris. The sequence continues at coordinate 44,296,879 of NC_136466.1, read as the reverse complement.
CACAATCTGGCTATGGTGAATTGAGCAGCTATGAACATTGATGTGGCTGTATCTCTGTAGTATGCTGATTTTAAGTCCTTTGGGTATAGGCCGAGGAGTGGGATAGCTGGGTCAAATGGTGATTCTATTCAAAGCTTTCTGAGGAATCTCCACACTGCTTTCCAGAGTGGCTGCATTAATTTGCAACCCCACCAGCAATGTGTGAGTGTACCTTTTTCCCCACATCCTCGCCAACACCTATTGTTGCTTGTGTTCTTGATAATCGCCATTCTAATTGGGGTGAGATGGAATCTTAGGGTAGTTTTCATTTGCATTTCTCTTATTATTAGAGATGTTGAACATTTTTTCATATATCTGTTGATTGCTTGTAGATCTTCTTCTGTGAAGTGTATGTTCATTTCCTTAGCCCATTTGTTCGATTGGATTATTTGTATTCTTGGTGTAGAGTTTTTTGAGTTCTTTATATATTCTGGAAATTAGTACTCTATCTGAAGTATGAGTGGCAAAGATTTTCTCCCACTCTGTAGGTTCTCTCTTCACATTGCTGATAGTTTCCTTTGCTGAGAGAAACTTTTTAGTTTGAATCTATCCCAGTTGTTGATTCTTGCTTTTATTTCTTGTGCTATTGGAATCCTGTTAAGGAAGTCTGATTCTAAGCTGACATGTTGAAGATTCGGACCTACTTTTTCTTCTATAATCTGCAGGGTCTCTGGTCTGATTCCAAGGTCCTTGATCCATTTTGAATTGAGTTTTGTGCAGGGTGAGAGATAGGGGTTTAGTTTCATTCGGCTGCATGTGGATATCATTTTCCCAGCACCATTTGTTTAAGAGGCTATCTTTTCTCCATTGCATATTTTCGGCACCTTCGTCTACTATGAGAATATTATATTTATTTGGATTTGTGTCCGTGTCCTCTATTCTGTACCATTGATCTACTTGTCTATTTTGGTGCCAATACCATGCAGTATTTGTTACTATTGCTTTGTTGTATAGTTGAAGTTCTGGTATTGCAATCCCCCCTGCTTCACTCTTCCTGCTAAGGATTGCTTTAGCTATTCTGGGTTTCTTATTCTTCCAGATTAATTTTCATGATTGCTTGCTCTATTTCTGTAAGGTATATCATTGGGATTTTAATTGGAGTTGCATTAAATCTGTATAGCACTTTTGGTAGTATGGCCATTTTGACATATTAGTTCTGCCTATCCAAGAACATGGGAGATCTTTCCATCTTCTAAGGTTTTATTTAATTTCTTTCTTTAGTGTTCTGTAGTTCTCATTGTAGAGGTCTTTCACCTCTTTTGTTAGATTGATTCCCAAGTATTTTATTTTTTTCGAGGCTATTGTGAATGGGGTCGTTTTCCTAATTTCACTTTCTGAAGATTCATCACTTATGTATAAAAATGCGTTGGATTTATGAGCATTGATCTTGTACCCCGCTACTTTACTGAATTCACTTATGAGTTCTAAGAGTTTTCTGGTGGAATTTCCTGGTTGCTCTAAATACATAGTCATGTCATCAGCAAATAGGAATAGTATGAGTTCTTCTCTTTCTATTCATATCCCTTTAATTTCCTTGGTCTGTCTAATTGCTCTGGCTAGAGTTTCAAAGACAATGTTAAATAGAAGTGGTGAAAGAGGGCATCCCTGCCTTGTTCCAGTTTTTAGGGGGAATGCTTTCAGTTTTTCACCATTTGGAATGATATTGGCCATGGGCTTAGCATAGATGGCCTTTAGAATGTTAAGGAATTTTTTTTTACATGACTTGGTTTCTCCTTTATTTGGCTGTTCCTTTAGGGTAGTTCCTCCCTTTGCTGATTTACATCATTGGTTTTCATGTCTTCCTCTTGGAATATTTTGCTGAGAATGTTCTATAATGCCGGCATTTTTTTGTAAATTCTTTTGGCTTTTGTTTATCATGGAAGGATTTTATCTGAAGGTATGTTTTGCTGGGTATAAGATTCTTGGTTGGCATCCAATTCTTTCAGGGCTTGAAAAATGTTGTTCCAGGCCCTTCTAACTTTTAGGGTCTGGGTTAAAATATCTGCTGATATCCGTATTGGTTTCCCTCTGAATGTAATGTGATTTTTTTCTCTTGCAGCCTTCTAAAATTCTCTCTTTATTTTGTATGTTAGTTATTTTCATTATAATGTGCCTTGGTGTGGGTCTATTGTAATTTTGTATATTTGGCGTCCTATAAGCTCCTCATATTTGATTTTCCATTTCGTTCTTCAGATGTGGGAAATTTTCTGATATTTCATTGAATAGATTTTTCCTTCCTTTGGTTTGTTTCTCTGTGCCTTCCTCAATCCCAATAATTCTTAAATTTGGCCTTTTCATGATACCCCATAATTCTTTTTTTTTTTTTTTTTTTTTTTTTTTTTTTTTTTTTTTGCATATTAAGCAGGTTTTATTTAAAAGTAATAATACAGACTTCTCCCGGCAGGGAGAAGAGGGCCATGGCTGATGTTCTAAAGTCCCAAGAAGTGAGCGCACCCTACATCTTTTATAGGTTAAATTCTCTTTTGTTCTCCAGTTCCCTCCCCCCTTATCTCTCCTTCCTGCCTACGTGACTAGGCCTGGTTTTGCATTAAGTGAGAAGCCATGGGCAGGGGGAGGGCCAAGGTGATTCAGGCAGGCAAGGGCCCAGGGGGCATTAATTAGCAGCTCCTTGTTTGCAGTCCTTGATAAAGGCAGGTAAATTTGGTAATCAATGGGCTCTGGAGATCCTTGACATTCCATTCTTCCAGGGGCAGTCTCCAACTTCTAGAGGCAGATGGCTTCATGGATTCATTTCCTCGAATTGACCCGATTCCCTATTTCTACACTAACTACCTGTCCTTAATTCTGGCTTCATTCCCCCCTTTAGCTTTAGGAACTCCTAACTGCTTGTTAAGGAAATGGAAGGGGGCGTCGGTCGTTCTGGCTGCTTCGAAGCTGAAAGGGGGCAGCGAGGGGCAAGCAGTTTGGAGTTCCTTTTTTTAAAAAAATCGGGTCAATCGAGGTGTCCAAGGAAGAAGTCTGGTTGGGGAAGAGCAAGTTGTAAAGTCATCTGGGGGTGGGTGCTTCTATGATAGAAGAACAAAAAGACATGAGTACTGAAATGAGATTAGTACAAAGTAAATGTTGCAGCATCTGAAACATGCCACTGAGTATCATGAAAATGATAGAAGTCAATCTCTCACCAGGAGGTGGAAGAACTGAGAAATTGTTCCCTAGCAAAGGCTGGAGAGGACAAGGCCTTTATTTGGAGACTTTAACATTGTCCAGGTTATCAGGAATGTAAACACAACATTTAACTCTTAATGTCATTGATGTCCCCAGAAAATATAGTTAAGCTACTTAATGTCATCTGATTTTGTAAAATATCCCTTTATTGGTATAACCTGTGTTTGGTAGAGATCTCTATATTTCTGTTACTTAGGGCTAGATAATCATACGAGCAAACATAGATTAAGTCTACCTGTGTAGCTTAGGAAGGTCTTAAACTGACTAAAAACTTCTGACTCTGGCGGTTTCTCTTGATAGTTATCAGGCACATTTGCTGAAGAATCTTTCTTTCATTTGTAGCTTCAATTCTTTATTCTAGTGGGCTAATACAAGTGTATATCTTAAGTTACATTTAACTATTATTTCCTTTAAATGCCCAAGAATGGCTATATTTTGGTTTTAACTGTTTTGCTGGGTATCTAAGATCAAGCTGGTCAAATTGGCCTGGTTCCTGTCTTGTTAAAGAGTCAGCTGAGTTCCCACAGGAGTCACTCGTAGAGAACTTAAGAGCGGCTTCCTGGTTCCACCAGTGACTTTGGTTAGGCAGGGTCTACTTGATGAAGTGACTTCCTTTGGAAGCATGAAAGGATGTTTCCCTTTTTCCATGACCCTCCTCTGCAGCAGATGCACTGAGTGATTTTTCATCCTCTAGTCTCAACAATCTCCTTGATCAGGAGTTTGTGTGACCCAGAGTTGCAATACTCCTTGGAGAAGTTCTCTTATTCCCTGGGTTCAGGCTGACTTTGAGGGCAAGACCCAAATATGGACTTTTCTTGACCTCTGTATTTAAATCCAATCTCTAAGTTTGATCTTAATTATCCAGCAAGCCAGTCTCACCAGTCATAAAGTAAGAGTACTGGGCTTTAACTTCAATGTCTATAACTTTACAGTTATTTACCCTTTTATCTAATGGGAGTCTGTATTAGTACTGGAAGTTACCACTATCTGTTCTATAGGTGATGGCTTATTATCACAAGTTACCTAGGTTGTGTGTTCTTGAAGCAGCTACTTCTGCAAAACATTAACAGGTAACAGTTTTACTAAATGAAATTAGCAAGAGTAAAAATATATTTTGTTTGTATAATAGCTATCTTGAATTTTGACTGAGAATCACATTATATCCCCTATTTGAGATCACACTACTTTTACAACAAGAACCAATCTTTTGACTATAACTTTAAATAAGCTGAAGTCTGGCTTATTTTGGAGCTATTCTACACAGTGAGGTGGGAGGCAGAGCCTTATCTCAGATAAGGCATGGCTTTTTACAGATCTTAAGTGTTCTAATTCTGATGTTGATCTTTGCTTCTTTCTTAAATGTCATTTTAAGAAGTTTACATATATTGTTTCCTGAGTCTATATGAACACCAGTTGAAACAATTTAACATTATATCTAAAACATGAATTAAAGAAGGCCTGAGAGAGCTTTTAACTTTCCTTTTGTGTGATAAAGCAGCAAAATGTTTTCATGTTTCACAATATTAACCTTTAAACAAGTCAGACACTAATGTTTAGAAATACATTTACATTTGAAATTCTTTATCTCAGTGTAAAAAGAAACAAATTTTACACATACACTATTGATAGCAGGTCCTATAATAGAACATTAAATGATAGAAATAAATCCCCAATAAAATTTGCTCTTTATAAGTTTAAAATTACCATTACAGACAAGTTTAATCTGGAGAATAGCAGCTTTATAAATTCCCTGCTTTAAAAACTTGTGTACCTGAAAAATATGAACACATTTAATATACAACTAGTGACCATTTCACAATTACTTTGACACTTTTATCTTACCAAATTTAGTTTTTAAAGAAAAATGTGGATTCTGTAACATAGTACAATAATCTAGCAGTTGTTTAACCATAATTGTATAAACCCCAATTTTTAAGACTAATTGTTCTAAAGAATAAAACTTAATAGACACAAAGTCAAGAGTAAATTAGTGTTTCTACGAAATCCTTGTCATTTTACCATATAGATTAAGCTTTGGTTTATATCAGAACACTAGTATTTCACCTTAGGAAAAACCTTAAATAGCTTTAGCTGTCTCACACACATACAACCAAATTAGTTACATGCAAACTTGTTGAAACTTGCCCTTTACTTACATATAGACTTTCTTAGCACTTACTTAGACCCTCATGTATTTCATCACACAAGCACTTTCTTACCCAGAAACATTTTCTTTTTCCTTTTACTAAATATATTTCCATACCCAGAACCTTTTATTTTCTCTTTCCTATTTGTTGACCCCTTTTTGTTCACATTCTGAAACAACTCTTATGAAATTTCTAATTTAGACAAATTACTCTATTTTAATAAGATTAAATATTTTGTTGTTTAGAGTACTCTAATTGAAACACAGTTGAAACTTTTGGGACCCTTTGTATATAGAATTGCACTTGTCAGGACATAACTCTTAGTAACCTTGTTTTTAGTTTACTGATGACACAAAGCAAGTTTAAACCCTTTTATTTTTTTTTAATTTTAATTAAAAATCATAAATTTTACATAGGGCAATGTTGTTTGATTCATTTTGTTATTATTTTCCCTTCCCCCCTCTCCTCCCTCCCCTCTTTTCCCTCTAAACATTACTTTCTTCCTCCATTCTTACCACCCTCCTTATCCCTAACCTTAAACCTAACCCTAACCCTAACACTAACCCCTCCTCCTCCCCCCATATGTCCTCATCCGCTTATCAGCGAGATCATTCGTCTTTTAGTTTTTTGAGATTGGCTTATCTCACTTAGCATGATATCCTCAAATTTCATCCATTTGCCTGCGAATGCCATAATTTTGTCATTCCTCATGGGGGAGTAATATTCCATTGTATATATATGCCACAGTTTCTTTATCCATTCATCAACTGAAGGGCATCTGGGTTGGTTCCACAATCTGGCTATAGTGAATTGAGCAGCTATGAACATTGATGTGGCTGTATCTCTGTAGTATGCTGATTTTAAGTCCTTTGGGTATAGGCCAAGGAGTGGGATAGCTGGGTCAAATGGTGGTTCCATTCCAAGCTTTCTGAGGAATCTCCATACTGCTTTCCAGAGTGGCTGCACTAGTTTGCAACCCCACCAGCAATGTATGAGTGTACCTTTTTCCCCACATCCTCGCCAACACTTATTGTTGCTTATGTTCTTGATAATCGCCATTCTAATTTGAGTGAGATGAAATCTTAGGGTAGTTTTGATTTGCTCTGGCTAGAGTCTCAAGAACAATGTTGAATAGAAGTGGTGAAAGAGGGCATCCCTGCCTTGTTCCAGTTTTTAGGGGGAATGCTTTCAGTTTTTCACCATTTAGAATGATATTGGCCATGGGCTTAGCATAGATGGCCTTCACAATGTTAAGGAATGATTCCACTACCCCAATTTTTTCTAGTGTTTTGAGCATGAAGGGATGTTGTATTTTATCGAATGCTTTTTCTGTATCTATTGAAATAATCATGTGATTCTTAACTTTTAGTCTGTTGATATGGTGAATGACATTTATTGATTTCCGATCAATCAATCAATTTCCGGATGTTGAACCAACCTTGCATCCCTGGGATAAAACCCACTTGATCGTGGTGCATTATCTTTTTAATATATTTTTCTATGCGATTTGCTAAAATTTTGTTGAGAATTTTTGCATCGATGTTCATTAAGAATATTGGTCTGAAATTTTCTTTCCTCGATGTATCTCTGTCTGGTTTAGGTATCAGGGTGACACTGGCTTCATAGAATGAGTTTGGGAGGGTTCCCTCCTCTTCTATTTTATGGAATACTTTGAGAAGTATTGGAATGAGCTCTTCTTTAAAGGTTTTGTAGAACTCGGCTGAGAACCCATCTGGCCCCGGACTTTTCTTTGTTGGTAGACTTTTGATGACCTCTTCTATTTCATTGCTTGAAATTGATTTATTTAAGTTGTGTATGTCTTCCTCGTTCAGTTTAGGTAATTCATATGTCTCTAGAAACTTGTTGATGTCTTTGAGGTTTTCTGTTTTGTTGGAGTATAGATTTTCAAATAGCTTCTAATTATGCTTTGTATTTCACTCGTGTCTGTTGTGATATTTCCTTGCTCATTCCAAATTTTAGTAATTTGAGTTTTCTCCCTCTTTCTCTTTGTTAGCGTGGCTAAGGGTTTATTAATTTTGTTTATTTTTTCAAAGAACCAACTATTTATTTTTAATTTTTCCGATTGTTTCTTTTGTTTCAATTTCATTGATTTCGGTCTGATTTTAACTATTTCCTGTATTCTACTACTTTTGGTGTTGGTCTGCTCTTCTTTTTCTAGGGCTTTGGGCTGTAGTGTCAAGTCATTTATTTGTTGATTTCTACTTCTTTTGTTGAATGCACCCCATGTAATAAATCTTCCTCTCAGTACTGCTTTCATAGTGTCCCAGAGATTTTGATATGATGTGTCTTTGTTCTCATTTACTTCTAAGAATTTTTTTATTTCCCTCCTGATGTCTTCTGTTATCCATTCATCGTATAATAGTGTATTATTTAATCTCCAAGTATTGGAGAAGTTTGTTTTTTATTCTGTCATTTATTTCTAATTTCAGTCCATTATGATCTGATAGAGTCCAAGGTAGTATCTCTATCTTCTTGTATTTGCTAACAGTAGCTTTGTGGCATAAAACATGGTCTATTTTAGAGCTTATGTTTATGTGCTGCTGAGAAGAAAGTGTATTCATTCTTTGTTGGATGGTATATTCTATATAAGTTGGTTAAGTCTAAATTGTTGATTGTGTTATTGAGATCTATGGTTTCTTTATTCAATTTTTGTTTGGACGACCTATCCAGCGGTGAGAGAGGTGTGTTAAAATCACCTAGTATTATTGTGTTGTGGTCTATTTGATTTCTGGAATTGAGAAGGATTTGTTTGACGTACATGGATGAGCCAATGTTCGGGGCATAGATATTTATGATTGTTATGTCTTGCTGATTTATGCTTCCCTTAAGCAATATGTAATGTCCTTCTTTATCCCTTCTGACTAGTTTTGGCTTGAAGTCCCCATTATCTGAAATGAGGATGGATACTCCAGCTTTTTTGCTGTGTCCGTGTGCATGATATGTTTTTTTCTATCCTTTCACCTTTAGTCTATGGGTACCTCTTTCTATGAGATGGGTCTCTTGCAGGCAGCATATTGTTGGGTTTTTCTTTTTAATCCAATCTGCCAGTCTATGTCTTTTGATTGATGAGTTCAGGCCATTAACATTCACAGTTATTATTGTGATATGATTTGTACTAGTCATTGGACTCATTTTTGTTTTTTGACATGATTTGGTTTCTCCTTTATTTGGCTATTCCTTTAGGCTAGTTCCTCCCATTGCTGATTTACATTGTTGTTTTTCATCTCTTCCTCATGGAATATTTTGCTGAGAATGTTCTGTAATGCTGGCTTTCTTTTAGTAAATTACTTTAGCTTTTGTTTATCATGGAAGGATTTTATCTCATCGTCAAATCTGAAAGTAAGTTTTGCTGGGTATAAAATTCTTGGTTGGCATCCATTTTCTTTCAGGGCTTGGTAAATGTTGTTCCAGGCCCTTCTAGCTTTTAGGGTCTGGACTAAAAAATCTGCTGATATTCTTATTGGTTTCCCCCTGAATGTAATCTGATTCTTTTCTCTCGTGGCCTTTAAAATTCTGTCTTTATTTTGAATGTTAGGTATTTTCATAATAATGTGCCTTGGTATAGGTCTGTTGTAAATTTGCATATTTGGAGTCCTATAAGCCTCTTGTACTTGGTTTTCCATTTCATTCTTCAGATTTGGAAAATTTTCTGATATTATTTTATTGAATAGATTGTTCATTCCTTTGGTTTGTTTCTCTAAGCCTTCCTCAATCCCGATAATTCTTAAATTTGGCCTCTTCATGATATCCCATAATTCTTGTAGATTCTGTTCGTGATTTCTTACCATCTTCTCTGTTTGGTCAACCTTGTTTTCAAGATTAAATATTTTGTCT